>NW_027223754.1:168428744-170828744 GCF_028538775.1 Myotis yumanensis
ATATAGAGAAGGAAGAAATTTCAGTTAGAACTATATAGGAAGTTTTAATGGATTGTTTCAGGACTTGGACATCACCTGAGATATTGTAGAAATTTCCATGCTTTTACAATAGTCATCGTAATCCAAAAAGGCAAAACTAGTTTGCATTATAAAATCATCTTGTGGCTTAAAGCACACCATCTTCTATCAACTGGCCATTTCTGAGTAATAAGCTTGTTTACTGAAATAAGATTCTTCATTAGTGCTGAGTATGTTTGTTGTTGAGTGGGAGACATTTCTCCTGAAGGTATTATTTTCCAAGGAAGAAAACATTTCACAGGGCCATCAAACATCACAGGAATGTAAGGATCATTAGCACACAATGGCACCAACAAATATTTATTTAATGAATGAATTATCAAGACAATAAATTCAGTTGCAGTCACTGGAAATTCCAAAGTAGAAATTGGCTATGAAAAAATGATCCGTTCCCTCCTCACCTTAGAGAAGATTTTTCCCTCCATTGTGAAGTAGTGTGTGCATGTACACGTGTGTGCATGTAGGCACGCATGCATGAACTTTTTCCTACCTGGAGGCAAGAGAACTATCCCTGGTATTGCTTTGAGATGAGGCGTGCCTAGTGCACAAGGGGCTCTTCCAGCAACTGCCATCAGCTCCCTTCAAGGCTTACAGTGCCTTTAGAAGTAAACGCAACATGGAAATCTTCTTTTGTCTCTGCCTTTCTTCCCCTGAAGTGTGTTTTGGGAGCGGGTAGGTAGGCACACCTACCATATTGCTGATTGACAAACCTGAGAGCAAAGGGTTCTAATGCTGGCTGTATAGACCTGACCAGTAGTTTGCTTTTTTCAAGGGACACTTTAACAATCATCGTTAATAATGGAGCTAATATCTTTCCACCGAGCTATTATACTGTGATAAAGGGCACCGGTAAACTTAGCTCCGAGCCCTGCACCTAAGCAGTCACCGTGCTTTATAAAGACCAAATAATGTTAAGGTGTCTAACACTAAGGTGAGGTGTCAGATAATTTTGATGGCTAGGAAATACATACATACCAACTCTACTTAAATCTATTTGTGGTAAGTGAAAGGGTGAGGGCTATGCGCTCCCCGCCATCTCCTCCATGTTGGGGCCACGTGTAGCCTTCTTCCCGGAAGCCCAGGCCTCTGCTGGCCCCGCCCGGGATTTTAAACTAACCAATGACAATCAAGGGAAGTGCGCGCCATAGATATGACCACATCCTGTGTAACAAGACCCGGCTCACGCCTGGCCAATCGGCAGGGCCCACAATCCCCTTGCGTCACCCCCCTATTTAAGCCGGATTTTCCCATGGGAGGACACTCTCTCTTCCTGTCGCCGGGCTGGCCGGGAGCAGGGCCGGGCCGGCCGGGAACGGGGGGTCGGTCTAGCTAGCCCAAAAATAAAAGGTCCTTCTGCTGTTGCATCGAACTGGCTCCCAGTGTGGAATTTTCTTTGGGGATCTTGGAATCTGGGCACAACATTTGGGGGCTCGTCCGGGATCCTCAAACGCCATTCAGGGACGCCCAGCTCGGAGGACTTGGCTGACCGCGGTATGTGTCGTTTATGTTTGTATTTGTTTGTTTCTGTGTGAGCTCACTTCTGAAATCTGTATTCGCCCACATTGATCGTGGACGCACGAGGACAAAGGGCGGGAGGAGTCGGGGGACGCCTCGATCCTCCATCTGTATCTGTAGAACTAGCTTTGCTTCCGAGGTCGGGAAATCTGTAGGCGGGTAGCTTCCGCTGGCTGTAGAAGTAGCCTTGCTTCGTTTTCGGTTTTTACCATCATGGAGTTGGAAGATTATTTTGGTTTCGCGTCCATGGAGTTGGAATACTGTATTTTAGGGCCCCTTAGTTGTCTGTGTTTGTGTTTTTTTGGTTTTATTTTGTGGATTTACTGGATAGACATTATGGGACAGACTCAAACTACTCCTTTAAGCATTATGGTCTGTCATTTTAAAGAGGTAGAGAAAAGAGCCAGCAACCTCAGTGCGGAGGTTCGGAAGGACCGGTGGCGGGCCTTTTGTTCCAGGGAGTGGCCGACTTTTAATGTCGGGTGGCCGCCAGAGGGGACTTTCGATCTCCCTACCATCCGCCGGGTTAGGGATATCGTCTCCCAGCCCAAGGAGGGACATCCTGGTCAACTCTCTTACATTGTTACTTGGCAGGACCTCGTGGAAGATCCACCATCTTGGCTTAGGCCCTTCCTACCTCCACACCCTCCAGAGCCAGAACCCATTCTTGCCTTGCAGGAAGCGGAGAAGAGGAAGGAGAAAAGAACCACCCTGCCGTCAGCTCCAGCTCCCCCCTACCCGGTTTTGCAGGGGGGAACTGAAGAAGAGTTAATTTTTCCTCCCCCATATCATTTCCACAGGATGCCGGAGAGATTTGATCCTGCCCTGTGGCGGGAAGCTGACACAGTTCCGGGAGTGCCTGGGGGCGGAGTTCCTGGAGTGCCTGGGGGCGGAGTTCCGGGAGTGCCTGGGGGCGGGGTTCTGGGAGTGGCCTCAGTTCCGGTTCCGGTAGGAGGCCCGCCTCTCACCCGGCAAAGAGCTCAGCGGGAACTGTCTGTCGCAGCCCCCGACTCCACTATTAAGACCTTGCCCTTACGGGCCGCTGGACCCCCGGATGCGAATGGCAACCAGCCCCATATCTATTGGCCTTTCTCAACTAGTGATTTGTATAACTGGAAGGCACAGAACCCTAAGTTCTCTGAAAAGCCGGGGAGACTTATTGACTTGCTAGATTCTGTTCTTTTCACCCATCAGCCCACATGGGACGACTGTCAGCAGCTTTTACAGGTTCTGTTCACAACGGAAGAGAGAGAAAGGATCCTCAATGAGGCCCGGAAGATGGTTCCTGGTGTGGACGGAAATCCAACAACAAACCAGGCCCAGATAGATGCCTCTTTCCCTTTAACTAGGCCTGAATGGGATTTCAACACGGCAGAAGGTAAGGAGAGACTCTCGGTCTACCGTCAGACTCTAATGGGGGGTCTCCGTAGGGCTGCTAGGAAGCCCACCAATTTGACCAAGGTAGGGAACGTACAGCAGGGAAAAGATGAGTCTCCAGCTGCCTTTCTAGAACGGATCATGGAGGCATATCGCACCTACACCCCCATGGATCCAGAAGCCCCTGAGAATAAGGCAGCTGTAATCATGAGTTTTATAAACCAGTCAGCCATGGACATTAGAAAAAAACTGCAGAGAATAGATAGATTAGGAGAAAAGAGTTTACAGGGTTTACTGGCAGTGGCAGAGAAGGTGTTCAATAACCGAGAGTCCCCTGAGGATAGACGAGCCCGTGCCATGGTGGCTGCCAGTGACAAGCAGACCCGAAACCTGGCCAAGATTCTGCTAGCCACCACCACGGAGTCCCCTGAGGAGCGGACCCGCCGCCTTCGCCAGCTTGCTGATGGCCAAGAAAGAGGTAAGGAAACCGCCCGGAGTGGGAAGAAAAAACTGCAACAGAACCAGTGTGCTTACTGCAAAGAGATAGGGCACTAGGTCCGAGAATGCCCAAAGAAGGCCGGTAAAAGGGGAAGCAAGACGGACCGGGTGGAGGTCTTGGAGCTGGAAGGACTGAGTGATTAGGGGAGTTGGGGTTCGGACCCCCTCCCCGAGCCCAGGGTAACTCTTAGAGTGGAGGGGACCCCTGTTGACTTCCTTGTCAACACTGGAGCACAACATTCGGTTCTCCGCACACCTCAGGGGAAGCTTGCTAATAAAAAGTCCTAGGTGCAAGGGGCAACTGGCATAAGCCAGTATCCATGGACTACCCGAAGAACAGTAGATCTAGAAACGGGCCGGGTATCCCATTCCTTCATGGTAATACCGGAGTGCCCCTACCCCCTTTTAGGACGGGACTTGCTAACCAAGATTGGAGCCCAAATAACCTTCAGACAAGGGGGGCCTCAGGTTACCGATAGCGAAGGCCACCCCATCCAGGTTCTGACTCTGAGACTGGAGGATGAATATCGCCTACACCAGGGGGCGCCCCCAGTAGAGAACAATATAGATAGATGGCTGCAAGAATTCCCCACAGCCTGGGCAGAGACGGGGGGAGTAGGACTGGCCGCCCACAGGGCCCCAACCCTGGTTGAGCTAAAACCAGGAGAAAGCCCGATAAGAGTAAAACAGTACCCTATGTCCCAGGAGGCTCGGAAGGGAATCCAGCCTCACATCCGGAGACTGCGAAGCCTAGGGGTACTGGTTCCATGCCAATCTGCCTGGAACACCCCCCTCCTGCCGGTCAGAAAGCCCCACACAAATGACTATCGACCAGTCCAGGACCTCCGGGAAGTAAATAAAAGGGTCCTGGATATACACCCAACCGTTCCTAACCCATACACTCTCCTAAGCTCTCTGGCACCCTCTAGAGTCTGGTATACCGTACTAGACTTGAAGGATGCCTTTTTCAGCCTGCCGCTAGCGCCTCAAAGCCAGCCCCTGTTTGCCTTCGAGTGGCACGACCCAGAGGAAGGCTACAGTGGACAATTAACCTGGACGCGATTGCCCCAAGGATTCAAGAATTCACCCACCATCTTCGACGAGGCGCTGCATGAAGACCTTGGTGAGTACAGGAGAGAGCACCCCAATCTCACCCTCCTTCAGTACGTAGATGACATCCTGATTGCTGCCGATACTGCCAAAGATTGTGAACAAGGGACCAAAGATCTGCTGGCCACCCTAGGGACCTTAGGGTACCGGGCCTCTGCGAAGAAGGCTCAGATATGCCAAAAGAGGGTGAGTTACCTGGGGTACATACTGGAGGGCGGACAGCGGCGGTTGTCAGATGCTAGAAAAGAGACAGTCTTGAAAATCCCTGCTCCCACCTCCCGGAGGGAGGTGAGGGAGTTCCTAGAATCGGCTGGCTATTGCCGCCTCTGGATACCAAGTTTTGCTGAGATCGCCAGGCCCCTATATGAAGCCACCAAGGAGGGGAAGGCCTTTAAATGGACTGAGACAGAAGAAATGGCCTTTAATCAGATAAAGAAAGCTCTTTTAGCTACTCCAGCCCTGGGCCTACCAGACATTACAAAACCCTTTCGCCTCTTTGTAGATGAGCGCAAGGGAGTGGCAAAAGGGGTTTTAACCCAGGCTTTAGGCCCCTGGAGTCGCCCAGTAGCATATTTGTCTAAAAAGCTGGATCCTGTAGCCGCCGGCTGGCCACCGTGCCTAAGAATCATTGCAGCAACCACGCTCTTAGTCAAGGATGCTGACAAACTGACCCTGGAGCAGGAGATCTGGATCACAACCCCGCATGCCATTGAAGGGATCCTAAAACAGCCTCCTGATAGATGGATGAGCAATGCTCGCATGACCCACTATCAAAGCTTGCTGCTCAACCCCCCTAGAGTGCGGTTCCTTCCCAGTGCGGCCCTCAACCCTGCTACCCTGCTACCTGACCCTGACCTAGATGCCCCACTACATGACTGTGCGGGAATCCTGGAGCAGGTACATGGACTTCGGAAGGACTTGACCGATCGGCCCCTCCCGGATGCAGAGGCCACCTGGTTCACGGATGGAAGCAGCTTCGTGCGGAACGGGTGCAGGTACGCAGGTGCGGCGGTGGTTGCCAACACGAACACTGTGTGGGCGGAGGCTCTGCCCCCTGGGACATCAGCTCAGCGAGCAGAACTCATTGCACTCACCAAGGCACTGACACTGGGGGCTGGAAAGCGGCTTAACGTTTACACAGACAGCCGTTATGCATTTGCTACAGCTCACGTTCACGGGGCAATCTACCAGGAGAGAGGGCTATTGACAGCAGAGGGACGGACAATAAAAAATAAGCAGGAAATCCTCGACCTGCTCTCAGCCTTATGGCTTCCTGCCAAGTTAGCCATAATCCACTGCCAGGGACACCAAAAAGCCAATGACCTGGTAGCTAAAGGTAACCAAAAGGCTGACCAGGCTGCAAAGGCAGTAGCCCTTACCTCGGTCCCTACCATGGCCTTACAACTACCAGACCCAGGGGACCCAGTCCTACCAGACCAGCCCAAGTACTCCCAGAAGGAGTTGCAACGTATCAAAAAGCTCCCTAAAGCCCAGGAAATAAAGGGATGGTGGCATACACCAGAAGGAGAACTTATACTGCCGGACTGGCTCGGGGACACGATATTAAAACATATGCACCAATCCACTCACCTGGGAGCCCGGAAAATGAAGGACTTAATCCAACATGCCAGGATCAAAATTCACCAGCAGAATACCAAGATAGACCAGGTTGTGTCAGCCTGCAAGACCTGTCAACTCACAAACGCAAGGGTTGGATCAAATAAAGAAGGAACCAGGCTCAGAGGCACCAAACCTGGAGCACAATGGGAGGTCGACTTCACTGAAATTAAACCAGGGAAGTATGGTTATAAATATCTTTTAGTATTTATAGATACCTTCTCTGGCTGGGTAGAAGCATACCCAACCAAGCGTGAAACAGCTCAGACGGTGGCCAAGAAGCTGCTGGAAGACATCTTACCCAGGTATGGTTTTCCTGCTATGATAGGATCCGACAACGGGCCAGCCTTTATTTCACAGGTAACCCAGGTAGTAACCAGGGCTATTGGAGCAAATTGGAAACTACATTGTGCTTATAGACCCCAGAGTTCAGGTCAGGTAGAAAGAATGAATAGAACTCTAAAAGAGACCCTTACCAAATTAACCATGGAGACTGGCGGGGACTGGGTGGCTCTCCTACCGTATGCCCTTTACCGGGTAAGGAACTCCCCTTACACCCTGGGCTTTACTCCCTATGAAATCATGTTTGGCAGGCCACCCCCTATCATTCCTAACCTTAAAGCTAACTTTCTCGCTGAATTTGAAAATCAAGAACTATCTCTTTCCTTAAGAGGGCTCCAGAGGGCACACGAGGACATTTGGCCACGCCTTCGCGCCATCTATGAGACCAGCCCAATTCCAACTCCTCATCGACACAGACCAGGAGATTGGGTCTACGTCAAAAGGCATCATCAAGAAACTCTTGAGCCACGTTGGAAGGGTCCCTACACTGTGGTGCTGACGACCCCCACTGCTCTCAAGGTAGACGGCGTTGCGACCTGGATCCATCACACTCACGTCCGGTCAGCGGACCCGTCCACGGTCCAAAAAGACTTCATCACCAAATGGAGCGTCGAAAGAGATCAACGCAACCCACTGAAGCTCAAGCTACGGCGTGCTCCACCTGCCTGATGCTGGTGACATAACTCGCGATCACTCCTGTCGCCAGGAGCCCCCACAATAGACTTAGATGATGCCTGCATCTGCATGGACATGGCTCCAAAGAGACAGGGACAATTTATAGAAAAATCGGGGATAGACTTTAGTATCACATGTTTAATAGCGGAAGATTTGGCTGCCTGAAAGCGGCCATGATACCAGTATTATGTTTCATTATGTTAATATGTTACATTAACCTTTAATTCTCTTGCAGGTTTGAATATATATTGGTTGTCCTAAAAAAAAGAACTGTGCGGGATGACCCCCGAAAGTAAGGAGTGCCTAGCTGCCAAGAGGGCAGGTGCCCAACTGAACAGGGAACGGTGCCCATCAGGTTTTGGTCGCTGTTGAGAGACAGTTGACAGTTGACAGCCTGTGTACTGCTTGCAGGCCTGCATGACCATGCCCATGTCAGGGGTAATAAAGCTAGAAAAAGCCTGGTTAGAATAAAAATCTAAAGCATGATTATGCATGAAAAGAAATTAGCAAAGAAAATCTTAGAATAAATCAATATATTTTTCTTCTTATATAATTCCTCCGAAATCTGGCAATACATCTCTTTGCATAAATTCAATAAGACCAGTTTCTAATGATGGTTTTCAGTTACCGTTCTTGTTGTATTTATGCAAACATCAAAATAGTAGATAAATTAATCTCGATTTGGCTTTTTAATGGCCATGGAGGAATTTTAAAAAAGAAAAATCCTATTTCAATAAAAATTGTTACTTTCCCTTCCACCAGACCATTTGTTAAGATATGCCCAGTACAGGCCTCTAGCGACGGTGGAATAGAAATGCAGCCCGACTCATGATTGAGCCGGAAGTTCCAAGACAAGGGGGGAATGAAAGGGTGAGGGCTATGCGCTCCCCGCCATCTCCTCCATGTTGGGGCCACGTGTAGCCTTCTTCCCGGAAGCCCAGGCCTCTGCTGGCCCCGCCCGGGATTTTAAACTAACCAATGACAATCAAGGGAAGTGCGCGCCATAGATATGACCACATCCTGTGTAACAAGACCCGGCTCACGCCTGGCCAATCGGCAGGGCCCACAATCCCCTTGCGTCACCCCCCTATTTAAGCCGGATTTTCCCATGGGAGGACACTCTCTCTTCCTGTCGCCGGGCTGGCCGGGAGCAGGGCCGGGCCGGCCGGGAACGGGGGGTCGGTCTAGCTAGCCCAAAAATAAAAGGTCCTTCTGCTGTTGCATCGAACTGGCTCCCAGTGTGGAATTTTCTTTGGGGATCTTGGAATCTGGGCACAACAGTAAGGGATCGCATAGACACATTCTATTTCTCAGTCTAGAAGAACTCTAGAGATCACACAGGTGTTTTTTTTTAAATACTCACCAGAGGATATATGGTTTTTTAAAAAATTGATTTTTTTTGAGAGAGAGGAAGGGAGGGAAACACCAATCAATTGCCTTCAGTACACTCCCTACAGGGATTGAACCTGAAACCTTTTAGTGCATGGGGAGATGCTCCAACCAACTGAGCCACCCAGTTATGACTAGAGATCGCACAGTTTTACATAATTCCAATAAAATGAAGTTGAAAGAGACAGTTTGATACTCAGGTCCGGGGGTTTACCACCAGCCTTAACATACATATTTTATAGGTCTTATAAGAAATAGAATGCAGAAATAACACTGTTTTTTAGAACCTGTATCCCGTTCTGCAAGATGTGGTTTGGGGATCAGCTTCTGAGGTTCAATGGGGAGAAGATAGGTCTATGTTTGGGGAAATAGGTGTCGCCACGGTGAGATACTCAGATGCTGGGAAGGTTTCTTTTTACTACTTACAGTGGGGCCTTGACTTACGAGTGTCCTGACTAACGAGTTTTTCGAGATACGAGCCCTCTCTCGGCCGATTTTTTGCTTTGAGTTGCGAGCTAAAATTCAGGTTATGAGCCAGCTTCAGATACCCCACCGCTAGTTGGTGCAGCGAACGTCACAGTGAACGCCACAACATCAGCCCAGCATCATGTATCTCACTCATTCACTTTATGATTTGATATACGAGTAATTTGAGTTACGAGCTCCATCATGGAACGAATTAAACTCGTAAGTCAAGGCCCCACTGTATTAATGGAATTGCGAGGGGGGTATTTTAAAACTCAGTCGGACTTTTTAAAAAGTAAGCAGTTATGAGCAGCATTAAGGTTCTGTTTAGAAATTATGACAACGATATGAAGTTGTCCATGTTGACTGTACTGGTAACAGTAATGAACTTTTTGTGTTTTCCTCTGGAATGCTTTCTCTTAAATTTTGAAAACTGACCCAAAGGCAGTAACTGAATAGATTTAAAAAGCATCAAGTTACAAGAATAAGGAAGAATCTAATTTATATTTTGTGCTTGGGACTAATGTGGAAGGTAATCATATATTCTCATATACCTCCTAATGTGATTCTCTAACATGTGCAGGGATTTAGAATTTCCTTCCCTTGTTAATATGATTCTTTCCTATGGAGCCATTTATCTTGTTGTGTTTTGTTGTTGTTGTTTTAGTTTGTTTTTCTTTTGCAATTATTGACTTACAGGGTTTGAGAGTTTTGATTATTTTTAAAGCTGATATATGATCTCAACTCCAAATGTTTACTG
Source organism: Myotis yumanensis (assembly GCF_028538775.1). Classification (NCBI taxonomy): domain Eukaryota; kingdom Metazoa; phylum Chordata; class Mammalia; order Chiroptera; family Vespertilionidae; genus Myotis; species Myotis yumanensis. The sequence goes on from NW_027223754.1 coordinate 168,438,571, forward strand.
TTCTTTAAGGTGTATTTTTAGGATATTTGGGAGTTATTTTGGCACATTCTTGGGTTATACTCAATGTATCACAGGTGGCTTGTAATGTTTAGAATGAAAACTTTGCTGAGATGATTTTCGTCTCTGCAAGCAGAGAAGCATTATTGCTGTTCGTGTTAACACTGGGACTAGGAGCCTCTAGGAAAGTTGAGATGTCTCTGATGTTATGTCCACAGTTAATTTGGAAACAGGAAAACCAGTTTAAGAACCCTTTTCTTGGGATTAAATTATTTAAGATGTCAAGACACATGTTGTAATCTTGTTTCTTCGCACCTACTTCCATCACCTCTAACCTTTGAACACAATGACTTCATAGTCAAGATAAGTGATTTGAAAAACAGTGATAGTTTATAATAGAGGCCAGCACAGTTGTGAGCCTGGGATGCCTTTTAAGTGGCATTTGGGTATCTTTGAAGTTTCCTGACTATGATCTGAACAAATTGCCTGTGAGTTATAACTGGGGGGTGTTCTTCTGATGCCATGCCCTATCTGTGGCACATAAAAGTCACCATTCTCCGTCAGGGTGTGGAAAATGCAGGGAGACCTTTTGGAATGCTGGCATTAGGAACCTGGATGGGGCTTGGCCCTGCAGTCCAGCCATGAGCTCTGTAGATTTTATTGTGCATAAAATGTGGGAGATATATATCATGGTACTTCTCTTCTTTTGTAAAAGCCTAATATTATGTAAGGAATTGAGGGAGATACATTGGATGAAGAGAAGAGAGAAGGATTGCTTTGGAGGGCAAAAAAGAGAAGTAAAGAAGAATTTATAAGGACAATTGGAGGAGAAAAAGACCATGTTTTCCAAGCCAGAGATTAAAGAAGAAAAACAAGATGGACTGAACATTTGCTCCCCAAACACTGTCAAAATGTCAGTAAAGGAATTTAAAATTATGTAAACCTATAAGAACTAAGAGAATAGAGAGACAAGAGCAGGTGAGAGATACCACTAACATTTTAGGAGATGAAAAGTAAGTGAAGCTCTGGCCAGGTGGCTCAGTTGGTTGGAGCATCAGGTTCAATCCTAGGTAAGGGTGGCGGGTGGGGTGAGGGAGAGTATGGGAGGCAGCGGGTCCATGTTTCTTTCTCACATGGATGGATGTTTCTCTCTCTCTTCCTTCGCCCGCCACCTCCCTCTCAAAATCAATACAAATATATCCTCAGGTAAAGATTAAAAACAAACACACTTAAAAGTCAGTAGAAATGTGATTAATTGAGCAGAAGAGGGACCACTGAAATGGAAATTTTTACAAAGGGAGACAACCCAAAGAAACTGTAAAACCCGGACAAGTCTTAGACCCTGACGCACGTGGAGCTGTGGAGGCAGAGGTGGAGGGTGGGGCTGAACCAGGAGGACTGGGGAATGTTTACAAGAGAAGTAATTAGACCTCGGTTCTCCTCCCAGTCACAGCAGGCTGCTACCCCTTCCCTACCCTGATGGGGGACGGAAGGCTCTTTCTCTCAAGAAATGGAACTAGAGTGAGTAGGAGGGAGGTGCTGGAAGGAATACAGGGAAATGAAGTCAGAGTGGAAAGGCAGCAGGCAGGGCAGAGGAGTCTGGATCTGTGGGAAGGTGTGCCAGCTGAAGGCTGGACCTGACAACTGAGCCGCTGTGAGGAAACCCGGTCAGAAACCCACAGAGCAGCTGGGAGCTGGTGAGGAAAGCCTGTTTCGAGAAAAACTGGCAGCAGCCGTCCGTGGAGGGCCTGATAAGGGCGGAGAACCTTCAAGCTGAGTAGGAAGAGAGAAAGAGTCTTTAGGTTACTGTTGAAATAAATGAATAGTGTGCATTGAATCTCTGCAAACATAACGAGGTTTGGAAAGAGAGAATGTCCTTCATGCGCAGACAAGTCACAAAGGGGAAACACAAGTGTTAGGTAAACATGCAAAAATGTTCCAACGCACACATAAGCAAACGAGATGCACACAAACAATGAGATATCAATTTCTGGTATAAATGATCAAAGAATAAGAAGGAAGAGAATACCTAATGCTGGCCAGGGTGTGTTGAAATAGGCCCTGGCTTCTCCCGGAGGGAGTGGAATAAGCTATTATTGAAACACAGTGATTGGACCAACTGTAACAGCTTTGAGTATATTCATTCCCATTGGTCCATAAATTATGGAAGTCTCACGTAAGGAAATAACTAGAAATTTAAATAAATATAAGGATAAACGGTATTTACCGTTCATTATTTTTAATGCTCAGCAAATCTTCAACCATAAGGGTGGCCGTTCTTGTTTTCCCACTGTGCCCTGCTGCCCCCTGTTGAGTCTCTCAATGATCTGTGGAGGGTGTTCTCATGGGTGCTGGTGCGGGGCTGGCTGCCAGTGTGGCAGGTGTAACTGACGCAGAGGCCCTGCTGCCCAGGTGCATGTCGTCTAAGGCTGTCTGCTCTGAATTGGTGACGGCAGATGTGCAGGTTTTTTAAAGGCCTTTTCAAAAGAGGAGAAACAAAGCCTCGTACTGATTAAGTCAAAATTTGTTTCACCTGGAGACGGTTATACTGAGCTTGTAATGAACATTATCCTCTAACCCTGTGCTTTAACCTTTCTTAGATTCCATATTCCTCTGAGAAGCTGATGAAAGTGATTGACCTTTCACCCTAGGAAAATAAACGCACATCCATACAAAATATTGTGTATTTTCAAAAGGTTGGTTCATGAAAGCCCTAGGGTTATGAGAACTCAAAGTAACACCTCCCTCTCCTGTATCTATTCTAGTTTTCTTTTATGTATGAGGACATAGTGCCTTTTGGAGTTTGTAGTAATATAATATAAAACACTGTATTTATTGGCATCCACAAATGACATCTATCTGAGATCTTCCTTATCAGTTTAGGACTCTACAGCATAAACACTCACTAATCTAGAAGATTGGTGAGTGGGAGTCGACTGGGCTAGCACTGCCCACTCTGAGAAGCCCTCTCGCCCCATTTTAATCAACAAGCTCAGGTCAGGTCTCTCAACATCAGACATCCGCCCTGCCCTGCTGTTGATGTCCTTAACAGGACAAACCCTCCTGGGAACTTCTTTCCACCGAGCTGGCCAGGAAGGTAGTGAATACACATAGAATGGAATTAAGAGTTGTACAAAACAATACAATGGATAGCATCTTAATCTTTCTATTCTATTCTATTCTATTCTTCTAATTAAAAGCCTCTAAGTTAATGGGTTCTGACCATAATTTGAAAAGCAGTCATGGCTAATGGTTTTCAAAGTAAATTCTTGCAATTCTTTGAGAGGTGTCTCAGGGCTGCCTGCAGTGGGGATAGAGTGAGGAGGATGACAAGGATAAAGGGGAGTTGTAGTGGGTTCTACTCCTGGTACCATCCCCATCTGCCATCAGAGGGGCATCATTAAATTTTTTAAAAATGTATTGGGATTCTGTATAATATTTTAAACACATTGAAACCACTGACTTAACCCGTTTTATAAGTGAGAAATTTAAATCCAAGATTCGGTGACTTATTCAAGTCAGGCCAGTAGTTGGTGATGGAGCACTACTCTGATTGCTTTTTATTCCATCATTCTTCTGTTTTTAATTTTAATTAATATACATACGTAGTTCGTAAAATGTCAGATGGTTTAGAAGAAATTGTGAGGAAAATCAAGATCCCCCCTTTCAGAGTCCCCCTGTCTGCTTCAGTTTTTAGACATTCATAGCTATTTTCATAATTCAAGACATCACGCTTGACTCTCCTTAATTTATTCATTTTAGACAACCCTATTGACTTCCCTCAATGAAGGGTGAGGGCTTAGCTCCCTTTTACTGTCACCCATCTCCTCCTATCTTCTCCCTCCATCTGTTTTCTATTTATGCTATTATTTTTAGTTCTATAATTAATTACCTATGTTATTTTAAGTAAAAAATGTAGTTCTCTAGTTCTTATCACACCCTAACCATTGCTTTTTCTTTTGCACCACTTACAGTACCTCTAAAAACAACAATACTGAAAAGTTTTAATTGACAGTAAGATGAATTAAAGTGTGATGTGGCTTCTTCTAGGAGCTAGAGAAACTTTACACTGTGTTATTAGAGATATAAAGTCAGTACGCATAAAGTTTGAAATAGGTAGTTCACAAGAGAATTTTCATAACACTCCCAAATACACACGGTGACTGTCTGGTCCCTAGAAACAGGAAAGAAATATTCTGTATATTTCTACCTTCCATTTCACCTAGCTTTGCTCCTGTTCAGCAACAAAGGGTAGAACTCCAACTAGTGAATGAAAAATGAGACATGCCAGTGCTAGGCTCAAAATAAGAAAGAGTTTTCTAGTAAAAGTTTTACATCCCAAGATGGATGGGCTGCTAGGTAAGGTAGTGATTTCACCATCACTGTAAGTGTCCAAGCACAGTGTAGATGCTCACTGGTCAAGGTTCTTGCAGAAGGGTAAATGCCTTTATTTTCAATCCTGAGATTTTGCAGTTCTGTGAAATCAATGATATGTCTCACAAGGTGAGCAAAGTGTTGTGCTAGATCATGCATTCTCAATGGGGGCGGTATTGCCCCCAATAGGACAGAAATTTGTGGGGAGAGGGAAATGTGTGAAAAAAGTCTTAGCTATTACAATGGGTTTGTGGTCTCCAAAGGGCCATATTGCATAAGCAGATTACAATATATCTGTGGTGTTAAAAGTTTATGGCAGGTGGGGATTAGGAAGAAAACATCTAAAAAAGCTGGATGGAGGGAGTCAATGACTAGAGCTGAAAAATAGGTTCAGAAATACTGCTCTACACTCCACATTACATTGGTAGATCCCAGTGATGGTTATATTCCCTCCCTAGGGAGGTCTTCTCTGAACCTCATACCATTTTACCCCGTGTAGCCCGTTTGGTCCCATAGCTCTAGGAGTTGTCTTAAGAGAGACTGTTGCAGGGAATGGTTAATAAATTTGGATTTGCACCTGTATCTGGAGTTGACTAGCTATATGACCACCAAGGAATTATGTAATCTCACCAAATCCTAGTTTCCTCATCTTTAATGGAGATAATGATAGTTCCTTCCACAAACGGTTACTGAAATGTTTAAATTCTTAATACTCAAACTGTGATTCCAGAATCATTAGACTAGCCATCACCTAGAAGCGTGTTAGGAATGCAGAATCCCAGACCCTATCCCAGACTTACTGAATCAGGTCTGCATCTTAACAAAATTCCCAGATGATTATTCACAGGTGTGTTAAAATCTGAGAAGAATGAGATTAAATGAAAAAAAAAAAAAAAGGTTTGGAAAAGAGCTTATCATAGTACCTGATAGTCAATATCATTACTATTAACCTCTTTCTCTCACACTGCTCTATCAGTTTTACATCAGGACTTTGTCCTATTCCTCTTTATGTCCCCAGCATCCAAAGCCGTGCTTGGCAGAAGGCAGCCACGCAAATTTCTATAGTGATTGAAAGCCTGTCAGATGAGTAGGTGAATGAGAAGTAGAGTGGGGAGAGAAGACAATGCTTGTTCTCTCAATATGACGAGAGATAGTTTCTCTGCTCAGAGTCCTGTTATCTGACTCACAGCTACTTCCACTCCATCTGTAAATAAACACATTCCCCACGGAGGACTTTCTGCTTTTGTGTTTGAAGGGTGTGCACATTTAAGAAGCCTTCATGGAGTGCCTTCTTTGTGTAAGTCTTCTGTTGTGTTGAAGAAAACAAAGATGAGTAAGCCCCGTCCCCGCCCCCTGCCACTGTGTGTGTGTTTGTGTGTGTAGGCTATCACGGATCTCTGGCAATACACTAATTTCAACTTTATCTTGGCTTAAACGATAAGAAGAGAACCAAAACATATGGGGTTTGTTGGCACACTGGGGCTGAGTTATGAATACTGCCATAGGCACAGGAACCAAAAGATCCAGACGAGGGAAACAAACTTTCATAAAGGCTCCAGAATTCAAATACCTTCTTCTTTCCCCACCTACTCTCAATAAACCCTTGTTTCTCCAAACTAAGCTTTCTTGAGGCGAATTCCTTCAAGTTCTGGGAAACAGACCCTCACAGTCACATTCTTTCTCTGTCAGGATGGAGGATCCAACCCATTTACTTCTTTTATATTTGCTCCTTGCAATTAATTCTTTCTTGGCACAGGTAAGCCATCTGCTGACATGCCATCCTTAGTCCTCTGTGCGAACTATCCACCTCCTTAGCCACTGGAGTGGGAGAAGACAAGCTTCCTTGAACTCCTCCACATGCTGTGTTTGAAGTCTTGCAATACTGAAAATCATCCCAACATATTTTTTAATTAAAAATTTTCTTTGCAAAAGAACTCTCTGTCTTGACTAATCTATTTGAAGTGATTTCCTTTTTCCTGAGGAACATAATTATAACAAATCTTTACTCTTTATTAAGTATTCTTGATTTACTTTCTGAGTACATTTTATTTTTTCTTGTTAATCCTTACCTGAAGACATTTTTTTCCATTGATTTTTAGAGAGAGAGGAAGGGATGGAGGGAGGGAGAGAGAGAAACATTGATGTGAGAGAGACACATTGATTGGTTGCCTCCCGTATGTGCTCCAGGATCGAACCTACAACCCAGGTACATGCCCTTGACTGGGAATCAAACCTGGAATGCAGAATCCCAGACCCCATCAGTGTGTGGACAGCTGCTGTAACCACTTAGCAACACTGGTCAGGGCTTTCTGAGGACATTTTTTATCTCAATGGGAGCCTAGGGAGCAGCTGGGTGAACTCTTGGAGAAGAACATGAGACAGCCAGAACACCCTGGTATGGGTCATGGTCATTCAGGGCACTGGTGATTCAGGGTGCCAGGCTCCCCGAGTCAGCAAGAGGAACTTTGTAGTTCTGTAGCACCTTTCATCTGGGACGCTGAGGGCTTTCCACATATGAGGTCAATTAATGCTAAGAGCCAAGTATTATGAATGTTTACTTTGTTCTTTGTAGTCAAAGACAGCAGGGAGGATAGTGTTACTGCCCAGGTGTTCACGTGGCTTAGAGCTCCAGGGAGGGCCTGTAATCTTGCCTCTCAGTCTGGCTCCTGCATGGTGCAGAGATGTAGATTTTGGAATCGATTCCAGGTTGTGATTAGAATCTACACCTGTGTGTCCTATAAGCCCCCCAATTCAACAAGTGTCCCCGGTACTCCTCTTCCTTCTCTAGAGTCATTGTCTTGGTTGCTGGCATCAACACACACCCAACCGCTGGAATCACCTGGAATTTAGCTTCTAGCACAGTACTTGGCTATGGGAGATGCTCACTAAATGTTATAGAATAAATACATGACTGACTTCTCACCTCCCCCACGAACCTCAGCCCCCACAAAGAAGCAAAGATGTGCATTAATTTGTTCAACAACTATTTACTGAGCACTTATGTGCCAGGATCTATAGTAAGCTCTGGTTGATACAGCAGTGAACAAAAGCAGACAAAACTCCCTGCCCTTGTGGAGTTTATACTCTAGCTAGAGGACAGATAATAAAAGAAACAAATGAGTAAACTATATAATATTTAATAGTGATAAATGCTATAGGGAAAAATTAAGTAGGTAAAGGCATAGGGAGTGTGTTGAGAAGTGGCGTTCGATGTAAAATAGGGAGCTCAGGGAAGGCTTCACTGAGAAAATGGCATTTGACTAAACACCGAGGGCAGGTATGGAAGTAAGCCATGCAGATGGTGGCGCGGAGCTGAGGTGAGGGGCTGGAAGGATATGCTTAGCAGTGAGAACAGCAAGTGCAAAGGCTCTGAGGTGGAAGAGGGCTAGTCGTGTTCAGGAAATGGAAAGGAGGTCCCTGTAGCTGGAGTAGAATGAGCAAGAGAAGGAGAAGGAGATGTCAGAGAAGGAAGGGATGCGCAGATTGTATTGGGACATGTGGGTAATTCTAATGTCTCTGACTTTTACTTGGAAATGGAAAATCATTGAAGGATTTCGAATGGAGTGACCTGATTTATGCCAAAATAGGATCACTCCGTTGTTTTGAGAATAGAGTTGGGGGAATAGGAGAAAAGGATATGTGGAAGACAAGGCAAGTCAGGGCAAAGGCAAGGCTCAAGATGTAGTCACTAATTATAAAAAACTAATCATGAAAGCTAGTATTTATTGAATGCTTACTATATTAATTATGGGTGATATTCTCTTTTTAAATAACCCTACAAAGTATTTACAACAATTGTCCCTTATCTATGAAAAACTGAGTCTTCTTAAAAAAATATTTTTATTGATTTCAGAGAGAAAGAGAGAGGGGAAAATAAAAACATTAGTGATGAGAGAGAATAATTGATCGGCTACCTCCTGCACACTCCCCACTGATGATTGAGCACACAATCCTGGCAAGTGCCCTGACTGGGAATGGAACCATGACGACCTGGTTCATAGGTCAACACTCAACCACTGAGGCACACAGGCGAGGCAAAAAACTGAGTCTTAGAGAGGTCAATAACCTGACCTTGGCCAGGTCAGCGCTCAAGGTGCAAACCTCGGTCTGCTTGTCTTGAGTCCAAACTGCTGCCCCTGAGACAGATACTAAAATTCTGAGAGCCTTTCTGGACTATTGTTCAGATCTGAAGAAGTTTTCAGATAAAGTCAGTACTCTACATACACTGGTGCTGACCAATAGGACTTTCTGTGAGGTTGAAGATGCCCTATAAATCCACATTGTCCAATATGGTAGCCAATAGCTACATGTGGCTATCTATATTCAGCACTTGAAATTTGGCTGGTACCTCTAAGGAACTGATTTTTATTGGTTTTAATAAATTTTATTTTAAATGACTACATATGGCTAGTGCCTATCATAACTGTCAGTGCAGCTCTAGAAAACCAAATAACTCTAGATAACCTAGGTGAAGACTATCCACAACTCTGAGAAAGTCATGGAAGGTTTTTTTATTCCCTCACTTTGTAAAATTATCCATGACCCCAAAATACCATATTATGTAGAATGTAAAATGTCAGTTGTAATTGAAAGACACTATTATGTGCCAGACACATCCCAATTTTAGAGATTTTTAAATGTGGGGAAAAATTAATCTTCAAGTTAATGAAAAACGGTACCTTGGTTATTTTGGTGATTTCCAGAAAATTTCCTGGATAAGTTTCAAAGGCAACCTTTTTTCTATTAACCTCTAGTATGATTTAGGTCACTATTATCATAGAGAGTTAATAATGGATAGTATCATTTCTACTTTAGCTTAATTTCCAAAAATTAATTTTTTTGGCGTTAATTCTCACCTGAGGATTTTTTTTTATTGATTTTTGGAGAGAGTGGAAGGGAGAGGGAGAGATAGAAAGAGAAACATTGATTTGAGAGATACATATCAATTGATTGCCTCCTGCACACGCCTGACCAGGACCAGGAATCGAGCCTGCAACCCAGGTATGTGCCCTTGATCATAATCGAACCCAGGACCCTTCAGTCCACAGGCCATTGCTCTATCCACTAAGCCAAACCAGCTAGGGCTTTGGCTTAATTTTAAGGTAAGATATCTGGCTGTAGGAATTGAAATAACACCCACAACATTAATAGGTTGTTCCTAAAATGATCAAGAAATGACACATGTATATTAATATTATGGGCAGGGCTAGGTATGTTGGCACGTATTATTATTTTTTTACTTAATTCTCCCCAACACATATTCACTAACTTTTGCTCTTTCTTTTATTCAGCACATCATACATCTTGTCTAAGTGCCAGAGTATGCGGTGTGGTTAATACAGAATGCAGCTAACTTCAGAACTAAGTGATGATATATTATTTTCCTTGTGAGTTTGTGGTAGCATCATCTTTAAAGTTCAATAAGCCTGTAGCTTTTGGTTCAAGGCAGTTCAAAAGAAATTCTTACATTTATCTAACCTTGCTTTAGAAACTTTATCGAGGCCCCTGTGGTTCCACCTTCAATTTCTGAGACATCTTAAAAGCCAAGGCAGAAATCTGGCTTCTATCACTAGAACCATCTCACACTTTGAAGTGATTTAAACCCAAATGGCATGTCTTAATATTTAGAGCATTAAGTACTAACCCATCCTACTTAATGCTTTCATTTTATTTCTTGAGATGCAGAGAAAATGTCCTGTCCTTTACCCAGCTGCATCAAATTAATAAGTAATTTAAATCAAATGAAATCAGTTTGGTCCTGAAATTCACTTCACATTCTCCCATGCCTTCGATTTCAATAAAATTGTTAAAATATGTGTGAGATTAAAAAATATCTGAGCTTTTGAATTCAAAATCACCCATGACCTATCATTTGGGTGGCATTTTAAAGCTCCTGGTCCACAAAACTATTCTTTCACCCGATAGAAAATTAAGTCTGAAAACAGCCTCATATTTGGGAATGATCACTTCAATCCAAGAACAGCGTGCTAGCGATAGGAAGGTGCTACCAGGCAGGCAAAATTAGAAACATTCTGAATATGAGTCACAGAGCTTTTAAAAACATAATCTGAAGAAGGGAAACAAGACAAAACAACACACAGAGAGAGTTTGGGATCCTTTATTATAAAGGCAAAGAGCCAGTTATTCCACCCCTCCTGCAGAAGGAGTGGGTGAAACTGAAACAAAGCCCAGAAGTCCATAATATGTCTCCACACACACCCACATTTATTTAAAAGAAAAAAGGTAAGTGCTGTTAGTAGTATCAGTTGTCATCTGTGCCCTGCACCCAACTAGGAGCCTGGAAACCTCAGTGGTGCCTTTCCTGTAATCAACATTAGCAATCCACAGGCAGCCCGATTTACTCCCTCAGTGAGAGAGTGGCTGCCTGGCTTATGCTAAGTAGCCCCCTGTTTGACTCCATAATGAACAGAACCACGGTAAATCTCACTTCTGAGCGCCTCAGGAAGAAAGCCGAGTTTGAAGCAGGTCTTCCCCTCTGTACCTTCCTGTTTTCTTTCAGGAAAGCGGTGCTGCATTAAGCTTGCCTTTTCTTTCTAACACAGCGAGAGCTAATTACACCCCTTGGGTGCACCGTGGCTGCTGTGTTAAACACACCGAGAGTTGTTTTTGTATTACCATGAAAAAAATCTCTGACAGGCAAGACTACCTGTGGAGGCTCTAAGGGACGTTGGTAAACCTTCATAATTTACAGGCTGAGCCATTCAGGGATGCTGAACGACGGGATTGTGCTCAGAAAGAGATACAGTGAGGCCCCGCTTGTACGAGTTTGTTTAAACGAGGAGATGAAATCAATATGAGGCAAAGAAAAATGCTCCGAGAGTACGTGTGTGAGATGGAGGCGGGGCCCCATGCTTCTCCGAGCCACACTTCTCCACCTCATTTGACGCTTTAATGCATATTCCGTCTTGTTCCTACTTCTGAAGTGGCTTAGAGTTTCAGTCCACTTGCTCAGGTGTGTAAGAGATAAGCCAACCGTGATTTTTCTAAAAGCCAACGACAGTTTAATTTCAGAGACTCTGCCCCCGCTGTGCTGGCTGCTGAGGGCTGCTTGGTCTCCACCTTGTCAGCATCCCCTCGGCATCCAGGCTGACATCCTTGTTCCCAATGAGGCTTGTACTAGGTCCATGCAGGTCGCTGTGGCAGCTCTTGGGCACCTAACAAACGTCCTCAGACTGCCTTGGGGGCTCCTGCTTAGCCCCCTGGTGCAGACCTTCTGTTGCCTATTGGGCTGGCATAGAGGAAGCTGGGCTGCACCTGGGCAAGTGGTGCACGCAGTCTCTGGGCCTGTCTGGAGCCCTTGCTGTTGCCACGTGTCTCCCTCCAGTCTTCCCCTCCTCATCCAGTATCTGGGCTCAGGGCTCAGGCCTCTTTCTGAGAAACAGAATATTTTTTACTTCCCTAAGGTTCCCCTCTTCTTAGCTCCCTCCAACCCCCCTACTTTTAGATCCCTATGCATTCTTCCAAAGCTTTTATCTTACGCCCTAAGTTTACTCAGGGCTTAGGTTTATACAATCCAAAAAACAAAGCATCTGAAACTCAAAAGCTATGGCTTTTAGTTGAATCTTCTTATTCCTGAGGGAATCAAGGATGCTTACCAAACATGCGAAAAATAGCAAGGGGTACTAGAATACAAAATGAGTTGGTAATAGGAGGAATCACACTAAAAATCTCAAAGCATTGACTCATCATAGTTTTCTTTTAAAAATTATATCCTTCCCCCGTTTCAGAGTTGAATTTATCGAAGGCAAATGCCAGCATCCTATTGCCCGGACACATGTTTACTCCTGGAGAGGAAACACTTTGACTCAGTAGTTCTGGGCGGGTTAAACTGCTCACCTCTCCACTCTCAGACAATAACCTCTCTTTTCTCAGAACATAATCGCCACCTCATCTTTGTTCAAATCTCTGCTACATCATATTCTCCATGGAATCTTTCTGGAATAAATTCACCTGGTTTCACCAACACCCCAGGAAGTCCGGCCCTCCCTCAAACCACTCACCCTCCCCTCCTGGGAACAAGTCTAGTAGCTTGTCTGTCCCTTTGGACTCATGTGAGCAATAGCTTCTCTTTGGGGAACTGGGATCATAACAATGACATGCACTTTACAGCTTACAAGGCACTTGTGCCTGGACCGTGGGCTCACAAGACAACGGCCCTGTGAAGCAGGTATTATTTTAAACTAGGGGCCCAATGCACGAAATTCATGCAAGAGTAGGCCTTCCTTCCCCCGGCTGCCAGCACTTGCTTCCCTCTGGCACCCAGGACCCAGGCTTCTCTCGCAGCCCTGGCTTTGTCTGGAGGGTCGACCGGAAGGATGTCCAGTCTAGTTAGCATATTATGCTTTTATTATTATATACTAGAGGCCTGGTGCACAAAAATTTGTGCACTGGCGGGGGGGTGTCCCTCAGCCCCACTTGTGCCCTCTCACAGTCTGGGACCCCTCGGGAGATAACGACCTGCTGGCTTAGGCCCATGCCTGGGTGGCAGAGGGCAGGCCCAATCCCTAGGTGCCTACCCCGCAGCTCCTGGTTGGGCTCAGAGCAGGGCCGATTGGGGAGTTGGGGCGCCACCCCCTGTCATGCACAGAGCATGGCGGATCAGGAGGTTGTGATACCACCCTCAGTCACGCTCAGGGTAGGGCCAATTGGGGGGTTGGGGCGCCGCCCCCTGTCACACTCAAGGCAGGGTCCATGGGGAGGTTGCGGCGCCACCCCCTGTCACGCACAGAGCAGGGTGGATCAGGGGGTTGTGGTGCCACCCCTGTCACACACAGAGCTGGCCACTCAGGGTTGGGGTGCTGCCCCCTGTCACGCACAGAGCAGGGCCCATCAGGGGGGTTGGGACTCCGTACCCTGTCACACACAGAGCAGGGCCGATCAGGGGGTTGGGGAGCTCCCCCTGTCACCACAGAGCAGGGACAATCAGGGGGTTGGGGAGCCCCCCCCATCACGCACAGAGCAGGGCCGATCAGGAGGTTGCGATGCCACCCTCAGTCACTCTCAGGGTAGGGCCGATTGGGGGGTTGGGGCGCCGCCCCCTGTCACCCACAGAGCAGGGCCGATCAGGGGGTTGGGGCACTCCCCCCTGTCACACTCAGGGCAGGGCCGATGGGGAGGTTGCGGCTCCACCCCGTCACACACAGAGCAGGGCCCGTGGGGGGGTTGGGGCGCCGCACCCTGTCACACAGAGCAGGGCCGATCAGGGGGTTGGGGAGCTCCCCCCTATCAGGCACAGAGCAGGGCCGATCAGGGGGTTGGGGCGCCTTCCCCTGTCACGAAACAGAGCAGGGTGGATAGGGAGGTTGTGGCCTCACCCCCTGTCACACACAGAGCTGCAGGGCGATCAGGGGGTTTGGGCGCTGCCCCCTGTCACGCTGCTCCAGGGGCCAGGAGGCCTCGTGGCTCTGCTGATCCCAGTGCTAGGAGGCCTCGCTACTTCACTGATCCTGGTGCTGGGAGGCCTCGCTGCTCCGCTGATCCTGGTGCTGGGAGGCGTATTACCCTTTTACTATATAGGATAGAGGCCTGGTGCATGGGTGGGGGCTGGCTGGTTTGCCCTGAAGGGTGTCCTGAATCAGGGTGGGGGTCCTGCTTGGGTGCCTGGCCAGCCTGGGTGAGGGGATGATGGCTGTTTGCAGCTGGTCACATCCCCTTCAGGGTGGGGGTTCCCACTGGGGTGCCTGGCCAGCCTGGATGAGGGGAGATGGCTGTTTGCCGCTGGTCACACCCCCTTCAGGGTGGGGGTCCCCACTTTGGTGCCTGGCCAGTCTGGGTGAGGGGCTGAGGGCCGTTTTCAGGCTGGCGGGTGACTGAAGCTCCCAACCTCTCCTTTTTTCCTTTTTTTTTTTTCATTCTGGGATTTATTTACCTTCCATGGCTGTCACTGGAGCTGAGAGCCAGCTTTAGCTGTGAGGCCTCGGCTTCTGAAAGCAGGTTTCTGGGCTTTGTTTACCTTCTGTATTTGAAACTTTGTTGCGACTCCAGCTCTGAGATCCCGGCTGACTGGAAGCAGGTTTCTGGGGTTTTGTTTAGCTTCTATATTTGCATCAATGTTTCTTAGAGTGCAAGCTCAGAGCCAGGCAGCGGCAGGCGGGGAACCTTGGCTTCCTCCGTCACTGGAGCAAGCAAGCCTCCTGATCGCGTCAGTTGCCTGGCTGCTGGCTGCCATCTTGGTTGGCAGTTATTTTGCATATCGCCCTGATTAGCCAATGGGAAGGGTAGTGGTTGTATGCTAGTTACCATGTTTCTCTTTTATTAGTGTAGATATGTGATGCATTGTAGGGGATAACTGGGCCCTTGTACTCGAGTAGTCAGGGACAGGGCCCAAGCTTATGAATTCAGGCATTCTGACCTGGGGTCCTGTGTTTTCCCTACTGCCTCTTCTATCAGCCAAGACTGATGTGAACTTGAGATCATTTGTGCATTCGGCAGGTATCTACTGAGTGTTGTGTCTGGACTGGATGAAGCATGGAAGATGACATGGTGATCATTACAGTCCCAGATTTTGCCCACATGGAGCTTATGATCAGAAAGGGAAAGAGACACTTAAAAAAAAAAATCACACATCATATAATTTTAAAATGTGTAAGAGCCTAGAAGGAAATCATAGGATGCTCAGAGAGCATATAAAAATGTGCCTAACCTAGTTGGGGGTGGGGCAAATGGAGGGAGCGTTGATGGGATGTTGGAGAGAGGGTGGGAGGAATTTCCTGAGAAAGGGGTGTTTGAAATCAGCAGGCACTAGCTAAGTGGAAAGGGGATGGGGCTTGGATTCCAGCATTTATATAGACCAGGGGTCCTCAAACTACGGCCCGCGGGCCACATGCAAATACAAATATTGTATTTGTTCCTTTTTGTTTTTTTACTTCAAAATAAGATATGAACAGTGTGCATAGGAATTTGTTCATAGTTTTTTTTTAAACTATAGTCCGGCCCTCCAACGGTCTGAGGGACAGTGAACTGGCCCCCTGTTTAAAAAGCTTGAGGACCCCTGGTATAGACCCTGAGGCAGGAGGGAACCTGGCCCTTGAAGGATGTGAGCAGAGCAGAGAGGACAAGAGAGGACAATGGTCTGTGGTGAGGCTGGGGGGGACAACCCCGTCAGATCGGAGCAGGCTCTGGGAACTAGCACATTGGGATTGTAACCAGAGTGCCATGGGAGGCGTGACTTGGAGATTAGTAATGACAGGGCTGTAGAATGTGAGCCGCTGTGGCTTGGAGAAGTGTCGAGAACTTGGGCTTCTGAATCAGACCGTGTTTGAGTTTTTACTCTGACATGTTATAGTTATGGCTCTTTGGCAAATTACTTAAGCTCCTTGGAAACTTAATTATCTTACCTGTAAAATGGGAATCATTAATATTATCTTTGTTAGAGAGCTATTATTAGGATTAAATATGACAGTACGCATTAAGTTCCTAAAACACCATCATAGCTCAATACATTTTAGCTCTTCATTTTTATTATTGTCACAATTTAAGTAAATTTCCTAAGACAGAAATTTCCTAACTTTCTGAAAGGCCAAGAGGGCTCAGGTGTTCTCTCTTGCTTTATGTAAAATACAGGGTAGGAGGAAGTACTCTGCTACAGAGAAAGAATGTTCTGGAATACATTCCTAAGACTTCTAGAACTTCTACCTGGTAATAAGATCTCTGACCACAAGGTGAAATAGTTTAAATATATGTCCTTTGTTAATGGAAGAGTTCCTGGAGCTGAAATAGTCTCTACTGTGCTATTCAACTTTCGATATGCTATGCAAGTAATAGCTTCTGTCATTTCCTCATGTATGTATCTCAAATGGAACTTTAAACAAGTCTTTGAAGCATTGCCTAACTCAGCTGCTCTTTCAGTTTTGTGTGCTAGTGTGTCAAGATCTGTGCCTAGATATAAATAACTGGGAGTTGGCTATACTATTTGGGTTTGACTATATGTAGGGCTTGATCTACATATTTGAAGACCTAACATTTTTATATGAAGTTTTACCTTTACAAAACTTACTTTTGATAACCATTGGTAAAAAGTTACTAACCTCTTTGTAAAATTACTAGCAGGTAGCTCTCAAGTACTAACAGGATAAAAATGGGGGCAGAATAATTTATTTAGTTGTTTAACCAGTTACAAGCAAGATTTCCTTTTATTCAACAACAATGGATTGCAATTTATAATTCATCTGCTGATAGAGAAAAGGTTAATGGGAATTTTAATGAAAACAAAATAGTAAATAACAGTAATGGGCTCCTGAGGAGCTAATGCTCCCAAGATTGTACTTACTGAGCTTCTGAAATTCTAAAACCAAAGGTTAGGAGAAAAAATCACAAACATAATTATAGCAAATGAAAGCTATTCACTATTTGATTTAAGTTCGGTGAATTTTTCGAAAATCAACAAGAAAGCATTATAGAGCACAAAGTCAGGAACAAGATATATAGGGGAATAAGTGAATGAGTGGTGTTAGGTGGGAAACATAATTGGGAACGGAACCATGCTTTTTTTTTTGGCCCTATAAAGACCAAATGGAAGGCCTCACTGTGCCCCCTAGAAGTATGGATACATTTGTCATTTGAAAATTCCTTTCTTTTATCAAGCTCCACACTGATGAAAACCCAGAAAAGTGCTTTGCACAGACTAGCCATCAAGTACATATTTGTTGTCTGATGGACCCAAGTGCATTCTTGGGGAGGCTGATCTTTCACTACTAGTGAAGGAAGAAGGGTGTTTGAAGGTAGGTCAGACTTGACCTGCTCATGTGCCCTGAGCTTTAGTTTCACTTTTCATACGCTTAGTCAGTTAACAGAGCGATTCAATATGTGCATTTGGGTGTCTCATTTGTCCCCAATTCTTTAGGAGCCACACAACATTCCAAAGAAGCTTCAGAGCAATGCTGGATAATTTGCTTCAATGGGTACCTTTAGGGACAGTTAGTACCGAAAGAGGATGATCAGGAAGTCATTAAAAGTGTGGCCTGCCCTGGCTGGTAGGGCCCAGTTGGTTGGAGTGTCGTCCCATATACCAAACGTTTGCAGGTTTGATTCCCTGTCAAGGCACATACCCAGGTTGCAGGTTGGATCCCCGGTCAGGCACGTGTAGGAGGCAACTGATTGATGTCTCTCTCTCTCTCTCTCTCTCTCGCTCTCGCTCTCGCTCTCTCCCTCCCTCCCTCCCTTTACTCTCTCTAAGATTAAAAAAATGTTGCCTAAAATATGCTTGGTTAAATTTCACTAAGTATTCGTGGGAGCCTTTGCTTTTCTGTATCTGGTGGACCCCTAGTTATTCTTCAAGATTCAGTGGAAATCTCTCTTTTCTGAAGTTCTGCCAAACTCTCATACTAGCAAAGTTAGTGGCTCCTCCACAGTGTCCCAACAACATTCTGTGGCTCCTGATATACAGGGTGCCATAACTACCTGCTTAGATATTATACTGTTTTGAAATTATATGTAATCTGACTCAAGCTCCTTGATGTTCAACTTGATGTTAGCAATTACTGGTCCTTGGTTTCATGCCTGGCAACCAACCAAGAATCAATCAGGCCCTTCCAGGTACTCTGTAAGGATCAGTCAAATAAGTGAATAACACTATAGTATCAAATTCAGTTCTCAAAGATTCAGTATACTTATACAGTCCTCTGTGCAACTGAGTAATACGTTACTGGAGTGAATGGATGCCTCCTGAGTAGGGTTGGGAAAACCATATCTAAGTGACTTTTCCAGTTTTACAGGCTCAAGTATGTTAATAAGCATTAATTTCCTTAAACTGTGGGTGGACCTGGACTATAAGTGAGGTGGAACCTAGTAAACTCCCCTCTCCTAACCCTGAATGGGCATTTAAATTTAGGTAGCAAAAAAATTGCAACCATACCATTCTCAGTCCTAGAACTTTAGCCATCTCTTTTGGGTAATTTAAGATTCTAATCAGAGAATATATTTGCTTACTTCTTGCTCTGTATACACATGTCTACTAAAAGCACTTACCTTACAGTTAGTTATTTGCCTCCATGTCTTGAGGCCGGGCAAGGCTGTGAAATACTTGAGGGCGAGACCTCTGTCGTGTTTATTTTTATGTTTCTATTGCCTGATGCAATGGTTGCTATACAGTATATAATCAACAAGGGCAACTAGATTGAAAATGACTCCCTGTTTTTGTCCACTAACCTGATGTGTGTTTTCTATACTCACCTCGTCTTTGCAGTTCTGGGCCTGAGTCTCTCATCCAGAGTCAGG
Source organism: Myotis yumanensis (assembly GCF_028538775.1). Taxonomy (NCBI): domain Eukaryota; kingdom Metazoa; phylum Chordata; class Mammalia; order Chiroptera; family Vespertilionidae; genus Myotis; species Myotis yumanensis. The sequence continues at coordinate 168,457,177 of NW_027223754.1, forward strand.
CTTTTGAAGTCACACAAAAAATCACCCAGTCCTTTGATAAATATTTACTGAGTGCTTAGTATGTGTCAGGTGCCTTGAATAGAAATATGAATGAGACACGGCCCTGACCTCAATGAGCTCACTGTGTCATTAAAGAGCACACAGAGCAGTTATTAGTTAATGGTCATCTAAGCTAATGGCTTCACTCAGAATTCAGCTATCACTAAGCTCTTGGGCGCTCTGAGAAATTACTGGGACAGATCGTATACTTGTGTAAGCCATTACTTAAAGGGAATAAAGCACCATAGCCTTTTCCCATAATGCAATTGTTTTCACAAAAAAAGGTCAAGTCTCAGAGTTATGAATGTTGAAAGTTACACCAATACAAACACTTTAGTAAACAGGAAGAAGTAGGAAATGTATAGTTTTAGTGCTACCTAAGCTTAAAAAGAAATGTTTTGTTTTAAGATTAAATGTCAGGTTTTCATTCAGTGGCAACAAATAGGGGCTTTTCAAGTATTTTTCAAAACATCACAACACATAGCCCTGGCTGGGTAGCTCAGTTGGTTAGCGTATCAACCTGATATGCCAAGGTTGCAGGCACAGACAAGAACCGACCAATGAATGCATAAATAAATGGAACAACAAAATGATGTTTCTCTCTCTCCCACCGCCTCCCTCTCTCAAATCAATAAACATATTCTTGGGTAAGAATAAAAAAATCATAACACATATAGGAAAAGTTTCTATTTAGTAATAACTTTCTCAGCACAGAGGATGTCTGGAAAGAATGCTGATAACATCATATTGTAGACTCAATTGCCTTGGTCTCAGCAGGCAGACCATGATTGCCTGAATGATGGAAGAGGGAAGAATATACCAGCCCGAATGTTGGTACCAAAAGTGAGAGGCAATTTTCCCACTTAGAATGTTAGTACATGTCAATAGAAACACTGGAGTTGCATCCTTCCCAAGGGTTGAATTCTAAATACAGTACACAGGTAAACATTTCAGCCCCACTATCCATGGATATCCTGAGAGAAGCCTGATGTTAGAGACTACACTGTCTTTTTGTAGTGTGTCAACTTAGCAAGATTGGAATTACTTTTCCCAGGATTCCTTTCTGTGTCTGGTTCTGGATTAGGGTTGGCTACAAGCAAAGCTTGCATGTGATCTGGAAGGCAGAAGGGAAGGGACAGTCATTATGCTTCTAAGGTTGGTCTGAGGCCCCTGTTGCTGTAGGAGCCTGTGCACATTATTACTCACCTACTGCCTTACCTGTTGGCTGTGCTGCAGCTAGGCTGGTGGCTCCTTCAGCTGCTGCCAGATTTCCTCCTTTAGCTTCTCTAAGTCCTGGACCAAGTGCATGTGTAGCTCCGTGGTGAAAGGCATAGGTCACCAGCCTCATTAAATCTGGAAGTGGTAAGAGACAGATGCAGGTTCCATGTTGTCCTTTGGATTCCAGTACCCTTGTGGGTTCTAGTTTGCCCTTGCCCTTCCCCCTTCACATCCAGCGTTTCTTCTCAATACCAGTTGACAACAACTTCAGACCCACCACCACATGTCCAGGCAACAGCTTTCCATAAACTTTTTACCAACTTCCATAAATGTGTAAGGTACTTATATTCCTTATTCCACATCTCTCATAGTGGTTCTGCTTATCTGCCTGACTCCCACCAATACAGAGACTAATATACATCTTTTAATTAATCAATTGACATGATTTTCCTTTTTCCTACCATGCTATCCTTAACCCCTTTCCTATCGGGCACCTACTGAAGTAGTTGGCCTGAGTTTAAGAACCATGTTGTTAAAAAAATACACATCTTAAAACCCTTGATTCATATTCAGTACAGTAGGATATCCACACAGTTAGAGACGCTTATAAGCTAAGGGAAAAACAGATTCATGCTGCCCTTCTCAATTTCACTACAGAGTATGGTTCATTGAGTGAGAAGAGCGTGCAAAATCAGCCATACCTATGTAGTTGTTATTTCTCTCTCTTTTCCTTTATCTGTGTGGTTTCCTTTATCACCTGTGGTTGAACTTCAGAAAGTCAAATCCACATATAATGCAACTGCACTATAAGCACACTGGCTTCTTCATCAGACATGTTCTTCACTTTATTTCTAGTTTTGGTACCAGTGACTCTTTACCCTCAGTTATTTCACTCCCGGGCACCCTTGCTCTGTAGAAAACGGCTTTCCACATTTTTCTCTCCTTCCCTTCCGTCTCCTCAGGCCCCCTTTCAGTTTTAATCTTCCTTCTCCAACATCTACAATGGGAGCTTTTCGTGGTTGATACTTCAAAGTTATAAACGGAGCAAATTGTAGGCGCAGATTTGTTACTGCAGGGAAATAAGCATGCCCAGGCCATTTGAAAACTCCATGGGAAACACCGCCAATCCTAAAAGGATTCTGGGAGGATTGTGATTTATCCCATTGTTCAGCAAGAACAAAGTTGCTTAGAAACAGATGCTATTTCAGTGCTGTCACTTCAGAATTGTGTAAATCTTATACTTGGCTGTGAGTTTTAATTAATGAACGGCTTACATTAAGGTTGGCTGTCTTGATTTATTGAGATTTTGTTTAACCTACATTCCACTTAACTAAACCCAAAAGCTTAAAGCTTGATTTACTATCTCGTTTCAACTGAAAACACATTTCCCTGACAATGTTTATAGCTTCCTTGATAGGGTATTTATAGAAAAAAAGGCCTTTGTTCACTGTAATGATATTAGAAAATTGTAAAAATTCAAAATATTCTTGTTTTCACCTCCTCACTTCCCTATCTGAAAGCCCACAGAGGCTCCCCATTGCCTAGAAGAGAATGTCTCAACTTTTTTTTCGCCCAACACATGCCCTAGTGATTTCCACTTGGCAGACAGACTCCCACGAGCATCACAGTCCCAAGGAAGCACACACCCTGGATTGTATTTGTCGCCCATACCCCTCTGGCCTCGCTAGTGCAAACAGAGTCACAGTTTGACCTATCCTGACCAATACCCTCTACCTGTATAAGAGAAGGATGCCCTTCTCAGGTTCCTTCTAGTTATTTCTTTTAGGGGGTCTCCAGGACTGTTTTACACTGGCTCCCAGCCCTCTGCACATGCCTATATTCCAGCCTGTTGATCCCTGTGCTGGCCAAGGCTAGATGCTAGCTCTGCCACGGTGACTTCAAGGTGAGTTACTTCTTTATTACCAGACTGAGCACACACAGACCCTTTCCTTAAGTCTTCCCAGTCCTACTGAGCCCAAGCTTTGATGTTAACCAAAACTCTACTGAAAGGTGAGGAACACAGAGGAAATTTCAGCAATAGAATTTAAACTGGTTATTAAATATGGAGGCTTTTGAAACCCCGGCCATAGAGTTTTCTATCCAACTATCTACCAAACCGCTGCCCTTCTGAGGATGCCAGCTACACTTACCACCACCCAAGCAGCCTGATGTTTGGGGCTCTCAGACTGAGAGAGTAAAGCCCCGAGAAAAAGGAATTCCCTCCTCATGTCCAGTTTAAGGTCTGCCTTCCCAATTGTCACTCTCAGTCCTTACATTTGCCTCTTCCCAGAGGATGGGGAGTGGCAAAGTCCTCTGCCATTAGGAGAAACCCAATTTCCTATCCACAGTGGAGGCCTTGTTGTCAAGAAATCATAACAGCACCCAACCATCAGCTTCAGACAATGGGTAAACAGATGCAGGAGGGTCATTTCTTACATTTCTTCCTCCCAAATTACAAAAGAAAAAATGATGCCTCCTTTTCTAAGTTCTCAAAGTTTGGGTTTAAAAGTTTTAAATAACATCAGGTATGTTGCATTTTGCCAAATCTGGTCCAGCTTTTCTTTATGCATTTTCCAAGTATGAAGTGAAAATTGTGCCTGCATATTCTTATTGTCTCAGCTCCTAATATCCCTGTAGCAGCTACTCAATCAGAAGCTCATGTATATCCATAACATGAGCAGTTTCTTCTTTGGATTGCAAGGTCCAATCTAGACCCATGCTTAGAAGGAAACCCATCTCCAGAGGAAATGATTTGCAGAATATAAATATGCTTTAACCATATAATTTTTTTTACTTTAGATTCATAGCTTCTCACACTTTTCATGCAATTTGCATAATTAAATAGCTTAGCTTTCTCAAATAAATTATTTCAGTGAGATAGAAGAATCAAATTTTCTTAGTCTAGCTGTTAAAACTAAATATACCATAAAACCCTTGAAAATACAAACTAATAGCTAAAAAAGTAAGAAAACTACAAACTAAGAAACCTCAATAGAGAAAAAAATAAATAGAAAAGTGCTATATCTATTAAATAAATTAAATCCATAGTTACCCCCCCCCCCCCCCACACACACACACTTCAAAAAAAACCAAAACCTTCTAGGTCAGTGGTTGGCAAACTGCGGTCCCTTGAGTGTGGCTCTTCCACAAAATACCACGTGTGGGCGCGCACGTACAGTGTGATTGAAACTTCACGGCCACACTCAAGGGGCCAAAGAGCCGCATGTGGCTCGCGAGCCGCGGTTTGCCAACCACAGTTCTAGGTCCAGATGTCTTCACTATTGAATTCTACCAAATATTACATAAAAATAATATCAGTTATACTCAAAAGTCTTCCAGGAAATTGAAGAGGAGGGAATACTTCCAACTCATTTGTTAGATCAACATAATCTTGAGAGCTATCCAATATTCCTCATTAACTCAGATGTAAAAGACCTTAACAAAGTAATCGCAATTGAATCCAGCAATATATAAAAAGACTAATAAATATGATGAAGTAAGATTTATCTCAGGAATGGAAGGTTGGTTCAACATTTTAAAATCAATTTAATTCACTATATGGACAGTCTAAAAAAGAAAAACCATGTGATCATCTCAATAGATGCAAAAAAAGACTTTGACAAAATTTGGTTCATTCATCAACCCCGGCCAAGTGATTCAGTTGATTGGAGCGTCATCCTGTACACAAAAAGGCTGCAGGTTTGATTCTCAGTCAGGGCATATACCTAGGTTGTGGGTTTGATTCCCAGTCGGGGCACATACCACTCACTGTTTCTCTCTTACATCAGTGTTTCTCTCCCTCTCTCCCTTTCTCTTTCTCTAACATCAATAAACATTTCCTCAGGTGAGGATGGAAAAAAAAGATTCATTCATCTAGAAACTAGGAATAGAAAGGCATTCCCTTAACTTGATAGAGTGCATCTACCAAAAAAAAAAAAAAATCTATAAGAATACTTAATGGAGATTGACTCTTAGATCTTACCACCAAGAGCAGAAACAAGAAGGGTTTTTCATTATACTGGAGGTCTCAGCAAGTACAATAAGGCAAGAGAAAACAAATAAAAGGCATATATTTGGACAGAAAAATTTTTACATGTTTTACATTTTCAGATGATATGATTATCTACATAGATGATCCCAAAGAACTATCAAAAAGCTGCTTGATCTTATAAGTCAGTTTAGCCAAGTTTCAGGATACAAGTACAACACACAAAGAAATCAATTGTATTTCTAGATACTAGTAAGGGATAATTGGAAACAGAAAGTTTTTGAAAGTACCATTTTAAATAGAATCCAAAACATGAATAAACCTAACAGAATATCTGCAAAATTTGTATGCTAAAGATTAAAAAACATTGATGACAGAAATAACAGAAGACCTAAATGAATGGTGAACATACTATTCTTATGGATCAAGACTCAATACTGTCAAGAAGTCAATTTCCCACAAATTGATTCATAAACTAATTATAATCTCAGTGAAAATTCTGGGAGGCTTTTTGCAGAAATTGACAAACTGATTATAAAACACTATGAAAAATGAAAAGATATAGAATAGCCTAAACAATTTTTTGAAGAACAGAGTAGGAGGACTAACCCTACCTGATTTAAGACTTGCTTTAAGCTACAGTAATCAAGACAGCAAAGAATTGGCAAAACAATAGACACATAGATCAATTGAACAGAGTAGAGAGCATAGATATAGGCCACAAACATTAACTGATTTTTAGCAAAGGTGTAAAGGCAATACAATATAGAAAGCATAGCCTTTTCAATGAATGGTGCTGGATAATTTGAATATACATTTGTAAAAAGTGACATCCATATGTAAAAATCAATTCATGCCTCACACAGTATTCAAAGTTAACTATAAATGGATAAAAGGCGTAAATTTAAATTTAAAACTATAAAATGTCTGGAAGAAAATATAGGAAAATATCTTTGCAACATTGGGTCAGGCAAACATTTACTAAGACACAAAAAAACATGATCCATAAAATAAAAATGTTGATAAAATTAGATTTCATTAAAATTGAAAACTTTTGCTCTTCAAGTGACGTTGTAAAGAGAATGAAAAGGCAGGCCACAGACAGGAGAAAGTATTTACAAAATACTCATCTGATTAAGGGCTGGTAATCAGTATATACTCTCAGAACTCTCAAAACTCAATGAGAAAAGCAACAATCCATTAAAGTGGGCAAAAAAATGGAACAAATACTTCCTCAAAAATGAAAAACACATGGCAAGTAAGCACATAAAATGATGCTCAGTATCATTAGTCAGTAGAGAAATGTAAACTAGAAGGACACTGGGGTACCACTACACACCTGTTACAATGGCTCAACAACAGCAACAAACCGACAATACAAAATGCTGGGGAGGGTGTTGAGCAACTAGAACTCTCATACTTTTACAGGTGGGAGTGGAAAGTGGTACAGCCACTTAGGGAAAAAGTTTGACCACTTCTTATAGGTCCAAAAAACCTGTGCATGAATATTTATAGCAGCTTTATACATAATTATCCCAAACTAGAAACAACCAACCAACCGAACACTGACTGGATAAATAAATTGTGGTATATCCACATATTCATAATGAAATACTATTCAGCAATAAAAAGAAAAGAAATACATGCACAACATTGCTGAATTTAAAAGCATTTTGCTAAGTGGAAGAAGTCAGGTTGAAAAGGCTATATACTGTATAATTCCACTGAGATGACATTCTGGAAAAGGCAGAAATAGAAATCAGACCTGTAGTTGCCAGATACCAAGGGCTGAGGTAGGGGTGTGGGATTGGCTACAAAATGGCATGGAGGATCTTTTTAAGGAGACAAAAACATCTCTACCTTCATGTTGGGGTGGTTACATGACTCAGGCATGCCTCAGAGATGATGTGGGTTTGGTTCCACAGCAATAAAGTGAGTTGTCATCTTTTTACTGGCGGAGGGTCTTGCCTTCCATTTGTAAAAATAAAACATCTGCCCTGACTGGTTTGGCTCAGTGGATAGAGCGTCAGCCTGCGGACTGAAGGGTCCCAGGTTTGATTCCGGTCAAGGGCATATACCTTGGTTGCAGGCACATCCCCAGTAAAGGGTGTTCAGGAGGCAGCTGATTGATGTTTCTAACTCTCTATCTCTCTCCCTTCCTCTCTGTAAAAAATCAATAAGATATATTTTTTTAAAAAAGAATCAGTGTTTCAAAAACAAACAAACAAACCCCAAACATCTGTGAAATGCAATAAAGTGAAGCACAACAAAAAGAGGTATACCTGTATAAACTCCTCAAAATACATGGAGCTATACATTTTAGAAGATGAATTTACTGTTTGTCAATTATACTTCAATTTAAGAGCAACACTTTCAGGCCTCATAAAGAAAGTAGGTGTGAATAAAATTATGAGGATCAACATTAGCTCACTGTGGCTGTTCCAACATCTCTTCTGCTCCGGCTGCTGCTCTAAACACTATCCCAACCTGGAGCTGGGCTTATGGTCACGAGCAGGTGGATTCAGGAGGGAAGGAGGAAACTCCACTTTCTGAGCATTAGCTCAGCACTGTTTGGCTGGGTATGCCTTGCTTCATCCAGGGAAGACAGCACCAAAAACAAAAGCAAAACAAAACACCCCCACTGGAACATAGTAATTAAAAAACTTTATCAAATTTAAAGGGGCCTATCTGACTCAAATACTTTTTAATTAACCCCGTTTGCAGGTGAGTTAAAGTCATCTTCAGAAGGGAGGTTTGTCTTTTCCAATGTTCACATTTCATTACATTCTGCATTCTCTCCTCGGATATTTCCTTCCCACATCTCAACGTGTGCATCTCAAAAGAAATAGTCTCATATTTAAGATACAAGGAAAATTTCCAGGGTGTTTTGCCAAAAAATCAAGAACAAATCCAAAACAACCCACAACTTTCATTGTGATAGGGAGCAATAACACAACATTGAAAAGTTGGGAGGCAGCATTCAAAAGATTCCTGCAGCTCTCCAAACTAGTTTCACAGCTGTGAAGAAATTCTGAGCAGAAGAGTGCAGGGCAAATATTATCCTGAATATTATTACATTTTGGAAGATTTGCTTTTTCCCCCAAAACAGTCTCAGTAGGAGGTCTCATCAAACGGATTGTATATCCATGTTGCCAAACACTTCTGACAATTCAAAGAACAGCACCAAGGTGTCTTATTTCAAATGTTGGGCCACACCATTTCCCATGGCAGTTGATTACTTCCCCTTCTGTGCTTGCTTGAGGCCTGACCTTCCACAGGGGGACGAGTGGAGATTCTAATGTTTCATGCCTTAGGATCTGGCATAGAAATATGGGACAACCATATTTCTGGTATTTTCTTGGACTTCCACAATCCCAAACATTTTTTTCCAGTTGTCAAGTCTTGTGTCCTAGATTCTGACAGAGAAATACAGTCATTTTATTTAGAAAGATACAGTTCTCAACAAATTATACCTTACCCACAACAGGCCCATTAGTTTGTTATTTTAATGAGATCAATAGGACAGTATTTCATGGCATGAAAATACTAGGGGAAATGTGGTTGTATGAATAGTAAATCTTGAAAATGTACACATAATAATTGCTGGAGAGACTTACTGCTCAACTAGGGAACTGATGTCTTTTCTCAAACCATCAGACTTTTATTATAATCTGTTTGCCTCTGTTTCTTTTAACTTTTGCTCAATTTTATAATTGAACTAGACTGAACTGAATTCTATTTGTGAGGACTTCCTGTGTGTAAAAATCAGTATTCCAAAGTGTGATGCTTACCGAGCAGGACTGATTACAATGTGGAATGCAAGGAAAACTCCCGTATTATAGGATTTCCATATTCTAAGAGGAGAGGGACCATAATATTCTCTCTCTCTAAGATACCTAAACTCAATATTGGTTAGACAGAACACTTGAACTTTACCCTCCAAAACTTGCCTTTTCATCTTCTTGAGTGCTATGTTTAAGTCTTTGTTCATATTGTTCTCTTTCCTTCAGCTCCCAAATTTAACACATCAGCACATCTCAAATATAACTCAAATCTGTCCACTTTTCTACATCCCTGTGGAACTAGTCCAAGCCACCACCTTCTCTTGTCTAGAGCAGCAGTTGGCACACTTGGCCGATGGTAAATATTTGTGCCTATGTGGGCCATGCAGTCTCTGTGGCAACTGCTCAACTCTGCCATTGCAGCACAAAAGCAGCCATAGACAGTATGTAAGCAAATGGGTGTAGCTGAATTCCATTACAATTCTATTTATGAAAACAGACCCTTGGAAGTAGTTTGCTGAGCCCTGATCTGGACTACTTCAAAAGCTTCTTATTCCCCGCATCCACTGCTGCTCCCTTCCCACTCCTTTATACTCAACCAGAATGATCTCTTCACAACTGAAACCTGACCATTTCACATGTACCGATGACTTCCATTGCTCTAAAAGTCTCAAATTCTTATCATGGCCAAAAAGCCCTGCATTTTCTCATCTGGCTACTGCTCCAGCTTCATGAAGTATCATTTCCCTCAGTCTCCATATTTCATTCCATTCTTCCCTCCTGGAATGCTCTCTCCAACTGCTACTGCCCAGTTAATTTCTAATTATCCAAGTCTCAGCTCTCTCTCTCTCTCTATCTCTCTCTCTCTATATATATATAATAAAAGCCTAATATGCAAATTGACCAAATGGTGGAACAACTGGCAGAACGATCGGTCGATATGACACACAGTGACCAACGGGGGGCAGGGGGGCAGATGCTCAACGCAGGAGCTGCCTCCAGCCCACAGGCCGAAGGCCAGCTGAGGCAGGTGCCAGTGGGGGCCCCCCTATTGCCCTGCCAGTCCCCCTGCAGAGGGAGGCAACTGGTGGCGGTGGCGGGGGGGTGGGGCCGGTGAGCGGGCAGCGCCAGGCCGGCCAAGGCAGGTGCAACCGGGGGGCCCCAATCATCCCGCTGGTCACCCCACAGATCGGCCCTGATTGCCAGCCAGGCCTAGGGACCCTACCCATGCACGAATTCTGTGTGTGTGTGTGTGTGTGTGTGTGTGTGTGTGTGTGTATTTTAGAGAGGAAGGAAGAGGAAAAGATAGAAACATCAATGATGAGAATCATTGATCAGCTGCCTCCTGCACGCCCCCTACTGGGGATCGATCCCGAAACCCAGGCATGTAACCTGATCAGGAATTGAACCTCTTGGTTCATAGGTTGACGCTCAATCACTGAACAACACTGACTAGGCCAAGTCTCAGTTTATATGTCACTTACTTTAAAAGGTCTTTTCTGACCACCACCTTCCTCCAGACTAGTTTAGATACCCCACTACTTACCTTAGTAGCAGTTGTAATTAAATAGTTAATCATTTAATTATTTATTTTATGTTTCTCTCATTAAATAACAATCTTCTTGAGGCTAAGGACCACATCTTGTTCACTGCTATATCTCCTGATACATAGTACATATATCAGTTAGTAATGCTTCTGGCTGCAAATAACAGAACTTGATTGCAATAGCTAAACCAAATAGAGCTTTACTTTTATCACACAGGGAAAAGGCTGAAGATAGGCCATCTAGGGCTGGTACAGAATCTCCATAATGTCATCAAATTTCTATGATCCACCTCTTCTTCTGCCCTATATTCTCATGATTGTGAAATGGCTGCCACGGTTCTAGGAATTGCATCTGCATTCTAGACAGAAAAGTCAAAGATACTGCAAAACGAGTCTCTCCCCTTTAAAACAAACAACTCTTCCCTTAATATATCTTCGTCCAAACTAGGTCACATGCCATACCCTAACTGCAAGTATATCTGGGAAGTTACTGTTTCAGCAGGACACATTGACATCTTGAAAAATATGGGATTATATTAGTAAGGAAAATGACTATGAATAGACAAGTATAATGTCTGCCCTACTAGACAGATTCAATAAATAGTTTTTGAATAAGCAAATGACCTCAAAACTGATTCAAAGTTTAAATAATTCTACTGCAGAAAAAGAATGTGAATAACAATGGCACCTGGGCCTATATCAATTTCTTTTTTATTTTTAATAAATTTTACTCTTGTGCTTGATTTTATTGGTCTTCATTTGCTGTAACTGTTTTCAAGGAGCAGGAAAAAGGCATTAAGAGGGGCAAAATCCAAATTTACAATAACTGTTTGGTGTTTTTGGCTTTTGCTCCTGCAGAGATTTTCAAACGATTCTATCCTGGAATAGCTTTACTAATACGTGCAGCTTAAACCAACATTATTTTCTTTGGAAATACCTTATTACAAAATTATAATATATAAATATTTTAGTAGTAATAACATGGGTAATAGCCCTCAACAGCCCGATCTTCCTCTGTGCTTCTAGTTCAGTATATGCTATTATTTTCAGGCAACACTATTAAAGATCTGATTTTATGTTGCCCCGCTGTGACCATCTTCAAGTCAAATGGCAGAAGCGATGCTCTACTCTTATTTAATATTTTAATAGTTCCCTAAGCTACATTCAGAAGAAGTTCTATATAAAATGTAACCAGAAGACAGTCTTAATAACAAAACCATCTAATGTTCGTCTGTCTGCTTTTCTTTTAGTGTGAACTTTTTTTTTTTTCAGTTCTGATTCAGTTTAGCAAAGTGAAAATTGGATTTTTCTGAGGTATTAAAGAATTGGAGCAAAGGCGTGTTTTTAAGACTTGGGTACAATATTAAGGTCACGGTGCATAATAGCACTTGAGACCTTGTCATCTGGGAAACTTAAATCAGTTGACAAATATTGGCCCCTGGGTCCATGCCAGGGACCTGTTGGACTTCTCAGTGACCTGGTCTTTTTTCTTGGTCAGTACTCTCTGACTTCTTTTTGGGGAGACACCTCCCCCAATATGTAAAGAGTCGATGGGATTGCTAGAACCCAAGCCAGTAGTTGGACTCCTCTCTAAGACTTTGCACCACCTCTTCTGTGGCTGGGCTTTGTTTGACTAATGAGACCCTTCAGAGGCTGCCTGGTTCCCATCCTTCCACAGCCTGACTCTCCAACTTTCCTTTGATATGAGAGCTGGTTTACATCCTTCCAACAAATTCCTTTTCTGTTGGTTCTAGTTGCTGCAACCATAGAGCCCTAGGGATACAACCCACTCTACTAAATTATGAGCTCCATGACGCGGGGGCTGTGGCAGAGACTAGTAGGGAACCACCCAGAGCCCTTTCTTCTTTACTAATACATTCTCAGTTTTGTTTGGGGTGGAAATAGGTCCCTCACATTCTGGTTTGCAGTTAGGGGTAGCTATGTGCTATAGCTCTGGTCAATGACCTGAGCAGAAGTCTGTTGGGGATTTCTGGGAAGTCTTTGCTTTTCTAACATGGGCATTGCCTCTTTCTTCTACTCTTTTCTCCTTCTGCTTGTTTGGAATGCAGATATGATTCCTGGTAGTGGAATAGGTGACTTGTGACCATGAAATGACAAGTATGAGTATGAAAAGTAGCCCTTTAAAGCAGGTGAGCAGAAAGGTAGTGAGAAACTGGGCCCCTGATGACATCACAGCGTAGCCCCACAGCCCTGGCTGCCTCCTTTATGATTTCTTGTTACATGAAAATCATGAATCCCTGAATGGAAAAGCCATTGGCATGGGATTTTCCATTAATTTGAGCCATAGGGGTTCCTAACTGATATGGGTGCTTTGTCTATTTTATTCAATGTTTTACCCCTGCCCTTAAAACATTGCCTGGCATATAGTAGACATTACATATATTTTTTGAATGAATGAATGATAATCACTGTCAAGAGAATCCTCATTTCTGCATATAATCTCTTAATCGCCACCATCTCACAGACCTACATTTAATGTACTTGTAGATTGTGGCTGTATCACTTGACTTATTCATTCTGATGTATGGACTTTATCCAAGTAAGTTGCAGAAAAGAAAATTAATCTGTCTGAAAAGAATAAATCATTATTTAATAATAAATTCTGAACCAGGAATTATGGCAAAATGAGATATCTCAGAATTTGAGGATCTACTTTGTTCCTTCATCCAATTGCCCTGGGCTGTTCCTGTCAGTAAGTTGTATGCACTGACTTGTAGTTCATGCTCCATTTAATATACCAGCATCTTGTCCTTCAGAGATAAAGATAGGACAACTGATCTGCTATCTGTGAGACCTAAGCTCTGAGTTATTTTCTCAACAATCATGAAAATTCAGGCCAGGATTATTCTCTTATTCTCTAGTCTGCTCCTTCTTGTGGTCTGAGGCACCATTTGATTATGAAGCAAATGCTTCTCAGCTCTATCTTGACAACCTGCTCTGTGATGTTGAGGTTGGGACTCTGCATTTCACCTTTTCCTGCACCAGCTGGCTCCCATTGAGTCCTACCAATGGGAGATGCTAAAGGGAGACTGGAAGACAGAAGGAGGAAAGGGGGACTGGATTCTTCCTGGTTATTGGGGGCTACCACCAGCCTCACCCAGCAATGGCCCCTTGTCCTCTCAGTGGCAGTTTGTTCCAGTCCCCAGCGTTTTTATCACCAGCTCTCCAGGAACCAGCCTCATCACTCCCCATCAGAGCTATTAGTGCCAGCTGGGTAGTGTCTCCTTCCTCGATGTCTGAATACCAACTCAGTGCAACACTTCCTCCAAGCTCATAGGTTTTAAAAACTCCTTTCCTTTGTTTCCCCCAGCCCCCAGGGGAGAAGATGCCTTCTGTTTGTGTTCCCTTTCTGCCTTCCAGTCATCCTTCACTGTCCATACAGTTCTTTCTTATTTTCACTGTTGTAGTAATTGAGGGACATTGTTTTCCTGGCTGGACCTGGAGTGGACAGGTGCATTGTGTCTGGCAGAATGGTGGCTGATATGAACTTGACTTGTGTGAACAACCCCCTTTCCATTGGGTCTCTAATTATCTACATCTACCTCTGCTTCCATCCAAAATATTTGGCTTCCGTGTAAGATTCTGAGTCCACGTGTTCAAAAATGTTGGAAAACCACCAAATGAGCTAATTAGTCCTTAATATTAGTCCTTAATGAGAAGTGATTTAGGTACAAAACTTAAGAAAATTGTAGTCCATAAAAACTTTACTTGAGGACATTAAAGAATGTGAAATAGTTAATAAGTCACCAACACCTGTGAGATTTTCAAAACCCAAAGCTGTCGTCTCCTCAGCGTTCTCCTAACTGGATTCAATGCGTTCAGTTTCTCCTTTTGCCCCATGAAAATTCTGATCATCCTTCAGGGCCCAGCTCTACTCATATTCCTCTTTAGAGAGGTTTCCCTAACCTTGCAAGCCAGCACTGGTCTCTCTCTTTTGTAAATTTATATGATACAGGGTCAATTCACTTAATCAAATATAGCGCTGTTCTCACTCTCCAATAGTAAGAGTCCTTAAGGCAGAGAACGAGGACTATTCCTTAACATGTTGTGTTAGAGGCGATACTTAATACTGTCCAACGAGGCAGCAGAAAGTAGGGGAAAGAGCAAAGAATTGGGAATTTGATCTGGATGCATGTTTGAGGTCTAACCTCAGGGAAGTTATTCAGTTCACCAACATTCATGGAGCACCTTCCTGGTGCTGGTCACTTCTTTGAATCTTAGTTGTATCATCTGTGAAGTGGAGAGAATAAACAATATCCATCTTACAGGTTATGTTGGGCTCAAATGAGATAATAGATGTGAAACTGCTCTATAACTGTGAATTGTTGTGTCATAGTAAGTGCTCTAAATGTACGTATTGCATTAAATTTTATATGGTCAGTACGCTCAAGGCAATTACATAAAAAGACTTGAGTGTTTCTCCTGGTCACTTGAGCTCCTTAGAGTTTTATGATATTCTAATTTGGTTTTTTCACTCACAGCAATGGTTAAGGGCCTTAATATGTTCTAATGAATGCTGACTATTATCCACGTCATTGGACATACAGCCAAATACCCATGATATGGTCCCTCCAAATTACCCATTAGCCTCTGGAATGTTGCCAAGACCCCATTCAGCCAAAGAGCTCAAGCTTGAATTAACCAGACAACCAAGTAGTTACACAGTAAATGCTCTTGAGGGCATGCAGCAGAAAGAACTGAACTGGGCCAATGATCGCCTGGCTCCTCAATGCAGAGCATGGGAATAATCATCACAGTATTGTTTCCATGATACTATGAACTTAGTTTACAAAGGTCATGACTGATAATATTCTCTTTTCCATTTAAAATATTTTAATGTAAAACAAAAATAATCTGATATTGCCTTGTGTTGGGGAGCATCCATCTGACTTATTTCTAGTTTATATTGTTGGAAATCACTTAGATTTAGAGCAGTGGTCGGCAAACTCATTAGTCAACAGAGCCAAATATCAACAGTACAATGATTGAAATTTCTTTTGAGAGCCAAATTTTTTAAACTTAAACTATATAGAAGGTACATTGTTACTAACTTAATTAGGATACTCCTAAGGCTTAGGAAGAGCCACACTCAAGGGGCCAAAGAGCCGCATGTGGCTCGCGAGCCGCAGTTTGCTGACCACTGATTTAGGGAATGGAATTACTTAGTTTAGGTTCCTTTGAAAGCAGAGCCTGAGACAAGGAGTTGGGTGCAGGTGGTTATTTTGGGAGGTGAGTGAGGGAACCAGGGGGTTGGACGGGGATGAGTAATCTGCTGGGAGCCCTGTGGGGAGGGCCATTCTGCTGAGATTACTGAGCAGCTTATAGAACACTCAGAATTGTCCTTCTAAAAGACAATGGCTCCTACTCCCCATCAGTGGAGGGTTTCCCCACCTATTTCACCTCCCCTGCACTTCCAGCCTGTGCACATCACGCCCAGGTGAGTAAGTTTCAAGGTGTGCAGAATGCTGAGTGCAGTATTCCATTTGAGGTGGGCTACTGGTGAGATGGAGAGCTCACATATAACTGTCCATTGCTACTATAGCTGACATCAGAGGTGGGCAGAGAACATATGACAAAGATACCAGAGGCACCCACTACATGGAAGTTCTGCTTTTAAGGGGTACCAGAGTATCCTGATTATAAAATAGATACATGTAATTGGTAGTTGGTAGTTGTTTTCAACAATGATAATATCACCTAAAATATATTTAGTATTCTGTGTGCCAGGTTTCATAGTAAGCATTTAAAAAAGATTTCCTCCTAGTAACTCATTATTGTAGTTATTATTATTAAAATAATTATGGTTACATACAATTAATTCCTAACTAGAATAATTTTGGCCATTCTGGTTCTTATTATTCCTAGTAACAATAAAGACATATGATACACATAGTCAAAACAACTTCAGCTTTTGGATTAAAGAGGAGCCTGACTCCTGGGTCAGATTTTATTTTAAAATATGCAAATATTATCCCAATTGTGGTGTTTCATTGGTAGTAGTGAAGAGGGTTGAACTATATTCAACAAACCATATTCTGTGCAGAAACTCCTAGCTTGTTGCAACTTACTGTTACAGATGGGACATATGTTGTGTTGGAAAAAAAGTCAAGAATTTTTGCTTGAGGCTATGCCTTCCTAATTTTCTTTAACCTTAAACTTAAAAAAATGACCAAAATGTTCTTTGTAATGTTATGTATTTATAATTTTCTACTAGGTAGTGTTAGATCCCATCATTTTGAACATTTTCCACTTGGATATTTTTTAATTTTAATTATTGATTTGAGAGAGGGAAAGGAAGGGGATGGGGAGAGAGAGAGAGAGAGAGAGAGAGAGAGAGAGAGAGAAATTTGTTGTTCCACCTATTTATGCATTTGTTGGTTGATTCTTGTATGTGCCCTGACTGGGGATTGAACATGCAACCTTGGTGTATGGAGAGGGCTCTCTAACCAACTGAGCTATCTGGTCAAAGCTCTACTTGGCTCTTAACTATCAAATTTTCTCAGAGGAAAGTGTTGAAGGGTTTTACCTTGGGGAACCATACACTGAACAAAGAGACAATCACGTCAGGCCCCTCCCATTCAACGTAGGACTGTGCTGTGGAGACGGTACCTGGATACCTGATACATAAGTCAGGTATCTAGGCTTGACTTATGCCTGGTGGCTCCTTTTCAGAAAGCTTCACATATGAACATTAAAGGCATAGAACAGCTAGAGGACTGATATCAGTGGGAAAATAATTGTGATTACACATTTATATGTAGATTTCTTCTTGCTGCCTTCCTGATTTGATGTGTGACTCATGACTACAGATACCAGAACAAGTATGACGGCATTGCCTGGTTTGTGATGCCAGTGGCGGGAGCTTTGTGTTAAAAGGAAGGAGATCTGCATTTCCACTCCTGGCTTAGCAGTTGACTAGCTATCTGTTCTTTAGCAAGTTACTTTCTTTATTTGGGACCTCAGCTTCCCCAATGGTAAATATTGGGGCCAGAGTAGCTAAGCTGTAAACTCCCTTCTAACATCACATTCCCTGGTTTATTGTCTACAGTTCAATTTTTTTTCTTGTTTGTGATATAGTCAGTCATGGAATGGAGCAGTGACAGAGAAATTCCCAAATCATAATGAATTCAAAGCTAGGTAGAAATATGTTGATAATAGATTAATGTATACACTTTTGCTCCACTCAGAATATTTTTCAAATATTCAGATTTATTTTTTAATTATATTTATTTAAAATATGCTCTGTGCTTTTTTAAAAAATTCCACTCTGAATTTCTACTACTCATTTTTTTTTTGGTCTTGAGATTCTAGTAAAATTCTGAAATGGAATGAATATTGATTTATGTCTGTCTCTTTCCAAGAGTGTGGAGGTGGCTTCTTGGTGTGTAGGTGTTTGTGGTATTGGGTAATTGGCATTGTTACCCTGTTGTGCCTTCACCCAGTTGCTGGTATGTTAGGATTTTCTGATCCTTCCACCTGGTGATTTCCCCCATGTTATGAATACTGTTTATTTTTTTTAACTTCTGGGTTTGATTCCAGTCAAGGGCACATGCCCAGGTTGTGGGCTCGATCCTCAGTAGGGAGCATGCAGGAGGCAGCCAATCAATGATTCTCTCTCATCATTGATGTTTCTCTCTCTCTCCCTTTCCCTTCCTTTCTGAAATAAATAAAAATATATTTAAACACACACACACAAATTTATTATCTTAAAGTTTTGGAAGCTTCAAGTCCAAAATGGGTTTCACTGGGCTAAAATCAAGATGCTGGCAGGGCTCTGTACCTTCTGGAGGCTCTAGGAGAGAATCCGTTCCCTTGCCTTGTCCATCCTCTATAGGCCACCAGTATTCCTTGGCTTGTGGTCTCTTCCTCCATCTTCAAAGCAAGTAACATAACACCTTCAAATCTCTTTCTGACCCTGACTCTCCTATCTCCCTCTTTCACTTAAAAGAACTCTCGTGATTACATTGGATTCACCAATGTATAATCCAGATAAACTCCCCACCTCAAGATTCTTAGCTTAATCACATTTGCAAAGTTCCTTTTGTCATGTAAGAAAACATATTTACAGACTCTGGTGATTAGGATGCGGACATCTTTGGGGCGTGGCATTGTTCTATTCCACCTGCCACACCGTGTAATTTGTAGGACACATATAGTCCCAGGTACAAGGCAGCCCAATTGCTAAAACCTTCACTGATGGTGACCTGGGTGGATGAAAACACCCTTGATGATTCAAATATTTGAAATACAATGAAGGGAACAAATGCATATAAGAGTGTTGATGTTGGTTGGGGATTAGAGGTTGTATTACTGCTCTACAGAGAGATGATGAGAAGCCGAGGGCTGTTAATAAACCTCTAAAGGCTAAGTGTGAGAGGTAGAGGGCCTCTCTTAGGGTCTCTTTGGGAGTTTACAAAGAGGCCTTGTCTCTTCAGTGGCAGCATGAATGTGGCAGCTGAGGAGTAAGTGCAGGACTTAGCAGCCAGAATCAAGGAGCTCCAGAGACCTTTAGATGCTCAACAAGCCGGATCTGTAGTGCTAAGGGCAAGGCCCTGGTTGGGAAAGCATGGGTCCCTGATATGTGGGATGAGGACACGTAGGTGGGTGCTCACAAGGATTGTGGCTCTGTAGACTCCCCTGAACCCACACAACTTTCAGCCCACGCCCGTCTGCGAGGAGTGAGCGGGGATGTGCTAGGCCCGAGAAGGGAGAGAAGAAATTGTACCTCAAAGGGACTGCAAAGACCAACTAGCACATATTGGTGAGAGCCAGGGAAGTGAGCCTGTGAATAAAGTTTGGTGGGGCTTGATCAAGGAGGCAGAACAAAAAACTGGATAAGTAATAATTCACTGACTTCAGGGAACTTTCTCAGGACATGGGATTTAATGCTGGCAAAAGACCCCAGAGGATGGGGCAAACTTGATGCTTAGTGTGGCTTTAGAAACTGGGGCCGTGGCCAGTGGTCCAGATGGCTGGTAGGGGCCTGGGAGGAAAAGGATGGGCACCATTCCTCAAGGAGACCACCAGTACCTTGGTGACAGCTCAACTTCATTGGGTCCTGTCCATCCTGAAAGGACTGGTGGTTTGTCCTTACAGGGATAGATACGTGTTCATTCTTGGTTTGGGTTAGCCCTTCCTATCTGCAAAGCCGCAGCCAAAACTTATGTAGGAGCTTACAGAATGCCTGATCCACAGTTGTGGAATCCAATATAGCATGTCAACCGACCATGGTCCCTACTTCACAGGAGGTAGGTTAACACTAGTTAACTTGGACATATTTCTGAAATGTATTGTTAAGTGCAAAAAGCAAGATCTAGAGAAGTGTATATATAGTATGATCCCGTTTTTGAAAAAGGAACAATGACAACCCCTCCTTATATGTGTATTTGTTTGTTTATGATTCTAGCAGCATGGAAATGTCATGAAATGATACATACAGATAATTAATGGGGCAGAGGGATTTCTTATAGCGAAGGGGAGAAAAGAGGTAGGAGGAGGTTTAAAAGAAAAAGACTACATTTTTAAAAAACTGTCCATGATGAAAAAGAATATAATATCCCATTTGTACAAATTGCTCTAAAGATGGTCACTAGACACTAATAGTTGTTATCTCAAAGTGGTGGGATTTCATTGCCAACTTCTATCATCATCTGTTGCATTTTGGCAACCACTCAGTTTTATACATGAAAACCTCTGTCCCTTATCCACTCTGTTTTTCAGTGTTTTCATCTGTGAAATAAGAGAACTGAACCAAGGCTTCTGTGATGTGCAAAGGCAATAATAGGGTTTCAATAATTTAGTTGAATTTCGAGTTTAATTCAGTAGAGCAAAAAAAAGTATTTAATGTGTACTGTGTGCCAGGTAGATTACAGAGTGCTGGGGTATAGAGATGACTAAGACAGTTTTATAGTATAGAGGGTATCTTAGTCCATCCAGGCTGTTATAGCAAAAATACCATAAACTGGGTGGCTTGTAAACAACATATATTTATTTCTCACAGTTCTGGAGGTTGGAAGTCCAAGATCAGGATGCTGGCAGATTCAGTGTCTGGTGCAGACCCACTTCCTGGTTCATAAACAGCTGTCTTTTTTCTACAACTTCTTATGGTGGAAGGGGTGAGGGATCTCTCTGGGGTCTGTTTTATAAGGGCACTAATCTGATTCAAGAGGGCCCCATCCTCTTGACCTAATTGCTTCCCAAAGGCCC
This sequence comes from Myotis yumanensis, assembly GCF_028538775.1. Classification (NCBI taxonomy): domain Eukaryota; kingdom Metazoa; phylum Chordata; class Mammalia; order Chiroptera; family Vespertilionidae; genus Myotis; species Myotis yumanensis. The sequence continues at coordinate 168,477,977 of NW_027223754.1, forward strand.
CACCTCCAAACACCATCACACTGGAAATTAGGTTTCAATGTGAATTTTGTGTGGACTCAAATATTTAGACCACAGCAGAGGGAGAATCACCTCTACTAACAGATTAACTTAGTACCATGTAGGAAGTTTTATGATAAGGGTATTGCATGGTTGTATGGGGTCTCAAAATGTGACAAGGAAGCAGAGTTAAGGATAAAGAGTACTCAATAGCCCTCCACCCCACCTATAGAAATGTCCATTTTCATTGCCTTAGGGATTTGCATTATGGTCTCAACTCTTTTTTAAAACAACAGTGCCTAAAATAAAGATTGAAAGGACATATGTCCAAATTTTGACAGTGGTGATAGAATTATGGGTGTGTTTCTACTCCTTTACTCTTTTCTGTATTTTCCTAACTTTTCCCAATGTGTAATGGGAAACTTTTATTCTGATTGTACTGTAGCAATCTTACATGCTTGGAATGCTCTCTAATGAATCAAAGTGAGGAATTTAATACTTATTACTTAATATAATCAACATGGTAGCTCAAATCTTTAAAACCATGGAGTTCATGATAGACAACTAGTAAAAGGTATCCTTAGTAGTGAAACGTTTGAAAGCCACTAGTAAGAACCCAAAGATATTTTCTCACCCCATGATTCTATGGAGAAAGCAACTGGTATTCCCCTAAGTGTACCACTCTGACATGAGGTCTTCTAAGGAAAGGTACATAGTTGATCTGACAGCTACCTATTGATCCCACTGCCAGGTTTTTGTGCCTTTGTAGGCATGGATTCTTTACAAATCATGGAATCCACAAGTAAATTTAATTCTTTCTCAGAGCAACCCTAGGAGAGTCACATTTTATGTGTCTAGAAATGGAAACTGAAGGGTCAAATGATTTGCCCAGAAAGTTTCAGAATTAGGACTAGATATTAAATTTCTTAGTCTTCCTCATCCATATTGAAAGTAGCTTCAGAGCTGTTGATAAGCATTCCCTTTTTTCTGCTGCTGATGTTTCAAATGCAGCTGGTATCCAGTCCGGACTCTGGCATTACCCATACTTACCTAGCCCCTAACCTCTCTCCCCTGTGTGCTGTAATAGCACCTACCTCTTCTGCTATAATAGTCATCACATTTTAACTAGAATTACATAAGTCTATCTTTCCCAATACATTACAAGATCCTTTTCATCGCTTTTCCCAAATGCCCAAGACATACCTGACACAAGTGGTATTTAAGCAGTTGTTTTATAAATTAATAAATAAAGATATGACTTTGGGCCATGTAATAACTAAACACATTAAGTGTTTGCCAAGCATAATTCTAAGTGTTTTATATATATTAACTCATTTAATTCTCTCAACAACCCAAAGGGGTAGGTACTATTACTATTCTTCTTTTATACATGAAGAAGATAAAGGACAGTTAGATTAATTAACTTGTCAGGTCATATAAACTAGTGAGTGGTAAAGGTTGAGATTTAGATCTAGTCAGTCTGATTCTGCAACCTGTGCTCTTAACCATTATTTCACACTTTTTTTAAAAAAGTCATTTGACCGCTATATATCTTATTTTTTTCTAACAGAAAAATTGATTAAAATATGTATTCACTGGATTGTTGGAAGAATTAAAAACAAAAAGTACACATAAAGCTTTGTACACATTGGAAATTATTACTTCTATTTTTATCATTAATACCATTAATATGTTGTCACTGATTGTTAACCATTAAATCACTTTTCTAACAAGAAAAAGTATGATTATAAAAACATATTGCTGAATTAGTAATATTATTGGATTAAAAATGTGGCTTTTTAATCTTAACATTTTTAAAAAGATTTTCTGAATGACTTTGGGAAAATAATTCCTTGTCACTTAGTTGAGTTTCATCCCCCATCGCATAAGTGGCATTTGCTGCCTGCCCAACTCTGTTCATCAATTATTGAACCTGATGCTATTCAGGAAAATGTTCAAAGAACATCAGGCGGTAAGGGAGCAAGGAGATGGACGTCCTCTGCTGAGAGGGAGAGAGTCTCCCCCTAGTGTTGGTCTTTGTGCAGAAGGATCTGAACCCCATCAGGCTCTAAACAGGGCCTTTGGGGTTACTTTGATCCAGAGTTTGGAGTCCCGGTTCTGCAGCAGCAGAAATGGAGATTTATCTAGCATACGAAGTGTTTTATATAAACTATGGATGATGCAGCCACACGCTGTTAAATACTTACATATTTACAGATGTCCTGCCCATTTAGAAAAATCATTTCGTTTTAAGATACCTAACTCTTTATCAGTGCAGGATTAGTAGTAGTAACTCGACAATCCAGTACAAGGTTGACTTGAACAACACCGGAGTAAGTAAAGAAAAGAAGCTGGTTTTCATTAGGTACCGACTAAGTCACAAGGTGCGTAACAACCATCCTCTTTTCAGTTCACATAATAACTTTTAAGGCAGCCATTAGTCTACCATAGTGATGAGGACTGAGGCTCAGAGAGCTTTAGGAGCTTACCCAATGATTACACATGGAGGACATGATAAATGTAGCCTTCAAACTCAACTCCAAGGCCCATGCTCTGTTCTTTACACTTTGCTGCTCAACCTGCTGTCCTTGGCTTCCCTGGGGGCTCATGAGGGTGACTCAGCAGTTTCGGCCACCACTGAGTAGAGGCTGACATCTCATATTTTTCTGAATTCTTTCCTACAGTTAACTTATCAGTCCTAATGTCCATAGTTTTTGACCTCTATACTTTGATAGTTGACCTGATAAATTGCCAATGTTATTATTCATGGAAAATATGTTAGTTTATGGCTAATAGTCTTAGAAAGTATCTTTTCCCAAAAGGGTGGTTGGTACCTTAGATAGAATTGTAGGAAATTAGAGCTGGATGGGACATTATTTAAACAACCTTAGTATTTGGTGATCTTTTAAAACCTGGGGTTGTGATGGCCAAATAATAGAAGTGATGCTTGTTGGTGAAAAGGTAGGCCTTTTGTTACATCTTAAATTACAGCTTTTTCATTCTACACATGGGGCCTGTCATGCCAGTAATTTATGATGGGCCTATGTATCCTATATAATAAAAGCCTAATATGCTAAGTGGCTGACCATTTGTTTGGCGGTTCGACCAGTTACTATGATAAACACTGACCACCAGGGGGCAGATGCTCTGACCGTTAGGTGAGCTTGCTGCTGGGTTCAGCTGATCAGGACTGGGTGAGATGGGCTGGACACGCCCTGGAGCCCTCCCGAGGTCCCTTCCCAGCCCCAATCGTGCACCGGTGAGGTCCCTCGGCCTGGCCTGTGCCCTCTCACAATCTGGGACCCCTTGGGGGATGTTGGAGAGCTGGTTTTGGCTCGATCCCCACAGGCCAGGCTGAGGGACCCCCCCACCAGTGCACGAATCCATGCACTGGGCCTCTAGTTATCTTACATTTTCCTAGCAATCGAGTATTTAACTGGAAATGGGAGGGTGAGGGAAGAGGGAGGAAGGACGATATTGTTTGGCAATTGGCCAGTTCTGTGAGGAAGTTTTGGGTTTTGTGGTTCTGTAGTTATTTTAGTGAACACAGTGTGCCATTCATGTAGCCCGGAGGGTTAAAAGCTGGCAATGAGTGATGGCCAATTATAAGTTATTCACATTTGGATCGATATCCCAGACATGAGCGCATTAACCCCGAAGCCTATTATCTCACACATGTGAAGCAGATTGTTTTTAATGTGATGACATTTCCACTGTCTACAAACCTGAGTTCTGATGTAGTAAAAAAACCTCAGCAGATATAAGCAGAAATAAGCAGCTGGGTTGATATCCACACAATCAGGGAAATGACATGTGCAAATTAATAGATGTCTCCTTGCATCACTTAGGGGTTCAGCTTGCGTGTTGATGACCTTGGTGAATTTCCTCTAGTTCCTCATCTATTCCCCATCTCCTTGGGATTCCAGTTCTCCCCAGCATCTAGAAACCTCTCTCCTTTTAAGGTCTGTAGATTATAAATCCCTGTCTTTAGGCTATTTTTTATTTTCCAAGATATTGATTTTTAGACCTGTTGGTGCTATAACTTTGATCTATTTTAATCTTCTTTGCATCTCTCCATAACAATTTTAAGTAATGGGCAGACTTTCTTTATAGATGGAATGCTCATACCTCCTAAAGATATATCATCGCACCTATTAGAATCATTTATTCACACACTATCCCATTTTCCATCTCTGTAGGAGCAGGCAAATTTTTCTTAAGAACATTATGTCTACAGCTAATGAATTGAACTTAAAATTAACTGTGAAATACATGGCTGCGTCTCACACTTGTTTTTTGTCTAGAGTTTCCTCTTTGAGGCTGGCTGCATAAGCATCCCTTTTGTGGTCCTCAAGTAAGGAGGAAAAGCTCTGATTTTTTACTAAAATATTAAAAACAAAACCACAGACGAATTTCTTCCTGTCTGATCCACAATGTCACCTCAATGATTCATAACTTAAATTTTGATTTTACAACACTTAGTATTATAGAATCATGCTTTCCCAATCTATAAAATGGAGGCTATCTACCCAGCCTGCTCACACAGTTATTGTGAATATTAAATGCATTTGCAAAGTATAAAATGCTATACAAAACATATATACATATACATTTATCAGTGGGTCTCATTTGGGGGTGCTCTTGCCTCCCCCAGGGAACATTAGCAATGTCTGGAGACATTCTGGGAGTCAAAACTTGGTGGGGGAAGATTGGTATGGAGTAGGTAGAGTCCACGGATGCTGCTAAATATTCTGTAATAGAACAGTCCCCACAACAAAGAATTATCTGGCCCCACATGTCAATATGCCAAGGTTGAGAAACCCTGAGTATGACATAAGAAGCAGAAATTGAGTTTGTTCAATAATCATCCTCTTCCCAGCTCTTCTCCCAAGTCTAACTGTGCTTATAGACGCTCTGCTAACTAATCTCTCCTGTGGGCAGGCTGAACGAGGTAATGAAATGATAATTGAAAGTGCCACTCCTTCTACAGGTCATTAGACAGAGGAAGCAAATTTGATAAACACTATTTTTAACTTTTCTTATTAAATAACAAACATGTAGACAATATTTAGCTGCTGGAAGAATCGGGATGAGCAGTTAGTCTATGTTTTTATTTCCAAGCTCTATTTTATCTTTAATGCAATACCTAATCATTAAAGAGTAGAATCCTAGAATCCAGGGTGGTTGCTAGAGATATTTGTTTCACCTTCCTTAGGTCAGTGACTAAGTCATCAAAGACAGATGGTGTCTAATCTGTTCCCCCCGTTAATTGCCATCCTAATAGCAACGATAGCATGTATTCAGCATTGGCAGGGTGTGGACACTTTACACGCATGACCTTATTTTGTCTCCACAACAACTCTGAAAAATCTGTAGGTATATCATACTAGTCAAAATATTTTTTAGAACCTTTGGAAAAAATTTAGAAATAGAACTTTCTGTAGTTGAAGCTCGCTCTGCTGCTTGTTTAATTCTCCTTAAATGGTCAATAAAGAAATATTTTACTCAGAAGTTCCTATCTGCAGAGGTTTTAGAGAATGCAATAATATTTCCTTCAAGAAACATGAGCTTTAGCTTGAACACTATAGTACAAATCTTTATAAATACAGTATAACCAGCTAATTATCTAAATGTTTGCTAATAAGGTAATGGTTATTTAAATTTTTGAATAGATCTTTATATATTTTCTAGAGGCCTGGAGCTCCCCAACCCCCTGATGGGCCCTGCTCTGTGCGTGACAGGGGGCAGCGCCCCAACCCCCTGATTGACCCTGCTCTGTGCGTGAAAGGGGGTGGTGCCGCAACCTCCCCATCGACCCTGCCTTGAGTGTGACAGGGGGCGGTGCCCCAACCCCCCAATCGGCCCCACCCTGAGTCTGACTGAGGGTGTCATTGCAACCTCCTGATCCGCCCTGCTCTGTGCATGACAGGGGGCGGCGCCCCAACTCCCCAATCAGCCCTGCTCTGAGCCCGACCAGGGGCTGCACCTAGGGATTGGGCGTGCCCTCTGCCACCCAGGAGCAGGCCTAAGCCAGCAGGTCGTTATCTCCTGAGGGGTCCCAGACTGCAAGAGGGCACAGGCCGGGCTGAGGGACCCCCCCCCCCCGCCCCCCCGCCAGTGCACAAATTTTTGTGCACTGGGCCTCTAGTAAACTAAATAATAGCTAATATTAGTCGAATGCTTACTCTGTACCTGTTGTGGTTCCAAGCATTTTGCATACATGAACTCATTTACTTATCACAACTCTTTGAGATTAGTCCAATATGCATTCTTATTTTACAAATGAGGAAATGGAGTCAGAGAAAAGGTGAATAAGTTGCCCAAAGTCACAGAACTAGTATTTGGTTGAGTCAAAACTTGAACTCAGGCAATCTGGCCTCTGAGCCCATAAGCTGAATCTTCATCTGCAAGTGGCAGATAGATGGCCTCAGGGAGCGCTAGAGGCCTTTGGAGGGGAAGGGATGTATAAACTTGAGGTCATGCCAGGTTTTCTCTGCAGGTAATAACCAGGTTCCTTCCAGACTCTGAGCCCCTGTGGGACAAACACAGTATCTGGGGCACATTTTCCCCTCAGCATCCAGAATCGAGTCCCCCCCTTATAGACAGCAGGTATTTGACACATACTTGTTGTATTTAAAGTAATATAAGATGAATTCATGTTCTTAGTGTGGTTAGAATCCACTTTCATTCCTTGTCGTAGACAAATTCTTCATGTGGAAGAGGGTTTGACTGTTCTGTGTATGGTAAGAGGTTAGGGAAGGTGTGCATTTTGTTAGTCATCAATGTGCATCCTTTTTTTAAAAAATTTTTTTTTTATTGATTTCAGAGAAGAAGGGAGAGGGAGAGAGAGAGAGAGAAACATCAATGATGAGAGAGAATCACTGATTGGCTGCTTCCTGCAAGCCCCTACTGAGGACTGAGCCTGAAACTTAGGCATGTGTCCTGACCAGGAATCCAACCATGACCTCCTGGTTCATAGGTCGACGTTTAACCACTGAGCCATGCCAGCCAGGCATCAATGTGCATTCTTGAATGCCTGTCACATGCAGGCAGTGTGTTGGGGACACAATAAGACACGTCTTGGGTTTCACGGAGCTGACATCTCAGTGGTGAAAGTTGTAAACTGGGAACACACCGGGAACACTGATAGCGCTTGAGCCTTAAGGATATCACAAACTGCTGTTTTGACAGTTGTCTGAAATGTTTATTCTGTAATACAGTGTTACTTTAATAGATAACGGAGGGAAAAGTTCTAATGCCAGACAAGTCACTGATGCTGCATTATTAAAACAAGAAAATTAAACTTAATGACACCAGAGGGAAAATAGTAAAGATGATTTTCTGGTCACGTGTTATTACCATAAGGAAATTAATAGAGGAATGGTGAGGGGGAACGGGCTGGGTTGTTCCTACCCTCAAAGCCTGGCACAGTTGGCAGGCGATGAAAGCGGCTGTGTCTTTCCAGCTTAACTCTTTCCTGGGCTGTACATCCCACCCCAAAATGCATGTGTGGCCTTGGTATTCCTGGGAGCCATAAAGCCCACCTGACATCATGCTCAGACAAGCCCCAGGGTTACCTTTTGTTGTCCTTGGAGACAGAAAATACGCTCTTACCTCTCTTCTGGATTCATTTTCAAAAATGATTCTTGGAAATGAGTTTTCCTTAGACACATTCATATATAATGACAGGCTAATATCTTACACACCATTACTGTATGTAATAACAGTGTGACAAAACTGACAAGAACTAGACTATAGATGTAAGGCAATTAGCTGTGGAGGGAGAGTCATCCGGCAGAAAGGATGAGCATCATCATACCGGGTGGTGACTTAATGGTTACTAAGTGATGAATGGGGACATCTCCCGAGGCGAAATTTCAAATGAATGAAAATTGTCCTTTTGGCCCCACTCTTCCTTTTGGCACACACTTTCCCGCTGCTGAGTCCTTCCTGCCATGGAGAAAAGTGTCGGTAGCTCTCATTGACTGCTGATGGGCTCATTCACCGTAAGGTATAAGGGGCTCATCATGTCACCCGTTTAAGTTTCGGGAAATGCTTTTGGCAGGAATGGGGGGTTAATGATGCGATTTTAGGGATCAGTGAGGAGATGTTTTAGATTTAAGGACTTGCTCAGGTACTCTGAGCTCCCTTTGCAGCCTGGATGTGGGGAGGAGCAGCTATGTAGCTTCCTGTGGAGCTGGTCAGTCTGGGATGGAGTCCCAGTCGGCCACTTTGTAGCTGTGCCATCATCAGCGTTTTCCTCTGCTGGGAACTGGGGCTAACCATCCGCTCTGCCTCCTAGAGCTGTTTTGAGGCCGAAACAGATGAATTTGGCAGAGCCTGCTGCATAGTTAGAGCCCCATAAGCCCCAGCTGCTCTTCGGTTACATGTGCCTCACAAGGAGCGTGCGGATGACTCAGGTTCCTGAGAGAGTGAGCGGTGAGGGGAGGAGGGAGCACTGTCCCCTCTTCCCTTCTGGTCCTCCCGTCCTCGTGAGAGCCCAGTTACCTGTCAGGTCATTGTCTGCCTGAGGGATAGGGGAAGCTTCCCCTGCTCCTACCTGTTCCCTTGCTCACTTTGCTCCTTCTTTTCCTCAGACACACCAGGTGGGCTCCCAGTGAGGTCCCTGCACTAGCTGTTTCCTCTGCCAGGGATGCATTTCCCACACACCCCTGGGCTACTTCCTTACCTCCTCCAGGTTCTTCCTCAAATATCACCTACTTGAGGCTTACTCCCACCACCCTGTCACAGCCGCACCCACCCTCTCCCTGTCACTATTCCGGATACCACGTGCCCTACTTTTTTATTCATTTCAATAGCTCTCACCACTTTCGGATATACTAATATTTACTTCTTTAGTATGATTTTTGTTTATGTATTTCTCCCCCAACCAGGAGGTAAGTTCCTACAGGGGTAGGGATTTTTGTGTTTGGGGTTCATTGATGCATCCCAAGTGCTTACAACAATAGTATAGTAGGCCCTGAACAAATGTTTGGTGAACAAGTGAATGGTTAAAATGAATGCATGAACTGCAAAGCAGTTGCAAATAAATTGAAATGCAAAGATAAGTCACCATCCCTCGTCACCTAACTAGGAAATCTAGGACTCATCTTTGACTCTTCTTTCCTCTTTCCTCTGCATATCCAATCATATTTTTTTTCCCTTCTCCTACAGTTCCTTGCTACATTCTGATTCAAGGATTATTTATGTAAAATACCAATTTGTTTAAGCCACTCAACCCTTAAAAACCTTCAGTGCCTCCCTGTCAACCCAGGATGAAACCCTAACAGCTTTGCCACTAACAAACCCTGTGAGTTAGACAGAATAATTACACACACACACCCAACACACACAGATCTCCATGTCATAATCCTGAGAACCTGTGACTATGTTAGATTACAGATGGAATTATTGTTGTTAGTCAATTAAACTAAAAATAAGGAGATTAATCTTGGTATATAGGTAGGCCTAATATATCACAAAGGGTCCTTAAAAAGTGGAAGAAAGAGTCAGGGGGAATCATGACTACAGATGAAGGTCACAGTGATGCGATGTGAGAAGGACTTGACTAGCCAGCTTTGAAGGTGGAGGAAGGAGGCCACAAGCCAACGATGCTAGCAGCTTCTAGATTGTAGAAGCTGAAAGGCAAGGACATGGATTCTAGAGCAACCCTCGAGCCTCCAGTGATAGAAAATTCATACACTGTGCAACTTTTCTCTTTCCTCTTTGGATTTAGCTTTTTTGAAGCTACACCAACTTTTTAAGGCTATTGTGAGGTTTAAAAAACTATTTGTAAAATGCTTAACCATAGTAGGTGCTGAATAAATAATAGCTTTGAGCTCTCATCATCATTTCCTTCCAAACCATATTGTCATTTCCAAGGGTAACCCATCCCATCATTCGCTCTTTTATTTACAGGGAACAACCCAATGCCTGCCTAGTAAACCTCATCTTAGTAAACCTCGTCCAGGAACTGGGCGGACATCCACTGATCCCCCTGGACGGCAGCACCTGGCTGGCTGACAAGGCTTCCTAGACCTCACCCCATGCCAGGCAAGTAGTATCTACTCTCTCTCTCTGCTTCTTCACCTCCATGATTCATATAATAACCATGTGAAGTAGTTACTATTATTCCCAGAGGCTTGGATAATGGTGAGGCAAGCAAGGTGGCATGGGTACAACACTTAAGGAGGCACTCTCAGGTTTGTGCAAGTCCTGGTCCCGCTTAGCCCCATGTTATTGACAAGGAAACACAGGTTCAGGGAGATGAAGTATCTTGCTGCAGGTGGCAGAGGAGACAGTGCCCGTGTTCTTACTTTACTTTCCGAAAGCTCTTAGAGCAGAGCCTGGCACACAGCTAATGCTCAGTAACTTCTCCAGAGAATAAACTGAGGTGGTAGGTCAGGTAGCAAGTTGGCCTGGTGGTTGATGTACGTAGAAGTAGTAACAATGATGATGAGAACAATAAATATTCAACCCTTACACATGTCTGCTGTGTGCTAGACACTGTGCTAAGTGCTTTGTGTATAATTCTCCTCGCAACAACCCTATGAGTCAGGCATTATTATGATCATTTTCATTCCAATGTGAAGCAGTTGAGGCTAAAGCAGAAATGGACCCCCTCGACTGAGGTCAGACAGCTGGTAAGTTTTTATTAAACCTAGTGTGTGAACCTGAGCGGCCTGGCTCAGGAGCCCTTAAACTTGATTTTGTCGCTTTCATATGAAAGGACTGATTGACTGTGTTGTCTGACTAAGCATAATCAGAGGCTAGTTACCCATCTAAGGGTTAGCTCTGAAGTTTCAAGGGTCTGATGGTGTTTTAAGGAGGACAGGCCTGTCTGATGGCAGCAGGCCCAGCGTAGGAATGAGATATTGAAGGAGGCATTGAAGCTGAAGGAGCCACACTCGGGAAAGCAGACATGCCAACCCCGTTCCTGTGAAGTGCGTTTACTCATCTGTTATGAGCTCACTCTAATGCAACTTTACTTTTGGTGTAATAAATTGTATTAACTTTATGCTTCAGTGAGTTATCTCTCAAAATAGAAAAATGTATATTTCCAGGAGTCTTCTTTCATTTACACATGGAAGTCTATGGGAGTTTAAAAAATGGCTTTTAAGAGCCTCACTGATGGCTAAGAAATTGCTATTTCAGTCTTGAAAATTGCCTTTTCTACCAGAAACACCGAGCAAGGAAATCAGACCATCTGATCTTGCTGGATTGAAAAAAATTACTCAGGTGCTGAGATGGCCTTTCCCCCTATGACAAAAATTAAACCTCAAGTTCCCTCTCTGGAATACCTAATAAGTAAGATAACACAGGAAGCAAACGGTATCATTTCTTCCAATGAAAGAAGGCACCCAAATGTTCTGAGCCTGTTTTTCTCTCTTGTGGTGAGATTCAGATAACTCATGAGTTTATTGTTAGCTTTCTCTAAGCAAAGAGCTTAATGTCCCATTTTTGGACCACAGCCACCTTCCTTAGGTTTGTAATGATTTGGCTATATCCCTATAATTTGAGTGGCCTAAGTCTAATAGCACTGCCTAAACACTTTCCTTTCACAGTCATGTAAAAAAGTTGAACACTTCTTTATACACAACTGTGGAAAGTGAAAGAGCCTTCCCAAATACTCCCCAGTGTGGGAAGACTTGCTTGCATTTTCCTGGTGGTTGCCTTTCACCCTTGATTGCAAATATCTTCTGTCAACACAATTCTTGATCTCCTCTTGGTCGTCTGCCAGCTCCTGATCTCTCTGCTGCTTCAGCCCAAGGATGCTTTTCTTTCCTTTTTTGCAAAAGACTCTCTAACAATATTATGGAATGGGATGGACTTTTAATGGAAGTTAGGGACTCAGTGGGAAATTACATCATAAAACGGGAAGCAACTGAAAACGAATTTTGGTTCCCAACTAGGATGTAGAAAGTTGAAGTGTTGTTACCACTTTACCAACAAGAAAAACTTAAATAATTGACGAAATCATAAATTTTCTTGAAGCTCTCAGAAAATTGAGTTCATGGGGCAAACAACTAGACTAAAGTCCAAGGAAAGTTAAGGATTCCTAAGGAGAGGGAGGTTGTCAACCCCGGCAGAACTCAGGAGCCACCTGATAAAAAGAGTTGGGTTAAATTTGTTAATGAATTACTAAAGACTAGGTGCCACCCAAGCAAGAAAAATCCACATCTACTCATAGACCCTTCTTCACCAATGTTCACAAGGAAGATAAGGGAGAGGTTGGGAGCCTACCTTAGTGATGCAGGCTCAGAGGAGGGAAGTAGGTACTTCTCTGGAAAAGCCATAAAACGTTGCCTGAATGATTCTCTCTCTCTCTCTCTCTCTCTCTCTCTCTCTCTCTCTCTATATATATATATATATATATCAGAGAGGAAAGGAGAGGGAGAACGAGAGAGAAATAGAAACATCAATGATGAGAAATAATCATTGATCAGCTGCCTCCTGCACGCCCCACACTGGGGATCGAGCCCACGACTTGGGTATGTGCCCTGACTGGGAATCAAACTATGACTTACTGGTTCATGGGTCAATGCTCAATGACTGAGCCACACTGACCAGGAAAAGAACAAAGGTTTTAAGACACTGCGGTAGAGCAGCAACCCCTGCAACCCCTCAGGCATTGTGAAGACCTGTGTGGCTGAGGGGTGGGTAAAAGGAAAAAGAAAATAAATCTTATATTTAAAGAGATAGGGCAAGAAACCACTTAGGCCCAGGACATTTGAGGTCTCTTATGACTCTGATACCTAGGTGGGAGGTAAGATCATTAAGGAAGTCTTACCTCTGAGCCCAGCCGGTGTAGCTCAATGGTTGAGCATCGACCCATGAATCAGGAGATCACGATTTGATTTTCAGTAAGGGCAGATGTCTGGGTTGTGGTTTTGATCCCCAGTGGAGGGCCTGCTGGAGGCAGCCTATTGATAATTCTCTCTCATCGTTGATGTTTCTCTCTTTCCTTTCCTCTCTCTGAAATTAATAAAAATTTTATATATATAGAAAGTCTTACGTCTGAGATCCAGAGATCCAGAGCCTGTCTAAGGCTTAGGCTGGACTAAAACAACAGACATTCCCCTCCCCCTTCTCCCAGCCTCCACTCCCACCAAGCTGGAAAGCACTGAGTAACAAGCAACGGCAGTCTTCTAGAGGAAGGACCGGTTCTTTCTAAGGCACAGGTATACAGATAAAACACAAATCTGAAGATGGAGTAGGAATGTTGAGAAAATCCCCTTGCCAAGCCAGCCTCCACATAAATAATTTTTAATTGCTCTAAAAGTAAGTGACATTTTGTAAAGAAGTAGCAATGTAGTATGGTTTAAAGCACACGTAGAAGAAAGATATATGCAAACAATAGCACAAAAGATGGAAGGCTGAAGTTGGAAATATATAGTTATAATGTTAAGTTATTTTACTAAACATGAAATAGTATTATTTAAAGTAGCATGATATAAACACTAGGGTAACCACTAAAAACTTTAAAAAAGAGATGTTTTTTCTAAAAAAAACCCAGTGAATTGTGGAAATATAAAGCAAGAAGAAAAAAGCAGGCCAAAGAACAGATGGAATAAATAGAAAACAGCTAGTGAGAGTGTCGATTATAGCCCAGTCATATCATTAATTACATTAAATGTAAATGATCTGAAATACCAATTAAAAAAACAGGACTGCCAGAAGGGGGAAAAAGGACCTGTATATAAGAAACTCATTTCAATAACGACATAGGTTGGTTGAAAGTGAAAGAATAGAACAAGACATACCATGCAAACACCAACCAAAAGAGCATTGGAGTGGTCATATGAATATCATACTAAGTGAAATTCAGAACAAGGACTATTACTAGGGATAAAGAAGGACATTACATGATGATGAGGGGTCAGTTCACCAGGAAGACATAGCAATCCTAAATGTAGTTGCATCTAACAACAGGGCCTCAAAAACTGGTAGGACTGGAAGGAGAATTAGAGAAACCCACAGTCACAGTCGTAGGCTTCAGAACTCCACTCTCAATAACTGAGAGAACACGATGGCAGAAAATCATTAAGGATACAGAAGACTTGAAGAACTCTGTCTTCGGTGTAAGTGTGTAATTGACAGTGATAGTCCACTACACCCAACAGCAGCGGAATACAGTCTTTTCCGTTGCCCATGGAACACTCACTGAGATAGACTATATTCTGGAACATAAAACACACCTCAAAAAAACACCCACAAAAAAAACCCCAGTAGAAGCTTTGAAATGACAGCTTTTCTTTAATACTTTCAAAATTCAAGATCACATTTTAGAAAAAGGGCTCAGGTTAGAGAACTTCTGCTTCTCAGCCAGCCTGTAGGCTCTGTAAGTGGAAGGGACCACTACTTCCAGAGCAAATCCGGGGAGGCATGACCCCAGCATTACAGTGCATATTAGTTGGTTATTCAAGTGGAAAGGGGCTAGATGTGAGGAAAGCACTCAAAAGGCTGAATTGAAGGGCTTGTGTTCATACTTCTTTAAAAGAAAAAAAAAAAAAGGAACTACCAGTTCTCCCATTCCTTGAAACTGGGAGTGTATTAAATCATTCTTCCACTTGACAAATATTTTAGGGCTTACTATGCATCAGCCACTTTTCTAAGGGCTAAGGATATTGTGCTGAGCCAGCTCAGCCAAGGGTTCCACAAGCCTGAGTGAGGGTGGTGAAAGATGGAGAAATGACAGACAAAGAGAATAAGCTGAGTCTCTAGGTGGATCTTCCTGTGACTGGCTGAGGCCACAGAGAGAGATCCAGAGGCAAGCTGAGCCTTTATTTTATAGCCAGAGGTAAACAAGGTAGTGGTCACCATAGTTACAGTGTTCTTGTGAGTTTCACTTGTTTTGGCAGCACTTGCTGCACCTCCCACAGCCCATTAGCTACCCAGATAAGATCTAGGGAGAGTCATGAGGTCAAGCCTAATTATGCTAAGAGGACTGTGCCCTCTAAGCTGGGACTTGTTTGTGGCTTTCCCAACAGGTCAGTCCGAGGCTTAACCCTATAGCTGTGCCCTACAGATATGAAGCTAAAAAAGCAGTGGACGAAACAATAAAGGAACTGGCTTCATGGAGCTTAAATTGTAGTGAGAGAGGCAGACCCAAACACATCAATATATAATTTAACACCAGGTAGTGATAAGTGCTCAGAAGAAGAAGAAACAAACAAACAAAAGTGGCATGGGCTGCTATTATGAGTGATGGTCTAGAAAAGACTCCCTGAGGCCTTCTTTTTCTGACCCTACTCTATTCCTTATTCCGTGTCTTTATTTCATCTTTGAGGAGTTGATATTTTTTAATTGATTTTTTTTTTCTAGGAAGAGAAAGGGAGAGGGAGAGTTAGAATCATCAGTCAGCTGCCTCCTGCACGCCCCCTACTGGAGATCAAGCCCCGAAACCTGGACATGTGCCCTGACTGGGAATCAAACTGGTGACCTCTTGATGCACAGGGTGTCATTTAATCAACTGAGCCACACTGGCCTGGGCTGAGGGGTTGACATTTGAGCAGAGACCTGAATCAAGTAAGATAGCCAGCCATGCAGGTGTCTGATGGAAGAGTCTTCCAGGCAGAAGGAAGGACATATACCCTGATGCGTATACTTGGTACATGTGTGACTACTTGGCTTGTGTGAGAAACAGCAATGTGGCAAGTGTGGCTGGAGCAATGTGTTAGAGGAGAGTGCAGGCTGATCGGGTCTGAAACACAGGTTGAGGCAGATGCTGTAGGATTTTGCAGGCTGTAATAAGAAGTTTCTACAGTGTCTCCTTTCCCTGAAATGCCACGGGGAACTTATTGTGGGACACACATACAGGAGCATACCTCAAATGTAGCCTCCCGTAGAGTTTTGTTTTTTTGGGGGGGGGGTCATTGTTGTCTTAGTTGTATTTTTTCATTATCAGAAGGACGCCTTTGCACTGTTTCAAGGGAAAATTACAAGAGTTGGATAAATACAGGAATCCATTGCTGGTCCTGCACATACCACAGGGAGGCTGGTGACGGCTGGGGTCAATGTAAGGGCTGCTTCAGGGGGAGTCAGATTGAAATTAGATGCCTTAGTTCTGGGACCAATCAAAATAACGGGACCACTCTGGCATTGTTTAACCATCCCCCCCTCCAGATCACTACTGGTTTCCTTCTTCTAGTAAAAGAGACATCTGCTTCCATGTGTGGAAGAGGCTTCAGGCCCTGAATTATGGTGAGGTAATTCATGATTAACTGTGAATGGCTGCATAGCCCTTAGCCCTGCACCTCCTAACGCACACAAGACACTAATTATTAGACTATAATTCACACTGTGTGAGTTCTTATTACTTATCTTTCTTGTAGGAAACAGATAGCTAGGAACGTATAGTGCCCGTGAATGACCAGTATGCTCACTCGGATAGCATCAGGCAAGCAATTCCGCATAAACTGAAGAAGGTAAGAGTGTAAAGAAACAGAACAAAATGGCCTTTGAGAGACAAGGATTGTTTTTCACAAAGTGCATTAACTAACTGACAATGGTCGCAATGGCACCGGGCCTGCTCAGACAAAAACTTTCTATTAAAACTTTAGTCCCTCTCGTAAGGAAAAGGGCCTATAAAGTAATCATGCATTCTCTTTTAAAGTGATTCTAAAAAACACTGAGACTTGTCTATGCGTTCAACTACAGATCTGATGAAACTTTTGTGATGGATTTGGGAAACCTATTATTTTGTCATAGCTTAAGGAAAAAGCTGTAGTAGCCTTTAATGGTTCAAGTGCTAGAACTTGTGAAACCATGGGAATAATACAAATTGGTGGAAAACAATAACATTCTCACAGCTGGACCATCTGGTGGGTTATTCAGACATAACAGTGTATATCACGGAACGGCTGCCATAAACCACCAGATGAAGATAAGAGCTGGCATCGACTTCTAATTTTCCAAGGCTTAAATTGCCTTTAGTTCCTTAGGTTCTGGGAATGGTCTCAGAATCTTCCAAAATGTGATCTTTTTAAAAACAAGCTGTGATGCTAGTCGCCTTTAGGACAAGAACCTGACATCTTCATGGTCAATCCTGTGCCAGTCAAGTGTGTCCTTCTTCAAATACATGTCCTATGCTCTGTTATACAATTATACACACACTGTCCTGCTCAAAGAACGTCTTCTGCTTTTATTTAGCTCATTTTTAAAAGCTGCTTTATTTTTATTTTTTATTTTTTTAGCAGAACGTAGTGGATAGACGAACACCTTTGATCCCATATTGTGTGAACCCTGGCTCCACCACTTACTAGCTATATAGCAAGTTACTTATCCTTTTGGGCCTCAGTTTTCTAATCTTAAAATGGGATAATATTAGTACTTAATCCAAATGGTTGTTGAGAGAAATAAGTAAGTTAATTAAGGGCTTAGAACACTGCCTGTCACCTAGCGAGTCATCTTTGTAACAATGATAATCATTCATTTTATGAGTAAGTAGAATTGGAGGTAGCCTCACGTTCTGGTTCTTTCTCCATGGTCAGTACAATGGTTTACACGTAAAGAGATCTCACTAATAGTTAATAAATCCAGATCATATTGTATAAATATGAACAATAATAGTAATAACATTAAAAATAATGCATTTATTGAGCTACTATTATGTAACAGGCATTGTTCCAATCTAGATGTTTTACACAGTCAACAGGTTATTTATTAGGTGACTGCTGGCTGACTAAGATATTGGGGATGCAGCAGTGAACCAAATAGGCCTGGCTCTTGCCTTTTGTAGTTACTGTTAGCATTCTTTTGTAGGTGACGAAGTAGAAACTCCATGAATTTAACTTTCTTATTGCCACAATGTTAGGAAGTGGCAGCTTCCTGACTTGAAAGCCCAAGTTCTGACATACATTTATTAGTTCATGTCTTTTATTAACTCATATACAATTACTTGTCATCCGGTTTGTTGAAGCAAGAGGTCAGACAACATTTGCCATAATAATGTCTGTCAAAGTGCCTGGCCATAAAACTCCAGCACCACATTCATCTGAAGGGCACTCCCGACAAAGGCAACTGATTTTGCCATTCTCATCCACTTTGTAGTATTTCAGAACAGCCAGCTTCACCTTCTTTCTCTTATGCTCATTCTTCTTGGGAGTAAGACTTTTTCTTTTACTTATCACCACCACGAAGTCTCAACACAAGATGAATAGTGGACTCCTTTTGAATATTGTAGTCAGACAAAGTGATCTGTCGTCCAGGTGCTTGCCAGCTAAGATCAGTCTTTGCTCATCAGGAGAAATTCCTCCCTTATCCTGGATCTTGACCTTTACATTTTCTATCGTATCCAAGGGCTCAACCTCAATAGTGATGTTCTTCTTTATAAGGGTTTTCATGAAAATCTGCATCCTGGTGGTGGTTCCACCATAGGTGGTGGATTGGAAAGGAAGAGCCACTGTTTTTCTTCCTTGGTTTAACACCAAAGGCTTTGATGTTAAACTTGGGGCATTTTGAGCACCGTAGAACATAATGTTGGTAATGGGCTGTAACATATTGAATACTTTAAAAAAATCCATGACTCACAAAGCGGGGTGGGATGGTAGTAAAAGGAAGTTCTTCTTTAAAGAAGAATGCCAAGAACATGTAGACAGGGCAATGGAAAGAAAAGGCAAGGGTTAATAATAGGCCCTAAAACTTCCACGGGGATAAAGTTTATTGGAGATCTGGTTATTCATACAGTGTCAAAGTATCACTCCCCAGATTGTTTATTAGTTATAAAGGGAAACGATAACTTTACAATGAATCAAATTTAACATATCCAATAATAAGACAAGCTCACCTTATGCAATGCAATAAGGAATACACTGCATTGTCTGTGTATCACTCTTGCAATATCCTAACTCTAATCATGAGGAAAACAAGCAGACAAATTCAGAATGTAGAAAAGACATGCTACAAGGCAACTGGCCTGGGCTCTTTTCAAAAAACAATGTCATGCGAAACAAAATCCAAGAGACAGGCTATTCTATGTTAAAACAGACCAAAGAGCTATAACAACCAAATGCAATGCTAAAACCTTGTTTGGATTCTGAATCAAAACTTAAAAAAAACAGAGAGGACATTTTGGCATCAAACAGGAAGATTTGAGTATGGGCTGTAAACTAGATGATAATACTGAATTAAATTTCTTGGTTGTGATAATGGTATTGTGGGGTTATGAAAGAGAATATCTGATTCTTAAGATAAATATGCTGAAGCCTTTAGGGACAATGTGTCATAATGTCTGCAATATAATTTCCAGTGCATCAGCTCAAAAAGTGTGTGTGTGTGTATACACACGTTATCTATTCCTCTATGAGAGATATTAAGGAAGCAAATATGGAATAAACAGTAATCTAGAGGAAGAGTATACAGGTGTTTGTTGTATTTTTTTTCAACTTTTGGGTGTTTGAAATTTTTCAAAATTAAAAGTTGGGAGAAAAAATGCAAACAATGAACATTTTACAGACTACATAAAACTTGACCATGCAATGCCTCCGGAAGCAAAGATGAAATTTCTCCCCTGGATCCAGAAAGATGTCTACCCCATAGTTCCCTTTGGCTACTTCTGAGCTGCTGCAGTTTTTTTGGAGTCTATCTTTACATCCATTCAAATTCTGTGAGAATCCAAGCTTTTGAATCTGTGTTTGATGCCGTCACTGGAAAATTTATCCCACTGCCTGAAAGTATATGTTTGCATAACATTAGGAAGTAGGTTTTTATTTTATTATTTATTTTTGTTGTTTTTCCTAATCCTCACCTAAGGATATTAGGGAGAGTGGAAGGGGGGGGGCGGTGGTGGGGAGAGAGAGAAACATCAATGTGAGAGACACATTGATTGGTTGCCTCCCACATGTACCCCATCTTGGGCTGGGGATTTAATCTGCAACCCAGGTATATGCTCTTGACTGAAAATGGAGCCCAAGACCCTTTGGTGTGTGGGCCAACACTCTAACCACTGAGCATACCTTCCAGGGCTAGGAAGTAGATTTTTAAATCCATTAGGTGAACAGTCATTATGTTTACAACATGACCTCTTAGAGTGACTTAAGAAGACTTGAGTCATAAGCTTTATTAGTTGCCCTCCCAAAAATGTCTTATCTGTTTTTTTTCTTTTCTTTGTTTTTGAATTTTTTAAACTTTATTTTTATTATATCAACAATCTTGTTCCTTGTAAATTAAAATAAAGTAAGAAAAAAATCAGTTGTCCATAATCTGCATCAAAATGTGTTCCTATCTTCATGAATCTTCTTCCGGCCTGTTCTATGCCAGTCTCTATGTGGTCTCCACTTTTGGTCCTCGGTTTTCAGGGTTCTCTCCAGCGAGTCTTTTGTTCCGTTTTTTTCTTACATAAATAAATTCTACCGGAATACTTTCATGAGCATCCAAACCTAGCATCAATTATGATCACTTCAGGTAAATATGTCTTTCTCGTACTATTCTGATGTTCAAAATTAGTAACTAAAGCAGTGTCCTATATATAATATGGAAAGACGTTCTATCGAATTGAATATGAAGCAACATTTTTTCCTGATAATTTTGGAAAAATACATATTTGGACATACATGGAATTTATTTTTTATGGGGATAATGGCAGTAATTACCTTTTGAGTTATATTGAAGATTAAATTAGATCATTTCAGAAAGTTCATTGGTATAATGCCAATACCTGGTAAGATCTCTAAAAGGTTTATAATAATTATTATTATTAATGTTATTATCATTAAGCAATGTAATAGTATGTTAAAGATGCCATCTTCTTGCTCCATGATAAGTAAGGAACAAGTTAACATGGGCTTGGAATTCTTTTCTTCTTTCTCCAATTGTGGATTGGATGCCAGGTTGTTTTGTCTCTGCAACCTTCCTCAGAGGTATCAGAAGATTTCACTGGGGTGCATAATGCATCATGAAAGTGACCACCAGTCACAGCCTTCTGCTTTCACCCTATTAGGACACTACAAAAGCAGATTGCATCCTTCCTCATCTTACCGCATTCATGCAGCTGTATTTCCCAAAGAACAGCTGCCGTTTGTAGGCAGTTTAGACATCTTACAGGATCCAAGATCAGGGTCCTCTGACTATGATCAGTTACATGGAACAGTCTTGCCTCCTTATGAAAGGATGTAGACTTCTCTCTTTCAACCAATTTAGCCCTTAAGCAAAATTGAGCTAGATACCAGCTGCAGAAGTCACTTTTGTAAAAATGTCTCAAAACACAGAGAAAGAGAAAACAACCCTTAACCCTCCTTGGTTATAACAATAGTAGCAGAGCCATTATTTTAGCACCTCTGTAGTTAGTGTTTCAAGGGAGCGAGTAAATATCTTGTCACCCTGTTGGTCTCCCTATTTTCATCCCGAAGCTATGAAAGACTGGCCAATTACAAGAATAACAGCTAACTTGGAATTTTCCCAGTAGCTGTTATTTTCTTCATCCCATAAATTTAAAGATCAATCTCAGAACAATCTGTGTTGCAGTTTGAGTCAAGTAGGTGTGATTATTAGGGTGAGTCAGGAGAATTTGACAATGTGATTTCTTGTCACATTAAAGGAAGGACTATCCTTTTGGTTCATAGAATGAAGGGTACTTTAAGGTAATTTGCTCGGGTTGGGAGAATATTTCACTATGAGCATGGATTTTAGATTGACAAGGACAGTAGGCAGACAGATGTGTATCAAATAACATCTATAACATATGAAAATTAATTTTTCACAACCAGTGATATAAATATAGTAATGTTTCTCATTTAAGTGTCATTTACATCAACCAGAAATGTGATATATTAGGGAGAAAATCACAGTCTTTAAATAGTACTGCCCTGGAGTCTTCATCTGTGGGTAGATGGACAAATGTGGTGGGAATTCCTTTCCATGAATATGACTTAACTTCAACTGTCTACACAACATTTCTATTTGGTTGTCTTGAAAGCACATTTTACTCACCACCCTCTCTCCCAAACAGGAGGTCTTCCTGCATTTCCTTTTTGTATATGGCACCATCATCCATTTAATTGAACAAACCATAAACCCAGAAATCATCCTAGACACCTCCTTTTTTCTCACCCCCTTATCTAATCCATCCCACCTCTTCTGTAACTGTTCACTTCCTCTCCACTGAGACCATCAGAAGTCACCTGTCTTACCATCATGGCCTTGCATCTTAAATGTACCCGTAATTTGTTTTAATCTGGTATGTTAAGGCCTGCTGTCGTGGAAATGACGGTCATTGTCATCAGAAAGGAACCAGGCCCAGACTGGATCTGCCTTGGGCCATCCTGTAGTGTGTGGATTCTTGATTTTGTGAGGAAAGATTTCACAACATGAGTCCAGGTGATTTTGAGAGTATGTTTATTAAAGCTAGGGACAGTGAAACATGGAAGGGCTTACGTGGATAGAAGAAGCAACATAAGAGAGCCTAGGTGAGGCTGCTTTGGCTCTCTAGAAACATTGTAAGAAAAAAGTGAGCCATGCGGGGCTGCATGGACTCATTGAGAAGTAAAAGTCACAGTGATAGAAGTGAGCCAAGGTGGGACTGTTATTAGTTCACTGTAAAGTCAGAGAAAAGGGGGCCTTGGAGAGAGGTTCAGGGGGTTAGCCCAGGACAAGCAGCCTCTGCTCACTGCTCCCCTGGTTGCAAATCCTTGGGGACCCTTAGAGTTCAGGGAGAAAGAAAGTTCATACCTGAGAAAGGGGTAAGAAAGGCATGGGCATGCTCCAGAGAGAGAGAGCACACTGGCCTCCTTTGTCTTGAGTGTTTTTATCTCTTCTCGGGCGGGACGGGGGGGGGGGGGGGGATTGAGGGAATTTTAGGGGAGGCTACAGGAAAGGGTCTCAGCAGAATATTCATCAACTTTCCAGGTATATTCTTTAATATGGTGATGTACTAAATGAGTGCATAGAGAGACCAGAGTCATTTTCTGGTCAGTTTTACCTGATTTGTTTGGCTCTGTGTTTTTGTTTTTTAATTGAAAGTGCTATTGGATGGCACTGAATAGTTTTTTATTTTATTTTTATTGGTTTCAGAGAGGAAGGGAGAGAGAGAAACATCAATGATGAGAGAGAATCATTGATTTTCTGTCTCCTGCATGCCCCCTACTGGGGATGGAGCCCAAAACCTGGGCCTGTGCCCAGACCAAGAATTGAACCATGACCTCCTGGTTCATGGGTTGACACTCAACCACTGAGCAATTGGCTGGGATCTAATTTTTTAAAAATTTGTTCCCCTGACTTCATCTGTCCTTGGGTTTGGCTGGCACTAATGGCACTAATTGGGTTGTTATCTATCTCCCTGACTACAGTGATTTAAGCTATTTACTCTCCAGTTAGGGAAGAGAGGTGGAAACCATTTGCTCTCAAGTGTCTTTGCTTAGGGAAGATAAGATCTTCTGATGTACTAGCCGGCTGTAAATTGCTCAAATTGTTTGACTCCATTTGTCTAACCATCTGTCTCAGTTTCCCTTTTCCCACTTGTCAAAAATTCCCGTAACATCTAACTCTCCTGCCTCATCATGAAGGAAGAAGTTTATAGTCACAGATCTCTAGAAACAGGAGGCATGGCAGGCCACTCAAGGGGCCCACATGGGGGAACACCAGGATTGGTCTGGAGGCAGAAGGAGTGAGTGGAAATGTGAGCAAGAGCCTTTATTGTGGAAGAAATGGGTGATGCAGTGTAAGCAGGCTTAGCACTGGCTAGTTTGAATACTTTTGTGGGTCTCTGGGGCATGAGTGTTGTCCCTAGCTGTCTGGTACCTAGCCATGAAGTGATCAGGGCAGGTGGATAGTGACCTGGAGAAAGGGGGTGGTTAGGGATTTGAGCTTTGAATTTGTTGGGTTGCATCTGAAAGGAGCCCTTGTAGGCAGGTCCTTTACTATGTCTACAAATTGGATTGTTCTGGGAGAGGCAATCTCTCCAAAGTCAGCAAGTCCCCAAATGCCCAAACCTCAGAAACACCTAGGTATACCCACTCTCCCCACCAGAGTAAGATCCTTTAAAAAAAATACGATGTCTCATGGAATTGTACACTAGAAGCCTACGTAATCTTTTCAACCATTGTCACCCCAATAAATTTAATTTAAAAAAAGAAACTTTAAAAATATAAATATGAACACATCACTCCTCAGTTCCAAATCCATCCTTAGCTTTCCATTGCTCTCCTCGAAGGCCCTGCATGAGCTGGTCCTTCCCTACCTATTGAGCCTACCTCATTTTGCACCCTCTTCCCTTTATGAACCACAGCCATACTAGCTTGCTCCCAGCTCTTCAAAGGGGCATGTTTCCTCCCTGGACCTTTACATGTGCAGTCATCTGTGAGTGGAACATTCTTCCCCACTTCCTGTTCCCCATGTTGGTGCCTAACCACTCCAGAGATATCAGCGGCAGCATCACTTCCTCAGTGAAGCCTTCCTCATCCCCAGACCAGGTCATGTCCCCCGTTTTAAACTCCCATAGCATTTCCTGATCCTCCTTCAGTGTATTTATCAAAGCTTGTGATTATATGCTTATTTGTGAGATTAGTTTCTGCTGCCTGGGACCCATGAGGGCAGGATTGTGTCAATTTGACTTACATTATGCACCTAATTCCTAGCAGAGTGCCCCAATAAATAAGGAAGCCTTCAATAAATATATGTTGGATGAGTGAACAAATGCCAGTCCTGGTTTAGGCTATAGACAATATATTCAGATGAAAGACTGAGTTGGAGAAGCAGAATGATTTTCCTGAAACTGCTTTTAAAAAACCACTCCAAGCTGATGCATAATTGCTCTGAGTGATATGTTATGGGAAGTGATGGGAGCCATATCGAACTGTCTCGAATGGGCACTGTGTGTCACGGCAATAAGACATCTGACATGATTTGGAACATGAAGGAAATAGATTATGAAAAGTCAAAAGTATATGGAATTTTCCCCCCCTTTTCATGAGGATCATCTGAACATTGTTCTGAGGCCAATGGCACATTTTTGGTTGACTCTTCAGGAAAAATGAGAAAAGGTGGTCTGTAGGAAGCTCTTTTTAGATTGCATATAGAAAGGGAAACTTGGACTTCCTTTTTTAAAAATCATGCTTTATAAAAATTTAATTATAAAAACATGACACAATATTAACATTTCCTCAGATGTTTATTATGAGGAAAGAATCCCCCAAAAAATCCACCCCCAAAACCAAGCATCTATACACTGGATTAGATTTGAGCTCGGGAGTAGTCTGGAAAGAGCACTTGGATTTCAAATTTCAAAAGCAGATAGAGGATATCAAGTGAGTAACCCACTTTAGCATAACTAAAGTGTCACAGGACAGAGCAGACAATTCCCTGTCTAAAAGTTTCCACTGCCCAACAGACGTCATAGTGGTTCCGTTTATAGAATCCCTGAAGGCACAGTGGATTTTTAAAATCTTTCTTATAGTATGACTCTCCACTTCCCTGCTTCTCTCCTTCCTCTCTAGAGCTCTTCGTCTCTTTGCATAGAGGAAGCAGTACAAACATTTGGCCAGGTGAGGCAGAGACTTGCTGTAATAAGCCAGATCAGATGTCGCAACTGGATGATTACCATGCTGTGGCGAATGTTTGATCTGCAGAATACTTTTGATTTGTCCTGCAAAGGGTTTACAGTTCCATGAATAATCTGTAACACTTAAAATTAAGACACTGCACATTAGGATCCATATCTTTAGTAGAAAACTGGGACGCTCTGGGAGACCGGAGCCTATGTTCCTACTCGGCCCTGTTGCTCTTGCTGAGAGCAGCCGTGTAAAGGGCACTTGCTCGCCAGTGTGTCAGAGTCCCTGTGTGGCCCCTTGTCACACTTCAACATTATCTGCCTGGCTCCTGCAGGCACTGGACGTTGTGATCTTAAAATATATGATTTAAACAATTACATTAATTCTCCATTTGTTCCGACTGTAAAGAGAGTATTTTGCAGTGTAATCCATACCAAGAGCCCCTTCCTAAGATCTACAGGACTAGCACAGTTCACAGTGATCAGGGTGCATGCCATGTTTTGTGGGTCACCTCTCTGTGAAGCTATACATATGTAATTCCCTTAGACTGTGTTTTCTTAAAGATTTAAAACACTCCTTACAAAATTCTCAAGTGTTTCTCTTAACTGTTGTGACAAAAGAAGAAAAGTTACTGGGCTACTTGATTCCTAAGATGTAAAAGATGGCATGCAATGGCTATTTATAAATGTCACTGGGCCATTATTTTATTTCTTGAATAACCTAAATACCTTAGCTTGTGAATATCCTAATGTTGTTTTAAGAAAAATTACAAATGGGCATGAATTACCTTAGAAGCTAGTTTGTGATTATTTGCTTTACTTTTCACTTCTACTTCACTCTCAAATAGCTGGCATAAAATTAGAATAATTAGGTAACATAAGAGAAAAAGGAAATGGAACCAAAATATAGATCCGGAGAAAAATGTATAAATACATAAATTAAGAAATACCATATTTGCTGCTTGTATCCTATAGGCTAAAATATATCTAATGTTAATGTGTCCCTAATGTTCTTACTTATTTATATGGTGATGAAAATTTGAATTCACAAAATTGGAAATTAGGTTATTTTCCACTGTATCTTTAGCATAGAGAACAGAAACTAACAAATAATAGTCACTCAATAAAATAGAAAAACAAATTGAAAGTGACTTTTTAAAAAATATATTTTATTGATTTTTTTACAGAGAGGAAGGGAGAGGGATAGAGAGTTAGAAACATCGATGAGAGAGAAATATCAATCAGCTGCCTCCTACACACTCCCCACTAGGGATGTGCCTGCAACCAAGGTACATGCCCTTGACCAGAATCGAACCTGGGACCCCTGAGTCCGTAGGCTGATGCTCTATCCACTGAGCCAAACAGGTTAGGGCTAAAAGTGACTTTAATTTACAAAATAATTTTTAAATTAAAAAATAAATTAAAAGTGACTATTGTTAGTATTTTGCATGTTGACCAGCATGGCTGCCTCAGCCTATTTCTATAATGTATTTGCTCAAGTTTCTACCACAGACTAGACTTCTGTGTTTCTTTGTTCAAAAACAGAACAAAGACTTCTGGTTTCTGTTTTTACATGTAAGGAACTTGGAAGTCACTGCTCCGTTCTAGCAACAAGTAAAAAGTAGATTGAAATAACAGATTGAAACATCAACAGCTCTTCTAAGATCCATAAGAAAAGAGAGGACACAGGGAAACTACTGCCCCCAAGGTTGGAGAGACAGATGGGTGAATACAGGGAGGCGTGGCTTACTGGAACAGAGATTCATAAGCAGAAACTGCCACAGAAACCAGGGCTAGAGTAGCAAAACCTGCAATTGGTTAATATTAATCCAACTATATCAGGAATCACTTTGTACATCTTTTAAATGTACCAATTAAAGACAATGATTGTCAGAGTGCATAAAAAAACTTATATTGTCTACAATAAACTACTTTTAATATAAAGACACATATATATTAAAAGTGAATGGATGGAGAAAAATATGCTATTCTAAAATTAATCAAAATGAAGCAAGAGTAGCTATCTTAACTTCAAACCGAGCAGACTTCAAAGAAGGGAAAGTTGTAAGAGATAAAAGGGTTAATTCTCCAAGAAGACAATCCTTAACATGTATGTCAAACTACATGAGGAAAAAAACAAACAAAACTGCAAGGAGAAACACATGAATTTACTATCATGTTGGAGACTTCAATACCTTTTATTAGAAATGGGAAGATAAACCAGGCAGAAAATCAGTAAAGACATAGTTTAACTCAACAATACTTTCAATCATCTGGATATAATTGACATCTATATTTCATCCAACAACAGCAGAATATACATTATTGTCAAGCTCACATGGAACATTCACCAAGCTAGACCACGTTCTGGGAGATAAAATACATCATAACAAATGTAAAAGAATAGAAATTATACAATGTCTGCTTTCAGATCAAAATGGAATTAGTGTAGAAACCAATAATGGAAAGATAAATAGAAAATCTCTAAATAAGTGGAGTTTCAACAATACAATACACTTCAAATAACACAGGGGTAAAAGAAGAAACCTCAAAATAAATTTAAAAATATATTAGACTAAATGAAAATGAAAACAAACTTACCAAAATTTGTTGGATGCAGCAAAAGCAGTGGTTAGAGGAAAATTAATAGCAGTGAATGTATATATTCAAAAAGAAGAAAGATCTAAAATAAATCATCTAAGTTTCCTCATTAGGAAACTAGAAATAGGAGAGCAAATTAAATCCAAAGTAAGCGAAGAAAAGAAATCATAAGAACAAGAGGAGAAATCAATGACATTGAGAACAGGAAATCAATAGAGAAAAATCAATGAAACTAAAAGCTGTTTTTTTAAAAAGATAAATGAAATTGTAAGCCTTTAGCCAGTCTAATGAGAGAGAGAGAGAGAGAGAGAGAGAGAGAGAACATAAAGTAGTAATATCCTAAATGAAAGAGAGGACATCACTACAGAGCCCATGGACAATAAAACAATTATAAATGAATACTATGAACAACACTATGCCCACAAACTTGACAAACTAGGTGAAATGGGGGAAATTCTTTGAAAGATAATATCTGTGGAAACCCACAGAAGAAAATAGACAAAATATAGGCCTATATACATGAAAGAAGTAAAATAAATAATTAACAACTTTCCAAAACAGAGAGCACCAGTCCAGATGGGTTTGTTTTCTTATAGTTGTTTTAAGAATTCTTTGGGTAACAGTCCTTTATCACATATGTTTTTTTGCAAATATTTTCTCCCAGTCTGCATCTTCTCTCTCATTCTCTTGATATTGTCTTTTATAAAGAAAATTTTTTAATTTTAATGAAGTCCAGCCTATCAGTAATTTATTTCATACATCATGCCTTTGGTATATCTACAAAGTCATGCCATACCCAAGGTCATGTCGATTTTCTCCTACATTACCTTCTATGATTCATTTTGAGTTATTTTGTGAAGGATGTAAGGACTGTGTCTTGATTTATTTATTCATTTTGCATTGGATGTCCAGTTGTTCCAGAATTATCTGTTAAAAAGACTATATTTGCTCCATTGTATTGCCTTGCTTTTTTGTCGAAGACCAGTTGACTATATCTATGTGGGTCTATTCCTGGGCTCTTTATTCTGTTCCATTGATCTATTTGTTTTTTGTTGTTGTTGTTGTTGTTTTGTCAATACCATATTATTTGAGTACTGTAGCTTTATAGTAATTCTTGAAGTAGTGCAATGTCAATGTCAGAGAATGAGAGATAAGATGCAGACTGGGAGAAAATATTTGCAAAAGATACACCTGTTAAAGAATTGGTATCTAAAACATACAAAGTCAACTATAAGAAAAAAAACAGTCCAATGACAAAAATAAGCCAAAGACCTTAACAGATGCCTCATCAGGAAGATATACAGATGGAAAGTAAGAATATGAAAATATGTTCCACATCAGGAAAATGCAAATTAAAACAACAATGATTAGAATGATCAATTTGGAACATTGACACCAAATGTTGGTGAGGACGTGGAGCACCAAGAACTCTCATTCATTGCTTATGGGAATGCAAAATAGTACAGCCACTTTGGAAGACATTTTGGCAGGTTCTTGCAAAACGAAACATATTCTTACCCTGTGGTAAGGATGATCCACAATCACGGCCCTTGCCATTTACCCAAAGGAGTTGGACACATATGTCCACAGGGTCTGTATATGAATGTTTATAGCAGTTTTGTTTATAATTGCCAAAACTTGGAAGAAACCAAGTTGTTCTTCAGTAGGGGAATTGATAAATAAGCTGTGGCACATCCACACAATGGGCTATTATTCAGTGCTAAAAAGAAATGGGGTATCAAGCCATGAAAAGACATATTACTAAGCGAAATAAGTTAATCTTAAAAGGCTACATTCTGTGTGATTCCAACTCTATGAAATTCTGGGAAAGGCAAATCTATTGAGACATGAAAGGATTAGTGCAGTGGTTCTCAACCTTCTGGCCCTTTAATACAGTTCCTCATGTTATGACCCAACCATAAAATTATTTTCGTTGCTACTTCATAACTGTAATGTTGCTACTGTTATGAATCATAATGTAAATACCTGATATGCAGGATGGTCTTAGGCGACCCCTATGAAAGGGTCGTTCGACCGCCAAAGGGGTCACGACCCACAGGTTGAGAACCGCTGGATTAGTGGATGCCAAGAGTTGGGTTGTGGAGCGGTATGAATAGGAGCCCACATAATTTTTATAGCTGTGAAAACAGTCTAAATGATACTTAATGATGGGTTTATGTCATTATAAGCTTATGAAAACCCATAGAATGTACAACACCAAGAGTGGACCCTAAAATAAACTATGGACTTTGGGTGATTAATGTGCTACTGAAGGTTCACCAATTGTAATAAATGTACCACTGTAGTGGGGCTCATTGATAATGTGGAAGCTATACATGTGTGGGGACTGAGATATATGGCAAGTCTCTATACCTTTCTTTCAATTTTGCTGTTAACCTAAAACTGTTCTAAAAACTAAAATCTTTTATAACAATAAAAAAAAAGAAGGGATCTGATTGGCTCAGGTTTCTCTGTAGATGTCTCTTTCTTTAGGTCAAATGTTCAC
The DNA here is from genome assembly GCF_028538775.1 of Myotis yumanensis. Classification (NCBI taxonomy): domain Eukaryota; kingdom Metazoa; phylum Chordata; class Mammalia; order Chiroptera; family Vespertilionidae; genus Myotis; species Myotis yumanensis. The sequence continues at coordinate 168,508,561 of NW_027223754.1, forward strand.
TTCTTACTGGATCAACTGTGGTGGGAAGAGTAATGAGGCCCACTGCCCATTCAGCAGGAGGTATGGCTAAAGAAGGATATAATAGTGTGTTATTATGTTTCAATTGCTATAGCAAAATATCAGAGACTGGGTGGCTTATAAACAACAGAAATTTATTTCTCACAGTTCCAGAGGCCACAAGTCTGAGATCAAGGGTCCCAGCACGGTCGGATGAGGACCCTGTTCTGGATTGCAGACTTCTTGTTGTATCCTCACATGGCAGAAGGGGGTAGGGAATCTCATTCTCTCTCTCTCTCTCTCTCTCTCTCTCTCTCTCTCTCTCTCTGGAGAGCTCTCTTATAAGAGCATTAATCCCATTCATAAAGGTTGTGCCCTCATGACTTAATCACTTCCAAAAGGTCTCATCTCCTAAACCCGTGGTTGGAAAACTGTGGCTCACAAGCCACATGCGGCTCTTTGGCCCCTTGAGTGTGGCTCTTCCTAAGCCTTAGGAGTACCCTAATTAAGTTAATAACAATGTACCTACCTATATAGTTTAAGTTTAAAAAATTTGGCTCTCGAAAGAAATTTCAATCGTTGGTACTGTTGATATTTGGCTCTGTCGACTAATGAGTTTGCCGACCACTGTCCTGAACCATCACCTTGGGAGTTAGGTTTCAGCATATGAATTTTGGGGGACACAAATATTCAGACCATAGTGAGTGGTTTAGGTGGAAGTTGGAGCAAGGTGTCCACTCTGAGTCTAGTTTCAGCCAAAGGCCATGTGCCTCTCCAAGGATACCACTGATGAAGAACACCATTAATATAGCCCTGTGTGGGGCTTGAAGAGCAATGGCAATTCAGGCACCCAACTACTAAAGTTTGGACCATGATTTGATTCACTAGTGGTGCTATAATATTCAATGGCAGTGATGAATAATGGAAGCAATGAGGCAAATCATAACATTAGCCCTTAGAAGAGATAGGAATCATTATGGATGACCCTTCCAGGTGGCTCATTTAGTTGGAGCATTGTCCCATACATAAAAATGTTGTGGGTTTGATTCCTGGTCAAGGCACATAAATAGGTTGTGGGTTCAATCCCTGGTCAGGGTGCATATGGAAAGCAGCCGATCGAGTTTTTTTTTTTTTTTTCTCTCTCTCTCTCTCTCCCTTCCTCTCTCTCTCAAATCAATAAAAACATATCCTTGAGTGAGAATTTAAAAAAGGAATCATTATGTTTGGAGAAAAGGCTCATCTGCAGTACCAAAGTAAATGGTGACTGGGAGGATGGAAATTTGAAGATCGGCAATTCAGATGCTCTTCTTGTGACTTAAAGCGGTGCTACCGAAAGTGTGGTTTGTGAGCTTGATGGACATGCACAGTCTCAGACCTGAAGTTGGACCTAATGTGTCAGAATCTCTGGTGGTGAGCTCTTGATTTGTCAGGTGATTTGGGTGCACACTGAAGTTCAAGAAGCACTGGCTTAGAAGACAGTCTTTCCTACCTGATTGGACACTACATGGAAGTCAGAGATAATGATGTGCTCCAGTCATGCCCACCTATGTGTGGAAGCAAGGACATGACTCTAGACCCATAGACATCTAGACACGACATCATGGATCCCACACTGACCAGCTAGTGTTCTGTGGGGGCCGGGGGCAGGTTTGCCAGGTGTAGCAAATGCTCAAGAGTTCCTCCTCAGCACGGATTCTCATAAAAGCTGTAGAAATTAAGGCTACCTTTCATTTTATAGTAGAGGATTATCATGAAGACCTTTCTGATTTTCTCTGAGGGCCTGAGAATATGTAGATAAAGAATTGTTTCACGCCGAAACCGGTTTGGCTCAGCGGATAGAGCGTCGGCCTGCGGATTGAAAGGTCCCGGGTTCGATTCCGGTCAAGGGCATGTTCCTGGGTTGCGGGCACATCCCCAGTGGGAGATGTGCAGGAGGCAGCTGGTCGATGTTTCTCTCTCATCGATGTTTCTAACTCTCTATCTCTCTCCCTTCCTCTCTGTAAAAAATAAATAAAATATATTAAAAAAAAAAAAAAAAGAATTGTTTCACACCCAAAGTAGATTTTTAAACTGTATGTTTTATTCTTGACACTATTACAAATGTAACCATCTTCAAAGTTGATTTTTAAAAAAATACCTGTACTGGTTTATCAAGTAGAATGTGATGATGTCCATCAACCTGGCTGGGTACTTTCCTTTAAGTCCAGGCTACTAGACAGAATTTTTAAAAAGCTGCTTATTCTGCTATTCTGTTCTTGTATTTCCTGATCTACCTTAGTCCTAAATAAATATAAAAAAAACACACAACAAAACAAAACACAAGATAATGTCCAGTTACCCTTGCTACCATGGAAATAGACAAGATGACCCAGACTTCCTACTTTGTATGATTACATGAAGATCAAACTGAATCAGAGCTTTTGCCATTTCTACCAGTTACAATTATTATAAATATCTTCATCAGTTCTTTAATAACATTCTATAATGGCTTGGCTAATAAAATTGATGGACTTTGACATGTAATATTCACAGACACTAACAGAACTGTTATGATAGCCATAGTTATGATAAATTATTTTTGAAGATGCATATTTGGAGGGATGCTCTTATTAAATACTGTACTATAAGTCCAGGCCCAGATCTGTCTGCAGCATGGCCTCAGAAAATATTGATTTTAAATTAAGTATGACATTTAATCTTTTCTATCAAAACAGAAGACTATATGAAAACAAAAAGGGAGATAGAGGTTGGATTTTTTGAAAAGAAATGAAAAAAGATGTGACAGTAGCTCTTAGATAAAACTGGTTGATATTTAAAAGGTAACCCATTCATGAATTAGTAAATTTAGATGGCATAGTTTAGAAAACTAGCTTATAAATGTAACTTTTTTATTTTGTGAACAATCTTAGCTGATGAGACAGGTTATGAAGAAAATCAAATTGAATTTATAATTTTTCATTTGTGTTTTACTGTCCTTAATGTTGTGTGTGAGAGGACATAGAATTCCATTATTTTCTCTCCAGCATAAGACTGATGGGACCTAAGGGTAGCCACAGACGTGGCTAATGGCTGGTCTAGTTGGTCACAGTTATCTCTACCTGATAGAAACCTGAAATAGTATTATTTTAAATACTATTTTAATAAAACAAATTATTATTTTAAATCTTCAAGAAACATAGGAAACTTTTTTATCCTTTTAGTCAGACAAGCCTGCCCAAAAGACTTGCCTTTGGAAATAATGACTACTATTTCAAGCCCTAATTCTGGGCTGTGAATGGGCTTCATTAATAATTTTATATTTTGTGGAAATTTTTTACAACATGTTTGAGATTGTATGACCCTGATGTATCATGTACTTGGCTGGAATCTTTTGTATAAAACTGAGGACAGCTGGAGCTGGCCCTTTTCTTTTCCTGATAAAAGATGACTGACTATGCATCAGGGAACCATAGTAACCAATGTCTAATGATCATCAAACAAGTCTACCTGGTTTATGACCATATTGGTTGCACTTACTTTATTTTTTTAAAAATATATTTTATTGATTTTTTACAGAGAGGAAGGGAGAGGGATAGAGATTTAGAAACATCGATGAGAGAGAAACATTGATTAGCTGCCTCCTGCACACTCCCCACTGGGTATGTGCCGGTAACTAAGGTACATGCCCTTGACCGGAATCAAACCTGGGACCCTTGAGTCCGCAGGCCGACGCTCTATCCACTGAGACAATCCAGTTAGGGTGGTTGTACTTACTTTATTTGACAAAAAAAAACACACAAACAAACAAACAAAAAAACATTGAGGCTACATTAAGGGCAAGGCACTGTGGAGAAATAAAATCTATATAATGAAAACCTAAGCAACTGTTACAGCAGAACGACCGGAATGACCAGTCGCTATGATGCGCACTGACCACCAGGGAGAAGACGCTCAATGCAGGAGCTGCCCCCTGGTGGTCAGTGTGCTCCCACGGCGGGAGCACCGCTCAGCCAGAAGCCAGGCTCACAGTTGGCGAGCTCAGCTGCCATGGCGGGAGCCTCTCCTGACTCTGTGGCAGTACTACTGAGGGGCAGCAGCAGGCACAGCGGGCCAGGATGGGCATGAGCAGTGCAGTGCCTGGCCCCGATTCGGGCTCCTCCCTGGCCGTCTGACACTTGGCACACTGCTACATCCCCCAAGGGGTCCCGGACTGTGAGAGGGACGTCTGCCTGCCAGCTTAGGCCCGATCCCAGTGTCAGTCTGAACAACTCAGTGACTTAGGGAAGTGCAGGGAACTCAGGGTGAGCCTGCCTCCATGCTTGATTCACCCACTCGGTGTTCACAGGACCGACCATGGTGGCTCAGCCTGTGCACATGCAGCAGCTGCTGAAGTTCAAGCAGCAGGCTGTGCAGCAACAGAAGGCCACCCAGCCACAAGCCGGCAGGCGGACATCCCCCAAGGGGTCCTGGACTGCGAGAGGGTGCAAGCCAGGCTGAGGGACCCTCCCCGCCCCTCAGTGCACAAATTTTATGCACCGGGCCTCTAGTGTAGTATAATATAATATAATAGTGACAAGTTGTTTTTAGTTCTTCATTATTTCCAAAGTACTGGCACATTCATTGTCTCATTTGCTCTTCTCAACAACTCTTACCCCTTACAGTTGAGGAAACTGACACCAACAGGGGTGGTCATTGGTGCTGGTCTTTGGTGCTGGTCTTTGGTGACAGAACATAAGTTAAAACGAACTCCCTCACCTTCTGATCAGAGTTCTCACCATCATTCTTACCTCTGTCCAACTTGCAACATAGCCATTGATTTGTTGCCACCCACTCTTTACTGATGAACACGATGTGGTGGGAAACATCATTGTACACAGGATTTCCTGGTTGCTGAGCCACTCTTCACCCTGGATGTGAAAGATGTTGCCTGCCAAGTGAACCTGACCCAGGAGGCGAGAGGTTTATGGCATTAACAGGTGCACATCAAGTCGTCATCAGTCACTGTAACAGCACTGCTCGTTCTTTTTAAACTTGCTCTGAAGTGTGATGCCTTTGTTAAGACTTGATCTTGGATGGAAGAAAAAGAATATTTCTCTTCTGAAGAGCATACTTACTTTATTTTAGGACAAGACAAAACCTCCTTCTTTTACATTGTGTAAAACCCTCTCTCTAGAGCAGACTGGAGATTCTTACCCAATTCCATCAAACATCAACATCTGGTTTCTTATTAACATTTACCCACAAACCTAGGAGAACTCCATGACACTCGCTAATCCATCAGTTAGTCCCCATGGCTCTATCTCCAAAGTCTATCCCCCTGTCCAACCTGGTCTCTTCTTCCCCCCTGCATCTCCCTGAATCCAACCCACCAATACGCAGCCTGCCCTTCTCGGTAGGATCCACAGCTCTAACAATTCCATTCCTTTCACTCTCGCCCCGTTACTGTCCAGCCTCCACAAAGTGACCAGAAAAATGCCTTTAAAATCTTCTTGCTGTTTAAAATCTTTCACTGGCTTTCCATTAATTAAGTAAAAACCTGAATCCCTTACACTGTCTCACAGGCCCTGTCTACCTCTCAGCCCTCAACACCTCCACTCCTCCCTTTGTGCGTGCTGCTCCAGCCACACTCTGTTAGAGCATGCAACCTTCCTGCCATGCTCCCATGCTGGCCCAGCCACTCACTGTTAGAGCATGCAACCCTCCTCCCATGCTGCCATGCTGCCCCGGCCACTCACTGTTATAGCATGCAACCCTCCTGCCATGCTCCCATGCTGCCTCGGCCACTCACTGTTAGAGCATGCAACCCTCCTCCCATGCTGCCCTGGCCACTCACTGTTGGAGCATGCAACCCTCCTCCCATGCTCCCTTGCTGCCCCGGCCACTCACTGTTAGAGCATGTTACCCTCCTCCCATGCTGCCCTGGCCACTCACTGTTAGAGCATGCAACCCTCCTCCCATGCTCCCTTGCTGCCCCGGCCACTCACTGTTAGAGCATGTAACCCTCCTCCCATGCTGCCTCGGCCACTCACTGTTAGAGCATGCAACCCTCCTCCCATGCTGCCATGCTGCCCTGGCCACTCACTGTTAGAGCATGCCACAAACCTAGGAGAACTGTGAGAGCATGCCATACCCCTCCCTGTCTGTAGTAGGATGAAAATTGCCCCCTGCAAATATATCCATGTCTAACCCCTGGAAACTGTGGATATTATCTTATCTGGCAAAAAACAAAGAAACAAAAAAAACCCCATGAAATAAAAGGGGGTGATTATTTATTATTTTTGCAGATAAGATTAAATTATGTGTCATGAGATAGGGAGATTGATTATTCTGGATCCCAAATGTCATCAGAAGTGTCCTTATAAGAGAGAGGCCGGGGGAGATTATTCAGACACACAACGAGGAGAGGATCTGAAGAGGCTGGCCTTGAAGACTGAAGTGATTCAGACAAAAGCCAAGAAATGCTGGCAGCTGCCAGGACCTGGGAGAGGCAGAAATGGTTTCTCCCCCAGCATCTCCAGAGCGAGGCTGCCCCACAAACACCTTGCTTTCAGACCTCTGGCCTCCAGCACTGTGAGAGGATGAATTTCTGTTGTTTGAAACCACCGAGTTTGTGGTAATTTATTATGGCAGCCATAGGAAATTATTATATCACAAGGCTTTTATGGTTGCTTCTGCTTGCAGCTTATTTCTGTGAGACCTTTTTATATCTGCCTCTTTCTTGTTCCTTAAAACTCAATCAAAGAGTTTTGGGGCTAAGGTAGCCAGCTCCAGTCAGACATTCTCTATCACATCAAAGACTTTATTTTTGCCCTAGATGGCTTGGCTCAGTGGATAGAGCATAGACCTATGGACTGAAGGGACCCAGGTTCAATTCCGGTCAAGGGCACATGCCTGGGGTTGTGGGCACCGATCCCCAGTAGGGGGCGTGCAGGAGGCATCTCTCATCATTGATGTTTCTATCTCTCTTTCCCTCTTCCTTCCTCTCTGAAATCAATCCTATATAATAAGAGAGTGGTAAGCTAATTAGCCCATATATGCTAATTACTCACGGCCGAATATGCTAATTAGTCATGACCAGTATAGTATGCAAATTTACCATCACTACAACACACAAGATGGCCGCCCCCATGTGGCCACAAGATGGCCGGCAGGGGACGGTAGTTAGGTGTGACCAGGCCTGCAGGGGAGGACAGTTGGGGAGACCAGGTCTGCAGGGGAGAGCCATTGTGGGGGACCAGGCCTGCAGGGGAGGGCAGTTGGGGTGATCAGGCTGGCAGGGGAACAGTTAGGCATCGATCAGGCTGGCAGGGAAGCGGTTAGGGGCAATCAGGTAGGCAGGCAGGCGAACAGTTGGGAGCCAGCAGTCCTGGATTGTGGGATTGGGCCTAAATGGGTAGTCAGACATTCCTCGAGGGGTTGAGGGGTTCCAGATTGGAGAGGTTGCAGGCTGGGCTGAGGACACCCCGTCCTACCCCCCCCCCCCAGTGCACGAATTTCATGCACCAGGCCTCTAGTAATATATATCCTCTAGTAATATATATAAACGTTTTATTTTTTCATCCTTAAAAACATTATTTATATTTATTTTTTCTTTGACTTGCTTATTATCTTTCTCCATCACATAAAACAGTATCTGGCATGTAGCAGATGTTTGCTACATGTTTGTTAAAGGAAGGAAGAAAACAAGGAAAGAATACTGCTAATTGCCTGGTAATAAAGAATTTAATAAACAGCTGGGCTTTGGAAAGACCTTTAGCTCCTATGGTGAATATTTTCTGTAGCTAGGGTTGTCTATTTACAATCCTATAAGTAAAATACGGGCACCTGGTTACATATGAACTTCAGATAAACAAATAATTTTTAGTTTAAGTATGTCCCATGTAATAAGTATGTCCCACTAAATATTGCATAGAATATACTTATACTGAAAGTTATTCATTATACAAATTCAAAATTCAAATTTAGCTGGGCATCTTGCTTTGTTTTGTTTTACAAATCTGTAGATTGTAATTGTAGAACACTACAGTTCTCTGTCATAAACAGAGATTATTCCATCAGGAGATGAGGGGAGAAACTACAAAAGAGAAAATTCTTTTAAAATCTTTTCTCATGTAATTATTCTTCAAAATAATTACATGTGTGTAGAACTATACACACATCAGTCAGCTTGTCCTTCCCTCGTTGAAGGAAAACTAAAGATGTGCTTATTGACACATCACCCAGGGAAGGAAGGCACCTGCCCTGATGGTTTCACGTGTATCAGTGCATGTGATGCCAGAACTGGGCATGGATCTATTCTACATGGTGGGACCATTTACCTATGTGAAGGCTCACTGTGTATCTAGGATATGTTTTTATTCCCAGTAGAAAGTGCTTTTGGGGAGGTTTTGTGATGAGATTTTGCACATGCATCCTTTTACTCACTGCCTACCTCCCTGTTCCCCTGGATAAGCAGACAAAAGGGGGATTGACAGAGGGAATGAAGTATTACCAGAACTTTTTGGTCATGGTCAGCTTGGAGACTGGGGGCTCTTACCACCCACCCAATAGAAGACACAGGCCTGCAGACCCCCTCCCCAGCTGGTCCATGCTGAGAGGGAGAATGGAGACCCAGCGGCCCTGGCAGGGGCTGGCCCCGCTGGCTGTGCTGATACAGAGACCAGATGAGTTACCTGTGCCACGAGCACGAGAGGCCATGCATCCTGCGTGCAGTGGCTGTTAACTTTCCAGGCCCACTCAGCAGAGAGCGTGGCCCGAGAACGTCCATTCTGAGCAACCAGCACTCTTCCTAGGGGACGGGGAGTCAAGGGGTCGGGGGTGAACACTTTCTCTAGCACTTCCTCGTCACAAGTGTCTGTGGATGTTCCCTTTTCTTTGGGTCAAGGAAGGCATATGAAAAGCGGAATATAATGACTTCTCCCTAAAATGCTGCTGCAGGGGAAGCGGGTATTTATGGGACAGGGTTGTCAGTACTAACGGTAGATGTGAGCAACCTTTAAACCTGCTAACAGGAGAGAGTCACTGGGAAAACCGGAAGGTCCCCACTGAGCAGCAGAATTGTTCGAAGGCCCCATAAACCACATTCTAATAGTTGTTTATCTTGACGTCCCTTGGAAATCTAAAATGTTGAAGGGCTTCCTATCAGTAAAGAACCGAGGGTGCCAGCCATGCAAATCCGGAGCCCCAAACTCCATGCCTCAGTTTACCCACAGTCATACAATGGGGGCTCACTTCTGCACAGTTCTCCTCAATGAGTTCGCCCATTGCCATGTAGAGAAACACTCTAGAAGAAAAAATTCAAATTATGACTAAAAACGGAAATCTGTCATGAGGGCAACATAGTTTTCTTTTAAATATACAAACAAGGTTCCCCTCAGTCATCTCAGGAGACAGGAAAATAAACAAAGTGTCTTAATGAGTTTCCACCCCCATCTTTCACATAATTCCCTGGAGTTTTGTTTTCAACCAGATGATCACAAAGACAGTCTCTTTTCTATTCAGCAACAACTTAGAATAAGTTTTGTGATTATTTTGTTTTCTGAAATGCATTAATTTCACATTGTAAAGAAGACACTGAGCCCGAATGGTTACGAATAGAATTAAGTGTATTTTTCAAAGACAAACATCAAGAACTGAGCCTGAAATAAACTTACTCCTCTTGATCCCGTTTAATATTTCCAATAGGTAATTTTCCCAACTCTATTCTGATGCCTCAAAGAAAATAAATGTAAATCTAGTAGATGAGCCCATGCAATTGGATTATTTTATTTACTTAAAAAGCCGTAAGATCTGGATCAAGTTGTGTATAACAAGTTTCTCAAGTTTAGCTTCACAATACTTTTTACATGCTTCTCCTTCTGTAAGTTTCTTGTAATATACGACTCCTTAAAGTTTTACACATTTGAAAATTCTCTATAATATGTTATCAACTCATTAAAAGAATTAATTGCAGAATAGCAATCTTATACATTTAATTTTTATTGTTCTTTCTAATTAAAAATACATATCCTATATAATAAAAGGCTAATATGCAAATTGTCCCCACAGGCAGGACTTGGACCGACCGAGAGTTAGACGTGTGCTGACCACCAGGGAACATGGTGGACATTGTCAATGCGGCACTGGCAACGGGTGGCAGTGGAAGCCCCTGCCATCCCCAATGGGCCCCGACGAGAGCAGGACCACGGTGAGATGGTGGAGCAGGTGAGCAGGTGGCACCAGGCCAAGGCATGTGTGAGCAGGGGCCCCCAATTGCCCTGCTGGTCACACCACAGATCGGCCCTGATTGCAGGCCAGGCCTAGGGGACCCTACCCGGGCATGAATTTCATACACTGGGCCTCTAGTATTCATTATAAAAATCTCAATGTGTATAAAGTAAAAAAAAGAGAAATTTCCCTTCCTTTCACTCCTTGTACACTCCGGAGAAACCCATGGTTATCAGTTTGATGTGTATTTGTTCAGATTTTGTTTTCCAATGAATGTCAAAACATATATGTAAATATATTTTAATTTACTTTAATTTTTATTATGGAAATTTCAAACTTGAAGAAGTACAATATTATAATACTGCCAATATATGCCCAACTTCAACCAGCACCAATTTATAGTCAATCTTGTTCCATCCATACTCCCTCCCACTCCCCTCCATCCCTCACTGGACTATTTGTAAGCAAATCTAAGACAAAGTAACATTTCATTAGTAAATACTTTAGTACTTATCTCTAAAAGAGAAGAACTTTTAAAAGCCATTACCGCACCCCAAATTTTCTAAATAAATAACATCAGCTACCTTGTATTCCAGTTTCCCCAATTTTATAGTCATCTCTCAATATCTTTGAGGATTGGTTCCAGGATCCCTGGAGGAAACCAAAATCCAAGGATGCTTAAGTCTCTTATATAAAGTGGCATAGTATTTGCATATAACCTATGCACATCTTCCTATATACTTTAAATCATCTCTAGATTACTTATAATACTTAATACAATGTATTCACATCATTTAAGAGAGAAACAAATCATAGAATATTAACATCTGTGCTTCAGAGAAGTGACTAGAAGAAACTAAGTTTTTCTTAAGAGAGTAGTGTTCAGACTAAGTGCAAAGAGGTATTTAAAAAACAGTGAATGGCAGTGGTTTAACTAGCTAAAGACCTGAGAGACCAGAAGTTTAAAAAGGACCTTCAAGTAACCTTTAGTTAAAAGAAAGTAATAAAATAATACTTAGTGACTGTGTTGTAACATTAGGACAGTGGTTCCCAAACTTATTTGGCCTACCGCCCCCTTTCCAGAAAAAATATTATTCAGCGCCCCCTGGAAATTAATTTTTTTTAAATTTTAATAGCAATTAAACAGAAAGATATATGTATTAATGTTTCTACCTTTTTCATAAAATATAGTAAAGAAAGGTGTAAATTAGAAACATTGAAGTTTGAAATTATGAAACTACTTATTGAACTCAGAATAGAAAGGTAATATAAAAAAAGTTAAAACAAATGCACCTGTGGCCATCACCGCCCCCCTGGATCTCTGCAGCGCCCACCAGGGGACGGTAGTGCCCACTTTGGGAATCACTGCATTAGGATATTAAAGTGAATTAGTGTTTAAAAGTTTTTGTTTTGCAAAATAGATTTTGCATCATCAGTTTGGCATATGCTCATTTGCAAGAAGAATATCAGTTATCCGTGGTTTAACACATTTGGTTACTTTTCCTCATATGGGAAGTCTGGAGATAGAAAGATTCATGCCTTGGTTCAACAGCTCAGGTGGGCATCAGCAACCTTCCGGCCTTACACCCACTGTTGCAAATTGGTTCTGCTGCCCCACATTCAAAGCAGGAGGAAGAAGGAAAGTTGGTGCCAATGATCAGACATTATCAGGAAAGCACATATTTCCCAGGAACCACTGGGAAACTTCAGGTTACAGCTCAGGGGCCAGAACATGGTCACATGGCCTTCTTTGCTGCAGAAGAGCTGGGAAACCCAGTCTACATGTTTCAGCATGTGCCATGGAAGGTGGCAAGAGAGCAGGGGTTGGAATGGCTGTTGGGTGAGCAGATCCAGCCATGTTTCTCAGGGGCATTTAATGAGCAAAATCCAATTTGGTCCTCAAGTAAGTATGCAAGAAGTGCTATGCCTTTATTTTATCACAAACTTTCTTTGTCTCTAGAGTGTTCAGATAGAGAGGTGCATGCACGAGGTGCATACACCAAGTGGATTATTCCTCAGTGTCTATTTTAAGATGAGGCTTTATATTTTGGAACAAAAGCACACATTACTTCCCCCCTCCCCCATTAACAATTTTAACAATATTCTTTTATTAACTCATTCAGCCACCATTTATTAGGCATCATCTATGTGATAGTAATTATAGTAGACTAGAGGCCCAGTGCACGAATTCATGCACCAGTGCGGTCCCTCGGTCTGGCCTGCGGGATCAGGCTGAAACTGGCTCTCTAACATCCCCTGAGGGGTCCTGGATTGCAAGAGGGCTCTGGCCAGGCTGAGGGACCCCACTGGTGCATGATCGGGGCTGGGGAGGGACGCCGGAGGTTGGCCAGTCAGTGAGGGACTGTGGGAGGGCTCCAGGGTGTGCCAGGCCCATCTTGCTCAGTCCTGATTGGCCAGACCCCAGCAGCAAGCTAACCTACTGGTTGGAGCGTCTGCCCCCTGGTGGTCAGTGCACATCATAGTGAGTGGTTGAGCAGCCTTAGCATATCATTAGCATATTACGCTTTGATTGGTTGAATGGACGACCGGACAACCAGACACTTAGCATATTAGGCTTTTATTATATAGGATTCTGGTCATTCAGAGATGGATAAAGATTACATCCCTAGCCTCAAGTAGTTCATAGTCTAAAAGTTAAACACTTTGGTGTGAACAATTATAAACATACAATTATGATGTATTTATAAAAAGAGCACTGAACTCTGGCTGGTGTGGCTCAGTTGGTGGACATTGTCTAGTACACCAAAAGGTTGCTGGTTTGATTCCAGGGCACATGCCTGGTTGTGGGCTCCATTTCTGGTAGGGGCTGTACAAGAGGCAGCCAATTGATGTATTGCCCTCACATCAGTGTTTATCTCTCTCTCTCTGTCTCTCTCTCCTCACCTCTCTCTTTAAAAATCAGTTAAAAATTTTAAAAAATAGGTCACTGGTGAGCCATATATGGTGATGTGTACAGTCAGCTCTAGTGATACATATTCTTTGTGGATAATCTTTTGAGTTTGTTGGTCTTGCGAAGAGATCCAAGAAGATTGGTATAGAGATACTTCGAAGTTTCCTAAGCAAATGTCTCTTTGTAATGCCGCTAACGTTATTTAATCTTTATATTGTCCCTGAAGTCATGGAAATCTGTGGGTCTTTTATATAAGGCTAGCTTACTGAACTTGATCATACAGGAGTCTGAATTTAGGTACCTATGCTTTGCTTGGAAATTAAGGCTGGGATTGGCAGTTAGCTTTATATCTGGAGAGGATTGGTGCCTTACTATGTCTGATTCACTTGATGTACTGGGCCCTGGGTAGGAATAAGAATGTGAATCAGAGCTGAACCAGGCAGCCTGAGGCACTGAGCAGCCTTGTTTCAGGGCCACTGAGATCCACTGCTCTCAACCAGATGATGTGGAATGATTCCCCCTTCACGGCTCTGCGGTCAGAAGCTCACACGGCCTGGAATCAGGAGAAACTTTAATTCCGCTCCTCGGCTAGGAATCTTCTCCCTTTCCCCCCAGTGGATTACAAGAGACCGGGACATGGCATTACAGCTCGCTTTTCTTTACCTGCTTTGTGACTCCGTGTCTCCATGCAAAAGTCCCTCAAACTCCAGCCATGGACCAAATACTGTAGTCGCGTAGTCTGCGACCTAAGAATGGTTTTTTACACTTTTAATTGGTTGAAAAACTCAAAAGGAGGATTTTTGGGTGACGTGTGAAAATGATGTGAAATTCAAAGTTCAGTGTCCACAAGTGAACTGGAATGGAAACACAGCCAGGCTCATTCGTGTACACGCTGTCTGTGGCCGCTTTGAGCTACCACGGCAGAGTAGAACAGGTGCAACAGGGACTGTATCCGTCACCTGCAAAGCCTAAAGCATTTACTCACTGGCCTCTTTCAGAAAACTCTGCCAAACTCTGAATTAGAAGGAAATGTCCACCTATGGATAGAGAAAGGAAATCTATCATCACAGTGATATACGGCGCTAACCAAATTGGGGTGCATATCCCACGTCAGTCTTCCGAGGGGCAGGGGCATTGGCGCTGTGGTGCAGCACACTGGTGATCAGGCATTTCAGCAGCAGAGCTCTTTTTTCAAAGAATTTTCATTTATTTATTCAATGTGGATCCAGATCGGTCGATATAGACATAGCTATAGATATACATAGCTATGATATAAACATAATGTGTGTACACATATTTGGGATTGGTCTCTAATCCCCCCTAGCGGTGTCTAAAGTGGTGAGGCTCTGGGTTTGCCTTGGCAGCCTCAGCCCCTTGCAGTCTATGCACCTGTGCTCTTAGTTGGAAGCACTATGTTGCATCGCCAGCAGGAGCTCTACTTGACAGAGGAGGCTCATTGTCCTCACCTTAGTAAACGGTTCTGATTGTCCCTATAAATCAAAAACCTGCATACAACTGTAAGTCTTTTTTCTCCTTCATCCCCACGTTCAATCCATCACCAAACTCCATCCGCTCTGTCTCCTACATGTGTTGCTCAAATGTCCTTATCTTTCACTTTCCATTGCCAGCACCCTACCCAATGTTCCTGGCACCTGGACTCCTGGGAAAGCCTCCAGTGACATCATTCACTCTGGCTCCCCTCAAACCACTCCCCATAGAACAGCCAGAGTAGGTTGTTACAAACACAGATCTGATGAGAGATTCCATGACTTCCAATCTTCCAGTGTCTTCCCATTGACTGCCTCTTCAGGCCCATCTCCTCTCTCTGCCTAGGACACAACCTCATTGGTCTCTCTTCAGTCCAGTCCAGGGGTCCTCAAACTACGGCCCGCGGTCCACATGCAAATACAAATATTGTATTTGTTCCCGTTTTGTTTTTTTAATTCAAAATAAGATTTATGCAGTGTGCATAGGAATTTGTTCATAGTTTTTTTTAAAACTATAGTTCGGCCCTCCAACGGTCTGAAGAACAGTGAACTGGCCCCCTGTTTAAAAAGTTTGAGGACCCCTGGTCCAATCTCTTCAATGATTGAGTAGCGCTCTGTTCTAGCTCAAGGTCTCCACGCCTGCTATTTCTTGCCTTTCCCAACCCTTTGCCTAACCATTCCATTGTATTCTTTAGTTCTCAGTTTTCATTTACAAAATGAAATACTGAGTACTTATTACGTTACTGTGTTAAGAGCACAGAATACAGGTATGGAGAAGACAGAAGCTGTACCACAGACTTTATATGCCAACAGGGGTACTGGCATTAAACAAACAATCTTCAGATAATGAGTTAATTACTATTGTGATAAGTGGTAGGAAGCTGGAAAATAGGAAGATTTCAGAGAGTAAGAAAAGGCTATTGATCTACTCTTGGGGACACAGGGAAACCTTTGTGGAAGTAACATTTAATGTGAACCTCACAGGATGAGTAATAATTGTCAAAGAAAGGGAAATAAGAGAAGTCAAAGCCAAAGGAAGGCATGTACAAAGCGCCTGAGGCTGGAAGCAATGGGAAGAGGCCCAGCTCTGTTTCCGGGAAACCCCAGTGGCACAAAATAAAATTCAAACTCCTTTGCTGCCATCCTAGACTCTTCGTGAATTGGCCCTGACCTACCTTTCCAGGCTCATCCATTCCTCATTCCACATATCCTGAGTCCAATCTAGCAGTTCTCCCAGCATCTCAGATGCTCAGACATGCCCCACTCTGGTGGTTGTGCCAAGCAGGAATGCTCTTCTCTCTCTCTTCTCTGCCTCTTCACATTTAGTTCATCCTTTGCCACCCACCTGGATCCCAGCATTCTGTTATTTTTACTCTGTTTCCATAGACCAGTGGTTCTCAAGGTGTGGTCCTTGACCAGCAGCAAACTTGTTAGATCTGAAAATTCCCAGGTCTCACCACCGACTTACTGAAAAATTGGGGGTGGGACAATCTGTGGTTGAACAAGGCTTCCAGGTGATTCTAACACATTAACATTTGAGTCACTTCCCTAGAACAGTGGTCGGCAAACTGCAGACCTTTGAGTGTGGCTCTTCACAAAATACCACGTGCGGGAGCACACTTACAGTGCGATTGAAACTTCGTGGCCACACTGAAGAGGCCAAAGAGCCGCATGTGGCTCACAAGCCACGGTTTGCTGACCACGGCCCTAGCACATTGCTGTATTTCCTAGTTTAGGATTTTTAAGTTCAGCTTAGAGCTCATTAAGTTTGGGTTAATTGCTTATTTCTCAGTATCCCTTATCCCAGTGGTTCTCAACCTTGGCTGCACATTAGAATCACCTGGGAATCTTTTTAAAAATCCGGATTTCTGGGCCTCATCCTCTGGAAATTCTGTTTCTTTGTTATGGGCTGGGGCCACAATATTAGTAACAAAGAAACAGAATTTCCGGAGGATGAGGCCCAGAAATCAGGATTTTAAAAAGATTCCCAGGTGATTCTAATGTGCAGCCAAGGTTGAGAACCACTGCTAAATAATAAAAGGCTAATATGCAAATTGTCCCCTTGATCGGGAGTCCGACCGGGAGTTCAACCAATTCAACAAGGGGGTGGGCCCAGCTGGCGAACCATGCCAGGCCCCTCTCCCCAGCCGGCCCACCCTGACCAGCCCCAATTGGTGCAGGCCGACCAGACCCCACCTGTGCACAAATTTGTGCATTGGGCCTCTAGTTAGAATATAAGCAGCTTGAACTCGATCTTAGCCCTGTCCGATTTGGCTGATTAGATTAGAACACTGGCCTGTGGACTGAAGGATCCCAAGTTTCATCCCAGTCGAGAGCACATGCCCAGGTTTTGGGCTCGATGCCCAGTAGGGGGCGTGCGGGAAGCAGCCAGTCAATAATTCTCTCTCATCATTGATGTTTCTCTCTCCCTCTCCTTTCCTATCTGAAATCAATAAAAATATATTTTAAAAAAAGAACCCGATCTTACCTATTGTATTTCCACCACAGTGAAATAAATACTGGGTAGTTTTGGGTAGTTGATGCTACTCCTTTCATTCCTAGCACAATGTAAGGTTTCCTCATCTGCAAATAAGTGTATTTGGAAAGGAAGATAAGTTGTAACTTAATATATATATTTAACTATAGCAATTAATTTACCTGCACCATTCTCAATAATAGCTCCTGGACTCAATTCTCAGGAGCCCAATAAGAGGAATGTGTTTTAGGGGGAGACTGGATTAAGGATTTTCAGCAGTGCTTCTCAGACTGCAGCGTGAATATGAATCACCGGGGATCTTTTTAAACTGTAGGCTCCTGAGTCAGTAGGTCTTTAGAGAGGCCCACGCGTCTGCATATTGCATGAGCTCCCAGGTGGTGCTGATGCCGCTGGGCTTAGTGGTCCCCAGAGAAAGGTTTACAGACGACCTATCTTCTTGCTAACCGGCTGTGTAGCTTCTTTTGGCACAGGGAGACTTAGTATGAGGTACATCTTCCCTGTGGTATTTTTATTCATGCATGAGTCCAAGGCCCTGGCCAGCGGTTCTCAGCCCTGGCTGCACTTTTGAGTCACCTGGAGATGCGTTTAAAAAATACCAGTGCTCAGGCTCTCCTCTCCGAGAGTTGGATTTAATGAACCACAGCCCTAGGCAATGAAGTGAAACAGGTGCATAAATTGCTGTTGTGTTCTACAGAGCAGGCCTATGAAACGTCTGCCCTTGAGAAGTTTTTCGTTTAAGTAGTAAGATGATACAATGCATATTAATTAGGACTTAACATTAAAATTATTAAGAGGAAAAAATAAAAAGCAAGCCTTGTTGTTGGTATAAAATATGGCAGACTGCCTACTGCTTACGATGGGAACCACAGAGTAGGGCTGCTAAAATGTGCTCCTTTCTCTAGAAACACTCCAAAGGAAATTATTTGGAAGAACAGAAATGTTGCCTGCCTGCCTAGAGGATCATTAGTTGTGTGGTATGGTGCATTTGCAGATATTATGAAGCTGTAGCATCATGGATTCCATTCCAATTCGTTATTCCCTCCCTTGCTATGGAATTATGAGACATCCCTGCCCTTGCTTTGTGACTTGTGACTTTTCAGTGTCTCCCACAAGAGCAGGGAGAGTGTATTTCCTTGTCTCATTTATGTTGGGCTGGGTCAATGGAATGTCACAACGCAGAGACATTAAATGTTCTTGAGTGATTTTGCTCGTCACTGCTGCCATTCCTCAGTAAGCTCACACCAAGGAGCATGGAACAGACTGACAGACCTCAGAGGGAAGGTGGGGTGGGAAGGTGGGTGGAGAGAGATTAACCAAAGAACCTATATGTGTATATGCATAAACCATTGACACAGACATTAGTGTGGGGAAGGCCTGAGGGGATTGGGACGGGGTGAAAGGGGTCAATGGGAGAAAAAAGGGGACATCTTTAAGACTTTGAACAATAAAGATAATTTTTTTAAAAATAACACCAAGGATAGAAGAGGTTCTGACTTACCCACAAAAGATCTGGGCTGCAGTTCAGACATCTGCATTTATCCCTGGTTGAAGGGACTAGAAAGTAAAATGTACATGCATTTGGTCCTATACATTTAATTTCTCCAATCAGTTAAATATCTAAACTATTCCTCATATGATTATTTCTGTGATTGAGTTGTCACTGTTTAATTGGAAATTAAGGACAGAATGGTTAGTATTTCATAAAGTCAAAGATTCAATTTAAATACTTTATTTTGAGAATGGGATATTTTCTTTTTGTTTAAATGATTTGTTTTATAATTGGTTAGCTATGTTTTTTTCTTAGCAAAATAAAAAGTTGGAAGTTGAAAGTTAGAAATCTTATGTATGCTCCTAATTTTGATGGGGTTCAGAGTATTCATGATATATACACCCAAAGCTAGAAAACCAATTTTCGAACCTACTAACGTCACTCAATGTGAAGAAATCAAACTTAGAAGAATATTAGCTGAGGACTAAAACAGCCATTAGTCAAGGGTCTTTCCCAGTGGCTGATAGGACAAGCACAATATGCCATAATAAACCCACACTAATTGGTGCTATATATACCTTAGGGCCATATTTTGCCACCAGGTTTTGGTGGTTTTTTTAAAATTTCATCTTAAGTTATGGGGTTGCTCTGTAGAAACCAGGGGTGGATAAAATAGATGTCAGCTAAGCAAATGCAGTGTTTATAATAAACCACACCTAATCATATAAAAATGTCAAAACCACTCTTCCTAATAGGGTTATGAGGTATTCTAAAATGTGAAGCTGCTAATTCCTCTTTCTGGGATTTCTAGCTGACTGTCAAAATGATGGTAACATCACCTGCTACATTTTCAGTATTAAAAAAAAGACCGGTAACATCTTCACAATCTGCAGCACTGCAGAACTGCCTTAAATTGTACCAGCTGGCTATAAACAGTCCCCCTGTTTATTGTCTGGGGGGTCAGGAACCAGTTGAAACCCAGGAGGCAGCCGTGGGGTGGCAGAGACGCATTGCATAGGGACAGGCAAGCCCCGGCCACCTATGTGACCTGGGACAACTCATTTAATCTTTCTGAGCCTCAGTTTACCTACAAAAGGAAGGGGTTAGATTAGATGTTTTTTAAGGAACATTAACAACTATGAAATTCTATTATATTATTTGCATTTCTATAATAATAAAAGTGTAATATGCTAATTAGACCGGACGACCTTCCGGAAGACCTTCTGAACTAAGTCCAGGTGCCGAGGGGGCTGAGGCAGAGGCAGCCACTGCTGCGGTGGGGGTTGAGCCCCTTGCATGAATTTTGTGCATCGGGCCTCTAGTGTATAATAACATCAAATGAAGAGAAAAAAAAGAAGGTGAGTTTGGCCAACTTATTCCTCACCACTTTCTCAGCAAGGCAATGTTTTTGCAAATGAGGAAACAGCCCTTTATAAAGGCTAACTTGCTCCAAATCACACAAAAACTTTTACACTTGATCTTTTGAATCCAGAACTTTAAAATATATGTCGATCTATTCACCCCTCCCCCCCCCAAAAAAAATAACAGCTTCAAAAAATACCTATATCTAGCTTTTATTTTAGGCAGATAACACAATTATCTTACCACTTTAAAGTGGATTGCTGATCCAAAAGAAATTTTCTGATTTACAATTAAAATGAACTATTTCTAAATACTAAGTGCCTTGACTTTAAAAGGTCTTTATATCTTGCCTTTAAAAGATAAACAAAAACCAATTCAATGAGCTAAGAAACTACTTTTAATCCCAATTGTTATCACCTGTGCATGTGTGTACATGTACGTGTGTGCGCGTGTATAGGTGACAAAGAGGAGGAGCTTACTACAATCTTATTTTCTCTGATCACTTTTTACTCATTTTCGTTATTATATAGGGATGATCTGAGATCTATGAAAGACTTGTTCAGGTGAAACCCTGCTATCCTCAGTTTTCAGATAAGGAGATTAAAGCCCAGAAGTGTTAACTGAGGTTCTCAAGGTCACACAGAGAATTGCAATCAAGGCTGGATTAGAATCTTAAATTCCCTGACCCGGATGCTTTTCCTCCATTCGGCTGTGGTTCTCTCCCAGAGTCAGCTGAGATGGCCGTTTCCTCCGCAGGACTTGGGGACTCTTAGGAGATGCATCATTAATCATCACCGCATCCTTGAACGTGGACACAGGTGGCATTCCCAGGTAAAGCTTGATGGGTTTTGAACAGGACGTTAGGGAGCTTAGAGTATAAATTCACAAGAAAAGAAACTAAGGTGTGAGGGCAGCCTGAATTTTACTAACAATCAAGGGCTTTCCCACAGGGATTCCGTCTTGTCCCCTCGGAGGACTCCACTCCCACCAAGTGTTTGCTTTGACTGTGGTGCTGTCTCTGGGACGAATAGTCAGTGGCATCAAGGCCGCCTCTCTTCTGTTTACCATTCAGTGGTTCTCAACCTTCTGGCCCTTTAAATACAGTTCCTCATGTTGTGACCCAACCATAAAATTATTTTCGTTGCTACTTCATAACTGTAATGTTGCTACTGTTATGAATCGTAATGTAAATATCTGATATGCAGGATGGTCTTAGGCGACCCCCGTGAAAGGGTCGTTTGACCGCCAAAGGGGTCGAGACCCACAGGTTGAGAACGGTCGTTACATTGTTTTTCTTGGTAAAAGCAGATTTCTGTGTATTTTGTGAGAACCCCTTTGGCGGTACTGCGCACATTGCATTCAAACAGGTTTCCCCAATCCTAATGAGAATATCACTTTATTACTCTGCGCGCTTTCTAAATCTCACACTAATTAAATGTATATTGTGCTTCATTATTACCAACAAACAACTAGCCGTACTCAAGATTTATGGTTGGGTACTGCGGTGGTTGATGACTGTATCAGCATTTCAATTTCAAATGCGTTTCAGAGTTTCGGGCTTATCTGGAAAATTAATTGCAGTTGAAAACCTGGCACAGGCTGTTCTTACACAGACCAGCCTGGGGCCCGCCTCCAGCTCCCGGCTCCTTTTTCTGGACCGGCTGCCAGGGAAGTGGAGTGAGGAGTGGAAGAGGGGGAGGTAGAAGGAGGATGGATGGGGGAGGGTGGAATGCCATCCCTTTCGCAGAGTTTTCCCACCAAGCTCTGGAACGGGTCTGGAGGGGAAATGAACATTCTTTCCTGCCTAATGAACACAGTAAGTGGACGGGGCCCCATGCTCCCCCCTCTGCATTAGCCAGCCAGCCAGGCGTTGGCTGTCGTCAACACGGGCAGCTTTTTTCCTTTGTTATTTTCTAAGCAAAGATTTCAGGGCTTTGGAGTTTGTTTTTAGTAGATTCCAGATGCGGGTTTTCAAGGATGGATTTGTCGGCTAAGAAGCAGATGGATGACCCTTGAAGGCAATTGGACTTTTTCCTGCCAGCTTGTCCCTGGACTTGTCCAAAGGGAGGGCGGGAAACAGAAGACAGCTACTCTGGCTCCTGGCCTTGCAACCCATTTCTGCTTTGTGAGTTTAATTGAACTCAGCCTACGAGCGTGAAAGAGCAGTTTTCCAAAGAAAAAGCCAGGGGAGTTTACCTATTTTTGTTGTTTTACTCGTTTACCAGGAAGGTCCTGGTAGTAGACTAGGAACTTTTTTTTTTTCTAGCTCATCTTGAACATTTAAAAGCAAAACATCCCTGCAGAATTCAGGGCTATTGGTTGGAAGGAGCAGAAACCAACAAACACCAGTAAAAGTAAGTGGCAGCTAAGAGCTGGAAGTGTAGCTGAACCTAATGAAAATCTGGAATTGTAAACTGGGAATTCTCCAGAGACCAAGATTCCCGTCCTTTTAATTTCTCTCTCATGCTCACATTTAGCTTCTCTTTCTCTTCACCATGTACTTCATTTCTACCTTTTTTAGAACATCTGCTTTCAGCCGTGGTCTGGTTCTCTCTCCTGCTCATCCATCCGCACAGTCACCAAACTCCCCACCAGGAGGGTCTAAAGCAGTGGTTCCCAACCTTTTTTTTTTTTGGCCAGGCCCCACCTAAGCATCTCTAAAATCCTGATGACCCCTTCCCCCATGACACATAATTCTAATTATTCAAAAAGTGAACTCCTATTCATGTGGAGGAAGCCTAAAAGGCCATTAACTTGGTCTAAACAAGCTTCCAAAGAACATGGCATCCATGGAAGAAGATTAAAAGAACAAAAGGACAGTTGAAGTACTGAGGAAGAAATCACTAAGAAATTGTAAAAATAATAATAATAATATGAAGTGATATGAAAAATAGCAAATAAAGTTTCAAAACAGAGAACTGAAATGCATAAATGTCACAATATATGTTTATATACTGTATATGAGGCCCCTAGAATCATAAGAAATGCAAAAAACTCACTGTTAATAACTCATCCTCGAATTGCCCCCCTGTGGGGCATGTGCCCACGTTGGGAGCCACTGGTCTATACAATTCTCTGGTTCCAGTGACAACCACCCTTGCTACAGTGTTGCTATCCCAGTTTCAAGTCTTGAGAGAGGCTCTAATTTTGATCAGCATGGGTCAACGGCCAGCCCATCAGTGTTCATGGGCGTGAGGCACCGTGAACACCAGATCATGACTTACTTTTGCAGAGTCTATGAGAGCAGTATTGCTAAAGAAGAGGGTGTTGTCCGAGCACCCATCCCAATTGTGATCTAATCAGACCCAAGATGATACCTGCACACACACACACTCTAAAAATGGCTTAATGACAGGCAAGTGGTATCATCTGTGAAAGACGGCTCACATGAAATACTTTCCTAAGTATTCGAGAACTTATTGAAAATGCAGATGCCAGGGCTCCCTTCACGGACCCTGACTGAGTGGGTGGCGAACGGGGACAAGTACTTTCTCATAAGCCCTGCCTGCGAGTCTGATGAGATTGGTCCACATTTTGAGAAGCCCTGGCTTCTCGGCCGGTTCTTAATGCGTGTTCAGGTGTAACAAGTAAATAGTAGTGAAGAGTTTCTCTGGTGATGCTTAGCTATGGAAGTGAGTAGGGGCTGCTGACTCCCCCACGGTGCGGGGAACAGGTTAGGTAGCGAGAATCATTTGTGTCCTACATCTAAGCTTCGACTGGGCCTTGGTGATGTGCGTGTGTTAAACAGTTCAGGAGCCTATGCAGAGGAACCGCAAGTGCTTTCCTGTTACTGTAGTTGTAGTTCCTGTGTGAAAAGTAAAAGATACATTAATTCTGAAATAACATGGTTGTATTAATAATGCCATACCAGTCAGCGCTGCAGGGGAACATGCCAGGCTGGCTATGTTAGCTTGCCTGGGAGGATTGGTACTAAACTGTCGGGAGTGACGTGAAAGAAGTGGCAGTGCCATTATCCCCACCTCAGAGGCGCATCGTTAGGGAGGATAATTTAATTTCTTTCATCCTTGTTTCCAGGGTTTCACATCTTCCTGAAAATTCGAATTTTAAAGAGCACAGATTTATGATTCTTCATCCCCAAAGTTAAAAATACACTCCACACTTGCAAGGATGCTATTTCATGTGTGTTTAAGAACGGTTTTAGGTTTGCTGCTGGGCCAACTATCTCTCCTATTATAGCACCCAGGGTTCAGCGTTTTGTACTGGATGGAAAGCAAAGCAGTTGAGGAAGAATGAAATTAAAAAGAAATTAAGAGATGAGCTTTGTACCGCCAAGCGCATCATCTTCTTTCCACAGGAAGCACAGAGGGTGGTTTTGCCAGGCGCACGTGGGCGCGTGGCACCTGTGTTCATTTAAGTGATTACACATTCAACAGAATTTGAATGTGTGATGTGCAATCATTTGAATCGCTCATTATACATTAAAATAAACTGACACAAACACAGCTCGTTCTCAGCTGCTTTTGAGAAACCAGGTAAATTAAATGAAAGAATAAAATGAAGGTGCTACTCGGCTGACGATGTGCCATACAACGGAGTCAGAGAATTTAGAATTTTGTCTTTGATGCGAGCAAGTAACTTCCAGGGCCAGGGTGGAGTTAGAAAAGCAGCAAAAGGAAGGGGAGTGCCCTGGACCACACCTGGGCTTACTTCTCACTGGGTGTTGGGCACTGGTGCCGAGGGCCATGTTAGCACAAAGGGAAAAACAGCAAAAAGAAAAAGAAAAGGCAAGTGTAAGGAAAGGAGCCCTCCAAGGAGGTACAGGTGTTCCTCCCAGCTCTGCCATCATGGTTCCTGTCTCTTCTTTTTATCTTATTTTTCTATGGCTAATGATGTCTACACCGCCCACGTGAATGGGAATTCTGACCCCATCAATCCACTGAATTGTCTTCAGGGTTATCATCATGCCAAACCCACATGTGTCTTCCTTCTGACCTTTCTTGACCTACCAGCATTTGAAATGGACAGTCCGCCCTCCCACCCCGTCTCCTATCTGAATTGCCTTCCACAGTAACACAGTGTTCCACTTTTCCTCCTTCCTTAGGACAATGTCTTCTGAGTCTCCGCCTCCTCCTCCTTCCCTGTTCAATGTTTCAATAGTTGACAAATTCCAGAGCCTGGTTTGGGACCATCACCTTTTCTCTCTGTAGGGGATCATATCCAATTTTAAACATACATGCAGATGAATCCAAACTTATATATCCAGGTCTAAAGGCATCCCTGAACTCCACATTTATGTACTCAATGCTTACTTGGGAGTCTGACTTGGAAGTCTTATTAAGATCTGAAGCTTATGCCCAGCCGGCGTGGCTCAGTGGTTGAGTGTCAACCTATGAACCAGGAGGTCATGGTTCAATTCCCTGTCAGGGCACATACCTGGATTTCGGGCTTAGTCCCCAGAAGGGAGTGTGCAGGAGGCAGCCCATCAATGATCCTCTCATCACTGACATTTCTATCTCTCTCTCTCCCTCTCCCTTCTTCTCTGAAATCAATAAAAATATATTTTTTAAAAAAATATTTGAAGCTTAACATGGTGAAAAGAGATCTCTTAATTTTATACAGACCTCTTCTAAACAATATCATCTCCACCTACCTAGTAGCTCAGGCAAAAAAAAAAAAGTTATTATAAACTCTTGTCTCTCTATTCATCCTACATTCAACCCCAAGTATTTCCCAAATCTATCAAGTGCCAACTACCATTATCCTCCACCTTGATGACTATGACAGCTGTTTAACAAGTTCTTTCCTAGGAGTAGCTAGAACATTCTTTCCTCCAGCTTCCCCTATCTTTATTGATATTACCTCGTTAATCCACCATCATGTGTTTCCTGGCTACTTCCTAAATTTGCATTTGAACTGATGTCCGGGACAGAACCTAGGGACAGAGAACCTAGAGACAGAATCTAGTGAGAGAACATGGCAAAAGATCCTGGACAGAACCTGACTACAGAACTTGGCTGGAGAACCTACACAGAACCTGGCTGGAGAACCTGGCTAGAACCTAGCGACAGAACATGGCTGGAGATCCTGGATAGAACCTGGCAAGAGAACCTGACTAGAACCTGGCTACAGAACCTGGCTGAGGAACCCAACTATGATGATCCCCTGAAAAAAAAAAAAAAAAAAAAAGAACTGATGTCCGAACTCTGCAACCAAATCAGATTTGACATGTCCTATAGTTGCTTCCTCATACATTTAGAAAAAAATTGAACTTATCATGACCTACAAATCCTTAAAAGATCTATTCCTGAATTCCATGACCACATTTTCTACAATTCTTAATTTTGCGGAATGTTCTGTTAAAAACTTAAATCAGATTTTGTCATCCCTCAGATTAAAACCCTTCAAAGTCTAGTAATTCTTACCACATTGTACAATGTTATGTCTGTTAAGTGTCTTTTTGGCACCAAGTAATGGAAAAATTAATAGTGCCTTAGACAAAACGGTATTAATTTTTCCCACGGAACAAGAAAGCTTGAGTAGCAATTGGTGGTATTTGGTGCAATTTTTCAATGATTCCATCAAGTGTCTATTTCTCTGTCCCTTTTCTCTGCCATCCTTAGCATGTTGGACTATGACCTTATCCCTGTTGCCTCATGGTCCCAAGATGGCTCTTACAGCGACAGGCATCACATCTATACCATCCATGTTCAACACCATCACATCTACACTAACCATGTTCAAGGTAAGAAAATGGTAGAAGAGGTAAGAGCGGTAAAAGTAAACTTATTTCTGCTCCAAGGCCTTTGTGCTTATCATTTCTTCTAGTAATGAATTTTCCTTAGATTTTCATATCGTTTGCTCCTTGTAACTATTCAGGCCACAGCACAAATGTCATCTCCGAGAGATGAATTACACCTCCTAGTTGTCCACCATAGCTGAATGTTTAGTTTTCTTCTAGAAATCTGTATCATTTTGCTATGGATGCTCAACAACGTATCACAGACTGGGCAGCTTAATGTCTTAGTGAGTTCATGATGCTATAACAAAAATACCATAGACTAGATGGCTAAACAGAAATCTATTCTCACTGTTCTGGAGGCTGAGAAGTCCAAGATCTCAGTGTTGCTGTTTCAATTCCTGTTGAGAACCCTCTTCCTGGTTTGCAGATGGTCACCTTTTTGCTATGTCCTCACATGACACAGAGAAAGAGGAAGCAAACCCTCCTGTATCCCTTTTTGTAAGGGCACTAGTCCCTTCATAGAAGCTCTACTCTCATGACTGAAACACCTCCTAAAGGCCCATCTCCAAACACCATCACGCTGGGACTAGGGTTTCAACATATGAACTGGGAGGTGGGGGCATATTCAATCCATAGCATTTAAGCAGCAGACATGTAATGTTATATTTCTGGAGTCTGAAATCAGGGTGTTGGCAGGGCTGGTACTTTCTGAGGGCTGGGAAGGAAGGAGATGTTCAGGTCTCTCCTCGGCTTGTAGGCGGTCATCTTCATTCGTCTTTAGTTTTGTAAGTTTTTGCATCTAAATTTCACCCTAATGAGCTCATTTTAACTTGATTACCTCTATGAAGAGCCTCTCTCCAAATTAGATTATGTTCTCAGGTACCGGGGGCTACTAATCCAACATATGAATTTGTGAAGAGGGCAAAATTCCACCCATAACAAACTCAATGAACATGTGC
The DNA here is from genome assembly GCF_028538775.1 of Myotis yumanensis. Lineage (NCBI taxonomy): Eukaryota > Metazoa > Chordata > Mammalia > Chiroptera > Vespertilionidae > Myotis > Myotis yumanensis. The sequence continues at coordinate 168,536,148 of NW_027223754.1, forward strand.
TAAATGAATGGATGGATTTTCATCATAGCCACCACTTACAATGTGCCAAAGGCTACAGGAAGCGCTTTATCCTGTCTCCTTAATTCTCACTATAATACGACATATATTCTCTTTTAGAAATGAGAAAACCAGAGCTAGAAATACTGGTATAGTGAGTAGTGTGATAGTAGAGTGGAGGCAAGGAAGAAAATAAAGGCTGGAATGTCTCCAGCAAAATAGTGAGGAAACATCCTTTATTATCATTGGTCACTTTGGATCATAATTAGACAAGAAGACTGAAACAGAGTTTAGACAGGGGTCAGCAAACTCGTTTCTGTGAAGTACTTCTTATAGGCTGTCCGGTCACATGGTTTCTGTCACCACTCTACTCTGCCGTTGCAGTATGAAGGAACCATAGATAGTAACATAAAGAAATGACTGTGGTTGTTTTCCAATAAAACTTTATTGATAAAAGCCGGTGGCTACCCAGATTTGGCCTAGGGGCCATAGTTTGTTAAAGCCTTGTTTAAGGAAATTTTCACTTTGATTTTCTTTCCTTTAGTTTTCCTAAAAGTAAATTACTTTTATGGATTTTTAAAAAACTGTGTTGACCTGCTGTCTTAGAGATGCATAGCACCTACTTCCCTCTGTTAGAGAGGGTTGTACTAAACCATTCAAAACCCGAGAAAGTTCACAAACGCCCTCCAGAAATTCTTTGACACCTCATGTTACAGGGTGAACTGTTTCCCCAGTGATGGTGCAGGAGAGCTGTGAGGCGGAGGAGGAAGGAAAGGGACAGGGTACAAAGCCTGTCAATCCAGAGTTTTCCTCCTGGCTGAGGGATGGACAAGCATGTGGTTTTGATGCCAGTGATTTCAGTTCTCCCCGAGTTGTTTTCTTTCCTGATGAGATCATAAAACAAACCATAGTGACCTAAGGATGTAGTCCATATGAAACTTTGAAGGTGACCTGGGTAAATGTACTTGATAAATAGATAGGGTCAGAGTAGCCTGAGTTAGAGGTGCTGAAGAACTCTCCGTGCTGCCTGATATTTATGTCTTTTCAACGTACGAGCCCCTGTGCTAAATGAATGCTTAGTTTGTTCTTCTGTTTCTAGTTTTTAAGATGTAAAGTGAGGTTACTTGAGCTCTTTCTTTGTTTTTTCCTAATGTAGGTGTTTATTGCTATAAACTTCCCTCTTTGACCTGCTTTGCACCATGCAATAGGTTTTGGTGTGTTGTGTTTCCATTTTTGTCTGTTTCAAAACAATTTTGTATTTTCTTTTGTATTTCTTCTTTGGCCCATGGGTTGTTTAAGAGTGTGTTTTATTTCCACATATTGACTTTTCCAGCTTTCTTCTCATTTTTTATTGCTAGCTTCATCCCATTCAGTGGAAAAAGATGCTAGGTAGGACTTCAGTCTTCTTAAATGTGCTAAGACTTTTTTGTGACCCACCATACGATATACGCTGATAATGGTTTATGTGCCCTTGAGAAGCATGTGTATCCTGCTGCTATTGGATGGAATGTTCTGTTTTGTGTGTTCTATCTAAAGAATGGTTCAAGTCCAATGTTTCTTGATTTTCTGTCTGGATGATCTATTATTGACAGTAGGGTGTTGAAGTCTTCTACTATTTTTGTATAGTTGTCTATTTCTCCCTTCAGATCTGTAAGTATTTGTTTAATATATTTAGGTGTTCCAAGGTTGTATGCATATATATATTGACAATCGTTATAACGTCTTTATGAATTGGCCCCTTAATCATGTTATAATGACCTTCTTTGTCTCTTGTTACTGTTTTTTGGCTTAAAGTCTATTTTGTCTGATATAAGTATAGTTATATAACATGCTCTCTTTAGGTTTCCACTTGTATGAAATACCTTTTTTCATCCCTTTACTTTTAGCCTATGTGTGTCTTTAAAACTGAAGTGAGAGGGGATCTGGGGGGCTGGGTGAAAAAGATGAAGGGATTAAAATAAACAGATACAGCCCTGGCCGGTGTGGTTAGAGCATTGGCTTATGCACAGAAGGATTGTGGGTTCGATTCCTGGTCAAGGCCATGTACCTGGGTTGCAGGTTTGATCCCCTGCACCCTGGGGCCTGTACGGAGGCAACCAATTGCTCTCTCCCTCCCTGACTCTCTCTCTGCCTCCTTTCCTCCTTCCACTTTCTCTAAAACCAATGGAAAAAACATCCTGGGGTGAGAATTGGGGAAACAAAAATAAACAAACCAAACACAGACAACAGTATGGCTGCCAGAGGGAAAGGGGGTGGGGGGAGGTCAGTGGGGCGAAGCGGGGGATAAATGGTGGAAAGAGACTTGACTGGCTGGTGAGCGCTGGGTGCAGTGTGCAGATGATGTGTGACAGAGTGCACTTGAAACCTGTACGGTTTTGTTAACCAGTGTCACCCCAGTAAATTCAATTTAAAAAACCTGAAGTGAATCTCTTGTAGGCAGCATGTGTTTGGGTCTTGAGTTGTGTTTTTTTTTTTTTTTTTTAAATCCATCCAGCCTCTGTTTTTTGATTGAAGAATTCAATCCATTTATATACAGAGTAATTATTGATGGGTAAGGACTTGCTAATCCCATCCTACTAATTGTTTTCTGGTTGTTTTGTAGTTTGTATTCTTTTCTTCTTCTCTTGCTGTCTTCCTTTTGAATTGATGATTTTATTCCCCTTTAAGAAGTCTTTTGTGAAGCTATTTAGGTTTTTGCTTTGTGGTTACTACATGGCTTGCATAAAACATCTTATTGATTTAACGGTTCATTTTACATTAACAACTTAACTTCAATCGCATATACTTATCTTCCTTTTACTTCCCCTTCTTTTATGATTTGATGTCACAATTTACCTTTCTTTATTACTAGAGGCCCAATGCATGAAATTCATGCAAGAGTAGGTCTTCCTTCCCCCAGCTGCTGGCACCAGCTTCCCTCTGGCACCCGGCAGGCACCTGGGACCTGGGCTTCCCTCTCAGCCCCAGCTTTGTCCAGAAGATCATCTGGCCTAATTAGCATATTATGCTTTTATTATTATAGATATAGATGTTTCTATTAACAAATTGTGGTGATAGTTATTTTTAGTGCTCTTGTTTTATATTAGAGTTAAGTGGTTAACATCCACGGTATGACAGTATTAGAATTCTGAATCCAAATATATACTTACCAATGTGTTGTGTATTTTCATGTTACTAATCGAGTATTAAGCTGAGGCCTGATGTCTGTCTGGCTCAAGCTGCTGGGTCCGTAGCATCAACACCTGTGTCGTCTTTGGTGAGCACTGTGCATTGTCTGCATGGCTGCAAGGGCTGTTGGTGTCCCCAGCGGTGCCTTTATGCCCAGTGGCTGGGAACCAGGGCAGGAAGTGGTGGTGGCTGGAGCCAGTGGCGTGCATGTGCTTGGCTGTAGGGACCAGCTGCAGGTGTCTGTGTGGTGTCAGGGGCAGTTGCAGACATACAACGTTGTGGTGGCAGCCAGAACAGGCAGCAAGGGCCAGGGCCAATGACAGGCTCATTGCAGCTGCGTGACCCTGGCTGTCCGTGTGTCTCTCCCCTGGCTGCACAGTCGCCGCCTCGGCGTGTTCACAGCAGTGGAGCCCAGCGATGTGCATCAGGCAGGCAGCTTGCAAGTGCACAGTGTGTGCGTGGCAGTGGGCGGTCAGCCAGGTGGTCCATGCTGGTGTCTGGTACTCAAGGGCCACAGAGGCCTGGACTGGCTGCCGGTGCTGTTCCTGGCTCTGGCTGGTGGGGGTTGGTGGGTAAGAAGCAGGAAGGGAGGGATTCGATTGGTTGGCATCAGTGAATGTAAATCCATGTCAGGTGAAAGCTGGGAGATCTGCAGGGGCCCCCAGAGCTGTGCTGGCTCTTGGTTCTGTCCTGGGTGGAAGCTGTTGGGTTTATCTGTAAAGCAGGTCACTGTGAGCTGAGATTGCTCTTGTGTGGCTGTTACAGGTAGCCCCTGCTTTTCCTCCTAGCTCCTGGCTCTGTGTGCCAGCCTTGCCAGTCTGTGTGGGTTGCTGCTGCAGTCGGTAGGTCCTTGATGTGGTGCCTCGAGAGGCTGCAAAAGCTGGTCACTCTCCCCACTCTTCCCCAGCGAGGGAAGCTTTCTAGCTGTGGAGTTCCCTTTTGCTCTGAGCTATGCCGGCTTGGGGGATGAGACGATGCAGGCAAAAGGAAGCTGTATTCTTTCTGCTTTTGTGCATTATCTCAGCCTTTTGGTTCTACGATGTTGCTGAAGTTTCCTAAGGGACTCCAGAGCTCTCCTGGAGCTGGTGTTGTCCATGGATAGCTGCCTAATTGTGATCTTTGTTGCAGGGATGGAGGGAGGCTGGGCTCTCTTCTGTCACCATTTTGGTGATGTCACCCCCCTATTTCTTTGTATGCCTTGTGATCTTTTATTGAAAATTGAGCATTAAAAAAACAACCACCAAAAAACAGCCACCGCTTCCAGGCTTTGCTGACTAGTTCCATGAGAGGGAAGATAGCCCCTAACCAGGCCGTGAGAAGGGTTATCCCAATAGCCTTGTATACACAGCTGCTCTTAAATATCTTAATTTCCCTGAGTCTCGTTCCTGCTGCTTCTGGGGGCCTAGGTGCTCTATTATATTCTTTTGCCTGCTCTCTCTTGCCCCTAGGGGCTTGTGGTCTGCAGTCCCTTGTGGTTGTTCCCATGCCCAGGTACCTCCTACCGCTGCCACCCATGGCTTTCAACCTAATGTCCAAACTATGCTGCCATTCATGCCTGAGCACTGGGTCAGGTAAGACAGAAACTAGTCCCCTGGCAGCCAACAGATAGGCTAGACTTGCAGTGGTTCTCAACCTTCTGGCCCTTTAAATATAGCTCCTCATGTTGTGACCCAACCATAAATTATTTTCGTTGCTACTTCATAACTGTAATGTTGCTACTGTTATGGATCGTCATGTAAATATCTGCTATGCAGGATGGTCTTAGGCGACCGCTGTGAAAGGGGCGTTTCCCACAGGTTGAGAACCGCTGGGCTAAAGTGTTGTTAACACGTTTCCTTTTCCTTCCATCCAGTGGGAGGGAACCTGGGATTGGGAGCCTCTTTCCAACCTTGCCGTATACCACATCAGAGAAGCGGGGAGACAAGGTGGAATAAAAACACCCCCAAATTTCCTACCATTTCAGATGTGGCTTTTTCTTGATTTGATGTTCACGTGGTGCTGCAGATCCTTAACCATCCAGAGCCACTCCAAATCCATTGTAATCACCTGTGCTTGTTTACTTGGTGTTTCCTCAGGGGAACCAGGGTTTGGAGCTTCCTATTCTGAATGATGATCTTGCTGACATCATTCGAGAAATAAATTCTTGAGCACACAAAAGATATTTATAAAAATAGGTTTTATACCAGTTCAGAAATTAGGTTTCAACAAATGTAAAAAAAATAGTATTATAGTATACAGAGACTTTTCTTGCTATAATTCAATGAAGGTCAGACTTGATCATATGAAGAAGCTGTTACAAATTTCGAATCTCACAACCATATATCTTAGGCAAAAAAGGAATTAAACTCAAGTTAACTTTAAGAATGAAAGTGGCATAAAGGCATTTCAATTAAAAAGCAAAACAAAATAGATAAAAATTTAAAGTACTTAGAATTTAATCACCCACCACCACAACAAAGGACTCTGCATATAAAAGCTCTGGATTATAGCTAAAATGGGACTTAGAGGGAAACTAATGGCCTTAAATGCCAATATTAGAAAATTAATGAGCCAAGAAACACTATCTCCAATATGTTAAACAATGCCTGTTACACAATAGCCACACAAATAGTTGTTGAATGAATTTAACTTAAAAAATTAGAAAAGAATACAGAATAAACCTGAAAAAATAAAAAAGAATAAAATAAATATATTGAATAGAAAATAAAGATACAATAGAGTGAGTCAACATAGTCAAAAGCTGGTTCTTTCAAAAGTCTAATTTCATAGACAAACCTATGTGAAATGTGGTAGTCAAATTATATATTGCATATCCTGGTGCCCATTGTTTGCAGCGGGGCTGAATGAAAATGAGAGCCAGCATTTACCTTTGAGTGTTTGTCTAAAGACCCAAATTCAAATGCTCGTGTGCTCAGAAAAGCTCCTGTTTACCATTCTCCTATGGATGAGGAGTAGTAGGATTCCAATATCATGTTAGCCTTGCTGGGACTGCCTCCCAGGTGGGTCTGTCTCCAATAGGAGAGACCAAGTGGGAATCAGTCATGAGAACCACACATAGACACATCCAGGAGTTTGCTCAGTGCAGCATTTGGAGATGGGGATTGAGAACTTCATAGTCCCAGATCCGTTTTGTTGGTCTTTTACATTGACCTCTATGTGTCCTGTAGCAAAGTCATTGTTGTCAACCCGCCTCAGAAGGCTACTGTAGCTGCATATTGGACTGATACTCACTTTAGTGGTTGGCTGGTGATTGGTGGCCAGCACTACATATAGTAAAGACATGGGACACACTCCCTTACAGCTCACAATCAGGACTTCTGACTGCTCAGTATTGTACCAAAGCAATACCTCTAGCTTCACTCATCGTGGTTTCATATCTTGAACAATCAGCTGTCATTTCCATTCTAACCTGTTCTACTTTCCTGGGTATGCTTTCTAAATCCCCTAGCAATATTCATTCATTCAACAAGTATTTATTGCACATCTGCTCTCTGCCAGATCCGCTATGGATATAATAAACACACTACTTTCCTTGTTTGAAAGAAATATCTTTAATGAAGTTGCTTCCTGCCTCTGACTTGCATGATCAATGTGCAGCCATATTCTTGCACTGGGCTTTTAAGTGATACCTGGATTTGTAGTTCTGACCACTGTTTTTGCATGCTAGTTGACTAATATTGCTGGTTACATTTCCTCCTTTGGAGCCCTAAGATTTCCAAGCAAAACAGAACCTGGAATCCAAAATATATTCACAAATGTGTGCCAAGTATGGCAGGAAACAGTAAACTGCAGCAGAGCTCATCAAACTATGCAGCCCAGGACAGACAGCTGGGAAATGGGGAGCATCAGGCAGGATGACGGGCTTGTCTGAGCAGAAGCACCAATGCAGCCAGCCCGCTTGTGTTGGAGCCTGAGCTTCAGCAGAGGTCACTGACACTAACCAGAAGACAGATTTCATGTGCGTTGAGAGTGGAAAGGGGATATTGGTCTTTTCTGATATCTTCACACTTGAAGTTTCATTGTATAAATCAAATGTGAATGCCATAGTTGGCTCTGGTTAAAGTATTTATTATTATGAAGCAGTGGTTCTCATAGTGTTTGGTTACCAGCCCTCCCTTTATACTCTTAAAGTATTGAGAACTCCAAAATCACTTTCATTTGTGTGAATAATATCTATTAACATTTAGTTTAATAGAAACTAAAACTGAGACACTAAAAATTTACTTATTAATTAATTTAACATAACAACAATAAATCTATTGCAAGTGAAACAAAGTGTTTTAAAGAAAAAAACTGTCCTTTTCAAAATTTTAGAAGAGTGCATTTTTGTTTTTGTTTGGTGTGTGTGTGTGTGTGTGTGTGTGTGTGTGTTTAAATGTCTGGCTTAATAGAAAACAGCTGGGTGCTGATAACTGCTTCTGTGTTCAATCTGTGGCCTATTCAATGTTATGTAGCTTCTGGAAACTTCACTGTACACTTGCAAGGGAAAGCAAGTGAAAAAGGCAAATAATGTCTTCATGTTATTATGAAAATACTTTTGCCTTTGTGGACATCCTGAAAGGGTCTCAGATCCTCAGAACCTAGATCACACTTTGACAACAGCTGTTCTAGAATTTCATCGCTGACTAAGTGTTTTCAATATATGTCAATATGTCTTAGAATTTTCCACCCAAGTTCCAAAAGTAGGGGTCCAGATGAAGCAGGTCACCATAGCATTCAATTTCTTTTAATATTATTTTACTTTTTAAAAATTTACAAAATTTCTGTTTTATATCACACATGAATGAAGTCATGTGGTTCTTAGTTTTTCTGGCTGACTTATTTCACTTAGCATAAAATTCTCAAGGTCCATCCATGCTGTCACAAATGGCAGTATTTCATCTATTCTTATGGCTGAGTAGTATTCATTGCATGCTAGAGGCCCAATGCACGAAATTCATGCAAGAGTCTGCCTTTCTTCCCCCAGCTGCTGGCACTGGCTTCCGTTTGGCACCTGGGATTTGAGCTTCCAGCTTCATCCAGAAGGTCATCCGGAAGGATGTCCATTCTAATCAGCATATTATGCTTTTATTATTATAGATACGTACCACATCTTCTTTGTCCAATTATCTATTGAAGGACACTTCAGTTTCCATGGTCACTCTGAATAGTGCTGGGATGGACATAGGGGCACATTTATTTTTGTGTATACATGTTTTCAAGGGTTTTTTTTTTTGGATAGATACGAAGGAGAGGGATTACTGAGTCATATGGTAACTCTGTTCTTAACTTTTTGAGGAATTGTCTGACTGTTTTCCATAGTGGCTGATAATAGCCATTCTAACAGGTATGAGGTGGTATCTCATTGTAGTTTTGATTTGCATTTCCCTAATAGCTAGTGAAGTTGAGCATCTTTTCAAATAACTGTTGGCTGTTTGTATGTCTTCTTGGGAGAGGTATTTGTTCAGGCCCTCTGCCCATTTTTTAAAAATATATTTTATTGATTTTTTTACAGAGAGAAAGGGAGAGGGATAGAGTTAGAAACATCGATGAGAGAGAAACATCCATCAGCTGCCTCCTCTCACCCACTACTGGGGATGTGCCCACAACCAAGGTACATGCCCTTGACCAGAATCGAACCCGGGACCCTTCAGTCCGCAGGCCGATGCTCTATCCACTGAGCCAAACCGGTTAGGGCTCTGCTCATTTTTAAAAATTTTATCTTTATTGTTGAAAGTATTATAGATGTCCCTAGGCCTTAACCACACTATTGGCTAAGTCTATGGGTTATGCATATCCTATCTAATAAAAGACAAAAAGGGTAATTGACCGTACCTTTGCTACACTCCCCATTGGCTAATCAGGGCAATATGCAAATTAACCGCCAATAAAGATGGCAGCCGGCAGCCATGCAGCTGAAGCGAGCAGAAGACTTGCTTGCTCCAGTGATGGAGGAAGCCAAGGTTCCCTGCCTGCCACGGCCCGGCTCTGAGCTCTGAAAGCAACAAAGTTTCAATTATAGAAGCTAAACAAACCCCAGATACCTGCTTTCAGCAGGCCGTGGCCTCAGAGCTGGAGCAAGCAGCTCTCAGCTCCAGTGACAGCAACAAAGTTTCAATTATAGAAGGTAAATAAATCCCAGAATAAAAAGAAAAAAAGAAAAAAAGGAGAGGCTGGGAGCTTCAGTTGCCGGCCAGCCTGAAAACGGCCTTCAGCCCCTCACCCAGACTGGCCAGGCACCCCAGTGGGGAACCCCACCCTAAAGGGGGTGTGGCCAGCCTGAAAACAGCCATCATCCCCTCATCCAGGCTGGCCAGGCACCCCAGTGGGGACCCCCACCCTAAAGGGGGTGTGACCAGCTGCAAACAACCATCAGCCCCTCACCCAGGTTGGCCAGGCACCCCAGTGGGGACCCCCAATCCTGATCCGGGACACCTTTCAGGGCAAACCAGCTGGCCCTCACCCATGCACCAGGCCTCTATCCTATATAGTAAAAGGGTAATATGCAAACTGACCCTAACAGCAGAAAGACTGGGAATGACTGGTCACTATGACACACACTGACCACCAGGGGGCAGACGCTCAATGCAGGAGCTGCCCTCTGGTGGTCAGTGCCCTCCGACATGGGGGAGCTCTGCTCAGCCACAAGCCAGGCTGATGGCTGCCAGTACAGCGGTGGTGGTGGGAGCCTCTCCTGCCTCCTCAGCAGCGCTAAGGATGTCCGACTGCAGCTTAGGTCTGCTCCCCGCTGGCAAGTGGACATCCCCCGAGGGCTGCCGGGCTGGCAGAGGGATGTCTGATTGTCAGCTTAGGCCCAATCCCCCGGGGAGCAGGCCTAAGCCAACAGGTGGTCATCGCCTGAGGGGTCCCAGACTGCAAGAGGGCACAGGCCAGGCTGAGAGGACCCCCCCCCCCCCCCCCCCCCCCGCCCAGTGCACATATTTTTGTGCACCGGGCCTCTAGTATGCATATAAGTTCTTTAATCTCTCCGCACCGTCCCTCACCCCTGCCTTCCCTCTGAGATTCCACAGTCTGTTCCATGCTTCTCTGTCTATTTTGTTCATCAGTTTATTTTGTTCATTAGATTCCACATATGAGTGAGATCAGGTGATACTTGTCTTTTTCTGACTGGCATATTTCACTTAGCATAATACTTCCAGTTCTCTCCATGCTGTATGAAAGGGTAAGAGTTCCTTCTTTGTTAAAGCTGCATAGTATTTCATTGTGTATATGTACCACAGCTTTTATCCACTCATCTACTGATGGGCACTTGGGCTATTTCTTGATCTTAGCTATTGCAATAGTGCTGCTATGAACATAGAGGTGCATATATTCTTTCTGATTGGTTTTTTGGGATTCTTAGGATACATTCTGAGCAGTGGGATCACTGGGTCAAATGGCAATTCCATATTTAATTTTTTGAGGAAACTCCATACTGTTTTCCGTAGTAGCTGCACCAGTCTGCATTCCCACCAGTAGTGTACTAGGGTTCCCTTTTCTCCACATCCTCGCCAGCACTTGTCATTTGTTGATTTGTTGATGGTAGCCATTCTGACAGATGTGAGGGGATACCTCATTGTCATTTTAATTTGCATCTCTCTGTTGATTGGTGACTCTGAGCATCATTGTGTGTTTCTGAACATTTTCTCATATGTCTCTTGGCCATCTGTATGTCCACTTTGGAGAAGTATCTGTTTAGGCCCTTGGCCCATTTTTTAATTAGATTGTTTGGTGTTGAGTTTTATGAGTTATTTATATATTTTTTGATATTAAACCTGTGTCAGAGCTGTTGTTTGCAAATATCATCTCCCATTCAATTGGTTGCCTTTTTGTTGTTGGTATTTTTTGCTGTGCAGAAGCTTTTTAGTTGATATAGTCCAATTCATTTATTTTTGCCTTCCCTCGCCTTTGGGGTTAAATTAATAAAATGTCCTCTGTGTTGCCCTAGCCTAGCCAGTTTGGTTCAGTGGATGGAGCATCAGCCTGCAGACTAAAGGGTCCTGGGTTCAACTCCAGTCAAGGGCATATGCCTGGGTTGTGGGCTTGATCCCCGTGTGGGGCGTGCAGGAGGCAGTCCATTGATGATTATCTCTCATCATTAATGTTTCTATCTCTCTCTCCCTCTCCTTCCCCTCTCTGAAATAAAAAAATATATATATTTTTTAAAAGAAGTCCTCTGTGACCAAGGTCCATGAGTTTAGTAGCAATGGTTTCTTCTATGTAGTTTATTGTTTCAGATCTTATATTTAGGTCTTTGATCCATTTTGAATTAATTTTTGTACATGGGGACAAAATGCAATCTAGTTTCATTCTTTTGCATGTGGCGTTCCAGTTTTCCCAGCACCATTTACTGAAGAGGCTTTCTTTTCTCCATTGTGCGTTTCTAGCTCTTTTGTCAAAAATTATCTGCCCGTATCCATGTGGTTTTATTTCTGAACTCTCAATTCTGTTCCATTGACCGGTATGTGTGTTTTTCTGCCAATACTGTGCTGTTTTGATTATCATAGCTCTGTAGTGTAATTTGAAGTCAGGTAGTGTGATACCTCTGGCTTCATTCTTTTCTTATCAAGATTGCTTTGGCCATGCAGGGTCTTTTGTGGTTCCATATAAATCTTATGATTTTTTGTTCTATTTCTTTAAAAAATGACATTGAGATTTTGATGGGGATTGTATTGAATCTGTGTATTGCTTTAGGTAATATGGCCATTTTAACTATGTTGATTCTTCCAATCGATAAACATGGAATATATTTCCATTTTGTTGTGTCTTTTTCAATCTCTTTTAATAATGCTTTGTAGTTTTCAGTATATTGTTTTTTCACATTCTTTGTTAACTTTATTCCTAGGTATTTCATTCTTTTGGTTGCAATTGCAAAAGAAATTTTTAAAATTTCTTTTTCCAAAGTTTTGTTGTTCGTATATAGGAAAGCAGTGGATTTTCGTATATTGATTTTGTATCCTGTAACTTTACTGTATTTGTTTATCATTTCTAATAGTTTTTGAGGTTTTTTTGGTATGGAGTCTTTAGGGTTTTCTATGTACAGAATCATGTCCTCTGCAAATACTGATACTTTCATATACTTCTTTCTTCCCAATTTGGATGCCTTTTATTTATGTCTCTCGTCTGATTGCTCTGACTAGGATATCTAGAACTATGTTGAATAAGAGCAGTGGGAGTGAACATCCTGGTCTTGTTCTTGATTTTAGAGGAAAAGCAATATCATACTCAATATTGGCTGAGTATGATATTGGCTGAGGGTTTGTCACATATGGCCTTTATTATGTTGAGATACTTTCCTTCTATACCTATTTTATTGAGTGTTTTAATCATAAACAGATGTTGTATCTTATCAAATGCTTTTTCTGCATCTGGTGATAAGATCATATGATTTTTTTATCCTCTTTTTGTTAATGTGGTATATTACATTAATTGATTTGTGGATGTTGAACCATCCTTGTGCCCTTGGAATTAATACCACTTGATTGCGATATATTATTTTTTGATGTCCAATTGTATTCGATGTGCTAGTATTTTGTTTAGGATTATTACATCTGTATTCATCAGAGATAATTGGTCTGTAGTTTTCTATTTTTGTGTTATCCTTGTCAGATTTTGGTATCAGGGTTACTTTTCTTCACTTTTTTTTGAAGAGTTTGAGAAAGGTTTCAAATCTTCTTTGAATTATCTGACAGAATTCACTGGTGAAGCCATCTGGTTTGGTCCTGGACTTTCATTTTGACGGTGGTTTCAATTTTCTCACTGCTGATTGGTCTATTTAGATTTCCCAGTTCTTCCTGATTCAGTCTATGAAGATTATATATTTCTAGGTACTTATTAATTTCTTTTAAGTTATTGAATTTGGTGGCATGTAGTCTTTCACATTATTCTAGCTTGTTTCTTTGTATATCTGTGATGTCTATGGTAACTTCTCTTTCATTTCTGATTTTGTTTGAGTCTTTCTCTTTTATTCTTAGTGAGTCTTGCCAGGAGTTTGTCAATTTTATTAATCTGTTCAAAGGACCAGATCTTTGTTGTATTAATTTCTTTGTTTAGTCTTTTTTTTCTCTACTTCATTCAATTTTATAATTTTTATTATTTCCTTTCTCCTGCTGACTTTGGGTTGCTTTTATTCTTCTTTTTCTAGTTTTTAAGATGTAATGTTGTTTATTTCAGGTTTCTCTTATTTCTTGAAATAGGCCTGTAATGATGTAAATTTCCCTCGTATTACTGCTTTTGTTGCATCCCTGAAGTTTTGATATGTTGTATTGTCATTCTCATTTGTTTCTATATATATTTTGATCTCATCTTTTATTTCTTCTTTGACCCAGTCATTTTTAGTAGTATGTTATTTAATCTCCACATATTTGTGGGTTCCTTTACTTCCTTTATGAAGTTGATTTCTAATTTCAAGGCACTGTGGTCAGAGAATATGCTTGGTATAATTTCAATCTTCTTGAATTTGTTGAGGCTAATGTTGTGACCCAACATATGGTCTATCCTTGAGAATGTCCCACAAGCACTGGAGAAGAATGTATAATCTGATATTGTGGGATGAAAGGCTCTGTAAATATCAATTATTTTATATTAAAAATTCACTTACATTTTACATGCAATTCCATAATATGTATGTATTTATTTTAATTTGTCTGTTTCTTCCCTAATAATTGAAACACTCCCCTCCAAGACGACACCTCGTGTTTACCCTGTGGTTTCTCATACTTCGTGACACGCTGAATCCCCTGTGAGACATTAAGGACCTCAAAATGACATTGAGTGGTGGGAACTATTTAGCCCCACTTTACGGATTAGAAAGCTAGAGCCTAGAGATGTTAATAACTTTGTGGAAGTAAGCAAAGATCACCCAAGTGAGAACAAGCAGAGGCTGTTTATTCTGAGCTAGGTGTAGCAAAAACAGTCAGCCATCATCACATGCATTTTGGCGGAGACTCAAAGGCAGGCACAGGAGTGAGAAAGCTTTACAGTGAACAGGGAAAGGCTTCATGTTTACCCTGATTGGAGGGTGTTGGCATGGGGAAGCTGGACGCAGGCTAACTAGAAGTGGGGTGTCCTATATGACTGGTTAGGGATGCATATTTGGTTTTCTCTGGTTGGTCCTAAGTTGGAAGCAGGGATGAAAATTAGGGACATTAAATCCATTGTTAATCAAGTCCTGGCCATTTGCAGCTAATTGTTTCAGGGGTTATTGTTTGGCTTCCTACACTGTCACCAGAGATAGGAATATGATTTCCTACAAGTGTGACTTACAGCAGGCTAGCTTCCTGGTCTGATTATTGTAAAGGGTTGGTTTCCTGGGCAGGTTGCTGTAGGTCGTGGGTCAGAGTTCTATTTTTATATATGGTCTGGACATTGTCTGTTGGTATATTCAGTGTCTCAGCTTGCTAAAGGTTATGAGGCCAGTCAGTGGCAGATTCAGGACTTGAACCAAGGTCCTCTGTTTCTAAATCTTATTTGATTTCCTCTACTCCAGACAGGCTGCCTGGAACCCCAGTAAAATAATCATCAGCACTGTCTTCCACCCAAATATTGCCCTCATTTTTTTTTTCAGCGATTTTCTGCTATATTCTACATGTACTCCTTGACTCTAATTAAAACGGGATACACTGTTGGCGAGGCCAACTATATTCTTGGGATACTTAGATAAATAGATTAAAATCCTCATTCTGTACACAGGCAAAGTTTCTGTTCCTGTTTCTCAGCACTTACAATATGCAGGATGGTGGGGAGGGGTGGGAGTACATTTGCCCCAAACCATGGCTCACAGAATATAAAGATTTGAATTCTTGGGGTGGTGCAACTGCTAGGTAGTTCATAAGAAAATGAAGGGCTGAAGAAAAGAGATGTTTGACAGACTAGTCATCCAGGCTGCATCCGTGGGCTACAGCATCCAGCAGTGGTTTGTAAGCAGGATGCTGGTATGCCCTTCCTCCCTCCCTCCCTCCCTCCCTCCCTCCCTTCCTTCCTTTCCTTCCTTCTTTGCTTCCTTCCTTCCTCCCTCCCTCCATTCTTTCCTCTCTCTCTCTCATTATTATTTCTTTTAAAAAATATTTTATTGACTTTTTACAGAGAGGGAGAGGGAGAGTCAGAAACATCGATGAGAGAGAAGCATCAATCAGCTGCCTCCTGCATCCCGCCCCCACACTGGGGATGTGCCCGCAACCAAGGCACATGCCCTTGACCGGAATCGAACCCAGGACCCTTCAGTCTGCAGGCCAACGCTCTATCCACTGAGCCAAACCGGCCAGGGCTCTTTATTATTTTTAAAGGTTTTATTGATTTCAGAGAGGAAGGTAGAGGAAGAGATTTAAAAAACAATGATGACAGAGAATCATTCATCAGCTGTCTCCTTTATGCCCCTGACTGGGGATTGAGCCCCAAACCTGGGCATGTGCCCTAACTGGGCTTCGAAATCTGACCTCCTGGTTCATAGGTCAATGCTCAGCCTCTAAGCCACACTGGCTGGGCAGTGCTGTCCTTCTTACCTTTAGGTGCGGCAGCTGGCAGAATGCAGAGGAACAAATATTAAGTATTTAGGGGCCATGAATTAATGAATTGGGATGTTAAGCAGGACAAGGTTTGGGAAATGATACTGTGGTATTATCAGGGTTGACGACTGCAAAGGGTTGGAGGGTTTGGGATTGCACAGTTCACATTGACTGGGCGATAGAGCTTCAAACGGTAATGTAGAAGAATGTTATCTGGGAAAAGTTTTATTCAAGGCTCTCAGTGCAATATCCAAATTAAAACAAGGAAGGTAATGAAGTGATTTAACCTCGCAAAGGAAGTCCCCCAAACAGATTACCCACCTCATTACTTAAGGGTGAGCCGGAACATGATGGTTCTCTCTGGGCCCTAGTGAGGCTCCAGGGCTTGTATCTGACCCATCGCCACCACCAATGAAAAAGGCAATCAAGTCAACTTCCTGGGAACTGCTCCGTACAGATGGTTGCTTTTAAGTACTTTGGGGTACAACCCAAATGGAGTTATGTTGGTAGTTACAGTTCATAGCAGAAAGGAGGGACCTGGGATCTCCCACTACTTGCTGAATCTCCTGAGAGATTTGCGCTTTTTCCTGATTGTCTGTTTCCCTGGACTCCTTGGGCTGCCTCCCACCTTCCTGTTCTAGCCAGTCCTTAAGAAAGGGTTGATCTACAATTTTGATTTTGAACCTACAGCACTGGATTAGTGGACAATGCTTGCTCCAAAGGACCCACAGTACTTGAAGGTAAAATTTGATGTGTCTATTCAGAAACAAAGTAGAGGAGAAGAGGTCCAGAGGCGAGGTCAGCCCTTGAATTTTAGTGCCATCGATGCTTGCAGCTCATCCTGGATCCCAGAGCAGCAAACTTCTCTGTGGTTTTCTCATTGGTAATAGAGGCTCAGCACTCTGAGTCACCACAGGGTACACTGGAGAGAGAAGGTGGTGGCAGGGTATTTTGTAACCATTAATGTGATTATGATCCCTAACGCTGTTCAGGATGGATAGTCTACTGACATTAGAGTTCTCATGTGGGTTGGTTCTTAATTGCAAGAACAAGGTGTGATCATGGCGAAGTGCCAGATGAGTGAATGAGAAATGAAGGGTAGGGCCAGGGATCTTGGGGGTCCCTTCCCATAGGTTAAATGACAAAAATCATATCACTTCGGCATTGCAAAAGATCCCAGGTGCTAAACAGTTTAAGGAAACAAGGCAAGGGTTTAAAGGGCCATCTACTTTGTTTTCTGGTAGGAAACGGAAATGCTGGTCTTTTAAAGAACATTTGCAAAATCATCTGCTTCATAAGCAAAGGAAAACGTCTCCCCAAATAGTCACGGCCACAGCTGGTTATGCCAGCATTGCTTTCCCTTTGCTTTGATTTCCCATGGGATGGGAAGGCTCCAAGGTGGGTTTCCCTGGCTGAGGAATGTTGCCAAGCAGCTTCCCTTCTGAAAACTGGTATCCAACTCCTCCTTGGCTCTGCAGGCGCCCAGGAACCTTCTGAACATCTCAGAGGAGTAAGTTTAGACCAGTGATGGCGAACCTATGACACACGTGACACGCGAACTCATTTTTTTGGTTGATTTTTCTTTGTTAAATGGCATTTAAATATATAAAATAAATGTCAAAAATATAAATCTTTGTTTTACTATGGTTGCAAAGATCAAAAAATGTCTATATGTGACACGGCACCAGAGTTAAGTTAGGGTTTTTCAAAATGCTGACACGCCGAGCTCAAAAGGTTCGCCATCACTGGTTTAGACCGAAGGGCAATGAGTCTTCACCAGGGACAAAGATGAGATTCTTGCTGCCAGTTTTCCCTTCTGACGTCTTCATAGGCAAAACTTAAGTTCGTAGTTTCATGCCCGGTGGTCCAATCTATACTTCCAGAAGGTTCTTCTGCTGTAATTACCAGTCCTCCCTCCCCTTCAACCTCAATTATGGCTCAGGGACAGGAGTTAGCCCAAGTAAGATTCCCAGTGTTTGTCCTATCCGCCCAGCACAGCAACCCCTCTTCACCTTTATCAGACAGTAATGTGAAATAAAGGAAGACCAACTGAATGAGAACCAAAGGCTGTTTATTCTGAGCTCCCTATTGCAGTGGGAGTCAGCCACCATCTATTGCATTTTGACAGACTTAAAAGGCAGAAATAGAAACAGGAAGGCTTTATAGGGGTAACAGGGGAAGGTTTTAGGTGTGTCCTGATAGGAGGGTGTTGACATGGAAGCTGTGGGCAGGCTAACTAGAAGTGGGGTGTCCTATGTAATTGTTTAGGGGTACATAGTTGGCTTTCCCTGGTTGCTCCTCAGTTAAAATTGGGAATTGGGATAAAAGTTAGGAAAGCTGTTAGTATTAGTCAAGTCCTGGCCATTTGGGGCTGATTGTTTCAGGGGTTGTTTGGTTTCTTGGACTGTCACTACAGATAAAACAGTCTGACTTCCTGTCAGTTTGGCTGGCTTCCTGTTCTGATTATTGTAGATAAGAGGTTGATTTCCTGGACTGGTGGTTACAGGTTGTGGGTGTTATTTCTATATATGGTCTGGCCATTGCCCTCTTGCATATTCAGTCTCCCAGTAACAAAGGGTGACAAGGAGAACGTGGGCTAAATGGCTTTGTGAAAGTGTCCCCTAAAGAGAGGAGGAGGAGAAAGAAGTTTGCATTCTCCTTACTTATGGCCTCTTGGCCACAGTTGGTCAGGAAACTGGAGTACTTAAAGGAAATAGAATAGACTAAACTTGTAATTGTCATTTTTGATATTTTAAAGCATTTCATTAATTTTGCAAATAGACAAAAAGTTTCCTGAAAAAGTGATCATTTGCTACATTTATGAAAAGAATAGGATTTGGGCTGAAGAGCTGAAGTAAAGAACTAGCTTTTCTGATCTGCAACTTTAACACACAGAATATAATTTTTAAAACCAAAGCAAATCTCTGGAGTGCCCTTGATGCCCCCAATTCACACTCCTGGGGCCTCTGGGAGTGGAGTGGGCTGGGGTGAGGGCAGGACTCCGGTATCCTGCACAGCCTTTCTGTACAGCTTGGAGTTGTTGTTTTTCTAACATGCTGCATTTCTTTCATAATCATGTACTTCTTTTATAATCATTTTTTTAAAAGCTACTTAAAACTTGTCTGTAAAAAATCATGTTAGCTGTGAGATAATGTGTAAATAAACATCAAACATGGTACCGAGGGGGCGGGCAGATAAATACCAATTACAGTAGTCTCCCCTTCTCCTTGGAGGATAGGTGCCAAGACCCCCAGTGAGTAATTGAAACCTTGGATTAGTACTGAATTCTATACACACATATACTGATTTTAGTACCAAACCCTATATATGTTTTTTTTCCTATACATATATATCTATGGTAAGGTTTAATTTATGAATTAGGCACAGTAAGAGATGAATAACAATAACAAATAATCAAATAGAACAATTATAACAATATTAGAGTCCTGGTGCACAGATTTGTGCACAGGTGGGGTCCCTCAGCCTGGCCTGCACCCTCTCGTAATCCGGGATCCCTTGGGGGATGTCAGATGTCGGGCCAAAATCAGTAGTCCGACATCCCTCAAGAGAGGTAGCAGTGTGCGAAGTGGCAGGCGGCTGGGGAGGGGTCTGAGTTGGGGCCAGCACCGCACTGCTCCTGCTTATCCCAGCCCCGCTGCTGCAGCTGCTGCCACCACCACTCAGTAGCGCTGCTGTGGAGGTGGGAGAGGCTCCCACCTCTGCTGCAGCTATGCTTGCCAGCTGTGAGCCCGGCTTCTGGCTGAGCAGTGCTCCCACTGTGGGAGCACACTGACCACCAGGGGGCAGCTCCGGCGTTGAGCATCTGCCCCTTGGTGGTCAGTGCGTGTCATAGCAACCAGCCAAGCAGTTGTAACAGTCACGTAGGCTTTTATATATGTAGATATTGTAATCAAAGTTATGTGAATAGTCTCTCAGCAAACTAACATGGATTTCTTTTTCCTTTCCACAATTTCATGGTATTCTTACCATAGATCAGGGGTCCTCAAACTTTTTAAACAGGGGGCCAGTTCACTGTCCCTCAGACCACTGGAGGGCCGGACTATAGTTTAAAAAAAAACTATGAACAAATTCCTATGCACACTGCATATATCTTATTTTGAAGTAAAAAAACAAATGTTTTCGGCAGGCTGCATGTGGCCCTCGGGCTGTAGTTTGAGGACCCCTGCCATAGATCTTAGCTACCTCAGCATACAATCTTTTCTTTCCATATTGAGGCCTTTCATCTTTCACTTAACATGTTAAATAAGTGCCATGTCAGTCACCGGTGACTGACACTATACTTTCCGTCTGGACCTCGTCAGTTACTGGTGCAGCCAGCGTATTGGTGAAATCGGATATTGCGGGCTAAATGGGAAGGAAGACAAAACAGGCTTGGTGCTTAATGTGTTAAAGGAAGCACTTTAAGGTTTGGCATGTCTGAATTACCAGCATCACTACTCTTGGGCTTTGGGGCCATTATTAAGTAAAATAAAGGTCACTTGAACACAAGCCCTGTGACACCTCAAAGTTGATCTGCTTTGTGGCTAATGGGCAGATGGCATACACAGCGTGGATACGCTGGACAAAGGAATGATTCATGTCCCAGGTAGGGTAAGATTTCATCATGATACTCAGACGGCACACAATTTAGATATTACAAATTCTTTATTTGGGGAATTTTCCATTTAACAATTTTGGACCCCAGGTGACAGTAAAAAAAAAAAAAATTGATGGGAAGTAAAACTGTGGATAAGGGGGAACTACTCATTCCCCGCTACCCCTAAATGAAAAGGGGGTACTGTGATTAAGAAATGAACTTCTAGTTGCCCTCTGCCGGACTTAAAATGTCATTCTTCCCTTCAAGCATTATTAGTACCAATCCCAAAGGTGTTATTTAGTAATCAGAAAAAGCTTCTTCCTGTTTGTTCAGTTATGGCCTATATTTTACTTAGCTTGATTGGAAGCCCTAATGAAAATTAAGCTGGTAAAAAAAAATTAAAGGTGAAATGAGTTAAAATCTGGATTTTATATTGTCCAGAGGCAGAAATAGAAACAGGAAGTGCAGGATTTAAAATAAAAACATTGATTTTTGTAATGAGATTTACTTTTATGTCCTATATTCACCATAATTTCCCCTTTCTGCACCCAGAGCCATTTCACATTTAAACAGAACCTACTGAGACTCATGGACACTTGCCCTCCGTGGGCGACATTGCCCCTACGATCATGATTTAGTGACCAGAAGCTGTCATTATGCATTTAGAGCAAGCACATCCTCCTCCCGCTGGTGCAGTGGGACACTGGTGCACCTGGCGAGGTGAGGTGGGCTGGTTTGCAGCTCCCACTTGGTCTCCAGGCTTGGTGCCCTGTGCAGGGTTCCAACCCAACAACTGTATGCAGCAGCCTTGCCTGAATCTCCACCTACAATTTATCCCAGAAAAACCATGCTTCAAAGTAAGTGTAGGCTGTGAAAAAATATAATTTTAGATATCTCTATATATAAAAGCCAAGCGACTGGAATGACAGAATGACTGGAACAACCGGAATGACCAGTTTCTGTGACGCACACTGCAGCAGCCAACTGGCCTGATTGGGGCTCGATCGGCCCCCCGCAACTTCCTGTGGCCCTTCCCTATGGCCGGCCCTGCCCCCGATCGGCCCTCATTGGGGCAGGCTGGCCGGACCCCACCCATGCACAAATTCCTGCACCGGGCCTCTAGTAATCTATATAAAAGTGCACATTTGTTATCTGAGTGATAATGTTTTTTAAGAAAGAGCAATTATACCTGCTGTGTACCAATTATGACAATTAAATGAGTAGACCACAGTACTGTATTTATAATGATTTTATTAAATTGTTCATAATTATAAAAGGATATTAAAATGCACAGAAATCACAAAATATTATAAACTTTCCATCTTATGCCACGGTGCATGAAGAGCATTATATGAATATTTCAGTTCTAATTTATTTAAGCTACTCTTACAGTTTAATTTTTCAAACATCTTAAAATATAATACAAACATGACAAATGTTACAAGAAGTGTTTCAACAACAGAGCACATTCTGCCCCCCTATTGTGAATTCATGTTTTCTGAAATTCAAGATGTGTGCGCAATTCAAAGGGAAGACTTTGGTGACAGTTTATAAGATGGCTTTGTTTAGTTTTCCAACACAAATGGTAGCTTTCCCCTTCCATCTACTGACATAACTAAAACATCGGAGGGATAGTTAAAGAAAACTCCCCTGAGTATTTTGGCCTAATGCTTCGCTCTGTTAAAATTCACAGGCATTACAAAAGGATAGGACATGAACACTTCTCTAGTGGTTAACGCTGGGCAGCTCTAGGGCTGGATTTCCCTTCACAGGCCCATGGCCACACCCATTCATCTTCCCAGGGGCACTGCCTCTGCACACGCTTAGACCCAGCCATGATGGCTGCAGACAGAGCCCCACATTTTTCTTCACCACTGACAAGCCAGCACTAGACTTACATTACCAGTGTTGGTGTCCTGGGTGACCCTGGCCGCCCACTACAACGGAGCTGTTTGGGAAATGTTGGCAGTGTCATATGTCACGTCTGCTGCCTTAAAAAGTGTAGAGGTTTTATGCCCTCCTGTCCAAGGAAGCACATTTTAGATCGTGAAGACAACGTATGAAAGAAAATGCGTAATTCTTTTAGCGTTGTATATACGAGGAGATAAGGCAAGAGCTTTTCTTTTCCATGCTTCCATACACAATGAGGAACTGCCAAATCCAACACTGGGATACAGTCATACAGTTGAGAGAGGAAAAGAGGTAATCGGAGGAAGCGCACCACTTCCAGGAGCGCATCGCAGGGAGTGGGGCAGGAGCAGTGGCACTAGGCTGTGTGGGATGAGAAAGCTTCCCCCCGGGAAGAAATTCATTTCTCACTCCCGGTGCAGTCGGCCCCTCATGGCCACGTTCTGATCACATCGGAAGCCATATCCAGACAGTTAGTGAAATGCTGTCCCTGGTCCATTGGGACAATTCAAAAGTCCAGAGACTGCTTTGAGGAATCCTACGTAAACACTGCTTTTTTTTTTTTTTTAAACATTTATGGCAGGTATTTAGAATTGTGACCCTATGGTAACAAGCCTCTAAACACTAAAACATGTTTCCTTTTCCTTTGCTGCTGGGATTCTGAGCAGCTTGGCTCCCATGGCACCTGGGTGTTTAGCAGCACCCCAGTGGGTGGCAGCCCATCGATCCCGCACCCATCACTCCCGTTACCAGTCAGTGGTGAGGAGTGCGGGCTCCGTATCTTCTCGAGTTCCCCAGAGGGCCTAGCACCTGAAAGGCAGTAAGGCGCTGTGAAGACTGCTCAGCTGAACACATCTCGGGCAAGACAGGCACGGTGCAGGCGTTCAGCAGGAAGTGACCTCCGGCTGAGGGCAGGGTTTGTGACCAAACCATTTTCTTTTCAGAGCCTAAATGCCCGATTGGCCTTAAGGATGCTGGAAGTACAAATCAAACCCAGAGTCTTTTCTGGGTTGGGAATAATCTGGGTTTATTTGTCTTCCTCCCTCCCCACAAATGCCCCCCTGGTGCAAACATGCAATTACAAACAAGTTCCTGGGTTGGGAACAGGAGGATGGAGGGTGCAGGGAGCTACCTGGGGCAGAGGCTTTGGTATGTTGATCCCATGGACACGTGGAATCCTTGTCAAAAGGTGCTCCCCACACAGGGACACAGTATGGCTCACCATCAGGGCACTTGTGTTCTGGTAAGCGCGCTCGGCATCATCGTGTCACAGTGGCTGTGTAGGGGGCCATTTGCGATGGCGCTCGTGATCTGTAATACTGTGCGCTCTGCAGCTAGTGGATAGAGGGCAACTGTGGGAAATCGATGGGCTTATCTTTCCCAGACTATTATGTTGATAGAAATGTAATTTTAATTCCTTGATTTCTTTGTTTTTCCAAGAAACTACACATCTTTAGAAGAGGTAATTTTAATTCCTTGATTCCCCCCCCCCCCCCCCAAGAAACTGTACATCTTTAGTAGGAGAGGTAAATTAATTATCCTGATCAGTAGGAATTAAATTCTATTTGAATCTGTAACTTTCCCTGCTTTTGTCATCTTATTCCCTTTGAGCTGCAAAGCAGTCAACATTGATTAGGCACAGAACGTTCTGGGACGGCTCCTGGGAGTAAGAGGCGTCGCTGTGGGTTAGCACAAACACGCTGCAGGGCCTCGCTGTCCTCCTCATCGTGCATGAAGAGCATTCTGTGAGATGGACAGGTAGCCACCATGAAGACTGAAACTGTTTCCTGTTCACTGAGGTTTCCTTGTCTGTAGGGCTCTGATAATTTGCCCAAATGTCAGGAATCCTTGAGTCTATTTGCCCCTTCATACAGCCTCCAGGCGGGACTCTGAGCCAGAGATTTTCAGTCACGCAGAAGCTGGCGTGTCTCGTCTCTAAGGATGGCACTGTGAGGGGAAGGTCACTGGCGCAGGTCTGGCAAACTGAAGCGGCAAAACACTCCCTAAAAACAATCAAACAGGAAAACACAAGTCCATCCTGCTGCAGAAGGGGTGCTTTTGAAGCACTTTCATCAGAGGTTCATAGCAATTTTTGACAGAGTAAAATTCTTTCAAGTGCTTCTCAGAACATAAAGCTCTTATTCTAATTTGGGTCGTAAATGGTTATCTGCTGCTCCCATTATGGTCTCAGCGATGACCCCCATATTTTTGGTCATGTCTTTGAGGTGATTCTCATGAAGCAGCTTTTGGGTTAGGTATTTTTCTCTCTTGATCTTGCTCCTCGTCCTTTTCGATACGTCTGGAATTGCATATGACAGGATGAATTTCACAGAGTAGATGACATGCTGAAGGAGAGAAAAAGAAACAAGTCAACCATAAAGACATGGAGGGAACAGTCCTCTCCTTTATTCTTGCTGGTCATCATGGCAGTGCATCTGGACAAGGGGGTGGGCACTGCACATGTCCGTCCAAGCTGTGCCAAGGAGCTCCATGGTGTTATTTCATGAATACTATTTGATAGAAAAAATCAGCTCTAGTATCTACAATACTCACCACAACACTGATAATTCTGTACATTTCTAGTGTGTGTGCCTTTTCTATCTTGTCCCAAGCCTCTTCCCCAAAAGTAAACTCTCTATATTTTTTTACTTAAAAAGAAAGTTTAACAAAATATGTATACATCCCAAAATAATACATTGTTTGGTCTTGCTTGATTTGAGCTTTATGAAACTCGTAATAGATATTGTATACAGTGTTTTTAAATTGCTTTAAATGATAGCTTTGCTGGGTAGAATGTTGATTGTAGGTCCTTGCTTTTCATCACTTTGAATATTTTATGCCATCTCTGTGGCCTGCAAAGTTTCTGTTGCAAAATCAGCCGACAGTCTTATGGCAGCTTCCTTCTGGGTAACTAACTGCTTATCTCTTGCTGCTTTTAAGATACTCTCTTTGTCTTTAACCTTTGTCATTTTAATTATGATGTGTCTTGGTGTTGGCCTCTTTGAGTTCACCTCACTGGGGACTCTCTGTGCTTCCTGGATAGGTACGTCCAGGACATTTCCTATTTCCTTTGCCAAGCTAGGGAAGTTTTCTGTCATTATTGCTTCAAATAAGTTTTAAATTTCTTTTTTTTTTAAAAAAAATATATTTTATTGATTTTTTACAGCGAGGAAGGGAGAGAGATAGAGAGTTAGAAACATCGATGAGAGAGAAACATCGACCAGCTGCCTCCTGCACATCTCCCACTGGGGATGTGCCCGCAACCCAGGTACATGCCCTTGACCGGAATCGAACCTGGGACCCTCCAGTCCGCAGGCCGACGCTCTATCCACTGAGCCAAACCGGCTTCGGCAAGTTTTAAATTTCTTGCTCTCTCCCTCTCCTTCTGGTACCCCATGATGTGAATGCTGGCATGCTTGATGTTGTTCCAGAGGCTCTTTAAACTAACCTCATTTTTTGGGGGGGATTCTTTTAGCTGTTCTGATTGGGTGTTTTCTGCAACCTTATCTGCCAAACTGCTGATTCAATCCTTTGCTTTATATAATCTACTTTTGATTCCCTCTAATACAGTGGTTCCTAACATGGGGCACAGCAATTTGATTTTTAAGGGGGGCAATTCGAGAATGAGCTTTTAACAGTGAGTTTTTTGCATTTCTTATGGTTCTAGGGACCTCATATCCTATATAATAAAGAAGTAATATGCAAATTGACCCTACACCCTCACAAGATGGCTGCCTATGATCAGGCCAGCAGGGGGCAATCAGGCTGGTAGGAGGGTTAGTGAGGGATGACTACACGACTGAACAAGCAGGCTGCATAGGGCAACCAGGCCAGCAGGGGGATTAGTGAGGGACGACCAAACAACTGAACAGCAGGCTGCATGGGGCAACCAAGCCAGCGTGGGGAGGGGGGAGTTGGGGACGACCAGGCTGGCAGGCAGGTAGGTGAGCGATTAGGAGCCAGCGGTCCAGGATTGTGAGTCGGACATCCCCTGAGGGGTCCCGGATTAGAGAAGGTGCAGGCTGGGCTGAGGGGGATCCCCCCTGCCCCCGTGCACACATTTCGTGCGCCGAGCCTCTAGTATAGTATATAAGTATATATTGTGACATATTTATGCATTTCAGTTCCCTATGTCTTGAAACTTTGCTATTTTTTCATATTTCATATTTTTTTAAACAATTTCGTAGTGATTTCTTCCTCAGTACTTCAACTGTCCTTTTGTTCTTTTATGTTTCTCTGTCATTGATGCCATGTTCTTTGAAAGCTTGTTAATGGCCTTTTAGGCATCTTCCACATGAACAGGAGTTCACTTTTTGAATAAGAATTATATGTCATGGCGGGGTTGGGGGCATGGCCAAAAAAAAGGGTTGGGAACCACTGCTCTTAATATATTCTTCATTTCTGTTGTGTGTTTGTGTGTGTGTGTGGTTTCTATATCCTCTTTTATGCTGTTGAAGTTCTAAGTTCCTTGACATCTTTGTAACCATTGTTTTGAACTCTGTATCAGATAGAATGCCTGCCTCCATTTCATTTAGTTATTTTTCTGGAGATTTTCTCCTGTTCTTTTATATGGGGCATGTTCTTTGTCTCCCCATTTTGGCTGACTCCCTGTGTTTCTATGGTTTAGGTAGAGCTGTTAAATCTCTGGGTCTTGGAAGAGATGCTGCTCCCTCTTGTAGATTCTCCTCCCTTGTGAGCTCAAAAGGAAAGGAAACTATGTTTTAAGATGATTCCAAATGTTTTGTAGTGAGATGGTCCCACAGTAACTAGTATACCATGAGATCAAAAGTAGAAATCTAAACACTTTGGTAATGACATACTTGAATATAAACTAGTAACTCTTGCTGTATACCAGATACAGTACTTCTAGAACCCACTTATTATGGTGAGCCAATGATGAATTATTTTCTTCTTCCATTAGTATTTGGTAACTATTAAAAAATACTAGAGACATGATCAAAGCCAGGTACCTGATCCCACTTCATTCTTGCTAACAAATTATGATTTTATTCAGAGCAAACCAAATACTTCCTGTCTCGGCATTCTTTGCTGTGAGGAATCCTTTGCTATAAATCTAGCCAATGAGATGTACATGGAAGTCTTCCCTGGGGGGTTCTGGCAAAGTATTTTCTTTCTGACAAAAAGGAACAGACATGGCTAGCATTGTCCTTCTCCTTCTTCTGACCGAGGACATAGCCTGTTATCTGGAATTCCAGCCATCATGCTGCAACCATAAAGTGGCACTGAATGAGAGAAAACCTAGAAAATCAGAGACATGCTCCTTGTGTCAGCAAGCTGTTACTGGCTCAGGAGCGTTCACCTACTTCCAGTGAAGTTTATGTGAGAAAAACCAACCCTTATTTGTTTAAACCACTACAGATGGATTTTCTGTTTCTTGCAGCTAAATGTAATCCTAACTGACCACAGCAAGCAATTTCTGAGGCTCTGGAATTTGGTGGTAGCTATTCACTCAGTGTAAAAAGTAAAGTTGACTAGATCAATTTCAAATTGATAGCTGCCTTATTCATTTTTCAAAGCTGGTTAACTTTAAGAATATAAAATATTATAAAAATATTATAAGAAGGTATTTTATGAAAATTAATATAATACAAGTAAAACTAATAGACATAATAATACAAGTAAAACTATTAACAGCAATAAGTTTCTCAAGGGCAGAGATCACATTTTATTCATTTTGAATAAGCCCCTTCTCAGCCTAACATGTAGCCCAGTGCCCAACTCCCTACCGAAGACACTCCATACTGAATTGAAAAGAACTGAATCCCCTTAGCACACAATGTGCTTTTAACTTTTAAAGCAGATAAGCAACTTCATTTAATTAATGTGAGCTTTATGGGTATTCTCAGGTCAAATTTGATTAATACATGTCCTAAAATAATTGTTAGCAAGAGATAAGAATGTATGGTACATTTTAAGTCAGAGTCGGAGACACTTAAAGCTGATAAAAGGTATGCAAATATATTGCCGTATAAATTAT
This sequence comes from Myotis yumanensis, assembly GCF_028538775.1. Taxonomy (NCBI): domain Eukaryota; kingdom Metazoa; phylum Chordata; class Mammalia; order Chiroptera; family Vespertilionidae; genus Myotis; species Myotis yumanensis. Next base: position 168,564,298 of record NW_027223754.1, read on the forward strand.
TTCAAAGTCTGTCTGCTTCTCCTACCTCCATGACAATGATAAAAGCCAGCTTGGCCGCGATCACATGCCAGTAGTAGATGTTGTGTTTATACTCTTGAGGGTGTCCAGGAGGGTACCGGAAATCACGATACCTGGAAACACAGTGGAGGCAGATCAGGAGGTCATTCTTTTTGATCAAATACTGTAAACAAAGGGTCCATTTAAAAAGAGGTCCTATTTTAAACAACACTTTTTTAAAGTTGGACATCATATAAATATTCTCTAAGAGTTTAATTTGGTAACAAAACCCTGAAATACTCTTCCAGTGATATTTCTTCCAGTGATATTTCACATACAATGGGGAAATGATGGTAATGACAGATTCCATCTTTGTAAAAAGAGAACAAAGGTGTCTTACATTTTTTTCCTAGTGTTTTATCCTTGCTTTCTTAAGACTATATAACTAAAACGATTGAGTGTATTTCTGAAATATAGTTATAAATTTGTTTATCTCATGGTGCCATCGGCATTCACTCAGCTATGGGGTTCTCCCCTCTATTGAGAGTACTGTCTGCTTGTTTCAAGTTTCTTGCTCGTTTCCTTGTGGTCAGATGTCATGTGCTACTGCTGTTGGTGTCTCTCCCTCAGGCAGCACACCTCTAATTTTCTTCCTGTAACCTTTAGTCCTAGGAGAGTTTAATTACTCTCTGAAATTATATAAAGCAGATTCAATGTGGAATTCTGAAGAAGCTCTACTGTGTGTAAATTTGAAACTTTTATTTGAGGCATATTTCTGGTTTCTTGGTTGTGTTGTTGAGAATCCGAATTGAAAAAGGCTTTGAGGAGTAGAACTAAATACATTTTAAATCCTCCTTTAGGTTTAAGTCACTGATTGGGACAAAAAAGTTACTCAATGACCTGTAGTCAACAAACTTTATCAAGGGGTAATTTAGTTCACATAGACTGTCCACAGTTGATCCCACAGGCCATTAAAATAAATGCAGAGCACTTTAGAATACCTTTAGAGAATATTGCTGGCGAGGTGGAGGTATTTGCATTTCTTGTCTTTGCATCTCTTTGTTAAATGAGAGAGCTAGTTTGTCATCATTCAATGTTGTCAGGTTGTGCTTAATAACACATGAGTCATGACAAATGAATTATCTTGCTTTTTGGAACTCTTAAGTTTCTTCTTTCTAAAATATAAGGCTTTTCTTCGGAATCAGTCTCCCTGTAATCATTTGAAATTCTCACCTTTAAATCTTGCTTTATGATTGGAAGCTCTAACCCTATCTGTATTAACTTTTATGTATTATTCTTTAAGTTTGATAGAAAAGATAGCTAGGAAAAGATATCTCTAGCTATTTTATTTAAATTATACCAAATAGAATTGCCTTACAATAAAAATCCTAAAGATGAAATGCATTTTTAAACACATAAGCAAAACTTGCCTGCACGTGGTGTAGTTACCAAGCCCAGTGTATGGATTTCCCTTGCTTCTGTTTTTGAAGTCCGCGATGTTGAAGATGGAGAGAGTGTTGTTGATGTATCCCTCCATGGTGTAGTGGGGGTGGTCCCCATAGGGAGGGACAGAAAAGGACCAGTAATACACCAGGCGGGGGATCATGTCTGATGTGAAAGCAATAATCATGGCCTGTGTTGGGAGGAAAACAAGAGGGGGGCATTAATTTAGAGCCCTTTTAGGAATGGTTAACAAAGATGCCAGAATTACATTTTTATCAGTTGGTTGTTTTTAAAATTAAAGATTCGGGAACCTCAATTCTTTCCTAACTAAATCTATAACAAATGGATATAGAGAGTGAATATCCTAAAATCTTTGAGCAGTTGCTTTAAAGTAGAATAGTTCCTTTCCTTTTCATCTTCAATTCTAAAAAATGTCCAGAAATCTTATCTACAGTTCAAAAGCAAGGCCTATAGTTGCCTGAGATGTTTCTTAAGTACGGTAAGAATAATTGTGGATAACTCAAGAGCTGCTTGCATATATAATGTATGTGAATTATTTTTTCAAAAATTAAAATATATTGAATAGAGCTCCAAGGTTGATTGAATTTTGCTATAATTTAAATCTTTTATGATTTAGATGGAGAAGGTGTAATATTCTAAAAATAATTTGGCTCTATATAATTTTTTGTAGTGTAAATAATTAATACAAAACTGATTTTAAAATAGTTTGTCTCTTAAAAATGGAATGTAAGCTGCATAAAATACGTTTTCCTTGATCTAAGTTAATGGCCTTTAGATTCATACTTTTATTCTATAGTATCTAGACTTGTTCAGACAAGTCCGTCTATAATCTCATTTATTTTAAACTGTCAGGATGTACTTATGGATGTTGCTTCATTAGAGAGCAACTATTTTTAAATTAATGTTATTAAAATGTAGAAAACAACAACAGAACCACCCCCCCCCCCCCCCCCTTACTTTGGGTTGCTCCATTCACACAGTCAAGCAATGATGTCTACTTTGTTAGATATAGTATCTAAGCCTCTAAACTTCTAAAATATTAAATGGATAAAGTTGTGAACATTATAAATTATTAAATAACAAAGTTTAGTGTGTTTCCAGATTAAAGGAATAAGTATGGGTCAAAGTTAAACGTGGGTCTAAACTAGGCAGATAGGCAGACATCTACTCAGAAGGAAAGTACTATGAATTACATGGATTTTCTCCAAAAGTTTTTAATTTGGCTTTTAAGCTTTCCAATGTGTAAAATTGGTTTGAAGGAAGGAGAAAGAATATTTCAATCCAAAATCTATGTGACTAAACAAAGCTCACTGATTTGGGCATTTATTGAAGCAGAAGAACAGTCATGTTTCTGGCACGCTATGATTTGTAAGAGTATTCATAGGAACATATGGTTTAGATACAGTGAGGCCACAAGTCAACAAACAAGATCTCAGGCAAACTAGGAAAACAAATAAGGGGCTTTTGTATTGCAAATTTCCCCCAAAGTGAAATATTTCTGTGTGTGGTGGTGGTGGTGGTGGTATAAGGCAAGAATATTTGTTATTTTACTCAACTACAGCTTTTTAGAGAATCACCTGCAGATGTGCTTTAGGGAGCTACAAAAATTCCGACAAGGAAGTTAATTCTATTATTTTCAGACAAGATACTTTCTCCTCCTGAATTGAGCTGCTTTGAGTACAAATAAATGCAGTGCTTCATTTCACATGCTGTTCCTAACACAATTCTCCCTTTATGTAAAAATAAATTAAAATTGGTCTTCAATAGCAGATGCTCTGGCACAATACAACAATGTCAATTCATCTTATTTATTGAGCGAGCAGCTTTAAAATGAGTGACTGTATACCAAACTCCTGCTTAATGTCCATTTTTATCTCTGCTATCACTATTCTCTTCTTCCTACAGTTAAAAGTTCCCCTATTTTGGAAAGTTAGCCTTTCTTGTGCATGTTAGACTGGGGAGGCCCACATTCGGTAGCCGAGGTGATGATATACGTGTGCAAGAAATGACGCCTACCTGGGTAAGAACCAGCAGCACCATGAGCACGCACGCGTGTGCCTGTGTGCGCACACACGCGTACATACACAGAGGGTAGCCCTGGAAGCACAGCCAGTACTCCATCTGCGCTGATGGAGTAGAGCCAGGCTGGGGATACGAGGACAAGGTGCCTGATACAATCAAACCAGACGCTTGAGGAATGGGGAGTATGACTCAATTGAATTTTCTGGTTAGCTAGCTGAAGGTCAAACAAAAACGCTTTTGGTTTCAAACCTTGTTGCTGCAAACGTTGCTAAAGCACACAAGTCCACGTTCCCGCCCCACTTAATGCTGTGCAGCATATTGAACGTGACAGATTCATTCTCTTATGACTGTGGAGCTTGAAGCCTCACTGTCGTATTTCCCAACATCAGTCTGCATTTCGCAGCACCGTGGATGTGGAAGGTGTGGGCTCTCTGGGGGAATGGACGCTCATGGAACCTATTAGTTGCTTTTGCCTGTGTGTGATTTGCAACTTTCTCCAAAAAGGAGGGATGGCATGCAGTTCAGATCAATGGAGGGTTCTGGGGGTGACAGCTGGATCCCAGAGAACTATAACTAAGCCTGGTCCAGACAGTAGCACATTGTTAAATTCTTGTGCCTCTAGCTTAGACACCTGTCCAAGTCTCCACGGAGTCACTGTGAATGACGAAGAGGAATGCAGAGGATAAACAGCGGCAACTAACATTCCAGGAGGCCCAGGCCCTGAGCATTCCACACATTAACTCACTGAATTCCCTAACCGCCCTTTGTGGTATACGATATTCTTAAAGTGTGTGATCGGGAATTATTCAATTTATAAATGAGGAGACGAGCTCGGAGTGTTAAGGCCTGGCCCAAGGTGGTGCGGCTGGGATGCTGCAGAGCTGGGAGCTGGAGCTCGGGTCTGACCCCAGAGCCTGCAGTGCTCGGCTACGCCCCCCATCCAGGAGCCTGGCCCACGGGTGCTGCCGAATTCGGTTCTGTTTCTGTAAGTGCTTGTGGGAAAAGGCTAGGGACTCAGGGCAAGTGTGGCTTGATTAATAAATTAAAACCGGGATATCATGTTGCTGGAGACTGCAACCTGGGAGTGAACTTGGCTGTGAAATAAGGGAAGAAATAGCCTGGTTGTAAGAGTACTTCTGGGGCAGGAAGTCCCCTGATAAGCTGGCATGGGAAGTGGTCTGCCTGAGAGCTTCCTGTTGGCTTGTTGGGAAAAAGAGAGAGAGAGAGATTGTTCAGACAGGTCCATAATCAGTACAGGTTGTGAACAACTGAATTCTGTTCCCTCACAGCTGGGATACACGCAGGGTATGAGGTGGCTTAGCTAATAACCACAGAGTGGCTCGCGGTGACTAAGGGGTGGGGTGGGGAGGAGAGATGGGACCTGCCTCCTTAAAGAACCTCTGTCCTAGGAGACAAGGAAGGTGACACCGACTGGGAATGCACAAAGTGTTTATATTTCATCACCAAACAGTTAATATTTTACATTGATAAATTGGAATAGATGGTAAAATATGGTGAAATGATAGCCGCTATTTTAGGGTCCTCATATTTAAATGGATCGATTTTTATCTCCATTATAAAGGCACTTTTGGGTAATTCCTTTTACAGTCATGTGAGGATTAAAAGTCAGTACTTGTTATTACTATTACCATGTTTCTAGGGAATAAAAACTTTAGCACATGTACAACAATAATATAATGGTTAGTCTCCTTAGCAACTGCCTCAGTAAGAGATCTTGACTTTGTAAGTCATGAGTGATAATTACAAATAAAGTACATTAAAAATATGAACAATTACAACTATGTTGTTGATATGAATGAGAGTCTTGCATCTTTCTCCCATTTTAAGAAATACCAAACATCTGATTCCTCAGGTAGCAATGCTAATGCATTTTTGCCCTTTTCAACGACTTGACCCCGTGACCTCGGTTTTACTCACGTTGGTTACCACAGCCAGAATTGCGATTCCTTGCATGATGGGCTGCCATGCTCCGATGTCCTGGGCTTTTTCTGGCACCATGCGACGGTACTGGGTAGTCATTTTCCACGCGTCCACTCGTATTTCCAATATATTATTCACCAGAGCCAACAGAGGGGCCAGTGGAAAAGAGGCCACAAATAAGGTGACAAAGCCAAACTGAATAACTGTCAATGAAATGGACACACATCACGGATGGTGGAGGGATGGAAAGACAACGGCAAACAACAAACTAACCCCCAAAGAGAACAGACATTTGTGGCACTAATAATATTCAACAGTAAAATAATTAAAACACAAATATGAGAACTCTAAGGAAAAAGATGAATTATAGCCTGTTTCTTTCACATTTATATACTTAATAGGAATAATATATTTAAACATCTTTAATCAACCAAAGTTATTTGCTGCTAAATGAACTTGGGACACTCTAAGCATATAATTCATTCTCAATGTTGACATAATAGAACATTGGAAGATGATTTGTGAGTTAGGGCTGAAAAAAAGAAAAACTGTGGCAATATCTAACAAACTAAAAAGAAATAAGACATGCACCTTTGGGGAGACTCCGTTTAGAGAACGGTGGAGGAAATATGCTGAAAACAGGCAAATGAGCAAGCTCCCCTGAGTCTGCCAGTGCAGCAGTCAGAGAAGTTGAGGGATTACCACACATCACAGAAATGTACTTGACAAACGTGTCTTAAGTTAAAATATAATCCCTTCCTTAGGAAGTTTTATCTTGAAGTTGCTGCAGTCTCTGTGGTCACCATAAGTCAAGATGCAAGTGGTGACTTAGAAGTTCTCTTCTTGCCTGTAATTTACGTGGCGTACACTATATATACACTCTACGATATTATGTTCCGTTTTAGACCCTTCCCTCCTAACTGGCAGACTTACAAATGCAAGTAAGACTGTGGAGGAGAGGAGAATGTCAGCCCCTTTAGGGCTACCGCTTAGACAAGGGGCAGGGACCACGCTGGCCAGGAAGGGCCAGGCTGTGGAGGGTGGCTGGGCAGGAGGAGCTGGCAATGGCTTCTGGTCTCAGAGGCCAGGCTGTGGTACAAACAGGTGTGGTCATGTCCAGGGAAATCAGATAAGCAAGGACTAGAGTTGGTGATGTCATCGAGTCAGCAGCACAGCATCAAGCAGTGATGTCAATGTCTGTGTCTGTGACTCATCTAACCCTGAATGAACTCAACTACCTACAGGTGTGAACTGGCATGTGCGTGTCCTAACGAAGGGACCACTCACAGATGCCAGACCTCATGATTCAAGGGAAGCCAGAAATTCGGACTAGATTGGCAATAAGCTCAGCTAAAAACCCCAAAAAAGAAAAGGTACCATTTATAATGACAACAAAAGTACAGACGATTTAGAAATAAATTAGTGAGAAATGTTAAGACTCTTACAATGCCTTTAAAAAATAAGGTAAAACAAATGATGAATGAATAAATGCTGCACAGACTCAACTTTGGGGACATATCACATTTTTTCCTCTAAAATATAAATTAGAATTTGAATGCAAATTTAGTTAACAATCCCAAATGAATAAAAAAAGCTGAAAGGTGATGCTGAAATTTTTAAAGAAATACACACAAATAAAACAGTAGGAGGAATGTGTGAACTGACAGTATTAGGGACATCCTGAAGAACAACAAAACGGGACTAGCTCTACGAGATATTAATACATATTACAGTGCTATGATAATTGAAACAGTTTATAACAGGTGCACTAGTAGATAGTATGAATCATACAGAATAGATTTCAAGAATAGATGCAGATATTCATGGGATTTTAATGTATTATAAATATGATACTTCAGTAGATTCGAACATGGAGCGATTAGCTCCACACTGGAAAAACTGGAATAGAGTCCTCACTTTTGACACCAAAATCAATTCCAGTTGGTATAGTCTGTTCTGATATTCAAGTGAGAACAACCTTTGAAAGCAAGCAAGAAAGAGAAAGTAACAGCCTATCAATTCAATTCAGCAGGGCAAAAACACTCATCGGGAAAACAAAGATAACCCTCGCCTGGCACTTCTTCATGACCTACATGCTAATACTTTCCACGCTTTCTTCATCACTTTAAAGTCAAGTTTCTTGAAGTACCTACACTGAGTCTTTCTCCATCCCTGCCGCAGCCCTCATCCTTGCACCGAGACTTCTGCTGGATCTGCCCGCAGCACTCACAATTCAGTCCTTAGTGATGTGCCTACTAGCCCAGTGGTCGGCAAACTCATTAGTCAACAGAGCCAAATATCAACAGCACGATTGAAATTTCTTTTGAGCGCCAAATTTTTTAAACTTAAACTATATAGGTAGGTGCATTGTTATTAACTTAATTAGGGTACTCCTAAGGCTTAGGAAGAGCCGCACCCAAGGGGCCAAAAAGCCACATGTGGCTCGCGAGCCGTAGTTTGCTGGCCACGGTACTAGGCTGATTTTGATATGGCCAAACATTTCCCTCTCTGTGGAATGTGTTTCCTCTTCGTTATTGTTTCCCTTAAATTTTAAAAAGCCATGGGGTATGTGTGTGTGTGTACACATATATAAAAATATATATGTATACACACATTTTTTTAAAGGCTACCTAGCTATAATACTTCTTCCATTTTGGAAAGCTCATCCTGCCAAGACAAGGAAACATCAGTGCAGGTGGTGGATGGAAACAGAGAAGAGGTGAGGAAGTGGGGGAGACAGGCCTGCATCCTAGAGAGTGGGGTTGGGGTGCTGTAGCCATGGAGCAAGAGGAGAGGAAGGGGGTGGTGCAAGGAGCAGGTGAAGACAGCTGGTATTAATGACAGTAAATTAAATGGAGAAATTAATACATTGTTTTAATTTTTAAAAATTAGGGATGGAGGAAGGTGAGGTCAAACAGGGTCCATGTCATTACTTTACTGCATTCCATTTATGGTTTGTGCCCACTGGGAAGGCATCGCCAAGTTCTGGAGACACTGCTGCCTGTGCTGTGTCGTGCTCTATGTTTGAAATGCTAGCTTATGGCCTCGGGACTATAGACCGACACACCATTTCTCTTATGTCCCATGCCCAAGATTTCAGAAGTCACAACCATACACTCAGGGAGGCAATTTTGGTTAACACCCCAGATTACTCCAATAATCTCAAAGGATAGTGGGGAATTCGCTAAATAAAAAGAAATTTCACTCAAAAAGTGCCCTCCCTCTCTCATCTGCCGCTCAGTGGTTAAGCATCAACCTATGAACTAGGAGGTCCTGGTTTGATTCCCGGTCGGGACACATGTCTGGGTTGTGGGCTCGATCCCCGGGGGGGGGGGGCGGGGGGGGGGGGAGCAGGAGGCAGCCGATCAATGATTCTCTCTCATCATTGATGTTTCCATCTCTTTCTCCCTCTCTGAAATAAAAATATATTTAAAAAAAGAAGTCCCCCCCCAAACCTATGCCCTACAGAACTTGGTGGGGGTGGCTGGAGCAATCTTAATGTAAATTCCACTCACAGTGGGATGTGTGTGTTGAAACTCCAAGCTCAAGTCACTTAAGTGCCTATGAGGACTAGGGCCAGGCGGTGGTGTTCCAGCTGCGAATGAAAGAAGCGGAGGCCTGGCAGCTCCCTCCCACAGAAGCAAGCTGGCGGGGAGAGGCACGCGCAGTCACTACCGCCGCACAGGGATCAAGCTAAGGCCTGAGAAAGGGACAGCTAGCGTGTGTGGGAAGTGGAGGGTCGCTGCGGGGGCCTGGCAGGAATTCCTCAGAACAGAAGGCAGGTGTTTCGGGCTGGCGCAAGGCCTACGCAAGGCCGGAGGGCTCCAGGGTTGTTTGTCGGAAGGTGTTCCCCTTCATAACTGAAAAGGCACATGGTGGTATCATCATGATATGGGAAACAGGAAGGAAGGAGAAACTGTGTGGTGATGAGACCACCACCAAAGGCACTCTCTTTAGAAAAACAAAAATAATTCAGAAGGCACTTAGGAATTCTATCGCCCACAAAATAATCGATTTCACTATGGAGTTGAAGATGGAATAACAGACTGCCTACTCTTATAAATTGATTAATTTTTCTAATTCATTAGGTATTATTTAGATAATAGGAAAACAATTTAATAAATATAAAAAAACAATAATAGTTGTTATTTCATCTTTTAAGGTAGGGTGAGGCCAAATTATTCAGTTGGAAATTATTTTAATGAGACTAGGAAACCCTAACGGTCATATCAACTTCTCCCCAAGCCACAACCCTGTAACTTTTCCTCTCAATGTCACTGGTTTGACTAATCAACTCCAGGAAAATAACTCTTTTTTTCCAACTTTTATTGGTGCCAAAATAACAAATGACATTCTGCCCCAGCATGTTGTTATTAATGCTGATAATGGCTCCACATGAAATATTTATAATTATGACTCATTTTAGAATAACAGGTAAGTGTCTTGAAAGTCCTTTTGGAAATAGAATAAATATAGCTTCTGCATTATGTATGGCAGCCACACCCTTAATTGAACCTGGTCACAAAACATAACATGAGCAAAAAAGGAAATTCAAATCAGACTTCAGGCTGCAAAGCGTTGCTGACTGTAGAAGCTCCGAGATGAACCTTTCACTCACTGAAGGAAGCAGCTGTGTTTCCATGGATAACATGTATTTTTACAAGCAATTATTTTATATATAGAATGTGACTTAATAAAAGCCGCCCTTTCTCTCTGCCGACTTGTAAACAGGAACCACAAAGGGTATCTGCAAACACACAGACCCCTTTGCATAAATGCAAGGTCTGTCACCCAAAATGTTGTGCCTCCTGTTCTATTCTCCTGAGCTCAAGAAACTGTAATTCATTGCAATGGTTAGCTGAAAGGGCGCAGATACAAAACATACACATTGTTAGCCTTCTGACAGATATAATCGTGCCATGCATAATAGAAAAGAAGTTGGAAATCTATTTTGAGGTGCATCCATTTAAAGGCAACTAAGAGCTCAAAATCCAGTTCAACGGAAGAGAAACAGAGCCGAAGCAAACACTCCACTAATGGACAAAGGCCATCAAGAAGCAGAAGGCCTGTGCTAAATCTTAATTCCAGACCAGCCAAATGGTTCTAAATTCAAGCCAGTGATGAGTCATGAGGTCACTCAAGGAACCAGGCAGGAACCACCAGCCAGAAGGAATAGATACGCTGCTAGAGGCAGGTGTGAAAGCAGGCGGGGGGGGGGGGACCCTGAATGAATCACCCCTGGGACAAGCAGCAACATGTCCCTCCTCCTGGCCTCCTGCACAGCCTTGCTTACAGGACTTGGTTTGGAAGTGTATCTGCCAACAGCCGTGCCCGCGTGGACTCCAGCCGGGCCGAATCACATCTAATATTAATTTCAAGTTCAGTCTCACACAACATGGTTAGAATGCTCCGAGAACTAATGGTGAAGATGAAGCTCAATGACCACGCCATATCATCGATGATACATCTTTAACTCCGTACAACGAAGATACACAGTCACCTTATGTGAAAGCCTGATTATATAGTTTTGTATTATCAGGCTTTCAAATGGAGGAAAACATATCCCATTTTAATATGCTAGATCATTATTTGGCTTGATAACCCTGACTTTTGGGATCCAAAACATGCTCCAATATAATTTATATCACTTAAAGCATCACTGATGCTCCATTATAACTTATATCATCTAAAATATCACTTGTGACTTACTCATTTCAAGATACTCGTAAAATAATCCCAGTCTTCCCATGAGTTGCAGGTGGTAGTCCTGTTCCCATCGCGGGGTTACCACTTCTGAACCTGAAACTGTGCGGTAGCGTCCAATTAGATTCTTGACCCAGCTGCCAAAAGGACCAAATGATGAGTTAGAATGTTATCAGACCAGGTCATAAAAGTATTTAGTGATATCTCAAGTTGAATGCATTATCTTCCCAATAAATTCATCTGGTGCTTTAACTATATACTTCAGTGTATCAAAATTGTAACTGCTACATTTTCTCTTAGCTCCTTTTATATGGGCAGTTTAGTTTTTAAAAGATGCTTTCCCTCTTTTGATTAACTTTCTTTTTTTCTCATTTCTATGCTATACAAAATTGTCTTTCCAGAGAAAAACAAAGACATGGATTGTGAGCGGGTGGTAAGTGCTGTGGAGAAAAAGTGTTTGCATTTGTGGTAGGGAGGAGTGGGGTGGTGGCAGCTTGGTTTGTTAAAAGTAACATTTGAAAAGAGATATTAAGAAGGTAAAAGGGTGTCACTGAGCAGTGGTGAGAACATTGGTCTGCACACAGAAGGTTCTCGGGTTTGATCCCTGGTTAAGGGCACGTACAGGTTCGATCTCTGGCCCTGGTCAGGGCGTGTGCAGAAGACAACCAATCTGTGTCTCTCATATCGATGTTCCTATCTCTCTCACCCCCTCCCTCTTTTCCACTCTAAAGAAAAATCAATAGAAAAAATATCCTCGGGTGAGGATTAACAACAACAAAAAAGAAGGCAAAGGGGCAAGCAGGGGAGATAAAGAGACCATTGTGAGGATTTGGGTGATTTTTACTCTGAGGGAACTGGGGAGCCACTGAGGGACACAGAGAAAAGTGAGATAGTTCGAGATGGGATAAAACAGCTCAAGATCCTATGCTAAGCTGGACAGATCGAGGACCAGAGACATGATAAACTTCCTGGAAGCCATCATGCAGAGCAAGGAGGAGACGGCCGTGGGTGGCCCAGCTCTGCCCATTGCTGCGCACTGTCCCCGCAGAGCCGTCCGCTGTTCTTTTTCTATGTTGTGTTTTTCTCTTCCTCAAAGCCTAGTGGCCCAGATAAATGCTCCCCCTTTTTATGGCAATTTGTCCTGAAAAGAACTCAAAGTTGGCATCGACCTGAGGGTGCACCTGCAGCAGAGAGAACCGTTGTCCCCTAAAGCAGCGGGGCTTGTGGTTTCCTCGTGGTGTTCATCAGGGGAGGAGCCACAACAACAAACTTCAAATGCAGACACAACATCCGACTAAGCTTCGGCTGAAGGAACACCATGTTTATATGGATTTCACATTCCGACAGTGAGAAGGCTTCTCACTAAGTAAAGGCAGCTGAATATATTGCATGTGCATGCACACACGTGGGAACATGTACACACACACATACACACACACACACACACACACACAGTAAGATATGACTACCTCACCATGTGGGGTTTCCCACTGCTGCTGATCTCAGCATTAACTTTGCACTGACCGTTCCATAAGGTTTACTAAGGGAGATTTCTCTACGATAAACGTGCCCCTGGCTTCACGATCCTTCCCCACTTCTCTTCTATGACATTAGGGACGGAGCAGGAGGCTGTGGCAGGTGGAGGGGATGTGGACACACGCAGGCACCCCTTGAGTCTGAATCCACACTTCACTGCTTAGTCAGCATGTACCTTTGGTCAAGTTCAAATCAAATGGGTGATAAACCCTCCACTGCCCAGGGTTGCTGTCAGGACTGAATGATTCCAAACAGGTAAAGCATTAGCACACTTCCTTACACCTCAGACCCCACCACACAGGATTAGTTTTTGACCCACCCAGGCCTCAGTTATTTAGAACTGGCTTGGGGACGCAGTGCTGTCTGGATCAGTAGATCTTACTCCAGCCCTTACAAGAAAAACAATGCTAGTTGCTAGTGCTACTTCCTAGGCTCCAACCCAAAGCTCTGAAATCCGTCAAGTCCGGGTTTTACAGGCGTCTTGTGACGCAGGTGGCACCAGGGACCACAGGTGTCCATCACCCCTCCTGACCCCAAACTCCAGATGACTGGTTTCGATTGGCTTCTGTGTTGCTCTGCCTCACACTTCCAGCCTCAGCCTCTTGCTGAATCCGCTCCGGGGCCCAGAGAGGCAGGTCTTTTATTACTGGGATCCCAAATCCATCACAGTTTGGATTCGGGTGGAAGCTTCTGTCGTGGCATGACTGACTCACCTAGTGCTTCCCTCCGGTACGTACTGTCCTGCCTTCCCTCACCCAGAACTAGTCATGTCAGAGCTCAGTCTCTCTGAAGAGCTTCCCTTCCTGAGCTACAGACGCGAAGCCTCCTGTTCAGTCTTCCTGAATGAGCCACTCATCTGTGGAAGGAAATCTCAGGCCGCAGTCCGTCCACCATCGCCCTGGTCTTTTGGGTTTTCTACTGGGTCATGATTCTAGTGCAGGGACATCCATCTTGACTGCACATGAGACTCACATAGAGCAATTTTTAAAAATACAGACACTTCTTCCCCTGGCCACGGCTGCACGCTGCCTCCCTCCAGCAGGGGTTACTAAATAATTTTCCTAGGAGTTTACCTGGCATATTAGCATCACAGCATTGTAATAAGTTGCCTTCTAAGAAGCCTTTATTAGGTGTAGAGCACAGCGTGAAGTACTCTGTACCTCATTTTCTCTTTGATCTTCGTTATTATATTTAATCCACATATGGCAGAAAATCACCATTTGTGTTTTGAATGTTCTCTAGGATTCCCACTCCCTAACTTTGAACACAAGCATCCTTTACTCCCTGAGTCTATTTCATGCCTGAGTTTATATTGTCCCTGAATTTAAAAAGCAATGAAGGATACCTGTATTCAGGGTTCTCTTATTGTAGGTCTCTGGTTCCCCCTCTAGCCAATGCACATAAAATATCTCTCCTCAAGGGAACAGTTCACTTTTCTTGTAAGTAGTCCGTGCCCATTGAGGAAAGTACAGAAAACATAAAGGAAGACAATTACAGCCATCTATTATCTAAACTTTGACCAAAGGATGATTCTGTTGGCATTTTGTATATTTAACTTTAATTATTTTCCTTAACATTTTATCATAAAAATTTCTCCAGAGTGAGCTGCTTAGTGCAGAGATTGCACCAGCTTGTTAAGTATGCCCAGCATACAATTCCCAGGGAAGCCTCCGACACCAAGTGAGGCCAGGAAGGCCGAGGAGCTCTGAGCTTGCTGTCCAAGTCCCACAAACAATTCTACTAACTTACTAATTCTATTAAGTTATTAACGTTATGGATTTCAGGCATATGAGTCACTCATTCACTCAGCAGGTGCTGAGTGCCTTTTAAACACCAGGTGCTGATGAGACCCCCGCCGGAACCTCGGGCTCAGTGCCGGGTATGCTGCTTCACTTACTCCAAGAGTCCTAGCCAAGGGCCCGAGTGGGGCTAGGGGGGAAGAGGGAGAAACGGGGCGGGAAGAGGTACATTTACGGTGGAATCCCAAATTAACATAATATTCTTAAATAGTGTGAAAAGAGTCGCTGACTTAAAAGGCTTTTCTCTCCCTTCCTACGTATTTTTGGGATGGGGGTAGCACTGGGTAGCAAGAGTGACTAACGTATCTTTAGTATGTTAGAATTTTGTAAGAAAGAATCGGACACTTGCATCTATACACAGAGAAGAAGCAGTGGCGAGAAGAGCCTGAGTCACTCTCTAACTTGGCTAACACCTAGCATTCCCAGTTTTCAAACAAGAGAAAAGATGATTCAAAACACACTGTTGTAGATCAGGAGAAGAAATATCGGAAGGCAAACGTCAGGTCCCTATCATCTGTAGCCACGGGCTTACGGGAAATGAAGGTGTAAACACAGACATGTTTACACTGTTGGTTGGACCTTCTTGTCGGAGACCTGTAATAAGCATCGAGTCTACGCTACCTTAGAGGTAGGCGTGCAGTCACGTGGACATGTAGGCAAAAGGCTTGGCTGGGTGGGCTCTGTTACCCCGCCCCACGTCCCGGATTACACGACTTGACACTCACGGAAGTAGCACCTCTTGTATGTTATTCCAGATTGCTTTTCCTCCCATGATTATCAGCAGCTGCGTTGTCAGTTCAAGGAGACAGCCACCTGGGTCGCACTGGAATATTAAAAAGAATCTCATTTAGAATTTAGATGGCTCTAACATGAAACAGAATCATGCATTTTAATTTTTCCGATCTTCACTTTAGGCTGGAAAAAAAAATCTAAGCATGTACAACGAAGAAACTGTCTTCAGTTGTCTTGGGAATGTAACTCTGCGTTCATACCTCTTCATTCCTGTATTTTCCCAGCCAATACACTGGATCTCCAGGGTAACCTACAAATTTGCCCTTGAAGAAGGCGATGTAGAAACACGAGGAGTAGTAGTTGACAAACTGGAATAAGAACATCTTCATGGTGAGGCTGTTCTCATAATCAGTCTGGGTCCGTGGGAGTTCTGTAGTTAACCAAAGAAAAGTTAAGTTTTAAAAACTGTGAACAGTGATGAGACCCTAATCAAAGACACAGGAGTTAAAATGTTTTAAAAATACAATTCACACTGTTTCCATTTAAGCTGTTTTGAGCTCTTTAATACAACTACTGTGTGAATTCAAGTTTACACATTGTTATAAGAGCTTCTCCCCCATAAATATATCCCACAAGGCAAAAGTATTCAACTGTTCCTTAAAATGTACAATGTTATCAAATGGGTAAGAATGATTTTCTCTCGTCTTTTTTAGGGTAGGTGGAAACTTGCCAGGAGCATTTGGGGAGGACAAACCAGATCCCCCTCCTAGTTTAGAGTTTAGATTGGGCTCATCACTCTCAGAACATGACCACTGAGCAGACACATGCAGCCAGTGGGAAGCACTTAACTTTGGTCACAAAGCAGCTGCCTGGGACACAAGCCAGAGAGGAGAATCACTTATTACAAAAGCCAGAGCTGAAGAGAATGGAGCTGTATGAATGCGAACAGAACGGGGGGGAGACATGTAACAGCACGATCGCCTGTCCTCTCAGCAACAGAGGCGCGTATCTGCCACTAGAACCATGACCCTGCTCCACTTATTTGCAATAAAGAGATGATTTACTTTCAACAACAGGGCACATGATGTAATGTAACTGCAAATATTATCCAGCACTGATCTGTTTATACAAAGCTGGGACATTATAATGATTGTCTCTGCTTTGTCCCTTTCACTAATGCCAAGCTGTAGCTAATTTCATCGCCCACTCAGGCCAGAGAAAATAGGTTTACACTTGAAATTTTAGAGGCTGGAATTGAAATGCCAGAAAGATACGGTCTCCATCTCCACCAGGTTCTGAAAATGTCCTAGACCCGACTGAAACTATGGTAGGAACTTACCAAAATTAGTAATCATGATTGCCACTTTTTCATAGATGGTGTTCAGAATCATGATGATGACGAAGCTGATGACGGAAGCGGTGATGGATGTGGCTGTCTGTGGGGTCAGATACTTCTGGATTGGGTCTGTTCCATTCAGGTTCTTGGGAAGTTTTGCAGAAAATACAATGAACACTGAGAGTCTGTAGACAATGATCCCAATGACTGAAGCGATGATCAGCAGGATCTGAAAGCACAATAAACACAGCAGCGTGAGACTCCCCAATCTTCATATTTTACACTGAAAAATCAGCCTCAGGCCTTAAGTGGACAAGGTGCATGGGTGAAGTGATGTGAAATCTCACAGAACTGCCACAAGAGAGGCAGAAATCAAGTGCGTTAAAGGTCAAAGAAAGGGAAAGGAATGAAGGAAGTCACAAGAGAATGTGTCCATTAAAGTGAGACGTTAAAGTAGGAGAAGCTGTGTGTGGGGAGTGAGGGAGTATGGGAACTCTGTACTTTCTGAGCAATTTTTCTGTAAATGCAATGCTGCTCCAAAAAAAAAAAAAAAGGAGAGTGTGTCTACAGATGGAGTAAAAATGGAATAACTGGGAGCACGTTCTGGTAGAAGGAAAAGGTCTTTGTGATAGCAGGACCAGAGAAAACATCCCTCTATACTTATGAAGTCATTTAGGTTATGAATCAGTGTTTTTTTGCTCCATTAAGGGCATATGTGTCCTCCCAACAGAGCACGTATCTCTGGTTCAGGCTCAGCAGGTGCCAGCTTTCGTCTTAGTTTCGTACCAAGGGCGGGTCTGCCCAGGACCAGAGTTCCGAAGCTGTGCAGATGCCCCAGGGTAACCCCCGGAAATGGCAGCAGGTCTCTGCTCATCAAAGCTTCACCCACTTTTCATACTCACATGGTAAGACCTTACACTGGCAGTTATTCGTAACCTGTGTTTGCACAAGATTCATTTCCCTAACCCAGTGGTCGGCCAACTGCGGCCCCTTGAATGTGGCTCTTCCACAAAATACCACGGGAGGGCGCGCACATGCAGTGCGATTGAAACTTCGTGGCCACACTCAAGGGGCCAAAGGGCCGCATGTGGCTCTCGAGCCGCAGTTTGCCGACCACTGCCCTAACCCACTGCATTTTTGACCGCACACCCCGTGTCAGCAGGAGTGTGTGAAGCAACAGTTTGCGCGTGGTTGCTAGGATTTCACTTCCTCACCAGGCAGGTTTTCTCTGCCACTGAACAGTGCACACCAGAGGTCCCGTTTTGAAACTGTTTGCCCTGCATCTTCCTCTTGGACAAACTCCAGAGCATGAACTCGAAGTGTCTGACTGCAGGTGATGACCACCATGAGAGAGAAAATCCATAAAGAATGTGAGTCTCAGGACCAAGCAAATGGGGTCATGGTTACAGGAACAGAGGAAGGTCACTGCTCACCTTGGAGAGCAGTCAAGGCAGCGATTGCAAGCACAGCCCTGGAGCCAGCCTCCTGCATGGGAATCCGGCTCTGCCCTGTTCAAGGGCTGGGGGACCGTGGACAAATTATTGAACCTTTAGGGGCCTCAATCTCCTCACCCATATATGGGGGGATCATAATATCAACTAACTTACAGAATTTTTGTGAGGACTCAGTGAGCTGCTCTCAGTAAAGACACAGAACATTTAGCCCAACATATGAAAAGTACTATATAAATATTAGCTCTGATTTTGGCAGCTAAAGTGTTAACAAGATGTTTTCCTTACCTTTTTAGGCCATCAGTTTGTAGAGAAGGATTATATTTCCTCCTCTAATCTCTTTCATTATCTCCTTTCCTTCACTGTTAAGGAATAACATTTAAAAAAAAAATATGTGGCGTATATATGAAAATTTCCAAGGCTGAGAAATATATATTAGTGAGGGTATATCAAATTCTTTCTCTCTCAGCACAACACATATAGTCCATATAATTTTTGAAGTTATTAAGTAATTATAATAGTTAAGATTCTTTCAGTGCTCACTATTCGCCTCAGCACACATGTATCTTTAAGTCCTCACACAGCCTGGGGAGGGAGGCAGTATCAGATCTCCTTTCAGATAAGGAACAAGAGCCACATAGAGACAAAGCAATTTGCCCCAAAGTTAGCAACTAGGGAGTGAAGTAACTGAGATATGCCAAGAACTCCAAAGACTACTAACCTCTACATGGCACTGCCTCCCACGTGGTTTCTGAAGTGAATTCTAATTCATTCCAGAGCTTTTGCAAACTTAATGTTTGCAAACTTCTTCAGGCACGTGACCGGCTCCATATTTCTCCATAGGAGGCAAAGAAGCTTTGCATTCGCCTTCCTCAAGTTTCTTACCTATCTTTCCTCACTCTAACTTTAATATACTTTTCTTACCACAACTCTGAATATGTACTCATCGTAGAAAACTTGAAAGTACTCTGTCGTGAACAATAGCTGCTTTTGCTGCCCGAGGTCTGTTTCCAGTCTGAGAAAAGGACCCAGATTTTGCTTTGGGGGTAATTCTCTCTACTTTTAGTCCCATGGTTTGGGCTAGACTGCCCTTCCTCCCCTGGGATCCTGATTAGACTGAGCCAGATAGGTATCTCATCCTATTGACCTCAGCAATGGACTCCAGGACTGACAACCTAGTAAGAGCCACTTATGGGAGGAGATAACTATAGTGCCCATGGGAAAGAGAAGCTTCCGTTAGAGGACGCTGCTAAGAGAGACCTTTCTCAGCTTCCACGTGATGTGAGATCTGGAAACATAAGGGAGAGTGCCCAGAACCACCAGCGGGAGACCACAGGGCACAGAATAAAGATGGAACCAAACCCAGCCCTTGACATCATCGGGGCTGCAGTACCGATCCTGGACCAGAGCCAGGCCTCAGACTGAGATTTTCAGTTACAGGAACCGATACCCTCCAACCCCGACTTGGCAGCAGATTGATTTTTCTGTCACCCACAACTGAAAGATTCCTAACTATAAAAGTAAAGACTAAAAAGTACACAAAAATAGGGAAAATGTATCTATCTATCTATCTGCAGGCACAATTCCTTCAGAACTATGTGGTTTGCAATATTAAGTCATTTTAATAATTAATTGTATCTTTTCCTTAAGCCTATCATAACCGTGACATTTTTACATGTCATAAAATATTTTCATGGACATAGCTTTTCACAGCTGTACAATACCCGATGGTATAAAGAGTGGGAAGTAGAATATTTTGGCTGAAATATATATATAGTGACTAAGTCTTTACTGACTTATATTTATTCTGAAATGCTTCCTGTTTAAAAGTTTCTAAAACCTGAATTAGATTACAGCATATGAATATTTTTGACTCTTGATACTGCCAAATGGCTTTCTAAGAAGGCCAGAGGAGTGTAAAATTCTAACAGCCGAGATATGAGAGTGCTGATCACTGCATTTCATCCTCTCCAACACTGAGTCATCACTTGAGAGGTGAAAAATCACATCTCATTTTAATGTGCACTAATCTAATCACTACTGAGGTTTGGCATCTGCCATGACAGTTTTCCTTTGTGCCTGTGTACTCATGTTCTCTGCCTCCAAGCTCCTGAGGTCTTGAGTATTAGCTAAGGAGTGATCTGGACTTTGTATTGAAGTTATTAACCCTTTGCCATATTTGTTAATAATTATTAATTCTGGTGTTTTGTTTAAGCTTAGAATTCTTTTGATGTATGAAAATTGTTAAATATTTTCTTCCGCCGAGGCCGGTTTGGCTCAGTGGATAGAGCGTCGGCCTGCGGACTGAAGGGTCCCAGGTTCGATTCCGGTCAAGGGCATGTACCTGGGTTGCGGGCACATCCCCAGTGGGAGATGTGCAGGGGGCAGCTGATCGATGTTTCTCTCTCATCGATGTTTCTAACTCTCTATCTCTCTTCCTTCCTCTCTGTAAAAAATCAATAAAATATATTAAAAAAAAAAATATTTTCTTCCAAAAGTTCTCCCATTGCTATTAAGTTTAGAAAATCTTTTTATATCTAGAGATCATATATTCATCAATATTTATTTCTAGTTATTTTTGGTGTTACTTATTTTTAATATTTCAGGTATTATAGCATGTGGTTTCTTTCTTCAACTTTTCCGCCAATAGCTAACAAGTACATTTATTGAATAATATTTACTTATGCCAGATTTAGAATGTCTCCCTTCTCCTACTAGTATATTAAGTTATTACTGATATCAGAGCCCATTCTGGGCTTCATGTCCTATTCTCTAATTTGGCTCTT
Source organism: Myotis yumanensis (assembly GCF_028538775.1). Lineage (NCBI taxonomy): Eukaryota > Metazoa > Chordata > Mammalia > Chiroptera > Vespertilionidae > Myotis > Myotis yumanensis. The sequence continues at coordinate 168,585,065 of NW_027223754.1, forward strand.
CTTGAGACAACAAAACTCTTGTATATTACAGATCATTATATTTCTAATATGATTTTATTAGTAATAAACTCAAAATTAATTTCATAAGTTCAGATATTTTAGAAATATTGTCTTTTGATCTAGAATCATTTGAGGCTTCTTTTATATTTTTCACTAGTTTTTATGCCTTTTCTTTGATAGTTCCTGTTATCTTTTTGTTAAGACTATTCTTAGAGCTTTACACATTAATTTGTCATAACTGAAATTTATTTTAGTTGCTACTGATGAAAAATTTTAGAATTCTTAGTGCCTCCCATATGGCTTCTTCACCAGAAACTGGAAAATACTGGACCGCTGATCTGATTTAAACCAGTAAGATTACATAGTTTCCAGCTCAGCTTCTAGCTTCCTTAGCATTTAAAACAGGATATTAAGTTTTGTGAAGGACTCACCCAGAACAAGACAGCACTGGCGCAGAGGACGGCACGTATGCACTTCCCCCAGGTAGTGAAGGGAACCCGCTCTTCTTCCTGATTAAAAAGAAAAAAGAAGTTCCAACAATCAAGAGATTACTCCAATGAAATGATTTTTCTCCTGCGGGTCACTATATCCTAGGCTGACTTCAATTTTTCTAAAAATTAGTTTTCAAACATAGCCTCCTTCCTCATAATTGCATGGGTCATTTTTGTTAACAATTTCAAACATACATACAACAAAACATGCAGTGCTCATTTTAATAATATTTTTTGAAAATGCAAGTGTGAACAATAATTCATCTGCCATAACCTGAGCTCGGGAGTCGGGTACCTGACAATGCCACGCTGTGAAGCTGCATTCCTGAGCTTGTCTTAGGTGCCAGAAGTGAAGCAATGAGAGGGAGCCCAGAGCCCGTGCCAGACAAAACGCCTCACAGATGTTTGCAAATGCTAGGAATCCAGTATGTGTTTCCTGGTTGAGCTTTACACGTTTACTTTGTCATAACTGAATTTTTAAAGTTTCCCCTTTATATGAATATATTTAAAATTTTAAGAGCAGAAATCAATACCTCCCAGGATTTACCTGGATAGTAAGAGAAGCTATAGTAGAGCAATCACTGTAAATACCTTGGTGCTATTTACTCTGTGCCAGGTACTATTCTAAGGAGGTTCTAAACATGAAGTCGATTCAGCCTTACTACAATCAGCTGAGGAAGCAACTATGTTTGTTTCCATTTTATAACCGAGGAAATAATGGCACAGAGAAGTTAAATAATTTGTCCAGAGTCATTCAGCCACTAACTTGCTGCGTTTGGATTTGAACTTAGGCAACCTCGTTCTCAAGACCTGACCACTGCACTATACGCTTCTCTAAACCAATGGAGGATGTATTAGCAGGAAAAGTAAACTGAGACAAGGTTAAAATAAACTTTCATCTTTAATCTTTTTAACAATGGAAATTTAATCCTATTAGTTGGCAACTTTAAATGTAAAACTGCTAGGTTTAAATTACCAAGTTGATTTTTCTTCAGTATTTTCCTTATGTTGCCAATATAAGCTTTTGTTTTTCGGTACTCAAAAAACATTATGAATATACAATTCTAAGTTTCGGCTCTCATTTCTGAGTCTACGATCTTTCAACAACACATGCTTTGGCTCTGTCTTCCATAGTCAACAGTGGGAGCTATTCATAATGGGGATTACATGCAGCTTGTTACAGTTACAAAGCCAAATGTCACCTCCTCTTGATAACTGGACCTCATTTTCCCCCCTTATGAAATGAGGAGTTGAACTGCTCCCTCTGGTCCCCTTTTAGGGCTGACAGTCTGTAAATCTGTGACTCAATTTATAAAATCTAGAGTCAGGACATTTTTCAGAAGCTCTTGAGGAAAGCATTTTTTCCTAAGAGTTATTCATTTTCAGAAGCCACTGTCCTTAAGCTGATGACTGCAAGTACAATCAGCTCTAAATTGTCTGTGTTGGTCGAAAGAAGCAATAATTCAGATGATTAAAAAATCATCTTTTGCTGGCTTTGGAATATTTATACAGAAAGATATATAGGTTTTTTGTTTTGTTTTTAATTTTGTAGCAGCAGTAGCAGCAGCAGCAAATTTACCTTTCCAATGATATGAAATGCCTTGCACAGTGACTGAACATAGTCGGACCTCAACAAATGTTTTCCTTTTTCATCCTTCCCCCCAAATTAGGGAAAGAGCCACACTATTTTGTGCACATCCCAACCAGAAGGGGGAGCAGTGACTGAGGCTTTAGTGCAAGACAAAGGGGCAGCTAAGCCTAGGATGAAAGGGGCTGAAATAATGAAGGCGCATGTGAAAAGTTGAGAATGAACTCTAAAAACCTATCCATCTTTCCATACATTTATGTCACAGAGTCTATTTTTTTGTGCATATTTTACTGGAATTAGGAAAAAAAAGGATGCAAGCCAATGCATCTTTTTCTTATATAGCAGGTTCTCAAATAATATCGTTTCATTCAATGTCATTTCATAACACTGATGAGGTGATGTAGGAACTTACCTTTCGTTTATCTCAATTGGCCTACAGTAAAATTGGTTTCATTATATATCATTTTACTTAAAGGTTTGCAGAACTTATCATGACATCCAGTGAGGACTTAATGTACATTTATGTCAAAGTTTTGTTTTGTTTTGTTTCATTTTTACTGTTATTATGAAAGAAGGGACTACATTTATCTCCCATGTCCACTGTTGTAAGCACAGCTTCTTCACTTTGAGTACACACTAGGATTGCTGGAGGAGCTTTAAAAAATCCCTGTGCCCAGAACACACCCCAGGCCACCAAGTACCATCAGAGTAAGTAGTGATTGGACGCAGGCATCAACATTTGCTAAGGTCCCCAGGTGATCCCGATGTGCAGCCAAGGTTGAGAACCCCTGCAGTAAGTAGACTACGATGCCTCCTTACCTGAGTGATCTCATTTATCACCACGTGAGTACACCGGGCCTCATACTCTGGCCGGGGCTGTTCTTCCTGCTGTAACTCAACCGTGTCCCATTCGTATTCAAGCTCTGCCTGGCGCCGCTTCCAGAACTCCAAAAACAAGGTAACTAACGAAGAGAGAGAACAGGACCATGTGGGCCTTCAATGACGATTGATGTTTCATAAATCTATACTAAATAACATTAATTATCCATAACACTTATATATGGTCAACAGCATCTAATTTACAGGTGACATTGTTATTTAAAAGAGCAGAAAACAAGTTAATGCTCTTGTGAAGAGCCTACCGCTTATGGCAAAGGGAACAATGTGATGGTCGGAAGGCGTGTGAGTGTCGAGAGCTGAAGCATGGGCTACCGGCACTTTTCATCACACCCTAACCAACCCAATAACCAGTATAGTTCAAAGCAGTTCACGGTCCATCCCTCAGGCTGCTCTTCCCCACATCCCTCTCCTTCACCTCCTTCCTAAGGGCCCGAGTGGGGGCGGGGCGGGGGGTGGGGGTAGGGGAGAAATGCCTTAGTAATTCCCAAATCTCTCTTTACCACCACCCAAGCCACCCCCAATTAACGTAATATTCTTAAATATTGAAAACTGATATTTTTCTCTATCTTGTGTAAAATATAAATAACGTAACTTTTAGAAATTTTTATTATTTTGTAAGGTTTATAACTTAAAATATGAAATAAAGAGAACATTAACATTAATTGAAAATGTGGTTTCGGGGTAAATCCTCTAGGTCAGTGGTCGGCAAACTCATTAGTCAACAGATCCAAATATCAACAGTACAACGATTGAAATTTCTTTTGAGAGCCAAATTTTTTAAACTTAAACTATATAGGTAGGTACATTGTTATTAACTTAATTAGGGTACTCCTAAGGCTTAGGAAGAGCCACACTCAAGGGGCCAAAGAGCCGCATGTGGCTCCTGAGCCGCAGTTTGCCGACCACGGCTCTAGGTCCTTTTTCCAGACAGCTACCACTAAGCCCTTCCTGGAGAGAAATTCTGTGTTACCACTATTCCATCCAAAAACACTGCTTGAGTTTCTACTATGTGCTGAGAAGAGAAAAAAAGACACAATCTCTACTTCGAGGGGCTCCTAGGTGTACAAAGATTGCAGTGACGTGCTAGTGACAGGAGACTATTAAGAGGGACTTGATAAAGGCCAGCCCAGGTTGCTCTGGGCACACAGAGCCAGAACAAGTAACCAACACGGAGCCATGGCTCTCCCAGGGGAGGGGGGCCTACGTGAGTTTTGAGGTGACTTCGACTGATCACGTTAAGGCCATTTCCCCCCAGGGAGCTGCACCTGCGAAGGCAAGGGGATGAGGAGAGCCAGGTACTTTCCAGAAACTAGGTGATGAACAGAGTGGGGCAGCCAGGTGGACAGAGTGCAGGACTTTTTGTGCTGCTCTGCAAAATGTGGAGACAGAACCTACCCCACAGGCTATTGCCAACTTAATGAAACAGTATCTGTCAAGGCCCTCCAAGCCCTCTGAGGTCACTGTTATTGCGATCCCCATTTTAGACACCAAGAAACGGAGGCACCGGCAGGTTCAACTACTTGCCTGAGGTTAGTATTGAGGCAGGACTCAAACCCAGGCATTCTTGGCTCTGGAGCCCAAGCTCTGCCCCTAACTTTCCTGCTCTCCAACCCCCTTCCTTTGGCCAATGGATTACAAGGTAAACCACAACTCTTTGCTTAGGTGTCATCGCTGCTTGCTTTTCCAGTTTCTGATTCTGGCACTCCTCCGGGAACACTGCTAGTAACTGTCCCACTCGGGGCCTCTGTGGCAACACGAACCCTCGGCGGCCCCTGCTGTGGCTGCCGGAATGTTGCCAAGGGAATATAGGTGGAGGGCCAGCTTCCTGCCGTGGGTGCTATTGTTCATGGAAGCACATAACTCAGTTCGTAGGGGAGGTCACTTCTTGTCTCCTACTTGGTTGGGAGCCAGTTTTCCTTATAAAGCTTTGAAACCTGAGGCAGGAGTTATGTAAGGCCTCCTAGCCTCTTTAAATAGGAATGATGATGCCTCCCCTTCCCCTGCCACCAAGTTCTAGTTTACCTTGTCATCCACTGGCCCCATCAGGGAGCACAGGGAATGGCCCAACAGTCCCCAAATTCCATCTCCTTGCACAACAGCTACCGCGGACGAGTTAACTCTGGGGGACGAAGTCCACAGAGCCCTCAGGTATTATTTCCTGCCCCTCTCAGTTACTCAAATGCCCCAAATCCTGTGAGGGAGCAACTTGTGAGGGAAACTGAGCTGGTTCACCTGTCAGACCCGAGAGCAGGACTGATCTGGCTGCTCCTGCTCTCAGGAAGGTCCTCTCCGCGGGCCTGGGCATCTCTCCTGAGCTTGTGCTGACCGAGAAACTGCCCAGCCGTGTGTGTCCTTGTCCCCAACCAGGAGGAAACGAGGCATCGGTGGGATGAAAGTCTTCAGGGCACTAGGTATCTCTGGATCAAGCTGTCATGGCGGGTCCTGCCTCCCACCTCATCCCTGCTGGCCTCATGCGGCAGATACTCCCAAGGAGACCCCTAGTGGGCAAATGAGTCAGCCATGCGCCAACCCTCCTGGGCTTCACCCGAAGCAGCACAGCGTATCCACTTACTCAGTCCCCTGGGCTCACATCTCCTGGATAAACACCCAACGCACCCCGTCAAGTAGAAGAGCTTACATTTTTAGTTTACTTGAGATCCTGCTAGTATTGCATGAACTCTCCACCCCTGAAGTTCTTCCAAACGTGTCTTCCATCTAAACTGTTAAATCTGTCCAGCGGTGGTGTGTCCATTCTCTCAAGAATGGCGCACTTTACTCCCTATGCTGACCTCAACTTTTGTGCTTCAACACAGGTAGCAACCACGATCCTGACCTGTATTTGCTTCCATATTTGCTGTTTATCACGCCCACTACAATGCCACCTTGAGGGCAGGAATCTTGTTTCGTTCACACTGAAGCACTAGCACACAGCAGGCACTGAATGAGTATCAGCTGAATGAATGAACTGCAGGAAGCCAATCAGAGCCTGAAGAACCCCCACCATCTGGGATCCCCGATGGATGGAACCATCTACTCCAACTGCTCCCCTCTGTGCCTGACCACCTGCTCACTATCACTCTCTGCTGCACCAGATCACATGGGCCCCCAATTTCTCTACACCCGGCAACAGGTCTGCATAAGCTGAGATGGAGAATGTGCCGGTCTACTGGGGAGGTCCTGGTGGCTCCAGCCCGTTGACCGCTGGGAGGATGTCAGGGTAGACAGACTGAAGGAATCGTCACAAGTTCGGTCCTACCTCACAACTCACTGGAAGCACAAGATCACAGCAGCGGAAACTCTGGCCCCTCCAGCCCGAGGAAACAAACTATGGGTGGGAAGACAGTGTCTGCCCCATCGTGGCCTCTTGAGGAACCCAGCTTGCTGGAGAAAGCCCTCTAAGGAGCCCCACTAGATAGCTTCCTTGTGTTACCGTAATTCCTCTAAATTTTGCAGTTTTAATCTGTTACGTGTTTTCTAAATCCTTTTTTAAAAATGCATAAAAATCCCCAATTTCCTTCTCTGCAAAGTAAAGAAAGTTGCTTTTCGTTTTAATAAAAAAAGCAGCTTACTTTCATGAATTTATATCTTTAATCATCTCTATTTTTAAAGAAAACTGACTGAAAACATGAAAGCCCTGGCTCAGGGTGACGCCCAGAGGCAGGCATAAATGACATGAAGCTCTCTTATCTCACCGGGCTGGTAGAATGAGGCTGCAAATCTGGCTTTCTTCTTCCTGTTATGTGTCAGGTGAGGTGGAACCAAAGTCATGGAACGAAGGTTTTCTAACCCATTCCTATAACTCCAAGCCCCAGACGGAACAGTGCTATTCTTTCAATCAAGTAAATATTTATGCATCTTTCTAAAAGCTTCCTACAACTTTATCACTAGACGCTGCATTTTGTCACCGATCTAAAGGCTGATGGCAGCCAAATTATATTTGCAGAGCTCGTATTCTGTGCTTGTCACTTTCTGCCTCGGGGGAACGGAGTAATCTGGTTAATCTTCCTGAGTGTCACTTTCCTCATCTTTAAAATGGGAGTATAATAGGCATCCATTTGCTCACAATCTAGCGACAGTATCAACAGGAGATGATTTACGAAAGCAAGACATATTTTTCTCACAAAAAGCAGTATCAGCAATTCTGATCAGCACTATAAAGGAAGAAGAGTGGGAACTATTCCTTGTCCTCCCTGAACTTGACCATGAGGAGTAAAAAGGCTGCTGTTTACCAAAGGCTGAACCCGAGGAGCAGTTCTGCCTAGGAAGTGATAGGACTGCCAAGCAAGCGAGAAACGACCTGGCGAAAAATAATGAGTCGTTAGCAAATCCTGAACCTTAGAGGCAAAAACCTGGAGTTGCCAGAATGGGTGGGAGTTTCTTAGTTCTTCATTTCACACAGCAAAGGATTTGCAGGGTTCCTGGAAGACATGGTAACCTGGTATAGCCGCCCAACGTTCTGGAGCACTCCTGGGCCATGTCCCTGCTGACTCACACTGCTGAACACCCCTGATGGAGAACACCAGGACCTGGGGTGACCCTGCATGATGTCACACAGGAGTTTCCTGTTCTCTATCTTTAGCTCTCTCCCTGCAGTAAAACACCTGGCAGAACTCCAGTGGGAGGCACTGTGCTTATTTCTCTGACAAACCACATACCATGAAGCTCTGGTTGATTAAAGAGACACAGTTCTAACAAGAGAAGAGGGATGGCTGCCTTGGACCTTGGGAATCAAGAACAGCCTGCCCTTTTTTTTTTAAAAAAAGCAACACATATTTTTATTGGCTTCAGAGAAAAAGGGAGAGGGAGAGAGAGAGAAACATCAATGATGAGAGAGAATCACTGATCAGCTGCCTCCTGCACGCCCCCTATTGAGCCTGCAACCAGGTCATGTGCCCCTGACCAGAATGGAACCTAGGACCCTTCAGTCCACAGGCGGACGCTCTCTCCATTGAGCCAAACTGCTAAGGCAAGAACAGCTTGTCCTTTTAATCATGGTATTATTACATTTAGATAAAGTATACATCAGATCAAGAAGATGCCGCTAAAGGGAATAGGTGTTCAGGTCACTAAGGCACCGGTAGCGTTATGTCCAGCAATATCTAAGGACAAGAGGCACACTCTTGGTAGATGGGTGTGTTCTAGTTGCTATAAGAATTTGCTACTCAAGGGAATATAGTCAATAATATTGTAATCACTATGTATGGTGTCAGATGGCCACTAGATTTATTGGGGTGATCACTGCATAATTTAAATAAATGTATATGTTGTACACCTGAAACTAATATAATATTATATATCAACTGTAATTTAAAAAAATTTTAATTAAAAAAATTTAAAAAAATTTTTGCTGCTGACGGCCTGGAATATTTTTTAAAAAATATATTTTATTGATTTTTTACAGAGAGGGAGAGGGTAGAGAGTTAGAAACATCGATGAGTGAGAAACATCAATCAGCTGCCTCCTGCACACCCCCTACTGAGGTTGTGCCCACAACCAAGGTACATGCCCTTGACCGGAATCGAACCTGGGATCCTTCAGTCCGCAGGCTGATGCTCTATCCGCTGAGCCAAACCGGTTAGGGCAGGCCTGGAATATTTTGACAGGCCTTGAAAGTATTCAGATCTCTTACTCACAAAGGTAGATAAGGTAGAAGAGCTTGCTTAGCTTTTATTCCAACTTCCTAACTGAAAGACTGCAAGTGAAAACTGCATTTCGCACGGACTCTCCTGCAGTTAGAGTTCCAGATGCAACTTTTAAAATACCCATCACCTGCATCTGTGACTCACTTGAATCAGAAGCAGAGCTGAACAGAGCAAAGGTGGTTGTGCGAGCTGCTATTTTGCTGATGTGGACCAGCAGGATTAGCACAGGTCTGGAACTCCCATTTCCTGAGCCCCTGAAAAGCCGCTGGCTAGAATAATGTCTTCTCGATTCCCTGGGCCCTTGTAAGCCAGGTGGCCAGTGTTTCTCTGGAAATCACTAGGCCTAGACTAGAAGTCAAAGGTGAAAATGAAAAACTGCAGTCATGCAGCTAAGAGCCCGAGCCAGGGAGGATCAGATAGAGGCAGATAAGAAGCAATAAGGAAAAGGGGGTTGGGGGGGGGGGGGGGGCGTGATATGCTAAGAACCTTTACTTCAATCATGGATTGGTGTGCAGCACTCTAGGAGTCAGTATGAATGGCTGGCTAGAAGGGTGAAAATAAGTATATGATTTGTACTGTATTTCTTATAAAAGGGCTTTTATTCTCAACTTGTATAACTCCTAGGGAACAGAACAAAACTAAGTGCCCCATATATCTGGGCACAAAAGAGATGCAGCAGGAATGTGATGATGGTGATATGAAAAACGTCACAGGATCCTCCTGCCTCTTCAGCTCTACAATTTCAGGCTTTCTGTAATGAGGCTCACAGCAGCAGTTCCCATAAGGCAGAGGTAACAAGAAAAGCAATATCAGACACTTAAAATAAAGACTTCATCATACATGTCCTTAACGATACACATATGGTGCTGCAAGCAGGCCTGAGATGTTTTCTGCATTCTAAAATCGGGTGACATAAAATCAGTAGCTCACTATGCTTCAGTCAGTTCGGTAAATATGGTGTAGTTAATGATCATGGACACCAAGGCTAGCTAGGAAATACGAGGGTTGTCTTGTAGCGCAAAAATTAATATACAGGGCGGGGCAAAAGTAGGTTTACATTTTTTCATATGGAAAAGAATACAACAATCCTATCTAATAAAGAGGGAATATGCTAATTGACTGCCCCTCCCTCAAAGATGGTGGTGCCCACAGCCACAAGATGGCGGCGCCCAGTCCCTTCAGCCCCGGCCTTGCCGCACACCTGCCTCTGGAGTCCCCCCAGTCCTCTCAGCCCCCCAGGCTCAGGTAACCAGGGCCGGCCGAGGCTTGCGCTGCCGGCAGTGGCAGCAGCAGAGGTGTGATGGGGCATTGCCTTCCTCTGATCACTGGGTTGCCTCCCGCCCCTGAGGGCTCCCGGACTGTTAGAGGGGGCAGGCCGGGCTGAGGGACCCCCCTCCAGTGCATGAATTTTCATGCAATGGTCCTCTAGTTAATAAATAATAATACAAGAATAAACTCTATGTTTCATGTACTTACCACTGTAAACCTACTTTTGCCCCACCCTGTTGTGTATTTTTTTGCTTTAAGATGTCTTTTTAAATTAGGCCTGTCAGCATCCATTAGTATATGGAGTTCAACAGATGTGTCGGGATTTTATCTATTGTGAATCAGTGCTGAGACTAAAGTATAGACATGAGTTAAAAGTGCCCACCACTCATGTGTTTGGCACCAGTGCTCTTATGGGGGAAAATACTAATGTATTTAACAGTGGAGGAGTACAGAGGATCTTAATACATGAATTTGATCTTTATTCTTCCATGTGTCATATATTAACCAGTATTTGGTTTTCAGCCAAAACATGCTAAGTGTCTGAATGACAATGTAACTTTGTAGATAAGTTTAGTCACCTTATTAGTATAGTCTAGTTCCGTGGTCGGCAAACTGTGGCTCATGAGCCACATGCGGCTCTTTGGCCCCGTGAGTGTGGCTCTTCCTAAGCCTTAGGAGTATCCTAATTAAGTTAATAACAATGTACCTACCTATATAGTTTAAGTTTAAAAAATTTGGCTCTCAAAAGAAATTTCAATCGTTGTACTGTTGATATTTGGCTCTGTTGACTAATGAGTTTGCCGACCACTGGTCTAGTTAATCCAGGAGTGGCAACTACTATCTCTAAAAAGTGTCCAAACAATGTCTGTTCTGAGATCCATTTGGTGACCTTCACAGGCACAGCCATTGCAAAAGAGAAATACTGCCAAGGACACCTGTGGAGAACTGTGCCTGTGATTCCCATGCGTTGATATGCTATCTTAAGAATAAGAGACTTGGTTCTTTTTCTTCCCCCACCTACCTATAAGCTGAAATTTATTTTCCTTTTACACAATGAAGTTGGAAATGTGTTTATCTTGGAAAATGAAAATTGTTTCTTCTATGGGAGAACATTTACATCAATTAAACATGTAAAAGTCTGTATTTAAAGAAAGTAATTGCCTCAATGATGCTATTCAATGTAAATAATATGAATATAATGTTAAAGCTTCTATATACAATTATATTGTTTAGGATGATATTTGTTAGATTTATTAAATGGGATGTGAAAGTATTATGAGAGTAGCACATACTTATTAAATACTCACTTATATAGAAGTGTATAATGAAAAAAGCTTACCTGTAACCACTGTGTTGGCACTTCCCTAGAACCCCAACCCCAGGAAAGTCAGGGTGGTGGACAGCTGTGGGACTGTGACCATGATGGCTCCCAGTGAACCAAGCCTCCCTCCATCCAAGCCCTTGGGTAGTCCTCCTACTACCTCACATTGTTGCTGGCTTGGCCATGACTCGCTTTGGCTGAGGGGACATTTGCAAACTTGATGCAACCATAGGCTTAAAATACATATGCATTAAGGCTTGTCCTCTCTTGCCTCTTTTTGGAACCCTACAACTACCATGGGAAGACCCTGGGAACGCCCAGTGGAGGATGAGGGACAGCATGGAGCAAATGAGCTGGCCCAGCTGAGCCCCACGAACCATTCGGCTTGGTGACTGCCAGACTAGCCCAGGGGAGCTGCCAGCTCGGTCAGCTGAGCCAGCCCACGGCTGAGGAACCCCCTAGCTGACCCAGAGGATGATGAGGATTATAAAAGTGTGTTTTAAGCGACTACATTTTGAGGCAGTCCCTTATGCAGTAACTGATACAATGGCCTTAAAGAGTTCTAAATAGAGCTGTAGGGGAGCTGAAGCTTGGGCCACCCAAGGTCCTAAAAGTGGGTTACTTTGATAGCCTGTACAAAACTGCATAATGCTATTAAGTTGGGCATTTGTGTGATCTTAGGTGTTTTTTGTTGTTGTTGTTGTTTTTTAAGAGGCAAAGTAAACTGAAAAAACAAAAAAGAAAACTTACCCCAGACCCCCATAAATACTGCAAAGACTAGGGTTCCAAAACTGTCAAAGATGCACAATTTCTGGAAAATACAATAATGACATATACATTAATCCTGTTCTCCACTTATTAGAATTCATCAAATATCCAATGCTTTGTGTGTGTATACAGTCTGAATTTCTTTTTAAAGCTGACACCGTGTTTAACAATCATGATCTGTACTGAATCCTTATAGATGGGGTTTCTCATTCTTTTGGAAGCAAACAGCCCTTGCTGTGTTTACAAGTGTATTTTGCGATGGAATCTTTCCATCTCATGATCAAGAAATAGGATAGCTGCTAAGACTCCACTCTGTTTAAAGCCTCTCAGACTTCTGAATAATGGCCTCATCTATGAGCTGTCATAAAAAGAATTTGAGGAAGTAGTATGGTCCCAAGAATACAATGAACTCCATGCAACTTTTAGATTAGGATTTGCATCTTATCATCATCCCGCCCTGGTCAGAGGATAGGTTCCTGAATTCCTGCTTTTCTTGATAAGAGAAGTACAAAGCTGGGCTATTCTGAGATGGCCCTCCCCCAGAAGAGCTCTGCTTCCTCACACCCAGTGACGGCCTTTCTACCACCATTGACAGAGGCTTCCAGTAGAATAGGATGTGCAGGGGCTTTTGCTGACATTACAAAGGGTACAATGACCATGAATGAATAAAGGACACACCTGCACACAGAAGGCTCTATTCACAAGTTCTGCTACGCTTCATCTTTTTGCTACTATATAAATAGCCTATCTCCCTCTATAAATTCCTGGAAAATCGTTCCGTTAGTTACTCATTTTTCACGAGTGAGCTCTTTTTACAGCTCCTAAAAATATCTGTAAGGTTAATGGAAATAGTGGCAAACATATATAATATCAACTTCAGGATAGATAAAAATAAAAGTAAAGACAACAGGGTAGAAAAAGAAGTTCTAGGTTAAAAAGAAAACAAAAAAAAAAATTTAAAAAGCAAGATTTTCAAACGCTAAAGAACATTCCAAGCTGCTTCTGAGGAAAACTCATCTTTGCTTTAGGTAACTTGTTGGGTTGCCCTTTCTATTGATGTAAAGTAGGTCAACTTTCATCAGTGTTAAAACATTAGTTATGTTATTTTCATAAAAGATTATCCACCTAACCCTCTACTCAGACATCCATTTCCCAAGCAGATGCCCTTCAATCATCCATACAGACCCTGATCAAAAAGCACAATCCCAAGCTGCTGCCATCTATTATTCCTCTCAAACACTCCCACGCAAGGGAGACAATGAACCCGTGAGAGAAGGCCCTCAGAACAAAGCTCTCCACCTGTTCCTCTAGACCTGGGGTTCCATTCACCACACATTTCAAATAGCTAAAGCTCTGACTCTTACAGAACCATCTTCTCCAAGTTGTCTCTGAATGTTAGCCCTTATCTCTTACTGAAAATTGTAAGAAAAGTCTCATGAAAAACCATTCTGTGAGTTATCACACCATTATTGACAAGTCTGCCCAATGCTAAGTCTTCTCTTTTAGGAATCAGTGCAAGCCTCTTTCTATCTGATACCTCCCTGCTTACCCTGACATCTCTGCTCCATCCACACTATAAAGAAGAAAACCCTGTGAACTCTTTGTCCTACTATGCTAAAAACCCAATGGAAGCACATCTATCAGTGCGAGAGAAAAGAATGAGGAGCAGCAAGAAAAAGCAGGTTTATTGCCGATGCCAAGACTGCACCAGTTGCCTGGTTCAAGACAAGGGATGCGCCTTGCATGCCTATGACAGGTAATTAGGTGGCTTGGATCAAGTTACCATTTTTGCCACATGAGTAAAAGTGAAGGACCCAAGAGAGGAAATGAGATGGCTGGCCTCTCTGCTCTAGGTGGCCCATAGTGACATGGGAGCAGGAAGCAGGAGAGAAGGTAAGCAAGGGGCTTTCCTGGTGAGAAGACTGGCTTAGCTTGCTTGGCAGGATGGCACAGAGGGGGAAAGCCAGCTGTGTGAAGGGCAGCCCCGTGAGCACACTGCTTCAGTCACATGGAGCAGGAAAGAAGAGAGCTACGCATACAGGCATGCCAATTTTAAAAGAAGAACCCATCAGAATCTAGAAAAATGACCATTTGTTATGCTTTCTTCCTACAAAAGAACAAAATCAAAATTTTATAGCTTAATGTATTTCTTAGAACAAAATATTATAATTTTCCATGTCTCTCTTTTATCTTGCCAGTCAAAAGCTAAGGACTTTACTCAATGCTCAATCACAAAAACAATATTAATCCTGATTATTTTTATAACTGTTTCCTTTCCCTGATCCTGATTCTATATGCATATTTATATTTGTAGTCTGTTAACCCTTTTAGCATACATGTCAGTTAGTGAATACTCTACCTCTTTCCAAAAGAAAAGTAGAAATAAATATATAAAGAAATGTATAAAGAAATAATTGAATAGAGGCCCTGGCCTGGTAGCTCAGTTGATTAGAGCATTGTCCTGATACGCCAAGGTTGTGGGTTCAATCCCCGGTCAGGACACATACAAAAAAAGCAACCAATGAATGCATAAATAAGTACAGCAACAAAGAGATGTTTCTGTTTCTCCCCCTCCTCCTCCTCTCTCTCTAATTCAATAAAAAATTATTTAAAAAGAAATAATTGAATTAACCAACAAAAGGAAAAGCATAAAAAAACTCTTTTTTAAACTTATTTTTCATTCCTTTTTTTATATATTTCCTTCCCTTTGTAAATCACTCTGACAAGGCTCAAGGGACCATTCAGGAAACTGGAGTAGAATGACTCGTTTTTTTCCAAAACAAGGAAAAAAATATGTGCACAGAGACATATTTGAAAGTCATGTGTTTAAAATGGGTCAGAAGAAATGAGAAAAGAAATGGGGGTGGAGTGTGTGAAAGAGAATTTCTTCAAGAAAATGGAATTTGCAGTTGCAATGTGCCTCTGGTATTCCTGTTGGCATCTGTCTTAAATCCAGCGCCTGGGGTTACACACTAACTCCTGACCTTTATGCGTTAACTTCACTGGGAGGCAGCTTCGCTTTCACCAGCTTCAAATTTTTTACTTTGTGTCATCTATGGCAGATATTTGTGGGCTAGAATTTGTGTTGATTTGCAGGGTGGGCAATGAAATCTATTCTAATTCATAAATTAAGCATAAAAATCCATGCGTTGACGATACCCTGCAATCATCTTAATTACGTGGTGGAACGATTTTTCAAACACAGAGCTCAATTTGAGAGTGAAGTGCCTGGTACTACTGTCAGCTGGGGAGGAACACACTGATGGCAAGGAATGCAGATTCACTGTCAGTTTCCCGCTTTGTCAGTTCACAGGTGGGTGACCTCGAGCAATCTATCTAATCTCTCAGCTCCTCTGTGTTTTACTCTGTAAAGTGGAGATAATGCCTGTCCTGCCTCTCATAGGGTTGTTGGGGGTGCCATAAGTGGTAAGTACAAGACTTTGCAAAGTATACAATATAAAGTGGCATCGCTTCAGTGGTAATACGTCCAAGTTGTCAGGAAAACTCTCCAAAGCAAGCTGACCTGCTTTCTCCCTAAGGGGGCCATGCCATTTAATAAGCTCCCTCCAGGCTCACTGTTGCCCTAAACGTCCTGGAGTTGAGGAGCCTTACAGCTCAAGATCATCTGCCGTTAGCCAGGGAACCAGATGTGTTTTGTGGGAACGTTTTGAGACAAAGTGAGTATCTGTTGTCATTTATATACAAAACCTTTTTCATGCATATTTTCAGATAGTTGAAATATGACCATCAAAGTCTTTAAAAATCCAAACACAGTTTTCATTCATTTGAATTAAGGAAAATACTTATAATAGTAACTGTAATGGAAAGCATTCATGAAATAAGCCGAGTCTGAGATTTCTGCTTTGATTATCTGAAATACTCAAACAGTTTCAACCCCACAGTTCCTCCCTGATCCTCCAGGAGATTTTAAATAAGACTTTTAATCTCAACTTATTATTTGTAAAAGAATAAACTTATTATTTGCAAAAGAGGAATAAACACATGTTTTGTATCTACCTTTCAGAATGAAGGGTTAGTTCAAAATTATCTTTCCGAATTCCACCGAGGAAAAAAATATAATTTCCATGTTTTACTAAAATTATTAGAGGAAAAAATTATCTTTCATTCATTACTTGGAAATGTTTGGAATAATAAAAATTACCTGTGAGGACTCGCAAGTAATATTGAGCTTCCAGAATGGACAAAGCCTATCACACTGAGGACACATTATGATGGTGCCACCAATATTAGGATCACAAACTTCTTTGCTAGAGAAAAGAGAAAAATTTTAATTTAATTTTAAAAATTTAATGAATAGAACTGCCTTTCTAGTAGAATGATAAAATCCAACATCTATTCATATAAGAAAATAAGACAAAACTAAATTCTTATAAAACTAGGAATGGAAATGAACTTCATTAACCTAATTGATAAAGGCTTGCTACCTAAAGCCTATACAAACATTATGTTTAATGATAAAATGCTGAAAGTATTTCCTTTAGATCTGAAACAAAGCGATGGGTCCTTCCATCACCACTTCTTCTCAGTGGAGGTCATGACAGCATGTTAAGTAAAAAAAGAATAATAGGAGAATTGGTAAGGAAGGGAAAAAAACTGCTATTGCTAATAGATTACACAATTGTCAATATAAATAACTTAACAGAACCCCAGACAAATTATGAGAATAAGTGCGTTTAATAAATTTGTGGGACACAATATTAATACACAAAATATACCGAGGGTCGCAAAAAGAACTGTGTCCCCACGGACCTGTAGCAATTAGAAATTAGTTTTTAAAATAGCATCTTTCAATAGCTTAAAAAATATAAAGAACCAAAGGATAAGTCTAACTCAAGATGTATAAGATTTATATGGAGAAAATTATAAAACTGTCCTGAAAGAGTGAAATACATATAGTGAATCCTATATATAAGTGGAAACATGATGATGTTCATAATTTGGAAGAATCAATATTTAAAGATGTCATTTCTCCATTTGCGCTATAAATTCAATTACAAGACCAAAGGGCTCAGAAGATTTAAGACACACTAAAAAACAACAAGATGCTTTTGGCATAGGTTAAGAAAAACTGACCTAGAGAACAAAAGAAAGAGTTCAGGAGACAAGAGACATCTGCAGATACAAAAACTGACTAAGAGAGGGCGAGCCCATCAAATCAGTAAGGTGAGAACTGACATTTCACAAATGGGGTTGCTGCAATGAAATATCCATATGGGAAACCATGAAATTCAACTCCCAAATCTTATCTCGTACAAATCAATTCCAGGTGGAAAATGTGAATGCAACAGCACTAACTTACTATAAAAAAAGGAAAAAGAGAATATTTAGATAACCTAGGGCAGTGATGGCGAACCTATGACACGCGTGTCACCTCATTTTTTTGGTTGATTTTTCTTTGTTAAATGGCATTTAAATATATAAAATATCAAAAATGTAAGTCTTTGTTTTACTATGGTTACAAATATCAAAAAATTTTTATATGTGACAGGGCACCAGAGTTAAGCTAGGGTTTTTCAAAATGCTGACACGCCGAGCTCAAAAGGTTCACCATCACTGACCTAGGGGGTAAGGACAGATTCCATAAATAAGAAACCAAAAGGTATAAATCATAAAGAAAAATATTGATAAATTCAAAATCTTTCAAAGGCAAGACCTTCACCAAAATATACCATAAAGGGAAGAGAGAGAAAAAAAGAATTAACTACAAACTGGTAGAAGTTTTGTAACACATAAAAATGACAAAGGACTGCCCGGCTGGTGTGGCTCAGTGGGTGAGTGTCAATCTGTGAACTAGAGGTCACCGTTGGATTCCCAGTCAGGGCACATACTCTGTGGTCTCCATCCCCAGTGTGGGGCATGCAGGAGGCAGACAATCAATGATTCTATCTCTCATCATTGATTCTCTCTCTCTCTCTCTCTCTCTCTCTCTCTCTCACTTCCTCTCTGAAATCAATAAAAAAAATTTTTTTTAAAAAAATGACATAGGATAACTCACCAGAGTATTTAAAGAACTACTATAAATTAATAAGAAAAACACAACAAAGTAACAACAGGATGCAGACTGCTCCCTCTAGAAACCATTCAGAGGGACTTTTATGTGAATAGGACTGGAGTTGGGTAGCTTGTTGGTCTTACACATAAGTCAGTTACAAACAAATGGATATGAGAATCATATAGAGTATCTGAGTAAAGATCTTGGAAAGTTGCCCTAGCCAGTTTGGCACAGTAGATAGAGGATCGGCCTGTGGACCAAAGGGTCCTGGGTTTAATTCTGGTCAAGGACAGGTACCTTGGTTGAAGGCTCCTCCCCGGTTCGGCCAGGGCTCATGCAGGAGGCAACCAATTGATTTGTTTCTCTCACATTCATGTTTCTCTGTCTTTCCCTCTCTCTTCCACTCTCCCTAAAAATCAATGGAAAAATATCCTCAGGTGAGGATTATAAAAAAATAAAATAATAAAATAAAATTTAAAAAATCTTGGAAAATCTATTCTTCTACGTAAGTAAGAGAACAATGGCAAAATTAATCAAAATTAACCTCTGCAGAGCTCTGGAAATTAAACAAAAACTTACAGCAACCTAGTGGGTGTTTATTTAAGGAAAAACAGCTAAATCTCTGTAAGAATACAGTCTACAAGCACCATTCAAGAACTTTATAAAAATGTAACTTATCACTTTGAAAGTATAATTTTTGAGATGCCTTTTTTTTTTTTTTTCTTGGCTGGAAGTATATACAAAACAATGGAGAGGCTAAAGACAAATGTAGGTAAAAAGAACCAACATTCAGCCCTCGGCCCTAAACTTTTTCAGTGATGGGAAGTGAGGACTTCAAAGACCACCTGCAGCTTTCTGGCTAAGGAGCCCCATGGGTACAGAACGCTCAGAACCCTGTTAAACAGGACAGATCATGATGCCTACATGTCAGGGCTGCCCTGTAAGCTGTCTGCCTGGGGAGCCAGCCTGGTATGCCCCAAGCTAGAAAAATTTGGTCTGCTCATAGCTGGTGTCCAGATATTTCGACCTGGCTGTCACATCTGGATAGAGGCCAGAAGGTCAAAGGAAAATACTTGGTTTCGTGTTGCATGTGTGCTGAAGGTTGAGACCACCAAAAGCAGAGGCATAACAACACAATTCAGAATAGCGATGGTACGATGCAGTGTTCAGGCTCTCACCTATTTCTTTTCAGACAGTGCAGCTGGTATCTGCATTCCAACATCAAGCACAAACTCATTCTTTATCTCTTATTCTTTCCCCTAATTTTGTAAGGGCTAGTTTTTAAAAAGTAAAAAAAAAAGTATTGTTTACTTAAGATTTTCGGCATGTATAAGAAATCATTTCTAAAAAACACCAATTTTTCCAGTTTCGCCACTGAGACTCTAAAGAGATCAGAGCTGCTCTTGGCCACATCTGTAGGGCTAAGCAAAGCATTCCTCTGGAGGCCAGAAGTTCAAGGATGATCCTCCCTACATCCCTCTTTTCCTTTGCAAACAAAGCATTGTCTGAAAATATTGAAGTGTTTCCTGAGGATAATATTCCTGCCAGAGACTGGGCTGCATGATCTAAGAAAAAATTTTCCACTCCACTTATTAGACTCGAACAAAAAAAGGTGTATCATCCAAAGCAGTAACTTTTTTCGATGAGTCCTCTTTTACGAAAAATGTCTAAGACCCTGAAAATAATTTTATGTCTCATCAACCTTCAGCGCGCTAACAAAGAATAAATAGGGTTACCTCCAAGTGCAGTTATTTCGATTCAGATATCCGTAGAGAAAGCAAGCCACACCCACTATTGCTGCCAGGAGGAGCATCTGCGTGTAATAGCCCAGCCAAGCAAAATAGATTCCGATCTTCTCTCCATAATATTTCCTGAACAAAGACAGAAAATATTTTTAGAAGATACAAATAATCACTCTGCAGCTTTACCCGAATATTAATTTCCTATTTTAAAAAGAGAAGCCTTTGAGCTTAAACATCAGACTCAATTCACACTTAAAACATACTCAGGCTCACAGCAGACCCCAAATTCCACTGTAAACCCAAAAGAACTTTACATTTCATGGAAGTACTTGATCCCTGGTTAACCTGTGAAAGCAAAGTAAATTAGAACAGAACAAAGGAAGGAAAAACGCTGCGTATGGAGCAGGGAGAGATAGCACCATCATTCTTTGTAAAGAGCAGCACATTTGACACATTCTCCGAAAGATGATTCTTAATCTGCATGAAACAAATGAACACGAACAACCCACTCACAGTTACCTGCTTTCACTTACCCAGGGAACTTCCTTGGAGCAAATGTCATATAAACCACAATTAATACATTACATTTATGTATTGTATATACTATAAATAGTTAGTAGTGGAATGTGTCTCTGATCAAAATATTTATAGAACACATTGTGAGAGTGGGAGAGGACAGGATGGATACGATTGAGGAAGCCACCACCCTGTATTCCTTCCACCTAGCACTTCAGTTTTTTTCTAAGATTTTAAAACTGATCAGTGGTGTGCTCTGGGGTAAAATGGAAGAGGCCAGGTAGGCAAGACGGGAAGAGAGACTGGGCAATGGGAGATTGTTCCTGAAAGGGAGACAAATACAATCAGGCAGGAAAGAAAGGCTTAGGGATAAGGAGAAAATAACGAAATGACTGTGTAGGTGATGGTTGCTGCTGCTGATACTTCTCTAGACTGATTCACTTGTCTCAGTATTGGTGGGTAGAAGCTGAAGATTTACTTAACTCTGAGGCCTCTAGGATATTTCTGGCTCAGCATGGAGCTGGCACGAGCTCCCTGAGTTTACCTAGTGGGGACTTAGCTCAGAGAACCTGGATATCTGGGAGATTTCAGATAGGAACCTCCATGGGCTGGACCGGGGCTCACAGAGCAACTGTGAGAACAGCTGGCTAGTTATAGGGCAGGTGTAGGTCACACCCATGGGGAAAAGGAAGGGGTGAGACCAGTGTGCAATCAGGAGAACAGATTATCCATTTTCAAGTGACTGGGGCGTTGCTGTCTGGCACACACACATGCATAGCAGGCAAACAGCAGGCTCAGGACAGCACCCGGGAGAGAAAGCCTGGGGATGGCTTTGAGATGTTTTGAGCTCTTGACTGTTGGGTTTTCTATAATATATTCCTATCAACCATCCATCCTAGAAAATGCCCGATTTAAAACTCTTACATGTAAGGCTAAGAGGTTTCCCCCCAATAGGTGGGCAAGTGCATGGAGCTTTGAGATACTGTAGAAAGAACAGGTAGTTGGCTCCAGGCCACCTTGGGGACACCGTGACTCCTCACCCTCAATATCCAACTATAACCAAGCCCTGTTAACTCTGCTCCTAAAATACGTTCCAAATTTGTTCCCACTATCTCTCACCTGGTCCACTCCATCAGCCTGCTCTCTGGTCTCCCTGCTTCTTGTGCCTCTTGTAGTCCCCTCACTCTTTTTGCAAAATGTGAACAAGATAAAATGACTTGAATGCTTAAAATATCACAACAGCACTTGGTCTAAACTCCTTTCCGTGCCCCTGCTGCCCTGCTGAACTGGTGTCTGATCATTCTCTTTCTCATTAACACTGGTCTTTTTTTTTTTTTTTTTTTAATATACTTTATTGATTTTTTACAGAGAGGAAGGGAGAGAGATAGAGAGTTAGAAACATCAATGAGAGAGAAACATCGATCACCTGCCTCCCGCACATCTCCTACTGGGGATGTGCCCACAATCAAGGTACATGCCCTTGACCGGAATCGAACCTGGGACCCTTCAGTCCGCAGGCCGACACTCTATCCACTGAGCCAAACCGGTTTCGGCTAACACTGGTCTTTGATATGTCCTCAAACTGGACAAATGTGTTTGTGCCTCAGGGCCACCATACAAGTCGCCCCTATTCCTGGAAAGACTTCTATTTCTTCAAGTCCTGGCTCCTTTTTACCATCTGGTATCAGCTCACACGCCACTTACTTAGAGATAACTTTCTTGCCCACTTCTCCCTACCCCACTCCCTATCTCATCACTGTTATTTTCTTCATTTCAACCACACATTTTGTTTATTTTTTGTTTGCTTATTTTTATTTGTTTGTTTGGTTTTATCTATCTCTTTCCAGCAGGCTTTCCAAGCGACATAAGCTTCTGGAAAAAGGAGTGTCTTTACTATTCATGGTGAACCCCTAAAGAGTGTGTGCTAATGATCTGACTCAGGAAGAGGGCGGGCCATCCCAGAAACACCAACTATGTGATTAGAGGGTTGGGGCTTTGAGCCACGTGATTGGTCCAACCTCTGGGGAGAGAAAGGGGCTGGAGATTGAGTCATGTGGTGATGACTCAACCAAGCATGCCTATGTAATGAAGCCTTAATAAAGGCTCTGCACAACAAAGCTCAGCGTTCCAGGTGAACTTGCCTGGGTGGTGGTACTCTGAGTATTGTCACACTTTGATGCCATAAGGGCAACCCTGAGTCCACAGCATGTTAGCTCAGTGATCAAAAAGAAAATAATAGTAGTAACTGATACCATTGTAATTTAACCTAGCTATGAATAACAGGAAAGGAGCAAAGGCGTGCCACTTGTGCAGCTTTGGCAGGAAGCTGCAGTTTAGATGCATGTCCAGTAAAGTCTGGGTGACATAGGGAAGGTACTTATCTGTCAGTTACACCTGGGAACAGGTCATTGGCCAGAGTAGCCTTGGCCACTGCAAGCCCGTGAAGATTTAAGATAGTTAATCTCCGTAACCAGGGTGGGGAACGTCCGACCTGCCGTCCATACAGGGCCCTCAAAATCATTAGGGCTGGCCCTGCCAAGGCATTAAGGGTGAGTTAATTAAATGTCTGACCAAATATAGCAGGCTAACTTTTAAGCTGATAATTCTGTATGGCCCGAGAATGAAGTTATAAATATCCAAATGGCCTTTGGCGGAGAAAAGGTTCTAAACAAAGAAGTTCGCTCTCTTGCACTCTTAACTCCTGGCTTGTGGGACTCTCACGCCCCTGCGTTTGCCATGGGCCATGTGGACCCCCCACACAATGGACTAATGGACTGCAACTAGCCTGATGCTAAATCAGACCCAGCTCGCTGCTGGAATGGAAACTCTGGACACTGGCTTTGCTTTTAGCTCTACTGAATCCCCAGCTGCACATTTTCCAGGACTCGATTAAGGGAAATGGGACTTTAAAACCCAAGGATGTAATACCACATCTCACCCTCCTGTGGGGGCTCCAGAAATGCTTATTCCAGCGGTACCCCAAGAACACCACTCCCACTAGCAACAGAGAAAGAATTCACACATTTCTCCGATAATAGTGATTATCTACCTTGTAAAAAAATCAGAGGCTGTACCTGTATAGAAGGATTTCTGGTTCCAAGAATTAGCTAACCAGACACAACCTTATTATGCAACGTGACCAATAAGAAGCAAATCTATTATATGAGCTATGTATTTATAGTTTAAGACAGGGCATTCACAATGGATGGCTATTGTTCTGTTGGCTATCATTATTTTTTAATTTGACAATCTAATGTAAAAGAGGTCAGTGCCGCCCGCTAAATAGTCAGGCAATGCATGTTAAAAAGTGTTGCGACACACTGGTTGAAAATCACTGCCTTACCTGATGAGATCCAAGGGCTGTTTTTTGTATATGCTTCGAGGATGAGCCCATTCCCTGTACAGAAGGTACCGTTCATTGGGGCAGGTGAAGTCCTCGGACGGATAGCTGAAGTTGCACTGGGAAACAAAACCAAGTAAGTGAGCATCGCAATCACCATGTGTTCACAGATGTGTTTATTAAATGTGGTGCCAATACTTCTGTCATTTGTGAATAAGGGGCCCTTATTTGCTAAAGTGGATGAAAATACCATGCAATTTTTAGTGATTCTAACCCCCTGAGGGCCATTTGCCAATGTGGGTGGCAAGAAATGCTTGGTTATTACCATCCTGGGGGACACATCAGGCACTTGGTGGGAACTTCGGGGATGCTAAAGTCCTACAAGTGGGTCAGGCATAAACAACTGAAAACTGGGGCACTCAAGTGCCAAAGCTCCCACACTGGGGGGATACCTGGGAGCCCAGCCCACTCCTCAGACACCCAGGCCCTTGGCTGGTGAGTGGCAGGATCTTTACTAAAACCCAGACTTCTTTTTTCCCAATTCAACAGTTATTCAGTGACATGTAGAATGCAAATAACAAAGAAGCTAAGTGTATAAAGAAGCTTATATACACTTAGCTTATTCAAGAAACAGAACTTCCTGCCTCTGCTCAAATTCAGTCACTCTTCTTTCCACCTGACTGGCTTTCCTTCCTCCTGTAACTAGATTATTACCCTGACCTCCACCCACCTCCCTTCCAAATACCATCTGAGATCATTCCTGAGCCTGGATAAGGCCCCTTTGCAATGTCAAGAAGCTTCAAAGGAAAAAAACCTGGGCATGGTCAGTTGCTAAATGAATACTAGAGACCGCTGGCATCGCAGGTTATATTCATGAGAGCTCTCTGCAAGTGTCCCCCAAGTTGATGTCATGCTATAATTGTTAATCTTGCTGGGGCACACATATAAAACGCATGGTTGGACTGCTGTGTTGGGTTCTTTAGCCAGGAAGCTCAGCATCTGCTTCTCTGCCCTTCTCTCTGTTCTCCATGTATGCATGGGTCCTAGTCTCATTACCTTATAGGGTGCATTTCAATGCTGTCCTCATCCACAAATACATGTACTGCACAGCAGCAATGATCAATCTCAGTGTTTGCTTTCTTTGGTCATAGAGATTCAGATAACTTGATGGTGAATGCAACAAAGTAATAGTACCATATAATATAGTATTTCATTTATTTCAGTAGCATAAGTTATTTGAGGAGCTTAGATATAATATCCTTGCATTTATGAAATCGCCAAGCGTCTGAGCAGTCACATTTAAAAAATTTCATTTTGTGTGAGATGCTATCAGCTAGAGAAGTGCTATTGTATTTGAGGAGCTGCTATCATCTCAGAACGTAGTCCTTAAAAAATGTCAACACTTTGCCGTATGCCATTATGACAAGAACCCTGACAGAGGCCTTTCTAAAAGCCCGTGGTATTCCAGGGCACAGCGTGGAATGGTATTTCAGAGGAGAAAAAAACCCATGTTACAGAAAATGATAAATGAAAAGTTCTAACATGTGTTTTTGCTTACAAAGAACTAGTACTTTTCTGGTTGATAACATCTGTCAGTAATTATGAAAATAGCTAATACACATATAGTATTTATTATATGCCAGGAACTGTTCTAACATTTGACATGGACTAATCCTCACAAACAACTCTGGGGTAGATACTATTATTATTTCCATTTTATTGATGAAGAAATTGAGGAAAGGAGAGACTAAATGACTTGCACAAGGTCATCCAGCTAGAAAATGGTGGAGCAGGCATGGCCCCAGAGCCCATACTCTTAACTACTAACCTATAATGCTTATCACATTAACTATGGGAGAGCTACTGCTTGCTTGTTCATTCATTCCTTCGTTCACTCATCATCCACTCACTCATTTAACCTGAGGGCCCTCTCTATACCTAGGACTTAGCAGTGAACAATGCAACCCAGTTCCTGTCCTGGACATGCTTGTAATCTTTCCATGTATTATCTTCATTTTACTGAGAAAGAAACTTAAGTAAGGTCAAGAAGATTAGCCCTTCCCTGCTAACACTGAAGTATGCATTAGGTATTTTATTTCATTTTTGCTATTTGACTTACATCATGGAGAGGGAAAGCTGCCTTGTAGATCCCAGAGCTCACAAGTTTGTTAATTCCAAACTTCTTAACGTTGTCGCTTACTTGATACTTGATTCGAGAGAGGATGAAGTAAACCTAAAAAGATTCAAAGCAGAGTGTGTGGTTTATATAGTGTAACTAACCAATCACTGTTTACTGTCATAATGGGAATCTGTAGGCAGAGTTCTCTTCTCTTTAGTGTGTAGCAGTTTCTAAACACAAAGCTAAGCCAACCAACCAAACCACTAATTATTCAACAGCAGGATGCAAATCACCCCAAGACAGCAAGTAAATCTGGCTTAGACGTACAATGCGGCTTCTGGTGGCTGGGTTAAAGAAGGTATCTTTGTCACGAATATAAAAATCATTCATCCGGCTCCTCTCAAAGGGGGCAGTGAAAAATTCTTGCTCTGGCTTGATGATACTTTCATCCACTTGGAGGACTTTGCCAAGCCAGTTGAAATTGTCGAAGGCTGAAGAGCGGGTTTTCAGATCGTTGGGCTTCAGAGGCAATTTGATGTGCATTAGCTCCGCATATGTACATAACACCTCCCACGGGGCATGGATCTTTACAAATACCAGCTTGTCGTCCAAAACCTATATTGGAAGAATAAAAACACAATCTAGAAAACCAAACACATAGATTTTTCTTATGTTGCTGATAGTTAGAACACATGTGTACATGAACATACACACACAGACATTAGTATAAGTGAAGATACACTACAAAGTGGATTTGCAAACCACTGTAAACTTTTTGCCTTAAAGGTAATTTCTTGTTTGAATTACTGAGAAAGTAATTAAAATTCTTATCATAGTTCTTTCATAAAATTCCTAATATTTTAAATGAAGAAAAATTAACTTGTTAATTTGCCCATCACTCCATCCAAGTTAGTGAATAAAAATAAAAACACCAGAATATTCATTGCAATGTTATTGTAATAACAATTTTTAAATTTCTTAAACCTAGGACTGTTTAATTTACTATATATCTGTTCAATATCATGTTATGTGGTCATTATAAAGGATGTTTATTGATATAGAAATGCATTTACTATATATTAAAGGAAAAAAAAGTGAATTTAATCCCTGTGATATAATAATTTTTCTTTTTGGAAGAGAAAAATGTATATATTTGAGCAAAAAGTTTAGAAGAACTACAAGGTTATTTATAAATAATTACGATACAAATGATTTTTTTTTTACTATTCCTATACTTTTTTAAAAAAATACTATCACTTGTATAATAAAAAAAAAAATCTTTTTAAAAAAAAATATATATTTTATTGATTTTTTACAGAGAGGAAGGGAGAGAGATAGAGAGTTAGAAACATCGATGAGAGAGAAACATCGATCAGCTGCCTCCTGCACACCCCCTACTGGGATGTGCCCGCAATCAAGGTACATGCCCTTGACCGGAATCGAACCTGGGACCCTTCAGTCCGCAGGCCGACGCTCTATCCACTGAGCCAAACCGGTTTCGGCATAAAAAAAATCTTTAAAAAGATTCTTAAAACAAGAAAACCATCACTTATACCTGTATTCATTGTTCCACTCATTTATTGCTGGCTTCGATCAGAACCATACATTTTATACTGCGGATTATGACCGACTCCCCTCCCAGCCTACAAGTAAGGCGTGGCTGGGGTTGTTTCAAACACCATTCCAGCATTCCAAGTGACATGCAGGTTCCCAAGAGCCAGGGTCAGCTGCGGGTTGGAAAGGGACTGCCACTTACCGATCTGGTTGCTTCTAGCTGCAGGCCATCATGGATGAGATTAGATTCATATGCTCGTCTTTTTCTCTGTCAAAAGAAATCAGAAAATATGTTAGGCCTTTAGTTTTACCAAGGCCAGAAAGAAAGGTGCTGGTTTGTTGTTGTTGTTGTTTTATTTAAAGAAAATATGAACAACAAACCAGTCTGAACCTGATGCAGAGACGTTTGCTTAAAATGGCACAGAAGCAAAGGAGCTGCTCGGGCTGTGGTGACCTGTGGGTGTTGGGTTCCCCAGAGAGTTTGCCGTGGAGTGCACTTGGGTTATTCTCTCAGCATTCTGGAAAGCCCTTGGCTGTCCCCAGGGATTTTCAGCCATTAAATGTACATAACAATCTCTAACTTGGGCACAATTCCAAGGACTTTTTTTTGGCTTATCAGAGGTTTTGCACAAAAATAAAGTTTGTTTTTTTCTTTTTTAATACTATTCGCTGATGTCATTTACCAGTTATAGCCCAGATCTGATATTCTAATATTTTTAAAATTTTATTTCCATACCGAACATTCAAATGGCTCCATTTTAGACATATGTATTTCATCTCTGCGTGCCTTGACCAAATTCAATAAAACACAGAAAACTTTGGCAAAACAAAGGAATTTTTCTCTCTGCAAGACCAAAATGTTTTTGAAGCTATAAAAATATCGAAGTCTACAAAAACAGGGAACTAATTAATTGGTAATATTCATCCATATAATGTGGCCATTTGAAAAGACACAGAACATAGCACTGTGTTTACTGACACTGAATTCCATATCTGGCTAGGGTTTTACCAAACTGTGTCCTGAGTTGTAAGGGAAGTGTGTGAAGGTAGAGACCTTTTAGGAGAACACTTTTGATGATGAGGCATTATACTGCGTTATCAAAAGGAGAAAAATGAGTGGACACAGGGGTGAAGCACACAAGCTCTGAAAACAGACTGTGTTCCAATTCAGCTCTCTGACTCTCAGCAGGAAACAAACTCCCTTTGCCTCATTGTTCTCATCTGTAGAATGGAGAACACCTTGCTAGTTTCCTTCTGAGGTTCTCGTGAGGATCCTATGATTTAAACCACCTAAACTAGGATTTCCATCTCTAGTAATCACAGGAGGTAAATTGGACCAAGTCTCCCACTGGAGGAAACTGAAAAATCTACATTAAATTTTATTTTTTTAACTTTAGCTGCTAAGATAGAGAAGAATCGCTGAGCCAGGCTGAGGTAACCCCAGGGGCTGGCGGTCAGGCCGCTGTGCCCAGGGAGCACATTCATGGTTTGCCGCTGTGAACGGGCAGAGCTGCTGTGTGCACGCACACCCGGACAGCGCCTCGAACGTGCAGCACTGAATGAATGTAATGCAGATGCTGTAGGAAAAAGACTGACGGTCAAAGGTGAAAAGAACACACCTGGCATTTGGCTAAATGTGAGTCCAAGGGGGAACCCCTAACATTTTATGCAATTATCAGAAACAGAACATTGCCTTACTTTTATGTATTTAACAAATGGCTATCTAGTACCTACACCATGCCAGACACTGTACCAGAGCTTTGCAAATGTAACAGATTTAATTGCCTGTTACAATTTGAACATACAATAGTCACTCAGAGAAAAAACAGCCAGTACTGCAGCTCCCTTAAACATAAATAAACAACTTGCCCAGAAATGCCCTGTCAGATGAATGAGAGCTTGGAGTGCAGCTTTTCCAGCAAGCGACTGTCCCCTCTGCCTCCCTCCCACCCCGCCATCTCTGCGATTCTCCCTGCCAGGTTTTTCAGCCCCCTCTACCCCGGATCCGCCATATCCCCAACCTCAACTTGAGAAGCGGATTCAGACTCATCCTGCTTCATACTGAGGCAGTGTTTCTCCACCCTGGATCCTAATTCTCTTAGTTTGATTCTTGCATGGGAGCCACTCCCCGCTCCTGTTTCTGTCTTTGCTATTGCGTAAATGCATTTTTTGATCCCTCGGAGAATGTTCAGCATAGTTGGCACAGAGTATATGCCCAAAACGTATTTGTTGAAAGAACATACTCAACGACACTTATTAATTCATTCTACAAACATTTTCTGAGAGCATCCTAAGAGATTCAAAGAATTTAAAGTAGTCTGCCATAGAAGAACTACAGAGAAACTGTCCAGTGGCCAGTCTCCCAATGCAGAGGGACTAAAACATTTATGCGTGTGTGTCACGCCACTGCAACGGACAGCTGTCATTCTCTATGGCCACCTGACATTTCAGCTCCTGCCGGAGCCCACATCCACGACAGCAGATGAAAACCCAGACACTCCGGTCCTCGTCTCCCAAGAAGCTCAGTTGCTGACACACGAGCGGGGCCTTGCTGATCAGACCACCTCAGAAGCTAGCAATGCAAAGAAGTCGGCCAAGCAGAAACCACTGTGGGGCGGTAGGTCGGGAGAGCAAATGCCAGTTCCAGAGACGGCAGTGGTGCCAGCCATCGCTCTGGCCTGGCCACACTCTCTCTCCCATCCTGGCTCTGCAGTGGGATTTGGGGCACTGTTTCTGGCTGCCTAGTCTCCAGGCTTGTCTGCCCGACCCTTCAGAACCCGTGAGCTCTCTAACATGCACTGATAAACTCCCTGCCTGCTTAAATTTGAGCTCATTTCTGTCATTGCCAGTGAGAATACTGACAGAGAAGCCACGGACTGTGGAACACTTGTCAGCCTCAAACCCAAATCTGTCCAGTGAAGGTGGCAGGTGTACTGAGAAGACGGGACACCCTGACTTCCTCTCCTTCCGAGGAGATGACTCACCCTGAGCCTGTGCAAGAAGACACCCACACTGCCTCCCTATCAGGTCAGGCGCAGGACCCGTGACTGTCCTCTGTATCCTCGACATCAGTCAGGAATAATTTCAATTAGGATGTGAAGTGCAGACCCAAGGACGTTCGCTCTGGCAGACAAATGTCCTTCTAGTTAGAAGCGTAGACAAATCAGCCAGAGTGGCTTCTTCAGTGGCTTAATGGGTATGTTAACAATTGAGTGTTCATAAAAAAACCCCTCACATAACAATGTGAACTGCCTTATTAGAAATCCACAGATCCCATAAAAGCCCACCATGATGCTCAGTCATCTCCTCCCTAGCCTCTTCTCCTCCACCAGGGAGCTGTTCCAAACTTTCAAGGTGTCCTCAGACTCCACCTAACTCCCAGACCAAAAATAGGTTAATTCCCACCTGGCCTCCATACTGTGTACCCAATGACATCATCACCAATGATACCACTTTGCTAGAACTCCAGGAAACGGATCTTAATGCGGACTCACTCAACCCTCCCTCTTCTCGACTCTTCCTTACCACCTGGTTCTTGGACTGTCTTCTTTGCTATGTGATGGCTGTACAGCCTTTTCATTCTCCAAAGGACATAAACACATCTTTAGATCTCCTCTCTTTTGCCCTCTTTATGTGGGTATTAAGGGATACTGATAAGAATATATAGCACATGTGAATATCACAGATGCAGAAAAATTAGATATACTTCCTTTCCATCTCATTTTAATGGCATGACATTCTCTCAGATAGATGGACTTTTTACTTATTAGCCAATCTCAAATTGTTGGATATGTAGGTTGTTTCAAATTTTTCACTTCTATGAAAATTCTAGTAGAATAATCTTGTGCACCCATTATTACTTCCTCAGGATAAAGCCCTAGAAGCAGAATTATTAATCCAAGAATGTATGCCGTTTTAAGTTATTTAATATGTAGCGCCATACTGCCCTTCAGAAAGGCTGCACTAATTTACCACGTTTAGTTTTTATCTGGTTCTTTACAAAGAACTCCTGATTTCTCTAAAGATAACTGGCAGATCTTGAAGTTGGTTGATAATGCCCTCTCTTTTACCACCAACTATGAATGCTTAAACAGCTGAGTCAAGGATAGGACATTTTAATTTGCTTAAACATGTTAATATATCACCTTGTTGTTGCTTTAGTAAAATAGTTATGTTGATGGCCCAATTCTTGACTTCTGTGCAGAGAAGATTTCACAATAGGAGTCCAGGTGATTTGTAGAGTATGTTTGTTAAAAGCTGGGGACAGTGAAGCAAAACAGCGGGCTTAAGATAGAAGAGGTAAGGTCATAGCAACAGGAGTGAACCTAGCCGTGGCTGCTTTGACCCTTTAGAAAGTCACAGGCAAAAGAAGTGAGCCAGCTGGGCTGCATGGACTCAGGAAAGAAGTTAAGGAGGCAGAAGAAGTGCCCTTAGAGCAGTGGTTCTCAACCTTCCTAATGCCGCAACCCTTTAATACAGTTCCTCGTGTTGTGGTGACCCCCAACCATAAAATTATTTTCATTGCTACTTCATAACTGTAATTTTGCTACTGTAAACAATATGTAATTATATATGTGTTTTCCGATGGTCTTAGGCGACCACTGTGAAAGGGTCATTCGACCCCCAAAGGGGTCTCGACCCACAGGTTGAGAACAGCTGCCTTAGAGAAAGAAAGCAGACACCTGCCTCAGGGTCCCCTCCGGTATCTTTGTTTTCTTTCTCCAAGGGCCAACAGCTCTTATTTTCCTTTAGTAAAGCAATTCACAAAGAACTAGTGGAATATTTAAAAAATTGATCAAACCAGTTTTCTTGGTTTGTCAGGTAGCTACAGTAAATGAGCATATGTGCTGTATTTGTCAAACAGGCGCATATCAGGAAAAGAGTGCTTACTTAAGAAAAGACTGATTAGGTCTGTTGAATATGAACTCATCATCTTTACTTCTCTGTACAATTTACACTTGGATAAGTAACAGTGTTCTTGACATTTAAAAAAAATTAGGTTAGAGTTGTCTTCCACGTTAAAAATAGCCATTGCTCAATGAATATTTGTTGAGTAAATGAATATCTGAGGCCACATAATCTTTCACTAAGAATGATCTGTGTGCCTTGTTGGAAAACCTTAGTTATAAGAACCTAAACTATGTTCTACAGTCTATGATCTGTATTTGGCAGCACAAAATGATTAAACTAGACTCACTGGCTCTGAGAAAAGCCCTATTGTACATTAAATGATGCTGTAAATTTTTCTTTCTCTAGCGGAGCAAATTTATCGGCATTGCAACCGGGATCAATGGATCTATCTATCTATCAATCATCAATCTATCTTCCTTCCCTCCCTCCCTCTCTTCCTTCACCTACTTCTAGTAAAGCCAAAGTGACTAACATTTTTGAGGAGCTACATGCATCACAAAAAGATACATGTGATTCTATCACTGTTGGTGGACTGTACTAGGGACTCAAAGTAAAAGAGGACAAGAGTACCCATCTCACTCCAGAAACTGATATTTTATTCATACCTCTTTTGAGAGGTTATTAAAGCTGTCAGAGAAATACAGAATAAAGCAATCAAAATCACAAAGGACAGACTGGCTTAATTAAGGCAGCTTTCCGTCCCCAAGCACCTTCGATTACACATCTCATTTGGCTTAATAAAGTCATTGTTGGGAAAGCCTTGCCTGTGAATAGATAGTAATAGCACTGATTGTAAACACCAACCTACCATTTTTTTTAATGTCACCCAGCTTTTTCAGCATAAAAAGCAGGGGTTGTAATGTCTAATAAGTAAAATTTACTGAATACACTGTGATGATAACAAAGCACAAATCAGTTGGGATTAATGAAATATTATGTATAGATTAATTTCAAATATTCTTATAGTTTTTTAAGGCAAAGTACTGATGGTGCTGTCACTGTATTTTTCAACTTGCCAATCTCTATTAAGCCTACAAAGATGGATGAGAAAAAAGTCAAAGGTACTTAATTTGTGCAAAAATTACTGCTAATTACTCTAAGTGCTATTTATTAGTTATATATATATATCATGTGTTCAAGAAGGTTCAGTAAGCAGAATAACGTATTTAATTGGGACTTAATTTAAAGGCATGTATTGGTGACAAATCCTTAAGTGTGAGTGGACTGATCTGATGGGGGATCTACTCAAGTGGGTAACACGTATTCACCAGAGGACACGAACAGCCCACGTGATGTGCAGAAAACGGAAGTGGATATTTAGATTATATTCACGTCCAACTTTTCTCTTTAAATGAACACGTTTGGCATAATTACAAAAATACATACATAAATGGTAACTTAGGAAACAAATGGTCCGAGAATGAAAAAAAAATCAACTACCTTCCACTGCTGAGATTACTATAAACGTTTTAGGACAGTGTTTTCCAAAGTTACCTTCTTATACAAACAACGTGAAGCACTGCTTAAGCAGCAGGTCCCTGGCCCCTCTCCTGGAGATTCTACCTCAGTAGAGAAAGCACCGGCCTTAAATAATCCAGTTTTAATAAGCAAAGGAAATGATGCTTATCATCAGATGAGTTTAAGAAACACTGCTTTCCAGGACACACCTTTTCTGTGCATCCAGGCAGCTCTTTTTTATTTATTCCCCTCAAGCCTGTTTTTATGAACATTCAGTATAGTTGATTTTTCCAGATCCTTTACTTTTACAGATGACTCTTTAAAAAGTGAGACACAGGTGACTTTGGGAACCAGGGCAAAGGACAGCTTCTTCATTCAAACCTAAGGCCGACCTCAGAAGGACCAATCAGGGAAAGGGTTTTCTCTTCTCCACATCTTTGTGAGATGAAATGGGATACTCAGACTTCCCTTTTCATAATTTGACTGTCCTCTTTGTTTGTTTGTTTTTAAGGATTGGGTCCAAGAAAACTTCTCATTTTGGAAATAAAAAGCAAGATTTGGATTCACTGCTCATGTGCTGAGTACTAAAAAATAAACCAAATGTGCTTATACCAGCAACACATGTTGTAGCTGTAATTTGACACAGCTGACACTAATTTAATTTATTCTTTTTAACCTACAATCTTAGTTTAAAAGCAAGTAGGGTGTGAATGAAGGAGATAAAAATATAAAGAAGAGGTCTCTGCCTTAGTCTAAAATGTTAAGGAGTTGAAACTAGATCTGATTTCGCTTCCTAAAACAAAAGAGAGAACATCTACCCAAAGTTACCTGTGAAGGTAAAACCTCCCAACACTGGTTGCCTTCATCTCTTCTTCTTTATTTAAAAAATACATTTTTATTGATTTTTTAGAGAGAGAAAAGAGAGAGGGAAAGATAGAAATATCAATGATGAGAGAGAATCATTGATTAGCTGCCTGCATGCTCCCCAATGGGGATCAAGCTGGTGTGGCATGTGCCCTAACTGGGAATTGAACCATGACCTCCTGGTTCCTAAGTCAATGCTCAACCACTGAGCCACACCATCTGGGCATATTCTTGTGACTGATATATTCTGTGACTGACCTCAAATAATTTTTAATGAATTATATGTAAGTAAACTATGTTAACAGTATTGGTATAAGTAGGGAGCTAATAAACTATAAAAATTATACACTGCATGTTGTGGCCAATAACAAATGATTTTGAATTAACATCTTATTAGCTTCAAATAACCATACATTTAATGCACATAAAACTTAATGAGAAATTAAGCCATATGATCACTTCAAGATACAAAAAAATTAAAAAGCATTTGATAAAATTTAAAACACAATTATAAAAACTCTTAGCAATCTAGAACTAAAAGGGAACTCTTTTAACTTTTTAAAAGAAAAATACCCCTAATTTATAGCAAGTGTGATATTTAATGGTGAAATTGTTGAAACATTTCCATTGAAATCAGGAACAACACAACTGTGGTCACTATGTGTTACTGGTTCTGTGCCTTAGCCATTGCACTTGGAAAAGAAAAAGAAATATAAAGATGGCAATCATAGAGCAAAACTGTCATTTTTAGACAATATGGTGTTCTGAGGAAACCTAACACAAGTATTAGAAACTACTACAACTAAAGTGTTTATTACCAAGGTCCCTCGATAGAACTTACCATCAATTTTTAACACACAATAGTACATCACAAACTACCATTTAAAATCCTTCTGACAAGAGCAACAAAAATTTAAAATAATAATAGTTAATAAAAATGTACAAGATCTTCATGGACACTGTGATAAAACTTTTCTAAAGAATGTAAGACTGCAATAAATCGAGTGATGTGCTGTTTTCACCATACTAAAATGTTATGATGAACTTTGAAACATCCAAAGAGATCTCATCCAGCTTCTAGGGAAACCATTCCAGCCTCATAACTCATCTAAAACTATGTATAACAGTTTCAAAAACGCACAGAATCTATAACCAATTAGTTGTCTCATATTATTTGAAAGTTTAGGTATAATTTAGATTAATCACTCAGTTTTCAAAAATCTCTTTTTCTGTGGTCTCCAATGGACAGATCCATCTGCCTTACACAAAAGAATTTTTTTTTTAAATATATATTTTATTGATTTTTTACAGAGAGGAAGGGAGAGAGATAGAGAGCTAGAAACATCGATGAGAGAGAAACATCGACCAGCTGCCTCTTGCACATCTCCTACTGGGGATGTGCCCGCAACCCAGGTACATGCCCTTGACCGGAATCGAACCTGGGACCTTTCAGTCCCCAGGCCGACGCTCTATCCACTGAGCCAAACCGGTTTCGGCCACAAAAGAATTTTTAAGGTCAGATATGAAATACAAATTTTTACTTCCATATATAAAGTCTTCATCAACTTTAAAGAAATAAAATTTCAAATTTTAGGAATGTATTCTGCTGATAAAAAACATAATACATAGAACATATATTCAGGATTGCTTGTGCTGTTTTTGTGCTACCTAGACCACTCCACCCTCTTTACCATCATTTGAATTACACTAATACTTGGTCATAAACACTACTGCTTAAAGGGAGGCCAAGTGTCAGACAAAATGAAATTAAAAATGGATCAATTCCTCCACTTGTTAGTTCTAGAAAAATGAAATGGAAGAAAGAAGCATTACTGACAAAAGTCAGGAAGAGTAGGAAAAGTGCATGGAAATTTGTTTTATTTATTTATTTATAATATATTTTATTGATTTTTTACAGAGAGGAAGGGAGAGAGATAGAGAGTTAGAAACATCGATGAGAGAGGAACATCGATCAGCTGCCTCCTGCACATCCCCTACTGGGGATGTGCCCGCAACCCAGGTACATGCCCTTGACCGGAATCGAACCCAGGACCTTTCAGTCCGCAGGCCGACGCTCTATCCACTGAGCCAAACCGGTTTTGGCAAAATTTGTTTTATTTAAAACATTTTTGTTCTTCACAGTATAAACATGCTTAGACATATTTAATCATTTACTGTGCCAGACATTGCTGCTGTCTACTGAACACGCCATTCTCCCCTTCTTCATTAGTAAGAAAAGTCTAGTGTTTTTTCAGATATTAGGTGATTCAAGAGATGAAAGACGTGTCTTGCTTAGTCTATGCTAATGATGGTAATTCCACTCATCTTGCCAGTAGTTGGTTTGGAACAGATTTGCGATAGGCAACAAACTGTAAAAGGAAGTCTGCTTAGGGTCCTGTAAGGGCGCCTTTCTTCCCCTTAAAAATGGGCCACGAGAAAGGCAGTCCCCGTGTTTGCCCCTGGATGTCTGGAATTGCAGCAGCCATCTGAGAACAAAGTGCAGCTAGTTTAAGAGCAGCCAACACTTTGAGGATGGCAAGGCAGAAGCATGGAATGATTCAGAAGCATTGATTCCTGATGACCTCGTTAAGCCAATAAATTATCTAAACCAGAAATGGTCTTATCTTCAGGCTACTTCTTACATGAGAAAATTATTATTTCCTGTTAGTATTTAAGCCATTTTGAGTTTGATGTTCCTGTTACTTACTGTAAAAAAGAAAATTCAAACTGATTCTGCGAGGAGAAAAGTACTGTCTAAATGAGCATTTATTACCGAAACTACTTATAATCACCCCCTTGCAAAATCTCAATGTAAACAGTTTATGCTTTTAAAGGGAAGGTGTGAGGTATCTCGAGTGTTTTCACTAATATTAGGGGACAAAGTTACATGCTATTTGGAGGTTTGGATAGAAAAATAATTTTTTTGCCCATGGGAAGTGCAGCCTTTTACTCCTCTGCGTTTTTTACATTTGTGGCCTTATTATGTCTAACGTTCTCCATCATCTCTAAAAAAGTATATAATAGTAAGTACTCTTTAGATGAGCCCCTGGCAAAGTCAACCTGGCGTTGCTTCAGGAAATCAGTATGATTTAGACTTCTTTTTCTTTCTCAAAGAAAACAGGATTGTGAAAATGCTTTTCCTTGGTGTTGTCTTAAATCTTGAATAAGACTAGACAGGGTTGCCGAAACCGGTTTGGCTCAGTGGATAGAGCGTCGGCCTGCGGACTGAAAGGTCCCAGGTTCGATTCCGGTCAAGGGCATGTACCTGGGTTGCAGGCACATCCCCAGTAGGAGATGTGCAGGAGGCAGCTGGTCGATGTTTCTCTCTCATCGATGTTTCTAACTCTCTATCTCTCTCCCTTCCTCTCTGTGAAAAATCAATAAAATATATTTTAAAAAAAAAAATTAAAAAAAAAAAAAAAAAAAAAAAAAAAAGACTAGACAGGGTGTATGTCAGAACTTGCAGATGTTTTTCAAATTAATAAAAATGTGCCTCCAAAGCTGAGCTTTGCATTCTGGTGGAGTCTAAAATTAAGTAATGTGCACAAATAGAAACTCAAAACACTTCGAAGAACGGCTTATAAAAACCAGCATCACAGTATATCAATCCATGAGTTCAGGGATTGCCAAAATTCATGATAATTTCTTTTCTCCTGATTTATGAGAGCTTCCCTGAGACCTATGTTTCCGTGTAAAGCAAATGCAGAACTTGTTAATAATGTAAGCAGCTCTGGGCTCCTTCTCCACGGCAGTGACGCTCTTGTCTAAAACCAGAACTGCTTCCTTCCTGCTTTAATGGATTAGATTTGTTTAACTCACTTTCTGTGGTAATCAACCCAGCCCCACTGGCATGTGGATGCTTAATGAATATTTGATGACAGTGACTACAACTACACAGAAGATACCCTTGTGTCCACAGGAACATGATAAAGTACTCTAAGCTCTTTAACTCTAGTTTTAAAATTATGCAGTAACAGAAGGAGAGTCATGCCTTTCATAGTAATGCACTGTTTTAAGAAAACCCCAAATAGAAAAAAGGAGAAGGGATTGAGAAGTACAGATTGGTAGTTACAAAACAGTCACCAGGATGTAAAGTACAGCATAAGAAATATAGTCAGTAATATTGTAATAACTGTGTATGGTGCCAGGTGGGTACTGAGAATATTGGGGGGAACACTTTGTCAAATATATGACTGTCTAACCACTATGCTGTACACCTGAAACTAATATAAAAGGATATTGAATGTCAACTGTAATTGAAAAAAAATATATAAAAAAAAACAAATAAAAGGGAAGGGACAGGAATTAACATCTATGACCTAATATGTGCTGAAAATGTATATGATATCTCTATACACTATTTTATTTTATTTTTAAATGCTTTTTAACCATAATCCTCTGGATTATGTATTCAGAATCCCATTTTCCTGAATCTCAGATGGCAGTCGTTGTATGGGGAGCCAATATTCTATGTACCAATAAGAGAAAATTCAGCCAATGAAATTATGACACACCATTTATAAGATGTGCCCTGATATCAGAGTTATCAAAATGTAAAAAATAACAGGCATCTCAAAAATAATAAAATAGGATACTGATAAGGAAAATCACTGATTCACACAGCCAGTTGGTAGTCTTGGCAAAGACAAGCTCGCTATCCACGAAAACGCCTGCTGCCCTCCCACAGTGTGACCTTCCTACTGAGAAATGGCTGTCCAGCCAGAAGCTACACCTTCCACCTCCCTGAATCCTGATCAATAGACTGTGAACACAACTGATGTGGCCACTTCCAGGCCAAAGAGGCAAAGAAGCGAGGGTACTGTCTCCATCCTCTCTCTTACCCAATCTACCACTTGTAGGATGCTGATGCCCACGATGATGAGAGAAACTGCCTGAACACGGCAGAGCCTCTGTGTCTGCCCGGGTTCCTGACCGACTGCAGGGAAGAAAGCCCTGCCTGTGACCCCAAACCACGGTGCCAAATAGGGATGCCACATTTAATTTAAAACGAGCAATAGCCTGGTCGGCGTGCCTCAGTGGTTGAGCACTGACCTAGGAACCAGGAGATCACAGTTTGATTCCCGGTCAGGGTACTTGCCCAGGTTGCGGGCTCAGTCCCTAGTGGGGGGCGTGCAGGAGGCAGCCAATCAATGATTTTCTCATCATTGATGTTTTTCACTCTTTCTCCCTCTCCCTTCCTCACTGAAATCAATAAAATTGATTAAAAATAAAATAAAACGAGCAATAAGTAAACTTTTATTTTGTTAAGCCACTGTCATATCGGGCTAGTGTGTGACATCAACTAGCATTACTGCAATACTGTTGTGGCAGAATTAGAATGTGAATGTCAGGTTCCAAAGCCTAGAACTGATCCTGTGACACCAGGCGAGTAGAAACCTCCAAAACAAACAAACAAAAATCCAAAATAAAACAGGACTGATTGCTTCATTTTAAGTAGTTTTCATCACTTGGTTTGAAGGAAGGGCAGACATAAGTAGATTTAAGAATGATGTATTTCACAGAGAAAGTCTGGACAAGGACAATTAAAGTCGTATGTGTGATAGCACAGATTCGAGGAAAAACAAAAACAAATGAAGAATGAGGGAGTGATTTCAAAAGAGGGTATAAGTACACTAACATGTATTCTCTCTTTTATGTCTGGCTTTGGTCTGATACAGTTTGGGTTCAGGTAAAGAAGATCCAGGCAGGTGTTACAACCGCAGCCCACTCAGTGGTCTCCTATCTCAACACAGAGATGGCCTGTCACCTGACAGACCTGAAGCAAAGGGAAGGAGGAAGGAGCAGCTTGACTGGCAGTGGATGAAAGGGAAGGACGGGAGGCAACAGAAAATGGGTGAGTTCCAGATTCAAGACAAGAGTTTGAACCTTGGCTCCACTATTTCCTGTACTAGAGCCCGTGACTTTGGGCAATCATTGAACCTCTCTAAGGGTCAACTCTTTCATCTAGGATGCTTATGATAACAGAATGCCCTTTACAGGTTGTTATAAGAATTAAATAAGAAAATACATGCAAAAGGCATATATTCGTGAGAGAGCACACACCGAATGCTAATCACTATTATACTTGGTGTCATTATTACCCATTAGCTTCTTTCCACACCCATGCGCA
The DNA here is from genome assembly GCF_028538775.1 of Myotis yumanensis. Lineage (NCBI taxonomy): Eukaryota > Metazoa > Chordata > Mammalia > Chiroptera > Vespertilionidae > Myotis > Myotis yumanensis. The sequence goes on from NW_027223754.1 coordinate 168,625,691, forward strand.
AACAGCCGAGTGTGCTTTTAATACACATCTCTTCTACAGATAGAAAATACAATTCCTTGGAAGAAAGTCTGCCTTCAGTTGTGAAGCCAACTGAGGTTAAGAGCCTGCGAAGTTTCTATTTCAAATTAAAAATAAACCATTTGTTAACATGCCCTGAGGGAACGGTGGGCAGAGAAAATACGAAGGTAAGGATGGTGTATGATATTTCAAACACCAGTTTCACTTTATTGCTTACATAAAAATAGCACTTTGTCAGTTCACAATATTATAAGGCGTAAAAAGAAAGGAAAGGAGCATAAAAAACTTACCCTTTGTTTTTCATTTGCACCCTTTTTATTGTTCTCTTTTCTACTTTCATCTTCATACACTAGAACAAAGTCGATTCTTCGCTGGCCGTCATTAAAATAGAGTGAGTTGGGTTTCCCATTAAATTCTTCCTGTGTAGAATGTAAAACAAACTTTAATATACATATTTGAAAAAAAATGTTTATTGCCCAGCTTTAATGGGCACATCAACATGTTTATAGAGCAAGAGAAATACATCCATTATTAGTTACTTGACAAAGATCATGGTCACCATGATTTTCGCAAGCATACTTTTTTGTTGGTAATAGTTAAGTCCTTAAATTGAGCAGTTTAGCCATGACCGGTTTGGCTCAGTGGATAGAGCGTCGGCCTGCAGACTGAAAGGTCCCAGGTTCGATTCCGGTCAAGGGCATGTACCTTGGTTGCGGGCACATCCCCCGTGGGAGATGTGCAGGAGGCAGCTGATCGATGTTTCTCTCTCATTGATGTTTCTAACTCTCTCTCTCTCTCTCCCTTCCTCTCTGTAAAAAATCAATAAATATATTTTTTTAAAAAAAGAATAAATTGAGCAGTTTAACATTATTCTACAAGTGCATGAAAGAATATCAGTTTTGTGTATGTAACACATACATCCCAGAATTGTTCCTGCCTCAAACAGCAAAATGAGTAGCAAGTTTGGAAATGAATACAGTAGCCAGAGATGCTTAACCAAAGGACAGAAGTTTTTTTAACAAGAAGAAAAATCTAAGACAAAGCACTGTTGATAAAAATCTCCTCCTTCCTATGTCTTATTTTCCAACTCTTCCATCATTTTTCCTGACCTCTCTTGACCTTACCACTTTATAGAAGGTATCATTTTATAACCTTAAATGAATATCAGAAGATGCTTCAATATACACAAAAGCTACTGTGTGGTCTTTGATTATTTGTTCCCAAGTCCACAAAAGATACCCTCTCACTCCTAGGGAAAAACAAAATAAACAACCAAACCAAGCCAAACCAGCAACAGCAACAAAATAAATGAGCTTTTTAATTTAGATCTTAAAAGCCTATGGGTTAAAAACAAACAAACAAATAATGGCAAAACACAGACCTAATACAATTGAAAACAATCTCTACAACATATGGACTTGAATAGAATTGTTTTAAAAGCCTTGAATTTGTGTTCTCACACAACTGGTCAGGATGCTTACATTAGTTCTGTTGTTAAGAATCAGACTGCTTTTTAACTAAGTAATATTTTTTTAATTTTTCAGTTGTTTTTTTTAATTCAAAACTCCTGGGGAGACTGCATTTTGCAGTCATTTGGTAGAACTACTTAATCATTAAATGTGACTAATTCTCCTCTGCACTCACCATCAATTAGTACAAAAATCACCTAATTTTATCACCACTTCCTGCTTTTCTTCACACCTTTGAGATGTATATTTTTGCTAAACATACCCAACCTGGTGCTTGTGATTCCTTTCCTCTTTCCACCAGGGAGCCTGTGAAGGTTTATTAATATTCGAAGCTCCTCCCATTTAACAGGTCATTCACCCGCGCAACGCCCGCCCGCCAGCTGCTGCTGCTGCTGCTGCTGCTGCTGCTGCTGCTGCTGCTGCTGCTGTAACCTAGCTCCAAGCACCTACATCTCAGCCTCATTCAACCAGGGACTCTAACCTCAAACAGTGGTTGTGCCTTGAGATCTCCCCTAGCTAAGGCACTGAAGAGGCACATCAATGCCTCAGGCCACTATCCAATTCTTTTATTTGCAATTTCACCGATTTAAAACCAGTAAGTGTTCTTTTAGAGCAGTGGTTCTCAACCTGTGGGTCGCGACCCCTTTGGGGGTCGAACGACCCTTTCACAGGGGTCGCCTAAGACCATCGGAAAACACATATATAATTACATATTTGTGATTAATCACTATGCCTTAATTATGTTCAATTTGTAACAATGAAAATACATCCTGCATATCAGAGATCTACATTACGATTCATAACAGTAGCAAAATTACAGTTATGAAGTAGCAACGAAAATAATTTTATGGTTGGGGGTCACCACAACCTGAGGAACTGTATTAAAGGGTCGCGGCATTAGGAAGGTTGAGAACCACTGTTTTAGAGTATTTAAAGCTATACAAAAGTGCTAAGCCCTGTATTTTTCATTTCAGCTACAGAGTCCTTGAAGCCACTTTGATTTCTCTTCCTTTCAATGAAGATGCTACCATTGGTGACAACCAGGGCAGCTGCTAGAAGAAAAATGTTAAGTAGGGGGAGGGGAGTTCTCAGAAAGGAAAACAGTAGGTGAGACAGGGTGGAATAGAGTCACAAAGACCCGATCATCATTGCAAGCGTCGGTAAAGTGTACAAAAGCAGCTTGCTCTCTACTGCCCACATTATGTTGCGGTTGGTGGTGTCCAGCAGGAGCTCAATGAAGTTACGTTCTGAAGAATCAGGTCTGGAATGAGAACCACATTCGCACACGACTCCAGGCACTCTTTCCTGGCTGGCCGTTGGCTGCACAGGTTGGCAGCTCGCTCCCAGGCAATCTGGTCTGCACACAGGTCTCTCTTATGCGACAGAAGACCATGCCATCTCTTTGGAAGGAAACCCCAATGGACTTGGCAGTAGCCGCCTGTGAGAAATAACTAGGTCAAACTCTGATACGGTGTTATTAGAATGCGGTGCCAGGGAAAAGGTGCCAACTTTCTATGGCTGTGAAATCCAGGTTTCTCATCTCTTGGCAGAAGACATTCTACTAGGCAACTGGGAAGAAGAGAGAAACTAAATGCTGGGCTGGAACAAATATGTAATAAACAAGGGAACTGAACTAAATAAAGAAGGCTGATTTATGAACAAAAGTTAAAAAAAAAAAAAAGCTGGATTTTTCAGTGATACGTTCTACTACAGGCCTAACTCCCCGAACCAGACAGAAATGAAAGAAAACTGGAAAAAAAATTCTTCTCCTAAGCTTTTGCTTTATATCAAGTGAAATTTTGATAATTTCTCAGGGTAAATACAGAGAATCTTCTTTAAATGACTGACTGATTATTCATGTCCTGGTCTCCATGCCTTCTCCTAGAACTACTAAAAATTTTATCTTGAGTCTTTTCTACCAGGTCAAATGGCACCAAGATGAAATACAAAAACCCTTGAAACACAACTCTTCCTGGTCAGCAGCTTAAATTAAAAAGAAAAAATTAAAAAAAAAAACTTGATGAGAAGGCTTAACATTTATCAGGTAAAATCACTTTCCAGATCAGAGCTTACCTATGGTTACTGATTTTCCATCTAAAAAATTTATCCATCCTTATACTCATCTGGGTGACTTACTAAACATCACCCTGAGGGTCTCAGACAAATGTTTTCAGTGCCAAGGAAGTAAACAGAATCACTATCTGTTAATACTTCTTTCTTACTGGAAAAAACATCAAGCAAATTTCTAATTTCAGTTTGGGGTCTATAAAACCCTACGTCTATTCACACCCATTGCCCTCTCTGGTACTAAGGAGAGAACATCCCACTAACCTAGTATTCATTTACCCATTCGTAGTGACCTGACCTAACACTGTACTAACAGTTAAAGGCCACAGTGGTTGGTTAAAAGGCCTACCTATGTTCACCTGTTGATATATGCAATGAAGCAGAGCAATGCTGCCAACCACTGCAGAACCATGACCTGTCCACTTCTGCCCCTCGTGTTGGCAGAGACATTTCATTTCACACGGGGGATGAAGAGGAGGCGCCTGGTCTGAGCCAGGGGAGACCTGAGAAATGAGGGCTTAGAGACTGGGAAGGAGGTCACATGCGATTTACGCAAGTCATGTTTTCCAGGCCTTCCTCCTCTCAGCTGGCTTCTCTCCTTTTATTTGTGGGCAGCTACTTCAACAAAAGAGGGGAAAAGGGCAGGATCCTCCTTAACCAAATCAGGATAAAAAATGCGAGCAGTAAAATGACTCTGCCCAGTGCTTTCAAGCTAGAGTTATGACTTTGAGAACATGAAAAAAATGATTTATTTATTTTTTTGCTATTGGTAAAACCAAGGGTCCTACGACTTTGATTAAATTTGGCTTTAAATTCTAGCTCTAGAAATAATCTCTCCTCCTTACCTCCCCCCACCCCCTTTCTCTTTCTTCCTCCTTTGGCAGGCTAAAAATAACATCTTGACCTACCCATGTTTTAGTTCCTGAGCCCTAAGGTGGAATGAGCTCCTGGCTACTTTCCCATAAAACCAGACAGAGGAACCCTGGAACAGACCCCAGAGCTGTCCTCAAGACCTGAAGACATTATTCATCACCCTTAACTCGCCTCTGACCAATCAGCTCCCAGAGCAACCCTAACCCTAACCCCCCGATGTCTCCTGATTTTGCCCTACATAATCTGAAACCTACACACCATCAGGGAGTTCGGGATTTTGAGCAGTAGCCTCCCGTTCTCCTGGGTGGAGCCATTTATAATAAAATTGGCAATATTTCCCCACTGCAGTTCTCAGCGTCCCGTGTTTGGCTGTGCTAGCGTTGGGTGGATGAACTTTCTGTTCTGTAACTGGCCAGGAAGCATGTGTGGTACCAGTCCTGTCCCTGGAGTGGTTGAGACCTCCGTAATGTAGGACAAGTGGTGGAGAAAGGATGTCCTAGAGCAGCGATTTTCAACTTTTTTTTTCATCTCATGGATGACATAAACCAATTACTAAAATTCTGCTCCATACCAAATAATACATATTTTGCCTATCTTACAAAAAATATGGGCATACAATAATGATTCATTCACATTGGATAGCTATTGTTGTGTTGGCTGTTGTCATTTTTTAATTGGACAATCTAAGTAAAAGAGGTCAGTGCCCCTGACTAAACAGTCAGGTATTGCATGTTTTAAAAATTCTTATGGCACAACAGTTGAAAATCGCTGTCCCAGAGGACAAACAAGTCCAAAGTTAAATATTTTCCAGAAATTACTTGGTAGGAAAACTTCTCATAGGCAGTCTCTGAATGAAATATGGCATTGAACTTCCCCTTGGACAGGATGGTATTCTTCAAAAAATGAAAGGTCACATGCATGCTTCCTGGGCAGAGAGAGAAGGGCCCGAGTAAGAGAGAACCTGGGGGAACCTGCCTGAGTGGCCTTCATCTCGGTGCTCAGGGAGGTTGGTTACAGGTGAGCAGCCCTGAAATCCCAGGCATCGTCAGCACCTGGCGGGTCCATGAAATAACCCGCTGCTTAACCTCTGCCCAACACTTCTCAAGTGTCTCATCTAATCCTGCAAATCAAGATTGGAGTCCCATTTCACAACACAGGCCTCTACTCCTAGTGTTTAAAATGCTGATGTTTGTCCCAGATCTGGATAAAAAGTAGTCAGACTGGGATCTTGGCTCAAATTCTCGTTTCTGTGTAAGGGTGTTGGAGATATGCCTTGGGCAGCAAGTGATATTATCTGATTGTATCTCTAGAATTTCCAAATAAACTATTCACTGACTATGAGACTAGAGAGCATTCCAAGACTATTTGGGCTAATGGTCTTGACCTCTACACAGAGCAGGATGCAAGGAAGGTTTATTGGCTAACAATAACAGTTAAGGAATTACGCTATGGAAAACAATATTAAAACACAATTAAAGAGCAACTGATAGGTGAATGTGGAAAAAACATGTGGCTCTCTGCCGTCTCTAAGACTAGCAAAACAAAATAATTAATTCCAAGAAATACACAACAGAAAGAAAAACAAACTTAAATCAGAGCAGAGGACGACAGTGAAAATAGAGGATCTTCAATTTCTTTTAAATCCTGAACCCATGCATATAGCAAGCTTTAGGCAAAAGCCTTTATGTAAATATTTAGCTCTCACACAATATGGAACATACTACATATAGTCTTATATGTACATGTCACGCAGTTTTGAATGAGAGATATATTCTGAAATGTTTTCCCTGACTGCAGCAAAGTTCAGGCAGATTCAAGGCATAACAGTGGAACTTTTTTCCACTTTACACAATTGTGCAAGATTTCTGAAAATACAAGAGACAATAGGTCGAATTTTATTGCTTATGTTTAGAGCAGCGGTCACCAACCGGTGGTCCGTGAGGTCTGAAAGGTTGGCGGCCGCTGGTTTAAGGAAACCTTTGGAGCAGCGGTCGCCAACTGGTGGTCCGTGGACCACTGGTGGTCCGTGAGGTCCGAAAGGTTGGCGGTCACTGGTACATCACCTCCCCTGCCTGTAAGAACACCCGATAGTGAGAAAATGCAAAGTGCAAAGAAAACAACCAAGAACTGGAGGTACAAAAAACTGAACACTGAAGGGGGGAAAGACTAATACTGTGAGAAGTGTAGCGGGGGAGAAAAATAAGTTAGATATTAGGGATAAGGAGAGGTTCACGGACACACAGGGGCGCCACATGGGAAGTCAGCCCAGTAAATGACATGCTGCAGGGGATGAGTGAGCATACTTTTAAAGGGACCCAGGCATCCAGGACAGTGTTGCCGGAATGGAAGTGTGGTGGGAAAGGGCTCATTCGAGGAGGGTGCATTAACCACACTACTATATTCTGAAAGTCAATAGCCACCCTGAGTTCTCTGCTGACACTTTGCATGTAGTAGGAGCCTGGCTTACTTTTGTCTCAGAATAAAAATAGCTTTTTCCCGCCTGACAATAAAAGTAATATATATGCAACACAAAAAATTCTGAAGATGGCCGAACTGGTTTGGCTCAGTGGATAGAGCGTCAGCCTGCGGACTCAAGGGTTCGATTCCGGTCAAGGGCATGTACCCTGGTTGCGGGCACATCCCCAGTGGGGGGCGTGCAGGAGGCAACTGATTGATCTCTCTCATCGATGTTTCTAACTCTCTATCCCTCTCCCTTCTTCTCTGTAAAAAATCAATAAAATATATTTTAAAAAAAATTCTGAAGATAGAGAAAAGTATAAAAAAATAATAGAAGTCATATGTAATCCCATTTCCCAGAGATGAGCAGAACTTATTTCTGAGTACATCTTTTTAGGGTTTCTCTCTCTCACACACACACACACACACACACGCACGCACGCACGCATGTACACACACATTAACCAAATGGTACCATACAATACATATTATAGTTTCATATACATCCATCATAGAGATTTTCTAGCTTTATATTAAGCTCTGCATCACGTTTAATAGCTGCAATATAATTTAGTTAAACAGTGCCTTCACTGATGAATGCATAAGTTGCTTCCAATTTGTTGCTTCTGTCAACACTGCTGCAATGAGCATCTTTGTGCATATGTATCTGTGCACATGTTCAATTACAATTCCCTTAGGCTGAATTCTAGAGGCAGATTTTAACTAGCATGGCCTTCTTAGAAACTTGATATGTAGGTTGCTAAACTGTCATTCAAAATACTATTTTTAAAAATGGACACTTCCACCAGCAGAGGATAAACGTGTCTTCACCCACCATCACTAGATAGCAATTCTTTTCACTCTTCCCAGGATGGTCAATTTTTACATTTGCATTTTTTAACCAGAGAACGATAACAGTTTTATGGAGACTGCCCAACTAAATCACTGCTTTTGTGAAGTGCCTATTACGATTCTTGACTTAACTGAACTATCTTATTATGCAATCACTTTCCAGTAAATTCTCTTGAGATCCCAAAAACCATATAGGCAAATGATTAAATGGTAATATAAAAGAGACCCATAAAAATACCAAGTAAATCTCCAAAGAAAAAGTGAGAAACAGTCTAGGGCACTGACAGCAGTCCTGGCTTCAGCAATGTTGAGTTTTAACTGGAATGCGCCATGCTGGTGTTACAAGGTCCCCACCCTTCCCCCACCTCCCTGCATGCACTTCCCAATATAGTGTACGTGGCCTGTGGAACTATCAAATGTCAGTTATATCTTTTGACTCAGGTATTTCTTTAGATTTAGAACCTACTATTTATTTGGTGTGCACGTGACTCCTGTTACAAATTAAAAACTGATGTAACAAATTCTTTAAAAATAGTCTTGCTATTCTATATTGGGAAATGGCTATAACCAGTCCTCAAATAGCTGAACTTGTTATTTTTAGTCATTTCTCATCAGGGGTAAATGTAGTTCACATAAATATAATTCGATTGCCCATAAAAATGCTGCTGCTGCTTCTTTTTCCTTTTCTGTTCACACACGAGGGAATGTTCGCAGCCCATGGCTTCCTCGTTTGGTATACGCATTTTGCCTTTATTTCTCTTTGCCTGTGTTAACATAAACTTTAGAGTTCTGTTATTAGGGCACTGCATTTCAGATGTCGAGTGATCACTGTGAAATATTTCCCTCTGGCCCATGCCAAGGAAGCAGTAGTTTGATCAAGTGGAGTTCTCATATGATTTTAAATATTATATTCTTAAAATTTCTGAACTGGGCCATAGGAAATACGAATATAGAACTTTGACATGGCTGTTAAAATAAAACTTGCTGAAAAGGAGCTAAGGAAGCAGGGTAGGTCATATGCTTACTTTGGAGCCTTCTCATAGAAGTGGGACTCTGAACCTTCTCCTTAAGCCCACAGTTAAGAGTTGGGACCGGGATTTTCAATGAGCATCATTTCAAACTTTTTTGGCTTTCCTATTTCCCCACAGGCTTTTTACCATTTTAAAACCTCAGTTTAGCCTTCTTTAAAGATGATCTGCAGAAAGGAAGGGGAACAAGTAAAGTAAAGTCAAAAAAGAAAAGAAAAAAATGTGAAAATGCCTTTAGTGGTGATTTTCATACTTTTCCTTTTCTAGAAGAAGCTATCATCTGTTTGCACTGCTCTCATCTGGCAGTGGTAACACTGGTGAAAGAACTGTGGGTGAGATTAAGCTATAAGATATGCCCAATAAAATCTTAGGAACGATAAAGTGATAGCTATATTAAAACAAGACAAGTGGTACAACAGGAATTTGTGAGAATGATTATCTTCCAGGGGCTAACCTCTTAAGGTTTCAAAATGTCTTGCTTTGCTTTAATATCCCATTATAGATTTAACATTCAGCCATTTACCTAAAACAATTTTTCACCTATTATCATTTTCAGGTTGCACCACCTCCTGGGGAAAGAATGTTTTTCTTGTTGTTAAATCTTCAGCTGAGGATATTTCTCCACTGATTTGTAGAGAGAGTGGAAGGGAGGGAGGGCGAAAAACACATAGAGAGAAACATGTATGTGAGACACACTGACTGGTTGCTTCTTGCATGTGCTCCCAACCAGAGCCAGGAATTGAGCTGCACCCGACTTACGTGTGCCCTTGACTGGAATCGAAACCGGGACCCTTCAGACCAGCTAGGGCTGGGGTTTTGTTGTTGATGTTTTTTAATCCTCACCCAACAATATGTTTTTATTAATTTTAGAGAGAGAAAAGGGGAGAGAGGGAGAGAGAGAAACATCAATGTGAGAGAGAAAAGTCGATCAGTTGCCTCTTGTATGTATTCCAATCAGGGATCGAACCTGCAACCTGGGTATGTGCCTTGACTGGAAAACGAACCTGTGACCCTTCAGTGTATAGGACCACTGAGACACACCACCCAGGATGAGGAAGAAAATGTGTAGGTTTTCCACCTACACAAGATGGTTGTTCTAAATTACATTTTTTGGACCTTTAAGAAATAGCTCCCAATCTTATATTATGGTTAGAACCAAAATAATTTTGCTACAATAAGATCCTTCATGACTTAAAGGACTTTCACAATATTCTATCTACAACTTTAAGATCTTTAGTCTTAAAGAATAATTTAGCTTGACTTAAAAACCACATGTTCCACTCCACCTATGTTCTTATTCCTCTTAATAGCATCTCAAATGTCTTTGTATATCTATTTCAATTCTTGAAAAAGTAACTGATTATGACTCAGAAATATTTACTGGTACTTCCCATTCACCAAATCCATAGCTGTAGTCCCTAAAATTTTATGCTTTTGAATGAAGAGCCAATCTCATAGGTGACTATAATCTGAGAATGAACATAAAAGAGAGTTTCAAGCCACAGCTACTCAGACTGTTGAGCTGAAGAAGATATATAAGGTACAATTGAAGATGTAAGTAAGGCAACAAGACTTAAGCTCTTTACCAGGTTCCTGTAAAATTCTTTTTCTGCAGAATCCCTTAAAATTACAATCCGTCATTCCCAGAAAGCTCTTCATCTTTCACAGGAGGTTTCCACTGCCAGTCTAAGGACTACCTTGAGTTATTTTTAGTGTGTCAGCTGCTCAGGGTTTACAGCACAAGAGTCCTGTCATTAACTGTAACTCCCTTGTCAAACTGTTATGTCACATGTATCCCTTTGCTATAATCTTCTCAGACCACTTGTCTGGGAATTGATGGCTGCAACCTCATTCAACGCAAGAGAAAGAAAAACAAATCAGAGCATCTTGTGCCCAGCAAAGCAAAGGATTGTGACAACTCCTATCAGCTGGTTAATGTTTTATATAGATAACTAGAGGCCCGGTGCACAAAAATTTGTGCACCTCAGGGGGTGGGGGGGTCCCTCAGCCTGGCCTGTGCCCTCTCGAAGTCTGGGACCCCTCGGGGGATGTCTACCTGCTGGCTTAGGCCTGCTCCCCAGGGGATTGGGCCTAAGCTGGCAGTCAGACAACCCTCTGGCAGCCCAGGAGCCCTTGGGGGATGTCCAATTGCCAGCAGGGAGCTGGCCTAAGCTTCAGTCGGACATCCTTAGCGCTGCTGAGGAGGCGGGAAAGGCTCCCACCACCACCGCTGTGCTGGCAGCCATCAGCCTGGCTTGTGGCTGAGCAGAGCTCCCCCTGTGGGAGTGCACTGACCACCAGGGGGCAGCTCCTGCATTGAGCATCTGCCCCCTGGTGGTCAGTGTGTGTCATAGTGACCAGTCATTCCCAGTCATTCTGCTGTTAGGGTCAATTTGCATATTACCCTTTTATTATATAGAATAGAGGCCTGGTGCACAGGTGGGGGCTGGCTGGTTTGCCCTGAAGGGTGTCCCAGATCAGGGTGGGGGTCCTGCTGGGGTGCCTGGCCAGCCTGGGTAAGGGGCTGAAGGCCATTTTCAGGCTGTCCACAGCCCCTTCAGAGTGGGGGTCCCCACTGGGGTGCCTGGCCAGCCTGGGTGAGGGGCTGATGACTGTTTGCAGGCTGGTCAAGTCCCCCAGTGGGGATCCTCACCCCATGGGGGTGTGGCCAGCCTGGGTGAGGGGCTGATGGCCGTTTTCAGACTGGCCACGCCCCCTGGCGACCCAAGCTCCCAGCCTCTCCTTTTTTTCTTTTTCCTGAGATTTATTTATCTTCTGTAATTGAAACTTTGTAGCCTTGACCGGAGCCCAGGTCTGGCCAGGGCAGGTGGGAAACTTGGCTTCCTCCATCGCCAGGGGCAACCCAAGCCTCCTGCTCACTCCAGCTCTGTGGCCGCCGCCACCTTAGTTGGGATAATTTGCATACTCGCTCCTGATTGGCTGGTACGTGTGGCTTGAGTGTAGCAGAGGGATGGTCAATTTGCATGTTTCTCTTTTATTATATAGGATATAATACCTTTAACTCAAGATGCAGTTTACAAGAATGACTATTGTTTGTGGTATGAAAAAGAAGATGCAGATATGTTTCCAAAACAAAATAAAGAAAAAACAAGTGGCTCATTTAAAACAATGACACAAAAATGTTTTAAATTGACTATCCTCTCTAATAAAAGGCTAATATGCAAATCGAGCGAATGGCTGAACAACCGGTCACTATGATGTGCACTGACCACCAGGGGGCGAATGCTCAACACAGGAGCTGCCCCTGGTGGTCAGGGCACTCCCACAGGGGGAGCGCCGCTCAACCAGAAGCCGGCTCAAGGCTGGTGAGCGCAGCAGCGGTGGCGGGAGCCTCTCCCACCTTTGTGGCAGCACTAAAGATGTCCAACTGACGGCTAAGCCATCAGTCAGACATCCCCCGAGGGCTCCCAGACTGCAAGAGAGCGCAGGCTGGGCTGAAGGAGCCCCTACCCCTGCCCCAAGTGCACTAATTTTATGCACCAGGGCTCTAGTAGATAAAAAACCTTAAAAAAATCCTCCTCCCATCAGTTATTAGAAAATTTCAAGAGATGAAGTACTCCAAGGCAATAAGTTTTCTGATAAACTTTACACCAATTTTCAAAAGGTTACTGTAAGCTTTTTGTGCTCAAATTTTTCTCAAATATAGTATATAGTATTTTTTTATTTCTCAAAGAGGGAATATTAAACATAGATATTATTATTACACTATTCTTATTATTATTATTGAGGTAAAAATGAAGGGAGCCCAAAATAAGAATAAAGAACATGGGTTTTGACTTTCAGTCAAGATGGCAGGAGAGGTAAACACTGTGCTCACCTCCTCCCACAACCACACCAAAATTACAACTAAATTACAGAACAACCATCATTGATAACTACCTGAAAACTAGCTGAACAAAAGTGCTATCACTAATGATATAAAGAAGCCAGGAGGAGACTGATAGGAGGGGCGAATAGTGGAATGGACTGGTCCCACACTCACATGTGATAATTAGGAATCAGGAGGGATAACTTGGCTATGGAGGTTTCCCCTGAGGAGCTAGGGCAGGGGTGGGCAAACTTTTTGACTCGAGGGCCACAATGGGTTCTAAAACTGGACCGGAGGGCCGGAACAAAAGCATGAATGGAGTGTTTGTGTGAACTAATATAAATTCAAAGTAAACATCATTACATAAAAGGGTACGGTCTTTTTTTTTTTTTTTTAGTTTTATTCATTTCAAACTGGCCGGATCTGGCCCGCGGGCCATAGTTTGCCCACGGCTGAGCTAGGGTCATAACCCCACATCAGGCTCATCAGCCAGGGGCACCAGTGCCGGGAAAAGGAGTCTTCACAACATTTGTCTGGGAAAACCAGTGATTATATCTAAGAAAGGTGGAAGGCTGCTAGAGTCCCAGGCATTCCTCTTGAGGGGAATGCACATGGACATGCTCACTCACAAAGTCACCTGCTCTAAGCTTACAGGGGCCACATCTTCAAAAACACCAGGGAAATATAGAGAGGAACTGAATTGATTAGCTTCAGAGCAAGGGCTCGAGAGGAGGGGCTGGAGCAGCTCTCTCCAGGGAAGGAAGCACAGGCAGGCACCAATGGTCCTTTGTTGAGCCCTCCCCACATCTAGCCGCCCTGACACAGGTGGTTGCCAAATGGAGGTGGAGGTCTCCATTAACCTAACACCATTTGCCCCAACATAGTGAATCCCTGAAACCCACCACATACAACTTTCACACTTCCAGCAACTTTTCTACACAAGTAGCCTGCCTTGCCTTGCGCTGCAAACTTTCTAAAAACTCTCAAAGGTCTACAAATCCCAAACAAGTAGTGTCTGGCCTTGGTGTGCCCTGTACATCTTTCTAAGTGACCCCAAGTCTGGAACAATCAGTGACTAGTCTCAACTTGCACTGTAAACTCTCATCATATGGCTCTAAGCCAGGCATAAGCTGCAGTGAGTACTGGCTTGGAATGTAGCTTCCACTAAGTGGCCATAAGCCCAACACAAGTGGTGGCTGGCTTCAGATCACATTGTGGTGCCCACCTAAGAGTCCCAAGCCTGGCACTAGTGGAAACTGGCTTTGGTTCACAGCATAGCCTCCATCAAGTACCTACAAGCACAGCACAAGCAGCAGATCATTTTGTAGCTCCTACCAGGTGGCTCTAAGCAAGCCACAAACAGAAGCTGACCTTGGCCTGCACCTAGGTCCCTCCTAAGAGGCTATAGAACCAATACACCTGGTGGACAGCTTCAGAACACACCAGAGCACCACCTAGACAGCTCTACAAATGACACAACTGAAGGGAAGACTTAGCTGGCACAAGAGCCCTGCTAAAGAGATGCCTGCTCTCTGGAATCAGCTCACACACAATAGCTTGTCCACTATAGTCACAGCCAGTCAGTCTGAGGGTCAATTTCATCTACTGATGTGCCAACAGGAATCAAAGCTCAACTACAACAGGAGGACACACACTCACACAAAGGACACCCTTGGAGCATCCAGATCAGGTGACCAGGGAGACTGTGCCCACAGGACACCTACTAATTAAGTCCCCTCTGACAAGACTTAAAGACACAGCAGATCTACCTAATACAGGGGTCCTCAAACTACGGCCCGCAGGCCAAACGTTTATCTGGCCCGCTGGGTGTTTTTGCTGCCACTGCCTGTCCTGCTTAGCAGCCGACTCATCCCAGGCCTGCAGTGTGCATGTGTGGAATGTCTGAGGGACAGTGAACTGGCCCCGTTTAAAAAGTTTGAGGACCTCTGACCTTATACATAGAAATAAACACAGGAGCCAGCCAAAATAAAAAGACAAAGAAACATGTCACAAATAAAAGAACAGAAGAAGACTCCAAAAAGAGAAAATGAATGCAATGGAGACACACAATCTAACACATACAGCGTTCAAAATACTGATTATAAGAATGTTCAATAAATTGAGAGAAAGAATAAATAAACTCAGTGAGAACCTTAAAAAAGGGGGAAAAGCAAAAAAAAAAAAAAAAAACTAGGCAAAAATAAGGACTACAAAACAAAAAATGAAGATTACTTTAGAGGAAATCAACAGCAGATTAGATGAAGCAAGCAATCTGAAAGATGAGATAGAAATCACCCACTTGGGAAAAAAATGAATTAAAAAAATAAAACAAGATAGTTTAAGAAACCTTTGGGACAATATCAAGTGTACCAACATTCACATCACTGGGTACCAAAAAAACAGAAAGACAGCAAAAGACTGAAAACCTATTTAAAGAAATAATGACAAGAAACTTCCCTAACCTGAAGAAGGAAATAGACATACAAGCCCAGGAAACTCAGAGATCCCAAACAAGATGAACCCAAAGAGACACACACCAGGACACATCCTAATTAAAACACCAAAAGTTAAAGACAAAGAGAGAATTTTAAAAGTAACAAGAAAAAAGCAATTAGTTACATACAAGTGAGCTTCCATAAGACTGTCAGCTGATTTCTCAACAGGAACTTCACAGGACAGAAAGGATTGGCACTGAATATTTAGTCATGAAATGCAAAGACCTACAACCAAGACTACTCTACCCATCAAGGCTATCATTTAGAATTGAGGAGAGATAAAGAGTTTCCCACACAAGAAAAAGTTAAAGGAATTTACCACCACTAAACTAGTATTAGAAGAAGTGTCACGGGGACTTCTTTAAGTAGAAAATAAAAAAAATAAAAAATATAAAAATGGAAATATAAGAAAGAAAGATGCTCACTGACAAAGTCAAACAGTAAAAGCAGAGGATCAACCAACTATAAAGTTAGTACAAAGGTTAAAAGACAAAAGTACAAAAATTACATGTAATTAAAACAATAAACTAAGGAATACACACACACAAGATGTAAAAAAGAACCAACATGGAGGGATTAGTAAAATTGTAGTAATGTATTTGGAATGTACTTGAACTTATGCAACCATCAACTTAAGTAAATTGATATAAACATAGCTTGGTATATATGAAGCTCATGGTAACACAAAATAAAAATCTACAAGAGATACAAGAAGAGACAGGAATCTAAACACAACACTATAGAAAGTTATCAACATACAAGAGAATAAGAAAGAAACAGAGAAGAACTACATAACAATTCGAAAACAATTAATGGCAATGGCATACCTATCACTAATTATTTTCATGTAAATGGACAAATGACATAGGGTGGCTGAATGGATTAATAAAAAATAAGACCCTTAGAAAAAATGCAGGGTTACAGTGAAGAGTAAGTGAGATGATGCATGTAAAGCAATAATACAGATGCTGAAACGTAGTAAAAGCCCAAATATGGTTGCTGGTGTCTCTATTTTAACACGTAACTGTTCCTTATTGACCTCTCTCTAGCTTTGTCGGGTGCATTCACATAATTTATAACCATCAGGAATCCAACCTGCATCTTGTTCTTTCTCTGTCATACTCAAAGCATGAGGGTCACTTCTTTTGCTGTCATTTTACCTGTTTCTAATAGGTCTTCCCCTACTCTTTTATTTGTTACTTTGAATTGGACGGCCAAATTAACTGAATTTGTTGAATTTCTTTGAAATTAAGCCTTAGTGCTTTGGTTTGGGACATCAGAGGCTTTTTAGCTTTCTTCAGGTTCTGAGTAGAATGTGACTGAAGGGGAGGGCCCGGTTCCACAAATGAATAAAATATGGTAAAGGTTAATATATTATCATTATGTTATATTCTCCCCATCCCCTCAATCTATTTCAAAAGAGGTCTTGTGCCATCTGGCACCAAACAGAATGAAAACAAATAAGATTATTGAATTACAAATAGAGAAAGAAAATCAGAGCCAGAGAAAGTAGGAGGAAGAACACGTACTAACCATTGGGACAATTGTAATTGTTGTGATTTTAACATGACATTTGGCGCAAAGCCTCTGGTGGCAGGGCAGAAAGGAAATGTGTTCCATGATACAACCCTTGTTATCAGAAAAAAGGGAAGCATCTGATTTGGAAGGGGAAGGGAAAAGTCTCATGTTAGACCTTATATAGAAACACCCCGTTTTCATCTACTTCCTTGGCCTGTCCTTGGCCTGAAATTGGGGTTATAAAATATAATAAATTGGTAACCTTTGACTTTTTTGTTTTTAGTTCTCCTATCTCTTCTACCTTTGAAGCAGTCAGTCTACATTTCACTCTCTCCCATCTACTGCCATCATTCTAGTCTGTGATCTTAACTCTTAATACCTAAATTACAATTAATATCCCAATCGGTCTCCTTGCATCCACTTCTCCTGTTTGCCAGTTCACCTTACACACTGTCACGCTATGGGTGTTCCTAAGCCAACATGCTCAAGTCATAGGATCCAAACACCTTCAGCTACTCCCAGTGACATCTGGAGAAAGTGCAAACTTTTCAAAAGGGTAAGTCAACGTCTTTCATAATCTAATTATAGCCCATCTTTTATTAACTAACATTCTTAACTCTCCAATCCAACCATTCTTTCCAATCAGAGCTTTGACTATGTCATGTTGCTTCTTACCTCCAGTTCTTTGCTCACATAATTCCTTTCTCCTGAAAACCCTTTTCTTCCCCTTCCCACCTTTCCAAATCTTAATTGCTCAAGGTCCAGCTCAATTCTTCTTCCATGAAGCCTTCCTAACAATCTGGGTGCATGTTTCCATCTGCCTCACTGTGCTACTGTTTATGCCAATTGATGTGTGGGTCTGTGGACTTCCGGAGATTCCTGAGACCCTTTCAGGGGACTCATGAGGTCACAACCATTTTTATAATAATAGTAAGATGTTATTTGTCTTTCTCATTGTGTTAACATCCACAGTGAAGGTGCAAGAGCAATGGCGGGTAAAACTGCCAATGCCTTAGCACAATTCAGCAATGGTACCAAACTGTATGAGTCGTCACTGTATTCTTCACCACCACATACAGTAAAAAAAAATAATTCATGTAAGAATGTTCTTGATGAAGCTGTAACAGTTGCCCACTTTATTAAATCTTGACCCTGGAGTACATGGCTTTGTAACATTCTGTGTGAAGAAATGAAAATACCCATAAAGCACTTCTGCTGCACATCAAGTACTATGATTGTCTTGAGGAAAAATGTTTGCACAATTTTTGAGTCGCCAATTTTCACACAGACACTACTTTTACTTGACAGATGACTGACAGAAAATGCAGTTATACAAACTTGGGTATTTGGCAGATATTCTTCCAGGAAGTGGACAATGAAACTGTCATTTCAAGGAAAACAACGGACACTATTTTTGCTAATGGTAAAATTTGAGCTTTCAAGCAAGTATTAGAATTTAAGACAACCTGTATTCACCAATGAACCAGATAGCTTCTCAATATTCCATGGCTTTTCTGATGAGATTGGACATGTGCTAACAAATGTAGTTTCTTTCATTTTGTATAATAGGTCAACATTTAGAAGAGCTACTTAACTCAGTGAACCTGCATTTTCCAGGTGCCCTATGCATGGTGATAAAAATCATGCTTGGGTTTCAAAATGTAAGATAGGTTTTTAATAAACAAAAAGTTCACTGATATGATTTTACATTCTACATTGCAATCAACCTTTATGAAACTACCACATTCTTTTAATGTGTATCAAAGAAGAATATCCACAATGCCTAACAAGTCTGTAAAATACAAGCCTTTTCTGTATTTGTTTGGCTCAGTGGATAGAACGTTGGCCTGTGGACTGAAGAGTCCCGGGTTTGATTCCAGTCAAGGGCACATGACCAGGCTGCAGGCTCAATCCCCAGTAGGGGGCCTGCAGGAGGCAGCCAATCAATGATTCTCTCTCATCATTGATGTTTCTATCTCGCTCTCCTTCTCCCTTCCTCTCTGAAATCAATAAAAAATATATTTTAAAAAATAAAATACAAGTGTTTTCTGACTATCTGTGTAAGGCTCGATCTACTTCACATACTTAACCCCCCCAAAAAAACATATTGTAAGTTTTTCACTGCAGAAGCAGATCAGATATAAGCATCCATCTGTTCAAAGGAAACCAACAACAAAATAAAAATACAATCCACTGAATGGAAGAAAATATTTTCAAATGAGGTATTTGAAAAGGGGTTAATATTCAAAATATAAAAAGAACTCATACAACTCAACATAAAAAAAAAATCAGATTTTTTAAAAATGGGTAGTGGACTTCAATAAACATGTGTCCAAAAAAGAAATGCTGATGGACAATGGACACGTGAAAAGTTGCTCAATATCACTAACCACCTTGCAAATCAAAGCCACAATGAGATATTACCTTACATCTGCCTTGAAGGCTATTATTAAAAAGTCAACAAATAGCAAGTGTCTGTGGGTATGTGGAAAAAAGGGAACCCCTGTGCACTGTTGGTGGGATTGTAAATTGGTGCAGCTACTATTAAGACAGTATGGAGGTTCCACACAAAAAAAATTAAAACAGAACTACCACATGATTCAGCAATTCTACTTCTGGGTATTTATCCAAAGAAAATGAAAACACTAATTTGAAAAGATATATGCACACAGATATTCACTGTGGCATTATTTTCAAGAGCCAAAATATGGAAACAACCTAAGGGTCTACTGACTAATAAATGAATAAAGAAGTTGTGGCACATATACTAGTATACAATGGATTACCACTCAGCCATAAAAAGATGTAATATTGCCATTTGTGACAACATGAATGGACTTGAGAGTGTTGTGTTAAGAGAAATAAGTCAGATAGAAAAAGACAAAAACCGTATGATTTCACTCATGTGGAACAGAAAACAAAAAAGAAACAAATACTGATATGCAGTATATAAAAATGAAATTCAGACACAGACAATAGTATGGTGGTTATCAGAGGGAAGGGAGGATGGGGTAAAGGTAAAGAGAGCCAAATATATGGTGATGGAAGATAATTTGACTTTGGGTGGTAGGTGCATAACGCAATACTAGTATACAGAACATGTATCATAGAAATGTACGCTTGAAACTTATATAATTTTTTTTAGGGAGGAGGAGAGACAAAGAGAGAAACATTGAGAGAGAAATACATGGATTGGCTGCCTCCTGCAATCACCCTGACCAAGGCTGGAGATCAAGCCTCCAACCGAGGTGGGTATCCTTGACCAGAATCAAACCTGGGACCCTTCAGGCAGTGGGCCAAAGCCCTATCCACTGAGCCAAACCAGCTAGGGAAAACCCATTATAAATTTAATAAAAAATAAAATAAAACAAACAAAAACAAAATCATAGATAAAGACAGCAGATTGGTAGCTTTTAGAGGAAGGTAGTCAGAGGGAAGGGTGAAATGTGTAGGGACAGACTCTAGACTTCTGGTGGTGAGCACGCTACAGTGTATACAGGCAGTGAATTATAGTGTTGTGTACCTGAAGTTTATATAATGTTATTAACCAATTTTACATCAATAAAAAACAACAAAAAAGAATCTATCTTCTCTTAAAGAGATTTGTAAAGTATACAAAATAATGCCACCTTTCTAACTAAATTTTGTTTTACAAAAAAGAGTTATTTTTCATAAAATACCTTAATTATGTTAATGTGTACTGAGTTTATTATTGGTTATGTTTAAATGAATTAATAAATATTTAAAATTTTCAGTTGTAACGTTCCAATACAGTAAATCTTGACTGATACACCCACATCAAAAATGCTCCTTGGTGTCAATACTAGTACTTTAAGAGTGTAAACTGTAAGAATATATAACGTTTAGAACTGCTGTTCTATACCACTCATTTTGGCTCCTAATTTTGTGTTATACAAATTATATCAGCAAGATATAATACATATATAGTATAAGATCATCTATTTTTATGTGCACATACTATCATTTTAATTGTATTTAACAATAAAGGAAAGAATCCCTACTTTTTGTGTGTTTTTTTAGGAAAGTAAGCCACCAGAGGTACTTTCTGAACTGACTTGAGATAACAGATTCAAGTCAAAGTGTTTAATAGAAACATCTTATTCAAGTTTTATAAAGGTTCAGTATCCTTGGTTTCCAAAGGCTGCTCCAGATGGCCTGGAAAATTTAAGACTATTCATCCCCACGCAGTTGTCAGCTTCTGTATACCAGTGGAGGTTTGGAATGATTGCACTGTATTCCATCAAAGTATAGTATTGCCCTCCTATCTTTGCATACACAGTTCCCACTTCCTAGAATCTTCTCTCCCTTTCCCTGGCTCCCTGGCTCCTGATGGAGCCCTTCCCTGATCTTCCTGGCTGGCTTAGGTCTCGTCCTTCTATATACTAGTACTGATATACTCTCAGAGCACCACAGACGACTCCTTAAATGTCACATCTCACAGTTTTAATTGCCTAGCTATTTGTGTAATTATTTGATTAATGCCTGTCTTTCTCACTAGCACATATGCCCCAAGGGATATTTCCATTGTATTTCCCAACTGTCCCTGCTTAATAGGGTTATAGAACTATTAAATGGATAAATATTATTAAATAAATCAACTGAAATTCATTAACCCTTTGTCCTGTGGGGCTTTGTAATATGACAGATAAAGCCACAGGGAGGAAATTCCATTACACTTCACAGAAAAAATGAAACAGTATGATTTCTGTTTTTCAAAGGAATTGTTTAGAGAATAAATAGTGGGTAACAAAAGTGGTCCTGGAGAGACTGAGAGAGCCCAGAGAAAGGTGGCAACCTATTCTGCAGGGAAGGGGTGGGTAGCAACAGGGATGAGGAGAAAGAAACAGACTGCAGCTGTAATTCACACTGAGCATCAGCAGGTCACAAACAAGGTGTCAAGAAAATTCTCAGGGGACCGGCTTGAGCAGCTGAGAGAATGACAATTATATTTACCCAAATTCAGAAAACGGAAACAGAAATATGAGTAGTATGGGAAGACCAAGAGTTTGTAAGATTTCTAAGTGGAGATATCAGGGGTCTGGGGTGGAGAGGAACGATCTAAGACTGCAAGTATGGACATGAGACTTTTGAGCACTGAGCTTGCCATTGAAACTAAAGAAGTGAGCCTGAGAAGAGCAGTGAGAAAAGACAGCTGCGATGAGCTCTGAGGAAACCTGACAGACAGGGAGGGCCTGGGTGGAAGGAGAAGAAGGTGGAGAAGTGGCTGGGAGGCTAGAGAAGTGGCTGGGACGATAGAGAAGTGGCTGGGTAGAGAAGTGGCCAACCATAAGATTATTTTTGATACCCTTCTTCCTTCCTCACTTTTCATCTCTCTTCCTTTCTACATTCCCTGCCTCTGTCCCTCCCTACACTGGGACTGTGAGGAGAGTCAAACCGGACTGCTTGCTTTCTGTTTTTCCTTCCAATGAATCCTGTCTACTCCTGTCAGATCGATCTCTCTACAGCTGCACTCTCCATGTGTGGCTGTTTAATTCACATGAATTAAAATTAAACAGAATTAACAATTCAGTTCCTCTGTCTCAACAGCCACATGCAGCTACGTGGCAATCGCGGTGGACAGCATGGAGTCAGAACATTTCCTGCATCTGAGAAAGTTCTGTGGACAGTGCTGCTACAGCACTGCTCCGTCCTTTCAGCTCCTAAGCCCAAACCCTGAGTTCAAGGCTTCTACATTCGACCCTAAGCTATCTTTCTAACTTCATCTCCTCCTACTCTCCTAGATCAACTCTGTAACCTGGGCACACGCCTTTCCACTTTCATTCATTTGTTCATGCCATGCTGTCAGGATACCCTCTTGTAGTATATCCACTGTGGAGGCAGGTTTGCGGCATCTTGGCTGAGCTGCAGTAGCCAGTGATGCAACCAAACACTGATTTAGGTGTTGCTGTGAAGATATTCTGCAGATGTGGTTAACATCTATGGTCAATGAACTTTAAGTAAAGGGCATTATTCTCAATGATCTGGGTGGGACTCAGCCAGTCAGATGAACGACCTTCAGAGAAAAACTGAGGCTTCTCTGGAAGAAATTCCATCTATAGACTGCTGTGCCAGCCCAAGAGCTTCCAGCCTGCCCTGCCTCCTGGAGTGCGCTATGAATCAGACCCCACAACTGCAGAAGCCAAGTCTGGAGATAAATTCTTTAATAACTCTCTCTCTCTGTGCCATGTGTGGATATAGATATAGATATAGATGATATAGATATATACACATATACATATATGTACACACACATACACATATAGATATATGAACATACACATGTGTATATAAGTATATACTGTACTGTTCTCTTTTCTGGTAAAACCTTGATTAGTATAGATTTCGGCACAGATTTCAGTACCTACACACCTGTTTTTTTCAAAAACAATGATTCCTTGTTTTGTTAATCCTCATCAGAGGATATTTTTCCATTGAGAGAGAGTGGAAGGAAGGGCAGGGGAGAGAAAGAGAGAAACACTGATGTGAGAGAGACAAATCCATTGGTTACCTCCTGCATGTGCCTGGACCAGGGTCTGGAAGCTAACCCTCAACCCTTTGGTTCGCAGGCCAACACTCTAAACGCCGAGCAACACTGGCTAGGTTGAAAACAATGATTCTTAAACCTGGCTGCACATAAAGTCACCTTTGTAAACTTTATACCAACATATACAGGTTCTAACACAGAGCAAGATTAGCTCATGGAGGTGGAGCTTGGGCCTCCACTTTTCACAAGAGCTCTCCAGGTAATTGCGACACAGAGCCGGGGTTCAGCGCTACAGTCCTAACTAAACTCCTCTAGCACTTTTATTGTAAAAGTGCCGCTGAGACTAATCAAACACTGCACACTGCCGGATATTTTCCATTTAACCAACCTACCAACCAACCAGCATTAGTTGCATGACTAACATTTGTCAGATAATAAGGCAATGTTGGCCTAAATATTGAGATATATGGCTTGGCATTTCTCGAACTACATTGACTAATAAATACTAAATGATCAAATAAATGAAAAAGTTACTGCAAAATTTAGTGAAGCTGATAGTGGTTTATTCAACATAGTGCATAATTTAAATAGCTCTTATTTCTAGTTCTATTGAAAATTCGATTAGCAGGTGTTACTAACGCTCAACATATTTCTTTATTGATAGACTGTACCGTGGGTATTTTATAATATTGCTGGCTATGATTAATTCTCAACCCACTGATAATTTGGGAGGCACCTAAGGGCCCGACTACTTTCTCAGGAGCAGAAGTCACACATGCTCCTGTGTGCTCATGAGAACCAAGTCGTGATGCCAACACAATTTGATTTCATTTGAAAGGAAATGAGAAGGTGCATGGCTGGGTTGAGCAAGGGAGGGCTACGGCCATTTCAAGGCTGGCTAGCCCCGAGCCTGCAAGGTGCGTTTCCAACTAGAAGCATCCATAAAAGTGAACTAAGACTTCTCGCTATATGATTATTTTATGAATATGCTTTTAAGATAGCTAAAATGCTTTTCAATCCCTGCGCAGTCACAGAACGACACCTCGGTGAGGAAATCTACTGCTGATTTTTCGGCTCTTTATTCAGGAGGAGACTGAGGTCCAAAAAGGAAAAGCAATTTGCCCACAGGGGACAGACAGCAGAGCTTCTTGGGAACAGAGGCTTCTAATTCCCTGAAATTCCATCTTCCACTCAGCTTGGGGGGAGTGAGGGGAAGGGAGGGAAGAGAGTAACGACTTTGAAAATGACTTTCCCTTACTAAAAAGAAAGCATGTGTGTGTGTGGTTGGGGTTTTTTTGTGTGTTTTTTTTTTAAAGTAAAAAGACTCTCAAAATCTCAGAAATATCTCACCTCATTAACCTCTATTCTTCAATCTTATTACTTCCTATTTTACAATACAGTACATTTGATTTTTAAAAATACCTAAGACTAACGAAAGTACATGAAATGGTGGTGATACCATTAGCATCACTGAATGACCTGTCCAAATTTTCATGATGTGTTTTTATTTTAAGGGATTTGGACTTTGCAGTCAAATTTTACTCCAGCTATAAGGATAGTCCTGATTTGATATATTCTAATTCATACTAACATCATATAAAGAGCCACATTATTGGCCTGCCCATTATAATTAATGAAAATGCTCTTTGGTAGTTACTACAACCTGTCAGATCACATTAATCTACATCTCAAAAAATGACTTGGGAGAAGACACTATAAAATGCATTTTTTTTTTTGAAGGAGCTATTAGAGTTTTCTGGGTAAAAGCATATTTATAGTTTTTTTTCCTTTTTCTTTCTTTCTTTTTTTTTTTTTTTAACCAGAAACAGACTTAAGGAAGACATTTGAGACCTATAATAAAAGTATACTTATTTTATTTATACTTATTGTTGAAATAAGGAAAACGACAGTTAACTAGTTGAACTTCAAAAATAAAAGGATTTTAAATCACCACTCCAAAACCCTTACTACCTCCAAATTAAGAGTTCAAAATATGGGATGGACAACTGCAGTTGAAATCCCACTGGTTTCCCTTCTGACTTTCCAAGAATCCTGTGAATTCATATTGTATATACATTTCCACCAAGTCTGAATTTCTCTTTAAATTTTAATTTAATGTGGCTTTTTTTTTTTAGGTCATGACACGGTCAGGTTATTTACCAGCAGATGATTCTCAACTTTAACTCAATTCTTTTGCCTCTGTGGGCTTTTTGGCATTATTGTGATATGCTTCTAGACAACTTATAATCAAATGAGTCCTATGGTAAATATGATATCACATCTCTGTTCAGAATGCCCCCAGAATGCCCAGGGCTCCCTGCCTTCCTCACGCATGTTTTTGTCAAATTAAATCTGACATCCCCCAGATAATGATAGCTAGCTTGCTGAATTTCATTTGGGCCACTTTGTGGGGAAGGAATTCACAAAGCGTTTTGCAGTCAAGGGTTTTGAAAATCAGGGAATAAAACCAGGTAGAATGAACACTGCTATATGGAGGAAAGGGTTTTAATTAATTACACAATTTGGCTGCTGATGATAATAGGTTAAATGAAGGAAAAAAATAAAAAAGCAACACATATGTCGGTGAGCCACATGCATCTTGATGGGGTGGTCCAGTCCCAGAAACATCCTCTTTTTCTCATTCCCCACTTTCCACCAACTACCAAGTCCAACTACACATAAAGCATGGTCCAAGCACTCATCATGTCCTTCCTAGACTGTTGTCCAGTTTGTCTGTATTTGAACTACTCCAAGGAGTTAAGGTATTTCATTTATGAGAACGTTTTTCTGAAATGAAATCCATCTGCCTATATATACTTTCTATTCTTGGGTCTTAACTCTACATTTACGTTACTACTGTCAAATGTTTAAACTTGTCAGTAAGTTCTTGCCACCACCACATTGATCCTTCTCCTTTCTATAGTCTTCCTTTTAAAATGGAGAACCCAGATTAGGAGGTGGATTTACCAATACTGAATGGGAGAAGCGTAGTACTTCCTTTGTTCTGGCCACAGAGGTATGAATGCAACCTAGAGGTACTATTACATTCTCAATTCATAATTAGTTTAAGTTAGCATAATACCTAGCCTTTTCACGTGATCAGTCAGTAGGCTTGGCCTTTGTGATCTTTAGTTAAGGAACTGATATTTATGAATTAGGAGCAGGAGCTTACTTTAATTCATATTGATTTTTGTCTCCTCTAGAAATTGATTTCCATCCATTATTCCACAGTCTTGGTAAGAACAATTGCCCAGATAAGCACACACTCACTAGGCCTGCATTTCTTCGTTCTGTATTAAATGCAATTTTTTCCACACAGCTTGCTAAAATCAAAACACACAAAAATAGCTGTGGCTTTCTTCTGCTCTACCTGTCTAATAATCCCCCCTCATTAAAAAAAGGGGGGGGGCAATGTGCTCACTTTGACATGACATTGAACTCATGTTGGTTCCTGATGCTAACATTCACCAACTATGTGCTTCAAAATTTCATTCTGTAATATTCCTGGGGATTAACGCTCCAATGTCTCTATTGATCAGAATATAGTTTATGCCCAACTTCTACCTTAACCTCAACCCTTTGTGAAAACTGTCATAAATGTCCCTTTACTATTCTTAGAACGTGTCTTGTTCTCCTTATAGCCTTGAGATTACTAATTGTGATTCCATGAGCAAATATACAAGCTCTTTTAATACCCTGGTTGATAGATAATTTTTCTAGTCAGGAAATTTAAACTCATTGGAATAATTATATTTCTTTCTAAAGCAGTCTCACGCAGAAAGGGCTTCTGCAGCCCCTCCCCAGGGCTCGAACCGTTCAATCTAAAGTTCACCTTCATTAGCAGAAAAGACAGAAGTAATACAGGAGCAGATGAGCTCTCTTCTCTGTCCTTTTGTACCACTAAACCAGTGGTTCTCAACCTTCTGGCCTTTTAAATACAGTTCCTCATGTTGTGACCCAACCATAAAATTACTTTCGTTGCTACTTCATAACTGTAATGTTGCTACTGTTATGAATCGTAATGTAAATATCTGATCTGCAGGATGGTCTTAGGCGACCCCTGTGAAAGGGTTGTTCAACCGCCAAAGGGGTCGCGACTCACAGGTTGAGAACCGCTGCACTAAACTGTCTTCCTCAAGTTTCTACCCTTTGCTGCCTCTTCAGGGTCTAACATAACTCAAAATCAATCAATCTCTATCATGTTAAGCATTTTTTTTAAACAAACCTCAACTCACTCACTCACTCTAGACTTGAGTGTTACTCACTTTTGTTTGTCAAAATGGAAAAGATTGGGGTGTTCCAAAAAATTATTCATACAGAATGATAGTGTGTTGGCTCTGAGTAAAATTGGCTTCAGTGGGTCTATCCTGGCAGGGCCTAAAAGCATAATCACCATTTATGACTGTTTCTCTGGGAAAATGATTCTGCATTCCAACGAAGTGACTCAGAAAGAAATTTCTGACCCAGATCTGTGCGTGTTGGACTGCCTGCTTTTGCTCCTACCCCCAAATCCTAACAAATGTAGCTTCTGAATCAACCACATAAAGCAAATGAGTAGGTCCCCTTTCCTCCATCCTCAGGAATACCACACATTCCATTACCTTTGCTCTTGAATGCACAAAAAGCTCTCAACGGGGAAATGCCATGTGAAGTCGTCTCCTAGCAAATGGGCCAATTGAGCCATTCTTACTAGCTAGTTTATCTTTGACCTCATTTCTCTCCTAACAGTCCTTTTTGCCAAAATAATGTTCCTTTGTTTGGCTTCCTTTTGCAGTAGAGTTTCTTTTCCTTTTTAGTTTGCTGAACTTAGTGCCAAAAGCTATAAGGCAAACCGCCCTATTTCTCTGTTAGAAATGCCTGAATGGAAGAGTCCTCCTTTTAGCCCGTCTTCCAGATCCTGAAAATCCTGGGAGCTTGGGGCAGACCTTGTGATTTATGATGGGTTTCTGGGATTAGTCAGAAAGGCCGTGCACTGACCATAAAATCAACTGTAATCTCGTTCAATAGCCCCAGCACTGAGCTACTTACTGCAGGGCTACTTATTCTAGAAATAACCAAACTGAGGTCTGGATTTCTAGAGAGAGAGAGAGAAAAAAAAAGAAGAAGATCCCATTGAATCCATTTTGAAACAAACCTGACTGACCATCTTGAAACAAAACCTGCAGATCGGTGGGCAGCTGGTTCTGATTCTTCTCTCACCAGAGCAAGGAAGGAGGGTGGCTCATTCCCTGGGTCACTGGCAGACCATTACTCCCAATGCTCTTGGGGGAAAAACGTTTAGGCCCAAGCTAACAGAATATACTCCCAGAGATCCCTAGAGTCTATCATCTCCTCCTCTCAGCGGCTGCTCCTGGTTCACTGGAAATCTGGCCCTGGCTCACATTCTGATCTTCCATCAGACCCGGACATCCGCATCCACAGGCATGGCCCACATACACTGGCACCTCAGTCAATTGACTTATTACTAATGATCGTCTCCCTTTCATGAACTGCCAGAGTCCCACTGTGGGACCTTGTCATCACTTGAAAAATTCTCTTTCCAAAGTCACTTATTCAAGAATCCCTCTTGTTGACCACAACTAACATTGCTTCTCATTGCAGTGATTTCTTGAGCCCGGGGATCTTTTCTCATCAATCTGCAAATCCTTTTTCTTCCCTCCCTTCCTTTTTTAAGGTTCCATTTCCCAGCTCATCACTTCAGTAACACTCTTTGCACCATATCCATTTTTTAAAATGTTTTTGACTTTTAGAGAGACAGGGAGGGAGAGGAGAAAGAGATAGAAACATTGATGAGAGAGAAACATTGATGGGCTGCCTTCTCCACGTCCCACCATTGGGGATTGAGCCCACAACCAAGGCATGTACCCTGACTTGATGGGGAACCGAACCTGCGGCCTCCTAGTGCATGGGTCGATGCTCAACCACTGCGCCACACCAGCCAGGCCACCCATGTCCATTTAGCACAGCTCCAACTCTGGCTGAAGCCTCCTGCTTTCTCGCCGTCTGAGTGATACTGGAGAAACCACAGCAGGGTGTTTGGGTATCTCTGTAAATTCAGGCTCCCTGGCCCCACACACGCCCTCACCACAGCCCTGAAGCCCTAGAACTTTTTCTAGGTTTTCCCAGGTCAGCCTGGTCTCTGCTCTCCACAACTACTTCAGAGCATCCACTCCTCCCTCTCCTCCCAGTGTTCTCTACACTCTTAGTAGCTGAAAATTGAAGCTGTAGGATGGGAATTCCCTCACCTTCTCTCCATCAAATCCACAGACAAATAGCATCAACCTTCTCCCTCCTTCCTGGCCCTTAGGAGACACTGCTCCTCCTATCTAGTGCTGATTTCTCCACTGTGCTCTGCAAACATTCCCAGCCCTTTCAAAGCTACTTCTCTCTAGATTCAGTTGTTCCTCTCGCATGGATCCTTCTTCAATCCTTTAACTTGTTCAAGTTTCTGCATCTGTCAGAAGGAAATCAACCTTGACTCTCATATTCTCCTCCAGTTATATCTCCCTCACCCTTCATAATCATCCTTCAAACCATTCCACAGACCTTCATAGTCAAACTCCTTGAAAGATAGGTCAATATTTTCTATTTTCTTTTCTCCTGCTCATTTCACAATCCTCAGAGGTCCCACCAGTCCCCAACACTCCCTAGAAATAGCTCTTTATAAGGACACCAGTGACCTCAACACCCTTTCCATATTCATCTAACTCAGTGGTTCTCAGATGGGAATGGTTTTGCCTCCCGGGGACATTTAGCAATATCTGGCAACATTTGGTTGTCACAACTGGGGAGAGGGTCCTTTGCATCTTGTGGGCAGAGACCAGGAATGCTGCTAAACATCCTACAATGCACTGGAGAGCTCCCCGCAATGAAGAGAAATCCAGCCCAGAGTTTCAGTGGTGCTGAGGCTGAGCAATCCTGATATCACTGAATCCCTACACAACACCCGGAACTATCAACACTTCATCTGCTTCTTGGCTGCCATCCTGTCATTCTCCCAGATTCCTCCTCCTCTCTGGTCATTTCCTTTTGCAGCCATCTGCAGACCCGAGTCACTGCCCCTTATTCCTTGGAAATTTAAGCTTTGGCTCACTGTTACTTTTTAAATGCATTACGCCTGGCATAACTCTTGAGGATTTTCATATCCACATATGTGATCCTCCCAACACGCTGTTCTTGCAACTCCACCCTGCCTCAGCCATTCGTTCCAATATTCAAACCCCAGACTTTGTCTGTACTTGTTACTGTAACTCCTCCCTCAATTATAAACATCTGACTCTCCAACTACTGCCTTTTATTATTCCAGTTCACTTTTTCCCCAATATCCCAACTCCAAACATGATCAAACCCCACTAAATTTATTCATCTAAATCTAAATCTACTGACCCTATTGCCTCACCTCCTCTTATCCCTGGTCCTATACTCTCTTGCAAACATCTGGTAACTCTCTTAGTCTTGTCTTGCTTCACTGAACTGACCTGGTGAAACCCCAAAATAAGTTAAATCAAACTCTTTGCTTATCTCATGCCTGCTCCCCAAAGCTGGACTGGAATGGAAAAAGCATACAAATCATCATGCCCACTTCAAGTGGGCTCATGGCGCCACCCAGCAATTATATCACATTTCCCAGGGCATTCACTCTATCTCATATCTTCCCCCCTCTCTCTTCTCCTTTCTTTTCTCTTTTCCTTTCTCAATCTTAGCGAATGCCTTGCTTCCCATTTTACTGGTAAATAAAAAGCAATCAAGAGAAAAAGTTCAATAAGTTCCTACTAGCCAGTCTAACAAAGTGATTCCTCCCACCTGAGGCCTCATAGTGGCTCTAAAACGAACCATTTCTTTAGCTATGGGGGGAGGCCTCCATTTATGGACCACATTCCATCTCCTTCCTGTCCTCTCTCAAGAGGGCATTCCAAGAATTCTTCCCTTTTATTCTGCAGTGCCAGATTTTCTCTTCTTACAGAATTATTTCGATTATTTTACAAAAGGTAATTCCTGCTATCTTAAAACGAACTAATTAAAAAACTCTTTTCATCCTAATCCCCTTCCAGATAATACCTCCATTCTCTGTCATCTTGTTCAGCAAAATCTTGTGGAAAGTGTTCTCTAAACTCCCAGTATCCAATTCCTCTTCCTCCATTCCATTTTGAATTCTCTCTAATGAGTTTTGGATCCCACCACTCAGCTAAGACTTCTAGTCAAGGTCAGCTCCATGTTGCTACATCCAATCGCTCATCCTCACCAGCAGTATTTGATCACTCCCTCCTATTTGTACTTTCTTCATTGGCTTCCAGGACTCTCCTTGCTTGCCTCCTACCCCACTGACTCTTCCTTCTCAGTCTCCTCTTCTCTATAAACACTGGACCCCAGGGCTCACTTCAGGGTCTCTTCTTAACTTTATCTCCCTCTTTCCTTTGATGCTCTCATTCAGTTCCACAGATTTAAACACCATTTGTGTGCTGACACCTCACATCTCTAGCTAGACCCCTCTCTAATTCCTGACTCATATATCCAATTGTATATCAACTTCTCTACCTGGATGTCTCAAACTTTACAGATACAAAACAGAAATGTGATTTTCCACTGCACACTTTTCCCCCCAACTGCTCCTCTGTAGTCTTCCAGGTCAAAAACCTTAGTCATCCTTGACTGCTCTTTCTTGCATACCTCACATCAGATCTGTCAACAAATCCTCTTGGTTCTACCTTCAAAACACACCAAGAATGAGCATATGTCTCATTACTGCCATCATTAATACTCAGGACCAAGCTACCATCATCTCTCACTTGGATTCCTAAAAAGTCCAACAGGTCTCCATGCTTCTGCTCTTGTTCCTCCACAGTCTACACTCACCATAGTCAACGTGATCCTGTTAAAC
This sequence comes from Myotis yumanensis, assembly GCF_028538775.1. Lineage (NCBI taxonomy): Eukaryota > Metazoa > Chordata > Mammalia > Chiroptera > Vespertilionidae > Myotis > Myotis yumanensis. The sequence goes on from NW_027223754.1 coordinate 168,657,680, forward strand.
CACAGCTCAGGTCAAGTCTCTCCTCTACTCAGAACCCCCCATTATCCTCCAGTAACTTTCCACCTCACTCGGGGTAAAGCCAAAGTGTTTAGAATGGCCTATAAAGTCCCCACTGTCTACTATTCTCACCATCCTTCTCTCTACTCCAATCAAATTGGCTTCCTCCCATTTCCTCAATCATCACAAACTCCCACCGCAAGACCTTTGTCTAAGCTCTTCCTTCTGCCTGAACTGTGCTTCCTCTAGATTTCCAAATAGTATGCGCCCCTGCTTTCAGGTCTTTTCACTTATCACCTTTGCAGTGGGATGTGCCCACCTTCTCAGTGGGATGTACCCTGAACACTATTTAAAACTGTAACCCTTCCTCCTCAATGTACACACACAATCCTTACTTTATTTCCCTTTAGGATTTACCACGATTTGGCATGTGATGTATTTTACTTATTTTGTGTATTTTATGAATTTAATTTATTGTTTCTCCCGCCAAAATGTAAGCCCCACACGTATAGGGATATTTTGTTTGTTCACTATAGTGCCTAAAATAGTAGACTTCAAATACATATTTGTTAAATGAATTATTATTTTAACTCTTTCTAGGGGATCACATAGATTTTCATCTAGTGAAAGAGAATCAAATTTGAATTTCAGGGAATCAGCAGTATTTTCTAGAGAGTAGTATCTTCCCTCAAAAAGGGAGCCAGTTACACAATGAGATACTCTTCAGACCTCCTCTCTGTATAATCGTGAGTGCTGAACGAAGGGGACATACAGTATACTTACTTCACTTTAATCCTCATTTTCCTGAGTCTATTTTTCTAGATAAGTCTCTCTAAATCCTGGTTTCTCATCATCTTCCCTAGTTCATCCTATTGTAATCCTAATATTCTTTTGCCAACCCACACTCATTATTTACTCTAAATTTGGTAGAAGCTAAACAAAGGAAAACATCACTAACAGCATGAGACAAAAGGTGATAAGACTCTTCCTGCCTCCAAAAAGCCAGGAGACTTACATACAGTGGGGCCTTGACTTACGAGTTTAATTCGTTCCAAGACCGAGCTCGTTAAGGAGCTCGTTAACTCAAATTACTCTATCAACTCAATGCAAAAAATCTGCCGAGAGACAGCTGGTATCTCAAAAAACTTTTAGTCGGGACACTTTAAGTCAAGGCCCCACTGTATAAATCTTAAGTCTGAAAAGGCTTGAAATGGGGATATTATTAGCGAGACTCAAATCATAAAACATGCTCCCTTAGCCTTCTCTTTCCTTCCACGTGTTTTCCTGCTGACCCAGCCTGGTTTCTCTCCAGTTTGCTGCAAGCAGAGTCCCCACTGCTAGATCTGAGTTCTTCCCGCCCCCATCCCTCACCCAGGTGTGCTCAGGCCATCGGGCCTATGTAAGTTCCTGGGCCAATACCAACAGAGATGGGGTTTCTAGAAACAGACTTGACCACTACCCAACCCTTCTCCCTACGAACCCCTCCAACTCCTTGAGGCTTGGAATAAACCTGAGGTTTGCGAGGTCAGCCATGACTGCACCCTCAGATCACCTTTGTTCTTAACCAAACCTGAAACTGAAGGCACTGGGGGGGAGCTTAGGTGCCCTCTATCTTCATGTTACCATATTGCAGAACCACCTCTGTCTGCGTCATAGCCATGTGGATGGCTTCCATCCTCAGTTCTGAACAGACAGCCTAGGTCTGCCGTCTCTGCTTCAAAGTCTGAACTCTACAAGGTTATCAGGGATATTCGATCCCCAGCCTCACTCTGGCCAGTCCCCTTCCCCAGCGTCTGGGACCTGTCATCATGTACCTAGTCTATGTTTGGGGCCCATGTCCCAAAACGATGGTCACCAATCACCTGGTTCCAGAGCATCTGGCCATACCACTCTGTCCTTGACTAGGTTGCCATGAACTAACTGTTGTGAAAATTATAATTTAATTATAGTTTATTGACACAAAGGAACATTAGAGGGGGGAAAAAACACAGTATGGTACTGTATACCTTAAATGGACACAGTGCCACATGTCAATTATATATTCATTAAATCTCAGTAAAACTGGGGAAAAACAGCAAGGGAAACATTCAGGATAAAATGTTAAGTTAATAAAGCAGGTTATGAAACTGATTTTCATTGTGCTTATATAAAAACCTGCACTGGATTGAGATGGTTTCCCAGCATAGCAAGATCACCAAGTTATTTTCTGTAAGGTCAGCATTTAGCCGGGTCTCTTCCACCTCACTCCCATGTCCACCTCACCTCAGAGGTGGTCCATGTTTAGTTTCAACATGTTCCCAGCACCTCACATGCTTCGGAGTAGCAAACACACACACACACACACACACACACACACACACACACCTTGTGTCCACATCTCTGTGCACCCCTTTCCATTTCAGCATGCTTTGGCTAACCTTGCCTCAGTCTAAAAGTGGGGTGGGAAGTGGAGAGGAGCAGCACTGAGACGCCGGTGACAAAAGCATGAATGGATAACCTCTGCAGTGAACGAGGTGAGCACAGTGGGCTGCTGTCTCCAGGCCACACGGGGGTTCACAACAGCATCTGTTTACCCGTCACTTACACTCATTTACATAGACCACCTGGCAACACGGCTCTGCCTGACTAGTCACTTCACAGACACCTGAGCTGCGACGGAAACCTTGAATGTGCTTATCATGCCGGTAACCAAGGCTACTCAACTAGCACTGCTCTCTGAGGCCTTATTTAAAAGGAAAGAAAAACGGAAATTCTGAAGGAAACAAATGAATAATGATAAGCATTTTCGTTCTCCCTGTTGGCCAAACCATATAAATACACTCCGTTGTATGAGAACACTAGACTCTTGATCCTTCTAAAATCTGAACTATTTGAGGCTAAGGCCTGAGTAAACATAGTCTGTGCCTTGCTTTATTTCGGTTCAGCTCAGCAAACTGCCAGATGGAGAACAGAATGCTGACTTCACAGCTCCTTTTACTCTTCTGTCTTCTCCCTGTTTTCAATTTTGCTTTGCTGTTGGGTTCTCTTTGCTCCCAGGGTCACAGTATCACCTGTTTCTGATTTTAAATTTGGGGTTGGATCAACTTACCTGATTCTGTCCTGGTGTTTGCCCAATCCGCCTGCCTACACGGCCCAGTGAGCCACCCATTTTCACTGATGCTGTAACATTCTGCCTACAAAAAAGGCTACCCTTCAATATTACGCCCGATTCCCTCGAGGACTTATTCTCCAGGCACCTTGCACACCTCCTGTTTTTTACCATGGAGACGGCATCAGGGAAATACATGTTTACTGTGGAACTGGGAGTATGCAGCCTACAGTGATGCTGAGGAGAAAATAGAAGCGGCTATGCGCAGGCCACACAGGGATGTGGCATGCAGTGAGCATCGGATGCGTGAAAATCCATAAAGCACAAGGAAAATCACAGATCCCTTCCTGAACACGGGTGCGAACACACAATTAGAGAAAGATAATAGCAAGGTTATAGACATTGATATCAACCGTACATAGAAGGAAACTGTGATTAACAACTTCAGCTCTTCTACTGTGGTGTAAAGAAATGACTGGATATTCTTGAGTGGAAAATAAAAATATGAAGACAGAGCCTAAATCTCTCCTTTCAGTTTGGAGGTTCTCGGACTCATTGTTAAGACAAGTTGCGGTAAGTCTATTCTGTGATCCCCAAGTTCCAGCCCTGGTCATTCTAGCTTGGACTGGCCAGTCCTCACACCTGAAAAAGGGACATGGGGCAGTTAACACTGAAGGTAAAAGAAGATTCCCAGTGTAATTCCCAGTGTAGACTGTCTGTGGCAAAGACAACACTGAGGCATGACAATCTCCAACACCATAATATACGAAGATCTGTTGTTCTTGAGAAAAAATACTTCTATTTTCACACCGGGCATTGGTGTGAACTGGATGTGTTTACCAAGCACACCACCACCTGACTGCACAGAGCTCTTTTTTAGATTAGATATGTTGCTTACAGGTTATCAGAAAAAAAGCAGTTTGAAAATAACAGAACCAAAGAGGGCCACCTCCACGAGCCTGTACCAATATCAGACTCAAATGTGAAACATCTGCGTCAATTCCACTTCGGCCTCTAACTGCAGAAGTTAGACCAGGGGTGGGCAAACTTTTTGACTCGAGGGCCACAATGGGTTCTTAAACTGGACCGGAGGGCCAGAACAAAAGCATGGATGGAGTGTTTGTGTGAACTAATATCAATTCAAAGTAAACATCATTACATAAAAGGGTACGGTCATTTTTTTTTTTTTAGTTTTATTCATTTCAAACGGGCCGGATCCGGCCTGCGGGCCGTAGTTTGCCCACGGCTGAGTTAGAACCACCACAAAAGTGCTCTGCTCCTTTAAGATGCAGGACTACTGGCGAGCACTCCCAATTTTCCTTCACTGAAAATCTCATTGAATATAACAGGGACACCATCGAACACTATGTCTTTCTATTACAGCCAAGTGATTTTCGCAGTAGGCAATCTGCTAGTACACCGCAGGAGCCCACACTGTGAAATACAATGGCACTGTGGGTACAGTTTGATGTGTGATCTCTTTTCAGTCCAGAGCTCTTCCTCCTGGCTGAATCGAGGGGGCGATCCATAAAGAGTGTGTGAGAAGAGAGAGGAAAAACACATAATGAGTTTTTTGGGGGTGGGGGGGCATCTTTATCAATAATACAATGCTGCTCTGGTGCCCTGTCAATTGTCGGAGTGGCGACTGCATATTACACTTTGAAAATAAATCAAAAAATATTTTTGCATTGCTAAAGTGGTAGACAAGCCTGCGGCAGGGGACAAAAATCAATCCATGGCGGCGGGTCCTGGCATGCTTTCCTCCACGTCTGTGAATAACAGGGTACCGGAGTCAGAGAAACACTTCTTCCCACCCCCTCCCTCAAGTGAATCTAATATAAAACCTATTCAGTGAGGACATTCTGCATAAAGCATCCTGTGTGCTTAATTTTCTTTTAACAAGGCATTAATAAAATCACAGTAGCATCTAATAAGATTTTTAATTTCTTAAGGGTAGGAACCATGGCTAGCCTCTAATGAGTCTAATTTAGTGGAAGCATTTAGTTCCCCTCTTGGTAGGAATAACCACTACAATAATCCTAGCCCTGCAAGATATATCTATATAGGTTGTATGACTGGAGGTTCCAGAATGAAATGGGAATCAGACTGGTTAATGGACTTGTACATGCTCAGTAAAGACTGGTTTCCTGAGTTACTAACAGCAGAAACTGATACCAGGGTATGAACGAATGATGGGTAACGTGATACTATCGTGCTGCAGAATGAGTTCCCATTGACAATGACACATAGCAGAACAAACCGACAGAGCATGATGCCAAGACACTACAGTTCTATAGTCACCTGTTCCCCAAAGAACCACAGCACTGCCAGCGAGACCTGTGCCAGATGAAGAGCCACTGAAGGCAAGAATCCATGGAAAAAGCCACACCTTTCCCTCCTCTTGGTGAGGAAGCTCTGGCTAATCAGTACAGATTTCAGACAGGGTAGTAATACTCACAAACTCCGGGGATCGGAAATCAGGCTGACTTTCCCGAGTTCCAAATTTGGAGCCAACCATCTGATCGAAGTTTTCCAACGCTAAAAATAAACAAACACATGAAGAAATGAAGCATGAAGTTGCATCGGCTCACATACTTTTTGCTTTTAAATCAGCAGCACTGGCTTACCAACTATATTTAGCATTTGTGGCACACTTATAGGTTTATATGATTTAACCAGTGACCTGGTGCATGAAATTCGTGCGCATTAAAAGGGAATTAATTAGAGGAAATATTTTAATATTGCTATTTGCCCTTTCTCTATAATAGAGTGTCAGAGATAAAAGAAAATTAGTAAAATATATATGAAAATCTTCCTCCTGTCAGAGTCTGGGGTGCACCATGGGAACCAGAGTCAAGTCCCCACCCACCCATGTGCGCCTCGAAATCACGTGAGACCCAGACCCGGCCGGCCCCACCCCCGTCAGGACCCACCCCCATCAAGCCCTGCCAGGTGGGGGCGCGGCCTCAGGTCGCCTGGCCTGGCGCCGGGGCGCAGCCTGGGGTCCCCCGTCAAGCCCTGTTGGGCGGGGGGCACAGCTTGAGGCCCCCCAGCCTGGCGCCGGGGCGGGAGACGCGGCCTGAGGTCCCCTGTCAATCCCCACCAGGTGGGGGGCGCAGTCTCAAGCCCCTTGCCCCGGCCCAGCGCCACGCAGCCTCAGGTCCCTGCAGATTGCTCATTAAGGCTTGTTATGGGAACTCGACCTCTGCTGTGGGCGCAGCCATCTTGTGTTACAGAATCCCCGCCTCCACTGTGGGCGCAGCCACCTTGACCGTTATGGAGTGATGGTCAATTTGCATATTCCCTCTTTATTAGATAAGATACTTTCAGCTATCAAAGACACTCAAAATCTTCAGCAGCTGTCTCCTCTGTTGGACAATGCCAGGCTTGGAGGAAATCAGGTCTGAAAATGCTTTAGGCTAGACCTACCATGGAAAATCTGTTAGCTCCTACCTAGAAGCACACAGCAACTATGCTATCACACTCTAGCTAAAAAACACTTCAATCTACCCATGTTCTTTTTCCAAGACATCTCAGAGAACTGATGTGAAGTGATTCTGGGGGAGCAATTTTGTTTTAAAATCTGTTGAATACCACTGTTGAATAGCACCATCTGGCAGAAATTTACTAGGAGGCAAATAAAATTTTCCATAAGACACATTAAGAAAATGAAAAGAAACAAATAAAAATAATTTTAGTAATAGGACCTATGGATAATATATGTTCAGATTTCCATTTGAATTTGTATTCAATATAAAAAATTATTAGCGGACTATTTTACCTTTTTTTTCGGTACCAAGTCTTAGAAATGCAATGTGAATGTTATACTCACAGCACATTCAATTTGGACGAACCACATTTCAAAAGCTCAGTGGCCACATGTGATTAGTGTAGTGGACAGCACAGTGTCAGGAAGACAAAGGAACCAGATCCAGGTGGGCCACTGTGCACGATATGACTCTCATCGGCAAGTTCCTGACATGAATGAACAGTTTTTGTTCCAGATTAAAAGATACTGAGAGAACAAAACAACCATGTGCAGTGTGGATTCGCCAATGGAAAGTTCAGGTTGTCACCTGTGCTTTTTGGCTGATTGGCTCTAAACCGGAGGTTCCCACCACCCTCTCCTTGGGATTGATTAATTTGTGAGAGCAGAGCACAGAATTTATAGAAACATTTCCTTCCATTTACCAGTTTATTACACAGGGTTTGAAGGAGTTCAGAACAGGCCTCCCCGAGATGTACCACTATGGCATGTGGATTACTCTGAGCTGAAGGCAATCAAGACCCTGAGGGCTCAAGAGAAACTTTTATCTCTCCCTTGAAGAATTGAAATTGGGGGCCTTGCCCATAATAAGAGCTATCACCAGAAATAAACTTTTATGATCCATCTGTATGGCAGGGCGAATATCTAATCACTGAACAGCTGCTCTTCTTATCGTCCCGTGAATGACTCTCCTCCCCTCGGAAGCCTGTCCCATCCCACTCCTTGGCTCAATATGCCAAGTCTTGTGGCACCGAGCCTTTAACCTATGGCATCTGGTGCTCTCTCCAGAGAGGGTCAGAACTCAGTGCATTGTTTGGTGGTGTGGGAGTTATATTCCTTAGGGCTCTTTAAATTTCTAACAGTCTGCCTTTTTCACGTCATTGATTTGTTTAAGAGGTTGGACCTGTTGATAAGTGAGAATATTTATTTAAATTTATTTAAGTGTTTGTCACTGTTATTTAAACATATTTAAATATTTAAGAATATTTAAGTTTATGTCATTAAGAACATGTTCCTACCCAAAGTTACCTTCTTACACTTATGCCTCCTGTTCCCTTTCTGTTTCCAAGCCTCTCATGTATATGTGGGTTCCTGTATGCACAAAATTAAACATTTGTTTTTCCCCTGTGAATCTTTTAAATATTGATTTGATTAGTAGACCAACAAAAGAAACCCTTTGCATGGTGGTGGAAAAATTATTTCTCCCCAACAAGGTAACATAAGGACACAGACAAACAGCCAGACAAAGCGGAACCTGAGCCGGGTGTGTGGGAAGCGGGAGTTTCCATGACCTCGCCAGCACGCCACTCCTCACCTCCACACGCTCACCAACCTGAAGCCTCCAAACCCCTCCTCTGGGTTTCTAGGGAGCTTCATCACATAAGCAAGAGTGATTGTCACTGGCCACTGATTTAACCTCACCCAGGTCAGGGGATGGGACTGAAAATTTCAACCCTCTAATCACCTGGTGGGTTCTTCTGGCAACCAGTCCCCACATTTGTTTATCTAGGGCAGTGGTTCTCAACCTTCTGGCCTTTAAATACAGTTCCTCATGTTGTGACCCAACCACAAAATTATTTTCGTTGCTACTTCATAACTGTAATGTTGCTACTGTTATGAATCGTAATGTAAATACCCGATATGCAGGATGGTCTTAGGCGACCCCCGTGAAAGGGTCGTTCGACCGCCAAAAGGATCGCGACCCACAGGTTGAGAACCGCTGATCTAGGGGCTTTGCAAACGTCACGTCTCTAACCTAAAAGGCACATTTATCACTCTGCTCTTATCCCATAAGAAACTCCCGGGGTTTTAGGGGCTCTGTATTTCTTATTATAAATCACAATACCAAAACAGTCATTAACAATATGTGGCATTCAGCTGCACAGAATTAAATTATGTTAAGAAATCATTTTTAATTTTATGAAATATGATGTTATTTTGCTTTTGTAGTGATTTTTTTCAATGCAATCTAATTTTTTGTTGTTGTTGTTGTTAATCCTTACCCAAAGATATTTTTTAGAGAGAGTGGAAGGGAGGCGGAGAGACAGAGATAGAGAAACACGGATGTGAGAGAGACACATCAATTGTTTGCCTCCCACGTGAGGCCCAACTGGCCCAGGGATTGGGTCTACAATAGAGGAATCAAAATAGGGTAGGGCTGCAACCTAATTTTAAAAATCCATTAAAAGTTATGTAAAAGAAAAGGATGGGTTCCTATGGTTCCAGAAAAATTCCCTTCAGTAGCCCAGAAGAAGGCTGGACATGTATAGGGTAGATTCACAAGACCCCTCTAAGTGATTGTTAACAAAACGAATATATCAGCTAACAGTTCAGCTACCCAATACTTGGGTTTGGCAGAGCACTAAGAAACCTCTCAATATCTGGATTCGATTTTAGGTTCACTCAAAGAGTCTTGTCCACTAAACTCATACCACTGACAACACAAACAAATGGTTCCAATTCTTTCCAAAAAACTCAGCTCATCGCAGGACCCCTACATGTGAACCAAAGCAGAAACAGGAAACACATGAGGCCGGCCAAGCCTTACAGAGCTGCAACCAAAGCCAGAACTGAGGTGCTCGCCTCTGAGAACTCCAGGAGGGCAACGGCAATTACGGCACAGTCTGTTACACTTCGAGAACTGCAATGTAACCAACCGGTTATTTCCAACATCATAATTACATCCTTGCAGACCGCCTTTTAAACTTGCTAAAATGTGCTTATACTACTGGCTATGAGGATGTGTTTTAAATTGGTGTTTTGCAGCTTGGTTTACATTAGGAAGAAAAGACCTAACCATTTTATAGCACTTAGATATTGAAAAAATTATATCTTTGGTGTCTATGATACCTTGTTTTTTTTTGGGGGGGGGGGCACAGGGGCAGAACTAGCAAGTCAGTGAAACAATACTACAATACTGCAGATATTTTTAATGAGTATTATAAATCCGATAGAGTGAATTGACTTTGGCATTTTATTTTGATATCATTTTATAATTATATGCCCAATTTATCTATTAAGTATCTGGGATCAATAGATGGGACAAAGCTGCCTTTTTTTTTTTTAATGAAAGGGCAAACTTAACAAAGTATCCATTTTGCCTAAAGACAGAGTTGAGAAACAAGATGTATTACCCAGACATTCTATCAAATTAAAGGCATACATGAAACTGGAAAGGATTTGTGAGAGAAAATATAAAAATATTTATAGTGTTATTCTGCTGGTAATGAGAACTAATAGATTCACTGCTTAATGTCAACACAAAGGAGAAACTGTAAATTTGAGTGAATAAAAACAGCAACAGCTTTATTGAAACATCATCTAGGTAGAAAAAAGCTGCAGCTGTTGCTCTCAGGACCTAATATAGTCCTGAGAAACAAATAATTTATGAACCTAATATGATAATTATACTTCCCCTACTGAAGGGCTCCAGTTAAAATTGGGTATTCTTGTTTCTGGTCATCTAATGCAGCTGAAAAGTTCATTTCTCAGCAAAAATAAAATAAAATAAAATCACGGTGACGCTGTTGTAGCTTTTCATTAAAATGGGGGCAGAATTAAGGTGGGGGGTGAAGGAGGATTCCAAAAAGGGAAAAAACCGTTCATTTTATTTCTTTATATAAATCATTTTTTTAAATGTAATATTTTGAAATGTACCACCTTGAATAGCATTGTGATTAGTTCATTTAATTTAGGCACCTGAAATATAAAAATATTTGGGACCTCTATGTTACCTGCTCATCAAAACGCTGACTAGAGAGCCCACCAGCATGGCTTCATGGTTGAGTGTCCACCTATGAACCAGGAGATCAGGAGATCTTAGTTTGATTCCCTGGACTGGGGGCTCAATCCCTAGCGTGGGGCATGCAGGAGGTAGCTAGCTGATCAATGATTCTCTCTCATCATTGATGTTTCTATCTCTCTCTCCTTCTCCCCTCCTCTCTTGGAAATCAATTAAAAAACACACATCATTTTTTAAAAAGCTGACTAGAGAACTGAAAACTAGTTATTCTAATATGATGAAAAAATCTTTGGCATTGACATGTCAATGGAATTTTGTATGGGTGCACAATGAAAGCATAATTCAAAGTCAGGTTTGACAATGCAATGGCCAATTTTTTTTAAAGCCATTATCTGTAATTTTATAACAAAGATAATTTATTACCTATCATAAAACACAAAATGACCTTTCAGGAAATTCATGGGTAAAAACCGAAGTGCCTGATAAGTAGTGCCCTAGCAATAAAAGTAATCAGAATTATACATCTACACGTCATCTAACTACAGCACTGGCTTGGAGGTGGTTAACTCCAACTGACATGTTTATTATGGTGGATGCTTGCCATTGAAATGATCAGAGATGTACTGAATATATGACAGACCTCAACCAGGGTCTGGTGCAAAGGGCACTGGGCATGGATGAAGGGGACTGCCTGGGTTCAAGTCCTGATTTTGCAACTTTGCTGCATGATCGTAGGCAATAACTTATTCTCAGTTTATTTATCTGAAGCTGATAATAAAATTACTCTCCCTGGTTATTTATAGGGTTGTGCAAGGATACAAATGGCAATTCAAAAGCATGTTGTAAAAACACAAAGCACTATATAAATATAAAGTTCATGTACACAGACCCAGAGATATGAAAAAAATGTAATCAGAATTTGGTGAATGTGTTTATTTTTGGTGCCTGACACTTTTAAATGTCTGATCTTATCTAATCTTCTTTAACCAAAGATGAAAATTCAAGGTTACTAGTTGCCTGAAGTCACCCCCCAGAACTGACACAAGAATCTTACTCTGTCCAATTCCAATTTTTTTTAATAGTTTGTCTCTTGAGCTACTATGAATAATTCCAAGGGGGCACCAATGCTGAATCCAAGTTGATAAAGAATTAAGATTAAGATAGCTCAGCGGGTGTGGCTCAGTGGTTGAACATCAACCCATGAACCAGAAGGTCACCGTTCAATTCTGGGGAAGGCACATGCCCGGGTTGTAGGCTCAATCCCCAGTAAGGGATGTGGGGGAGGCAGCTGATCAATGATTCTCTCTCATCATTGATGTTTCTATCCCTCTCTCCCCTCCTCTCTGACATAAATTAAAAAATAAAAAAGAATTAAGATAGTATTGTAAGTATAAGTCAAAAGAATTAACAAATAACAGACTAACATATTTTGAAAACCACAGCAGTGAAATTCTGGCAAATAGCCAAAGACATTCATTCATGTGCCAACGATATAAGTTAGATAATATGAGCACAAATACTAAGATGAAGAAAGTATAGAAACTGTCCTCCTGAATCCTATGATCTAGTGAATGTACAACTAAAGAGATGTCAAAGGAATGGCCCATATCACCTTGGGAATGAGGTTGTGTTCACAAGTCCAGATTAGGCAGGATGTCTAGTGATCTGCCAAACAGTCCTGTACCTGAAAACTCTTCTCCCAATTGACTAGAAGTCTCTGAAAACTGGTCTCAGAATACATATAATGCTTGACTTGAATGCCAACATCCCCAACCACCATTCTTAAAGCAATCACACCCCTAAGCAACCATTTCCCATCATTCCATACTTTCCAAATATTATGAGGCCTGCCCAGTCTCACTCCACACATCACTTACAGCTGAGTCTATCCCTCAGGCCTCACATCATACTGTGGTAGTTTTATTTGGTTTCCAGTATCTCTTTCTCTGGTCTGTTTAGCAGGATCTACAGTATTTTGGTGAATATTAGGTTGGGAAAAATCAATTTCCCATATTATAGAGAGGTTGTAAACCTGCAGATTACAGGCCCTATAACATTAAATGAGATATTAAATTCTAAAATGGAGCCAAAGAGTCAGTGCTAGTGAAAGGAAAGGCAATAATGAAACATAAAACACAAAGACGGGAGACTTTCTTTCAAGATTAAGATGGCTGTATCCACCTAGGACAGTGGACTTGAATTTTAACCCTATGGCTTTAGGCACATCACTTAGCCCGAAGACTCAGTTTCCTCATTAATAAAATGTATATTATAATACCTACATCTGAAGATCATTGTGGAGAATATATCAATATAAGCTTTATTATAATACCTAGATCAGAAGATCATTGTGGAGAACACATAAATAAAATGTGTATTATAATACCTATATCAGAAGGTCATTGTGAAAAATGTATCAATATAATATATATTATAATACCTACATCAGAAGGTCATTGTGGAGAATACATCAATAAAATGTATATTATAGTACCTACATCAGAAGGTCATTGTGAAGAATAAATTGTGGACACATAAAAGTGACTTGAAAAGTGTTAAGTACTATATAAATATTGGCTATTATTACTTTTTAACTTTAATCTCAAATAAATTTTGGCACCCTTAACATTGTTAGGCACCAATTTTTCTGTTACTTTTTACCTTGGCCATCCCTGCCATTCACTCCCTTTTGAATATAAAAATAAAATAAATTAGAACACAGAAAAAGATAGCATTAATTTAGCAAATATTTTTGAACGACCTCAATGTCCTAAGCACTCTTGGCTACTACTTTTAATAAAAAGAAATGTAAATCAGGAAATGTTTCCTTTTTTTTTCTGAATCTGGATGGCTCAATCTGACACCAGCTTGTTACTGGCATATAAACTCAATGACCATAATATTTAAATGGAAAAAATGAGGCATTCTCTTCTAATCATTTCTGGAATGCAAATTCCAAGTTCAAGTTGATGGTTTCCATTAGAGTTCTCGTTTTTTCCCATCTTGAGAAAGACAAAAGTGCTCTTTGTCACTCTCGAAAGTTAATAGTGCTCTTCAGTTCCTCAGAATGCAATTTAATTACCTACATAATAATGAGAGTTTTTGTATTTCCAGAAACCTATTGCACTGGGCCACACTGAGATAATGTCCACACACAAAGCAGGCTAATAATATAGTGTCCCTTCATAATTATATTCTTCAAATATTTGGGCAATACTTATGAAAAGGAGGGGCTCAGCCTCTCCTCCACTCTGCCCACTGCACCAGCAACACATCAGACACATGCTCCTACCCAATACAAGACTCCACAGCTGAACCTGGAGCAGAAGGGTTCAGTGAGTCCCTTGGGCATCTCACCTTCCCAGCCCTACCCTAAGTGGTTACTCTAAGGATTTCTTTCATCCACAAATAACACTACTGCCCCTGAGAAGATCTTTGGTAAGCACAATTTTCTCCATCTTGCTGCATTTCCAGTGATGTTTGGTGTTGTTTTTAGCTCCTCTTATGCACTGCCTTTTCTTTTTTCCACAATCCTCCCCCTTCTTCAAATTCGGCTCTAAAAATGTGCCTAGAAGTTAAACATGTCTCCTTCTGAAGAGCTGAAACAACCACCACATGAGTCATTCTCACACCCCAACCAGATTAGCTAATGCCTTTGTAGAAAGGCCCAATGACTATCACAAACCTATCAGATTTCAGATGAATTCACTGGTTCCTTTACCATCTTTAAAAAAAATAAATAAATTCTTTATTGTGTTAGCATATACTAAAGATAAAAATTTTGTTAACTTAACTATTTTTAAGTGTACAATTTGGTGGCATTAGTTCCATTTCCCAGGTTGTGCAACCATCACCACTACTTCCAAAATTTTTTGTATCACCGCAGTGACTCTGTAACCCATTAAGCAATAACTCCCCATTTTCTCCTGCCCCCCAGTCCATGATAGCCTCTACTTTCTGCCTGTATGAATTTGCCTATTCTAGATATTTGGAGAATCATATATTTGTCCTTTTGCTTCTGGCTTATTTCACTTAACATAATGATGTCAAGATTCATTGATGCTGTAGCATGTATCATTCCTTATGACTAATATTCCATTGTATGCATGCATATATCACATTTTGTTTATCTATTCATCTATTGATGGACACTTCAGTTGTTTTCACCCTTTGGCTACTGTGAATAATACTGCAATGAACAATGGCATAAAAATATCTATTTGAGTCCCTGTTTTCAATTCTTTTTGTTGCTAATCCTCACCTGAGGACATTTTTTTCTATTGATTTCTAGAGAAAGTGGAAGGGAAGGAGGAAGGGAGAGAAGGAAAGAGAAACATTGATGTGTCTGGATTGAACCTACAACCCAGGCACATGCCCTTGGCTGGGAATCGAACCAGAGACCCTTTGGTGCATGGGCTGACACTCTAAGCAAAGAGCCATACCGGTCAGAATCCTGCTTTCAATTCTTTTGGGTATAAACCTAGGAGTAGAATTGCTGAGTCATATAGTAATTATATGTTTAGTTTTTTGAGGAGCCGCCAAATTATTTTCCACAGCTGATGTACCATTTTACATTCCATCAGCAGTGTATGAGGATTCCAACTTCTCAACATCCTTGCTGACACGTTATTTTCTCATTTTTTTTTTTTTTAAATTATAGCAATTCTAGCAGGTATGAAGTGGTGTTCTGGTTTTGATTGGCATTTCCCTAATGACAAATGATGCTAAGTATCTTTTCATGGCCATCTGTATATCTTCTTGGAGAAATGTCTACTCAAATCCTTTGTCCATTTTCAATTAGGATGTCTTTTCACTGAGTTGTAGGAGTTCTTTATATATTCTGGGTATTAAAGCTTTATAGATATATTATTTCCGAATAGTTTCCCACTCTGTTAGTTATCTTTTCATTTTCTTGTGAATGCCCTTGATGAACAAAAGTTTTTAATTTTGATAAAGTCCAATTTATCCATTGTTGTTGCTCATGCTTTCGGTGTAGTATCTAAGAATCATCGCTAAATCCAGGGTCATGAAGATTTATCTCTAGGTTTTCTTCTAAGAGTTTTATGGTATTAACTCTTATATTTAGGTTGTTGATCCATTTTGAGTTAATTTTTGTATACAATATGAGGTAGAGGTCCAACTTCATTCCAATTTTTAGCATGTGGAAATCCAGTTGTTAAAAAGACTCTTATTTTCTCATTAGATATACTTGACACCCTTTCAAAAATCAATTGGCCATTGATATGTAGATTTAGTCCTGAACTCTCAATTCTATTCCATTGGTCTATATGCTTATCTGTATGCCAGTACTACACTGTTTTAATTACTGTGGTTTTATAAAAGTATTGAAATCAGGAAATGTGAATCCTCCAACTTCATTCATCCTTTTCAAAATTGTTTTGGCTACTGAGGGCCTCTTATAGTTTCACATGAATTTGAGTCAACTTTTCCACTTCTGCAATATTTACTATTTTAATAAAAATTTTATTTAGATTTAATAACATTAATGATAGGCAATCATATAATTGATTTTATTTCATTTAACTAATTTGGTGTTGCTTTTTTAAAAATATATTTTTATTGATTTCAGAGAAGAAGGAAGAGGCAGAGAGAGAGAGAAACATCAATGATGAGAATCATCGATTGGCTGCCTCCTGCATGCCCCTTACTGGGGATCAAGCCTGAAACCCAGGCATGTGCCCTTGGCCGGAATCGAGCCTGGGACCCTTCAGTCCACAGGCTGACGCTCTATCCACTGAACCAAACCAGCTAGGGCTGTTGTTGCTTTCTAAAAACTTGGCTAAGACAACTGATGTTCTATAAAGGACAAACGGTTTTAATTATAGAAATATGTTCCAACAACATCTTGGAAAGCTATCACTATCCCTTCATAGTTCAACTGTTTCAGATCTAAGACTCTCAGGGTTCCCAGCTGAACATCACCCCAAATTTGCAGTGGGGTATGGCTCAGCTGAAACTTGGTTCTAGCCACTGACCTGTCAGTTCCCAGATTACAGTGATTATACATGTCCTGGGGGTGAAAGACACCACTCTTAAATTTCTATTGTCTTTAAACTCAGAGCACATGTGAGTCATAACCCCATGCTTCCCTTCCAGAGCTGGACTGATTTCAAAATCTGTTTTTGACAGATAGGAGGGATGAGAATATAAAAACGTAAGGGAAAAGAAAAATCTGTAAGTCCACATTCCCTCATCCAACACCTCTGATGCAAAGACTTTTGTGTTTCAGAATTCAGAAAGAAAAAACTCGACAGGCTTCCAATGGAGATGGCAGAATAGGTAAGCACCACCCTTGCCTCCTCTCATGTCCACTTTAAAACTACAACTAAACGAGAGAATAACCAGCACTGGGAGCTGCCTGAGGTCTAGCTGAACAGAAGTCCTATAACTACGGACATACAGAAGAAGCCACTTTGAGACAGGCAGGAGTGACAAAGGCACGGAATGGGCTGGGGACACACACACACACACACACACACACTCAGCAGTTTAAAAATTGGGAGGGATGTCTCAATTGCAGAGGTTCCCCTAAAGCAGCGGTTCTCAACCTGTGAACAGGGGTCGCCTAAGACCATCAGAAAACACATATATAATTACATATTGTTTTTGTGATTAATCACTATGCTTTAATTATGTTCAATTTGTAACCATGAAAATACATCCTGCATATCAGATATTTACATTACGATTCATAACAATAGCAAAATTACAGTTATGAAGTAGCAACAAAAATAATTTCATGGTTGGGGGTCACCACAACATGAGGAACTGTATTAAAGGGTTGCGGCATTAGGAAGGTTGAGAACCACTGCCCTAAACATGAGGGGATCCCAGCCCCACACCAGGTTCTCCAGCACAAGGTTCCAATCCCAGGAAGAGAAGTACCGGTAACTTTCGGCTTGAAAACCAGCAGGAACAGTGGCTCAGACTGAAGGCTGCTTAGGTCTTGGGTGCCTTCTTAAAGGGCCCGCATGGACTTACCTGTTGAAGGAGTCACTAGATCTTAGCTCCGGTGCTGGAGCAGCAGCTTGAAATGCTCAGGGACTTACTGAGAGGAACTGAACTGTCTGGCTTTGAGGCAAAGGTGGGAGGAGCAGCTTTCTCCCAGAAAGAAGTGCCATGGATCATTGCTGAGCCCTCCCCCTGCAGGCCCAGACTGGCACCATATCTGAGTTTCCATCAACCTGGCTAACACTGTTAGCCCGCCCAAGTAATTCACTGAGACCCTACCCTACCCAACTTGCTGGCCCACCCAAAGCCCGTCCAGATGCTTTTCCATACAAACGACCTATCTTGTCTCATACTGGGACTCTGCTAAAATCTCTCAAATGTTCATAAACCCCAAACAAGTAGCATCTAGCCTTGGCATGCCCTGCATTTCCTGCTAAGCAGCCCCAACTAAGGACTAACAGCAGCTAGCCTCAGTTCACAGCTTAGCCTCTCCTAGGCATCTCCAAGCCCAGCACAAGTGGCAGCCACCTGTAGATCACTTTGTAGCTCATACCAGGTGGCCCCAAGCAGGGCACAGGCAGCAGCTGACCTTGGCCTGAACCTCCCAAGAAGCCCCAGAACCAACATGCCCCCATGGGAAACTTCAAACCACACCAGAGTACCACCCAACAACCTTCATGAATGTCACACTCAAAGGGCAGTTTAGGGAGGAATCAGAGCCCCGCTAAAGCAAATCCTGCTACAAATGGTCAGTCCCTATGTAATAGCTCATCCACTGTAGTGATGGACAGTTCTTACAACCAATCAACCTGAGAGTCAATCCCTCCAACCAGCAATCAAAGCTCAACTATAACAGGAGGGCACACACAATCCACACAAGGGACACCCCGAGTCAGGTGACAAGGGAGACTGTACCACAAGGTCACACAGGACACCTATTAAATAGGGCCACTCTACCAAGACTAGGAGACATAACAGCTCCACCTAATACATAGAAACCACACAGGAAGTCAGCCAAAATGAGGAGACAAAGAAACATGCCCCAAATAAAAGAACAGGAAAAATCCCCAGGAAAGAAAACTAAATTAAATGGAGGCAAGCAATCTATCACATACAGAGTTCAAAACATTGGTTATAAGGATGCTCAAGGAACTTAGTGAGAACTTCAACAGCATAAAAAAGAACATAGAAACTATTTAAAGAACCAGTCAGAAAGGAAGGAATACATTACAGAAAATCAACAGATTAGATAAAGCAGAGGAAGGATTGTATTTGTAATTTGGAACACGAGGTAGCAGAGAATACCCAATCAGAACAGCAAAAAAGAAAAAAAGAATAAAAAATGAGGATAGTTTAAGGGGCAATCTGATTTACTTATGTGTCATTTGTATTATTTTTATAATTAGCATGATGTCATCTGGGGATGTCCCTTAGCCCGGCCTGAGCCCTCTCGTAGTCCAGGAGCCCTTAGGGGATGTCCGACTGATGTCATCCATGGGGAGTGGGCCTAAGCCATCAGTTGGACATCTTTAGTGCTGCCACGGAGGTGGGAGAGGCTCCTGCCACTGCCGCTGCGTTCGCCAGCCATGAGCCTGACTTCTGCTCAGCAGAGCTCCCCCTGTGGGAGCACACTGACCACCAGGGGGCAGCTCCTGTGTTGAGCCCCTGGTGGTCAGTACACGTCATAGTGACCGTTTGGTCGATTTGCATATTAGGGTTTTATTAGATAGGATATAAAAGCCTTGCGACCATTCAACCGTCCTACTGGTAGCTATGACACACAATGACCAGCAGGGGGCAGATGCTCCAACTGATAGCGATGATGCGCACTGACCACCAGGGGGCAGACGCTCAATGTAGAAGCTGCGGAGCTGAGGTGACTTGGCAGCTGCGGTTCTCAGGTGCCGCACCCAGAACCAGAGAGGAGGGAGCCCATGCACTGGGCCTCTAGTAGTAAATGATATTTTAATAACTATGTATGGTGTCAAATGGGTGCTGGGTTTATTGGGTGATCACCAAGTAAGTTATATAAGTGTGTAATCACTATGTTGTATACCTGAAATTAATATACTATTGTATGTCAACTGTAATTGAAAATAAAAAATTCTTAATAAAGGAAAAAACTCTTACATGTTACTTGTATGTTACTATGCACCCCTAACACAAACATCTTCCTATTTTGCAGTAAAAAATGTGAACAGTCAGTCTAAATGGGATAAATAAAAAATACAGACTCATGATGGTTGAGGTCAGGTTTTTCCATCCAATGAGTTCAGACTTGTCAGGTTCTATCACCAAATGAGTTATCAGAAACTACTGTTTTCCAGCACTTTTTCGATTTTTGAATTTTAAGAAATTGTGGAACTGTAACTAAGAATGTATTCAGCCCACAATACCAGAACTCAAAACCCTATTGCAGCAGTCTGTCACATACACACAGAGAAAAAGGCTTGCAACTGCCTTAGAATGACAGACTCAGAAGGAAGAACTCCACAGATTGTCATTTTTTCTCATTCTCTCACAAATTGAGTATTTACCAAATTGATTTCCCCTAGTAATCAACTCTAACCCAGAAAGTGAACCCTAAATTTGTCTAAAAGGAAAACTGGAATTGATATACCATGTTTAACCCTTTGCGGTCGTTTGTCTACTCTCAGCCACCAAAGCTTTTTTACCGTTCCGGTCGTATGTCTGCTCTCAGCCACCACAGCAAGGAACCGTACGAATCTTAACTCTATTCATTCATGTATCAGTTCATAATTTCTCTGAAAGCTCTTAAGTGTCTAAGCGACCTTGTCACGAACCAAAACATTGCCCCGACTAATCGGAGATATCGAAACTCAATATAAACAAACGCGGTCGTTCCACACTCGCCATGCAAAACACCGTGGCGAGTCAGTCGCCTTTTGAGAGGGAAGAAATCGACAAGCTTCGGAGATACTTCGCAGAATTTCAAATAAAGCTTTACAAATTACCTTTAACTGTAATTAGGCATTCTCGCTTGTTAAGATATTTCAAAATAATACTCCAAAATGGCAAAAAGAAAGTTACCGAAAGAAGTGTACTGCGAATCTGAAAGTAACGATGAAGAGTTTTATTTTGGCACCTTGAATACTGACTCTGATGTAGAAAGTGATAACGTTTGTAGTGATTCTACCAGTAGTGACGTAGTTCCAAAAAAGAATTAATAAATCTTGTTTATCCTTCATAATCTTGCATGTTATGTATCGCGGCTCTTTCAATGGAAATTAATTCGGACCAGTACGACACCCATGTCCAAATTTAATACGACCGCAAAGGGTTAATTATCAAAGTGACAGAAAAGAGTTAATGCTGTCTAATTAGCAGAGGGACAGGGAGCACACACAGGTATCCAGCGTGTCAGATAGTATGTATGAGCTTTCTGGATGGCAATTTGGCAAAGGTAGCAAAAGCTTTACTACCAGTCATATCCTTTAATCTTATAAATTTTATTTCTAGGAAATATAAATGCTTACTTAAATACACTACATGGTAGTATATAATGTAATCATTTAAAAATCATTTTGTAAAAGAATATTTATGACATGGCAAATTCCAATAATATATTTCAATGTGAAAAAAACTAGATGATAAAACTATATGGTATATACTCAAAAGAATGAAGAGAAACTTGAACAAATATTTGCACACCCATGTTAATATTAACATTATTCACAATAGCCAGAAGGTGGGAGCCATCCAAGTTTCCAACAACGATGAATAGATAACAAAACATACAACAGAGTATTATTTAGCTTTAAAAAGGGAATTCTGACACATGCTACAACGTGGATGAATCCTGAGGGCATTATGCTAGGTGAAATAAACCAGCCACAAAAGGACAAATTTTAATTTTTTTTAAAAAGGACAAATTTTATGTGATTCCACCAATATGAGGTCCTTAGAGTAGTCATATTCAAAGATATAGAAAGTAGAATGGTGGTTGCGAAAGGTGAGGGGGGAGGGAAGAATGGAGAGTGGTTGTTTAAAGGGAGCAGAGTTTCAGTTCCTCAAGATAACAAAGTTTAGGAAATGGATGGTTGCACAATAATGAGAAAGGTCTTAATGATACTAAACTGTACTATTCCCCATACTTCCCCGTTTTGATAAATGACCCCCAAATCCACCAGATTAATCAGACCAAAATTCCTGGAGTCATCCCTGACTCCTTTCCCTCAGACACCCAATTCCTCTAAATCCAGTCAGCTGAGTTTTCAAAATCTACCCAGCAACCAGCTCTTGACTTCTCACCACCCATAGGGCTTAGATAATAACTAGCACTTAACACTAATACGATAAGAGTGCTTATCAAATTCTAGTGCCTGTTTTATATCTAAGTTCTTTTCATATATGAACCCACTTTATCCTCATAACAGCCCTATAGGGTAAAGGTAAGTACTATCGTTAGCTTTACATCACCAATGAAGAGGCATGGAGAAGTCAAGTACTTTGCCCAAGATCACACAGCTCATAAGCCGGAGGACTGGGATCTGACCCAGGAGCCCGTAGGCTGCTATGCTTGTAGCTACTATCTGATAACTGTTTTTTGGTCTTAGGAAGCTTGCTCTCTTGCTAACTGTTCAATATCCCTGCCTCAAGAGGGGCCGTTCCTGAAATTCTAACAGCCTCAGAACAGGGACCCATTCTCTGTCACCTTGCCCTGTGTACTTTTCTTTAGCACATAATTAATAATTACTTGTTCTATATTCTTTGAGTTCCATGAGGGCAGAGATTTCACCTGGTTTGTAGTTGAATCCTAAGCACCTAGAACAACGCCTGGGCCATGTTAGGCACTCCATACTTACCTGCTCAAAGAATGCCTTCTGTCAGTAAGGTTGGCTGCGGGGGGGTCAGACACACCTGAAGTCAAACTCCAGACATCACTTCCTAACTATTGACCGTGGGCAGCCTATTCTACCTTTCAATATTTCATTGTCTGCACCTGAAGAATAGCACTTCCCCATGGGGTTGTTTTGAAGATGAAATGAGTTGTGGCAT
Source organism: Myotis yumanensis (assembly GCF_028538775.1). Lineage (NCBI taxonomy): Eukaryota > Metazoa > Chordata > Mammalia > Chiroptera > Vespertilionidae > Myotis > Myotis yumanensis. The sequence continues at coordinate 168,680,264 of NW_027223754.1, forward strand.
ATGAAGTGTTTAGCATTGAACCTGCACATAATAAACCTTAGGTAAATATTAGCTGCAAGTGTTACATAATGAGAGGAAAAAATGTTATGTTTGGACCTTCCTAAAGTGTTTTTTTTAAAGGGGCATATAATATATAGCCTTTGGGATATGTCAAGTAATAAAGATGCTAATGGCAGTTTATTAAATGTCTAACAACAGAAATGAGGAAATTGCATGTAAATTCAATCTAATATTGAAAACTAAGAAAACTCAACAAACATTTAGACCTCATGTTTATGCATTTTCTACTGTGTTATTGTTTAGATACTAGAGGCCCAGTGCATGAAATCATGCATGGAATGGGGGGGGGGGGGGCTCAGCCTGGCCTGCACCCTCTCCAATCCGGGACCCCTCGTGGGATGTCCAACTCGCAATCCGGGACTGCTGGCTCCTAACCTCTCTGTCTGCCTGCCAGATCACCCCTAACCCCTCTGCCTACCTGCCTGATCATCCTGCCCTCCCCTGCCGGCCTGATCACCCCTAACCGCCTCTGCCTCGGCTGCTGCCACCGTGGTTTTGTCTGGAAGGAGGACCAGACAACCAGAAGATGAACAGTTTATCTGGTCTAATTAGCATATTACCCTTTTATTAGTATAGATTTCTAAATCACATCCATTCTTTAAATGTTGAATGTATGGGCACATTTTCTTAAGCCACCAGTTAAGAAATGGACTGAAATGACAAAAATTCCTTCCAAATAAATCGATTTTAGTAGGTCAGGCTATTATTTGAGGCTAAATAGTGTAAGTGCCTATATCCAACCACCACCCATTCTGCTGGCTCTACTCAGCAGACAGGCAAGGAGGGAGTCAAGTGCAACCCTGGCAGCAAAGCCTCCTCTTCCTCAGGAGAGTGTTCAGAAGTGGGGCACCCACATCTGACCCCAGTCACTTCCTTCTGCTGAAGAAGTGGCCGGGTGATGGCCATTCTAATTGCTGTGGACACATCCACTGAGCTACGAATAGGTGGCTGTTTAAGGGCAACTTGGACCCGGCTGGGAGGGAGGAGCCACAGGCAGAGGCATCTGATCCCAGGCCACAGGTCTCTTTCTCCAAAACTGCAACCCTCGAGACAAGCACCTCTCTGCAAGGTCCCAATGATTCTCATGGTCTTCTGACCACAGCATTTCTCAGCTGCGAATCTAATGCTTTAGAAGCTTTGAACCCTGCTGTTTGCTCCACACAAAAAATAAAAAAATAAGCAACTCCTTGTGTCTTTTCTCTCATTACACTTTGATTATGTAACTTGAAATTCTAGTTCAGTTGCCAGCTGGTAAGGACCTGCTACTACTCTCCCAGTAGATGGGGGTGGTGCATGGAGATGCAAGGGAGCAGGATGATCCAAATGGGAACATTCCCTCCCAATTTGGGAGCTCTTGATTTAGTGGATTGGAAGGCCATTCCTTTTAGAATCCCACCAGGGATTTCAATCGTGTGATTAACCTCTGGCTGGCCAGATGCAGCTAAGAAGGTTGAGGCGTTTCTACTCTAGAAAATACCACAAAGCATAGTTCTTTCATTGTAATTTTTTTAAATATGCAAATCTGAATATAGCCAAATTACCTGAGATGTGAGGCATTTAAATTTTCTCAAAATATGCATTTATCATGCTAATTATAAAAATAATACAAATGACACGTAAGTAAATCAGATTGCCTCTCCCTAGGGAGGGAGTAACAATCCTGAAGCTTGTTCAAGGATCAAATGTCTTAAATTCCCAGACCTTTATGAGTTCATCTCATGCCTGTTTTTGTCCTTGTCCTTCCTTTTCATGTACCAAGTTAATATAAGCATCAGACTTTCCTATATACTAGTAAAACAATATCTCTCATTTATTTAGCATGCAATGTGAGCTAAGCAATACAGTAGGTCTTAGGGGATGTAAAAATGGCCACTAAAACGTTTACTTGTGAAGGCTGTAGGTAAATAAACATAAGAAGTGACCATCCAGGGGGAATAGGTGCCTGCCTGCACAGGGCTGGGGAGTGGAAAAAGAGAGTCCTGAGTCATGCGCAAGAGGAGATGGGAAACCCTCTGAGAGGCTGCTCTGATAAGAAAGTACAGGCTGGCCTGGCCAGTGTGGCTCAGTGGTTGAGCATCAATCTATGAACCTGGAGATCATGGTTCGATTCCCAGTCAGGGACATGTCTGGGTTACCGGCTCGATCCTGTGTGGGGCATGCAGGAGGCAGCTGATCAATGATTCTCTCTCATCATTGATATTTCTATCTTTCTCTCCCCTCTCCCTTCCTCTCTGAAATCAATTATGTGTGTGTGTGTGTGTGTGTGTGTGTGTGTGTGTTTTTAAGTGCAGGCTGGAACTAACACAATGACCATAATAGTGGGGGTGAACAGAATTAGATAGAGTCCAGACATATGAAGGCCTCAGAACCAAGAGGCCTTACAGGGTGATCGGAGAGGAAGGTAAGAAATACCTAGACTTGGTGTCCCATCTGACCGCGGCGACTGGGTTCACTAAGCAAGTACAGCCTTCCAAATCTCCAACTCCTCCTTCACCAGTTTCAGTAGGAAATCCTAACCTTCTATTACACAGAGGAAGTGGGAAACTAGATGCTTCCTGATGGAAACATTAGTAAGTTCCATGGCTGAATCAAACAACATTCCTTTATGCAGTCAACCAACAAGTATTTGTTGAGTGCCTGCCAGATGCCAGCACTGAGGCCCTGCCCCCTTTCATCCTCTCCACCCCCTCAGCCCAAAGGCTCCACCCACGCGTTGGCTTCCATTCCCACTGGCCTTCTCACTATAGAGCATTCGGCACTTTTCCTGCCACTTCAACCTACTCTTCACTTGCCCCTCATTGACATTTTTCATGCTCAAAGTTCTTCCCTCTTTAAAAAAAAAAAAAGGAAGAAAAAGCCCTTTTCTTTGGGCACTGTAGCAGTTAACAAAATGTCAAATGTACTTGCCCTTTGACCCCACAATTCCACTTTAGGAACTTGTCCCACAGAAATTCCTGTAGACATCTGAAAGGAATGCACTGTATGCACAAGCATGTTCAGGGGAGCACTATGTGACAAGCAAAAATGCCTAAATAAAACTCCAACGCCCAGAGAATATACTGTAGCACAACAGAATACATCTGCTTAGGCAGGGAGATGTCTGAGATTACAGACCAAAATACAAGCTGTAACAGACTATCGGGCAGTCAACCCGATTTTTAAAAGTAAATGTGTAAAAGCGTGTGTATGTGGTAGCATAGGCACAGAAAAATCTTGAAGGATAGGCCTCAAATGATTAACAGTGATTACATATGAGGGGGTGCAATTATTATGGATTATTCTGTCATATTTTTCAATGTTTAAAACTTTTACAATGAGCACATACTGCTTTGATCATCAGAACAAAACAATAAAGAGGCTATCATAAAAAGGAAACATGACAACCTTATCAGCCTTGTCCACTGTGTAGTCCGAAAGTCTTCCCACTGCTGCCACAGTTTCAGGTGAGTGGGCACCTTGCCAATGGGGTTCAGCCTCTACCCCCACCACCCAGCTCCGGCTAAGGGCATCCATGACTGGCACACTGCTAATCCTAACCTCCATTTCACACTTCTGCCTTATTTGATGTTGCAACAATCTTTGGTCAGCTGAACGTGACTTCTTTTGATGACTCTCTTCTCTTGCTTTCCTTCTCTTAGAGGTCCTTTGCTTTCCCTCCTGTTGGTGCCTGCTCCCTGCCTAGATCTTTACTTCTGAAGATAGTCAGGGCTCCACAGGGCCCGCGCCTCTGTAACCTCTCCCATGGCATATTAACACCGTCAGGCTAAGGGTTCCAAATGCATCACTCTACGTCAGACGTCTCTTCTGAACGCCAGGATCACACATCTAACTGCCTATGTGACGCCTCTATTTGGAAAACTCCCAGGCATCTCAGACTCAGAGTGTTCACTCAGGGCTTATGTACACACGTATACACACACACACACACACACATTTTTTTTTTGAGGGAAGGAGAGAAAAGAAGTTGGGGCAGTACCCCCTGAAGGTTTCTATTTCCTCTCTGGTTTCAGAAGCAAGATGATCTTAGAATGAGGAGAAAGGGTATAGAGCAGAGATAAGAGGAAAGCAGAGGATTTGAAACAGTTCCTGTGACTGATAGGCAGCCTGCTAGGTGTGCTGAGTTCAGTTTCTGTCCTGCTATTTTTTTCCTGAGTCTGCAAATGCTCAGGACTCAGATTTTCTTTTTGGCCTCCTGACCCTACGACAATAGTTCCCAGTCAGCATAAGAATCAGTTGCATCCTAATAAGCTGGGGAACTGTGACAAAATGACTCCTAAGCCCCAGCGCCCCAACGCCCCAACACCCCAACGCATGGAGACTGTTCTAGTAACTGGGGGCGGGGCGGCTCTCATGTGCCACTCAGTGACGCATGATCCTAAGGAACTTCCCTTTGGTCTCTGAGCACAAGGTCACCGGCTTCACAGAGTACATGTTCTCCTCAGTCATTACACTAACCACCACTGAGCACACTGGTTCGTGATCAAAGCCAGCAGTCAAAACCACAGTGACATGCAATGTCCACTCTGCCTTTCCATCCGACAGAAACAGCAACGTGGAGGAGAGAAAAAATATAGATGGGACTATTATCTACGCACACATGGCTGGGATGAGAAGGACACATTTCCTGGTGGGGTGCTACCAGGATGGCCACCCCTGCCAGAGGGTAAAAGGGGAAAAACAGGCCTCATTCTCTATTCTCTCTCCCGTTTTTCTGGCTCAAAACGAACATTTTATCAAACTATTGAGAATATGAGTCCAAGTATGCTTTGGAGCTGAACTATTAACAGCTGAAAATAGCCCAGAGGAAAAAAATTTAAAAATTTTAACCTTTTAACAATATCTTGTTCATAGAATGTGGGCTGCAATTTTACTTGGGACTTTCAAGATGTCAGAGTTACAGAGGCTGACTGACATACACGGGAAAAGCTTATTCTGCATTTCTTCAGCTGGTTGCTACAACTCTATTTCCTAGCCTGGTGTTCAATTACACATGAAGCCCTGGCTATTGTTCAGTGGTTAGAACATTGGCCCACACACTGAAGGGTCATGGGTTCAATTTCCAGTCAAGGCCACACACTTGGGTTGCAGGTTTGATCCCAGCCCCAGTCAAGGTGCATATGGGAGGTAACAAATCAATGTGTCTCTCTCACATCAATGTTTCTCTCTCCCTCTCTCTCTCTCTCTCTCTCTCTCCCCCTTCTTCCTTCCCTCCCTCCTTCTCTCTCTCCCTCCCTCTCCCTCTCTCTCTTCCTCTCTCCCTCCCTTCCACTTTATCTAAAAATAAAATAAAATTACACATGAATATCTTAATTTCTTGGAAATAAAATCAACCTGTGGGTATAAAGAGATCTTAAAATCATCTATTCTATTTCAATTCCTTGGTCTTACAGATAAGGAAATAATGACAAGAGCATGCCCATATCAGTTCGAACCCAAGTGTCTTAATTCCCAGTTTAGGGGTTTCCACAATGCCCCACCCCCCTGTAGGTAAGAAAAGACTGAAATAAGGGAAATGGAGATTCGCAGCCTACACAGAAACCCGTTTCACACATGTGATCAAATGCCTCATGAACAACAATTAAAAACTCATGTCGAGAGAAACTTTTATTTGAATATGGAGTACTGAACACATGCATTTAATTCTGCTCTCTTCTCAAATACTAGTAAAACATAAATAAAGACAAAAAGAGTAGAAAAGAGATAGCAACACCATTTTGGAAGATGGAGAACAAATAGAAAAGGGGCAACTGGCTTAGCAAACTGGAGAAAGCTTGGTCCAAAACTAGGACCACCTTAGAAGCAATTTCATTTACATCATAAAACCCCAAAAGGCTGAGGACTGGCACACCAGGTCAGTGGGGGTGAATGTGGGGTGGAAAATTGGCTGAAAGTCTGTTTAAGTAGCTAGACCCCCAGAATCTGTCCCTCACTCCTCATGGGTAAGGGATGGCCTCCAAAGCCCCAGGCTCCACCTAGGAGACTGGAAATGTACTGTCTGAAAAGAGTCAAAAAAGGATCTTTAGATGGAGGATTCCATACTGAGGAGAGTTTACAACAAAGATTACTGCTGCATGAGCTAACACACACACCCCACAAACAAAACAAAAATAAAACACAGCCTAAGAATACTAACATCAGGGTTTTCCAAACAAAACAGCCTGATCACCCTAGAACAGTGATGGCGAACCTATGACACGCGTGTCAGAGGTGACACGCGAACTCATTTTTTTGGTTGATTTTTCTTTGTTAAATAGCATTTAAATATATAAAATAAATATCAAAAATACAAATCTTTGTTTTACTATGGTTGCAAAGATCAAAAAATTTCTATATGTGACACAGCACCAGAGTTAAGTTAGGGTTTTTCAAAATGCTGACACGCCAAGTTCAAAAGGTTCACCATCACTGCCCTAGAATGAAGCCCAGAATTGCCAAACTCTATCCACTATGTAAAGAACTTCTAGTGGTCTTTTTAGATAGTTACTCGAAAACAGGAGGGAACAGCAAGACTTTCCAATGCTAAGGAAAGCACCTAACAGAAACATCAAAGCAACTTAGAGGAGAAAAAGAAATCACAGGCAGAAGCAATTTAAAGAAACAAATAAAAACTGTAGCATCTTTAGAGTTCTGAGAAAAGGACATCCATGAAATAGGAACAAGATGTTGTGTGTGTGTGTGTGTGTGTGTGTGTGTGTGTGAGTGAGAGAGAGAGAGAGAGAGGGAAAGACAGAGATGTTCAGAGAATAAAAAAGAGCTTAGAATAAAATAATGGCAGATTAAAAATTCAATGAGACAACTTAGGAAATGTTCAAGAAAGTTAAACAAAAAGACAGATATAATACAGGAAATATGGAGAGTTTAGGGGCTAATTGAGAATAGCCAATCCTATATAATAAAGAGGTAATATGCAAATTGACCATCACTCCAACACACAAGATGGCTGGCAGGGAGGGTAGTTAGGGGTGACCAGGCTGGCAGGCGAGTGTTTGGGAGCCAGCATTCCTGGATTGTAAGAGGTGTCCCAGATTGGAGAATGTGCAGGCTGGGTTGAGGGACACACACACACACCCCCTGCATGAATTTCGTGCACTGGGCCTCTAGTATCAAAATAATAGTGCTCATTATCAAAGAAATGAAGGGGAAATAACTGTCAAGGAAAAAAATCACCCAGAATCAAAGGGCATGTTTTCCCCCAGAACTAAGGACATCTTTCCCCCAGGACTGAAGCACATTTTTCCCCCAGGACTGAAGGACACTGTTTCTGTTTAAAGAAAGGACAGAGGTGGGACTGGGGGAGGAGTAGAGACTGAGGTTTCCACCATGAAAAGGCCAGCCAAGTTTCCACCATATTCAGTGCTAACAGACCCATACCAAGGTACATCATTATGGAATTTCCAGAGAGAAAATAGTTTCATACAAAAGATTTCAAGTCAGAATGGCAGAAACTTCACAAGAGCAGCTCTGGAAGGCAGAAGCTTCAAAATTCTGAGAACAGATGGTTTTTACCTTAGAATTATAAACTTCATCAAAGCCAGCAGTCAAAAGCCAGAAGGCACTATCAGATCTGCAAGTCTCAAAAAATTACCTCTCTTACCTCCTTTGTCCAGAAGAAACTGGAGAATGTGCTCCACCAAAATGAAGTAGTAAAACAACAGAGAGGAAGCCGAAAGCTCCAGAGATTGACAGCTCCAATGCAAGAGAGGCAAATGGAGTCCTCAGGGCAGGTGAGAAGGGGAAGCCCTAGCTTTTGGGGGGCCAAGAAAGCAACCTAGAAAGACCAGAAGGCTCAGGGAGGAATTTCCCCAAATAGGATGAATTGGATAGATTCTCTAAGTAATTTACTACATTGAGAGGAGATTTACAACTGGGGTAGAGTCTGGGGTTGAATATTTAGAAGTACATCAAAAATTAAGAGAAAAATAGTATCTGCTGAGTCGTCTTATGAGGGAAAGTAATCTGTGTTTGAGGGCTTTTCTGTGGAAAGTATTACATAGGGATAATAAACATTGCATATTTATCTTACTGAAATTACAACACAATTACAATGGGAGGATGAGGGTTGGGAAAATTTTTGTGAGAAGGGGAGCGGGGCAGGAGTAGACAAAAGTGAGCTCAATACTCATTTTTGCATCAAGAGACAATTCCTAAAACTAAAAAGTAGGCAAATAACATTCCATGGATGTTAATTACAAATATAGACGTCATTAGTAAGATAATCAGCTAAAGCTGAAAACACTTGCTGTGGCAAACAGAAAATGGAAGGGAAGATGCTGTTGTTTTCGTAACAAATCTTATAGTATTATTTAATTTTCTAATTATGTAAACTTTACTAACTAATTACACAAAACCTTGAAAAACTAAACACTTAAGTTTTTTCTCTATTTAAAAAAAAATGGAGGCGAGGAGTCACATCAAACACGTCATACTGTAAGACATGGAAACATAAGCATCACTGTTCTGGCATCCACTACTGCCAAGCACTGTGCTAGATGCAGACAACAGAACAGCTAACATAACAGAGAAAGTCCCTTTTCGGGGTACTTATCTATAATAATAAAAGCATAATATGCAAATTGACCAAATGGCCAAACAGCAGAACAACTGTCTGGACAACCTTTCAGATGAAGCTGGGGCTTCGAGGGCCAAGGCAGCTGGGGCCGTGAGGGCCGAGGCAGCCAGGGCTGCAAAGGCCTACTCTTGCATGAATTTCATGCATCAGGCCTCTAGTATTCTATAATAAAATCTAAACATAAATACTTTTTAAATGACTGACTTCTTAGTGGATAAGAAGGAAATAAATAGGTTTCTATGATAGAGCATAAGAGAGGGAAGTATTTTGGGCACTGTGGTCAGAGGAGGCTCCCTGAGGGGTGATATTTAAGTTGAGACCTGAAAGATGAGGAGTTGGCCACACAGGGCTAAAGAAAGAACATGCAAGGAAGTGGTGGAAGCAAGCCAATGGTTCTGAAGCAGAAGATATCTTGGTGTGCTCAAGGATCTGACCAAAGAGTTCAGTGTCCCTGGCCGGCTAGCTCAGTTGGTTAGAGTGTTGTCTGGATATGCCAAGGTTGCAGGTTTGATCCCATGTCAGGGCACAAACAAGAATCAACTGATGAATGTATGATTAAGTGGAACAACAAATCAATCTCTCTCCCTCACTCCCTCCCTATCTAAAATAAAAAAGAGGACTGGGTTAGTGTGATTGAAAAGTAATGAAGAGACAAGAGGCTAGGAACAAAACCAGCTGAAGAGGAGACAGGTGCCATATTCCACCATCTGCTGACAGGTAAGCAGCGCCTGGCACCATAGCATGGCAGAGCAGAGACAACCGACCTGTTACTTGATACTGTTGAGGTCCAGGCAACAGTGTTGGCCTAAGATGTATGTGTATGTGTGTGTGTGTGTGTGTGTGTGTGCGCGCCCCAAGATACATTTTCATTGATATGGGGGAGGGGAGGGGGAAAGGGAGGGATGATACTCCAGCCAACTGAGCCACAGGTGCCAGGGCCAAAATATATTTTAAAGGTAGAACTAAAAGTGCTGGGAAAGGGGGACAATGAAGAAGAAACTAAAAATGATACCCAGGTTTCTGACATTGGATACTGGGAGGAGGGTGGTAGCACTGACTGAGAGAGCAAAGACAGGATGTGGAAAGCCAGGTTCAGGTAGATTGGACATAGAAGTGAACCAAGAGTTCCTCCCTGAGGATTAACATGTACAAATTACCAGCTGCAAAAACAGTCATGGGGACGTAAAGTACAGCGTAATGGTCAATAATATAATAATTATGCATGATGTCAGATGGCTACCAGACCTGTCAGGGTGATCATTTCATAAGTTATGTAAATGTCTAATTACTATGTTGTACACCTAAAACTAATATATATCAACTGTAGTGGAAAAATTAACAATAATTTTTTTAAAAGAGTTCTTCCTTGGGCATGAGACATCCAGAGAGATGTCAAGGAGGCAGTCAGATGCAGGGTCTGGAGCTCAGAAGAGGTCAGTGTTGTACATATACATTGGGAAGCCATCAGCTCATTAATAGTATCAAAAGGCCCGGGAACAGATGAGCGTGTAGAGAGAAAAGAGGGCCTAACCCACAGCTGAAGAATTCTCAAAACTGAGGTCCCCAAATGAAGGAAATGGCAGGAAAGGATCAAGGAATAACTACTTGGGAAGGGGGAAGCTAGGTTAGAAGGAAATTTCAAATGTAATGGCAAACTGTTCTTATAGCTACTCAGAGACCCGGTAAGACAGGACAGGAATATATCTATTGGTAGCAGCAACACATAAATCTTGAATGACCCTGAGAAATTTCACAACAGTGTTGGGAAAAGACACCAAATTGTAACAGAGTAAAGAGTAAATGAATAATAAGTAGCTATAGTACCTCCAGATAATATTTGAGAAATTCTGCCTTAAAAGGGAACACTAAAATTGGGTGAAAGATAGAGAGGTATATGAGGGTCCAGGAGGATGTTTGGTTCTTTAATTTTTAATGTTAAGGTACCAGAGCACTAGTTCACTTATTCCTTCAGTTGTTGGGCAGAGAGGTAGCAGGGGCCTTACAGGGCATGGCTAAGAGTTTGGACTTTATATTGATTGTAGAGAAGCCACTGCAAGTAGTATAAAAGTATAAAACAGAATAATCGCTGTGATGGTTGTGTGAACTCAGACCATGTGGTACACAGATAGAGACAGGAAGATGGCTTAGGAAGCCTTTGCAGAAGTTCTAGAAAGAGTTGGGGGTGGCCTGGGCTTAGATTGAGGGGTGGAAGGGGGAGATTAAGAGTGCCTGGATTGGGGATAGATGCTAATCGATCGAACATGAGTGTGGGAGCAAGGCAGGAATCAAGGATGGTTTCAGGTTTTTGGACTGAGCAACTGGGTGGAGTTGGCTCCAGGCCACATGCCTGGTTTATTTGGCCCGTGTCCATTCATGCTGCTGAGATGAGGAACCATGGAGAAAGTGTAGATTTAGAAAACAACTCAAGAAGCTGGTTTTGGACATGTTACATTTGAGATGTCTTTTTAGACAACCAAATGTAGGTCATCAACATAGAGATGGTATACCCTCATATACCTGGAAATGAATGAGATCATCTCAAGAATGAGCTGAGATAGGGAAGTGGTCAGAGACCAAAACTCATGGCACTCCAAAGTTTAGAGGCCAGGAATAGGAAGAGGAGGATCCAGCAGGGGAGATTAAGAAAAAACAAGAGAGTTGTAAGTAGAATCAAGATGGAGTAGCATCGCAGATGCCAAGTGAAAAAAGAATTTCGGGAAGGAGGGAGCTGCTGAGATAGACATGAGCTCCACGAGGAAGTGCCAAGGGTCGCTGTGACTCATGATGAATGAACAATGCTCTGAGATAACATCCCTTACTCATACGTGTACCCAGACTTCTTAGTAATCTGGAAAAGTAACCCTCAGTTCATCTAGAACACCAACAGTCTGTTTGCACAAATGCCTTACCACATGGCAAACCCTCCTTCAGGATTCTCCCAGGAAGCAACCCAGGGGAGCCCTGTGCCTGCAAAACAGAGACAGCTCCACATGGGTAGGCTGCAGAAATGGGACGCAGACCAATGCTCACAGCAGAGAATCGGGTATGTTAGGGCAGGACAGAACTATTTCACAGGATGTTACCTTTTTCTAACTCATAGCCAGTGAGAGAAAAACGAATGCAACCACTCATTCCATCTTATACAATCACTGAAACCAAGAGCAGCTGCAGTTTCTGATTCTCCATTGTGTCTCACCCCTTTTTCTTCCACCATTCATGTTGCAGCACCTGACTTTAAAAAAATCAGACTTACTGGGGTTTAACATATATACATACAGTGAAAATCTACTCATTTTAAGTTTGATGTGTTTTGACAAATATATACAATCATGTGAGCTCCACCACAATGAAGAGAGAGTATTCCCATCACCCCCCAAATGCTCCCTCTTGCCCCTGCGCCGTCAACCTCCACCCACTTCCAGTTCTTGGTGAGAAATGATCTGATTTCTGTGTCTACGGTTTTGGCTTTTTAGAATGTCGTATAAATGGAACCACATGGGATGCTTCTGGCTTCTTTTACTTAGCAAAATGCTTTTGAGATTTATCCCTGGAGTTGCCTGGATCAGGAATTTGTTCTTTTTTGCTCCTGAATAGTATTCTATAGCATGAATGTACCCCAGTTTATCCATTTGCCAGCTGATAAACATTTGAGTTGTTTCCAGATTTTAGCTATTATGAAAAAAAACTTCTATAAACCTTTGCTAAAAGGTCTTAGGTGAACACAGGTTTTCATTTCTCTGGGGTCAATACCTGGGAGTGAGATCACTGGGCCAGGTAGCATCTAGCCTTCGTCCTCTAAGAAGCGATAAACATTCACTGAGCACTAGCTTTGCATCATACAATGTTCTCAGCTCTTTGTATACTTTAGGTTATTCAATTCTAAACATGACATCCAGTTATTATTGTTCCCATCTCACTTAAAAGGAACTAAGGCACCAAGAGGTCAGGTCACCTGCCGGAGATCACACAGCTAGTAGTGAGTAGCGGAGTCAGGATGCTCACACCCAGGAATTGCATGGCAAAGCACAAATTACCAAGCATTTTGCTTTGCTGCCCCCCTCCCCCAAGACAAATGCATGTCTGAGAGATAGAGCACAGAATCCTACCTGATGTTCTATGTCTTCTGAACAAAAAATGGCCATTGCTGACTATCCCTTTCCTTCCTTTTAATGCCCGACAATGACACCATTGCAATAATAACATGTCATTTTTAAAGTCAGAACTTTATAGGATATGAAGGGGAAATGCTTTTAACTGTTTCATAGACGTTTATAAATGTTAATTTTATTTGGTGGTAAATAAACCCTAAGAGGAGCAAGCGTCAGCCCTCCTCTATCAGCATGGTAAATGCTCATAATCAACAACATCTCTTCTGGAGACATTGCTACTCTCATAACATAAGAGGCCACCTTTGGTGAAAAAAAACCAGACTCTGGAATCAGACAGACCTGCTCCCTAGTGGACAAGTGCACATGTACCTCCTCACACGATGAAATCGGTGTGAATAGGCCTAATGTGCAGGGTAGTCATAAAGATCCTATGGCACAACCTGGGTGAATCCACTGACCCTTATGCCTTTCTTAGTCAATAAACCCTCCTCCCTCTTTCTCCTCTTCCAGAATATACTGCTGAGCTGCTGAAATTAGGATAATAGAAGTAGATTACTTAGCAAAAACTTTTATTGGTTTGTTAATTTTGTATCCAAATAGCAACAAAGGAGAAACTGGAAGGCAGTTTTCTCATTTTTTTTAAAGTCACAAAAACGTTGCACTTTATTCTACAACACAGAGCTTTTTTTTGTTTGTTATGTCATGCATCTGTAACAGATATTTTAAAGCCATTTATACCTCCTTCACCCTTTCCTCCCAATACTCTGCCCCCCACCTCTGCCAACTGCTTATTTGGTCTCTGTATCTGTAAGTGTGGTTTGTTGTAGTTCAGATTCCACATATAAGAGGCATCATACATATCTGTCTTCCTCTGACTTATTTCACTTAGTATAATGCCCTGGAGATCCATCCATGTTGTCGCAAATGGCAGGATTTCAATTCTTTTTTATGGCTGAGTAATATTCCATTATATATGTACATTTTCTTAACCATTCAATCATCAATGAAAAGCTTTTTTTCATTTCTTTGCTACTGTAAATAATGCTGCAATGAACATGGGGGTGCATATATCTTTTCTAGTTAGTTTTCACTTTCTTCCATAAATACCCAAATGGAATTGCTGGATCATATGAAAGTTCTATTTTGTATTTTCTGAAGAATATCTGCTGTTTTCAATAGTGGCTACACCAATTTACAATCCTACCTCCAGTGCATAAGGATTCGCTTTTCTCCACATCTGCACCAACTCTTGTTAAGTCTTTTCTTTTTTATAACAGCCATTCTATCAGGTGTGAGGTGATAGCTCATTGTGGTTTTGATTAGCATTTCCCTGATGATTTGTGATGTTGACCATTTTTCCATGTACCTGTTGGCCACCTGCATGTCTTCTTTGGAAAAGTGTCCATTCAGATTTTTAATTACATTGTTATTCTTTCTTGTACTATGGAGTTTTATGATTATATATTTTGGAGATTAGTCCCTTACCAGATATGATTTGTGAGTATTTTCTCCCATTCAGTAGGTTGTCTTCTCATTGTATTGGTTTCCTTTGCTGCACAGAAACTTGGTAGTATGACGCAGTCCAACTTACTTAATTTTGCTTTTGCTTTTGGTGTCAGATTCAAAAAATCCTCGCCAAGACCTCTATCGAGGAGCTTACCACCTATTTTTTCTAGGAGTTTTACAGTTTCAGGTCTTACACTCAAAGTTATTTTAATATAAAAATGTTGTGCACATCCCTCCAGCTCAATGGATTAGCGTTCTCCTGCAACTTTTAAGAATATTTGTTTTAGGAAGATTTCCCCTGATAAGTGGTGGCTTTGCTTAAATGCTGACACCTTGCCATTTACCTGGGACATGAAGACTCCCAATCATAAAGCACAAAACCTACAAAATCATAGACTTCATCATGTTCTCACACACTCTGGGCATCATTCTCTCCTGTCTGCAACATCTTAAACGTCTACCCTACAATACTGCCCAGCTTGCAGTCTTGGCTCCAAAAACTTTTAACTCTGAATTCTCCAAACAAGAAAACAGCTACTTCCGGTGACCCCTCTGTGGAGCCTGCTGGCTATCTGTAAAGTGAAGAGATACTGGCTGCAAACTGCTCTCTGAGACAAAACTCTGTTGCAGCTACAAGAGTAACCATCCAAAACATATTTTTCAAATAAAAATAAGACCCTGGCTAAGCATAACCTTAGATAAACTGGGATGACAGATTCATAGTCTTTAAAACTCAATTGAAAAGACTTTATCATGTTAATCCAGAGAAGCTCAAGAATTTAACTCAACTATGCTAACTCAATGTGGCTACTCAGTTATATATGCAATATGGTAAAATAAGTCATTCAGTCCTTAACACATATTTTCATGAAATTGCATTATTTTTCTTCAGACACATTTTCATCCTAAAGTAATGCCGCACGTTCCTTTCTGTTCATGACATACACACTTGTATGTTACTCAAAAGATCCTGGCTGTTTTAAGTACTTTGAGCAACACATAAAGTGAGTTAAATCTTCTTTCCATTATTTTGTCATCAAAAGCCCTCTCCTGGAAGGCAGGGGTAGGAAGTCCTTGGGTATGAGACCTTGACCCACAGTATAGTGGGCTGTTGACAGGTAAAAAAATAACTTTTGCTTTCAGAAGCTAGCATATGGAAATGGATTTCTTTTAAAGCAATCCATGTGGACTAACTGATGAATAAAAGTTAGGGAACTTCAATACAACCAACAGTGCCTGGGACTCAATGACATGCCAGCAAGTTCCAGAAAGAATAAGAGATTCAGGCTCTGTCCCCCCCGGAGGTGACTGACACCCGGGACAGATAAGGAAGGGTGCGGTTCAAATAAAGAGGGCATCTTACCCAGACCGGACGGGTGAGTCTGAGTTCTCAGAAAAGGCCTCTTGGAGGCGGGAACATCACCTGAAGGATGAGGAGGCATTAATCAATATACAAGGAGGCAGTATCAGCAGCAGCAAGACCAGCTGGAGCCCCAGGCCTGCCTCCACAACAACCTGAGCAAACCCTGTGTCCTTCTTGCTCTCATTTTTCCTTTTCTGTGAGATATGTCCATTGACCTTATCCCTTGCTGTGCATAAGAATCATCTAGAAGCTTTCTAACCATCATCTAGGACAGTGGTGGCGAACCTTTTGAGCTCGGCGTGTCAGCATTTTGAAAAACCCTAACTTAACTCTGGTACCGTGTCACATATAGAAATTTTTTGATATTTGCAACCATAGTAAAACAAAGATTTATATTTTTGATATTTATTTTATATATTTAAATGCCATTTAACAAAGAAAAATCAACCAAAAAAATGAGTTCGCGTGTCACCTCTGACACACTTGTCATAGGTTCACCATCACTGATCTAGGAGCTCCCTCCCCTAGAAATATGGTTTCAATTAGTGGGACACCAGTGTTTCTTTAAGAACCTTTCCAGGTAACACCAGTCTGCAACTGAGGCTGAGGACCACTGAATGCAGTGACCTCCTAAGTCCCAGACATCTATGTCCGTGGCTCTCAAACAACAGTGCACCATCGCCTCCTCGGCAGAGCTTTTAAATATCCCAGTGCAGACTGCATTCCAGACAATTAAACCAGAATCTCTGGGCCCAGGCATCAGCATGTTCTAATGTTCCCAGGCCAATTCCAAGGCAAGGCCAAGGCTGAGAGCCACTCTTCCAGGCCCTCTTGGTACTTTGGTTTCCAATTATGGCCCCTGAAGGAGGAGGAAAAAAGGAAGCAGGGGAAAGCTCCTAAGGTCTTGTTCTCTCATTCTTGTCTGAAATTAAGTTTTTTTAATCAACTGAAAAGACTTTAACATATTAATCCAGAGAAGCCTAAGGATTTAATCCAATGTGCTAACGAAATGTGGATGCTTAAAGCTATAGATGCAATATGGTAAAGGAAATAAGTTAGCATTTAACTCATATTTTTATGAACTGAATGCCGGAGGCCACCGATGCGTTTTAAATGGGGTTGAACCCCACAGTAGGGCTGCTTTTGGACACGTGCATAATTCTTGGTGGTGAATGACAGGCAGAAGCAGCCCGTTACCAAATGCTCTCAGTTCTAAATTTAACATTCAATGGAACACATCTATATAAACTGGCTCCATGGTGCGTTCTCTGCAACACTTAGAATTTGATTTGCATGGTTGACTACAATATGAACATTACATTCCCTACCCCCATGGTTACTTAAATCCTCTCATTAGGTAACAGTGAACTAACCAAACAGTAATTAGAAACACTCCAGACTACCTTTTCAATCTGTTGCTAAATTATACTTTTTCTGCACCAAAGCCCGTACACACAGCACGTCTACAGGCCTCATGAAACCAAAGCCTCAGAAATATTTAGATGAATAAGAGCACAAGCTAATTCGGGGCCTCCACACTGGGTTCCACGGGGACGTCAGGGCTGCTTTAGAAGAGGACTGGTCATTCCTCTTGTTCCTCACATCTGGGTAAATGAAGCGCAGCCCACATGTGGTTAGAAATCCCAGGAGGAAAGGAACTCTCGGGGGTCTGGAAATGAAGAAACACCTCTGACAGACGGCCTCATTTCCTAAAAGGAGTCAGAAATGAAAGTAATTCTTCAGCAGAGAACATCTGCATCCTGGCGCAGCTTGTAAAACAATGCCAGATGATACCTGTGGCGAAGCGGTAGGGCCTGGGGAGGGAGGGAGGCTGGGAGCCCAGGACTGGGACCTCCGCACTGCACTGCACCATCGCAGAGCTGCACTGTGAGCTGGGAGGGTCTGCAGATCCAAGGAGCGCCAGGCATCCCTGTCTCAACTGTAAATCTTCATTAGCAGCAAGACTGCTCACCTTCCATTAGCAAGCTGGCCCCTCTCCAAAGGGCGGAAGCAGCCAGGGAGGGTTCATGCGCGCCCTGGGCGTGGAAACAGAAATTCTTAGAAAAAAAAGCTGTTCTACTTAACAAAAATAGTCTACGCTTGTTAATGATTCGAACTGACCTTTCCTCCTGAAGAGGAAGGATTGCCCGATAGAGATGAGCTAATGCCGCCAAAGGAAGCCAGGAAGGAGAGGTATGCACTGGCATATGGTCAGGTCCGGGAAGGTAAGAAAGCCCACAACCTTTCCCAACACCTCTGGTAAGGACCAATACACAGAAAGGAGAAAAACAAAGGCTGGCTTCCCCCAAATAGGAGGCTAGTTATTTCTGTTAGGTGGCTCCTCACTATTCTTTTGATCATGGTTTTTTTAAAAAAGGAATCCAACTCTACTGCTTGCAATTGCAGCGGTGGGGTGGGGTGGGGGAGGGGGAGAAGCAAAGAGGAGGGAACCTGGAAACAACCTAAAGGCCCATGAATAGGTGACTAGTTAAATCTAGTTAAATTAAAATCTGATACATACACAATGGAATACTGTGCAGCCTTTTAAAAGGTCAACAGAGAGCATGAGCAGAATATGGAGTTATCTGTACTCTGTATGATACATTAAGACACGAAAAAAATGCGCCTGCTGCCTGTATAGCAAACATCGATATAAAGGTGCTGAAAGAAGTTGCCTTAGTGAAGAAGGGAGGGCCAGGAGAGTATTATTTTTGCCTTTTATACCCTTTAGTACAGTTTTAATTATCTTTTCATGTACTTATATCCTCCTCCTTTTAATAATAACAGGCATTAAGTGGGTAGAAGGCTATTTTCGGTTTCTCCTTTATACAAGTTTCTTTATATATAATTTAAAACAAAGAATGCTATTTTAAATAGATGTTATAGGCTCAAATGGGTCTCCTCAAAATTCATAACTTGAAGCCCTAACTGCTAGTATCTCAGAATGCAACTGTATATGGAGACAGGGCCTTCAAAGAGGCCATGAGGTTAAAATGAAGCCGTTAGGGTGGGCCCTAATCCAATCTGATCAGCATCCTTTTAAGAACATGGAATATGGATGCGAGCAAAGACACAACGGATGAGCACAGAAAAGAGAACACAGCAAGAAGGTGGCTTCTGCAAGCCAAGGAGAGAGGCCTCAGAAGAAACCAAATGTGCCAACATCTTGACCTTCGACTTACTAGGTGTACATTAATAACGAGGATTTTTTTTCAACAGATGGAGTTACACATATGTTGATATATATGAGATTTGATATGTTAACACCGGTGGTCTTAATCCAGCATCTAGAAGGGTTCAGTAATCTGGAGAAGGGCTATGCATAAATTAATCAAGAGTCCAGAGATGAAACATAATTTTGAAATGTATTATGGGGAGTCAGAGAAGAGTTAGCTAAAGGAACCAAGTTCTCCTTGTCTCAGGACCCCTTGCTATTTATTAACACAATTTGTCCTAAAGCAAGGTGGAGATATACAAATCAAAGGGTAGGGTTTTGTATACACAATCCATTGTCAGATTGGGGAATTGCCTATGGCTGTTCAGGTGTTTGGCCAGTAGGAGGCAATAACATGTAGACTGAGATGCCCCCAGCTGTCTGGCAGCAAGCAATCATTTATGCATCCTTTTCAGGTTTGGGGAAATGCCCTCAGCCATCTCGAGATGATTCAGCCCTGCTGACATGCTGGAACTGGCTCCCGGCAGTATGTATGCTATTTTGTTGTATTGACAGCAAGCTTCAAAACTTCATATGTCAAATTTGCTGAAGGTGTTAACATCATAGGTATTTTTATGCTTAAAAATGTCAAACTTTGTGCCAAAAAAGCACTTGTGGGAAGTTTTAATTCATTACTTTATTTTGAAGAAAACGTTATTCTATACGTGGGAAGCTTATGGTGAACATGTTCCATCTCAAGATACTTGTGAACGCTGGTTTAAATGCGTTAAAAGTGATGATTTCAATGTGAAAGACAAAGATATCCAGGTCAACCAAAAAAGTTTGAAGATGCGTGTCAAACTCAAAAACAACTTGCAGAAAGATTAAACATTGCTTGGCAAACAATTTCTGATCATTTACAACAATGGGGAAGATTTTAAAGGAAGGAAAATGGATGCCACATTAACTGAACTAAAGACAAATGGAAAACCAAAAAGTCATCAGTACATGTTGCTTCAATGGCACGAAAGAAAGTCTTTTCTGCATCGAATTGTGACTGGCAATGAAAGGTGGATTTATTTTGAGAATCCCAAATGCACAAAATCATGGGTTGATCCAGGTCAACCATCAACATCGACTACAAGGCCAAATTGCTTCGGAAAGAAGACAATGCTCTGCGTTTGGTGGGATCTGGAAGGTGTGGTGTATTTTGAGCTGATAAAAGCAGGTGAAACCATTAATACTGATCGCTACCGACAACAAAAAATCAATTTGAAGCATGCTTTGATCATGAAACGACCAGAATATGCCGGAAGACACGGCAAAGTAATTTTGCTTCATGATAATGCACCATCACACACTTCAAAACCAGTTAAAGACACATTAAAAGATCATGCCTGGGAAGTATTAATCCACCCGCCGTATTCACCAGTCCTTGCTCCTTCAGATTACCACTTGTTCCGATTGATGGCACACACACTTCTGAGCAGCATTTCAAAACATACGAAGTGGAAAATTGGGTCTCTGAATGATTTGCCTCAAAACAAGAAAAGTTCTATTGGGACAGTATCCACAAATTGCCTGAAAGATGGGGGAAATGTGTAGCTAGTGATGGACATTACTTTGAATAAAGCACTTTTGATGTTTCACTTGAAATTACCGTGTTTTCTTTGATTACAAAATTCGCATTTACCAGTACAACTAGTAAAGCCTCAAGAATTATGTGAGAATCAATTTCTGCTGTTTAAACCACGCAGTCTGTGAGTGTTTTGTTACAGTAGCCCTAGCCAACTAACAGACCATATAAATAAATACATGGGTAAAATTCACCTAAAATCATGGAGAGAAGCACCCATAAGAGTCTTTGCTGGGTCAGAAACCTGCCGTGTCCGCAATGATGCAGAAGGTCTCCTCGGAGCTCATGGTGCTTCTGATGACATCGGTCACCTGCTAAGGGATGCAGCCAGGACTAAAACAGGTTTCCTACTTCCTGAATCAGGACTCTTTCTGCTCACGCCATTTATTTTTTTATGGTCATTTTAACAAATCCCACAACGTGAAGGGCTAGGGCCCAGGATACTTTATTTATTAGTGCCATTTTAAGGCTTGGCTTATATTCAAAAGGCTTTCTTCTCATGCTGATAACTAATGAAAAGGAAGGTGTATTAATATTAATAACTTGATTTTTTAAAAAGACTTGGCACCTGGGTTTAAACATCCAGAAAAATAAATGACATGCTATATATGTGTGCCAGCCTAATATTTTATACTTTAACACATGTGGTCTCAGAGCACAATACAATGCATCAAAAGTATGGTAGTCCAAGGCTAAAATTTTCTTTGCAAAATTTTATGGATTTTTACAAATTAATCCATCTTCCCTTTAAATATGAGAGTGTAAAGATCAAAGATACATTAAAATCCCAACTTTGCCTATGGAGTCTATAACCAAAGAGTGGGTTAAGATCCAATCACAGGTAAAGAAGATCAAAACCTGAAGATGCCAGCGCAGGCTGCTTTCAGAGGAAGGCAGGATCTGCCTTGAGTAATTAGAGAAAGTTCCACCAAGGGCAAGAGCTCTACACCAATCTAGAATTGTAATAAAGGTAAAGGAGAAGTGATTTAAAAAAATATGTAAGATTATTTTAATAGAAATATTGTAACCCCCTTTTCCTTTTTTACATCATTTTCATTTAACTTGCCGATATTTTAATTAAAAATTTTTAAAAGTTTTTTCCCATTATTTATTAAATATTTTTTTGTATTAGTTTTAGGTGTACAGAACAGTGGTTAGACATAAAAAGCTTCTGCACAGCAAAAGAAATCAACAGAATAAAAAGACAACCCACTGAATGGGAAAACATATTCACCAATGATACATCTGATAAGGGGTTAATATCCAAAATTCATAAAGAATTCAGACAACTCAACACCAAAAAACACATACAACCCAATTAAAAAATGGGCAAAGAACCTAAATTCTTCTAAAGAGATGGCCAATAGGCACATTAAAAGATGTTCAATGTCACTAATCATTGGAGATATTCAAATTAAAACCATAATGAACTATATCACCTCACACCTGACAGAATGGCTATCATCAATATATCAACAAACAACAAGTATTGGCAAAGATGTGGAGAAAAGGGAGCCCTCATACACTATTGGTGGGAATGCAGATTGGCGCATCTACCGTGGAAAATAGCATGGAGGTTCCTCAAAAAAATAAAAACAAGATTGCCTTATGTCCCAATGGTTCTACTTCTGGGGGTTTATCTGAAAAAAACCCAAAACACTATTTAAAAAAGATGTATGCATCCCTATTCTATGTTCACTGTAGAATTACTAGAGGCCCAGTGCATGAAAATTCATGCACTCGGGGTGGGGGGAGGTCCCTCAGCCCGGCCTGCACTCTCTCGCAGACAGGGAACCCTCGGGGGATGTCCACTTGCCAGCTTAAGCCCGCTCCCCAGGGAATCAGGCCTAAGCTGGCAGTCAGACATCCCTCTGGCAGCCCAGGAGCCCTCGGGGGATGTCTGACTGCGGTTTAGGCCCGTTTCCGTCAGTAGAACATCCTTAGAACTGCTGAGGAGGCAGGAGAGGCTCCCGCCACCGACGCCGCTGCGCTTGCAGCCATCAGCCCGGCTTGTGGCTGAGCAAAGTTCCCCCTGTGGGAGCACACTGACCACCAGGGGGCAGCTCCTGCATTGAGCATCTGCCCCCTGGTGATCAGTGCATATCATAGCAACCAGTCATTCTGCCGTGAGGGTCAATTTGCATATTGCCCTTTTATTATATAGGATTTACAATAGCCATGCTATGGAAGCAACCTAAGTGCCCACCAATAGACAAATGGATAAAAAAAGTGGTGGTACATACACACAATGCAATAGTACTTGGCAGGTCTGGGGTGGGGCCTAAGAGTCTCCATTTCTAAGAAGCTGCCAGGTGACACCACGGCTGCTGGTCTTGGGTAGCACTTGGATTAGCACACACAGCGCTTCAGGATTCCAAAGAGGGCAGAGATCAATGTTGACCCTGCCTTGATCTTAATATTAACAAAAGAAAGAAAATGTGGGCTTCTTCTACATCATTTCATAGGTAGAGGTTTATTATTTTTGTGTGATAATGAGAACAATTATACTTTGCCAGGAATACCAAGGCAGTGCTGGCAACTCATTCACAGCAATCTTGAGAACCAGAAAGCATGGAATAGTTATATTTGCTGTTTTCTTTTTCTTGGGTACTGTTGCTGTTGTTGTTTTTTAATTTCTAACCTGTTAATTTTATTAATGCATGTTTTTGGCTGGAAATTGCCTCAAACCTTTACTTGAAAAAGGTGAAACCTAAATGCATTTCATTGCATTGCTTTAGTCAGTCATCACTGGTTTCAAAACAATTTGAAGGCTTTTAAGTTGAAAATTAAGGTTAATAAAAAAGAAAAGAATGAAATCTTACCCTTTGCAACAGCATGGACCTAGAAGGTATTATGCTAAGTGAAATAAGTCAGTCAGAGATAGACAAAATACCACATGATTTCACTTAGATGTGGAGTCTAATGAATAATATAAATGAACAAACAAACCAGAAACAGACTCATAAATACAGAGATCAGGCTGATGATTACCAGAAAGGGAGAGGGAGGTTGTGGGACTGGGTGAAAAGGTGAAGGGATTGAGAAGTACAGATTGATAGTTAAAAAGCAGTCATGGGATGTAAAGTACAGCACTGAGAATATAGTCAATAATACTGTAATAACTACATAAGGAGAAGTGATTTATGCCCAGGTTTGTCTTGCCACTAAGCATAAAGTTTAGAAGGCAAGAACTGTCTCCCTAAGATTCTAGCAGAGTGCTTGGCAAAGAAGGTATGCTGGGGCAGAGGAACAGGTTGGGAAGTACACAGTATTAATCACCTTAGGGTAGGTATGTACTGCATGTTCTTAGAAGAAGGTTGTATGGACACAGACAACAGGGGGGTGAGGCCATGAGTTGGGGGGTAGGGGGACAATGGGGGGATAAGAGCACATATGTAATACCTTAATAAAGAAATTTTAAAAAATAAGATAAAAAAATTTTTAAAAGAAGAAGGTTGTGGGATATAGGGCTATAAGGTTAAATAAATAGAGCCAACCTGAATATACTGAAGTTTGGGCTTTACCCCTACGCAGGGTGGAATCTTGCAAGAGTTTCGGAAGAATAATGTTATAAAGAACATGGACGGGACCAGCTGTGGTGTTCAGAATAGAGCAGGGGTGATGAGAATGACAAAAACCAATCCATCAAGGGGCATCAGGATGTTAACCAGATGATTAGTTGAGAAAAATCTCAGTTTCCTAATCTGGAAAATGGGCATCACCCCAGCCCAGCCGTGGGCAAACTATGGCCCTCGGGCCGGATCCGGCCCGTTTGAAATGAATAAAACTAAAAAAAAAAAAAGACCGTACCCTTTTATGTAATGATGTTTACTTTGAATTTATATTAGTTCACACAAACACTCCATCCATGCTTTTGTTCCGGCCCTCCGGTCCAGTTTAAGAACCCATTGTGGCCCTCGAGTCAAAAAGTTTGCCCACTCCTGCCTAGCCTCTCTTAACAGGGCTGTTATGAATACCAAATGGAACATAACACATGGCCTGCTGGGAACTTAAAAAACATAGCTGTCATGATGATAGCCAGGGTGTGTCTCTTTGGGCTTTCAAGTCCTCTGAATACGAATGGCAGTGGCTACCCATCTTTCTGGGAAGTGGAGTTTGCTATATCTATTCCTTAGATCTTTGGTTAATACTTCCATTCAGTAGACCCAACACAGGAGGAACAGATGTCAGAAATGACCTTTAAAATTAAGACACTCCAAAATCAAATTTAAGTTGCTTTTGTATAAAAATTAACTATCCAGGCTAATGCCAATTGGGTTTGAAACACTGCAATAACAGTCTCAGGTATAAATTCAGGAAAACTATTTTCACAATGAAAATGCCACTGCCTTTTTCATGAAGGATGAAATTATGAACATAAAAGACTCAAGATAAATGAGAAATTGTTCCTTTCTCTCATAAATGAAAGGACCTGAATTATTTTGAGATTCTGATTATCAGAAATTGTATAGAAACTAAGCTATAGCATGTTTCAACTGCATAACAACTACTTCCTATTGGGGTTGACAGCCTCAGACCAAATTTGGTGCTCTGCTTTTTAAGTTCCTTTTTCTAATTATTATCAGGGGTCCATGGTCCTATATTTAGAGTCATTATGTAGACATAAAGTTCTGCTGAAGATAATGGCACTTTGTCTAACACAAAACAATGCTAACTTTTTTCTTTTTGTAAATTTGATCTTAGAAAGAAGACTGACTACACATAAAAATAGTTTATGCACGTTTACATAAAGATAGTCACATGTATCCATGGTAAAGCTTTACCAACCATTATCTACCCGCTACCACAAAATGAATACATCAGAAATGTGTGCTAATATTCCTATTCTCAACACCAATGATCTATTTAAAAACTGTTTCCTCTTGGCCCTGGACCAGGTTTTCACATTTACTGTATCACCGGAGGGTGTCTTACCTCTTAAAATTAATTTTAAAAAAATACAAAACCCAACAAAATTACCCAAAGGGACTAACAAGAAGAGAGCAAAGGGAGCAAAATAAGACATTATTGATTGATCCAAAGAAAGCAAAATAAGACATTACTGATTACTTTGGCCACAGTCAACAGAAACTTTCCAGTCACCAATGGGGCCAAGATAAAGAGAGCAGTCAGAAGTCAAACAAATTAGCAGGCTAAGGACAAACATGGAATAGGCTGCAACACACTGGCATAACGTGATGATGGCTGACAGACATTAGCCAGCATGAGTATGGTGTTCAATACTGAAAATGAGTACCATCATGGAACCAAACAGCAGCGAATAAAATCAGGGCTTTAAAAGTGAAAAGAAGAAATGAATTCCTGTAAACAGAAGAACAAAGGCCAAGACAACCTAGGACAGGTCAAGGGGTGACCACCAGATAAACCAAGAGACCTGAGTCTTAATCCCTCTTTGATGTTTACCCAACTGGTTTCCTTCAGAATATTTCTTAGCTTTGTAAGCCTCAGAGTCTCCATCTGAACAGAGGAGATTGTGTGACACTCAGAGGTCTCTTCCTGCTCTGATAATAGATGGAGTTTCTGTTTAAATGATAAACATACTTTTTTTTTTTTTTTGAGGCTACTTTTAGTTCACAAAGGGCCTCGAGTTCCCACACCTGGAATTTCACAGAAGGGAGCCACGCTCAGTCCTCAGTCTGCATGCACTTGGAGCACAGCCCTAAAACAGGGGTCAAACCAGAGCCTGGAAATGCACAAACAGCTGGGCAGTTGACAGGATACTTGTGACATAGTGTCCACCTCAGCCAGGATCCCTTGTCTCTTCCCTCCCTTGCTCTTCCCACAATCCTGCTCAATGCAAATTAGATACACATTTATAAAAAGAGGTTAGTAGAGCTCATCAGGTGTAAAAGGCAAAGAAAATGTTTGGGGGCAGCAAACAGCACCGTGGGTATCGATAACCAGCATTCCAAAAGCACACCTCGACTGCCCCTGTACAATGAGTAGCCCAGTAATGACACTTTTTTTTTTTGCCATCTTCATAAAATAATCTGAAATGTGAACATATATTTATACCTACAAATATCTCGCATTCTTTATAAAAGAAAAAAAATCTGCTACACACGAGATGTGCAATAATCAATAAATGATCATGGAATTATACTGCAAGGTTCTCCTACTACATGCTCTCCAGGACTCAAACTGCCTGCTGATGGCCATTTCCTCCACCAGATTTAAGGTCCCAGAAAGCAAAAACCATGTTTTGTTCACTGCCTTAGCCATAAAATCTACCTTGCAGGGATCACAAAATAAGTCACCTGTTGAATGTTTGCGAGAAATGCTTTCAAGTCAATACTATATGGTGAAGTATTACACCACTATTAACTGTGGTCTGTGAAGCATTTTTAACTGTGGTCTGTGAAGCATGTTTAACTTAACTATTTTAAGTACAGGGAATGTGGATGATGAAAAAGTTCTGGAGATGGATAGTGGTGATGGTTGTACAACACTGTGAATAATGCACTCAATGTCACTGAATTGTACATCTGAAAATGGGTAAAATGGTCAATTTTGTGTTACGTGTATTTTACCACAATGCTTATGAGGCAAGGTAAGTGAAAAGGCAGGAAACTCTATGTCTAAACTATATTAAATTACATCTGTGTTTTTAAAAAGCTGGAAAGAAGCACGCTAAAGTATTCATGTTTGTTTTATGTTTGGGCAGTAGCATTAGAGGTAAATTTTGTTTTAGCTGCAATTTTCTGTATTTTCCAAAATATCCACAATGGCTGGTGTATAATGCTTATAATCAGAAACAGATGAGGCACAGCAGACATCAGGGACAGGAAGGTCTGGCCACCAGCAGGTTTAACCTGGATGGGGACCGATCACGTTGCTATGATCCTGATGTGCGTGTATATGGCACACATCTGTGCTTGCCTTCCCTGTGCACAGTCCAAAGGCACGCTGTGGGAGTTCAAATTTTATCTTTATTATATTCTTTTTCTTTTTGCTATGCCAGAGAGCATGCATTACAGATCTGCTGCTTTATAAGTATGTTGTGCCCAGACTGAGAGGTAATAGATGGTTGTTTTGGACATACAAGTGCCAAACTGGATCAAAAGTGCACTTGTTCTAGAGGGAAAGGCTCTCAGGACCTGGGACGGGCCCGTCTGAAATGCCTCACAGAGAGGGAGGCATCCAAACAGCCTCTGTAAACACTAAATTCATCCCATTTACAGATAAATTAGAAGCCAGAACTTTGGAGTCACACAGATTCAGCACTGAAGGAGCACATAATACAGATCCAGGATTGCCATCTATGATTGTCATTCTGAGGGCTTCTGGCCTGGTTCCCCACAAATAAATGGGGATCATCATACCTACCCCTTGGGTATTGAATGGGATGATGTTTTCAATTCAGGGAGGCAGGAAACCCAGAGCCTGCTGGCAGCAGGTGCTCAATCCGTGTCACGAGTTCCCTTCCCTTTCCTGCTCCAGATCAAGTGTCTAGTCTGGGAAAACAATAGTGTCGGAGTGACTTGAATGCGAAAAGTGACCAACTATCTATAACTAATAGAGTGAACATGACAGGAGTATAGGAAGATCGTTTCAGCAATCTTCTCATTCACTCCATCCAATTCAGAAGCCTTTATGATACAGTTCAAAACAATTTTCCTGTTCTTTGTTCTCCAGTAACTGGAAAAGACTAATCACTATTCTCTGTGAATTTAAATACCTGAGACTTGAGATCATGAAGCCACCCTTCAATTTCTTCTTCAACATTCCCATTTTTAAATCTTTACGCTCGTGGTTCCTCTGAGCCCTCTGCACGCTCACCCCGCACTGTCAGCTGGGATCCTCTGACTCCCTCTGAACAGAGCTGAGCATCCCAGAGTACAGCTCTGGAAAATAAACTAACCGTTATGGTTCTGAAGGTTACATGCCTTTGGGTGGCAGCTGGGGAGGAGGGAGGTGGGGGTGCCTCTGAGCCAGATGCCAGATCTCAGGGTGACCAACAGTGCCCTCCACGTCTGCTCCTGTAACCTTTGTCCTTTGCCTTGCCTTGTGGTTATCAACATTTGTTTAGCAAGCTAAGTGTCTGGCATCAGATTCCACATCCTGCCAAATCCCTCCAAAAGAGCAGCCCTTATCTTTGCAGATCTCTCCCTTCCTTGATTAGCTCTTCCCCTTGAGTGCCTCACTGGGCAAAGGATAATGGAAATTTTCAGCAGTTTGGGGTTTCCTTTGTGCATGTTAAACTAAGAATTCCAGTATCTTCAGGCTAGAAAGCTGGAGTTCATTCTTTTGAAAAACATGAACTGAGCCCAGCGCTAAAGGCTGGACATTCAAAAAGAAGCCAGTCTTGCCTTTGGAAGAAAAGGATATCCACAGTTACACCACAGCGGTACGTGTTCTAGAACAAAGGTCTGTATGGGGTATTACTACAGCAGCACAGCAGGGCAGAGGATCTGCCTGGGCAGGACTCTGGGAGTTAGATAATTCACATATCTCTTCATCAGCGGCTGAGGAATGAATGAGCTGACCCTACACAGTCGGGCGGGGTGGGGGGTGGGGGGCGTTGATGCTGTTTCTATCTTTTAATGCAGCCTATTGAACAGCATTGCCATTGACCTGCTTTGGTTACTATATTTGCTTTCTTCTCCTCCTCACATATTCACCTCCTCAATTTAGTTTCAGAAGAAAACAGATGGTGCTTCCATTCTCTCCTGTCTTTTAACCCTGTAATGTTTCCCACCTGGAGAGCTGCTTTGACTACCAGGGAAAGAACTGAACTGGCTTAGCTAGAGTAAACAAAAGATGCAGGACTGAGCCTGCTTGCTGAAAGGAGCTAGAAGACGCTGGCTCCATGAACAGAATTGCCCTTTGTGACCAGGCCCTTAGTGGCTCCAGCAGGTAAGTGCCCTGTGGATGCCCAGGTGCACCCCACCCGCTGCAGCTGGGACAGTTTACCTTCAAATTCTTTTCTAGCCTTCACCCCTCACCTCACCCACTCTGAGTGATTTTAACCTTTCATAGGCCGTGCAACACTTTGGGACAATCGGGTGGAATTCAGGATCCTCTCCTAGAAAACCTCTCGGAAGCACATAAACGTAAGGTATTGTACATAACTTCTGGGGATGCACAAACCCCGGAGGCCCAAAGACAGCTACCAGGAGGAGCAGGAACCCTGTTCACCTTGGTCTGAGCGTCTATGTGTCAAGCAGCATGGAGACCCCACCTCAAACTCAACTCATCGCCATACTGAATGCTGGAACATTTTCCCACACGCTGCTTGGAACACTGTCCCCAAGTCTTCTGCCCAGGAAATACCTATTCAGCAGCATCTCATCTCTTGAATGAAAACCTTCTACACCCTAACTCCCCACCCTCCCAGAGAAACTAACTGAACCTTTGATTCTGCCCTACTATGCTCTACAGGTGCTGGTGTCAGAGATCCTATAACATTTATCACCTTCATGCATTTACATGCCTTTCTCCTTCTGCTACACGCAACCTGAGGGCAGGGACTCTAACTTAGATATCTTGTATTTTAGGTTCTGGTAAAGTCCTCATTCCGGAGGAAAACGTTCTGTAGAGGGAGACAGACACAAAACCAGATAATTTAAACACAGAAATCCAAATGCTGAGCCTGATGGGATGAGTGATTTTAAGCTAAATTTAGACAGAGGAGCAACAATAAATCAAAGTTAGGAGTGGACATGCTGGGAGAGGAGGCAGCAAGGCTTGCAGACAGGAAAGAATGTGAGCAAGGAATAAAGTAACTAAGGATTCGTGATGACTAAAGAGGTAGGCAGAAAGCAGCTGTAAGGAGAGGTGAAGTTAAGGAGGACAATGAATGAGGTCTAAGGGAGCTGGGATTTATTGTGTAAAGGTGGGAAGTCACTGAAAGATTTTTTTTCTACTTAAAAGTAACAAATGATAATTGTAGAGAATGAAGACACAAATGAGGAAAATTGTAACTCTGCCATATAGAGACAACCACTATTACTATTCTTTCATCTCTGTGTTAGATAAACCTGTTTGTGTGTATGACTTTCATGTTCTTTTAATTCTGTTAATATTTATTAAGCATTTACTAGGTATCAGACATTGTGCTAAATACACCACAGGCATTCTGTCATGTTATTTAATCCTCACAAAAATTCTTAAGGAAAGTTCCTATTGTAATCCTATTTTAAAGAGACAGACATAGGGAAGGGGTGGGGGTTAGTACTACTATGCAAGTCCACACAGCTAATGTGTAGCTGAACTGAGATGTAACACCAAGTTTTCTTACTGCAAAGACTATACACTTACATTTCAAGTTTCATTTATTCTCATTCATTTAATTTATAAGACGAGTGAATCATTTTATCCAATTTTCTCAGAAAACTGCTTTGTGCTCTTGATTAGCCTTGTAATAAAGCAAAAACATAAACCCGGAAAGCATGAACACCTCACTGTACTGTCTTCCCACATAGGGAGCACAGAAAACCCCTGGCGTTTATTTGGATCTTTTTGCAGTCCTAGTAATGTTTGCAGTTTTCTTGTAACCTTAGGAGGGTACATGTTCAGTATATACTTTGAACAGATTAATCTGGCAACAGTATGAAGAATGGATCTGAGAAAACCAGGTTGGAAGGCTGAAGTATCTGGCCACAATCCAGGTGAGATACACGAAAGCCTAGGACTAAGGCAGTGGTATGTTGGGTGAAGGGGAAAAACTGGACTCAGAACACACAGAAGACAGACTTTAAAAGACTGGATGGAGCAAAAGAAGAAGCAGGGCAGTGCTGGACAAGAGAGGAGGTAGGGGAGACTGGATGGTGGGTGTCGTTCATTGAGACACAACACAGGAAATAGATGCACTGTTCAGAGAGAGAGAGAGAGAGAGATAGGGTTGGGAGTGGGGAGAAGAATGAGTTCAATTGTGTGCATTAAATCAGCAGACACATTCCAAGTGCCTACTCCATGCTAGGGGCTTGCTGAGTGCAGGGAAGTCAGTGCTGAACCAGACTAAAGAGGTCACAGGACAAGTGGAAGGAGGGTGACAAGGTGAATGAGAGCGAAGGGGGTACAGAGGGGAGTTGTCCTGGTAGAGGGGGCCTGGAGAGGCGTCTCAAGTCCAAGGACAGGCAAGCGCCTATAAACTGTAAGTATGAGTGAGAATGTCCTCAGAATATGTGCACAGCGGAGTGAGAACAGAAGTGGACTGAGGTTGGCACGCTAAGTACACCAGGGTTTTAAGTCGAGCAGAGGAAGCAAGGGACCAAGAAGGAAGTCATATGCACGAGGAGGAACAAGAGAGCCCAGATCACAGCAGCCAAGAGGGGAGCAGAAGGGATGATAGCCCATCTTGAGACCATCCTGCCCTTGGATTTCTCAGGAAAATGATTTTCTTTTTTTTCTTTTAAATCGGAGGTCGCTCAATTTTAAATATTAATCAAAAGTCCATGATGAGGGTAAGAATTTACATCTCTTGGCTGCCTCTCGGAGCTTTAGCCACCAGCCATTTGGAGTTGATGATTAATATTCAGTAGGAAGTAAATTTATAATCATGTGCCTGCCATTCAAATGTGAAAAGAAATGTTTTCTGTTCAGTACACCCAATAATACATTAATATTTCTCCAGTTTAAAATACATTTATGAATAATTTTATATATTTTATAAATTTCCTGGCAAGAATGATAATAGAACAATCTATTTTCATTGCTACATGAAACAAAAAAAGAGAAATGAAAGGTTCAGTTAATCAAGGGACTTAATATGCTTTATAATAAATATCAAACAGTCATTACTTGGGCTATATAAAGGATGGCTGAGGTCAAAAGATTATTATAATAGCAAGCGTTTATACCCATATTTATTCTCTGTCAGTAGCTTACATTTGCATAAGAAGTTTCTTTTATTCATGAATTTTTTAACCACATTAGAATGCTAAAAATCAAATTTGTTTTTCCTGATTTATATATGGGCAGTAATAAGATTTTTGTAATGATTAAGAGTAGTAACAATCAAATAAATAAAAAACATTAGCCCTTCCAAGGTACCAACAGACAGATATGAAAATAAATGGCCTTCGCTGCCTTAGGTAAATGTGGTTTGGAGAGCACCAGGATCTGAAATGATTACGGTGGCAGTGTGTGAGAAGCCAGGAAAGGCACAATAATGGGAAATCTACATCTTTTGTCACCTCTGTCTACAGGATGTGTGCATATGTATTTGTGCACAACATGCACACTCGAATTGATGGTATCCCGATCATAAGAAGAGATGCAATAACGTCAAGATTGTCACAGAGAGACCTGGGTCAGAAGGATTTGCAAGATCAAGCCCTCTTCACAACCATCTAGAACTGGGAGTCACAACTAGTCAAGACAAATAAAACGCATTTCACAACCCAAAAATGGCTTTGGGTGATTCTTCCTAAATTGACAGAAAACCGTATTTTTGGCATACCATAGTTAAAATGTCAGATCTGCCCGTGACTTGGTGAAATGTAAAAGACAATTATTAATCACCGGCTAGTGTGGGGTGGACAGAGGGCTGGACCGGGTATGCTGACTCATGTTGATGCTCCTTCTCATGGTAGCCTCTAATCTTGGAAGGTTTCCAGTAAACTATAGCACCAGCTACAAAAATAAGACCATAAATAAACAACACACCAAGTTAAATGTTTCCCTGTAGATCACAGTAAAAACAGTGGAGATACAATCAAAACATCCAAGTGCACAGTTTGCGCCACACTGTGATGGTGTGTGAAAATAGGACAGGAAAATAATCTTCACTGGGTCACAGCCATGATCTAGATAGACAGTGGTCGGCAAACTCATTAGTCAACAGAGCCAAATATCAACAGTACAACGACTGAAATTTCTTTTGAGAGCCAAATTTTTTAAACTTAAACTATATAGGTAGGTACATTGTTATTAACTTAATTAGGGTACTCCTTAGGCTTAAGAAGAGCCACACTCAAGGGGCCAAAGAGCTGCATGTGGCTCTCGAGCCGCAGTTTACCGACCACGGATCTATCAGGTCCTGCCTCCCAGGCAATGAGCAGCAACAACATCCCCATCCTCCTGTTTCCCCCTACTTCTCGGCCCACCTTCAGAAGCTGTGACAAATTTGGGTTTCTAGAATCCTGGAGCAACCTTCCCCTGGTTCAGCAAATTATAACTCATGCATCTTTCCCTACTGCCTTTTCCTGTCTGTACCATTCAGCATCCATCAAGCCCCTCCTAAGATTGGTGAATATTCTGAAATTATTACATGGAAAGTTCTGGAAAGCTTTTGAAAATTTAAAGTGTAAACCAAATACTCAAATACTACTAGCTCATTATAGGTGTTATTAATATACAATTACGAAATCAGCAAGCTGGGAGGAATCTTGGATATATTTTAATCTAAACTTCTCGTTTTACAGACAAGGGAACTATGATGCTGTGTTCACTTACCACCAAAATAACAACTGACACAAAGTAATCTAACGCATTCATTAAGGCACACCTTAATTATACATTTCTATGTTTTAATGTTGTAAGAGGTTAATCATCTAAATCCAGGATGCTAATGATATTGTGTATCTCTTAATTTATAATCATGTGCAGCTTGAGAGCAACACTTAAACTGTTTAAAACCTGCTTCTTTCATGGAACCCAATTTCACATTTTGTTGTTATTGATGGCATCAACATGCCTCACATAAATTTATTTTTGAACAACTGTATAAATGTGAAAGATTTCTGAATTCTTTTTCTCTCTTCTCTGCAACTGAATCAATGGCAAGATGAAAAGCGGACCCTCACTGACTTCCATGGGGAAAGCCCTCTGGGAACGGGCAGGACAAAGATACTCTGTAAGGCTACCCTTTTCCTAAGATGTGCTCTGCTTTTAAAAAGATGTACGTATCATTTTACATTTACTAAACAAAAATCTTCCACCATTATGTTTAACAAGCCAAGTCAAAAGCAAATTCATAAAAAAATAATTTTATTTTTCAATTTTGTGGCCTCAACTTCTACTTCTTATATGTAGATTTAAGTTGGTAGAATCAGTCTATGAAACATTCCAGATACTTTTGAGGGGCAAAGGTAAGCAAGCTCATTTCTTAAAACATACAGCTTATCTATGTAGGTATGGGAAACCATTCAGATGCGAACACAACCCGAGACCAGTGGTAACCAGGTGGCATGTGCTGTGTAAGGCCGGAATCTATTCTGACTAGTTGATGCCTGTGCCATACTGGCGGTTAAATATTTTTTATTTCACTTCTGCAATAAACCATAATGTTAACAGACATTATCAGGTGCTGTCATTTTTTTTTCTTTCTCTGTATATTCTCATTTTCTTCCAGCAAGCAAACAATACTTATGCAATTAAACAAATGTGATATTAAATAGCCTGAGTTACAGAATGCTCCGTACTCCCTGTAAGGATCTTAATATACATTACGCCAGTCTATAGCACATCTTGCTATCATTAAAGCAAAGAAATTTATTGACAGATAAGGAAGGACAGCCAGTTTAAAAAGCAGACATGATAAACTTTTAATAAAACAGTGTCAATTATGTCATTACTGCAGAGTAAGCAAGAAAAATACAGTAATTAGTGTTTTCCCTGAAGAAGTCTCAAAAGAAAGAGATCAACATTCAAATAAGTCAGGAACCATGACAATTTCCTTGCATAAAGGTTTCCACAATTTCCAAAGCTAATTTAGAGAAAGAGATTAAGAATGCATCCTCACTGTAATTTGCCCCTCAGAGCCAATATTTATATTTAAGAATGTTGATGACCAAACCATAACATAGAAAATGTAATGAAATGAAATAACACAACATAGTACTTTTTTTTATTAAAATAAAATAAATGCTTTCCTACCAACTCCTGGTTAATTAACTGTAAAAGCTGTTCCAAACTATGGCCAAGTGCACTTCTATGGCTTTGCGCTCCAACAATACTAAGCTTTATGGGCCTGGGTATAGCTATGAAATGAGTATTTAATTAAAACATGGCCTGCCAGCCAAATTTCAGCATGTGCCCCTGTCTAGGAAACAATGAAGATATGCCATTTCTTATAAATTATCCTCTATAATAATAAAGTGCAATATGCTAATTAGACCGGACGTAGCCGGGGCCAGAGGGAAGCAGCCCAGGTCCCGGGTGCCTGCCGGTGGCCGGAGGAGGGAAGCCTGGGTCCTGGGTGCCTGCCGGCGGCTAGAGCAAAGCCCGGGACCTGGGGGCCTGCCAGTGGCAGGAGCGAAGCCTGGGTCTCAGGTGCCAGAGGGAAGCCAGTGCTGGCAGCCAGGGGAAGGAAGGCCTACTCTTGCATGAATTTTTGTGCATCGGGCCTCTAGTATATAATAAAAGCCTAAGGTGCAAATTGACCAAATGGCGGAACAACCAGTGGAACGACCAAACAACTGGTGGCTATGATGAGCACTGACCACGAGGGGGCAGATGCTCAATGCAGGAGCTGTTCCCAGCCCGCAGGCCCCAGGACAGCCAAGGCAGGTGCCAGCGGGGGGCCCCCCTGATTGCCCTGCAGAGGTAGGCAACCAGCAGCAGCAGCAGCAGCAGGGGATGGGGCTGGAGAACGGGCGGCACCAGGTTGGCCAAGGTGGGTGCCAGCAGGAGCCCCTCAATCGCCCCGCTCGTCACCCCACAGATTGGCCCTGATCACCAGCCAGGTCTAGGGACCCTACCCGTGTACAAATTTCGTGCATCAGGCCTCTAGTAGCTAATAAAAATGGTAGTTTTTAAAAAAACACCTAGACTTGTGGAAGGCCCCCTGCCAGGGAAGGTGCCATGGGCTTTCTTTTAAGTTCATGTGACTGAACCCAAGATGTAGGCACAGCCTTATCTTGGGGGCATATCTAACCAAGAGGTGAGAATGCCTCAGTTCTACTCTTCAAAGCCCAGGTGCCAGGGAGTGGGTTTTTGATATGTAAATCCAGCCAAACACCAGGAATGAATAGGACTCTCCTCCCTCTGACTGCCCCGCCCTGTGGGAGGGGCCCTGAGGTGGAGCCACAACTGCTCATCAGGCCCACCAGCTGGGCCCGCCCAGAACTGATGTAACTTCCTGGTATTTGGGTATAAATTAAACACGTGGTTCTGGTGCTGGGCCCCTGTCTGTCCCTCCATCAGAGGGCAGAAGCCCACCTGGTCCCAGCTTCTTCTATTTTTGTGTCTTGTCACTTTATTTCATTTTTCAATCCCAAGCGCCTCTACTCAAAGAACCAGTTCATTTCTCTTTCGGCGCTGGTCACGGGAAGAGAGAACATACCCCCATGTAGACTTTATTTTTAAAAAATGATTAAACATCTTTGGAGATATAGATGTGTTTATGTTTAGACTTCCCTGTAACATTTGCTTAAATAATTTCTTTATAACACTGCTGGTTATATTCAGGATAAATATGGATCCCCAGAAGAAATGAGTTCAAATTATTTCAGTGAACTTCAAAATTATGGAAATAAGATGCATCAACCACCAGGCAGTTGGGTTGTTTAATCACAAATTACTCTCTATTTTCCAACAGCTGAAATGATTTTTGGTTACTGCCTGTATGCTTTGCCCAAGGAAGGCAGAGTCATCATCAGCTTCTTCAAGTGCCGCCTTATTGGGAATGAAGAAGCTGGGAAACATCCTGTGTGCTTCATTCACCCCAAGTCAAGCCCACAGAAAATGCTCTCAAAGTCCACTTTTCAAGGTATCAGTATGCTTAACATTAAATAACAATCTATAATAATAAAAGCATAATATGCAAATTGACCAAACGACTAACAGCAGAACGACCTTCTGGACGACCACGCTATGACACACACTGGCGCCAGGCCAGCCAAGGCGGGTGCCATGAGATTGGTTGGGGGGCCCCACGATCGCCCCTCAAAGGAAGGCCCAGGTCACTGGCAGGCAGGGAGAATAATGGGGGGGGGGGGGGGGGCTCCACAATCATTCCAAAGAGGGAGGCCCAGGCCACCCTCTGTGGACGACTGATCAGGGGGCTCCGTGGAACCGGGGAGCCAGGGGTATGTGGCCGTGAATGCGGAAGCGGGCAGCACCAGAC
Organism: Myotis yumanensis; assembly: GCF_028538775.1. Classification (NCBI taxonomy): domain Eukaryota; kingdom Metazoa; phylum Chordata; class Mammalia; order Chiroptera; family Vespertilionidae; genus Myotis; species Myotis yumanensis. Next base: position 168,717,693 of record NW_027223754.1, read on the forward strand.
CAAGGTGGATGCAGGCGGGGGGCAGGGACAGGGCTGCAAGAGCCGGGGCTGCGAAGCCAGCAGCAAGGGAAGGAAGGCCTACCCTTGCAAGAATTTCGTGCGATGGGTCTCTAGTAATAAAACTAAAAAGCTGAAGCTGGCCCTGTCTAAGAAACAATGAAGAGATGCCATTTCTTATAAATTGTCCTCTATAATAATAAAAGTGTAATATGCTCAGTGTAAAAGTGTAATATACTCAGTGTAACATGCATGGCTCAGTGACTAAATGTCGACCTAGAAACCAGGAGGTCATGGTTGGATTTCCAGTCAGGGCACTTGCTCAAGTTGCTGGTTTCATCCCCAGTGTGTGTGTGTGTGTGTGTGTGTGTGTGTGTATCTGGGGCGAGGCAGCCAATCAATGATTTTCTCTCATCATTGATGTTTCTACCTCTCTTTTCCCTCTCCCTCCTTCCCTGAAATCAATAAAAGTATTTTTTAAATAAAAAGCTGAAGGTGTGGTTGAGGAACCTGGGATGTAGGCTGAACAAATAAAATCTAAGATTAAAAAAATTAAAATGAATAAGCAAATATTACAGAGTAGGAGGAAGAAAGAAGGAATGCAGAACAAGGTGTTAATTTTGGTCATGAGCACTCTCTCCTTGGGCACACGAATGGCTTTTCCATCTGGTCAAGTGTTTGAGAAGGCTAAATTTAAAACAGCAAGTTTACCACAGTTGAACACACTTTACCATACATGGTGAATGGGATTAGAGCAACTCTAAAATATGGCCAGCAAACCTTTCTAACTCTTCTTATTAGGTGGTGGAGGCTATGTACTAGTAGCCTCCCCGTGATTCGGAGCAGGCTTGCACTGCTTCCTCTAAGAGAGGATGATGGAAATGCTGCTTGTGACTTCCAAGGCTGAATCCGTAAGAGACCATGTACTTTCTGTCTGTGCACTGGAATACTAACTAGTCTCTGAGTCTAGTTAAGTCCCACTACCCTGAGGCCACCATGCCGAAAAGGCCACATGTGGTCACTCTGATGAACAGCCCCAACTGAGCCCAGCCTTCCAGACAACCCTGCCGCGGTCAGAGAAACACGAGTGAAGACCACCTGACAGCTCAACACTACGGGGTGAGCCCAGCCTGAATCTGCGCAAAACCACAAGATATAGAAGAAAACGGCTGTTGCTTTAGTAAGTCACTAAGCTTTAGGATCATTTGCTATGCAGCATAGAAAACCACAGACTTTGGAAGGGACTTTAACGACCTGCTGGTGAAACACTGCTTTTGAGCAAACGGAGATCCAGACTGGTTAGGTGTCCAAGGTCACTAGCTAGCAATCAGGTTAAAGCTAGAATCCAGGTCTCCAGGCTCCCAGCTCTGCTTTGTCAAAGAGCCCATCTTGGTTCCATCACATCCCACCGCCACCCTTTCACTGTTACTGTGTGAACTCAGGCCATGATCTCTGCAGTTGTATCTTCTACCTATCCTTAAAAGTTAAGGAGAGTTCTGACATGTTTCCTTTCTTATGCCTTTATCTTAAAAACATTTTCCTTGGGTGAAATAGGGAAAGAATTACTATTTGGAGAGTATCGAATAAAACTTCAAACCAAAATGTGCTTCACTATGTAGACAGTAGTGTTAACTACAAAAAAGTATATGTAAGATTTCACCTCTTTATTTCCATTTCAGGAGAAATATCTTCGGGTAAACTACACCTCTGGTACTTATATAAGTCAATGCTTTGCTCCAACTATATGACTTTTTTATTAGATTTAGTAACATAGTTCTTAAGTTTATTTCTTCAGTCAGCCAAAAACACACTAAAAGGCAACCCTGAGCTTCTTCCCAAGGTTAGCTTACCATTATTATTATTTTTGTACCAAGGTTAGCTTTTTGTATGAGCAGTTTACAGGAAACCTTTTATGTATTCTTTAGGCTCTATATGAACCTGAAATTGCAGATTAACAATTAAGTTTTGTCATTGAGTATTTAAGTCTTTTAGGTACTGTGTTCATTAAACTATTAATCAGTGAAGAAAAGAACACAATTCCAAAGATAAACAAGTTCTGGCAGCCATTGGAAAAGGAAAAGTAGGTAAGATATTGGCATGCAAGCAACTGGCTCCTCTGTAAGTATCTAGAGATTATATGGCCATGAATGGCTGACTGATTTGGAGAATAATCAGTATCTAACATTTTCCCCCTGAAGAAACTTTACTCTAAATTTGCATGGAATATGATCAAGATTTTTGAAAATCAAGTTTATTATCTGATGGATATCCTCCTCTTCCCTCAACAGACTTATATTCTCCATATTCTATCATCAATACAAAAAAGAGATCCCTCAAATGCCTTAAAATGGGAATGCCTTGTCCTGCCAATGAATTATCCTGAGAAAACATATTTTCAAATGCATGGCTGCAACCCAGGAATCAGAAGAATTCTATCACATTAAAAAGGTTTTTCCAAATTTGCAAACTTATATAAACTTGCAGGATATTTAATAAACCAAATTCAAAATGGCAGATTGTAATCCAAAGGAACAAACATCTCAGAATTACTCAAGGTGAAATGCTGCTGTCAACTTTAAAAATATTTCTGAATATCTCATGAACATGACATAAATTAGGCCATTTTCCTGTAAATATACTGTTTCCTATTTTCAAATAATTGTCTTTAGTTACACATTTTGCTGTTCTGCTTCTTTGATGTTAAAATTGCGACTCCAGTTCAAACGAAACTATTGTATTTACAAGGCATTCTAGGTCCAGGATGTTATAGACAAGGATCTATTTCAACTTGCAATTCAAAATCTTTCAAAGCAGTTTAACATCCACTCTATCATTTTATTCTCACAAAACATCTGACACAGTACCACTACTAAATACTATAATGATTTTAAGATAACTTGAGACTACCCAAAGCAATCTATAGATTCAATGCAATACCTATCAAAATACCAGTGGCATTTTTCAAAGAACTAGAATAATCCAAAAATTTGTATGGAACCACACACACAAACACACACACACACACACACACACACGGAAAAAAAAAAAAAAAAAACACCACAAAGCAAAAAAACAAACAAAAAACCGAGGAGACACAGCAATCTTGAGAAAGAAGAACAAAGTTAGAGGTATCAGGCTACCTGATATCAAACTATATTACAGGGCTATAGGAATCATAACAGCATGGTACTGGCATAAAAACAAACCTATAGATCAATGAAGCAGAATAGAGAGCCCAGAAATAAACCCACAGCTATATGATCAATTAATCTATGACAAAGGAGGCAAGAATATACAATGAGGTAAAAAGACAGTCTCTTAAATAAATGGTGATGGAAAAACTACATGCAAAAAAATAAAACTAGACCACTGTCTTACATAATATATAAAAATAAACTCAAAATGGATTAACGACTTACATGTAAGACCAGAAATCACAAAACTTCTAGAAGAAAAGACAGGCAGTAAACTCTGACACTGCTCTTAGTAATATCCTTTTGGATTATCTCCTCAGGCAAGGAAAACAAAAGAAAAAATAAACAAATGGGACTACATCAAACTAAAAAGTGTTTGTACGGCAAAGGAAACCATCAGCAAAACAAAAAGACAACCTACTGAATGGGAGAAGATATTCCCAGTGATACATCCGATTATGGATTAATATAAAAAATTATAAAGAACCAAAAAACAATTCAATTTAAAAATGGGCAGAGGACCTGAATATACATTTCTCAAAAAAGGACATACAGATAGTCAAAAGACATCTGAAAAGATGCTCAATGTTACTAATCATCCCAGAAATGGAAATTAAAATCACAATGAGCAATCACCTCACACCTGTCAGAATGCCTATCACCAATAAACAAACAAACAAGTGCTGACAAGGATGTGGAGAGAAGGAAATCCTAGTGCAATGTTGGTGGGAATGCAGACTGGTGCAGCCACTGTGGAAAACCATATGAAGTTTCCTCAAAAAATTAAATATGGAACTGCCTTATGACCCAGCAATTCCACTTCTGGGTATTTATTCAAAGAAATCCAAAACGGTAATTAGAAAAGATATATGCATCCCTATGTTCCCTGCAATATTATTTACAAGAGCCAAGATATGAAAGTGTCCATCAATAGATGAGCAGGTAAAGAAGATGTGGTACAAGCCTAGCTGGGTAACTCAGTTGGTTAGAGCATCGTCCCAATACGCCAAGATCACAGGTTCAATCCCCAGGTCAGGATCAGGGCACATACAAGAACCAACCATTGAATGCATAAATCAGTGGGACAACAAACTGATGCTTCTCTCTCCTCTCCCCGCCCCCCACTTTCCTTCTCTCTAAAATCAATCAATTAAAAAAAAAGATGTGATACATACATACAATGGGTTATTACATGGCCATAAAAAAGAATGCAATCTTTCCATTTGCAACATGGATGGACCTAGACTGAAATACATGAGACAGAGAAAGACAGATAGCATATGATTTCACTTCTATGTGGAACCTAAAAATAAGACAAATGAACATACAAAACAAAAACAGACTCATAGACTCAGAGAACAAAACTGATGGTTGGCAGATGGGAGGAGGTTGGGGGCTGGGTGAAAACGGTGAAGGGGTTAAGAAGTACACACTGGCAGTTACAAAATAGTGACAGGGATATAAATGCGAACACGGGGAATTGGAGAAGCATTCTAAGGCTGACTCAGTGGAGCCAGCATCTCCTGCTTAGTGACACAACCCTTTGTTTAATTGACTTGCTGGTGTCTTCCTCCATATTCCTTCAGGTCAACTAACTCCAAATGCGTGGTTTTACTTCTTTTTGTAAATTTAGTTACCAGTGCATACATTTTCTTTATGACCTCATGTATATTTCCTGTACGTGCAAGCACACACACACAAATAATTCAGCTTTTCTACTTGGCAAAAGCTTTCTAAACTGAGTAACAGAACAGTGTGGCCAAAGTTCAAGGTGACTCAGCCCTTCAGCTTGCTCATCCATAAAACAGATGTCCTGCCCACTTTACAGGACTGTTTTAAGAATCAAGTGAAACAAGCTCTGTTAACTGTAAAGTGCCACAGCTACATAAAATGAAGTTACTGCCACTATATAAGCATGCCAGGAAAAAAAATAACTTTACAGTAATATTTATCAAATTTTTCTTTCCATTAACTTCAAAAATTCACCATCATGTCTAGATCAGCCTTCCACGAAGAGGAAAGCGGCAGGATTTTCAAGTGCATACAACAAAATTAATAGAAATGAGCTTTCTGTAGATTATGAAAAACATTCATAATCCCCCAATACTAATCAAATGTTTACTGTTGTTTTATTTTTCATTCGTATATTTAGACTGTCCAAAAATCAGCTTAATGATTGGGCCTAAGTTCCAATTCTCCTTCACCATTTACTTGCTGTATGACTTTAGTGAATTAACTTGCCTGACTCTCAATTTATCATCCATAAAATGGGTATTATAATAGCACCTACTTAATAGCACTGTTGTAACTATTAAATGTGTTAATATAAAGTATTCATATTTATACGTGGCACTTAAAAATGTTATTCTTTTTATGTACCATCTTAATCTTTAACACTGATAGGCATAGAGCAGACACTTAATAAATCCTGGGTTGATGGATTTCATTAGAAAGTAGGATGGAAATACCCCACATGAAGTCATCTGGTCTGCTCCCAGATGACTTCATTGGAAGCAAGGCTGTATCAAAACAATTGGGCCAATCCTTGCCTTGTCTATTTTTAAACATCTTCAGGGGAAAAGTCTATATTTGGACCTCATTAAGTGTTTAACAACCTAAGCCATTTATGTTAATTATAAGGATGAATTCCTTAAATCCAGTAGGGTTCCCTCTATATCCATTTCCTCAGCTGGTTTCTCATTATTACAGGCTACTGGTCAGCTTTCCTTTTCAAAGCCCAACAACCTGGGCCCATTACTCCTTCCTCATAGTTAGCAATGTTTATTTTTACTTGAATTCCCAAATGTAGAAATATTTCAGGCACCATATTGACCCAGGTTAAAAAAATCCTGAAGAACTCAAAAAGGATTACACTGGAAAGTGCGAGAAAACCAAAAACCACAAAGTAAACTTTCCGTAGGTTTCAGTCTTGTCCTCATTGGCTCCAAAGGACGTCACTGATTCAACAATTCTGACAGGAACGATTTATTCTAGAGGGTAAATGAATATATTCATTTTTATTCAATCCTATTATAATGTTATGAAAAATGAGCCCCAGTATAAACTGAAAAAAGTCACCCAAGGAATAAAATCAATTAAAGATGTACTGTGTACTTACACTCCGGCAGACTTGGATATTCAGTGCTTTAAGCTAATTTCCCTCTTGATATTTTCAGCTCTAATTCAGTAACACAAGTAATACTTATTAATAATATCAATACACCATATTCTAGCTCTGTCAACTTAATATCTTCTTGGTGGGTTTTATTTTATTTTTTTTACTAAAATGTCAATCTAACTTCTAGAATCCTACCCAAGAGAATCTATGCAAAATTACAATGAACAGATTGATTCTACAGACATAGTAATTAGCCATGGGCCTATTCATAAATGCCTGTAATTAAGTTCTTGTACATATTATAATAATTTTATTTGAAATTATGAGATTTGCATAATTTGGCTAATGTACACAACCCAGGGACTGTACCAAGTCTTTTATGTACTTTATCTCATCTTATCTTTATGAGAAAAAAAATAGCTCAGAGATTCAACAATTTAAGGTTGTACCATCAGCAAGTAGCAGAGTAAAAATCTTAATTCAGTCATTCTAACATCAGAAAACCCTTCCAATGAGCCTTTTCTACAGCTTGTACTGCAGAGATATTTGAAAAACAATTGTGGTAACACAGTGAGAAAGAAGTTAGGGAGCCCTAGCTGGCTTGGCTCAGTGGATAGAGTGTTGGTCTGTGGACTGAAAGGTCCCAGGATCGATTCCCAGTCAAGGGCACATGCCTGGGTTGCGGGCTTGATCCCTAGTGTGCGGCGTGCAGGAGGCAGCCGATCAATGATCCTCTCTCATCATTGATGTTTCTATCTCTCTCTCCCTCTCTCTTCCTCTTTGAAATCAATAAAAATATATTTTAAAAAAAGAAGTTTGGGAAAAATCTTTTCTATAAGGAGCCACCACAACACCAACCCAAGGAGAGAGACAAGGGCTCCTATGAAGTCTCCCAATCTAATCAGTTTTAATTTTTTTTTAAAGACGAAGCAATAAAAAATATTATTTGTCTCTATTTTTTATATTAAGAAAAGCAAACATGCCCTGGCCAGGTAGTTTGATTGTTTAGAGTATCGTCCCGATAGGCCAGTGATGGCGAACCTATGACACGCATGTCAGAGGTGACACGCGAACTCATTTTTTTGGTTGATTTTTCTTTGTTAAATGGCATTTAAATATATAAAATAAATATCAAAAATATGTCTTTGTTTTACTATGGTTGCAAATATCAAAAAACTTCTATTATGTGACACGGCACAGAGTTAAGTTAGGGTTTTTCAAAATGCTGACATGCCGACTCAAAAGGTTCGCCATCACTGCAATAGGCCAAGGTTTCGGATTTAATCCTCAGTCAGGGCCCATACAAGAATCAACCAATGAATGCATAAGTAAGTGAAACAACAAACTGATGTTTCTCTCTCTCTCTCTCTAAAATCAATCAATAAATATTTTAAAAGCGAACATAAACTAGATTATTATGAATATTAAAAATTACAATTCAGTACGTTGAATTAACAGATGGCTTCACTGCAGTTTTAGGTTTAGAAGGTAATAATACAAAAGTTCCAAAAAAATGTACACATTCCCCATTTTCATTTATGGGGCTTAAGGAACTCCACTCGTATTTAGAGATGATCAACATACCCTATCAGTCATATCCACTACAGTGGTCTCAGGAATGAGTATACAATCCCATCAAAGCCTTTAGCTGTGATTTCTAGGGAAGCGGTTACCAGAACTCTTTCTTGCTGTGGATGGCATGGTGAAGGGGGATTAACAGATAGGAAACCACCCCTGCCACTTAGCTACAAGGGAGGAGCTGGAGCTGCTGGACTCCCTGGTATGCAACCTGAGGGCGAGGCTGGCCCCTGCCGGTAAAACTACCTCTAAACCTTTCAGTTAAGGCCCTAATAAGTTCCCTTTTTATTAGTCAGGACATTTGTTCTGGCTTCCAGTCCCCGCTGACCAAAGATTCCTAATTAAAACAGGCAAAGTCGAGAAATATATTTTAAAAAATAATATCCTCTATTCCTTCTCTGGTCTTCCGCCAATAAAACAAAGAGAATCCACTAGTGCACACATTTTAAAGTGTATGGACCTTAAGAAATGTCAGTGTGGGAGCTAATGATGACAGCACAGGAAAACCGAAATGCCCAGTTTGTCAGTTAACAGTGTTACAGCACTGGTGCAGCTGACAAACCTTAAACTCATGAGTTCTGTATGGTAATCACCAGTTTTATTACGCTGGCAATTCAGTCCTTTTGGATCAAGGATCCCCTTAAGAATCTGATGAAAGTTCCAGATTCCTTTCACCAGAAACCTGAAAATACGCAAATAGACACACTTCCCAGATAATTTAGGGGTTTCAAGAGCGCCCCCACCTCAAGCCCAACCATGCAGATCCACAGACCTCATTGCAAAAACTCATGTAGTCCCAAATGCTTGGGCAATTTGGGAAACAGAAAAGGCGCAACAAGCATCTTCCTGGTCAGTTTCTCAAAAAGGTCTTTCTCTGTGCAGGGAGACCCCCACACATCTCCTCCAAGATGCCTAACGGTCATTCTTTCAAGAACCTTTCTCCATCCCACCAAATTGTAAAGGCTTTCATTCCTCACCTTCCAGTGGTTACAACAAAAATAAGGAATCATGAAAAACATGAATAGAAACGTTTTGTATTCTGTTATCAAATATGATTTTATATTATTTCTACATTTCCCTGTCCAATCAATTTTAAGTTACTGAAAAAGCTTCATGAAAGTATTTGTAATTATTTCTATAAAACACAGGACATAAAGCCCTTAGTATATTCTTCCTTTATACACTTATTCCTTTGGGAAAATGAGCTTCAATTTATTTTTTTCTATAATGCACACTTCCAGATGACTTGCTGTAAATGAGAAGGCAAAGAGTTCTATATCTGAATCTCTACCATTTAATCTGCAGTAATTAATTACACTAAAATGCGTCTATAAGCATCTCTAATATGACCAAGAAGCCAGTAAGTTCAATCACTGCTTTATATATCAGGAAACAGAGATACGCAGAAGAATTAAATGCATTATTCCCAGCTATCATAGTTGAATAATATTAAGTGGTGCTTTTAAAAGCTCAGAATGCATGGCCAAGGTGATCCCTACATACAATAAATATGTCACACTTCAGAAAGCTACAAGAAAATTAATTGCCACAATTATTTTATTATCCAAATAATCTCTAATTATGGACGAATATACTATCATGGTACATAGCAGAAATTACAGATGATGCCTTTGCTACATATCCATTTGACTCTTGAACAACACAGATTTGAACTACATGTGTCCACTTATAAGCAGATTTTTTTCAATTTTCTCTTGCTTGTAATTTTCTTTTTGTTGTTGTTAATCTTCACTTGAGGATATTTTTCCCATTGCTTTACAGAGAGAGTGGGGAGAGCGGGGGAGAGAAAGAAAAACATGTACGCAAGAGAGACACATCGTCTGGTTGCCTCCTGCATGAGTCCTGACTGGGGGTGGGGAGCCGGAGACCCTTCAATGCGTGAGATGATGCTCTAACCACTGAACACACCAGCCAGGGCTATAATTTTCTTAACTGCATTTTCTTTTCTCCAGGTTACTTTATTGTAAGAATACAGTATATAATACATATAACACAAAATATGTTAACTGATGGTTTATGTCATCAGTAAGACTTCCGGTCAACAGTAGGCTCTTAGTACAGTGGGGCCTTGACTTAGGAGTGTCCCGACTACCGAGTTATTTGAGATACCAGCTGTCTCTCGGCCGATTTTTTGCATTGAGTTGACAGAGTAATTTGAGTTAACGAGCTCCTTAACGAGCTCAGTCTCGGAACGAATTAAACTCGTAAGTCAAGGCCCCACTGTACTTAAATTCTGTGGGAATCCAAAGTTATTATGCGGATTTTCAACGAGTTAAGAGTCGGCCCCCCTAACCCCTGTGTTGCTCAAGGGTATTTGTGAAACAATGACAAATACATACTTTCCTATTCCAGTTGCAGGTTAACAGTCAGAAATCACAATCAACTTTTTAAAAAGGCATGTGAAACATCACCACCTTACTAGTTTCGTAAAATAAGAAGTGCAGAAGGAAACCTTTCTCGGTCCACGTGAGAGCTCACACAAGGCTTACCACAATCTCGGCGGCACACACTAGCTCTACCGGAGTCAGACAGTGAACCCCACAGCTCGCCTGGCCACGGCATTTTTTGCTCCCCTCTCCCCCCAGTTACACTTTGAACCAGATGCCTCCTGAGTTCTGGCACAACGAGGTTAGGTCTGTTTGGCCTGCGCTTTCACCACAGCTCATTTCCTTTTCCTAAGGCAGACAAGAGCCTCTCCCCGCCTTCCCTTTAATACAGCCTCTCCTGCTCCCAAAGACAGCCAGGCTCTGGCTCAGTACAGACCCAGGACCTGGCCGGGCTGAGGCTGCCTGGGAGGAAGGAGGCCTGCCTCCAGAGTGGACCTAGCGCCCCGGGAAGAAAGCCAGTGCGGGAGCCAGGGGAAGCCACCTGGGAGAGGATGTGGTCACCAAGAAAAGTGGGAACACACAGGCATGCGAGTTCAGGAACGCCACCAGCTCAGCCAGGGAAGGGAACAGCCAGGAGTGGTTCTCAACTTTTTAGATTCCCAAAGCATTTTCAAACATGGGAAATTCTGAACAGGAGTCTTTTCTTCAAGCTGTGTGTGCATACGATTGAGAAAAATATTTGGTTTCCATATTGGAAACTAGGGAGGAGTGGCGGACAGCCACAACCGTAAGTGTTGTGAGGGCTGCTGAGAGCTAGCTCTGCGGGACGTCCCGCTGCTCAAACAGGTCACTTCTCGGTGTTGGGGAACCGACTGAGAATAGAAATTCACTGCCAGGCACCGGTGTGCCCTCCAGGCCGTTTCCCCACATTCCAGTAAACACTTGATCTTTCTCAGGTGCCAGGCTTACGTCTCCCATCTCTCACTGCAGGAAACCCAATCCCACTCTCACTCTCGGACAGCTAGGCAGCCAGCAGGGCGTGACTAATGAAGGAGTGAAAGTAAATACGACACTTTGATGACAAAGCAGGGCCCAGATTTAAGGTACAACTGGTAGAGCAGTTGGAGAAGGGAGCAGAGGTACAGTTCATGCTATTCAATCTGGGGACACAAGCAGACTATTATCTGGGTCTGTTATAGGTTGTGGTGTGGGGGGCATGGACAGGTAGCGCCACGGAGGGGAGGACTGCATCTCCAGGCATGAGAGCAATGAGGAGACACTCACAGGAGGAAGACAGGACCTGAGGAGTAAAGACACCAGGGTCCTGAGCATATTTCTGAGAAAGGAGTCTGGGCAAATGGGGGGTGGGGGGAGGACAAGCCAAATTATCAAAATTGAAACACAAACACAAGGTGAATGCTGAACCAAAAGCTAAATGCAGAATTTTAAAATCCCTCCTGCCTAGAGTCAGAACTGGTTCCAGAGACGCTGTGGGCTAAGCCAAGAGATGGGAATCACGGAGGGGTGGGGTCTGGGGGGGCCTGGAGTCCAGGCAGAGTCCGAACGCCTGCTTTAGTCCGAGCTGTGAAGATGACTAATAGTGGAAACCAGACTCAAGAAATCATGAGTCACCCTTAAGGGAAACCGCCGTCAGCGTCAGTACCTTCTCTGGGAACTTGGAACACATGTGCTTGAACAAATATTTTGGAATGTAATGTCTTGCATCAACATGGAATCGTTCCTTCATTTTGGATAGGTCACCACTTACTTTTCTGTTCTCAGAGCTCTTCGGTTACCACACGAGGCTCATAATATCTGTTTGGAATACTTTTACTGATAGAAAACAGCAATAAGAGCTGACCTTTTGGCAAAACGAAGTATTACACTTGAGCTCCTTACGCAGAAGGAAAGTGTCCGCCAACCATCCACTCCGGACTGGTCTCACCCTCACCAGGAAACCGCCAGTGGACCGATGCTCAGAATGAATGTGCAGTATGGTTTCCCAGTTGCAGCTGGGCAATTAAAATCTGAATTTCTGTAAAGTGAGATGAGCTCATTTTCTCACACACACCCCTTCCAGCTTAAGAAAACACTTGCTAATGTCCTATTATAGGCCAGGCATTGTGTGAGCTGCTAAAGAGATTACAAAAATAACCATATCCAAAAAAAAAAAATACTTGACTTTAAAGTAAAAATAGAATTAAAAGGTTAAGGATTATTAGTTCGCTATCTATGAGAGATATAATACTTCGGGATTTAATTAAAAATATTTTCCCAGATATTCTTACAGATACAATAACCTGGGCTTAGACCTTTCAAATTCAGCAGGTCACATCAACATGAATGAATTTCCAAAAAGATTATGCTACAGGAAAGAAGTCAGGCACACAAAAGACTACATTCTGTATGATCCCATTTATATGATGATCAAGAACAGGCCAAACAAATTTATGGTAGTAGAAGTCATGTGTGACATCTGGAGCGTGGGGAGAAGGCTTCACTTGAAAGGCCACAGTTATACAAAGCTTACCAAACGGAATGATTAACTGTGTGTTTTATGGTATGTAAAATCTGACTTTTAAATATTAAAAAATACCCTCGGACTACATAAATATTACGAGGAATAGAGTGGTCAGATAAAATCATGGCAAAGGGTTAATGGTAGTATCTGGTATACTTGATCTCAACAGCATTTGTAAAGAAAATATACCCAATTTGGAAGGAATTTGATGTAATGGCTATGACAAGAAGTTTAATAATATAGTCATATCGCCTCATAGATTTCAGTCATGGGTAAAAGATCCTAACATGGAAAACTAACAGGGTTTTAAAATAGTAATGAAAACAGAATTTGTATCCATTTCCTTCTGCCCTATCAACTGGAAACAAAAGTTTTCATTTGCATCTTCCACATCACTCTGCTACCAGGTACTCTGGCTCTTCACAGGGAAGGCAATCTGAGAGGGATTCTCTCGTACAGTAGCCCTGCCACCACCACCCCCAGCCCCTTATCCATGAGGGATATGTTCTAAGACCCTTATGGGTGCCTGAAACCACAGACAGTACTGAACTATTTTTTCCTAAATATACATACCTTTGTAACTTAATTTATAAATTAGGCACAGTATGAGATTAACAACAATAACTAATAAATATAAAAATTATAATATACTAGTTATAAAAATTACTTCTCTCTCTCTCTCTCTCTCTCTCTCTCATCACCAATCAAAAACTAAGATGACTACTAAGTGACTAAAAGGCAGAGAGCATATACAGTGTCAGCACACTGGACAGAGGGATGATTCATGGCCTGGGTGGGACAGAGCAAGATTCCATGCTACTCAGAATGGCGTACAATTTAAAAATTATGAATTGTTTATTTCTATAATTTTCCATTTAATATTTTCAGACCGTGGTTGACTGTGGATAACTGAAAACATATAAAGCAAAACCTCAGGTAAGGTGTGTGTGTAGGGGAGGGGAGATACACTAATTAATATCAGGATTTCTCAAAGGAAAAATCCTTGGTGGAGCAGGTCAGAGTGCCTGTGGGGCTTTTCCATGCTCACACACATTCTGATTCATGTCTCAGGGGCTTGGTTATGAATCCCAGCTAATGCCAGTCACTTCCGACCAGAATGAGTCACACCTCTCAGCAGCATGGCAGGAAGACTAAAGATCCAGTTCCTGGCTGAGAATCCAGGAAACGGGCTCTTTCCTAGCTCCCTGCCCTTTTCAAGTGGGAAAGGAAAGGTGGACTGCAGGGAACAGGTGGATCTGCCTCATTCCTCTTTCCTCCTCCTCCGTCAGCTCAAGGCAACTGCACAGATTGCTTAGGCCCAACCTCTCAGCTCCTCCTTTAACTTAAGGAAGGGAGAAGATGGTGCTACACTGAGTTACAAAGGGAGAATAAAGGGAACTGGAAATGACCTACCAAGTTTTGGTCCTTCCCTACTCAGTGCTAATATTTTAGCCCATCTTCAAAGAAATAAAGGGGCATACGACCAACCATACAGCGACCATGCTACTTGCTCACCTTTGCAAGGTCCATTAATAGCTGTAGGAATCAATATAAACAAAACTCCCAATGGAGCTGGAATTGTGAGCCTAAAACCATTTGCGGTGTTTTACACATGAATCTAATGTACACCTTGAGCCTTCTCATAGACCTGCTTTTTCAAGAGTCTACGGCCATGTTATTGTTAAAATTATGAAAACAGCAGCCGCACTGGTTAGCCATCCCCAGGTGAGGGCCCATCCTGGCTTTGGATACAGCCAAGCTCTGTTCTCAGCAGTGCTATCCCGGTTCAGTCTCCTTTTTCACAATCTTCAAGTATAATTTGCTGGTAGTCTGTCGGCACATTTGCCTTCTCTGCCAGTCTGCCTACTCGTCAAGGGCAGAGGCTGCTTCTGCCTTGTGTATTGCTAAATACCTAGTGCTGAGCACAATGCCTGGCTCGCAGAAGGTGCTGGGTAGACATGGGGGAAATGAATGAACTTCAGGATGCATTTCTGATTTATTTTATCACTTATTAGAATATAGGCTCCAATGAAGACAGGGTCCTCTATACCTGATTTGGGATCCTCAAACTCTAAAATGACCCACAGGAGGTCTTCCGTAAATATTGAATGAATAAAGATTGTGAGACAAGATCAATCCAGGGCTCTGAGCTAAATTAAATCTCTATGCACATGAGGTTTTAAAAGGGCAACAGACCTGATTTATGAAGGAATTTCCACAGTCAGCTTTCAAAGGGTCGCTTCTGTGTGTGCCAAGTAAGTCGAGATTGTGATGGAACGCCTCAAATAAGTATTTAGGAGTGTAAAACAAGCCTGTAGCCACAGTTTAGAGAACTGTACCTCTCAGGAAAACCATGATTGCCCCGTGGCTCAAAAGCTATGTGCTGCCCTAACCGGTTTGGCTCAGTGGATAGAGGCTCGGCCTGCGGACTGAAGGGTCCTGGGTTTGATTCTGGTCAAGGTCATGTACCTTGGTTGCAGGCACATCCCAGTAGGGGGTGAGAGGAGGCAGCTGATGGATGTTTTTCTCTCATCCCTCTTTAACCCTCTCCCTTCCTCTCTGTAAAAAAATCAATAAAATATATTAAAAAAAAAAAAAGCCATGTGCTGTGTTGCTTACCCTTACAGAGGATGACAAGGCTCCTGTGTTCTGTAAGCTGCGTTGTGCTGGTTGGAGAAGCACAGACCCGGTGGGTACTGAATACTGTTTCAATTTAAATGGAAGCAGGAATTACAAGACAGTCAGGCAATCTTCTGAACGGAGCCTAGGCTGAACCCCTGGATGACAAGAACTGCAATTCTAAGTGCAGTCATGAAGAATGGAATTTTGGTTTTTACTGAAAAGTCACTTCAATGGAAGTCTTAACTATACAGCAAAGACCTTAAATTCTACCAGATCTGGGGATAAAAACAGCCTTCTTCCTTTCCCTTTGTTGTCTCCTGCCCCAAGGGAAAGCAGTATTTCACTTTCCTTAGGTCTGAGGCTCCTGAATACGGGTGTGCTCCCCGTTTCTGTGAAGAAGCAGGCTGTGTCTGATGAAAATACTGGGACAGAGGAAGGATAAAGGACTCTCTGGAGACTGATGAAGAGCAGGAAAAGGAGCTGACCTGGGATAAATAAAAAGGACCACACGGACCACAGGCCAGAAGAGGGGCCTTTCTTCCTCACCACAGTCAGCTGCAATACAACAGGATGCTGGCCCACACCCTGGCCCAGTCCAGGTGAGGCTACCTGCAGCAGGCGGATGAAGTTCATCTTTCAACACAGGGAGGAGCCCTGTTTTTACTTCAATCTCCAGGAGACATACCGCTAATCAAATTCAGGTTTTCATCTGCAAATCCAAACCTCAAGAAAAGATCACTGTCACCTGATCCCTCAGACCTACACTTATCTAAGGCTCTTGGGGAGGAGAAGGTGGGGTCCCTCAGGGAGAGAAAGGAAGGACCCACTCTCTCCTTCACCCCTCCAGACCCAAGGGGGTGCAGATTCCCAAAGTACCTCACAGCCCTCGGAGAGTGGGGTTGGGGGTGCAGGATAATAAGGTAGCTGACAAGGTCCTCTCTCAGAGACCCGAGATCATCTCCAATTCTGAAGACACTTAGAGAAGAGGTGCCAAAAGTGAGCTGCCTGCATACACAATGGCCAAAACCTGGGAAGGGGATGGAGGGAAGGTTGTCAAAGTCAAATAGGTTTTTAATATCAGGTCAAAGATCACTCCCCTCGCGTGCCTCGTGACTGCCTTCCCTCCAGTGAACAGTGAACTCTCTGATCCTCCAAGTTTCCACCATTCAGTGGTGACAATGGAATCACGGAGAACCCTGACACCTGAGAATCTCACCATTAACCTTCTCCTCTCTTCTCCTGTCATATTCTAAAGGCTCAATTTGCAATAAAAGCCA
Source organism: Myotis yumanensis (assembly GCF_028538775.1). Classification (NCBI taxonomy): domain Eukaryota; kingdom Metazoa; phylum Chordata; class Mammalia; order Chiroptera; family Vespertilionidae; genus Myotis; species Myotis yumanensis. The sequence goes on from NW_027223754.1 coordinate 168,734,348, forward strand.
TTTACTTCTTACTTGTCTCCTTGCTCATTTTTTGTGCATTTGATGCTAGGATGACACAGGGGAGCACAGAGATTTTGCTTACAACTGCCTGGCAGCAATTAGGAGAACGAGATAAGCCACAGGTGTCCCAGATGGGAACAATCCCTACATTTATGAGCCATTTATTGGAAAGATAAGCCCCGGGACCTCTTGCCAAGGTTCCCCCTGAAATAGGTTTCCTGGAATTTGGAGAACCCAGTCGGTCTGAAGATCTGCGAGAGTACAGGAAACACAGTAATTATCTCTTTGCAGAAACAACATGCTATTCTTCAAGTCCTTTATCTTTAAATACACGTGTCTGCAGAACAGCCACTGCCATGATCATCCTTAACCAGACACACAGCGTGACCGAGCGACGCCAGACGGCAGGGGAAGGACTTAGAGCTCGCTGAGATTGAGTAACTGTTCCCATGACTGCGTTTAAATACAAGAATTCATTAGGATGGTAAAACTGTAACTGCCCCTCCTGGAATGTGAGTGAAAAAGCTTAGTGCCAGCACTACCTATCCCACCTTGCCTCCTCCTGACAATCCCACAGGCTGAAAAACAGGCTCTGAGAAGCCCAGAAACTTGCCCCAGGTGATTGATTCTAGGTGACAAAGTCTAATGCAGTGTTCTCAACCTTGGCTGCACATTAGAATCACCTGGGAATCTTTTTAGAATGCTGATTTCTGGGCCTCACTCTCTGGAAATTGTTTCTTTGTTACTAATATTGTGGCCGCACCCCATAACAAAGAAAAAGAATTTCCAGAGGATGAGGCCCAGAAATCAGGATTTTAAAAAGATTCCCAGGTGATTCTAATGTGCAGCCAAGGTTGAGAACCACTGCTCTAACGCAAACTCGTCTTCTGAGAACAAGATGTTCCTTTTCCCTCCTCACTGCTGAGATCAACACAGCCTTCACTCCTGCTTTCTTCTTTTAATATTTTTTTTCCTATCCTCCTAGGGATTAACCCCACCCCCCTCCAAGAAACGCTGTTTCTTTACTATTTGTATGACTTGGAAACAATGGTGGGTTTCATTGGTTGGTTTTTCTTTTTCTGAGAAAGAGCATCTTATGTTTTACACACATTAAACATTCAGGGTTTGTTTCCTAAGTAACAGAAGGAAACAGAATAAGGAACACGACTGTTTCCAATCAGAATATAAATAACAAAACCTTGACAGTAACGTTTTATATGTGGGAAGGGTGCATCATTTTTGTTTAGAATTTAATAGGAGGTAATTTTTCCTACAAACTGAGCACAAGTCGGGGTTGCAGGAGCGTGCTTAAGGTGTGTCTGTGTGATGCCACACAAGGAAAATTTAGCCATCATTGTGTCTGTTCCGAGACTGTTTTACAAACAGCGAGATGGAATGTCTGGAGAAATCATAACAAATTCAATTATGTAAACACAATCTTAGTTTACATAAAACAAGCTTGATAAACAAACCTATAATTTGCATAATTATACTTTGTGAAAGAACATCTATTTAGATGCCTATGACCCTTGGCTAAAGTTCTGCCGAAGTTAAAATAAAAACTATAGAAAAGAGAATTTTAAAGACCAATATCCTTTTTCCCCCCGCCAATTTCAAGTATTTGTATCTCAAAACAATGTGGGAAATAGTAGTTTCAATGTCCTAGATTGAAAGCATTAAATATAAAAGCAACATCTGGACCTCACAAAAGAATACATTTTCCTTCATTTGTACTTTTGGCTACTGAATAACGTACTGCAGCAAGTTCTTTCCATTAGTATTCAAATGTGTAGCCAGGGCAGTAATAAATAACATGGAAGAGAAAGTTGCCTATTAACCCTTCACCTTGCCTTCCATGAAAACATTTCTTTGGATGTTTTGGCTGAATAGTATTTGAATTGCTCTTTGGTACACGTCCAAATATTTTATTGTTGACTTTTTCAGCCAGTATTCTTTAAACTGGCTGCTTCTTAGCATGAATGCTAATTAATTTCACTTGCAGTATTACAAAGCACGATCAAACTAAAGGAAAGCAATAATAAAAGTAATGATAGTGACTTAATCACTTGATTTATTAAATTCTCAGTCTCCATCTTTACATGAGTAACCTATTAGTCAAGAAGTTTTCTAGTGTGCTGCTTCTTTATCTGTCCTTGGGTTGAAATATATCATATTGTGCTTAATATGATGGTGTCTAAGAAGCATGTCAAACTTGCGGGCCGTATGTGGCCCGCTGGCTGCAAGTTTGACATGCTTGGTCTAAAAGAATAAGAGTATTCAAGAACTGATATTCTCTTGAGATTATTGTTCTTTCCATAAAAAGTGTGTATGGTTGCATCTTCTGTCTTTAGTGAGAGTCATCAAAATTTGGGGGGGGCTGCATTGTTTACCAGTAATTTGGACAAATTATCAATTTTACTTGTACTCATTCTGCTGTTAAGAAGACTAATTACTGGAGCAATTTAGATGATTTTTATGTTCTAAGAGAGTTTAATGAAGACCATTAAGCACTCATTTGAAACATAAAAAAAAGAGGAACTACATTTCCTTGGCTGAAGGTAACTGGGAATATTTTCCAGTTCTAAAACTAGTGATTTTTCCCCAGACCCAGTCCTAAATGCACTGTATCAAAAGCAGCTCAAGCAGCTTCAAACCCTTCATTACAATTTAAGGTGGGAAAAGAAAGAGGAGGAAGACAACGACTAAAAGGCTGTCCAGTGATGATGTGTGTGGAATGTGTGTGTGCTCAGGCAACTGTCTTGCTAAGAATGTGAATTCAAGTGCAGCACAATATTAGTTTCAGTATAAAAACTGTACAGATTTTTGTATAACTGATAAGATTCTTTGTAGAGAAAATACTTTAAAAAATGCAGGCTGTAGCTTTTTGAGGGGCTACTATATAAGATGTTAAATGTTTCTAAATATTTAATGGTTTCTTTCATTTCTCATGTCTATGATGGCACAGCAAACTTATAGGAAATTAGTATCAATAATAAGTGTTGGGTTTTTTTATAACGTTGCAAAGAATTATGATATGCAAGCTGTGGGGTACAAAGGTCAATAAGATAGCCCTATTGACCCTCTAAGACTATAAGCTTTTTGTTAAGATGTATTCAATTGCCTGGAATACAAAACAACGAAGAAGTATGATAACAGAAGAAAATCTAAAGGATTATTAGCCAGAGTGAAAAATTTTATTAAAATATAATCCTTTTAATTCAGCCTGCCAGAGATACCACTTCCAGAGATCGAGACCATCCTTTAAAGCTAAATTGTGGGATTCTTAATAATATATTATAATCCCCCCTCAAGAATTTCGGCATTTAAATAGTATCTCTGATGTAAACCTTCATAGGAGCTTTTAGGCTGAATTTCTTGACTTCTAAAAGGAAAATGAGATGTACAGCGATCTACATGTGGGACTGTCACAACCACTCAAGAAAAAAGAAAGGGGTATGAGTGGAACTCCTTTACTCTTCTAGAGCTGACTTGTCAGACCCAAAGAATCACGAGAATTATAAAAGGAATCTCTTGGAAAGTAATTATCTGACCTATGAGTTAGAACCTGGAAGATAAATTGCAACTGTGGATTTGAAACTGAAAATAACAAAAGGTTTATGAAAAAGAGTCAAATTGACTATGCTCAAAGAGAAACACTTCAAGGACAGTTGGTTTTGTTTTTCAGCTGTCATCACCCTGATAGGAAAAAAAGGGGGGTGGGGACCTTTTTTCATATATACATCATATATATATATATATATATATATATATATATATGATATATATATATAAATAATCTCCTTGCCCTAGCAAGCAAGGCAAGTGCAGCATCAAGGTTTATTCTTTGAGAAATCATGCTGCATTTCGAAACGCTCATGACATTCCCTTGTCCTAGTGCAGTGATGGCGAACCTATGACACACGTGTCAGAGGTGACACACGAACTCATTTTTTTGGTTGATTTTTCTTTGTTAAATGGCATTTAAGTATATAAAATAAATATCAAAAATATAAGTCTTTGTTTTACTATGGTTGCAAAGATCAAAAAATTTCTATATGTGACACGGCACCAGAGTTAAGTTAGGGTTTTTCAAAATGCTGACACGCCGAGCTGAAAAGGTTCGCCATCACTGTGACCTAGTCCCATTCCCCCTTTATCTTCTCATTCCTTCTAGGGCCGGCTCAGGAACTGCCTCAGTAGAACTATCTTGGATTTGCCAAAGCAAGATTGCGAAATTTCTCCTTGGTACCAGGACTGACCCTGGTACACATCTTGATTACAGCACTAATTGCAGATTATTGCAATTATCTATTCACACATCCGCCTCTTCCCTAGATAGTGAGGCACTGAAGGTCAGCTAGGTCTGAGTATCAACATTTTTATAACAGATGACTAAGGGAATCTCAAATGCCACAGAAGAGGATTCTACTAGGGCCATAAAACCCCTAAGCATTTATGTTAATCAAATTATTTTAGAAGAGCAATTCATTTATGCATTCATTAACAATGATGTGCTTGACTTCTACTGAATATCAAGCACCATTCTAGACAGCAGGGTCACCGCTTAGAACACAACGCACACAGACATCTGCCTTCAAGGAACTTACAATGTTGAGGACAGTGAGGAAGAGAAAAAAGAATTTTTTAACTATACAAGATTTAAGTATTTTGCATGATCTCTAGAAAGCCCAAATGACCTAGTCCCAATCCCCAAGAAATTTATACTCTAGTTGTGGGGATAATTAATGCAAAGATAATGAACAACAAAGACCAAAAACAAGGTGAATGCTAATTGGGTAGAACAGAAAGATAAGGGGTGTGAGAATTCATTGGTGGGCTCCTTGGGCTAGGTCAAAGGCGTGGGGAACCTTTTTTCTGCCAAGGGCCGTTTGGATATTTATATCATCATTGGAGGGCCATACAAAATTATCAACTTAAAAATTAGCCTGCTACATTGGGTCAAACATTTCATTAACTCACCCCTAATGCCTTGGCAGGGCCAGTCGAAATGATTTCATGGGCCTTACACTGCCCGAGGGCCAGACCTTCCCCACCCCTGGGCTAGGAGGATCAGTAAAAGCTTTCAGGGTTTGTGACAGGCTTGGAGAAAGGAGGATGTGAGTCTGGTATTACAAGGGAGGGAGATGTCAGGGCTAAAGCAAAGGAGACATGTGTAAGACCTGTTGGAAGAAGAAAAAATTCTCCCCTCCTGCAAACCTCTTCTCCTTCTCCTCTGCCCACCACTTTCCTCCTCATCACTCAATTCCAGTCCAAGCCTCACCCAGATCTCTCTGCTGGCAGCATCCAGTCTCTTGAGGCCTTATAGATGGCGGATCTTTTAAAAGCTCTCAGGCTCACTCATCTCTAATTGCATGGCCACTGCAGGCATTTCTGAACTTGACTACTCGAAAGGCTTACCTCTATCATCTCTTTCCCATCCATTTCCAACATGCTGTCAGGGAGTGCTTTCCAAGAGCAAATTCACTCCTATCACTCCTTTCCTTGAAACCTTTCAGGAACTCCAAATCACAGACACAGTAAAATGCTCAATTCGGAAAGCGTGCGGAAGATTCTTCATGTGCCACCCCCTCCTGCCTTCCCAGCCTTGTGATGGCTCCCTTCCACCACAGGTGACTGCTTGGAATTCCAGGCTCTCCTGCTCTCTATGCCACTGCACCTGCCCAGTCCTTCAACACCTGGCCCACTAATCCCTCCTGAGAAGCTGTCTCCCATTCTCTGCCCACGGCTGTATATATACCTCAATAATGGCACTTCCTGCAAATGTCTGGTTCCAGAGACCCTACCTCTCCAAGAGGTGCATCTTTAGTCACCCAACACCCAGCCCAGCACCTAATCCTGCACCTGACACAGCAGCTTTGCTCAATTAATGTTGATAAAGCAAAACTGAAGCCAGGACAAGATTTACAGGCAATTAAACCTAAAGTAGGGCCCTCTCTGGCCGGGTGGCTCAGTTGGTTGTAGCGTCATCCCCAGCACCAAAAGGTTGCAGGTTCCATTCCTGGTAGGGCCCATACCTAGGTTGTCGGTTCAATCCCCAGTCGGGGCACTTACAAGAGGCAACCAATAGATAGATGTTTCTCATATGGATGTCTCTCTTCTTTCTCTCTCTCTCTCTTTGTCAAATCAATAAAAACATAACCTCCAGTGAGAATTAAAAATAAAACTTAACATAGGCAGTAAGGGGATAGAGACTGTGTGGAAAGACAGAGAAAAGGGAGCCAATGAAAACTGAGAGGTACAGCTGAACCATCTTTTTTTTTAAGAGATAATGGGCCTCTGCCCACCTCGCCCACCCCGGCGACATGACCATTAGCTGTGGGGATCAGACAGTCAGTGCTTTCGATAAGCAGCCTGGGAGTGCACAACAGCCAACCCTACACCAAAGACTTTTTGCCTGAACTATGTGACCTGTTTCTGTAGCCCCCTTTTTTAAGAACACCTTTCCTCTCTCAGTAAAGTTTGAACCATGGCAATGCAAGAAACAAAATAAAGCGGCATCCTAAATCTGCCTTAAATACAATAGCTACATTCTGGCTACAAAAGATGTTTCCATCACTTTCTACATCAACGGGTAGAGATGTTGGATTCGATTCCGATTAATCTGGGGGTGGCGGAGTGTGCTCCTGGAGGCACGGCACCACAGACCTTCTTCCACACACCAGGCACACACAAGCTGCCTCAACATGTGATCTCCACGAGCACCAGTGCAACAGGGCTGCAGGCCACGTATTTCCCACCACTACATCCTGGATTAACATCTGTGGTTGGTTGTTGAAGCTCATGGGGAAATAATGGCCTTTTGTAAAAGTGCTCTCATATGCCAACAGGTTGCCTCATTTGCAAATCTTTGGGAATACTGTCTGGTGGCCACGAGTTAAGCAAATATGGAAAAGATGCCCATGGTAAGATGTACCATCTTTGACTCTAGATTGGTTCATGCCAAACAAGGAAGAAATCTTTTTGCTTAAAATACTGAACATTTTTCAAAACTAAGCAGGAACTCACTAATTATATATATATTTTAAAAAAAGGCCCTCAAATCCCAGTCTAGTAGAAGGCATATATATGTATGTAAAACATCTCTACGATGTAACCAGGGACTACATGTAGTTTCAAAGTTTGTTTTTCTTTTTTGTCTCTTATAAATTAGCTGGTGGTAGATGTTTTGTATAGGAAGTTATATCAAAATAACTCTTCTGTTCTGAATAATAAAGTTAACACTATAGAGAGATCTCATAGAAATCTTCAGGACCTGAGGTTTAAATTATTATACAGCTATTAGTAGTGACAATCAAGTACTAGGGAAAATACGTTAGCCAACAGCTTTAACACAGCCCTGCATTACAAAACTAGAGGCAGAGGTTAAATTTATAATCTTCATTTCACCAGAGTCTCCTCTCCCACAGTTGGAAATTACAGTTATTTCATAAAAGGCTGTATACTATCAGCCTACTTCTGGTAACCTTTTGAAAGGCTTATGTTACAATGACATCAACTTTCCATTGGTATGGTAAACATTTTTTCTTGATATAAAATCACTGCAACCCACTTTAACCCTTTGCACTCCGCTGTCCCCTCTCAGGGGACACTGCAGTTTATTAGTGATTACGGGGAATTGAGTTATTTCAACGCAACTTTTTGAGACATGCATGTTTCCCTGAAGTTTTATCTTGAAATGGCACAAGAAATTAAATCAAAATATCATAAAATTACTAAGATATATACAAGAAATGTCAGCGGGTTTTGTGTCGGATTAAACAATAAACTACATATTCCCGATGTGGGACAAAGAAAACGGGACTGCATTGTGTGTTCTAACAGGAAAACACCTGGTGGCAGGCGTCAAACCACTTATTACTGTCAAACATGCACTAATCAGCCTGCAATGCATATTGGGGAGTGTTACAAAACTTATCATACTGTACAAAATTATAAACAATAAAATATTGGGTTTTTTTGCAAATATACATTCCTCGATGTCACCCAATTTATATAAGTCCAATATCGTTATAATACGTTACTTGGTTCCAAAATTATACTAAATAATACGAGGGTCTGTAAATGCACGTTTCCGCTGCAAAGTAACGTCGAGTAGCTGGTAGCCAATGTCCAGAATGGTTCGGAGTGCAAAGGGTTAAATGTATGTAATAACCAAAAATTGCTGAGACATATTTAAGTGATATTTGGTGCCTGACATGAAATATGTTGAATTGACCCCTACACACACTTAAGTATTCATATCAGTAACCTATAGAGCAGTGGTTCTCAACCTTGGCTGCACATTAGAATCACCTGGGAATCTTTTTAAAATTCTGATTTCTGGGCCTCGTCCTCCGGAAATTCTGTTTGTTACTAATGTTGTGGCCTCACCCCATAACAAAGAAATAGAATTTCCGGAGGACGAGGCCCAGAAATCAGGATTTTAAAAAGATTCCCAGGTGATTCTAATGTGCAGCCAAGGTTGAGAACCACTGCTATAGAGGGAAGGATGAAGGAGAGGCAAAGATACTTAATTTTTCTTAAAGTTATCTGCCCTGTTTGACTTGATAGAACTAGCATAGATTATACCTGTAATCTATAATAAAAGCATAATATGCTAATTAGACCAGATGTCCTTCTGGACGACCTTCTGGACAACCTTCCAGACAAAGCCTGGATCCTGGGTGCCAGAGGGAAGCCGGTGCCAGCAGCTGGGAGAAGGAAGGCCTACTCTTGCACGAATTTCGTGCATCAGGCCTCTCGTTATAAATAAAAAGATGAATTTTATGATGCTTCATCATGCAAGCACAGACTAAACCAAGTTAGTTTTCTTTCTAAACTGAGATGTACCAATGGCACAGACGGAGAAACAAAGTTTGGGTTTGAACTTGAACTAGCTGTGAGAGAAGCAGGCGGATCAACCTGTGGGCTTCAGTTTTCTCTCCTATACAAAAGGAAAACACTACCTGCTCCCTCCATAAGGATGGATACCTAATAAACTGTTCTCAACTGAATGACAAGTAAAGCTGAACCATGGAGTAAAATCCCCTCTATTCATTTTGTCTCTAATCAACAAGTAAGTTATCACTTTCTATGAATTTTTAAATGAGCAGTGATTATAATAGATTCATAAAAACAATTTAACTGTCTGGCTACAGATGAATGGAGATATGGTGTGTGTGTGTGTGTGTGTGTGTGTGTGTGTGATATATAAAGTAACAGTATTCAGCCATGAGAAAGAAGGAAATCTTGCCATTTGTGACACCATGGATGGAACCTGAAGGCATTACACTAAGTGAAATAAATAACAGATAGAAATACAAATACTGCAGTTATATTAAAATCTAAAAGAGCTAAACTCATAGAAACAGAATGGGGGGGGTGGAGATGTTGGTCAAACTTATAGTTATGAGTAAGTTCTGGGGATCTAATGCACAGCATAGTGATTATAGTTCATAATACTGTGTCATATACTTTAAAGATGCTAAAAGAGTAGATCTTAAATATTCTCGGGAAAAAAAAAAGAAATGGTAATTATGTTACGTGATGGAGGTGTTAGCTAAGTAAGGCTTGGGTAGTAATCATTTTGCAATATATGAGAGAATCAAACCAACACATTGTACACTTCAAACTTATACAGTGTTACATGTCAACTGTATCGCAATAAATAAATAAATTAGCGGTGCCTAGGCTGTGAAAGGAAGAAAAACCACATCTAACTCCTAAAATTAAGTTACTTTCTAAAGTTATTAGAGAAGACGAGGGCTTTAAGACATGAACAGGAACTGTTATGTTTAGAGTGATCTGCATCCAGGAAACCGAGGCGGAGCCTGTGGCGCAGACCAGCACGGTAATTTAATTGCCAGTCTTCGGGAGGGACCCACAGTATCCATCATTCTGAGAGTGTTCTCTTCAGAGACCTGATTTTCTCCCTACCCCTTCCAATTGCTCCATCCCTTCCCCGCTTCCTCCTACCCTTTTGTTAGCTTTTAAACAGCTCTCCCTCCACCCTTTTACAACTTTATGCTTTTTTAACTCTAATTAGGAACGGGCTTGCCCCGCCCCCCAGGCTCCAGGGCCTTCTGGACGCGTAGGAAATGCCTGCGGTCCACCTACCTAAGGGCTTCCACACTCTGATTACCACCTCGCGGGCTCTGCGGAAGAAAGGAGGCTGCGGGTCCGCGGCCACAAATCAGTTCCCCGGCCGCTCCACCGGCCCCAATCCCGCCCCCCAGAGCCCTGCATTCGCCTTAACCTAAAAAGGATTCAGGCGGTCACACCCCAGTCCTCCCAGCCCGAACCCGCTGCCCCCACCCCACCGACAGGCTCGCCGCCAGCGCCGGCTTTGCAGAAACCCCAGCGCTGGTTCGCGGCGGAGGAAATGACCCAAAAGTTGTTGTTTCTGAGTCAAGACTTCCGCACGCAGCGGTGTCCCCCTGCCTCCCGTGACTGTTCCAGGGCTGCGTCCTTTCCCGTCCAGCGTCTGTTCTCGGGGCCCCTGTGTGCCCCGCGCCTCCCTGGCCTTCCCGGGGGCCGTCGGCCTCCGCCAGCGCAGCCGGCAGGCGACCCCGGTCGGCGGCCCGAGGCGTCCGCATTGCGGCCCCCGGGACGGCGGCGCGGGCTTCCTTCTCCCGGCCCCGGGCGCCCGCCCACCTGCGATCCTCGGAGAGGCCGAGGGTCCCCGCGGACCTCCCCGCGGTGGGCGCAGCGCCCACGCGCGGTCCCCAACTTCCTCCGCGTGGGCTGGGGCTTTCGGGCGGGGACGCGGGGCCCCGCGCCGGCGCGCCATGGGAACCCCTTGCTCACCGATATCTCCATCCTCGTCGTCGTCCTCATCCAGCTCCAGGTCTAACAGCACGTCCCTGGTCATCATTGCGCCCCCGAAGGCGGCTCCGAACTTGGCGCGAAGTTGGGGCTCCCGGGTCCTGGAACGACGCAGCTATCGCGGGCCGGGCACCCGAGTGGGGACCGCGGAGCGAGTCTGGCTCCCGGCTCCGGGGCCGCTGCGCCCTGCCCAGCCCGCGCTCCGGGAAGCCGATCCGGCCGCCGACCCGAACCCAGCGCCCAAGGCTACCCCTCGCCACTGAGCATGCCCAGTGCGCGGCGAGGCTGCTGCGGAATGATCGCCTTCCCCCGCTTATTAGGCGCCCGGGAGGAAGTCGGGAGGCAGAGGGAGAGTCCGGAGGCAGAGGGTGTAGTCGGCGCTCGCCTTCTGCACGCTAGTGACCTCGTGGAAGGGCGAGGCGGGAGCACGCGCGGGGGGGAGTGCACGGCTCTGCAACGCTGCCCCCGGGCGCGGCAGCTTTCTGTTCTAAGGTCATAGGTACATCCAGGCACGGGGCTTGCTTTCTCTGGTCACTGTTACTGCAGAGGGGCAAACGCCGCCGCAGCTCGCGGGAGGAACCCTGAAGGCGAGCCCGTTTGAATGGTGCTTAAAGGCGACGTGGAGCCAGTGGAGGATCTTCAAGGATCCACGTCTCTGGCTCTAAAGGGGAAACGAATCTTCGGTAGGGAAAGTGGGAAGGGAGATGACAGAGGAAGAGGCAAAGCTCGTAGATGATACGCAACACGAGAGAGAGAAAAAAAAAAGAGCGAGATTTAAAGCAGCATATTCACAAAAGGCAGGAGGGTTTCCGCCCAAAGTGAGGTTAGGAAAGGAGAGAAGCGCCCCCTAGCCCCGCCCGCTGAGCACGCACAGGGCGTGGTCAGAAGATGATCACTGAGTGTTCTCTCTCCCATTAGGACCCAGTAAAGCTTAGTCCTACGTGTCAGAAAGGCAGAGGAAACCAAGACCTCCACCAGGTAAACTCTGAGGTCGTGTGAAAAGCGGTAATAACCCGAGGAAATAAAGAAAGTGCTGAAATAAGATTGAGGCACAGAGTAAAAGAATGCATTCCTGGAGACCAAAGGGAACAATAGGACAAATCCAAAGGGATTCTGTTTTGAACACACAGGGCGCAGTTTGAACTGCAGGCTCCTGGGATCATGTTTCTGTGGATGTTTTTTTCAAGAAGGCTGGTGAATTCAGGTGGGTCAGTTTTGACTTCTCAAAAGGGCTAGAGGTCTATTTGAAATTCTTGTTATAGTCATTGTCTCTCTAACACTTCCCATTGAAACTTTTTATATTTTTTCCACTGAAGTAGCAGAATTATTATGATAATCACGAGAACACTAAAGCTTCTGTGCATTTTATTTTCCCATACACATATTTTTGATGTTTTTGTGTAAAAGAAATAAGACATTGAGATGAATCGTAACTGGGAAAACAGCCATGAATATGCATTTTAAGACATGAGGAAATTGCTTTTAGGAAAATATCCAGGAAACACTATACTTACTTCTTAGGGAAACTTTCTGAATAAAGAAATTTCCTTTTAATATAAAGAGAAAACAATACAGTATTTTGAAGGTGGGTGGGGGAGGGGAAAATGGAAGAATACACACAAAAATGAGAAGAAAAAACTGGTGTGTGTGTGTGTGTATGTGTACGTGTACGCACGTGTATTAGAGAAAGGAAGGAGAGTGAGAGAGAAACATTGATCAGCTGCCTCCTGCACAGCCCCCTACTGAGGATCCAGTGGCAACCCCAGCATGTGCTCTGACCTGAATCAAACCAGCAACCTTTTGGTGTACAGGACAACACCCAACCAATAGACCACACTGGCCAGGGCAAAAAATGTTTTATTTTAGTGAACTCTCTCTTGCCAGTACTGGTGGGACCTACTGTAATAGAAATCCCAGAGCTATTTTAGTTACGTGGTCTGCTTTCACTATTTTCATTTAACAAGTGCATATACAGTGCTTTTTATGTGCTAGGCACAGGTCTAAATGTTTTTCATTCAGTGATTTATTTTTTTTTTTTTAAATTAAATCTTTATTGTTCAGATTATTACATTTGTTCCTCTTTTTTCCCCCCATAACTCCCCTCCTTCCAGCTCCCACCCCACCCTCCACCCTCACTCCCCACCCACTGTGTTCATCCATAGGTGCATGATTTTTGTCCAGTCACTTCCCGCATCTCCCACACCCCTTTTTCCCCCAAGAATAGTCAGTCTATTCCCTTTCTATGTCCCTGATTCTATTATAATCACCAGTTCATTCTGTACATCAGGTTATTTATTCACTTGATTCTTAGATTCATTTGTTGATAGATGCATGTTTGTTGTTTATAATTTGTATCTTTACCTTTTTCTTCTTCTTCCTCTTCTTAAAGGATACCTTTCAGCATTTCATATAATACTGGTTTGGCGGTGATGAACTCCTTTAGCTTTTCCTTATCTGTGAAGCTCTTTATCTGACCTTCAATTCTGAATGATAGCTTTGCTGGATAAAGTAATCTTGGTTGTAGGTTCTTGGTATTCAGCACTTTGAATATTTCTTGCCATTCCCTTCTGGCCTGCAAAGTTTCTGTTGAGAAATCAGCTGACAGTCGTATGGGTATTCCCTTGTAGGTAATTGAGCCTCTTTCTCTTGCTGCTTTTAAGATTTTCTCTTTGTCTTTTGCTCTTGGCATTTTAATGATGATGTGTCTTGGTGTGGTCCTCTTTGGATTCCTTTTGTTTGGGGTTCTCTGCGCTTCTTGGACCTGTAAGTCCATTTCTTTCACCAGGTGGGGGAAGTTTTCTGCCATTATTTCTTGAAATAGGTTTTCAATATCTTGCTGTCTCTCATCTTCTGGCACTCCAATGACTCTGATATTAGACCGCTTAAAGCTGTCCCAGAGGCTCCTTACACTATCTTCACACTTTCGGATTCTTTTTTCATTTTGCTTTTCCAATTGGGTGTTTTTTGTCGAATCTTTGGTTTGATTATTGTACTCCTCTGGTCTGCTATTGGGTATAATATTCTTTATTTCAGTCCGTGTATGCTTACTTTCTAATTTCTTTATCGTAGCATCGAGGGTCTCATTAGTTTTCATGAGGCTCTGCACAAATTTATGGCAAGCCCTCAAAATTGCGATTCTTAGCTCCATATCCTCCATTTCTGTCATGTTTTTTTGTCTCCGCATCTTTTATGCTTTCTTGGTGCACCCCCTTGTGGTCTCTGTGCGCAGTCTTGTTCTAGCCAAGCCTTAATTGTTGTAGTTAACACTAGAGGGATTTGACCCCCAGGCCGACTGGCTATAGGAATCAGCTGTATGGAAAACGTCTGCCTTCTGGGGAGGCGCTAATCCAGCCTTTGCCTGAGGCGATCGGCAAATGGCTGTGCGCAGAGTTTGGGCGGGGCGGGATCAACAGGGCGGGCGGAGGGAGCAGTTATGGCCACGCTCAGTCCCGTTCCCAGAGGCTCTGCTTCTCAGAACCCCGGCAGCCGCTGCAAACCTCGGAGAGAAAGCTGCCCTCAGGTTCCAACTGATGCCGGATAATCCCGCTTCTCCCGTTTGAGTCTGGGTCCCTAGAGACTCGCCCGGATCTGGAGCCCAGAGTCTGAGACTCACTCCCGACAGAAAACGACAACCGCGCCCTCAGCCACCAGCCCGCTTTGCGCGCGCACCTCGGTACCTTTGTATTTTCCACACTGCGCCGCCTCTGAGCCTCGATTTGCTGTTCTCTTTCCTTCTAGTTGTAGAGTCTCTCTTCAGCCAGCCTTCCTGTGGTTCTGGGTGATGTCCGTTCAGTCTTTTAGTTGTATTTTTGAAATGGTTGTTTGCGGCAGCGGTCTCCGGTGTTTACCTACGCCGCCATCTTGGTCTCCCCCCTTCTCATTCAGTGATTTAATTCTCATACCAACCCTAGGAGTCATTACCACACTCAGGCAATGGAGTAACTTGTCCAAAATCACACAGAGAGTAAGTGGCAAGGCTGGGATTCAAACCCAAGCAGCTTGTTTGGCTAAGAATGGCTAAGAATCTCTGTTCTTAGCCATGTTACAAACCACTTCCAAAGACATTTCTAAATCCGTTTAAAAACAACAAACGCACAAACAACCCCCCCCCCCCCACACACACACACACACACACCCTACCAATTCCAAACTCCCAAATGCTCAACAACTCCCAGCCAGAGTTTTCTCACCAAATGTTCTGGTGTTTATGGCCTAAGACTTTGCTCAAAGTTAATTAGTAGTTAGAAAACTCCTGTGGTCGATTTTGCAACAGGTTTCAGTGAGTCATCTAAAATTCTTCACAGATTTTAGAGTTTACATTTTTTCTTGCTTGATAAACGTTGCAGGACAGACTCTGCTGGCCTTATGTAGAAAGGTGGCTCGAAGGAAAGTGAATTATTTACTTAGATTAGCTGTGAGTCTATTATTAGTAAACTCCATAATTTCATTTAACCCGTTTTTTTTCTTGCAGTTTCTCTCATGCATTTTTTTAACCAAGTAATATATGCTTCAAAAATAATCAAGGTAATAGGCCTTTGTAAGAACCACACCTATGACCCTAAAAAATATCAGTTATATCATGAATAGTTTGTGAAATAAAATGTTCTTAATGTGTGGCCAGGTTATTGGATTTGCAAAGCTTTTCCAAGTCAGAGATCATAGGCCAAGTATTTTCTCTGTCATTGGTCTCCTTCATTTGACTGGCCACAGGATGTGCTTTCTCTGCCCATTCCTTAAATCTTGGTGTTTCTCTGGTTTCAGTCTTTGGGCCCCTTTTAAACGCATTCAGTCTTAGAACTTGACTATCCCAAGCAAGTCCAGGTTCATAGGCATTCAAACATCGCATTCACATAGGGTCATGCATGAAAAAAGGCTTAATGCTTGGGGTCTTAATACGCTGTGGTTACTGGCTTGAAATTCTTAATAATGTCACCTTTGAATTTTATTTTGTAAGTGAAGTTCAAAGAGACAGTAGAGCTTGTGTGAGTTCACATGCAGTGCTGCCTCCCTGGGGTGGGTTCACAGTGCCAGCTCCCCTATTCCCTGGCACCTCAGCCCTACCCATCCTCCCCCTTGCCCCACTCAGGACCAGGATCACCAGGGCCTGGGGGGACCTGGGCAAGGGCACAGGGAAGGTCAAGTTCATGTGTATTTACCCATGGTATCTCAGGCTGGGGCATGGTGGCACCTGTCCCTGCCCTAGACTGGCAGTGTCACGGGGTACCCAGAAGTGACTCAGTAGAGATGAGTCTCTTGCTCATCCCCCATTCCTGTGCATCCTGGCAGGGAAGTGCCAATCTCTTGGATGTTGCTCTTCCAATGTAATTTGGAGCATAGAGTCCATGAGAAGAGGAGATACCTGGCTCAACTTCCCTACCCTCAGCCAGAGCATGGTCTGTCAGTGCTACGGATTGGTGGGAGGGGGCCCTGGCAGCTGATGGATGTCATGCAGTCTTTGAACAAGGGACCCTGCGTTTTCATTTTGCATTGGGCCCTGGAAATTGTACAGCTGGCCCTGATTCTAAGATCTTACTTTCTAGTCTAGATCTGTCTTCTGTGTTACAAATGGTATATCTGCCTGCATGTTGGACATCTTCACTTGGGTATTTGTTAGACCTTTCAAATTCAGCAGGTCCAAAACTATATTTATAATCTCTTCCCAAACCTGTTTCCCTAAATCCAAGAAACACATTACACAAACCAATAAATTGAGAATCATTTTGACTCCTTCCTGTCTCTTATCCCTCATATCCAATCAGTTGCTACATCCAGTTGCATCTACCTCCTGGATATCTCAAGCACATCCTGTATTTGTTATCCATTGTTGCATTGCTGTATAACTGCATAGCATGGCATTTTAGCTGAGACCTGATGGAAGTGAGAGAAGACATGCAACTCTTTGAGGGAATGGAGGCTTAGGCAGAAGGAAAAGCAAATGCGGAAGTGCGGCGGAGAACCAGCAGAGGTCATGGCAACTGTGACATAATAGGTTACCCCCAAACAAACTTGTATTATATCACACAGTTTCGGTGGGTGAGGAATTTGGGAGCAGCATAGTCATGGGGTTCTGGCCTGAAAGCTTGAAAGGTTTGAGATCTGCTTCTAAGGTAACTCACTCTCAAAACAGTTCACTCCCAAGTGGTGCTGCTTGTCAGCAGGAGCACTGTTCCTTCCCACATGGGCCTGTCCACAGGCTGCTGAGCGTCCTCATGACACCAGGAGCAGTCCACGGGAGAGGGCGAGGTGGACGCCACAGCATCCGTTAAAACCTAGGCTCGGGAGTCACACGTTGTCATTTCTGCCATTGGTTCCACGGGTCAGTCAGCTCTACTCACTGTGGGAGGGGCTTATACAAGAACATGAATAGCAGAGGCATGGATGGTTGGGAGTCATGTTGGTGGCTGGGTGCCACACATCTTCAGTGTCACTGTTGATAAAATGGAACAACAGACCAAAATGGACTCACCTTTGGTAAGCCACACCACCAAACGAAAACTTACCAACTAACCTAATTGCAGTTTCAGTCTCTTCCAGGAGTGAAACTTTAAACCAGTTAGTCTGGAATTTCCTGATCAACGCTAGTGAGGTAGTCTGCCCAACAAGACCCCCTGCCTTCTCCTAAGGCAGTGGTTCTCAACCTTCTGGCCCTTTCTTTAAATACAGTTCCTCATGTTGTGACCCAACTGAAAGGGCGAAGGCTACGCCCTCCACCTTCCCCCAGGGTAAGGGCTACGTCCTCCATCTTACCTTGGCCACATGTTGGGCAAGGAGCTTCTTCACGGAAGTCTAAGACTCTGCTAGCCACACCCAGGAACGGGACATTGACTTGTGCCTGGCCAATCGGCAAAGCACAGTCCTTTCTCCTCCCTTACTCCAACCCCCCCCTATATAACCGGTCTCTGGGAGGGGTTCTCTCTCTCTTGGCCACTTGGCTAGCCGATGTGTCGGTGAGTCTGGTGGATGGAGAGCTCAAGTTAACTTGAATACAGATTCTTATGCTTTTACATCGAATTGGCTCCCTGATGTGGTTTCTTGGGAATCTTGTAATCTGGGCACAACACCAACCATAAAATTATTTTTGTTGCTACATCATAACTGTAACGTTGCTACTGTTATGAATCGTAATGTAAATATCTGATATGCAGGATGGTCTTAGGCGACCCCTGTGAAAGGGTTGTTCGACCGCCAAAGGGGTCGCGACCCACAGGTTGAGAACCGCTGTCTAAGGGACAGTAACCTGCTCTCTTAACTTCAGATCCCTCTTTCTTTCTGCATGGAAACATCTTCCATTT
The DNA here is from genome assembly GCF_028538775.1 of Myotis yumanensis. Classification (NCBI taxonomy): domain Eukaryota; kingdom Metazoa; phylum Chordata; class Mammalia; order Chiroptera; family Vespertilionidae; genus Myotis; species Myotis yumanensis. The sequence goes on from NW_027223754.1 coordinate 168,752,464, forward strand.
TGTACAACTCTTTGGAGCACCCTTCTAGTTGTTAAATGGGATGTTCCCTGATCCGTGAATTGTTTATTAAAGCCAATTACATCTTCAAACTTAACTTGGTTGAATGTTGTTCTTGAACACTACCATCATTCTTTATTCTTAGTTATTGAAAACAAACTATATGCTGGCTCCTTTTCTGGTGTTGGGGGCTGAATAGGAAAAACAAAGATAGAAAACATCCCTGCCCTTCTGACTTTCCATTCTAGTGGAAAGAGACAAATAAATAAGCACATGTCAGGAATGATGGGTACTAGTGAGAAGAATGAAGCAGGCAAGAGCAATCAAGAATAATGGTTGGTGGGGGTGGAGGGGACTGTATATCAAGGGGTTAGGGAAAGCCTTTCTGATCTCTGCTAAAATGTCACTGTATGGCACACCTCTGGTTTGTTTTCATCGGCACCTCTGTTTGAATATGAAAGGGCATCAGAACCCCTGGCCATGTGGGGAGGCAGTGGCAGGGACAGGATACGTGGGGTGGGTACGGTACACCTAGCTGAGGGTGGACCAGATTGAAAATTAAAAGCTATTTTTTTAATGGTATAAAAACCATACATTATAAAACTTACCAGCTTAACCATTTCTAAGTGTACAGTTCTGTGCTGTGCCAGCTCAGCCAAGGGTTTGGTGAGCCTGAGAAGGATTGGCGAAGGATGTACAAAGGACAGACAAAGAGAATAAGCTGGTCTAGGTGGATCTTCCTATGCCTGGCTGAGGCCACAGAGAGAGATCCAGAGGCAAGCTGAGCCTTTATTTTATAGCCAGAGGTAAACAAGGTAGTGGTCACCATAGTTACAGTGTTCTTGTGAGTTTCACTTGTTTTGGCAGCACTTGCTGCACCTCTCACAGCCCATTAGCTACCCAGATAAGATCTAGTGCGGGTCATAAGGTCAAGCTTAATTATGCTAAGAGGGCTTTGCCCTCTAAGCTGGGACTTGTTTGTGGCTTTGCCAACATGTCAGTCTGAGGCTTAACCCTATAGCCACTCCCTACACAGTTCAGCAGTGTTACACACAGTATATATTTATCCCACGTTCAAAGGCTGTTAAATCGCGTTGTTTACCCATATCTTCAGAAAATAATCACTTCTACTGTTGTGGTAAACAACCTGCTTCCCTATTTATAATGGTCTGGCCCTCTAGCAACTTCAGCACAAAATTATAGCTAATTTGCCTACAAACGTCAGGTGGTCATAATAATCTGGCCACTCAGTGTATATTCCCATTGTTGTGCAACAGACCTCTAGAACTTTTTCATCTTGCAAAATTGAAACTCCGTAGTCATTGAACAAGTCCTATTTCTTCCTCCCTTCAGCCCCTGGAAACCAGCACCTACTTTCTGTTTCTTCAAGTTTGACTACGTTAGATATCTCATATACATGGACTCATACAGTGACTGGCTTATTTTATTTACACAACGTGTTCAAAGTCCAGAAACCATCTTTGGATAATTTATATTTTCTTAGTAAAATAGAAAAAAAATAAGGTCATTAGTAAAAGATGAGACTGTGGAGTGAGGTTTAAGCAGAGAGAGGGTTGGAATAGTTATCTAGGACAGCTAGAAGAAAATGGACTAAAGCAATACACAGGATCATACCAAAGACTCACTTGAGGTCATGAATTTAAGTTGAAACCTGCCAGCAATGTCATATATTTTCCCCCTAGTCATGTTCCGTTACTCAGGTCTTTATGTCAAATAGGTGGGCATGGATATAACTAGGGTAGGGTTTTGTCAGGTAAGTTCAACAGAGGTATGTAAGGGGAGGGAGCTGATGGTATAAGTAAGGGAATGCTTTTAACAGGATCCAAAGAATAGAGCAGTGAGGGCATGACTCAAAAAAAAAAAAAAAAGATCAGAAAGTTGTATATTCTGGTGGGTGGGATTACAAGGATCACTGCAGCTATTTCTCACCTGGGTTGCTGCTGAAGCCTCCTTAATTTTCTTCTTATCCTTTCCAATCCATTCTCACGGGTGTGATCTTGACATGAAAATCTGATGAAATGACTCCTTTTCAATCAGTCACTTGAGCCCCTGTCCATATCCCAAGCCTCATCCTCAATACTTCTTCAGCATCTTGAATACTTTGAGAAACTTCAATTGAGATTTTGTTCTCTATCATACCTTCAAGACTTTGCACATGCTGTTCTCTTTACTTTGACCACTTCTCTCCTGTCTTGAACTGGCTTTCACTCACCCACCAGGTCTCAGCTTCAATTTCGCTCCCCCCTGGAAGACTTCCTTGGTGTTCCCCAGTCTGTATTGAATGCCTCTGATACACACTTGCAAAGCATCCTGTATTTTCCCATGCCAGCATTGAATATACCTTCCTGTTAATGCTTATTTGGTTAGTAATATTTTAATTCTCTGTATTTTCTATTGGGGGAGGGGCCCTTGTATGAATAGCTTACTGTATATATGAAGCATATGGTATTTTTATAAATGATTGGATAAAGAAGATATAGTGTCTATACGCAATAGAATACTACTCAGCTAGAAGAAAAGATGAAATACTGCCATTTGTGACAATGGGAATGGATCTTGAGGATATCATGCTAAATGAAATAAGTCCGACAGAAAAAGTTATGAATCATAAGATGTCACTCATAAGTGGGATACAGAACTGAAAGCAACAAATGAACAAACAAGAAAAACAAAAACTCATAGACACAGACAACAGTGTGGTGGTTACCAGAGGGAAAGGTGGCTAGTAAAGGGCAAAGGGAGTCAAATATATGGTGACAGAAGGTTTGACCGTGGGTGGTGGACACACAGTGCAATATACAGATGATGTATCATGGAACTGTATACTTGAAACATATATAATTTTGTTAACCAATGTCACCCAATAAAGTTAATGTAAAAAATTAAACCCTAGCACAAGAGATGCTTCATAAAAGTGATCCTACTTCCTCCTTGAACTCTTCTCTAGGCTTCCAGGACATCTCACTCATCTGACTCCTCCATGCTTAGCAGCCACTCCTCTCCTCCCAGACCTCTAGCTATTAAAAAAAAAAAGTTACTTATTATTATTATTAATCCTCACTGGGGACATACTTAGAGAGAGGAAGGGGGAGAGAGTGGGAGACAGAGAGAGATAAATATTGATGTGAGAAAGAAACATCGATCAGCTGCCTTCTGTACATGCCCCAGCTGGGGATTGAACCCACAACCCATGTACATGCCCTGACGGGGAATTAAACCGGAACCTTTCAGTGCACAGGACAATGCTCAACCAACTGAAACACTCCGGCCGGGCCTCACCAGCTTCTTAAATATACAAATATCCCTGCAAAAGCTTCCAACTTAATCCTAGTTGGCCAATATCTTTCTTATCAGATAGTTGCTACTAGTAAAAACAACATGCCTCTAAAAACAGCGGTAGCAGAGATAGGTTTGGAGGGGAAATATGTTGGGGAGAAAAACCTTGTCTTCCTCAGAACTTCATCTTAAGCCAGTCCTGATCAAGCCATTCACAAGCAACTCCTCCGCCACATTGGTTCAGGGGAACTGGCTCTGCTGAAGGACAGTGAATTATCTTGCTCAGCATCAGTGGCTCATCTGTTGCTCTGATATCTCGGATGCCAAGTAAAGGGCATTGCAAACCAGCTGGAGTGAGAGCGCAATAGCCCTGCCCGCTGGCTTCTCCTTTTTCTCCTCTCCCGTGTAAACACCGCCCAGGGCTGAGGGCTGGAGATTTGTTACTCTGGCCACTTAACAGAGTCTTTAACAATTATTTAAACTATTTTGCCCATAGGGATTCAAAAGTTCTAGTTACACCATAGATTGGTGAAGAAAATGGGAGGGTTTTTTTTTTAAAGAATTGTTTATACCGTCTAAGAAGCAAGGAATGGAAAGAATGACCACTGCTATAGGGTTGTGCATTACCGAGGCAAATCTGAAAAATTTTTAAAAAAGTATTCCAGCCACCGCATTTCCCCTCATTTCTTCATCCACTGGTATACAAATATCTTATCTCAAAGTCTGCTCTCAAGAAAGGATATCTACCTAGGCTCAAGGTGGAAAGACTTCAAAATGAGGACCCAGTATGTCCTGGGTTTGGTTCAGATCTTGACTCTGCTACTTGTTAACTGTGTGGACTTGGGCAAGTTGCTTCACTTTTGCATGTCAGTTTCCTCATTCATTGGGGCGGGGGTCAGGGTAGAAGAGGGAAGTGATGGAGATAAAAATGGCTAACTCTCATTTTATATTTATGTTCTTCTCAACAAATATTTACTTAGTCTTACTATGTGCTGTGCACTTCGAATATAGCAGAAAACAAGACCCAGAACTGGCCCTCAAGAAGCTTATGGTCTCATGAAAACTTTTGAGTGCCAATATATGTACATCATGCAATTGCTAGGAACTTTCACATGCATTAACATTAACCAATTCCCCACAACAGGAGTTGTTATCACTCAGGAGCCCGAGCACTCACAACCTCCACTCCCAGTGGTCTGTGGCTGAGTAGTTGTTCTTTCCATAAATACCTATCGAGGGCCTACTTGTGCCAGGCTTTGTGCTCGGTTCTGGAGATTTAATGGGGAACCTGTTGCTGGAGCAACTGGATTTCATCTGATTAATGTGTTATTTCCTGAACATATTCAAACAACCCTTGGAATGTTTTAGAGTGAGTGTCTCCTGTAACAGTGTGAATCCTATTATTCAGCAGCTTGACATAAAATCTCTGTATTTTCTATATTCACGGAAAAGATAAATAAAACACAAGCTCCCAAATGGATAAAGGGAAGACAACAGGTTTTTATCACGCACATTTCCTGTCATCCTCCCATGCATTTTCTCATTTAATCTTCACAGCTAGGATGTGAGATAGAGATTATAGTCAGTTTATAGAAAAGAAATGGAGATACAGAAAGGTTGAACACAAATGGCACTTTTCAAGTGTATTTTTTAAAAATATATTTTATTGATATTTTACAGAGAGGAAGGGAGAGGGATAGAGAGCTAGAAACATTGATGAGAGAGAAACATGGATCAGCTGCCTCCTGCACACCCCCCACTGGGGATGTGCCTGCAACTAAGGTACATGCCCTTGACCGGAATCGAACCTGGGACCTTTCAGTCCGCAGGCCAATGCTCTATCCACTGAGCCAAACCAGTTAGGGCTCAAGTGTATTTTTGAGGTTACAGTTTGAAACTATTGAAATTAAAAGACCATAAAATATAGTGGCTTAATTGATTAAATTAATGCTTATTTCCTTTTATTTTCTTTTTTTAAAATATATTTTATTGATTTTTTACAGAGAGGAAGGGAGAGAGATAGAGAGTTAGAAACATCAATGAGAGAGAAACATCAATCAGCTGCCTCCTGCACACCTCCCATTGGGGATGTGCCTGCAAGCAAGGTTCATGCCCTTGACTGGAATCAAACCTGGGACCTTTCAGTCCGCAGGCCGATGCTCTATCCACTGAGCCAAACCAGTTAGGGCTTATTTCTTAACAGCCCCAATGTGAACAATCCAGGTTGTCAGAGCAGCTCTCCTCCATAATGTCATTCCAGGACCCAGGTTCCCTTCATCTTGTCACTGCCCTATCCTGCAGGACCAAAGGTGGTCACTGCCACATACATATTCCAGCCTGTGAGAGGGGGAAAGACAACATTTAGTGCAAGTAGCATTGTCCTGAAGGAGATGAGAAATCCTTTCTACTTACACCTCACTGACCTCAACCTGGTTATATGGCCACACCTCGCTGCGAAGGAAGCCTGGGAAGTGTAGCCTATGCCTGGGCAGCCATGTGCCCTGCTAAAACACAAAATGTTCTATTACTAAATAGAAGTTGACAATGAGTACTTAGGGCAGTTAGTTTCTGGCATAGCTAGTAAACAATGAAGCAGGAATTCAAACTCAGATTTTCTGCTTGAAGCCAAGTTCATGCCACTGCCTCTTAGACACAAGAGCTAGAGAACTCTGGTTCTCCAACTATTTGTCTGCAATGCAGAACAACAACAACAACATTTTATTATTATAATTTAGGAGTAAGCAATTGGAATTGTGCGTCAACTTCTCAGAAACATAGGGTATTATTTTTTAACTTTTCTTCCCAGAGATTTACTGATATTCCTCCCCACCCCAGTTTTCCTGGAAATATCTCAAACTTCTAATAGTGGCCTTGTGACTCAAGTGAACTACTTGTTAAATGAGTAACAAAAGAAAGAGGAAAAAATACAGCCACCTCAATAAAATTGCCATTTCCTTGCTAAATCCTTAAGAGGAAATATTTTAAAGGCAGTACAATGCAGCAAACTATAGGTATGTTTAAAGTTGGTTAATATGGAAGAGTCCATCAGGAAGACTAAATGAAATCCCTTTTTTTTTAAGGTTTCTTTCCCCCTACCATTCCTATAAACTGAGATTCTTGAAAGTATATCTTAGGATAAAAAAGAAATATACCTTGTTTGTATATTCTTGGCAAAGAAAGAAATAATGATATTTTTTTAAAGGGGGGTAAAAAAAACTACCCTGTTCATTTAAAACTACTGTTTCTATAATATGGCAGGCTTTTGTTTTTATTTGTTTTTCATCTTTTGAGTAAATTATAAAACCCTATATTTCCTATCTTTAATTTCATATATTATTTCTTAAAGAAGGCCCCTCCAATTGTTTGAACTTCAGGCCCTACAAAAACTAGACCCACCTTGTTAATTACTATATTTCTGGGGCCTAGAGTGCTGCCTATCATAGAATAAACACTCAATAAATGCTTGCTAATGAATGAATGATACCTGACATTTTATAGGAATTCCTAGTGTGTCTTCTCATTCTAGGGAGGGAATTCCTGTTCCTCTCACATGTGTTGCACTTGGCTTCCACATGAATCTTCCAAAAATACCGCCTTTATCATGTCACTTCCCTATTCTAGAAATCTTCAACAGCTTGAGTCCACATGGAGAATACAGTTCAAATCTCCTAGCCTATGGTTCAAGGCCTGCCACATCTGTTCCCATCCTTACCTCCTACCTCTTGTCTTCATGAACACCCCATCACAGACGGATCTACTTACTGCTCCGTGAGCATCCTTACTCCTTCCACCCTCCCAGCCTTCACAATTGCTATTTACATCATCTAGAGATCAGCTTTCCGCCTGTCTCTGCAAGAGCCTTCTCCTGGAGCCCTCCCAGCTTCCAGCAGACCCAGTGTTTTCTCCCTCTTTTGAACTCTCTCCAGGCACACCATTCACTCAGAACTGCCTCTATTACTAGTTACCTCCCCTGTCTCTGGTCCTTCTGCCCTTCTGGGTTACACTAGCACTTTGCCAAGGGACTACTCTCCCGCATTGGAGCCATCCCTAGTTTAAAGCCCCCCAGTTGAGACTGTAGAGATCCTAACAAAAATCTGTTGGATTGTATATTTGGAGCCAACTGGGAAGAAATAACAGAATTTCACAGCTTCCCTGGAACCAAATAACATCACCAGAAATGTCAACAGAAAAGAAGTAATGAAAGAATGGCAATATAATACTTTAATGCAAGTTTCTGAATCATAAATTCTTCAGGGCAGCTCCATAATAGTTCCTGAAAAGTGCCTTGTTTGGGGGAAGTTGTTGCAGGATTGCACCCCCAAAGATATTACAGCGTAGCAATCGGTAAAGTGGTGACCATTGAGATGGTGATTGATGACAGCAATGTGAAGAGAGCTCTAGTCCTTGAAGGTTGATGAGACCTCGTCAGCAGAATTTACTCTGTTACTGCCATCTAGGTTGCAACAACAAAGGGAACAACGTTTTTCCAAAGGAAAGTATAATTTCTATTTCATTTTTTTAAAATGGTGACATTTCCCCCTAAGGCATAATGAGTCTTCTTCAAACTATACTTTTAGGAAATGAGGAAGAGCTTTTGTCTCCTGCTAGCATCAGGCGCGCGTGCGTGTGTCTTAGGGATAGGCAAAACAAAAGCTCTTTAGTAGAAGTTAAAATTACAGCCCTAAAAAAATCACTCAGATATACTATTTTATTTCAGTTTAGACTCATTTCCAATTGTACTTAATCTTTTCCAGGCTCGTTATTACTTTCTCTTACAGTTTCCACTGTGAAATGACACTTTTAGTCTCTTTTGCCCTCTATTGAATTGCCCTGGTAATAACAATAACTAGCAAAACGCTAGTTCTCTAGCAGGTGGGGAAGGCATAAATATTTGATCTCAGATCAGTGATGTGTATAATTGTTGCTATAGAGAAACTCTTTGATTGCTGCCCAAATCTGCAGGCCTATTAAAATTTAATTTCTGGGTCTTCTCCACCTATCTAAAAGTCAGAATATTTTATAGCATGTAAGCTAACCCTTCCCTGTTCCTATGACAAACTATTCTCCATCTCCAAGGGGATGAAGCCAGAAGAAATGCAACTCACCCACAGGGATAGAAATTGGATATTAGAGAGCTTCAATAAGCACTAAAAATTTGGGGAAAGAAATATTGTCTTCTCTAAGCATCATTAAAAATGGGATAGATTCATTTGTCTGCGTATCTTTCTGTTAATATTGACAACTTCCGAAAAGCTGTTCGAAAGCAAAATAGGAAAAAATAGATATGAAAGTAATTAATGTATTAGCTTGCCTTTATAAACATTTTTAAAAAATGAAGTCAATACTAAGAAATTGGAAAACTATAATTCCTAACTAAATGCTATTCATAAATTGTAGTATTTACAGAATTCTAACCACAGAAAGAAAAGATAAAGCAAATGTTCTTAGGGCAACAACTGCAGAAGTATAATACATGAAGTTTTTCTTCCTAATACATCACAATTGTAAGTGGGATTTGGTTACTGGCTAACTCATCTCATTATATCCAGATGAATGAAGTACTAAAGAAGTAGATAATCCTGAAGCTTAATTTTATGCATCAGTTTCAAAGGCTCTCAGCTGCACCCGAAGCTGTTATTATGGTAACACAAGTAACTGATCTATTGTCTACCTCTCCTAGTTTTCCTCCTAATAAGATGGGATGTACATCCTAAAGGGATAAAAAGTCTAGCAGCGCATAATGATAGATGAGCTATTCATAAATTCCCCCCCAGAACACTCAAGACTGACCAAAGGGTCAATGTAAAAAACAATCTAATGAGATTTTTAGAAATTTGAGATTTCCCCCATTGATAGGTGTTATGTAGCTAATTACCCTCCTGGGGTTTAAGATAGGAGAGGCCAAAAGTACTAGTTAGGCTCTGGAGTCAAATAGTACTGGTTATACCACTTATTGTTGTGTGATCTTAAGCAAGTTTTTAAACCCTCCAGGCCTCAATTTCCTCATCTGTTTAATGAGAGATACAACTTCATAGAGTTGTTTTATTATTCTATTTTTTATTTTTTTCGTTGATTTTTTTTTAGAGAGACTGGAAGGAATAGGGAGAGAGACAGAGAGAGAAACATTGATGTAGATGTGAGAGAAACACATTGATTGGTTGCCCTCAGCACGCATCAGGATTGACCAAGGCCATTGCAACTGAAGTAGGTGCCCTTGACTGGAATTGAACCTGGGACCTTTCAGTCTGTGGGCCGATGCTCTAACCACTGAGATAAATCAGCTAGGGCTTGAAGATTAAATGAAACAATATCTGTAAAATACTAGGAAAAGGCTTGGCCAGAATAGACTTTTGACTAATATAAGTCATTATTATCACCACTAACAATGGGCATGATTCTCAACATTATCTTATTATTTTTAGCATCCTATCTAATAAAAGAGAAAGATGCAAATTGACCGTGGCCCCAAATGCTTCCCATTGGCTAATCAGCATATCCTTATGCAAATTAACTGCCAACCAAGATGGCGGCCAGCAGCCATGCACTGAAGTGAACAGGAGGCTTGTTTGCTCCAGTGAAGGTGGAAGCCAAGGTTCCCCGCCTGACTTGCCGGCCTCTGAGCTGCAACTCTAAGCAACTATGTTACAAATATAGTAGGTAAACAAAACCCCAGAAACCTGCTTTCAGCCAGCCGGGCTTCAGCCAGCAGGATCGCAACAGTGTTACAATTATAGAGCCCAAACAAACCCAGATCCCTGCTTTCAGCAGCGGAGGTCTCATAGCTGGAGCCGAGCCTCAGAGCTAAAGCTGGCCCAGAATAAAAAAAAAAAAAAGAAAAAAGGGAGAGGTTGGGAGCTTCAGTCACCCGCCAGCCTGAAAACTGCCCTCAGCCCCTCACCCAGACTGGCCAGGCACCCCAGTGGGGACCCCCACCCTGAAGGGGGTGTGACCCGATGCAAACAGCTATCATCTCCTCACCCAGGCTGGCCAGGCACCCAAGCGGGACCCCCACCCTGATCCAGGACACCCTTCAGGGCAAACCAGCCAGCCCCCACCCATGCACCAGGCCTCTATCCTATATAGTAAAAGGGTAATATGCCTCCCAGCACCGGGATCAGCGTGACAGGGGGCAGCGACCAAACCCCCTGATCGCCCCGCGGCTCTGTGTGTGACAGGGGGCAGGGCCACAACCTTCCTATCCGCCCTGCTCTGTTTGTGACAAGGGAAGGAGCCCCAATCCCCTGATCAGCCCTGCTCTGTGCCTGATAGGGGGTAGCTCCCGAACCCCCTGATCGCCCTGCGGCTCTGTGTGTGACAGGGTGCGGCACCCCAACCCCCTGATCGGCCCTGCTCTGTGTGTGACAGGGTGTGGCGCCCCAACTGCCCCCCACCCCCCCACGGGCCCTCCTCTGTGTGTGATGGGGTAGAGCCATAACCTCCCCATCGGCCCTGGCCTGAGTGTGACAGTGGCGGCGCCCCAACCCCCTGATCGGCCCTGTTCTGTGGGTGATAGAGGGCGGCGCCCCAACCCCCTGATCCGCCCTGCTCTGTGTGTGACAGGGGCCGGTGCCCCAACTCCCCTATCAGCCCTACTCTGTGAGTGACAGCGGGGAGCTCCTCAACCCCCTGATCAGTCCTGCTCTGTGCATGACAGGGGGGAGCTCCCCAACCCCCTGATGGGCCCTGCTCTGTGCGTGACAGGGGGTGGCGCTGCAACCTCCCCATCAACCCTGCCTTGAGTGTGACAGGGGATGGTGTCCCAACCCCCCAATCGGCCCTACCCTGAGCGTGACTAGGGGTGGCATCGCAACCTCCCGATCCGCCCTGCTCTGTGCATAACAGGGGGCGGCGCCCCAATTCCCCAATCATCCCTGCTCTGAGCCCGACCAGGGGCTGTACCTAGGGATTGGGCCTACCCTCTGCCACCTGGGAGTGGGCCTAAGTCAGCAGGTCGTTATCTCCCGAGGGGTCCCAGACTGCGAGAGGGCACAGGCCGGGCTGAGGGACCACCCCTCCCCCTGAGTGCACAAATTTTTGTGCACCGGGCCTCTAGTTAATAATAAAGATAATAGTAACAACCGTAACAGGGAGAATTTCCCTAGCCATTTGTTGAGAGAGAAAGCTAAGAGAAGAAGTCCGACCTCTGTGCATGCTCCTTCCCAATCAATACACATTGTGTTGGAGGCTGTGGCCCAGGACAGGGAAAGGCCTGCAGGATTCCTTGGCATCACCCAGGGACCCCATCTGGTCTCTGCCTCCTGCCCTCTTTCTAATCGGGATTCAGAGCCATTCAGGTTATTGATCAGCCATGGGAGCTTTGAGCTGTCAGTTAAGTGGTTCTTTGTTTCAGGTATGCAGAGTCCTGATTTAAGCCAAGAATTAGAATGAGGGAATTATTAGACTGTTTAACCTTTTTCCATAGAAAACTGTTGCACAACCCTGAGCCCCAAAAGTCAGACAGGATGAGATTTGTATTGTCAATACTGTACATATCTGTAATTCTGAAGTAACAAGTAGCAATTTGTTTCAAATATTAGTAATTTAAAAATTAGATATAAAAAAATCCTTTTTCTTTTTTGTCATTACCTTGTGAGGGTGGGGGTGTTGACATATATTATCTACTAGTGCAGCATTAGCTCCTCTTTCAGATGCTTTTTGTGGATTATACATGCAGGTGAGGAAGGGGACCCTGAATTTGGAAGAGGTTACCTCCAAAGAACAAAGGGATTATCTATTAATATGCACCCAGGGAGATTTGGGAAGTCTGAGCAACGTGACCAGGGTTGAGTCTCTGGGGGGTAGGGCTGGAGACATTGAGATTTCATCACCTCTAGTGTAATCTCTCTGAAGAAAGACCAAGTTATAAAGAGAATGAGGAAGGCTGAATAGCAAAAATAATTCAATTAATTTTATTTTTCTCAAGGGGACAAATGGAATCTGAAGAACTACTATGAACTAGTAAATCAACAACTATGTTTTCTGAGGAGGCAAGATGGAATATTAAGCTTTTATGATCTGGATGACATTTCACTCAGAATTATATCCCTTCCTTAGTCTACTCCCGTTCTCTCTTCTTTCTTTGTAAATTTAGTTAATACCTATTGAATGGCTGCTGTGTGCAAAATTCTGTGCCAGGCACCTTGGTCACAGCAGAGAGCAAAAAGGGACCCTGTCCTGGCCAGCTCAGTTATTATGGTAGCAGGAACGACTACATATTTCTTCATTGCAACCTAACTAATTGGGGTTTTGATTTGTGCATCAATCTGAAATAAATTGGTTAATGTGAGTCTGTAAGAGGCTGATTATCTAGATACACGGACCAAATTGAGTTTCTAAACCTACTAAGCAAGAGCCAAACCATCAACTGTGGAGACACACAGAAGACACTGTGACCTTAGGCACTGCCTCTGTGGGTATATTTCTCTGAGAACTAACCCATTCTCATTACTTTCACCAGGAAGGAGCAGTTCTTTTTTTTTTTTTTATTATATATTTTTTATTGATTTCAGAGAGGAAGGAAGAGGGGGAGAGAGATAGAAACATCAATGATGAGAGAGAATCATTGATCGGATGCCTCCTGCACACCCTACACTGGGGACTGAGCCGGCAACCCAGGCATATGTCCTGACCGGAAACCTCTTGGCTCATAGGCTGATGCTCAACCACTGAGCCACGCTGGCTGGGCTTGGAAGGAGCAGTTCTTATTCCATTTCATACATACTACCATACAAATGCGCATGTTTTGAAAAATGTGAAAAACAAACATTGATTTTGGTTTTGTTTTTAGTGGCAGTGTCTCCTGCCCTGCCCTGGACTTTCTGTGTGGTATGCACGTGCAACTCTGAACAGGTAAAGCAGCAGGGAGAGGGTGCTGGAAACAGAGATGAATGTGAAGGGGATTTTCCTAAGTACAAAAATTGGCGCTAAAAGCCAATGGATATAATCCAATAGCTAAAGAAAGTGTGATGAAAACAATGATTGCACAGCATCAATCAAGCTCTTTATATTCCAAATTTCAAGAATTAATTCTACAATATTTTTATTATTTTATATCCTGAAATTACCCAAGGCACTGATCTAAATCTAACCATGTGATTATAAATTTCTTAAAAAGTCATGAAGTCCTTCACAAATTATTCAGTTACTCAAGATTAAGTGTTATACTGGCTATTTTATTCTTTTTTTTTATTTTTTATTTTTATTTATTTTATTTTATTTTTTAAAAAATATATTTTATTGATTTTTTACAGAGAGGAAAGGAGAGAGATAGAGAGTCAGAAACATCGATGAGAGAGAAACATCGATGAGCCGCCTCCTGCACATCTCCTACTGGGAATGTGCCCGCAACCCAGGTACATGCCCTTGACCGGAATCGAACCTGGGACCTTTGAGTCCGCAGGCCGACGCTCTATCCACTGAGCCAAACCAGTTTCGGCTATTATATTCTTGAATAAATCCTATTATTGATTATTTGTACAAATGATTTACACATATTACTACATGTTTTGCTTTCTGCTTATTAAGTCTTAAACCCTTAAAAGATGAGATTAAAAATTGCTTGGAATAATATATTTTACATGAATAAAATGATTTAAAAACAACTGCAAAAGAAGCAATTTAATTGCATCTACTTAAAATTGCTAAAAAAGCTCCATTTATGGGAGTTAAAATTGTCCTTTATTTTTATTTAGTGTTTTATTTTTACCCAGTGCTTTGAATTTGAATTTATTGATTGATTTTTAAAATATGTTTTCATTGCTTTTTAGAGAGAGAGGAAGGGAGAGGAACAGAGAGACAGAAACACTGATGAGAGAGAAACATCATCCATTGGCTGCCTCCTGTATGCCCCCTCCTGGGGATCGAGCCTGAAACCCGGGCATGTGCCCTAACCAGGAATTGAACCAGTAACCTCTTGGTTCATGGGTCTACTATGCTCAACCACTGAGTCACACCGGCTGGGCTATTGACTGATATTAAAGAGAGAGAGGAAGGAAGAGAGAGAGAGAAACATCAATTTGTTGTTCTACTTATTTATGCATTCATTGATTGATAATTGTAAATACCCTGACCAAGGATTGAACCCATAACCCTGGCGTATTGGGACAATGCTCTAACCAACTGAACTACCTACTCAGCCAGGGCTACCCAGTACTTTCGAACTATTTGTTTTCCTTAATTACTCTGACCCTACAATGGGAATGGGAATAGATAGCACAAACATACCCTGACACACTTATGTAAAAAGCTCACATTGGACTTGATTAATGTGTGCAAAACATGTCCCCAAGGCTCTTTTCCCATGGCATAGCTCTGGCAGTGATCAATAGATTGTCTCTCTTCGAAGGTCATGACTCTTGTTGGAAAAAACTTCAACCAGGTGTAAATAGAGTCCCCCATTATCCATGGGGGATACCTTCCAAGAACCCCAATGGATGCCTGAAACTATGGATAGTACTGAACCCTATATATACTATGTTTTCCTTAAACATGCACACCTATGGTAAAGTTTAACTTATAAATCAGGTACAGTAAGAGAGTAACAATAATAACTAATAATCAAATAGAACAAGTATAACAATATACTGTAATAAAAGGCATGTGAATGAGGGTGATCTCTCTCTCTCTCAAAATATCTCATTGTACTGTACCTACCTTTTCAGTTGAAGGAAGCACTTTATGGCTTCTCTTTGGCATATTCAAATTGCCAGCATCACCGCTCTTGCACTTTGGGGTCACTATTAAGTAAAATAAGAGTTACTTGAACACAAGCACTGCGATACTGTGACTGATCTGAAAACCATGATGGCTGCTGAGTGACTAACAGGCAGGAGTGTCAAGAGCGTGGAGATGCTGGACAAAGGGCTGATTCATGTCCTGGGTGGGATGGAGCGGACCAAACGAGATTTCCTCATGTACTCAGAATAGCCCAAAATGTAAATCTTATGAATTATTTATTTCTGGAATTTTCCACTTAATATTTTCAGATAGTGGTTGACTGTAGGTAACTGAAAATGTGGAAAGGGAAACTGTGAATAAGGGGGGGACTACTGTGTTTTCTTGTGCCTAAGAAATACATGTTCACTAATTTTACAGCTTTGTTTTAGTATGCTTCACTACAACGATACTAGTAATAATACTATTACTGTTAAAAATTGGCTAGTATGTCAACTAACTAAAAAGCATGTAAAATTAAATACTTGACTGTATTATAAAACCACCTTGTTATGAAACACAATAAGTAGTTACTTATATTAAACTCATTAAGATCCCAAAAAATTGCAAAGAAAAAGGCAAGCACATTCTCAAAATAGCGAACATCTAAGCACTCACTATGTGGCAAGAAGTATGTCAAGCGCTTCATGTGTTAATTCATTTAATCTTCATGACAATTTTGGAACCCTGATACTATTATTCTCCCATTTTAGAGATGAAGAAGATAGTGTCATAGAATGATCAAGTAACTTACCCAGTGGGCATGGCTGAACCCAGGCAGTCTGGCGCCAGGGCCAGAACTCCTCTACCATTCAGCTACGCCACTGCTTGGTGACACCCCAGAATCCTATATAATAAAAGCCTAATTACAAATTGTTCTACCGGGAGTTTGACTGCTCACTATGACGTGCACTGACCACCAGGAGGCGGCACCAAACATGGTGGGCATCAGTGACGTGGCACTGGCAGCAGCGGCACTGGAGGTACTGCCGGCCCCATGGGCCCCGACGAGAGGGGGACTGCGGCAGGATGGTGGAGCAGGTGGTGCCAGGCCAAGGCGGATGTGAGCAGGGGCCTGATCGTCCCACCGATCGCCCCACAGACTGCGACCAGCTGTGGTGGCGGGGGGGGGGGGGGGGGGGGGGGCGGGGAGGGGGGAGGGGGAAGGGGCAGGGCTGCTGCCAGGCTCCCAGGTGCTGAGGGAGTGAGGGAGAGGGGGTAGCCGGGCCCCCGACCGATGCCCTCAGGCGGGATGGTGGAGCAGGTAAGGGGTTGGCTCCAGGCCACAGTGGGGTGCCAGGCGGGGCTGTGGGGCTTCGGGGCTGTAAGGCTGGAGTATGAGCTGGGGCCCAATCCCCGCAGGCCACCCTGAGGGACCCCACTGGTGCATGAATTTGTGTACCGGGCCTCTAGTCACAAATAATAGCTCAGAAGAGAAATCAGGGATCATTTATTCAAGTTTTTTTAAACACACATAACCATTGTTCTCCAAAGCCCGTCAATAAAACAGCACTGTGGCCAGTGTGCATGCCACCCCAAGAACAGAAAGGGGCTTTCTTTATCAGACTTCAAAAGTTCTGGTCCCAACAAGACTGGAGACAGATGCACCATACCCACATGCTACTCACCAGTTGTCACCCAGCAAGCTTCTGACTGCTGTTTGGCTTTTCATGTCCGTCTGCCCAAAAGGGAGAGAACGCTCTGATTACAGAAATAGGAGTATTCTAAACCCTGACACAGTAATGTCCTCTTACAAATTAACAGACTGGTATTTATCTGCATGTGCTCTGCCCTAAGAGTTGAACACATCACATCCTGCATTATGTGTCAGAGGAAGGAGCACACCCCTGCCTGCATTCAAAGTCCCTCCCTTTCCTGAACTTCTCACTGAACTTGGACCAAACCATTGTGCTTTAGAATGGAGTGTCTCCAGGAGTCTCCACCTTTCCTCAAACAGCTAGACTCTTGGTGGTCCACCCTTGGGTTCCCATCTCATGTCCCTCAGCACGTCAGGCCCTCCTAATCGGTCATAGTCACAACAAAATCCTAAAAACAGCAATAGCAATAGATACATCAAATTCTGGCATGGTTATGATGAGGAAACTAAAACTCAGAGTTTATTTATTTAAAAAAATATTTTATCCTTACTGGAGGGTATGTTTATTGATTTTAGAGAGAGAAGAAGAGAGAGAGAATGAAAGAGAGACATCAATATGCGAGAGAAACATGGCTCCCTTGCTAACTGAGCCATCCACCAAGGGCTGAATGAAGCTCAGAGTTCAGATGGCCAGCACTCAAGGAGACACAGCTGGTGACCGGTTGGCCCAAACCCAAGGCTCCTGATTCCTAGTTCTGTGCTGCCCCCTAGTGGTCTCCTGTTAATAGCCCCTCTTCCCTTCCCTCAGAAGAAACAAATGAATTAACTGATTCACAGAAGAAATTAGAAAGAAATCTTATACGTAGTTTACATTAGTTTTCAAACTAGTTATTTTGAATGTTTTTAGGAATAATGATCCTATCAAAAATGCTTCTAATTTAGCTAAAATGCCACGATTGCATTAAATTTAAAAGGCCCATTTGAGGATTATTTGGTGCTTTAAAAGGTGAGAAAAATAAATACAATAGCATTGGAAAACATTGTGGTGTGTTTTCACCTGAAAATTATGTTCAAGGGACACCCTGGAATTATTTTCAAGAGACAGGGCCTAGACTCTTAGGATTCTGCCTTTCTAGACTATATTGTTTGTAAATTTTATTGCTCTTCAAGACTGCGAGAAGGACTCCAATATTGGCAATATATTACTGCCATGTAAAAATACTGTTTACTTTAAAGTCTTTCAAAGGAATAGACTGCACTTGGTCTATGTTCTTTTCATTCTCTCCTATGTCCCTAATAATATATATGCATGCAAATACCATGTGACAATATATCAAGTGGAACTCCCACTTTCAATCTGAAGGTTCAGAGATAAATGTCCAAAATTTCACATATAACATAGTCACACGCACACATGTATACATATGCATGCGTGTACAATTAAATATTCATTACTGTATTCTATCAAATATTACAAAGGTATGAGAAGGTAAAAACATTCTTCCCCAAAGCAAACCCACATATTGTGATTCAAGTTGAAAACCCGAGTGTAACCTTAGAAACCATCGTTCCAAATTCACAAGCCAAGAACAAAGGTTTGATGTCCTTTTTCCTCAGTTCACCCTAAGACAGTGGTTCTCAACCTTCTGGCCCTTTCTTTAAATACAGTTCCTCATGTTGTGACCCAACCATAAAATTATTTTCGTTGCTACTTCATAACTGTAATGTTGCTACTGTTATGAATCGTAACGTAAATATCTGATATGCAGGATGGTCTTAGGCGACCCCTGTGAGAGGGTGGTTCGACCGCCAGAGGGGTCGCGACCCACAGGTTGAGAACTGCTTCCCTAAGAGATGGCGGGTTCTGGTCACTCCAAAGTTTGCAAAATCTAAATTTAAAGCAAGTTTTACAAAGCACTTGCTACAGCAATGCACTTGAGCCCAAGAGGAAATAGCAATTCAGTAAACACCAACTCTTGATTGCAATCGACAGCATGGTCTGGGGATCAACTGTTCTTCACAACAGGTGCAACAGATGGTGCCCCCCCCCCCCCCCCCCACCCAGCACACACATGCCTTTGTGCTGCCCTTTACCAGTGGACACAAAAGCTACCACTTACTTTGATGAGTGTGTTCATCTCCTGGGAGTGCAGAGGGCTCAGTTTTGGCCCTTTTTCCAATGGCTTGGTTGTCCGTAGTGAAGATACCAGGAAGGCTTCAGGTCACACCACTGTCTCCAGGCTGTGAGAAAAAAAAGAACAGATCAGGCCTCTGCAAGGTTCAATTTAGGAGATGTGTGGGTTCTGTGATTTTCTTCTCATAAATTTGTCAAACTATGATTTCCTCTGCGTTGGAAATAATGGCGTTGATAACATGGGAGAGGAGACATTCTACCTAGTAAATCATGATGATGTTTGCAGAATGCTCTGAACAAAATCTGCCAGAGGCAGAAATGCTGAGATATATACATAACAAAGGGGCTCCCGTATAGCATAGAAAAATCCAGTCGGTTGTTTATGTAGTCAAAATCATTTAGGCCAAGACAAGTTAGTGGAGGCTTAGAAACAGAATCTATTAAAAAATTGAGCATTTGAAGTCTAAATAGGGTCTTCAATTACTCCAAATACATGAATTGTTTTGAAAATGTCAGAGATGTAAGCAATCACCTATTTTCCACCTCCATTACTTGTAAATTGTAAGGGGAAGGCTTCAAGCTGTAAACTTCACAGAGAAAATCCTCCTTACCATAAGCAGTGCTGTTCTTCATTGGTTTATTAAAGGAATGGGCCGGGTCGGAACATAGCATAGACTTTTAGCAGAGTTAAAACCCCCCAGTGAATTCACAGGAATCCCTTTTACAACTTGCCTCATGGATGTCAAATAGGTTTTCCTTAACTGCTTTCAGTAATAAGAAAATCGCCATCTCAAAGGGCAAGTAATTCTGTTTTCAAATAACTTGAATCATTAGACTTTTCTTTCTCACTTTAAGGTGAAATCTATCCCCTGTAACTTTCATCCCCTGGTCTACTCTCTGGAGCTATAAAAATAAGAGTTGTTCCCCTTCTATGTAATAGCCTCCTAGATCTTCAAAGTTCACTCTTACCTTCTGCCCAAGTCTCTCCTCTTTCCTGGTAAATATCCTATTTCCTCAAAGCATGAATAACATAATCAATCATCTTCCCTTCCTCATTCATTCTCCCCTGATTGTGCTCAAGTTTGATCTTTTGAAAATTCAAGCACATTCCTGTATCGTGAAACTCCTTTCCTCTTTTATCTCTGAGTGTTTCCCCTCTGACAAACAAGCAAGCTAGCAAATGAATTCTCTCTCTCTCGCTCTCTCTCTGTCTCTCTCATTATATTTTAGTTTTCATTTTATTTCTCTTTTCTCTTTCAAAGTCAGTTTTTTAAATAGTATTTTGCACTCACTTTCCCCATTTCCTCCCTTCCAAGGCCACTGCAGTGTGGCTTCTGTCCCCGTACCCTGCTGACATCATTTATGAGAGTATCACTGTTGACCCTTGAAGGCTTGTGGCAAGGTGGCCCGAGAATGGGCCTAGGTGTCAGACTGATGTGGTGTCTTGGATCCACTTGCTCCTTGTGTGACCTTGGCAAGTATTTAACTTCTTCTCAGTCTCAGTTTCCTCATTGATGAAATAGATTGTTGTGATGACCGAATAAGATAATGTAGGAAGAGTGTTAAAGGGCGTGGCCCACAGTTGGTGAGCAACATCTGTAGCAGTTTATCATCATCATCATCATCATCATCATTGCTCTCACCGGTGGCTGTCAGACTTTAGGGCACATCAGAACCACCTGGTAGGCTTGTTAAAACAAATTGCCGGACCCCAACCCCAGGGCTTCTAATGCAGTGAGTCTGGGCTGGGGTTGGGAATGTGCATTTCTAACAAGTTCTCTGGTGCTGATGCTGATGCTGCTGGTTCAAGAACTACACTTTGAGACCCCTCCTCACCTAAACCTTTGCCACTCTAAGTGTAGCAGCAGCACTGGCATCACCTGAGAGCTTTCTGAACTGCCACGCCCCAGACCTCCTGAGTCACATTCTCTGTGTTCACAACACATCAAATGACTCTTATTCACATTAAGGTTTGAGAAACATGGAACTACCGTTAGATGTTTCTTGGTCCTTCTGTTAGATTCAGGAAGACCTAATGCTTTGTTTCTCTCTTCATTTAGATATCCCTTAGCTTCTCAGACAAAATTTTCTCTTGGCTTTTCTTTGATTGTTCCTTCTCAATCTGATTTTTCTGCCTCTAACCTAAAGTCCTCTCTCAGGTTCTGTTTTTCTCCTGTCTGGACTCTGCATGCCTGTGTTGGTTAAGATTTGATTCAACAGCAAGTAGCAGTAATCCTCCTCTCCTCTCCAAAACAAAACAGTGGTTTTGATGAGCTAAAAGACCACTTCTTGTTCATGTCAAAGTCTAGATGTGGGCATCATACCAGTATTGGTATGATGAGTCTGCTCCACAAAGCTTTCAATTACCCACATTCCTTTTATTCTGGTTCTTCATTCTTCGTGGCTTCCACTCCCAATGCCACTCTTAGTTTAAACACAGCCATCACATCCATATTACAGCCACCAGGAAGGAGGAAAGGATGAAGAAAAAGGGCAAAAGACAGCTACCAGCCATCTTTTACTGAAGGCTGCTAGGAGCTGCCACCAGGTACAACTGATTATAGCTCATTAGCCAGAACTCAGTGAGATTGCTCATATAGCTGCATTAGAGAGGAGGCAATGTAGTTTGTCTCAATTACAAAGTCTCAATATGCAACTACAGAGGTAGCAGTCAGCCACGTCCCACAATTCACCCATGTATTATCCATCTTACTACACATAGAATACACTCCACTCCTCCCCAGGTAAGATGTATTAGTTTGCTAAGGCTGCTGTAACAAAATACCACAAGCTGGGTGGCTTAAACAACAGACATTTATTACCTCACAGTTCTGGGGGCCAAGGCCAAGGTGTTGGTGGAGTTAGTTCCTTCTGAGGGCTGTGAGGGGAAGAATTGTTCCAGGTCTGTCTCCTTGGCTTGTAGAAGATCCTTGTCATGTCCTGGATGAACACTTGTTTCTGGATGAACACTATGCCCAAATTTCCCCCTTCTGGAAAGACACACCAGAATTTGGATTAGGGGCCCACTCAACTCCAGCAGGACCTCATCTAAGCTAATGACGTCTTCAACTCTATTTCCAAATAAGGCCACATTCTGAGGTATTAGGGGTTAGGACTTCAATACATGAATTTGGAGGGGGACACAATTCAACCCATAACAAGCTATTTTCTATTCAGTTATTGAAACCAGTTCCAAATCTCTGATACCTAGGGTCAGGTGTTCATACCTGGTCCAAATGGTTGTGGCTGGAAGAGGAGGGGGGGACATGTTACAATGACTGCCCATATCTGCCAGATGGCCCATGATCATATTCAAGGTAGTTTCCCTTGGAAGGGGCTGTGGTTCGGCTCATCTGTATCATAGATCTAATTGCTAACTCTACTGACCATGCCACCTGCCTAACAGCCCCCTTGCTTTAGTGAACATCATTATGCCATTTGCTACTCCCTCTGCTTCATACATTTTTCTAGGCATTCAAGTGGCTCATTCAGATTCTGTTCAAATATCACCTTCAGAGAGAAGCCTTCATGGACTTTTCTGTCTAAAATAGTCCTTTCCTCTTCCCATTACTTCCTAACCCTTTCCTATGTTTTATTTTTCTTTCATAACATTTGTCACTACCTGACATTATATTAGACACATCTGTGTTTATTCTTTGTGCCCCTCACTAAAATAGAAACTTCATGAAGGCAGGGACTTAGTATATTTTACTTACCTCTGTAGCTCCAACACCTAAAACACAGTGCTCAATACATTGGTGAAGATACGAATAAACCTCCAAGATCTTTACTTTACCGTACACAGATCCTGTAACCTGTAGACAAAAAATAGTCTGAGAGTAGGAGAATAAGTCCTCTAAATTTTGCTTCTGGGTTAGTATTTCTATGAGTTTATAATTCTGCAGCCTATACATTAAATAATCATGTAGGCATAATGGCTGCTTTTGAGGTTTCACCTGGTTTGAGGATTCCACTTAATTTTCCCACCTTCTCTGATAGATGCTCCAAACTATAGGTTCTCATTAGCACAATGATTTCAAACTATGGGCCATGACTCATTAGGAGGCATGAGGTTGACTTAACGGACCAGAACCATTATTTTTTATTTTATTTTATTTTTTAAATTTTATTTTATTGTTTAAAGTATTACAGATAGTAGTACATATGTCTCCTTTTTTATTTTTTTCCCCATTGACCTTCCCCCAGCCTCCCCTACCCCCCCCGGGCACATGCCCTCACCCCCCCACCCCCCAGAGTCTGTGTCCATTGGTTATGCGTATATGCATGCATACAAGTCCTTTGGTTGATCTCTTACCTCCCCCCCACAACCTTCCCACTGTAATTTGACAGTCTGTTCCATGCTTCTCTGCCTCTGTATCTATCTTTTTGTTCATCAGGTTATAATGTTCTTTATTATCCATAAATGAGTGAGATCATGTGATATTTATCTTTCTCTGATTGATTTATTTTGCTTAGCATAATGCTCTCCAGTTCCATCTATGCTGCTGCAAATGGTAAGAATTCCTTCTTTTTTATAGCAGCATAGTATTCCATTGTGTAGATGTACCATAGTTTTCTAATCCACTCATCTGCTGATGGGCATTTAGGCTGTTTCCAAATTTTAGTTATTGTAAATTGTGCTGCTATGAACATAGGGGTGCATATATCCTTTCTGATTGGTGTTTCTGGTTTCTTGGGATTTATTCCTAGAAGTGGGATTACTGGGTCAAAATGGCAGTTCCATTTTTACATTTTTGAGGAAACTCCATACTGTTCTCCACAGTGGCTGCACCAGTCTGTATTCCCACCAGAAGTGAAGGAGGGTCCCTTTTTCTCCGCATCCTCTTCAGCACTTGTCATTTGTAGATTTGTTGATGATAGCCATTCTGACAGGTGTGAGGTGGTACCTCATTGTCGTTTTGATTTGCATCTCTTGGATGATTAGTGACTTTGAGCATGTTTTTATGTGTCTTGTGGCTTTCTGAGTGTCCTCTTCCAAAAAGATTCTATTTAGGTCCTTTGCCCATTTTTTGATTGGATTGTTTATTTTCCTTTTGTTGATTTGTATGAGTTCCCTGTAAATGTTGGAGATTAAACCCTTATCGGAGATAACATTGGCAAATATGTTCTCCCATGCAGTGGGCTTTCTTGTTGTTTTGTTGGTGGTTTCTTTTGCTGTGCAGAAGCTTTTTATTTTGATGTAGTCCCACTTGTTTATTTTCTCCTTAGTCTCTCTTGCCCTAGGGTCTGTGTCTGTAAAGATATTGCTACGACATATGTCTGCAATTTTGCTGCCTATGGAGTCTTGTAGGATTTTTATGGTTTCCCGTCTTACATTCAAGACCTTTAGCTATTTTGAGTTTGTTTTTGTGTATGGTGTAAGTTGGTGACATTATTAAAGGGAAAAAAACACTAGATGTTAGAGCTTGTCACATGTTTTAAGAATAAATATTATTTTATAAAATTTGTTTCAGTTTTATATACCTACGGACATGTACACTGTGTTACAAAGTAAAATGTATTTCTTACTTTGGGTCGTGGCCAAAAAACAGCCACTGTTTTTGTCCCCAGGGAACAGAAATACAAGGAGTTTATCTAAATGTAATTTTTTGGCTATCAAATTTTCACTCATTTCAATTCAGGTTTTTTTTTTTGTTGTTGTTCAGAACAATCAGTTTGGTTAACTCATTGTTTTCAAAAACAATCTTTGCTCTTGAAAAGCTTGCGTTCTAGCAGGGAGAGTGGAAATACAATACAGTATGGTTGATTCGATCTTATAGGAGTCCAGAGCAGGGAGCAATTAATTTTGAGAGTAGAGTTTCCTAAAAAAATCTGTTCGCAGTTAGATTTGGAAGATGCACATATCTAGTTAGTCCTCATGAGAAAAGCACTAAAGATAAGTTTTGCCTCTCTCACACTTTTTGATTTTCACACGGGGTGGAGAAACAGTTTTGGACTCTTAGCTACTGAAGTTATTTTACTTAGAGATTCAGAGCATTTAGATGCATTTTAATATCATATGTGTCATCTATAAATATTCTTTCTTCATAGTTCTGTACATGAAATTCTCCAGGGCAATAATCAGATAATATATAATCTGTTCTGGCACTCCTAGGAGTATAATAACAATCTTAATCTAAATTTTGGGCACTGGAACTCCTTTTTTCAATTCAGAATCGTTTTCATTTATGAAGGAACAGTCCAATCTGTGTCTTCCCATATGGTGTCTATTGCTTTCGTCACCCCAGATGATGGCACCCAAACTTGCTACCTAGTTCAGACATATAAATGTATTCCTTTTAAAAAAGATGATATATTAAATATCTGACTAAGTATTACTGGTCATTAATTGTAAAAATTTGATATAAGAAAATCCCAAATGTGAGAAATGTTGTTTCAGACTAAGCACTTGATTTGAGGGGGTCTCTAACATATGATCAATAGGCTCAACAATAGTATTCATCATTAATGAATGGTTGCTAGATACCGGTGTATGTTAGTCAGAACTTTGGGTTGCAAGTGACAAAAACCAGGATCCAGCTGGTGTTAGAGGCAACGGGAACATGGCCTCAACACCTACTAGGTTGTTCTAACTTTCTTTTCTTGACTTTTCTGGACACGTTACTTTCATTCTCTCAAACTGGCTTTCACTATGTAGCAGGAAACAGCAGCTGTTCTCCTCTTTCCTTCTCCATGTGCCACTGAAAGGGACCAAAGTGTTTCTCTCTCTCTCTCTCTCTCTCTCTCTCTCTCTCTCTCTCTCTCTCTCCTCAAGTTAACAAACAAACAAAAACTGTAGCCTAAGGAAAACTTTAAATTACTTCAACAGATGTCAGGTACCCTCTCCCAGATCAATAACTTGTGTCCAGAATGTAGAATATTCTTGCAATTCTAGTTCCTGTTGGATAAACAACCTTGGGCCAATCAATGGTGGTGACTGAGATTTGTAAGAAAATGGTAACTTCCCTTTTAATCGTGTGGCTAAGGAGAGGTAATGGAATATCCGAGGAGCAGATGTTATTTTGGGTGGAGCAGACGATGCACGTTCACTACATGGGCGTAGTGTTAAGTATCTTATGCGTATTACTTAGGAGAGTCTGGCCATAGTATGCAACAACCCTTAAGATTCAGCTCAGTTTATCATCCAATGGCTTTGTCCCCAGGTATAGAAACACAGGTGCTTTGGGCCCATCCTTGAAGAGAAGCGGGATGAAGTCTTACCTTCCTGGTCTTGTTTGCTAATGGTTCATAGTGATGGGAGAACAGATTTTAGATGCCGTAGAAAGTCCCATCAAAAAACTCTGCGAGAAGGTTTACCTTGAATTTTCCTGTGTAAAATGCTGATTTGACCTCTACTCCCCTTGTGGGCTGACCCTTATTCTCTGCTGCTCCTAACAGCTGCTCTGAAGGGCACAGTTGCTTACACAGCTGCTTTGGCAGGGGGCCCTGGGCAGAGCTCCAGCCTCAGGCTGTTTGTTAACCCCTTAGCAGCTCTTTTAGAAGCCTGGTGAGGGACAGCATTTTACAGGCAGGAGCTTCTCTTCCAACTCAGCTGGAACCAGTGGGATCTATGACAGTGAAAGTCTCCTTTTCTCCTCATTCTTTCTCCCTCACCCTCCCTCCCTCCCTCCTTACCTTCTTGCCTTTCCTCCTTCCTTCCTTCTTTCTCTCCCTTCCTTGTTCTCTCCCTCCCCACGTCTTTATTTTTGTTGCAATGACAGTTTCTTGCACATATGGGATAACAGGTTGATTTTTTAAAATTAATTAATTAATTTTCTTGCGGGGGAGGGGGGGCAATTTTTTTTAAGTTACCTGGTATGCCCTTTCCTCCACTATCACAATTCTGGACTCAAGATATTTTCACTTTACCCTTCTCCCTTAGTAACATTTTAATTTAAAAGTTCCCCCAATACCCTAAAAAATAACTCTGGAATGTTATAATTTCTTTTTTAAATTACTATTTCTTTTAGATTTTTAGAGAGAGAGGAAGGGGGAGGTAGAGAGAGAAACATTGATCAGCTGCCTCCTACATGTCCTCCACTGGGAAGTGAGTGGTGCATAGGATGACACCTAACCAACTGAGCCACACCAGCTATAATTTCTTTTAATATTTTTGTTTGCATAAGGGGTACCATAAATCAATTTGTCCAATGTTACTGCTAGAGATATAATAAGGAAAAGGTAGATTGTTAGCTATCATCTCAGATTGGTGACATACTTAAATGTATTATAATAATAAGAATATGAGAAATAGACTAGATTCTAGAAAGGCAAGAAAATTGTTTGCTCTACCAAGGCAACCTGCCTTATCGGAAGGGCTCTAAAATATGATAGGTTTATTGACATTGATATAAGATAAACAGTGTGTAAAGCCTGTTCCAATCAAGTTGTTTACTCAAGTACTTATCATGTCAGGCATGTGCTAGCCATGAAGGTACGGAAGTAAACAAGATGGACCCTGTCATGCTGTGATGGAGCTAACTCTTTAGTGTAAGAGCCATGACATACTGGTAAACATTTCCCCAACTTAGTAAGTTAAAATTTGTATGAGTGCTTATGAAAGAAATGTGCAGAGTGAAGTGGACATATATAAAATGGGGATGATTCCTAGTCTGGTACTTGGGTGAAGAGAAGTTTTAGGGCTTGTTTTCCTGAGGCAGGGACATAGAAGGTAAATAGAATGGGAGTTGGAAGTTTGCTAGACAGAGAGAGAGAGAGAGAGAGAGAGAGAGAGAGAAAGAAAGAGAGAGAACATCCAGGCCAAGAGGAGACTACAGGCTGGGAAAGGGCTTTGGTGTATTGAAAGGACTAAAAGAGTGGTTACAGTATAGTGTGGGGAGGAAGAAGAGAGCGCATGCTATATGGTGAGTCTAGAAACTCATAATAGACCTTTTAGGTCATGGTAAGAATTTTTAAATTGATTTTATATGGAGTTATATCAGTTCGCTATAGCTGCATCACAAACCACCTCCAAATCTCAAGAGTATAAGACAACAGCATTTATTTCTTGGTTACACAAGTCAAATGGGTATCAGGCTACAGGTCTGAGGGTCAGCTACAGAGGCCCTGTTCCACATGTATCATACAGGAGCACAGGCCTAAGGGCCAGTAGTTACCCGAGGAAACTCTTCATGGTGAGAGTAGAAGCACAAAAGAGTAAGCCCGAGAGCACACAACAACACAGCTTCTGTTTGTGTCAGAAGAACTAACATCCCGGTGATCAAAGTAAGTCACATGGGCATGTCCAGCATCAATGGGGTACAGAGGATAATCTCCTAAAGGAGGCAGAGGGGGGAGGAGGAGGTACTTTTCTACCATAATCTAATCTACCACAGAAGACACTGAGGGATTATAACCTAGTTGTGGAGGAGATAGAGTTAGTTTTAAAATGGGCATATTGGGGTACGTGGAAATGGATTAGAGCAGTGATTTTCAACCTTTTCTATCTCATGGCACACATAAACTACTTACTAAAATTCTGTGGTACACTAAAAATATATATTATATATTTTGCTAATCTGATAAAAAAATAGGTATAATTTTGATTCACTCACACCAGACAGCTATTGTTGTGTTGGCTGTTGTCATTTTTTATTTGAGAATTTAAGGGAAAAGAAGTCAGTGCCTCTGACTAGTCAGGTATTTCATGTTTTAAAAAATCTTGTGGCACACAGGTTGAGAATTGCCATAGTAGTCATTGGGCTAGAGACACAATGGGAAGTTTTAGGGGAGGAGATGATGATGTAGTTTTGTATATATTCAGTTTTGATAAGGGTGAGATATCTAAGTGGAGCATCACCTGTGTCATCATATGAATCATATCTTACACACCCAGTGTTTATTTCATAATTTTCCATAATAGTATATGTTGTTGTATTTGCTTGCTAGTAACTAAAAGAAACTGTAAATAGATATTTCAACAAAAATAATTAACTCTACTAATGAATAACTTTATGAATTTTGAGAGAATTGAGTCTAATCCCTTCATTAGGCAAATAAATAAAAATGATCCAGAGAAGTGTTTTATTCCTCCTTGTATAGAAGCATTACTTTAAAAAGCACATCCTGCATGGATCATTCAACAAATTTCTTATTAAACATTTATGGTACGTTCCATACTTTATTTATTTGTAGTATGAAAATAATTATTAATAACAATTATGAAGGTACAACATAAAATATTTCTTAAGTGCTATGTGCCAGGCATTTACCAAAAAAAAAAAATGCATTTTTAAGCATTATCTCATTTACTACTTATAAAGGAAGGAGTTTATGAAGAAACTGAGACTTATAATGGTTAGTAAATTGCCCAGTATCGATTTCTTTAACTATTATGCTATATTATTTTGGTCCCTGACTTAAAGCATCCAGAAGTATGATGGGAGTGGCAAGTATTCCACAAGACACAGAAAACTCTATAGGCAAACATATTTAATTACTAAGTTTAGGGGTTGCAGAATAGCAACTGCTATAAAATTGTATAAATTGGGGAATTAAAATTAGAAGCTTTATGTGAAGTTCATTCATCTTAGAATCAAGATGATAATCTTTTTTGTTGGATATTCTATAGGAATTGTTGAGTAAGATAGAACTTTTACCTTTCTGTATAACTTGCTTGTTGGAGGACAAAAACTTTGTGAACCTTCTTAGAGTCCCTTGGCAACTTCCTTCTCTTTCTTACTCAGCATTCCACATACACTGGGGTCCCATCACTTTCGGACTCCAACGAAACTCTCACAATAGAGCATGGGCTCTATTGTCTTGAGCAGTTGCCCAGAGAATGGAGGTGTGCATCAGTTACATCTTCTTGAGATATACCTGGAAGACAGAAGGCAGGTCAATTCTCATTTCTCTCTCCCAGGGACTACTCTAAGGTATGGTTTCACCTTGTTACTCTTGATAGAATTTTGTGGATCCCCCTTCTAGCACTATGGCTGGGTTTAAATGTATTTCATTATATTGTTATCTATTGAAATAAATGAACATATTATAGTGGCATGCAAAATGTGAATTTTAGAAGATAAAATATAAGACTCTACAGAAATAATATGCTTGCCATAGGCTCCTTTGAGATAACATTCCCCATTCCTCCTGGAATTTTCACTTGTTAGCAGTAATTAATTTGGAAAATTGGAGAAACATTGTGTGGGGGCGAATATACTTACATATATATAAACATATTTGTACATCTATAAAGTAAATAAAAATGTTACTTCAAAAACTGTGTTCTAGGGGGATGTAGCAGAAGTGTCTTTCAAAGGAAGATTGTTTTTTAGTTTGGAAGAAAACACTTTAGTGGGCCTTTTGGTTTGCCAAGTTAAGTCAATCCCTGGGGCTAGTGTGGAAGGGAAAAGTTGAGTCACAGAGGAATGAACTCCTTCATTTTGTAGTGTTAATAGCTATCATCATTCTGCATAGGTTGGCAACTCTTGCAGATTATTATAGGCTCCCTGGTTTGGCCCCCACTGGTTGGGGTGAAGAAGAAAGGAATGTTTGGGCTCTAGAGACAGGGGGGGAGGTTGGGCAACAGGCAGACTCATTTGAACTGACATTGGTTCTAGCAACATAGAGCTGGCTGGTGGGTATGATGCAGACTGCCACTCAAAGGGTGAGCTGATAACCAAATGTTGGCTCTGCCTTTCTTCCCTGAAATTATTCTCTGTTCCTGAGTCTCCAGCTGTGCTTAGGGGGGATGAGGGGAGGTCTGTGTTTGGGGGTAATGTGTCCGAATTCTGGGACAGCATATAAAATGCTGAGGAGACCACGAGAAATGATAGGGAAATCTGGGGAGCAGCAGATTGGAATGAGAGAACAAACAACAGGGGAACGGGAGCATTTTCTGAGTGTTCTCAGAATTGTGCAGGGCTCTCTATTTTCTGAGGCAGGGGAGTTCAAACTTACTTGTTTATATATTACTAGAGGCTTGGTGCATGAAATTCGTGCGGGGGGGGGGGGGGCCGCAGGGGGCGTCCCTCAGCCCAGCCCGCACCATCTCCATTCTGGGACCCCTCAGGGGATGTCTGACTGCTGGACATCCCTCTTGGAATCTGGGACCGCTGGCTCCTAACCGCTCACCTATCTGCCTGCCTGGTCGCCCCTAACTGCCCTCCCCTGCTGGCTTGGTCACCCCTAACTTCTTTTCCCGGCTGGCCTGGTCACCCCTAACTGCCCTCTGCCTTGGCCCCCGCCACCGTGGCTTTTTCCGGAAGGATGTCCGGAAGATACAGGTATATGGTATTTTCAGCCAAGATATATGCTTATGATTGAAAGGGTACCTGGAGTAAGAAATCATGATTGAATGAACTATGTCACTGTCTGGGAGACAGTAATGCTGCCCTCTCTGAGGGGGAAGCTGGGCACACAGGAGAAGTGTGGAATTGTGATAAAGACATCTCAATAATGGAACATTACAGAGCAAGCAGAAGGGGGAAATAGAGTGTAGAGCAATAGGAAGATATGCGATTGAAGACAGCACCTTTAAAAAAATATATTTATTAATTAAATTGATTGGGGTGACATTGGTCAACATGAACAGATAGGTTTCAGGTGGGGGTTTCTCTGTGACAAGATCTTTATATTGCACTGTGTGCCCACCACCCAAAATCAGATCTTTTCCTGTCGCCAGAAATTAGGACCCCTTTCTCTCCCTACCCACTTCCCTCTGGCAGCCTGCTGTTTGTGTTCATGAGGTTCAGTTTTATATCCCACAGGAGTGAAATCATATGGTTCTTAGCTTTTTCTGACTGAATTATTTCACTTAGCATAATGTTCTCAAGGTCCATCCATGTTGCTGCAAATGGCGCTATTTCATCCTTTCTTATGGCTGAGTAGTATTCCACTGTGTATATGTACCACATATTTATCTAGTCCTCTATCAAGGGACACTTTGGTAGTTCCCATGCCGTGGCCACTGTGAATAATGCTGCAATGAACATCGGGGTGCATATATTTTTGCAAATGAGTGATTTCGAGTTTTTCAGGTATATACCCAGGACATGGATTGCTGGGTTGTATAGTAGCTCTATTCTCAATTTTTTGAGGAATTGCCAGACTAAAGGCAGCACTTTCTAACATCAGCTACAAGGACTTCTCTCTATACCAAGAGGTATCTTTTAAAATAACAAATCTGATTTACATCACCCATCTACTCTAAACTCTTCAAAGGTTTTCCACTGCCTGTAAGACCAAGTGCAAAATTCATAACTCGCTTGGTGAGATCATCTGAGCTGCCACTTATACCAGGCTTTCAACCCCATCTCTTTTCAGTCCGCTCTATGCTCTTTCCACGTCAGCCAATATGGGTAGGTATGTGTGCATTCATAAAACTTCAGTTCTTTTACACATGGGGCCTTGTTTTCTTCCACTGGCATCACACTTCCCTTGCTTCTTCAACTCTTCATTTAGGTATCAGATGAAATGGCATTTCTTCTCTCCAGACTAGATGACGCCCCCAGACATGTTCTTGTGCACGGTCTGCTTCCTCTTGCCTACTGTTCACCCAGCAAATATGTATTGAGCCTGGCATTGTTATATGCATGAGAGATACAACAGTGAAGGCATCAGACAAAAATCCTTGCCTTCATTACACTTGGAGTTATCAGTTTACCGTTTGTGTCTTCTGTTAGTTGCAGCTGCATGAGAGCAGAGAACACATCTGTATTGTTTATCATTTACATCCCAGCACATAGTAGTGAGCCTGGAGTACCGTAGGTGCTTAGTAAATTTTAGTCAAATGGAGGAATAGTATAGAAGTTGGAGATTCACTGGGGCTGATCTGTAAGCTGGAGGCCTTCCAGTACCTTGGCTGGTAGTTTTCACATAGTCAATGGCAGCAGTGATTTGTCAAACTCGGAAAATTACAAAACTCGCTAGAAATTATGATTGACATAAAAATGTAGCTTGACCTATTAGGCAGACACATTTCAGCTTTCAAAGCCAAATATTGATTTTAAATGCTTTAAGGGGATTTTATGTTGAAGGAAGTAGGATGGATCAGGAGCAAAAGCACCATGGCCCCAGTGGCTTGTCGGAAGCCTAGGCTGCCCTCCATAAATCCTACTGCAGGAAGTATTTTTAAAACAGTCTTATGTTTGTTTTGGAGCAACCTACAGTTGTAGAGTTTTATTTCTTTAGAATTTTTATTTCTTTTACCTCTGTATCTGTTGGCAGCAGAGAACCAAGTGGGAAAAGTCTTTTTTATTCCCCCCAAAATGTGTTCTTTGGTAAATTAGTTTTTAACTACAAATAAACACTGGTTCTGAATGAGAAGTTTGAAAAACAACTCCTTGAGGATAGGGTCTGTACCACATTCATCTCCCAGTACTGAGCACTGATCCTGGAAATAAAACATTACTTGGAAGTACTGCTTGTCCTTTCTTGATTGAAGAAGCACAGTCTCTTGAATGGGAAAGAAAAATCAGTCAAACTGGTCATTTTGGTTAGCATAGAAACCAAAAATTATTAATTGGCTAAAGTTTTCATAATTTATAGATTATTTTTATGTAGATAGTCAGGAAAAATAGTTAATTAAAATCAAAATAAAATATCTTAGCTCAATTGCATTATAATATTTATTTAGTCTACCTACTTTTATAAGAAAATCATAAATACAATAAAATAAAACATATATGACAAAAACCAGAGAATAGAAACTAGAAAAGAAAAAAAATCACATTAAAAAACAAGTTCTGAGAAAAGTCATAGCAATTTAGCATGACACTTGCCTCTGAGTTTCCTGTTCGCCAATGCCAGGAGGAAAACATACTTCTCATTGTCCAGTAGAAGGACCATCTACTAGTAACTCCATCTATTGAAAAAAATCTGCATTATTAACTGGTACACCTAGTATGTACATCAGGAGAGAGAAACCTTTCCCTAGGATAATTTATCATATGGGTTTTTGTAAAGAAGACATTGAGAAATATTGGGACAAAATTCTTAATGCCAATTTTACAAATAAAAATGAAAAGCAAATATATGTGAGGTCATTTTTTTTTTTTAAGCAGTGGGAGAGAGATGAGGACATAGCGTTAAACCATGGCTCTATTGAAGCTTTTCCTGGGGGTGAGATGAGTAGTTTTACGTTTCTCTGGAATGATGTGGCATAAAACTGGGAGGATTAAGAACTGACTATTTTGTATCAGCCTTGGATCTGTGTGGCTCAGAGCCTGGGGCAATAGAGGTGTGTCAGAAGCCAAGGGTGGGATGGTGGATGACTTTGTGCAGCATTGAGGGCAGAGGCAGGACTCAGCCATGTGGTAGTGGGAGACCTCAGTCTTTACCTCTACTCCTACCTCTGCTTCAACCAGGGATGTTCCTTGAGTCTAAGTTTTATATGTTGGGGCTTCTAGTTGACTTTCCTCTGAAAGCAAAGTGCTGCTGGGAGATGTGCAAATTTTTAGTGTTTTATATTTTTATTATGTAGCCTTCTCTGACCACACTATTTAAAGAGCGCCCACCTGTCCTGACTCAGCACACTTTAGCCTCTTTACCCTTTACTCAGCAGCATTTATCAATACCTAAGTTACTATATAATTTCTTCATCTTGTGTATTGGTCAGGGTTATAACAGGAAAAGTATCCTTGAACAGGGTGATCTTAAGATAACCTACTAACGGAATGAGTGACAAAAGTGTGAGCAAGTCTCAGGGAAACCGGCAGGGGCTAGTGACTTGGGACTACCAATAATGCTGGTGGAGGTGGGGAGCTGGAAGGAAAAAGTGAAAGAGCGGTTATGGGGATGGAGAGAGGAACCTAGAGAGCACAGCAGTATGGAGAGGGCTGCCTTTGGAGGAAGAGTGTAGCCATGACGAATAAACACAACTTTATTCTCCTCTTGTGCCGCAAGTGCCTCCTACTGGCCAAATCCAACTGCAGATAAGCCAAGTGAGCTTGTTGATGTGGTCTGTAGAGAGGCACAGATCAGGGTGGAGAAAGCTGGAGAGGGCGTCAGGAGGAGCACACAGAAGACTGGCACAGAAGGCTAGTTCTCCTCCAACTAGGAATATCCACAGAAGGACATTTTCCTCCGAGTAGAAACATCCACAGAAGGATACTTCTCCTCCAACTAGAGCCCAAGTTCCATGAGGACAGGGATTTTTACCTGTTTCATTTTCTTCTGTATCCCCTGTGCCTGGCTCATGATTGATGCTCAATAAATATATTTTTTTGAGTGAAGGAATAGCAATTGTTTTAATGTGAGTTTAACAACTCAACAGAGGTACTG
Source organism: Myotis yumanensis (assembly GCF_028538775.1). Lineage (NCBI taxonomy): Eukaryota > Metazoa > Chordata > Mammalia > Chiroptera > Vespertilionidae > Myotis > Myotis yumanensis. The sequence goes on from NW_027223754.1 coordinate 168,787,425, forward strand.
CAATTACAGGCTACTTATAATAATCATTATGGGAGACACTTTTTAAGTTGGTTCTCTTTGTCTCCCTTACTTACATGAGTAATAAATGCTTGATATTTAATGAATTTTATATCTAGAGATATTTGTGTGTGTGCATATGTGTAGCCCCAAAATGATATATTTAAAATTGTTATGTTATTCACACTTTTGAAATTATTTTCAACCAGATTTTGAGTGGTTGTATTTAGAAGAACTTCTTGCAAGGCATTTTGTGCATATTAATATAATTCAAATCATTAAATGATTTTTATTCCAGATGCGTCTCACGATGCTGAGGACAGCATTACGCCTTAAGTTCTAGACCAGTGATAGCGAACCTATGACACGTGTGTCAGGGGTGACACGCGAACTCATTTTTTTGGTTGATTTTTCTTTGTTAAATGGCATTTAAATATATAAAATGAATATCAAAAATATAAGTCTTTGTTTTACTATGGTTGCAAATATCAAAAAATTTCTATATGTGACATGACACCAGAGTTAAGTTAGGGTTTTTCAAAATGCTGACACGCCGAGCTCAAAAGGTTTGCCATCACTGTCCTAGACATTTCAACACAGCAATAATCATAGCATAAAACATCAAGCACAACCACGTTTATGCTACTAAACTGGTAAAGATTTATCACAGAGACCACTGTCATGAACACCCTACTGCTAGGGTAAAAAAAAAAAAAGGAAGGTCAGTGATTTATCTGAATGGACAGATGGTCATAATGTATTCCTTCAAAGTGATCTAATTTGGTCTTTGACAGGCTGCAGAAATAAGTGACTCAGAGTGGAGTGTCCTTCGCTGACACAAATGTGGGCTCTGATGGAGGGGCTCCTCTCCCTACCCTGCCCCAGGGGCTGGGAAGGGCTGAGGTCTGCTTCTTCAGGCACTGGAGTCACACAGCCTAGGAATTACAAAGACCGGGAGCGATGCCTTGACTCACCTCAGGGAGTCTCCAGGACACCCGGCCCATCTGTCAATGTCAGGAGCTCAAGGCAATGTGGCAGGTGGCAGGGGAGGCCGAGAGAAGGAGCGGGCCTCCCCTCCCTGGCGGAATCCTGTGAAGTCTTGAGACATGGGCTCCATAGATGGGCTCCTCTTAGGCCTGAGAGGTCTCCATCCAAGCGAGAGTGGTAGATTGTATTAATGCTCAAAATGTTTGCTGCCCCGCCCTGGGGTACGGCTCCCCGAAGGAGGCTTTCACATCCCCTCTCTGTTGATGTGGGAAATGGCTGTATGACTTGCGTTGTTGGCGAAGTGGGGGCAGAAGCTTTAAGAATGAGCTTTGTGTTTGTCACGCTTCATTTGTCTCTGCCACAGACTTAATGTTCCCCGGAGAGGTTGCTCCATTAGCCTGGTTCCTGGACAACATAGTGTAGAGCTGAGGCTAACCCACAACGGCTATAAATATAAATGCAAAATAGAACTATTTATTACTATGGTAAGCCGTTGAGATTTGGGGATCATTTGTTACCACAGCATAACCAAGCATACCTGACCGATACAGGGAAATCATATCTCTCACTGTCCCTATCCGCCCACCCTGCAACGGGAAACAGTTCTTTTTTTTTTTTTTTAATATATTTTATTGAGTTTTTACAGAGAGGAAGGGAGAGAGATAGAGAGTTAGAAACATCGATGGGAGAGAAACATCGATTAGCTGCCTCCTGCACATCTCCTACTGGGGATGTGCCCACAACCCAGGTACATGCCCTTGACCGGAATCGAACCTGGGACCTTTCAGTCCGCAGGCCGACGCTCTATCCACTGAGCCAAACTGGTTTCGGCAGGAAACAGTTCTTATTGTGGGCAAAGGGCTGGCTAGTAGGGCTCATTGGCCACTAAGGCCACAGACAAAATGCAGGCCGATGAAGGTAAAGCAAGGACTGTCAGGTTAATGGGGAGTTAGCAACACACAATGCTTTGTTTACTGAGAAACAGTTTGAACTTTTAAGTGCCTCAGCAAGGATATGCCTGTTGTTTCAGGGGCTCTGACTGGTCATTTTGTGCTTCTTGGATAATAAGGGGCCAACCGGGGAACTGTTACAGCAGGACTATGCCCGAGACACAGAAACCACTGGCATGTTTGGGCTGTAAGTGCTGCCACATGTAACAGGAGCATCTGGAATTGGCACTCCAGAAGAAAAAGCATTGGGAGCGGCAGGAAGTGGAAGCATTAATAACTGTCAAGAGCAGGGCAGACAGGCTAACTTAATGGGTGAGCTCAGTCCACTCTGGGCCTGATAAGTCCTATCACTCTCTCTGTCTACAGTCACTGCTCCTAGGAGACATATAAATCATAGCCAATGACCTAATAAAATAATAAGGTTTGTCTGAGTTTTGACATCAGAAAATAATAGAGGACCTCAAATTTAGAGGGAGAGAAATAGAAGGCTTTTTAAAATTGCTTTCTCACTGGAATAGAGGAAGTCTATAGATGAACAAAAGTTACGCTCCGTCTACAAGTTGTCAGTTTCCTGAAAATACCCACAAATCTATGACACTTTTATAGAGTTACAGAAGAGAGTCAGGTTAAGTGGGAATGTTTTTCGGCTGGACATTCTCTTTGTTAGATACCTGAATTGTCTCTTTCTGTCATGAAATGAGTTTACTGGAGATTAAAACTTCCTTTTACTTTACTTTTTATGTTTGCATTGTTGCACTGTTGGATGTAAAAAGAGTGGGCTTTTAAACGAGGCAGATCTGAATTTGAGTCCCACCTCTGCTTTGGAGATCCATGACTTGACAAAGTACTTAATTTCTCTGGGCCATTTTCTTCAACAGTGTCGTAGTTAAATAAAACAGTGTGTTAGGATATTTGGCATAGAGCCTGACACATAAGGCCTTAATCCTTGATACTTCCTTTCTTTAATCTTTTGGAAATGTTTAAACGTGGGAGAGGGTTTGTGCTGCTGGTGCAGGTCAGTCCTGGTATGTTGACAAACAATGTACATTGGGTAATCATTATAATGAAAAGAATGGGTGACTACTAAGGATACCAATTGCTCTACTAAGTCAACTACATGGCTCTAAAGATCTATATTAACTTCCCATGTGCTGACTCCTGGATATGTTTCACTGACAGCTTTCCTTATGCCCAGGAGCTGGTAGTCTGTGTCACTAGTTACCCTCTACTCAATTCAGTGAGTACTTGAGTCCCTATTAAGTACAGGCACCTTGATAATTCACCCAAGGCCGCCTCTGCTCCTTGCTTGCCCATCTTCTTTCCACTTAAGAGCAGGAAAGTGTTCCTATTCCAGTTCTACCTGTGTTCTCAAGTCTATCCTTTCCAGACTCTCTGGGAACTTGTTTGGTCAATTATTTCTTCCTTTCTTTATTGTCAGTCTCCTTTCTTCTGGCTCCTTCTCCTCGGCTGGGATAAAGAGAAGAATAAACAAAACTCAAAATACTCCCAGGAGCACCCTCATGCAAGCCAGGCTCCTTCCCCAGCTCAGGGTCATACTCCAGCTCAGGGTCAACCAACATGAAGAGCATGAAGGGGCAGGGAGTTGGGGACAATGACCGGGATAATTAATACTATCTGATGGAGCTGGACTCCTTTTCTCTCCCCATCCTGAGCAAGATGGATGCCTCTAGGTCAGCGATTTTTAACCTGTGTGCTGCAAAAACTTTTAAAACATGCAGTACCTGACTATTTAGTTGGGGGCACTGACCTCTTTTCCCTTAGATTATCAAATAAAAAATGACAACAGGCAACACAACAGTGGCTGTCTGGTATGGGTATATAACAATTATGCCTATTTTTTTTGAGTGTGTGAGATCAGCAAAAAATATATTTTTGGTGTGCTGCGTAATTTTAGTAATTAGTTTATGTGTGCCATGAGATGAAAAAGGTTGAAAATCGCTGCTTTAGATGAAAGGGGTAATAACTTTTACTTAAATAAAGTGAATGAAATTCTTGGTGCTGGTCTGGCCTGAACTGGGGGTCTAGAGAAAGGATCAGAGTTGTCTGGAACCCTACAACAATTAGGGGGAGGAAGAGGCAAGGGAACCAGAGACTTCAGTACGTTCTCCTAGCACAGTGATGGCGAACCTATGACACGCGCACTCATTTTTTTGGTTGATTTTTCTTTGTTAAATGGCATTTCAATATATAAAATAAATACCAAAAATATAAGTCTTTGTTTTACTATGGTTGCAAATATCAAAAAATTCCTATATGTGACACGGCACCAGAGTTAAGTTAGGGTTTTTCAAAAGGCTGACACGTCGAGCTCAAAAGGTTCGCCAGACCTACAGAGCTGAGCAGGCATTGCGACAAGGGAGGCACACAGCCGGGAGCGAGGGCAGAAGCAGCACAGGGAAGTCCTACTTCCAGTGGACTGGCCACCATATGCTCTGCCTGATTGAAAGTTAGACTCTTCTTCCAATCAGAGGAGGCAAGAAGTTGCAGCATTTAGATGTGATTTTAAACAGACCCAGTACTCTCAGTCTCTTTTTGTACAAGTGAAGAAAATCAGCCAGTAATGGGAAAGGTCACATGCTCTACCATTGTGCCATTTGCTTTGTCTCATTAAAAGTTCTGACATCCTGCCCAGCTGGCATGGCTCAGTGGTTGAGCATTGACCTATGAACTAGGAGGTCAAGGTTTGATTCCCAGGCAGGGCACATGCTTAGATTGTGGGCTCAATCCCCAGTGGGGCGTGCAGGAGGCAGTCGATCCATGATGCTCTCTCATCATTGATGTTTCTATCTCTCTCTCCCTTTCCCTTCTTGTCTGAAATCAATAAAAAAAAATTTTCTGACATCTTATTTCCCATATACAGTGGACCCTTGACTAATGCAAGGGGTTAGGGTTGCTGACTCCTCACACAACTGAAAATATGTATATGGCTTTTGACAACCTCAAAACTTGATTACTAATAGCCTACTGTTGACCAGAAGCCTTACTGATACTATAAGCAATTGATTAATACATATTTTGTATGCTATATGTATTATGTACTGCATTCTTACAATTAAATAATAGAGAAAAGAAAATATTATTTAAAAAATCATAAGAGAAAATACATTTACAGTACTGTGTGTGTTTGTTGAAAGACAGCCGCATATAAGTGGACCAGTGCAGTTCAAACCCATGTTGTTCAAGGGTCAAAGGTATTTCAGTCTAAAGTGACATGTTCAGACTATTCAAGATAATACATATGTTGCACAGCCATTCAAAATCATAAAGTTCTTTTTTAAAAATTCATAAAATAGATCCTATCCTTGCCCGGCCAGCATAGCTCTGCAGTTGAGCCTTGACTTATGAACTCTGAAGTCAGGGTTCAATTCACCGGTCAGGGCATATGCCCAGATAGCGGGCTCTGTCCCCAGTGTGGGGCGTGCAGGAGGCAGCCAATCAATGATTCTCTGTTATCACTGATCTCTCTCTCTCTCTCTCTCTCTCTCTCTCTCTCTCCCCCCACCTTCCCTTCCTCTCTGAAATCAATAAAAATAAAATAAAATAAAAAAGAAATCCCATCCTTTATTAAGATAGTTGTAATCATTCTAGATTCTTTGTATTTTCATATGCATCTCAGAATCAGCTTGTCAATTACTACTCTCACTCTTTAATATCACACTCTTGACCAACTGACCCATTTTGTTGAACTTTAACACAAAAAGTAAATGCAAATATAGCAAATTCGAACAACATGCAAATAAGGCCAATATGTGAATATTATGCAAGTAAATGTGGAAAAAGCTAATTTCTACAAGTAGAACACACAGGTAGAAGCTGTCACAACTTTAATCTGGAGGCAAATGACCTGTTACCAGATGCCCAGTTTGGGGAAAAGAAAAGAGGTCTAACTTGTGTCCAGCTCCTTTGGATAAGGTCCCATAATAAATAAAAAAGTGCAATAATGTGAAAATACATTAACTGAGAAGAACTTCATGCATTAGCTGCATGTTAGCTGAAATGAACTGACTTATGTCCTTCCAGGACTTGCACAGCTTTCAAAAAACACAATGGTTATTAGAGGGTGGTGGGATTCCTGTGAAAATCATTCTTAATTAGAATTAATCATTCTAATATTTCAAACTGGGGAAATGTATGTGAATAAAATGGTTTCATTACTTTTGCCTCTAAAATTGAGAAATTACCGGCAGACCATTTGACAGACTCCTGGAGACAACCAGTTATCAATAAACCACACTGGCAGTGTTAATTTCAGACAAGGTGAAATTTAAGGTTGAGAATAAAGATGTGTAATTTTCTACACACCAGAAGGAACAAAACAGAATAAAGAAAACATTATTTCATCATGTCATAAAAATTTCTTCAGAACCTCCCATTAATTGGGTATTTAATATTCTGTTGTGCAGTTGGACTAGCAAACTGAATTCCACACTGTATTACAGTATTTGTCCACCACAACAATAATTTATTATCAGGACTTTTATTAATACTATGAATCAAATAAATGGGCTCAGGAAAAACGTAACATCAATGGGTAGTGAAATGGTACTGATAAAACTTCATGGATTACTGGGGACTTGTGCCAGACTCACTGTGTGTAAAAGGCAATGGGGACTATAGTAGATCCCCCAGACTGTAAAGGTAAGCTCAAAAGGGGCCACGGCACCTGCCAGAGCTTTATAACTTACATAAAGTGGTCTATATGGGGTGTAAGATAAAAGAGAACATTTGAGCAGTTATCATGTGCACCAAATTGCTCATGTGGAGACTCAACCAGTGATGTCCCTCAAATCCTGTCATCACAGAAGTAGAGATGTGTAGGGGACACTGTGATGTACTGCCTACATTCCCCTTCAGTGAAGGACTGGTTTATTTCAATTCCTTGGAGTTTTGTTGGAAGACAGAAATATTATTTTATGCCCAGCTAATCTATCGTTCAACATTTATTTTAAAATATAGACATGATTCAGATCCACAAAAATAATTTTCTGTCCATAGTCCCTCAACTGAAGAGCTTTTTATAAAGATGAACAACAAAACAAATTTGTAGGGAAGAACTATGATGCCTAATTGATAAACACACTCATAAATTAATTAATGCCTGTATATGAGAAAGGGAAGCTCAGTATATAGCAAAAAAGTTATAATTTTATTATGAGGAAAGAGATACGGAAACCTTTAATTTTTAATAAATAACTTTATCAAATCAACTAAAGAAAAGAAACAGTAGAAAAGAAGGAAAGAAAAGCCTGGTAAATATAAAACACACAATGTGACAAGTAATTCTAAATGTTGCAATAATCAAAATAAGTATCAATTGATTAGATTCAGCTATTAAAATACCAATAAAGGATTTCATAAAATAGAGCTACTTACTGTGTATAGACATTCCCATAAAAGAAAACCACTAGGTAAAGTATACTAGGATCATAATCAAAACAGAACCTATTATGCAAGGTTAAAGTCAGACCAAAAGGACGCATTAATAGGACTGAAGCAGATCTACGCATGATAAAAGAACAATCCACAAATAGCATAATAATCATGAGCAAGGACAGACTTGACAACAGAGCTTCAAATATAAAAAGCAAACCACAAAGAGAAGTAGAAAAATCCACAATGATATTTGAATAATTAAAAAAACACCTTGATCAAGCACAGATAGATAAAATAGTCAAAAATAAAAATGTATAAGAATAAATAACATTTGGTTTACTGGTATATGAGTTTATCATACACAGACATGCAAACCAAACACAAAACCTTTTGCCCAATACATGAAGAATAGACATTCTTTTCAAGCATAGATAAAATATTTATGAAAATTAAACATATATTAGGTTACAGAATGTTTCAACAAATTTCAAAAAATTACTATCAGATAGATCATGTTTTTTTTTAAAACTATAATGCAATTAAATTAGAAAGTAATAACAAAATGATAGTTAAAAACAAAAAAACACACCAGTACTCCTAAAAAATCCATGGGCTAAAGAGGAAACTTCAAAGAAAATGATAAAATATTTAAGAATGAACCCCCCCCCCCCACTATATTTCAGACTTTGTATTATGCAGCTACAATATTTAGGAGGAAATTTATACCTTAGTGTATTCACTTGTAAACAATAAATATTATTTTCAAGAAGTGATTTCACGATTTAATTGAAGATGCTATAAATATAAAACATTAAACCTATGGGGGAAAATGTAAGAAGTTCACAACCATAAGAGTAAAAATGAACAGAGAAAACAAGCAAAGAAAAGTCACCAATGGTAATAATTAACAAACTCAAACCCTATTTTTCCAAAAGATAAATAAAAATATATATCCTTATGAAAACTGATCAAATTCAATACAGAAAACTATACCTGGGTACAGCCTAATCAACTGTTTTGCTGATGAATTTAAAAACAAATGAAATGGACAATTTTCTAGAAAAAAAATGTAAATATTAAAACAAACTCGGAAGAAATAGAAAACCCAAATAAATGAATAGCCACTAGATAAATGGTATCAATTTTAACAACTCTACTCTTCCAAAAGAATATATTTTAGGGAACAAAGGATGAGTTGCATAAAAATTTCAAGAAACAGGTAGATAAACATTTTAGACAAGAAAAAAAATGAAAAAAAAAATTCAACTCATTTGTATAAGAGCAGCATAACCTTATACACTGAAACTAAGTAAGCAATTTATTGACAAACCTCATCAATGGATATAGATGCGAAATTAAGAAACAAATTATTAGTATACTAAATCCAGGTAGCAGTATTTAAAAACAGTAATCATGACCAATATTGAGTTTATCTCACAAATCAAGGATAGTTTCATATTGGAAAATTCTATCCAGGTAAATTTAATGCATTGACTTATTTAAAAAGTAAGCATATATCAACACCTTAGTAGATAATCATAATAATAATATCTGATGAAATTTAAGATTTAGTTATTGTAAAAACGTCCTATTTGATGATACGTATAAAGAATCTTCTTAAATTTAATAAACGGTGTTTCCTAAAAGTCTACTAGCAACAGCCAAACACTGGAAACTATTTTTTTTTGTTTTTTCTTTCTTTTTATTTTCCACTGGAAACAATTTAAATGTTCATCAGTTGGGGAATGCATAAGTATACGGGGTTTATTCATACAGCGGGGCACTATAAAGAGATTAAGTTCAACTATTCAACAAAGGTAGGTCTTGAAAACATGAGTGAACAGGAGCAGTATGTCGTTTGCGTACATGTTGTTGAGGGAGAGAGGAAGTTAAACTGAATTGGAGAGGGGAGCATTAGGCTTCACATTTACTCTTCGGGTAGATGAGCAGCGGAAAAGTTTTCGTCTTTTAGAAGCTGTCATTGGTCCAGAATGGTTGGAATGTTGTGAGTGAGAGTACGTGGGCACTAGAGGAGACAGGAGAATAGCAGGGGCAGATCCTGTAGGACAGGGGTGGGGAACAATCTGTCCCACAGGCCTTATAAGGCCCCGGAAATCCTTTGGTCTGGCCCTGCCAAGGCATTAGTGGTGAGTTAATTAAATGTTTGACCAAAGATAGCAGGCTAATTTTTAAGTTGATAATTTTGTATAACATCATTTCTCAAATGATGTTATAAATATCCAAGCGACCCTTTGCAGAAAAAAGGTTCTCACCCCTGAATAGAGCTAGGAGACCATAGAACTGGTTCTCAACCTCGGCTGCACATTAGAATCACCTGAGAATCTTTTTAAAATCCTGATTTCTGGGCCTCATCCTCCGGAAATTCTGTTTCTTTGTTATGGGGTGGGGCCACAACATTAGTAACAAAGAAACTGAATTTCCGGAGGATGAGGCCCAGAAATGAGGATTTTAAAAAGATTCCCAGGTGATTCTAATGTGCAGCCAAGGTTGAGAACCACTGCCATAGAAAAACGCCTTGGAGGTTTTGAGCAGGGGAGTGATAACTGCTTTATGTTTTTAAAATACATATATCTTTATTGATTTCAGAGAGGAAGGGAGAGGGACAGAGATAGAAACACCAATGATGAGAGAGAATCATTGATCAGCTGCCTCCTGCACCCGGGCATGTGCCCTGATTGAGAATTGAATCATGACCTCCTGCTTCATAGGTTGATGCTCAACCAATGAGCCACGCCAGCTGGGCTGCTTTATGTTTTTAAAAGACTATCTGTTTTCATCAGTTCGGGTTGCAACAACAAAGTACCATAGATTGGGTGGCTTAAACAACAGAAATTCTTTTCTCACAGTTTTGGAGGTTGGCAAGTCTAAGATTGAAGCCCCAGCAGATTCACTTCTTGGTTTGCACATGGCCATACTGTCATGTGTCTTCACATGGCAGAGAGCAGAGCAAGGCGCTCTCTGGGGTCCCCTTTATAACCTCATTCACGAGAGCTCCACCCTCATGACCTAATGACCTCCTAAAGGCCCTACCTCCAAAAACCATCATGTTGAGGGTTAGGATTTTAACATATGAACTTGGGAGATCTCGAACATTCAATACATAATACCATCTCTTTCCTCTATGTCTCACCAACTATTGGTCAATAATATCACTATTTTTTTTGCACTATCAAGATTTACAGCACTTACAGTCTATTCTATAACTAGTTATATCATTTATGCTTTATCTATAGGTTGATTTGAAAATTGCAATCAATCAACACCATTTATACATAGATTTTATGGGAGAATGGGTAGGCCATGTGCTAAATTCAGCTGTAAATGGGGATCTGCTCTCTTGGAGGAGGCCTACAATTTTCTGGCATCGATGGAATACGTAATTCTGTCTGATGCCGAGTTTCAGTATAGGAAAGCCCACTTTCGCCATGTACCCATGCTAAACTTACAGCAGTGCTATCAGAGATGAAGCTGACCAGAATTCGTGCTTTTGGCAGGCAGGCAGCCGAGAGAAAGGAAGGGGAAAGGGCTAGCTTCTGTTTGTTCTGTGTCTCATTCCAAACTCACCAATCAGACGCATACCCCCACCTTTCAGGTGGAGGAGATAACGAGAGGACAAAGAGAGGCTGGCAGTGCTACTTGAGGAAAACTTCCTACCTCCTCAGGGAAGAGTGAGAGGTGCTTTGCCTTTCATCATTCTCCTTTTTGAAGCAGTGTCTCCCGCACGTTCTCTCTCCAATCTTCTGGCTTGCTCCTATATCTTACTTTCCACCTGGGGAGCAATCAGGTTCTTCTGCTTTTCCTATCATTCCCAAATGGCTTTCATCTCATACCTGGTTGGGTCTCCGTTGAACCTATAATTTGTAATCTTGTGTAGTTACCCTCATCTGCTGTGGACCGGAGGACTTGTGGGGTGCATACCGGGGAAGTGGGAGGGCAGAGCCTTTGCAGTGCAAATTATGGCCACAGTAAACTCTTCTAAACACTTCATTACACTGTCTGTTGCTCACAGCAGACCTGTGAAGTGACTAGCATCCCTATTTTATAGCAGCATAAAGTGAATTTTAGAAAAGTTAGATAAATTGCCTCCAATCACACACCTCAAAAGTGGAAGAGCCAGAATTCTAACCTAAAAGTTTTATTACTTTTGGTCCTATGTTCTGCCTGGAATAACACCATGGCTAATTTGTAAAAAATGTTTCTCTTTCTTTTCCAATGGCCGGCCTCTTTCTTGTTGGCCTATAGGTGAGAGAGGCGATTGCTAGAGTCATTCTAGAGCACAGACATAGCTGAGAATGGCTTTTCTCATATATTTAAGAGAATCTGTATAAAAGCACTTTAATGGTTAAGAGTGTACATAATCCTTCCTTAGCAGATGTTGTGGCTTCCCATTGCACAGTCCCTGATAGTCTACACGTGACTGATCTTCTCTTTAACTCCTTGTTGTCACATTTGGACAAGTGAACTGAAGCATGGAGCAGCATCCCAGTTCCTGCAGATTTTTTTATCTGGCAAATCTCTCTTGGAGGAAGCACATTATTTCCATCATGCTTTGGGTAGAATGAATTGGTAAATGGGGTTTTCCCAGCTGAAGGGTCTTAGTGCTAAATTCTGCTTCATTTCCGAATCACTCACACCCTCACCTGAACCCACCTACCTTAACTTCAGGATCAGTCTTGCCCATTTCCAGAATTATCTTTTCAAACGATCAACTAATTTGTAAGGAGAAGGAATTATAAAACATTTCAAACATACAAAAATAGAATAGTACTATAAACCCCTAAAAACCCATCACCCAAAATCAATAATTAGCAAAATTATACAACACTACAATACGTATTGTTTTTCCTTCGCTGAAATATTTTAAAGTATCCTGAGGCTTCATGTCATTTCACTCCTATATGGATTGAAATCAATACTTTTCTAAGAAGTAGGGACTTTATTCTCTAGGTTCACTATTTTCCAAGTTATTTCACAGAAACCTCACTCATTTGGTATTCAAACTTCTAATTCAACTAAAAAAAATATAAATTAAATGAGTCAATAATTTGTATTCACCCCAATATCTGGAAGAAATAAGTGTACATAATTTACAAAATGGATCAGGGAGTCAGTGGATGCACTGAGTAATGGACCAGCTGGATGGAGAGGCCAGAGGATCCAGCTGGGATTGGCTGCTTCTCCAACAACTGCTGCAGAGCAGGAGGCTCTGACCTCCCCCTTCCCAGCCAGGCCACCAGAACAGCTGCCCAGTCCTGCTCCCTCCTGCCTTCTTTCCCCTCAGCTGTGCAGCCACAGGCTGCCTGCCACAGTAAAGCCATTCTTTATCACCAGCGACAGTCCCACCTGCTCAGCGAAGGCCTTCCTAATTATGGCCTCCACTTGGCTCTCTCTCTAGCACACAATTCAGCATTTACTGTTTTACACATACATCGCGTCTTCACAGGTCGACTGCAAGGACACTGAGGGTAAGAACTGTGTCTAGCCTTCTCATACGTAACTTATGGTGCCCAATAATGACGGCACCGCTGGTTCTAAATATTTATTACGGAGCAAATGAAGCTCAGCTAGAGTTTTCATTTGTGCTGAAGTTATTAGTGTCAAATTTTCTGCTCAAAATCAGGTCATAAGAAGAGAGAAGAAGAAAACCCTGTGGGGGCACTTCTGTTTAAGAATATAGGTAAAAAGATAGGTCCGGTAGACTTCCATCCATCCACTTGTTCAACCTGCCCTACAAGTCCACTTCAATCCTGCTCTGTCTTTACTTGAACCACCTACACATACTTTTATTTCTTCTCTTGGACAAATGACTAGGGCAATTGTCAGTTGTTGGCACGTATTGTGGTATGACCACATGTTTAAGAATCGCAAAACCCTCCATGAGAAATCAGCCCTTAACTGGACCTTTACCCAAATCAACAGGCTCTTTCTTGAAGCAGCACCACGGTGCCACCAAGTGGACAGTTTTTGAAAAAATTCAACTCATCACGAACTGCATATCATTTTGGAAATGGAGCATTTGTGACCAGCTCGTTTACAGAATTGCAGATTTGATACTCTGCATTTGTCTATCTTGGATGCTTGATAAATTAGAATAATTGCTTCACTTATGCTTCTTGAAATCCCATTCTCTTTAACTCCTGCTTGTGATTTTTCTTTAAGAAAATTCCCAAATGAAAGCATTTATGACATACAATAATATGGGTACTTACCTTATTTTACCATATTTTGAGAGAAAGCAAGTTCCTCATTTTTCTCTGGCTACATGTATAAAAGATTAATTCTATTTCCTAGAGAGGTCTATTTAAAGGGGAAAAAGCTTGCTTATGGAATATGCATGTTGCCTATGTGTAGATTTGATGTTTGAGATTTTCTGAAGGTACTTTGATATCTTATTATTCAAAATATCAAACAAATGGTGCTGGGACAAGTGAACATCTATGTACCAAAAAATGAACCTCAACTCTTATCTTGCAGCATATAAAATAGTTAATTTAAAATGGGTGTGATTCTTACAAATACCCCAGGCCTCAGCTGACTGCCCAATTTGAGAAAATCCTTAAAGAGACAAGACAACTGAAGTGCACTTTACTCTCACCTACTTACCTGAGGCTAAAGGCATCTCACCGCATTTCCCTCAGTAGGGGCCCCCAATGATGACATTCTTTTTAAAAAAATAGTATTTGCTCAATTTAATATTTAATTTTGCTACAAGTCTATCTTGGCTCTATATAGCTTAGGTCAGTGCATATTTTTGTTCTATATGAGAGGATGAGAACATTTTCAAATTTATATCACAAATAACTCATAAAAATGTAGGCAAGCACCTACTGGACTAACAGCAGGAGGTCCAAGGTCTAAGCCCAGGTATGTCACTAACACCCAGTGTGGCCACATACAAGATACTGAAGACTCTCTCTTTCTTAGTTTCCGCATTTGTAGTTAGTAACCCTCCCCCCCTTTAAAAATTTTGTGTATTTCTAAATTTTCTTTAAGGAGCATGTTATGCTGTTAATAAGAAAGTTGGGCAGGATCCCTTAGACCCCTTCCCCGTCTCTTGTTTGATGTTTTCATGACTGTGTGTATTTGCAATTTAATATCTTTGAAATATGAACTCCTTGTTTAAAAGCTATTATTTGTGAGATCTCACATTAATTTTGATGAATAATTATGGAACATTTCTGAGCTATATCTTTCAAATTTGCTAAGTGCATATTACAACAAACATATTTCTCTATTTTTGCCAAATTTCAAGTTTGTTTAAATAAGAGTTTAAGCACCATATGTCCGGAAGGTCGTTCAGCTGTCTGGTCTAATTAGCATACTATGCTTTTATTATTATAGATCATTATAGTGAAACAACTAAAGAATAAGAAATCTTCTAATTTACAAAATATAGGAGGACTGTATTCTTAAAAATTGTCCACATCATACAAGACAAAGAAAGGGTGTGAAATGTTTCAGATTAAAGGAGGCTCAAGAGTCATGACAACTAATATGAATGCAATACCTGATCTAAGCTGAAGCCTGGACTAGAGAAGACAAAAAGGAACGTAATTGGGTCAATTGACAAAGTGGAATATGGATGCAAATGAGATAACAGTATATCAACACAATTTACAAAAGTTGAAAACTGTAGTGTGGTTATGTAAGCAAATACCCATACTCTTAGGATACACAAATAGTCAGGAGTGATGGGCCATGATGCATGTAAC
This sequence comes from Myotis yumanensis, assembly GCF_028538775.1. Taxonomy (NCBI): domain Eukaryota; kingdom Metazoa; phylum Chordata; class Mammalia; order Chiroptera; family Vespertilionidae; genus Myotis; species Myotis yumanensis. The sequence continues at coordinate 168,802,486 of NW_027223754.1, forward strand.
TTATGTTTAAATCGTTCAGGAAAGAAAGAGAGGTAGAGAGGGAAAGAGTGAGAAAATGAGGTAAAATGTTATAAATAAGTGACCTTGATTAAAGATATATGGAGATTCTTTGTGCATCTTTCTGTAAGTTTGACTTTCCTTCCACATAAAATTTTTAAAAAGTGAAGCAAATATTGTAATATTTTCAATAAACATTCTCGTCATTATTTTAGCTATAATAACATTTGACATTTGTATGACTGCTAACCATTTAAAAAGTACTTTAAGCCCAGCCGGCATGGCTCAGTAGTTGAGCATTGACCTATGAAGCAGGAGATCATGATTTGATTCCCAGTCAGGGCAAATGCCTGGGTTGAGGGTTCGATCCCCAGTGGAGGGCGTGCAGGAGGCAGCTGACCCATTATTCTCTCTCATCTTTGATGTTTCTAGCTCTCTCCCTTTCCCTGCCTCTCTGAAATCAATAAAAATACATTTTAAAAATAGTACTTTAACATATTTTATTTAATTATCATCATGAAAGCCCCATTTTACAGATAAGAAAAATGAGAATCAGAAACTTCTGAGACCTTGGCTAAATCATATTTTCACTGGCCAGCGCAGGGAACAAATGAAGGCAGGCAGGGAGAATGACTTGATTTGCTCCAAATCACAAACCTAGAGTTAAACAGGTATTGAGACTCCGAGCTCAGTACCTTTGTTCTTCTTTGCAACTATCAAATACCATAAAACACACTTAAATCTTAGACCAGGATTAACCATTATTTAATTACTCTTTGATGATTCCCAAGTCACATAATCTTACAGTGCCTTAGGCTAACATTTATGTATGCCATTTATCTTCCTGTAGCTAAGAGAAATAACAGTTGAAAAAATGTTAATCAAATCCTAGAAGAGTGAGACTACCCTTGGAGTAAATCCCATTATATTTCTTTTTACTAGTGATACTATTTAAGCTAATATGACAAATTATTTTATATAGATATTTTGCTTATACATGAAAATGAAGATATTATCAAGATATCTATACTGCTTGTTTTTGGTGGCAAACCTTACCCCTCCATAATATAAAACTTTGAGTATTACTATTTTGAGCACTTTAGAATTTATTACTTTTCATTCTCAGATTTTTTTTTCAGCTTTATTTTCAGGATTTAAAATGAAAATTCTAGACAGTGTTACCAGCAGCAGAAGTGGTTTCTTGGAACTGGTCATTAATCCTCTTTGTTTTAATCAGTGCCAAGCATTTTTTGAAATTTGCTAAACCTGGTTTTCTTTTTAAAGTGCAATCAGTTATACAAACAAAAGCAATAGCAGCACATAAATGCAGAACAGAAGTGTAAAGAACGAGAATGTAATTCCAGACTACTGGTGCTGGGAAGAATTCCCCGGTCTAAGTGTACATATCTGGGTGACGATGAAAGTCTAGTATCAATGGCAGCTGTGGGAATGCCTTATGACTTAGCCCACTTTCAGGACTGGGGCTTTAGTCAGCCTGGATTGATCTATCTTTCATTATGTGAGTAATTAATCTACTAGTAATTCTTGATACTCATATGTAGAGAGGTATGTTACAGTTGGGAGATGACAAAGGTGTCACCTGGGGAGGACAGCTGGCCATTTGACAAAGCCTGAAAGACGAGTAGCCAATTGATTGTTGCTTGTTAATCAACTCAATGGGCAGTCCTTTAGGACAAAAAGACATGATTTATGGCTCCTCAATCTGCATTCAGCTCTCCATCCCTTCTCTGATATGTTGTATTGCCTGCTGGTCAGTACATTAAAAACCAGAGCAAGTTGATTCTTAATGCTTAAACAAAAGAAAATGTTTTAAGCAATTATCCTCATACAGATTCCATTTGCATAATTTATAGCAAGAGAATCTTCTCCTGTGAGTTATCAATCTCCATGAGCACTCTGTTTGGTAGATTAGAACCTCATGCTAATGTGAGCAGACAAGCCTTCATTTTAGGCTTCATTTTAGGGAGAGCAAATTTACTCCTTAATTCTTCAGTATGTTTACTGAGCGCCTACTGTGTGTCATGGAGTGAAGATTCAAAGGTGAATAAGGCTGACTCCCTGCTTTTAGAATTGGAAATATGGATAATTAAACAGATGATTCCCCCAAAATGATATGCACAAAGACAGGATGGGGTGAGCACATGGTTCGAAGGACAATTTTCAATAGGCTCCTAACCCACTCTATGATAGTCCCTTGACCCCTTTCCAGACCACGGAGGGTTCTGGGGAATAAGATAGTTAAGCAGAGCACTGAAGGATATAAAGTTTATCCAGAACAAGGGAACAGAAGGAAAGAAGGGAATTCCAAGCAGAAGGACTAAAATATGCAAAGGTCAGGATGTGAGAGGCAGCAGAATAGATTTCTAGGACTACAAGAAGTTGATATGGCAGGAGCTAAGGGAAAAGAATCAGATGTGAAGGTCTTCAAATGCCACTCCAGGAAGTTTGGATTTTATATAGTTGGTTATAAAACAACATTGAAGGGTTTATAATTAGATAAAATGATTGAGTGTAGAGAGAATGGATCGGCATATGGGTGAGTCTAGGGGCAAGGATTCTAGCTGAGGGACTATTGAAAAAAATGCAAGCCGAGAAAGCATGGTGGGTTAGAGGGCCACACGTCAAATCAGCAACATTGCACACCTTCTCACAGTTGTGTTCCGTGGATTAGAGGCTTTCTGAAAAAAGAAGAGATAGAGGTGGAGAAATTTTGAACTGATCTGGGCCCTCTGCCCTTTTAGGAATTGTTCAATCATGTCATCTTCATTTTTGAAGAATCACACACTCAGAATGGTGTGGTCTAAATAATGTAATGTGATAGAAGGAAAATGTTACTCAACACTGAATACTGACATCTGAGTACCTAACAGGTGGATGAAACAAGTTAGGGTAATTATCAGAGTTGTCAACTTTCCCCAGCAATTGCTATTATAACCTTCATTTTCATCTTGTGAATTCTACATGGAATAGCTACAAATAAATATATGCATAGGTTAGAGCTAAAAAATGTGTCCTTTTATTAATTCTTAGTTTTAGAATCAAGAAAACTGTATATTGGTTCATTTTGGCACACCCGTATCTCAGACAGAGACTGTCATATAGCAAGTGCTTAATAGGTGGTTGAAAGTCAAGAGTTAAAACCACACTGACTAATCTTTATTCCCACCGACAGTGTATGAGGGCTCCTTTTTCTCTACATCTTCCCCAATACTCACTATTTGTTGATTTATTGATGATAGTCATTCTGACAGATATGAGGTGATATCTCATTGTGGTTTTAATTAGCATTTCTTTGATGATTAGTGATGTTGAGCATTTGTTGTATGTCTATTGGCCATATGTATGTCCTCTTTGGAAAAGTGTCTATTTATGCCCTTTGCCCATTTTTGAATTGGATTTTTTTGTGTGTGTTGAGTTGTGAAGCCATTGTGGAAAACATTATTGAATGGAAGTTTCTAAAAAAATCTAAAATGGAACTGCTTTATGACCCAGCCATTCCACTTCTGGTTATATATCCAAAGCATCCAAAAACTAATTTGAAAGAATATAAGCACCCCAATACTCACTGCAGTGTTATTTACAATAACCAAGGTATAGAAGTAACCCAAGTGCCCATCAGTAGAAGAGTGGATAAAAAAGTGGTAGTACTGCCCTGACCGGTTTGGCTCAGTGGATAGAGCGTCGGCCTGCAGACTGAAGGGTCCCAGGTTTGATTCCGGTCAAGGGCATGTACCTTGATTGCGGATACATCCCAGTAGGGGGTGTGCAGGAGGCAGCTGATGTTTCTCTCTCATTGATGTTTCTGACTCTCTATCCCTCTCCCTTCCTCTCTGTAAAAAATCAATAAAATGTATTTAAAAAAGAAAGTGGTAGTACATATATACACTTTTAAAAGCAACAACATTTTATCATTTTCGACAACATGGATGGACCTAGAGGGTATTATACTAACTGAAATAAGTCAGTCAGAGAAAGACAAATATCAGATGATTACACTTATATGTGTAATCTAAAAGACAATATAAATGAAAAATAAAACAGAAACAGACTTATCAATACAGAGAACAGACTGATGTTTGTCAGAGGGGAGGAGGGTTGGGTACTGGGTGAAAAAGGTGAAGGGATTGAGTAGCATAGATTGGTAGTTACAAAATAGCTATGGGGATGTAAAGTACAGCATAGGAAATAATATTGTAATAACTATGTATTGCAATATTACATAGTTGGGTACTGAAAATATCAGAGTAAAGTATATGATTGTCTAACTACTATGTTCTACAGCTGAAATTAATACAAAATAATATTGAATATAAACTGTAATTGAAAAACACACTGACTAAAATAGATTTTCTAGGACCTTTGATATTTTTCATTAATATTCTAAGAAATTTCTTTAATATCGAAGAAATATTAATTGAAAGTAAAATAAATAAGTGCCCATATTCATTTGGGATAAATATAGCTTCAGATGTGTTTATGCAATTTACTAGAAAAGGAAGAAAGGAAGAAAAAAAGAAAGAAAGAAAGAAAGAAAGAAAGAACCCCAGTGGGAATTGTGTGGGTGTAACTGAGTGAGAAATTTGGTCTTTTGTAATTGTGAGCTATTTGAAATGAGAAGGGTTGAGTAGTTCAAAAAAAATGGATGGGAGGAGCCTGGGGGCTTAATGGCACCCCACACTTTTCTTCGCATGTCTGTGACTCCAGAAAGAACATTTCTAATTTTCTCTAATGATCAAAAAGATGATTCTAGATCAAGGACTGTGAGAGACTTTGAATGTAAGAGTTTGAAAAAATCTTACACGAATATATCTATACCTACCCCTCAATTGTGTCCAAACTTTAAAGTATAAATTATAACATATAAATGTATATAATTATAATTTATAATTGCATAAACTTTTTAGTTTTAAGAAAATTATATAATATACTTTTTAAATGTTAGTATTCCATTTTTTCCTGGTAATTTTGAATGATGCTTTTTGTAACATTTAACCTTTATTTTTGCAATAAAAGCAAAAACTGCATCATGTGGAGTGCAGATTATACAACAGTATTATAATGAAATTATATTTTGCCAATCAAATTCTTTACTAATGCATGTCAGTATTTTCTTTGGCTTTTAAGAAATCTGTATTTTAATCATGTAGACAAGGAAGAAGATTTTCATGGAGACTTCTTCTTTCTTACTGTGCTGCACTTTAATGCAGAACACTTGTCTCTCAGTCTATTATTCCAGGGTACTGGTTTTTGTTTGTTGGTTTGTTCGTTTGTTTTTGCTGTTACAGGATGCTACTTTTCTTAGTTTTACATTTAAGTTTCATTCATCTGAAGAGCTCTTTTCCATTTTCCTCTGTTGTCCATACTATGACTTAGTTTATTTAACAAGAGTTCTAAGTAGAGAAAGTGGAGAATTGGGGTTTAAGTGGAGTTACTGGGACTTCCATTTTCCTGTTGGTGGCAGCACTGCCTTTGTTTTCTGTGTCCTGAATAGGAGGGCAGGATGGAAAGTAGTCACTACCAAACTGAGCATTTAGGAGACCTCTGTGCACAGAATGCTTTGAATCAATGAGATGAACAAAAATGAAGCTATCCTGTATATATTCAATAAAGCAACCTCATTTTAAGAAAACCAAATAAATTCACAAAACAAACTGATTTAGTATGGTTTTTGCATTACAAAAAACCTACAAAATCCTTCAAATAGTGGGCTTTTCTATTGAATGTAAGTATTGAATCTAAAATTCTATTGAATTTTGACATTGGCATTTAGAATTTTTACTGAGGCACACCACAGTAAAGCACACCGATTTTTGTATGATAACAGAATGTTTCGCATTTGATAGGTTTTTGCAGTTCTCAGAGCCTATGACTGTGCCTCATGTCATTTTCCTCTTCTACCAACCATGTGTAACATCCAGGTAGACAGAGCATAACCTGGGATAGAACCTGCAACTTCTCATCCAGCACCACTTTCCAAAACTCCATTGCTGTGCTTTGCTATTTTTTTTTAATTTTTTTTTAGTGGAGACATATATCTATTGCAAAGAACATAAAATTGTTTTGGACACCTTCTTGTATTAAAATATTATTGCATTCTATTCATAATGTTTAGATATATTTTTAAGCTCTTAAATAATGGACATTTTGTATCACATTTAAAAATAACCCCCCTTTTATTTGAAAATGCTTTAAACTAAACTATTATACATTCACATTGTACATTTAGAACAGATGCCAATCTTCCAAGTAAGTTAATGAATATTTGACTAATATTTCATCCTACATCATGGAGTACAATTTGACATGACTTCTCTCTGTATTGAAAATTACTCACTCATCAGGTTATGCCATGCCCATTGATTTTTTTGTGTGTGTGGAAATAGTCTAAGCATGCCTTTGATCCAATAGTTTAAAGAAATATGCATAACACACAAGCAGGACAAGTAGAAAAAGTTATGGTCAACATCACCACTTCCATTTACTAGGTGGAGCACAATCTAATTTTATTCTGCCAAGAATAAAAAGGAGGTGGAAAAATGCAGAAGCATTGGACATTCAGGTGATGTGTCTCCAATATCAGTCCATTACCCTGAGTACTTTTTAAAAACTCGATTTAGCCGGTGCTTTGCACATAGCGGGTGCTCAATACTACTGACTGGCCAGTTAACTGACTAGGATAAGGTATTGATTTGGCTGGTTTAGTCCTGATCTGTTTTCCTATTTGTTGCCTGGTGGGTCCATCTCTTAACAACTAGCTTCTACCTTCAGGTTAGGCTTCTCACTTGAAAATGAGCTTCTAGCTGCTCTTTTGTTTCATTTTTTGAAATGTTCTTAAAACAGCTTTATTTTTGAGCAGCAGAGATGTTAAATGTGACCAGATGTTAAATGTGTCCTGGTAAGAAAAGAAGTGGCTGCTCTGGGAATAGGAGGGAGATCAGTGCAGGCAACGCAGAAAGTCAGAGCAAAGCCAGGCCAGCCAACTGGTTTCTTCGAGGTGATTCACTACATGTCCCCGATGGCCGAGCAGAACTTGTTAGCCCAAAGCAAAGTGTGAAGGTGTGGCCCTCTGCCTCTTACACTGCACTGCTTCCCAGATGGTACCTGTCCAACTTTCCAGGCTCCTGGCCACCAGCATTCTATTTAACCTCGGCTGCCCTGAGATGCTGTCCCATTTTCCACATCCGTTTCTATCCCCATGCCCCACTGCCCAAGGCCGAAATTTATATCAATAGGGAGTCCACTGGTTAGTTTTAAGAGTAGCAATTAAACCAATTCACACCAATATGTGCAGTAATCTTTCTAAGGGTATTTACATTTTAGAAGAGTAAGTTTTAAAACCAAAAAATGAAGATATAATGACAGAATTTCATATCAGTAAAGATGTATTTCAATCAGAAATCTTCCAGGAACTTATTCAGTGGAAGTTTATTCTCATTCTTATTCTACATAGGTCTTTTGAAGGAAGATAAATGTGTGTGTGTGTGTGTGTTTAATATAAAAAGCTAACAATTTGCTTATAAATTGGTGCTCTGCTCGGTCAAGTTCTGCCTGTGTCAGCCTCGTAAATGGTTACGTTGCTGTGTACTTTAGTCAGGACAATGTCAGTAATTTAATTTATCACCTTCTTTCTCTGATATGAACAGAGAAGGTAACTAATGCTGTGGACTTTGCATCAGGGAGACACTAAGGCCTCTGTCTTTTTCCAGCTGTGTGGTCTTGGATAAGTTACAAAACCTTTCCAAGCTGCACCTTTCATATTAAACTCATGTGGCTGATGTAAGTGACTCCTGAATAGGGCTAATCATCAACAGTTCCAAATATGTATTCACATTTCAATCAGAGTCCCATTGTTATTTTAACTGGTCAAGATAATTCTAAAATTGATATGGAAGAAAAAGCGTAAATCATCGTCAAGGAAAAAAAAAATATATATATATGGCTAAGCGACCGTCCAACAGGCTGGTAGGTATGAAATGCACTGACCACCAGGGGGCAGATGCTCAACACAGGAGCTGCCGAGCTGCAGTGACTTGGCAGCAGTGGTTCTTAGGTGATGCACCCGGAACCAGAGATGAGGAAGCCCAATTCCCGGGTGCGTCATCCGAGAATGGCCCTCTTGCAATCCGGGACCCCTTGGGGATGTTGGAAAGCCAGTTTCAGCCTGATCCCCGCAGGCCAGGCCGAGGGACCCCACCTGCTGGAGGGACCCCACTCACTCTGCAAACAACCTTTGAGCCCTGGTGCTGCCCCAGGTGAGGCCGGCCAGGGAGGGACCACAGGAGGTTGGCTCCAGGGCATGCCTGGCCCTTCTCGCCCAGTCCCACCCTGCCGGCCACTTTCTAATTAATTTCCTTTCAATGTGCATGAATCCGTGCACCAGGGCACTAGTTATGAAATAAAACAAAGAATGAAGGAGAATTTGCCATATTAAAACTCCCTGTATGGTGACTACAATCCAAATGATATGGATATTGGCTCAAGGATGAACAAACTGATCAGGAAACAGAATACAGTACAGAAACAGATTCAAGCATTCTTTAAAATAACAATTTGATATATAGTGATGCTTACATTTCAATTTAGTGAGAAAAGGAAGAATTTCCTTATAGGCAGTGTTATGGTAATGGAATATTCACCTGGCAGAAAAGATAGACTTGTAATTTACAACAAACACAAACAGAATATTGGAATATAATTAAGGAGATCAAGAATCTTAGGAGGAGGGTACAGGCACTCATGGGCAAGACAGAAAAATCCACAAATCTTTAAAAAAAATGGAGAGACTTCAGTACCTAAAAACCTAAAATTTCTGAATGGCAAAAGGCACCAGTACAAAGTTAAAAGAAAAATGACAGTTGGGAAAGAATATTTGCAGCATATTTGACAAGATGTTAGTTTCCCTTAAATATAATGACTACTGCAAATGGATAAAATACAAGATATATGATAGAAAAATAGGTATACATGATGATGGAGCAATTCTGAGATAAGGGATACGGACAGCCAGTAAACATTTGAAAAATTGCTATACGTAAGTGGTAGTCAGGGATATGTATATTAAAGAAATAAAGAGATATTATTTTTCATATATCAGAGAGACAGAAAATTCAAAAATCTGATCAAATCTACTTGGTCAAAAGTGTGGGGAAAACAAATACCTCTTAGGCACTATTGATGAATGTGTGAATAGCTAAAACATTTTGAAAGTCACCTGGTAATATTAAACTTAAATGTGCATATCTTTGACCTAAAAAGGCTATGTCTAGGAATCTAACTTACATAAAGAAAGGCACTAGTCTTATGGGAAAAGCTGGGTAAAAGTGCATATTGCTGAATTTAAAAAAATGAACCAAATCCTGGAATTACCCTGAATATCTACCAATAGGTTATTATTAATTCATTAGGCAAATATTTACATAAGTCTATATTCATATATTTATATGAATATGTTCATGTGAAGTGAAAAAAGCAAGGGGCTAAGTAATATGTTTAATATGACTGGATTTAATAAAAAGAAAAAACTATATGTGTGTGTCTAAATATAAGACTATATCTATAATAATAAAAGTATAATATGCTAATTAGACTGCACAACTTTCCAGATGAAGCGGGGGCTGCGAGGGAAGCCTGGGTCCGAGATGCCAGAAGGAAGCTGGTGCCGGCAGCCAGGGGAAGGAAGGCCTATTCTTGCACGAATTTCGTGCATCGGGCCTCTAGTAATATAATATGAGGTGTGTGTGTGTAGGTATGGAAAGACTTATGGAAGGATTTATTTTAAAATGTTAAAAGCAGAGAAATGGGATTGGATGGCAAGGGGAGGAGGCTATTAATTTCTTATACCTCTATATTTCTTAAATTATTATACAAAGACTTCATTACTCTTATGGTTGAATTGTGCCCCACCCCCAAATTCACATGTTGAAGTCCTAACCCCCAGAATCTCAGAGTCTGACCTTATTTGAAATTAGCTGCAGATGTAATTAGTTAAGCTAAGATGAGATCATGCTGGAGTAGGTTTCCTTTTGACTGGTGTCCTTAACAAAGGGGGAAACTTAGACACACAGGCAACACAGGAGGAAGACAGCCATCTATGGCCCAGGAGAGAGGCCTGGAACAGTCCTTCCCCGATGGCCTCAGAAAGAGCCAACCATTCCTGTCAACACCTTGACCTCAGACTTCTAGCCTCCAAAATTGTGAGACAAATTTCTGTTCATCAAGCCACCCAGTTCGTGATACTTTGTTATGGCATCCCAGAAAAATGAATACAATTACTGTTGAAATTAAAAACCAATACAGTATTCTTGAAAAAGGTGAAAAATGAAAAGAACTGCATTTTTTAAGCTTATTCATTCAAGAAGCATTTACTAAATATTTATAATGTTCCAGGTATTCTATATTATTTTACTTAATCCTCCAGAAATGCCAGAGGATAAGACTCCAGCGTCTATGCTGTGGCTGCTTTTCTGTGCTGAACCCCCTGCCTGCTGCTTGATCTCTTCATTGCCCATTTCTAACCTTTACTGAACATTCAGGAAAAAGTTAGTTCCCCCTTCCTATCAACAGGAGACAGATCAAAAATGCCAGGATGACATTGCCCATAATAGATGATACCAAAATGGAATGATTTTTATGGAATCTCCTTTTATTGTGTTGTACTGAAGGGAGAGGCAGTGAACAATGATTATAGCTTTCTCTGGGTTGTACTCAACATTTCATGTTCATTTTTATCTTGCCAGTTGTCTGAACTAGAGAGCTAAAATACAGGAAGATGGAAGAGAGGAACACTTCAGGAGCCATCTAGATGACTTAATCGTAGATAGGCGGTTTGGCTCAATGACATATTTCAGAGTTTTATCAAGGTTACGTCAAATAGAAAATAGCCGTGACCTTGGGATACAGATGTTACACTTTCCAGATCTTTAGTGCAGGGCAGGGGTTTCTTTGTTGCTGTAACTACTTGGAAAGGACACTTTGATTACCTTGTCTATTCTAGTAATGGCAATTATGCATGCTGGATGCTATCATTTACAAATTCTTATTCATCTTTAACATCCAGTTCAATTATCATTTTTCTATCATATCCTCTCAGATCAAGTTGTCGCATCCTCTTCTTTGCATCAGTACATTTTTACATAAAGGATATACCATGTATTCTTAATGTGTATTCCCTCATATTGTTTATGTATCAGAACCTCTTGCTGAATTGTAAATTCATTAGGGCTTGAGACCACTCAGTCTCTATGTTCACTATAATGTGGCATCTAAAAAATGACCAAGAGAGCAGAGAGAATTAGAGGCACAGGGTGGGTTAGAAATGGAACAGGAAGGCAGCATCACCATGTGGATCTGAGACCCCTCATCATTCGTCTTTCCCACAGGTACTGTACCTCCCATTGGCATGATCACAACTCCATGGTCCGCAGGCTGTTCCTCTCCAAATGCTCTCTCTTCATCCTCTTTCCCTGACAAAATACAGTTGGTATTAGTAGTATCAGTACCATTACTAGTACTGGTAACTGCTAACACACAGCTTTTACTGTGTCTGGCACTTCTAAGTGTTTTACATATGCTAAATAAGTTCATCCTTAAAAGAAATCTCATAGATAGGTACTGTTATTACCCCCATGTAATAGCTGATAAAACTAAAGTATAAAGAGATTCATTTGCCGGAGGTCACATAGCTTCTAAGTAGTAGAACCATCATTCAGCCCAGACAATCTCATTCCAGAGCCTGCACCCCAATCCATGGTGTCTTCTTAACCAAGGAAATCACACCTGCAACTGATGGTGTGGTAGAAAAAGGGATTTAATATAAGAGCATATGTGTATTTAAAATTAAAACAAATGTCTCCCTTCGTTGTCAAACCTTAGTGACCAAGGTTTTTTTCTTTGAGAATGAGTCTGCTGAGTCAAGTTCCTTAGAGTTCATTGTGCATTACCTGTGTCCTTTTTGCATGGTTATACCATTTCTAGTTTTGATTTCACTGAAGAGGAAGAGAAATTAGGTGCACTTGCCAAGTAACCTGAGTGCCAAATCCATCTAGATGTTTACAATTTTCTCCCAGCTTTTGATAGGCAGCTTAAGCTATACCCAATTTCAACTTTTTTATAGTGACTAATTTATGGAGCCTTTCCAAAGCATTCGTTTTTGTAGACCAACAATTCTCTTCTTCCTCATGGTGACATAGAATTGATTTACCCAATGTATCAATCATTTGGTTGGGGAATTGCCGTAAGTACAGTAGTATAAACACTGGAGAGTCAGTACCTCTGACTCCTGAGAGGCACACGAGTCGTGGGGGACAGGGAAGTCCAGGGCACTCAAGAAGGCGGTTACTATAACTGCAACCAGTCGTGTGGTTTACAGAGGGGCAGAGGAGTGTGTTAAGTAGAGGTGATTAAACGGGCACTAATGGATCTTGTGTCCTCTGAGGCCTCACTCAGCCAGCCCCTCTGCTGCAAACTTTCTCTGGCCACCACCCCATTAGACATAGAGGTGCTAGAAATTTCTTCCTCTTTCATGACTCTGCAGTACGTTCTTTGTGTTTGTATTATATATTTGTCATTTTTAAATGTAGTTCCCCCCCCCCCCAAATGTTATTGATAAAGTACACCTGGCATAAATTTACCATTTTTAGCATTTTAGTGTACAGTTCAGTGGCATTAAGTACATTCACATTGTTGTGCAGCCATCATCACCATCCATCTCCAGAACCCTTTTACATCTTGCAAAACTGAAACTCTACCCATTAAACAACAATTCTTCATTCCCCTTTTCCTCAGCCCTGGCAATCACCATTCTACTTTCTGTCTTTATGATTTTGACTATGCTAGGTACCTCATATAAGTGGAATCACACACTATTAGTTTTATTTTGGCTTATTTCACTTGGTGTAATGTCCTCAAGGTTCATCTATGTTGTAGCCTATGTCAGTTTCCTTCCTCACTGATGCTGAATAACACTCCACTGTATGTATATACCACATTGTGCTTATCCATTCATCTGTCCAGGGACACCTGGGCTACTTCCCTGTGTAACTATTGTGAATAATGCTGTTATGAACATGCGTGTACAACCATCTCTTCTAGACCCTGATTTCAATTTTGGGGGGTATTAAATGTAAAAATTTAAAAATATATTTTTATTGATTTCAGAGAGGATGGGAGAGGGAGAGATAGAAACATTAATGATGAGAATCATTGACCGGCTGCCTCTTGCACGACCCCTACTGGGGATCAAGCCCGCAACCCAGGCATGTGCCCTTGACTGGAATTGAACCCGGGACCCTTCAGTCTGCAGGCTGCTGCTCTATCCAATGAGCCAAACCAGCTAGGGCTGTAATTTTCTTTTAAAGGTAGCTCTTTCTCAGTAGAATGTGAACTGAATTTTACACCTTTAGTGAATAGTACATTTCCTGACATATAGTAATTTAATGAAGGCTTGTTAAATAAAACACACTCTACAGATACCTGGAGATTTTATCTGAGAGAGACCTAGTGTTATGGTTGCTAACTGTAGTTATACCCTGAGAGCTACTCTAAGCAGAATTAAAGTTGCTTTGTGAACTTTACATGATTCTTATCCCAAAACACTGTGATTGTATCACTCAGATATCCTCTCCTCCTTTCTCCCTTCTTCCACACTACGTTTTCTCCCTTAAAATGATGAGGTCTATTTCATTTCTATTTCCTGTAGATTCCTGCATTTAAATTCTAGGTGGCAGAATTTCCCTAGGAAACCACAAATACCTATTCATTCATGATGCCTATTTACAAAGGAGTCTAAGTCTTTAGAACAAAACATGAAATATTCTATTTTCACTTAGTGTTTGATGCAGAGCTTTGGGATAGCTACTGAATGTTTATGTCAGCTAACATCATTATTACTGCCATTAAGGGATTTGAATTCCAACAGCTTAAAGGACTGCATGAAACTTCTGTAGGGAGAGCAGACATTTTAACATTAAAACAATAAGAGAAATGCTTTGAAGCCACTGGCATGGGCACACCACAAGCACTTTAGTGAAGAAACATTTCAATAGAGAAGGAAAACTGAACTTTGATGAGGTCAATCACTGTCAGGGGTTGTTTCTGTTAAACTGCTGACCTAGCGAAGTCCATGTTATTAGTGAAGTGTTAGTAATAACCCCTTCAATGGGAAGAGTCCTGTATTGTTTTCTCCTTCACTGCCATTGTAAGGGAACTGTATGTGTTTGGCTTCAGTCGTGATATATGAACTTTATTTTTACAATGACTTCCTTTATGTGCTTCTTTTACTGGTATAATCTACAAGTGATGGTTTGAGAGAAATAGACTACAGGAATGGAAAAGGAAGGTCAGAATTTCGATGTTTCTGTATCACACATTCGCCCCCCTCCTAGTGCCCCTTCTTTAGGGTCAACCCTATCAACAGGTAAGTGCTTTTAGCTTTTCTTTGTTAAAAAGATTTAATTGGTTTCCATTTTTAAATTTCTCTGTATTCCTTTTAAAAATAGCAACAAGTATAAGTAAAATAATTATGTCATTATTTCCATCCTCATTAGTCCAAGAGAATAGTCAAAGAGAAATGATGACACTTAACCATGAAACTTAAGGAGTCCAGAGGCATTTTTGTTTGTCTGTAAATGACCTTGCTTCGTGTACTTCCACACTGAAACTAGTTTTCTAAGACCTGTGAGGATTTTCACTTATTCGAACCTGGTTTAATTTTACAAATGTGGAGGTGACATGCAAGTAACTTCTGAATTACTGGATTGGGCAGACTCCTGGAATACAAATCAACAAGGCAATATTGGTAGTTAATAATCTGTTGAAATTTCATGATAGCATATTTTAGCTAACTAATTTGGCAATAGACTGTATGAATTTCCTGAATAAATGCAATTTTCCACTTTTTTGATAATAAGTCCTAGAAAAAAGAGGAATTGGTGAGTAATGAATAATATTTCTCATACAGGGTGTCCCAAAAATGTATACACACACTTTGGATAATTATAAAGTCAGTGTTTATTAAAATACATTTCATTTTCAAAATTGAGTTATCAGCTGTTAAGGTGTGTATACATTTTTGGGAATATATATGTATAAAATCTCCATGAGATGTGGCATGTGTAAACAATACGGCGGCTTTGTCTTTGGTGTTGGGAATGGAAGCATAAAACAGCAGGAGACAGAGTCCTTGTCCTAAAATAATTTATAACCCACTTGAGTCAACTCCAAAAAAAGTAACCCAGCAGAAAATGAAAACATGGAAGGTGAACAAGCACAGATATTTTTACTGGCACATACCCTCACATCTTCCCTTTCTTACCCATGTTAGAGAGTGATGATGCTTTCAATGTTAACTTAGAAACAAAACCACGGAGTGCAGTGCTTTCAGAGCCTGTCTGTGGCCTACATCACATCATGTGAATTGCAAGTTCACTGTAATAACAGACGAGGATTATCATGACGAGTCAACAACTACATGGATGAGGAGTCTGGTGAAAGAGTCCTATATTTACACAAGTGGTTCTGTCCATGACATCATACTCAGTGTGGTTATGTTTTACTCATTTCAAAGCAAGAAACATCTGTCCTATCCTCAAGGAAGCAGAGCACTAGAGGAGAAAATTTGTTCTGTTTCATTTAGAGAAAATGTACATTTCAGTATGTGAACTGCAAAATCAATATGAAGGCTACAATACATTTCTATTACATGAGTATATATATTGATAGTATCCCAATTATTTCTCTGGGCAAGAGATTTTCAGTACCTAAAAATAACTATAAGTAGTCCCCATAGTTGCATAACTTTCTACTCTAATTTATTATTTGCTGTTGGAAAGCAAATTTGTCTATTGTAATCTAAAGAGGTGTTACAGGGTTATTTCATACATGGCAGGTTTTCAAAGTCCTGCAATGATGACATTGATATAGTGCCACTACTCTGTTATAACCTTTGTATATTATTTAAGTGTAACAAATACTTCATTCATTGCTTGCCCTAAACTTTGCATTTGGTGACATTCTTGCTGCTGTGTTAATATCAGGTCTATTAAGCTGGACCTCATGGTCCATTACCCTTTCTTTAGATTTGACCCCATGAAGTTTAGGGGTCTTGAGCACAGTGTGAAAAAGCAAAGGGTTTCACTCTCACCCAAGGAGCTCATTAGGACTTTATAGAAACACAATAAATACTCACACAGTACTAACATTTGCACTGAGGGATGCTCACCAGACACACAGCCTGGTGTCAGAAGGTGTCCATTGTTCCCTTTATCCAGGCCTGCACACTGATTTACGGGCCAACTAAAGAGAGTGCTCATTTGTAATCTGGCATCTTTTTCTCTGTAGGGAAGATTCACTTACTGGTATTCAAGCTTTGTGGGAATTTTTTCTATCTTTCTGTGTCTTGATGCATTTCTTAACAGTTCCACTTAAAATTTGGATTGCATCATTTAAATCAACTTCCACAGTTAATGAAAGAATTCCACTGGGAACTGTTTACAGCAGTATTTGAACTGGAGGCCTTTATTCTTTCATAAATGACATCGTAATTCATTAATCCCAATTGCCGTATTAAATACAGTTTTATAATGCAGGTAAATATTATTAGATTGATTTAGGGGAGACCTACACAAGTGCTAATTTTAATTTTAGTCTAGTACGTATTAACTCTCTAATATACCTCCTGATATTTTGAAATTTTATGTTAAAGAATTATGTCATTACATAAACCAACCTTTGATTATATCACATTTATTATGCCCAACCACTACATTAGCAGGTTTCCCTCTTTAAAATATATTTCAGTGCGAAAGTGCCATGAAACACTCTTCCAGAGCCTTGCAGGCAGCAGAAAAAGGGATTTCTGTCCTGAAGTAGCAGCTTGTTACTGGGAAGTCCCTTTCCCCAGGGATGGCTTGTATGAGGTATGCTTGGAACCTCCAACTCTACTATTCAAATTATTCAGATTTTCTTGGGTAGAATGCCACTGGAAGTCCCTACAAATACTCTTTTCCTCTTCCTACTCTGCAAATGTACTTAGTGAAAACACTGGATTATACAAAACAAAAGGGTTTTTCTGCTTATGTCAATCAAGCATGGATGGTTTTGTTTTTGTTTCTAAACCAAGAAAATAAAGTGAGGATGAATCACCTCACTGCATAACTTTCCAAAAAAAATTTCACTGGAGGCTTGGGAAGAAATATTGGCAAATCAACAATTTCCAATCCAAGGCCATGTGATAAGATCCAAATTTAAGCTAAAATAATAATCTTCATTTACTAACCAGCTATTACTCTTTAAAGAGAAAAGTGACTTAGAATATGGGCTATTCTTTGCTTTGGCAAATGCCACGAACATTCACTAATTTTTACTATGTGTTAGGCACGCCCCTCTTCATATTATAGATACAAAAGTGGATGAGACTACTCCAGGAGTCAACAGCCTGGAGCAACAGACTCAACTAACCATCACACAACAAAGCAACAGAAACCATTAATGGAGGCTGGGCTGCAGAAGGGGAGAGAGTCTGGGGGCAGAAGGAGGAGAATTTCTCCAGGCAGTTAGTGGAAGAAATGGCATTCTAAACACATTGCACAGCATGAGGAAAGACACACAGGCACAGAAGTTCATGGTATACTTAGCGCGTACCTTGTACTGTATGCCTAAAGCATGGCTAGGAGTTGGGGAAATGAGAAATGTGCTTGAAAAGTAATTTGGTGCTAGAAGGTCAAGGGCTCTGGACAGCAAGCAAAGAAGAAATCTGATATTTCCCCTGGCGACAATAAAGGATTTTAAGGATCCACTGAAGGAAATGAAAGAAATCACTAATAGGGTCAGATAATTAGCTTTAGAAAGATAATTCATGGCAAGATGGAGGGTAATTTGGAGTGAGAATCATTCATTCATGGAGAATGTCAGAGGCTATTGCAAGCATCCAGGTAGGCAATCCATGACAGCTTATATTAGGAAAGTGGAAAAGGACAAGCAATAATATACTTAACATTAACATTTATAAAGTAGGATTAATATACTTAATTATACTAAGTGAGGGATAAGAGAAAGTCAAGATAAGTCTCTAGGCTGAGTAATTGTAAATAGTAATTCCTAAGAGCAGGTTTTATGGAGAATATAGTAAGTTCAGTTTTGGACAAGCTGAGTTTGAGACATGAAGTGGAGAAAGTTATGGAAGCTATGAATCTAGAATTCAGGAAAAATAGCAGGTAGAATTTGGGGATCATCTTCATAGAAGTGAACGTGGAGGCCACAGGCGTAGCTGAAATCACTGAGGGAGAGAGTTGCAGGGGAGCAAAAAGATTACCTGTGGCACATCATCTCCAAATGACTTAGATGAGATGCTGCATTGAGAAAGAATGTAAGGCCACCTTCAGGCACAGTGGGAAAGATGGCCAGGAATGATGACTTACTAGTATTCACCACTGGCTCCAGAGAGGGTAGGGACTACATCTGTGTCAGGTGTTAACCATTCCCACTAATAGAAGGAAAAGACTCAAGAACAAACCCCTGGAAAACGCCAATCCTTAAGGGATAGTGGGAAAGTTGTGCTGGCAAAAGAGAATAAGAGCAAATGAGTCAGTCTATAGTATTATAGTATTTAGCTCAGTATCTCAGATATTATAGTCAATAAATATTTGTTGAAGGAATGAATGAGTTAGTGAAGTCATGTTGACAACTATACTGCAATTGGAGCAGTATACAAAGCCAGCAGCATGACTCATAACCACCACCCCAGGTACTTGAGGTTAAAGAAATTAATGCTTTGGTTATTTTCTTCATATATATATAATTAATTTCAGAGAGGAAGGGAGAGGGAAAGAGAGATAGAAACATCAATGATGAGAGAGAATAATTATCAGCTGCCTCCTGCATGCCTCACACTGGGGATCAAGCCCAAAATCCAGGTATGTGCCCTGACCAGGTATTGAACAGTGACCTCCTGGTTCATAGGTTGATGCTCAACCACTGAGCCACGTGGCCAGGCTGGATATTTTCTTCATAAGAGCATTCTACTTTGCTACTTTTTACATACACATATAGAAATTATTCTAGTGTATAATTATTTGGAATTTAGGGTTAGTAATACAGAAAAAACCCTATAAAATAGTAACAGAATAAAAGTTTGTATGGTTTAATGTAGAAAGTTTAATTGAGAAATTAAGAATAGAAAATTAATGGTGACAGAAAAAAATGGAAA
This sequence comes from Myotis yumanensis, assembly GCF_028538775.1. Lineage (NCBI taxonomy): Eukaryota > Metazoa > Chordata > Mammalia > Chiroptera > Vespertilionidae > Myotis > Myotis yumanensis. Next base: position 168,821,705 of record NW_027223754.1, read on the forward strand.
TGAAGAAAGGGTACTCTTCAGGAGATATTTAGAGAAATGTGAGCTGAATTTTCTCTTTTATGCCCTAAAAGACAAATTCTTTTAAGAATAAAAAGAGAGATGTTCCAATCATATACTTCCAGCTCTAATGAAATACTTCCAAATTACTTATATGTGGAATTTGAAAAATCAAAACAAAAAAATACACAAAATCAGAAACAAAGAATAAACCGGTAGTTTCCAGAGGGGAAGGGGGTGGGGGGATAGGTGAAAGAGTGGAAGGGGAATATAGCCGAAAATAGTGACAGATGGTTACTAGACTTAGTGTGGTGTTCACATCGTAGGGTATACTAGTATACATGTCAAATCACCATGTTGTACAACTGAAACTAATATGATAACTGTACTTTATTTTTAAAATAAAAAACACTTTTAGCTTGCAGTGGGCAGGTAAACACCACTACCCTGCTATTAAAATATTTGAAAAGACTTCTTTGCCTGTAAAAATGGAGTCTAAAAATAAGTAAGTATTCATCCATTTAGTACTTTTTTCCCGAGTACCAAACCTGCATACAACACTGGTCAACCTTTCATGGGTGTGCACGGTCAATGAGAGAAGGGTAGGACTTACAAACAAGTGGAATGTAGTTGCTGCCATGAGGAGACAACCTTTTGGGATTGTATTATGCTTGTTGGATGTTGGTAGGGCACAGGGAACAAGTACCAACCCAACATATGAATAACTAACAAATATGGTGAGATAGAACCCAAACATGGAGGAAACAGTAGCTTCCTTCTTTGGGAGAAAGAAGAATCAGCAGAGCCTCTCTGGAAGGCTTTCCAAAGCCTTCCAAAGAAGAAAAAGATCAGCAAAGCCTCTTTAGAGGCAGCAGGATTTGTGTTGAGCCTTAAGGAAAAACACATAAAATTTTAGTCAGTGGGCAGCAAGAAGTAAGTTAAGGCAGGTAACTTGAACAAGGCAATGGGAGAAGTCTGGCAAGTTCTGGAAGAAGGAATGAACCAATTGAGCCAGAGAAGACACTTGAATCTTGAGTCTCTGACTGCTCTTCACCACACCATCTTACTCAGCCTCACCTCTCCGTGCAGCCTTTGGCTCTGGGTCAGGCATTGGCTGCTTGGGCTCTGGCGAAGGAGAAAGAGGTGTGAAGGTTCTTCCCACTTCCTGTGTTGCTTCTCTCTCTTATGCTTCCTATTCTCTGAGATGATGCCAGCGAAAGGTTTTGCAAGCCAGTCTCCCCTAGCTGTTGAAAGGAGAATTTACTGATGTAAGTCTGAAAACCTCAGAGGACCTGAAACAGAAGAACACTCACTAAAATGGAAAGGCAGGAATTAGTTATCTGACATATGCTGGAGGAGGAATTCCAGTATTTCTGAACTTTCATGGCTTAAAGGTTTGGAAAATGTGATTTGTCTTTGGATGAAGGTCTCTTTTTTCCCTCCCCTGGGAAGCACAGTGTTTGGTAAGCTTTTTAATCATGCAGATGTGATGCGCCCTAGTTATTGTTCTAGTGGCAGCCCTGAATTAGTAATCTAAACTCAGCTGTTTCTAACTGAGAGGCAGAGTAGCCTTGCCATGATGAAACGCTGGACTCTCTTTCATTTCCCAGAATTTGGTATATGTTTTTTGATGACAAGATTATATTTTATGCTTCTTCAGATCTGCTACATTGTATTTTATTTTGCTTATTACACTATTTTGTGTTGACTGGCCATCTACTTCATTCAGAGCTATTTGAACACATAACATTGAGATAGAGAAGGCTTAGTGAAAGATTTTCATTATCCCTTGGGGCTTTTAATATTTAAGTAAATATTATTTTTAAAAGTATAAAATTAATACATACTTCACAACAGTCCAAAGGTGGAAACAGCTCAAAAAGTCCATCAATCGATGGATAAACAAAATGTGGTATACACATACAATGAAATATTATTCAGCCACAAAAGGGAATGACATTCTGATACATGCTACAACATGGATGAACCTGAAAAACATCATGCTAAGTGAAAGAAGCTGAACACAAAGGCCACATCTTATACAATCCCATTTATGCAAAATGTACAGAATAGGCAAATCTATAGAGACAGAAAGCCGATTAGTGGTTGCTAGGCACTGGGGAGAGTAAGGAATGGGAAGTAAATGCTTTATAGGTACAGAGTTTTCCCTTTGAGGTGATGAAGAAGTTCTGGAACTAGACCAGTGGTTCTCAACCTTAGCTGCACATTAGAATCACCTGGGAATCTTTTTAAAATCCTGATTTCTGGGCCTCACCCTCCGGAATTTTAAAAAGATTCCCAGGTGATTCTAATGTGCAGCCAAGGGTGAGGACCACTGAACTGGACAGTTGTGATGGTTGCACAACATTGTGAATGAACTTAATACCATTGAATCATATACTTTAAAGTGGTGAAAATGGTACATTTTATGTCATGTGTATTTTACTTCAATGAAAAATGAATTTTAAAAATTAATTTGTGCTCACTGTAGGAAATATATCCCCCACTAAAATTAAATTCTGTGAGACTTAGGGTTGCTAGGTAAAATACTATACTTATACTACAATATTATTAATTATTTATCTAAATTCACACTTAATTGGATGCTTACTTTTATTTGCTAAATTTGGCAAACCTATTGAGAGTGGAAATTTTGTTTTTGTTGTTGCTTTATTCTAGGCACTTAGGACATGTAGGACAGTGTGTGTCTGGAACGGCAGTAGGTTCTCAATAAATATTTGCTACATGAATGTAAATTTGAAAAGAGATATAAAAATGGAAACTAAACTCTAGAAAGAAGAAACTAAAATTATTCATAGATTCACCAACCAAGAAAAATAACATAGAATTTTTGCCTATTTTTATGTAGAGCCTTTTTATATATATATTTTTTCTTGGTTGTTGTCATTACTATAGGCCTGCTGCATATCCTACTTTTTCTATTGATGAGATTAACACGACATCCATTATCCTACCAAGCTCTCCTAATAAACATACATTTTAGAAACTAGACAATAAAGTATTGTGTAGATGTATCATAATTTACTTATCTATTTCATATTATCAAATAACCTGGTGTTTTATCTTTTTTCAATGCTTTATAAAGTGTGTCAGTAAACATGTTAGTCTCTAAATCTTTGTTTTGATTTCCCTAAGATGAATTAATAGGAGTTGCTACATCAAAGGAAATATAAATATTAATGGCTTTTGATCTGCATTGAAGTATTAATTTGCAAAGAGTCAGGTTAATATACACTTCTACATGTGATGAACTCAAGTTCTCATTTCACTTCTCGGGCTTGTACTTTTATGATAGTTTAGCATGGAACAGAATGACAGATCTCAGTGGGGAGGTGGGGAGGGGGCAGGAGGAGACTAACCAAAGAATATTTATGCATATATGCACAACCCATGGACACATAGTAGTGTGGGGAAGGCCTGGGGTGGGGCAGGGGCTGGGTTGAGGGGGAAAATGGGGAGCATCTGTAATACTGCCAATAATAAATAAGAGAAATACAATTCAAAATAAATTATTGCTAATTTGACATAGGAAAGACAATACCCTGTTGTTTTAACTGATGACATTTTAAAAACTGAAAATTGAACATTTCTCCACATATTTGCCAATTAATCATTTCTTCTTTTTTGAATAGCCTTTGCTGACTTACTCAGTGGAAGGTCTTACTGTTCTTATGAATTTGTATGCACTTCTTATTACTGGAGTTATAACTCCAGTGCCTGTCATTCTTTTAACAAATCGTATTTTCAGTTTGTTGTTAAATTCCAGTCATTCCTTTTGTGAGAAGGGCTTTATTAAAGGATTAGATTGTTGGTTTACATATTACTGTATCTCATGATTTCCTTTGGTCTGAATTGCTGGCAGGGTCAGCATTAGCTCAGGGTCTCAGTTTCCGGGGGAGGACAGAAAGAATGAATGTAGAGAGAAAGAGAGAGAATTTGGTCACCGGAGATCATTACCCAATTGTCTTCCCTTCCTCCTTTATGTGGGGTTATGTTTGTCTTCATCAGCCACAGCTTGAACCCCTGCTCTATCTACTTTGATGTCTGTAGCCTTATTGTCCAAGCCCAGCCATGCCACCATGCCTTACTTTTCCAATTTTTCATTTTTTTTTTTTTTTAAAAATTCACTTTGCTGGTTTGATGTTGGTCACTTTTACACTCCTTCGGTGGTTTTGGGCACTACAGACAAATATTCATGGCACTTACACAGTGAAAGGTTTAGTGCTGCAGAATTCAAGTTAAGATGTGGTTACCAAGAACACCTCATTCCTGAAGTTCAGGACTGGCCTGAAGGACACTGAAAATGATGCACTAAGAACAACTCAACTCAGATGGGCTGACGGTCCTGGGACACAGACCAGTGCACAAGATGCTCATCAGGGAGCGGGGAAGCAAATACTGCAACTTCTACTTACACTTAGTGTAGGTCACAGTTTAAAGTTTTTAGTATTTATTTACTTCATAATGCATATATTTTAGTAAATAAACATAAAGTGGAGAAATGTACTAACTTTTCAAAATAAGGGTGCACAGAAATGCCTTGGAAACAACTATAAGGGATGACTAGAAAGTATAACCATTGAGTGAATGGGACACTGAAGAAAAGTGTACAAATCAGAAGCACTGAGTAAGGCTTCATTCACAGTTATTAGTTCCCCATCACAGAGCTAAATGGCACACAAAAGTTACTTTTTGTAAGATGTTTTTCACTTGCTTTTAGAGTATTTGAATGACATCTGATCGTACTGAGGAAACTTAGGCAGGGGATCTGAACTCTGCCAATGGTAATCCATCAGTAATTTTAGAGTAAAAATCTTTTATAAGCCCAAATGGAATCATGCTATTTTAAATAAATTCAACTCAGTTTTATTTCTAAGAGCTACCCTGTTTAGCAATTAAGGAAGACAAATAAATGGACAGTGAGGGTTTGTAGGATAGGAGTTTCTGGTATATGCAATAGTACTTTCCATTTGGTGGATTACAATTTTTTAGCACACTTTATTGCAATTCTGAACTTGCTTCATCACAGTTTAACATCAGCATTTAACAGATATCTATTATTCATATATGTTAACCATATATGTTATTCATCACAGTTTAACCAGCATTTAACAGATATCTTCATCTCTACTATTTCCTTTTCCAAGTTTGTCTTAGGCAGGTAAGACCTAGGGAAATAGCAGCCATGACTGTGTATAATCACCTTTAGTAGTGTTCTGCCCAGCTGGCAACGATCCCACTGAGGCTGGGTCCCTGGGACACTTTGAGAAATCTGACCCTACCCTTCAAGAAAGCTTTATGCTGCTGACCTCAATATGGTGGGTCAAATCACCCTGAAGATTTGGGAGCCGAGGAAACTGATGGCAAAGACAAAAAGAAATGAAACAACACAGACAGAAAGAGAGATTTAATCCCGAGAAGCAGGATTATACTTTTTCTAGATTCCCATTTCACTACCCATTAGCCTCTACTTCCCTTGAATTCTGAGAATTCCCGGAATCATTATGTCCTTGTAATGCATTCATCTTTATTTTTTGTTTCTTTTAAAGCTACCTACAATTGGTTTCAGTTACCGGCAATCAGAGTCTTAAGGAGTACATGGTTTACATCTGGGGCTTCCCAACAATTTGTTTGCTAAAGTGCCTAAAATCATTGGCTTTATCCTAATGAATTACTTTTCTTATACATTGCATGGCCCGAAGCTTATTCCCTGTGATTGGTCAATTGTATTGTCTTAAATGTGTCTGTACTTCTGTGGGAGTATTTTTCCAGTGAAGCCACGGCTCCTGGGAGTTTCTGTCTGAAGAAGCAGAGGAGTAGAGATTCGACAGAGGCTAGGCACCAAGATCATAAGGGGTTTGTTCTCATCGCCACATGAGGCAATGAGAACACCCTTCCGAGGAGCAAAAAGTTCCTTACGGGCAACTGGGCGCTCAACTTGGGTATAATTTGGATAAACGGGAAAATTACTTTGTAATCAGAATGGTGAGGTCTGAACATACTCATTAAACTTCTGCAAATAAGAGATTCTGCTTAACTCATCACCAGATTGCTGCTCACATAATTTGATTTAAAGATTGCTGCAAGGTTTCTCTCTCCAAAAAATCATTCCCTCACAGAGTACATCACCCACTCTTACAGGAAATTCCAACCTTCTTTAATCAGACAACTTAGGGGGAGCCAGAAATTGTCCGAAGAAGGTTAGTGTGCAACTGCAGATGTCATCTGAGACCAAAGGAGAAACCTTAGGGTCCTATGGATCTCCTTTCATTGTAGGATGGCAAGCATTGGTTTATTATTAGACTAATAAACTGTTACCTAGGAAACTAGAAAAGAGAAGAGGTGGGGAGGAGAGCTAAGTGTGGGTGGGGGATAAAGTTAGAATTTGTTATCAGATAACTTGGGGTAGACAGGAATCCTCAGGGCTGAGCATGGAAAATTGGCACAAACAGAGCCCACACAATAACCCCATTGTGGTTAGGATGCTAGGGAGACAGTAAAAGAGACCAAGGGCGGCATGAAGAAATGTCCTGAAGAAAAGCAGAAGGTCTCGATGACCTCAAAGATTTATCTTGGCTGTATTGTTAATCTACTAGCTCTTTGAAGAATTTGCATTAATACCTGGAATTATTCTCTTGGGTTCCTCAAATATCCACTATATTTTGTGTGTGAGAATATAAGGATCAGGTAATAAATGGCTACTTTTGTTCTTCTGCCCTTCAGCCCTCCCCCCAAATATTACCTTCCCCTTACACAAAGAGGATTCATGGTGGCTAAATACACAATGCTACAGCAGAATTGGATGGAAACATATTTACGCCCACACTAATTCACCCTTGCCCAGAAGTTAACCCTGACAGTGGTGAAACTGACATGTTTTTGGACTAGGGTATCCAGATTCAGCAAAAACATCCCATTAAATTTGAATTTCAAATTCAAATTCAAATTCAACTCAGTGTTCAGTATTTTATTTTGCCATCCTATTTTGGAACTAATGAAGAGTATTTTTTTTTCTCATACAGGAACTTGTCATATTTATATAGAAAGCACTAAAACTAGTCATTGAAGATTCAATTTATGAAACAATTACTTGGCACTTCCTCTTTGTGAAGTATTGCGGTAGGCTGTGGGGAAATCAAACATGATTAAAATATAGTCACTGTTTCTCATATGCTTATAATCTATGGGAAAAACATTTGTGTAAATAACCATCAAAATACAGGGCAGAAAGAAATGTGCCAAGTAGATTGTATATTAAGACTACAGAGGAAGGGGTGATTAAATGTGGGAAAGAATCCGGGTAGGACTTTGAAGAATATATAGGATCTCTATCAACAGAGAGCGGAGCTTCGAAGGGGTCAGGGGACAGAAATGGGAACAAAGGCTTGGAGGAATGAATACTCATGGTCCATGTTTGAGAAGTGGTGAGTAGGCCAGTCTCTGGAGCACAGAATGTGCAGAGAAATGGGATGAAGTCGATGCTGAAACAGGTAGGTTAGAGCTAGATGGATAAGGGTCTTGAACGTTATGCTAATAGTTATGACTTGCATGAGCAAAGGAGTAGAGGCATAGAAAGAGCCGACCATTTTCTAAGATGGGAAGAGCATAATCCATCCTGTGGTGCAGGGTGACAAATCCATCATGCTGTAATGATGGACTGGTGAGGCAAGAGGTTAGAGGTATGAAGTTGGTTGAGCAGGATCATTGCAATTATTGTCAAATGAGGATTTATACTCATTTTGGTAAAAGTTAACCATTCTCTCTTTAATGTAGTAAAAAAGCCGACTTTCTGGGTTTTGAAGTGAAGAAGAGCCCCTTCAATGGCCTTTCTGTTGCTGGTCCTGGCCTCTGAGGTCACACTTGTATTTCTCTCCCTGTAGCTGACAGCTCTATGCATTGAAGGCTACAATATTCCCCTACATACCTAAGAGGCGCCCAGGACAGTTCCTTGCATAACAGATACCCTTTACTTCTATTGATAGAGAACTTGGACTCACCACTCTCTTCTCCAAAGTGAAGGGAAGTGCTTGTGATGGTTACAGGAATTGGGAGAGGCATGCACAAATTACTGAGCAAGGACTTCTTCCCTCCACAGATTTGTGATTTTCTGTTCTTTATAGAAAGGGTACTTTTATTTTACTATTACATGTATAATTTCAGAATAATGGTAATGCTATCTTCATTTCAGTTGAATTTCTTTACTGACCACATTTATATCTGTAATTCAGAGAGGTTAAAAAATCAATACCCATAATTATAACTAAAACTCATTAACTATTCTTAAATACTGAAGATTTTCTAGTCACTGTATTAAGCACTTTACATGAATAATCACATTTAATTATCCCATTAACCCTATGAAAGGATCAGATATATTTGTTTTAATCCTCACCAGAGGCTATTTTTATTGATTTTTTTTTAGAGGGAGAATAAGGGAGAGAGAGAGAAACATCAATTGGTTGCTTCTCCTATGGATCTGACAGGGGGTTGAACCACAACTTGGGTATGTACCTTGAATGTGAATTGAACCCACAACCTGTCAGTGTACCAGACAACACTCCAACCAACTGAGCCACACCAGCCAGGGTGGATCAGACATGTTTTTTTTTGTGGTTGCTCTCAATCCTCACCCAAGGATATATTTTGCATTGATTTTTAGAGAGAATGGAAGGGAGGGAGGGAGAGGGAGAGAGAGGGACAGATGAGGGAGAGAGAGGGAGAAACATTGATGTGAGCGAGACATCTTGATCAGTTGCCTCCAGGGATCGAACCTGCAACTCAGGTAGTGCCCTTGACTGGAATCAAATCCGAATCCCTTTAGTGTATGGGTTGACTCTCCAACCACTGAGAACACCAGCCTGTGCCAGATATCTTTTAAAGAGGCAATTCATGTAAGAACAATGAGTGAATCATAAAAATTATTAAAATTATAAATGGTATATCAGAGACATACACACATTTTTAAAAGATGCCATTTTCATTCATTTGGTATTGATTAAGCAAAGATAACACCAAATGCTGGTTCCATGTAGTCTCACATACCAAGGGTAGGAAGAAAATTAGTAAGACTTTTCTCGAAGTCTATATTAGGAAGTGAAATTTTCATGGCCATGACCTAGAAATTATATATATATATATATATATATATATATATATATATATACTGGTATAAAGATGGTATATACAGAATATATATATTATGGTATATAATTATATATATACACATATATAAGGATTATGGTATAAAGATGTTTGCTATAATATTATTGGGAAATGAAAAAGACCTACATGCTAATAATAAGAGATTTGTGAATTTTTAAATTTTAGCACAAGGATATTTAGTTAGGATGATGGAAGTTGATGACTTTTTAGTTTATTCTTTAATTTTACTTGGGAAAAGGATATTAAAACACTTTTAAAATGCTCTTCATATAACTAAGACACTGCAGATTATAATATAAATAGAATTTTAAAGAAATTATTTAAATTTCTTAATGTATTATTCTTTGTAATCTACTATATACAGTGGAAGAATAAACATGGCTTAGAAGTTTAGCAGTAAATTTGTCTTTTTAATTAGCAATTAATATTCTCCAAAATAAAAATTTAAGTAATTGTTATTATATAGGAAATCTTGTATGTGAACTCAGGTAAATCAGCCCATCAGATAAGTCTTGTCATATTATTAATGATTTTTTTCTCTTTGAGTTTTTCTCATAGACTTGATTCTGGCGGTAGTGAGCCAATGTTTTTGTTTGTTTGTTTTGTTTTATTTGGAATTCGTTTTATTTTTGAAAGAGAAAAGGAGATTTAGCACCTACCCAAACCATGAACTCTTTAGTCCCTGTGTAAATGAAATACCAAATATATATATCTTGAGCTCCATTGCTGTTTTAATATGCTCCTGTCAATTCTTTAGATAAGCTTGGTTTCATTTAGTTTTTCCTTAGCCTAGGAGGCTCTCTGTCTAAATTTTTCTATCCACCTGACAGTCAAAAGAACTCCTGATTTCTGTAAGGATTAAGTCAGGAAGCAGTTTTTAACTACAACAAATTGAAACATTTGCACAAGGAAGTGTTGCTTTTATAAGTGATGGGAAACTTCAAATTTGATTACAAGCAACCTTTGGCTTCCTATCTGTTCAACAATAGGCCATGTTGTTAAGGGCAATTTCCATGCACAGCATGTGGGTCCCATTTTTTCATCCTTAGACATGGTTGTTTACTGTTCAGCACTGTTTATGCATTTTAATCAGGCTTTTTCAGTCTCCCTTAATAAATCACTACAAAGTGAATGTACCAAAACAAGAGCTGTTATGCAGTATTGGTTGCCCTTACACACTATTTGCTGCCCTGGAGTTTTACTTAGCACCCAAATTAAAGAAAAAAAAAAAAAAGACAAGTAAAAAATCCATAGCCAACAGTATTATATTTAGAATTGCAACATTTCTGGGTAAATACCCTCTTTGAGCTCCGGTCTTTTAACAGTAGGAGCCTGGCTTTAAAATTCAGTTCAAGCAAGAATGACTTAACAATTGGGACCTGCCATCCGTCCTTGGGACTGAAAGTCGTTTTGATGGGATGAAGCTGACAGCCTAGTTCCTGCTTGGCAGGCATTCACATGAAATGAGCCTGTATGAGTATAGATAAATGTTTAGACATTCAGGTATCTTGCTGTCTGAGAAGAGCATTACTGGTTAAGGCAATGGTAGGCAAAGAACAAGTAGTTTTCGGGCATTTATGCTTGAGTGAGAAAAGACAATGACTTGTTAGCATCACTGGGCAAGCAGGCAAAGAAACAGTTTGACCTATCTCTCTTTCCCCCTAAAGCTAAACTTTTATTTGCTTTAAAATGAACTAGCAAACAGTACATTTTTTTGCCTCCAAGAATACTTTCTTATTGTTGAATTAAGTAGATTTTCTTAAATTTGGTTGCTAGCATCAAAGACAGATTATTAGAAGTTATAATATTTTAAAGCCCAGGAATGTCCTCAAGGGAAAAGAAGGCAAGGGCATGGTACAAGGTAGATTTACGTTCTAAAACACACATTTCAAATGACAGCACTTAGAATTTAGATTCAATGATCCACACCGACATATTTTAGAATAGTCACTGGGAAATGAATAGCATAAATACAGGATGCCCCTAAGAAATGTAAACACACTGTGAATGATTATAAAGCCAATGCTTTTTAACATACAGTTCATTTTCAAAATTTAAAAGAATCTACACAAAATGAATAAATTTTTTTGCCGATGCCTGTTTTCAAACTGATGACCATTCTGGTCCAGGTACTGCTGATAACATGGAGCAATGGAATCTCAAACATCAAGAATCATTTTGTTCGATACTTGCGTGCCCTCCATTTGTCAACTGTTGTGGTTATGTACTGCAAACTTTATCTTTTATGTATCCCCATAAAAAAAGCCCAATGGCACTTTAGGATAAATTTTCTTTGTTCAAAGCTTAGCCTGGCTTCACCCATTATTTCAAATCAGTTAAACCTGAAAAGGAGTGAAAATTAAGTGAGTTATCAGGTGTTCAAGCCTCCTTTATCTACGTTGATATAAAAATGTGTTACTGACCAGCCTGTGCACGGCTGCTTGGCGGGGCTACTTTGAAGAACTGCTTTGTCTAATGACTCCTTGTTAGCAATGACTGCTTAGTCTACAATAAATTCCCTCCTATATACCTGCAGACACTCATGTCTTCTTCCAATTCCCAGCACCTATGGAGGTCCAGCTCTTGGCAAAGGAGCTGTGACCCGACAGGCATTTAATTTACAAGTTTTCTAAACTGTTTCAAAATGCTCAGAAATTCACCCTTCACCTATTCCTTTCTGCCTACAAATTTTTAGTTCTTTAAAAAAAATTTTTTTGCTGTTTTTCTTTAACCCAGGTTCTCAAGATTTTCTTTCTTCATGATGCCCTGTTTGCTACTGGTTGAGTTAGGGATAAAGTAACCTGGAAAATATTATCTTTTCACAACAACTTAATTTCATTTTTCAATAAGTTTACTACACTTCTCCTTATTTCTTAGTCCATAGTCCTTTGAAGCATAGACTGTTAATTCCTACGACTGACTTGCCCCATTCTCTTCAGTGAATGAACTAATTTCAACTGGGCACATTTGGCACAGGTAAAGGACTAGTACATTTCTCAACCCATTTTGTGGCTAGGTGTGATGATGTGACTATATTTTGGCCAATAAAATGTTAATAAAAATATTGTGTGGACCCTTTAAGAAGTTTTCTTAAAAGGAAGGAAGCATGCTCTCCTTCACTAACCCTCTTGCTCACTGTCAAGTCTAACTGCCTGTAATATAGATGGGATGTTGGACCTCCAGCAGCCATATTTACCTTGAGGATTAGAATCATATCCTGTAAATAGCAGAACAGTGAAGTGGAAGGGTCTTGAATCTCTGATAACTTTATGGAGTTTGTCATTCCAGTCCTGAGCAATCTTAGTTTTCTCTGTTATATACAACTGAAATAATCTGCCAAGGATGTTATGAGAAAGGAAAATGAAAGGTCAATCTTATTTGTAAACATGGATGAACACAGCAAACCAAATCCAGGTGTATCTAAAATGGATAATAGATTGATTACATCATAAACAAGTTGGGTTTCCAGGAATTCTAGGTTAGATACAGTTTGCAAATATATTAATGTAGTTTGTCACATTAACAAAATAAAGAAGAAAAATTATATGATCATTTCAGTAGATGCAGAAAAATTCAATCTCCATGTATAATTTAATAAACCTTTTTAGTTAACCAGAATGGTTTACTGATAAAGGATTTCTAAACTATCCTATAGAGGCCAAGAGACATATGAAAAAAATGCTCAAAGTCACTAATCATCAGAGAGATGCAAATTAAAATGACAATGAGGTATCACCTCATACCTGTCAGAATGGCTACCATCACCAAATTGACAAATGACAAGTGCTGGTGAGGATGTGGAGAAAAGGGAACCCTAGTACACTGCTGGTGGGAATGCAGACTGGTGCAGCCATTATGGAAAACAGTATGGAGTCTCCTCCAAAAATTAAATATGGAACTGCCATTTGACCCAGTGATCCCACTTCTAGGAATATATCTCAAGACACCAGAAACACCAATCACTCCTATGTTTATACCAGCACAATTTATAATAGCTAAGATCTGGAAATAGCCCAAGTACCCATCAGTAGATGAGTGGATAAAAAAAGCTGTGGTACATTTATACCATGTAATACTATGCAGCAGTAAAAAAGAAGGATCTCTTACCTTTTGAGTCAGCATGGAGAGACCTGGAAAATATTATGCTAAGCAAAATAAGCCAGTCAGAGAAAGACAAGTATCACATGATCTCACTCATGTGGAATCTAAAGAACAAAATAAACTGATGAAGAAAATAGATCCAGAGACATGAAAGCATGGAACAGACTGTTGAATCTCAGAGGGAAGATGGGGGTGGGTGGGAAGAGATTAACCAAATAACTTGTATGCATACATACATAACCCATGTTCACAAACAATAGTGTGGTGAAGGCCTGGTGGGGGGCAAGAAGGGCTAGAAGGGGTCAATGGGAAAAAAAGGGACATCTGTAATACTTGCAACAATAAAGATAAATTAAAAATAAAATAAAAATACTCCATGGATGTCATCATACTTAATGGTGAAATGTTGAAACTTTCTCTTGAAATAACAAGACAAGAATATCTGCTATCATTGTATCTATCTGATGTTGAACTGGAGAGTATATTAAGATACTTTTATGTGCAAATTATCAGAATGCCCAATTAAATACGGATTAAATAATGAGGAATTTTTTTGTCTCCATAACAGGAACTCTGGTAAAAAGCTCCCACATTTGCCTAGTGGCTTAGTGATGTCATCAAGGACCAAAGCACTGGTTGGTCCTTGGGATTGTCCTTGTGCAGTTCACAAGGTGCTTGCCACAGCTTCAGGCATCAGAGAGACAGACCAGCATTTGGCCAAAGAAGAATTGCACTGCTTCCTATTCTCTATTTAACAGGAAGGGAAACCTATCCTAGAATATCTCTGGCAGACTTTCTTCACATCCCATTGGACAGGATTGGATCATAGGCCAATATCTAACTTCAAGGGCAGCCAGGAGAATAGTTGGTATTTTGGGCCTCTTTAGGGGTGTGAAGGCTCTGTCAACAAAAAGGCAGAGGAGAATAGGTAGAGAACATCTTTTGTATAAGGAACAATAATGCTTGCTACAGACAGTTTAAGTAACTCACTCAAGGTCACATTTCTTATAAGTGGTAAAGCTGGGATTGGAATCCAAACTGACTCCAGAGACCACGCTGTGAATGCCTATGCCTTCTAAGCCTAGTGTATGACTTTGAAAGCAGTGCATTTTAACTATAACTTAATTCTCCACCCAGAACCCATAGAATAATCTGGGTACACTGATTCTCAGTGCCACTCTCAGCCTTTGTTGTACTCTATTACAGTATTCACAGCGATTAATTGGCAATCATTGAGAAGCTTAAATAAGCTAAAATTCATTTGTTTTCCACAGAAGAGTTTTAATTTCACATAGAATTATTTTAGAAATAATTATTTATAGCATTTTGGAAATTTAAAAACCAATCTATTATGAGCGTTTGAAAGCCTGTGAGAACAGCTCATCAACTTTGAAAAGCAGTAATATGCATAGGAGTCACATGAAAGATTTATAATAATAAGATTAAATATCACTAGGCAGAAAAAGAAACACAAAATAAAAGGACACATTTAAAAATAAAAAGGGAACATCTTAAAATAAATATTTTTAGCAAAGTTAAAACAGTAAAATATGCTCTTGTAGGGGAAAAGTTTTAAAATTGTGAAATTATATTTCACTTCCCAGTGCCTTTAAAATTATATGCGTACTATTAAATGACATCATAACAAAATACTTATACCTATTTTATCACCTGTTGCAATAATAGCAGGTATAGTAGATTGACTTTAAATATACTTAGGTAGTTTTAATTATATAAAGAAAAGCTAGTGTTTTATAAGCCTGTGATGTGTGTGTGTGTATTTTGCATTGGTAAACAAAATGTGAAATTAAGTTACCCTTGGCTCTAATCATTACTATGAGACCAGAATTTTTTGGCCTCCATTGTCCATAGTTGTATTTTTATATTTAAACTAGAGGCCCGATGCACAAAATTTGTGCAAGGGGCTTGGCCCTCACAGCTGCGGAGGCTTGCCTCGGCCCTTGCAGTCCCGGCTTCATCCGGAAAGACATCTGTAAGGTTGTTCAGCTGTCCGGTCTAATTAGCATATTATGCTTTTATTATCCTATATAATAAAAGACCAGGGATCATAAGCATAACGACTGGAATGACTGCTCAACCAGTCGCTATGAGGTGCATTGACCACCTCTCAGTACCCCTCCCCCACCCCCGCCCCTGGCCCACAAGTGATGGCAGACGCCACTGCTGCTGCTGGGGCTTGCAGTGCTGACAGAAGCTGCGGGGCGTGCCTGCGACCTACCCCCCCCCCCCCCCCCCCCCCCAGGTGGCAGAGGCAGCGTTTGGCCTGGGGACTGGCGAACGGGCAGAAGATGGCCCTGATCGCAGGCTAGGCCTAGGGACCCTACCCGCACGATTTTGTGCGCTGGGCCTCTAGTTATAGATAAAAAGCATGTTAATGATAGGTTTTTGTTTTTTTTTCTTCAGTTTTCAGCCCAGCCTAGGCAGTATTTTATTTTCACATATTGTGTGGGTACAGACATGGTGCACAAATCAAAAATGCTAATTCACAGTCCTATGCTGTGTATCCTCCATTGGCACTAGACAGGCTTGTCTAGGATTGGGGAGAGTGAACTAGAGGCAGCAGGATCACCTCTACTTGGGTCTTCTATGGGTAATCTACCACCATAGTGGATATAGTGCTGAAATCTGGAGCCCTCAGTGTGAATAAAGGGGAGAATTCAATTACTGTAATTACATTTCTATTGACCTTTGATGACACTTCTAGGTACTAAGGAGAACATGAGCCACCCTATATTTGCAGTTTAGGAGCTCATAGTCTATTGTGGGAGAAATGATTATACATACTAGTAAATGAATAGGTAACTGGCAGATACATTAGGCAACTTCAGAGGTATGTAGGGAGATGAATAATGACTAAGAATGTAGGTAAGTTTTTTTAAAATATATACTTTATTGATTTTTTACAGAGAAGAAGGGAGAGGGATAGAGAGTTAGAAACATCGATGAGAGAGAAACATTGATCAGCTGCCTCCTGCACGCCCCCTACTGGGGATGTGCCCGCAACCAAGGTATATTCCCTTGACCGGAATCGAACCCGGGACCCTTCAGTCCACAGGCCGATGCTCTATCCACTGAGCCAAACCAGTTTGGCTTAGAGGAAGCAGGAGAGAGGAGTGATAAAGCCCTACTATGAAGAGGGATCAGTTTGGAGCAACAGGTATATCACTGGGTGGGAGATTTCAAATTGAATATGTAGATTTCAGGGAAGTGTGGCTGAGGTCAGACTGTAAAGGTAGGGGTCACATTCTCTACCAAATCCCTCTTATGCCATATTTCCCCACTGAAGTCATCATAAAGAAGTCTAAGCCATTAAGGTCTTTCTACATTACATGGATCCTTATTGTCATTGTACATTCAATAATCTAACCCAAATCCCACCTCAGGTGCTGGGAGTGTTCCTCTGTGTTCAAAGAAGGAACAGTCCCATTACCTACTGAATCTAAACCAAAATCTCACACCCCCCTAAGAACAGAGAGAGCATCACCTACGCCTTCTCATGTGATGGCTGTCCTCACTCCCATCTCGAAAACCATTGGGCCTAGAAGTGCGATAGTTGCTCTTTTACTTCTTTTTGTTTTTTCCCAACAACCATTCTTACATTCTTGTTTTTCCCACATCCTCTTTTTGAAGAATTATATTGGGCTATCACCCTTCATTCTACCATATTACAGGCATCCATAATCCTTCTGATCACTTCTTCTTGTTCACTGAAAATATTAGCACATCCCTTACTGCTTTTGACATGATTGCATAAGATACAATGACCTGTCATCATTCTTGGTCATTTCTGTTTCCATGTGACTATTTCATCCCAAACCATGAAATGTCAGTTCTTCCCTGACCTCCTTCCCTCCTATGATCTTGTTCTTCACTCCACCCCATCAACCTACCTCCATAGATTAAAATACTAACTGTTAAGGTCCTTAAAAATCTCACTCTTGAAGATGGTGGCATAGGTTAATGCTGGAGTTTGCTGCCTCAAACAACCACTTCAAAAATACAACTAAAAGACAGAATGGACATCACCCAGAACCACAGGAAGGCTGGCTGAGTGGAAATCCTACAACTAGAAGGAAAGAGAAATCCATACCGAGACTCAGAGGAGGCGCAGTGTGGAAGTGAAATACTAAGGTGTGGAGTGCATGTGGAGCGGGCCGGGGGCGGAGGGCGCAGTTGTTGTTTTCAATTTGGGGGGGAGTTTCAGACTCTGAGCTCCAGATCTGGGTGAGTCTCTAGGGACCCAGACTCAAACAGGAGAAGCGGGACTGTCTGGCTTTGGTCAGAACTCAAATACAGTTTTCTCTCCTGGGACTCTGAGAGGCAGAGCCCCTGGGGACGGATCTGAGAGCAGCCATAACTGCTTGCTCCGCCCGCCCTGTAGATCCCCGGGGACCCGCCCCGCCCAAGCCCTGCACAGAGGCATTTGCCAGATAGCCTTAGGCAAACGCTAGACTAGCACTGCCCTAGAGATCCAGCACAGAAGCTCTCGCACTGCAGACACAGCTGACGCTCATAGCCAGTTAGCCTGGAGGTCAATTCACCCCCAGTATTGCCGACAACAATCAAGGCTTAACTACAACAAGACTGTGCACAAAGACCACAAGGGGGTGCACCAAGAAAGCATAAAAAATTCGGAGACAAAGAAACATGACAGAAATGGAGGATATAGAGCTAAAAAAACGCACTTTTAAGGTCTTTCAATAATTTTCTAGAAACTGCTGATAAACTTGATGAGATCCTCAAGAAATCTAATGAGACCCTCGATGTTGTGATAAAGAACCAACTAGAAATTAAGCATACACTGACTGAAATAAAGAATATTATTCAGACACCCAACAGCAGACCAGAGGAGCGCAAGAATCAAGTCAAAGATTTGAAATGCGAAGAAGCAAAAAACACCCAACCGGAAAAGCAAAATGAAAAAAGAATTCAAAAATACGAAGATAGTGTAAGGAGCCTCTGGGACAGTTTCAAGCGTACCAACATCAGAATTATAGGGGTGCCAGAAGATGAGAGAGAGCAAGATATTGAAAATATATTTGAAGAAATAATGACAGAAAACTTCCCCCACCTGGTGAAAGAAATGGACTTACAGGTCCAAGAAGTGCAGAGAACCCCAAACAAAAGGAATCCAAAGAGGACCACACCAAGACACATCATAATTAAAATTCCAAGAGCAAAAGACAAAGAGAGAATCTTAAAAGCAGCAAGAGAAAAAAGTCAGTTACCTACAAGAGAGTACCCATACGACTGTCAGCTGATTTCTCAACAGAAACTTTGCAGGCCAGAAGGGAATGGCAAGAAATATTCAAAGTGCTGAATACCAAGAACCTACAACCAAGATTACTTTATCCAGCAAAGCTATCATTCAGAATTGAAGGTCAGATAAAGAGCTTCACAGATAAGGAAAAGCTAAAGGAGTTCATCACCACTAAACCAGTATTATACGAAATGTTGAAAGGTATCCTTTAAGAAGAGGAAGAAAAAGGTAAAGATACAAATTATGAACAACAAACATGCATCTATCAACAAGTGAATCTAAGAATCAAGTGAATAAATAATCTGATGTACAGAATGAACTGGTGATTATAATAGAATCAGGGACATAGAAAGGGAATGGACTGACTATTCTTGGGCGGGGGAAAGGGAAGTGGGAGATGCGGGAAGAGACTGGACAAAAATTGTGCACCTATGGATGAGGACAGTGGGTGGGGAGTGAGGGCGGAGGGTGGGGCGGGAACAGGGAGGAGGGGAGTTATGGGGGGAAAAAAGAGGAACAAATGTAATAATCTGAACAATAAAGATTTAATTAAAAAAAAAAAAAGAACTACCTTTGAGGGCAGAGAGCTCCCTCTGAGCTCCTTTTCAGAAGGCTGGAGACCCCAGTACTGTATTGATTACATAAACAATGTGATAAACAAACAACAACAAAAAATCTCACTCTTGCCAAACCTAAGAGTCGTTTTTTTTTTAAAAAAAAAATTTTACCTAAAAATTTTAAATAAGAACTATGCAGGAGAGTTTGGTCTAGAAGAGCCTAGCTATTTGATAGAATCTATGACCAGCAGTATCTGTTTCACCTGGGATCTTATTAGAAAGGCAGAATCTCAAACCCTATCCCAGACTTTGGGCAACCTCTGTTTATCTCAGTCTGTTTCTCTCTAAAATGGGTAATAGTCAGTTCTTGGTCCTCATCTTACTCAACCTCGCTGCAGCAACTGATTGCTTCATCCTTCTTCTTGGGTTACTTTCTTTACTTGACTTCTGGAATATGGTCCTGCTTTCCCTCTTTCTACTTACAACTCTTTTTTAGTCTCTTTTGCTAAATCCGTCTTCTATTTAATGATCTCTAAATGTCGATGTGACCATACACGCCCTTTTACTATAGTCTTAACCAGTTTACTATACAACAGTTATAAATTTTTCCAAGATGTAATTTCAGGAAGCTCTGGGTCATCATCCCTAGCTTTAGGCAACTTTATCTGTTTGCCTCTTCAAGCATACAAACATTGTAATTTTCTATGTGGGCCATGACATGAAAAAGATTGGAAAGGACTATCCTGGATGGTCCCACCAAAATTCATGGTTTTAAAGACCAATTATATATTGATGATTTCCAAATTTGTATCTTCAGCTCCAACTCTCCCATGAATTCCAAACTCCTGTATCCAGTTTCCTAAGTAACATCTTTACCTGTATGTCTAATAGGCATCCCAAACTAAAAATATTCAAAAGTTATCTCACAGCATCTCATGGCATTCAAGTAAAATTTAAAAAGGAGTAATCCTTGAATCCCAATCCATTAGCAAATCTAGGAGCTAAGTTCAAAGTAGTTCCCAAGTATGACACCTTAATGCCTCCATGACTTCCATTCTAGTCCATGTCACTGTTACCCTCACTTGGACTCCTGCAATTCCCTTCCAACTCCCCTAGAGACTGGAGTGAATATTCTATAATGTAAACCAAATCACGTCATTTCTCTGCTCTTGACCTTCCTCTGATTGCTCATAACACTCAGAATAAAACTGAAAGTCTTTTGGAAGACCTATTAAGCTATAAGTGATCTTGTTTCAGGCAATCTCTCCAACATCATCTCCAATCTCCTCTCAGTTAAACATGCTCCATCCACACTGCACTGGCCTCCTACTGTTCTTTAAAACACTAAGTGCACAGTCACTTCAGGCCTTGTACTTGCTGTTCCTCAGCTTCTAATCCATTTTCCTAGGTATTTTCATGACATATGTATTCACTTCATTCAGATTTTTGCCTGAATATTATTACCTCCTTAGAAAGGCCTTTTCAAAAATCCTAACCAAAATAATATTACTTGACACTCAATCTCCTCACTCAGCTTTATCTTCTTTATAGTAGGTAATTCAACCTGCCAATACAATTTATATTTATTCTTTGTTGTCTGTCTCCTCTGGAGAAAGTAAGTTTGATGAGACATGGGGAGTACTTGTTTTGTTCACTCTTGAGTTCTTAGAACCCAGAATAATACCAGGCATACAGATGCTCAGTAAATATTTATTTAATTAATTTTGAAAGAAGGCATGTTGGAAATGCATGCTATATTGGCATGGAGAAAACAGCAGTAAGAAGCAGAGAAATTGGCTGAGATACTTTTGCAATAGTTCTGGTCAGAGATAAGAATCAGTGCTGAAACAGTGCCTTGGGAATAATTTTCAGAAGAAATCAGGGGGTAAAAACAAGTTAAAAAACCCAAGAAGAATCATTTTGATGCCCTCTTGGGAGTAACAAGTAGAATGAGGTCCAATCAATCATGGTGGAATGACATTCTGGTGTTAATTAATCACTTTATTTAGCATATATTTATTGGAACCTATATGTGGCACATATGGATATAGAGTAATATAAGTTCCCTTTTATATAAAATCAGAAATTTGAGTGTACATATTTCTCCTCATGCATGTGGAGCTGTTCGCTCACATGAACAGAACTGACTGACGCAGTCACATACACATGGAGCTTATTCAGTGGAGAGGAGAGCCATTCAATTAAAATGATATAATTTGAAAGTCCTTAAAGAAAATCCTCAGGGTACTTAGAAAGTGAATAACTTGGAAGTCTGACCTTGGCTGGCTGTGAAATTGGGGAATTCAGGGAAGGTTTCCTGAGAACGAGATATTTGGGCTGAGACTAATAAGACAAGTGCAGACTTTCCGGTGAAGCTGGACAGAGAAGAGCTTTCTGGCAGTGGGAACAGCATGTGCAAAGGCTCAGGGCTGGGAAGGAATATAACCTTAGGATCTTCAGGTAACAAAATTACTGATAGAACCCATAAAATAAGTATTCTTAAATTATTTAAAACCACTTAAAAAGAATTAAAACATGGAAAAAGATCAATATATTATTAAAATGCCCACGAATATTAGGAAAAAACTAGTAGAAAATCTAAAATTAAAATAGAAACTGTAGTCATTTAAGTAAATATTCTACTAATTCAAATTAAATAGCAAATTAAACAGCTGAAGATAGAAATACATTCTGTAATCCATATAATGAAAGCCTAAGCAACTGTTATGGCGGAACGACCAGAACGACTGGACGCTATGATGTACATTGACCACCAGGGGGCAGACACTCAATGCAGGAGCTGCCCCCTTGTGGTCAGTGTGCTCCCACAGGGGGCACACTGCTCAGCCAGAAGCCAGGCTAACACCTGGCGAGCGCAGCGGTGGTGACGGGAGTCTCTCCTGACTCCACAGCAGTGCTAAGGAGCAGCGAGCCGAGTGGTAAGGAGCAGCCAGCAGGCAGGTGGTAAGGAGTGAGGGGTCCCCGACTGCAAGAAGGTAGTCGTTCAACCAGGAGACCAGGAGCTTGACCACTTGCTATGATGTGTGCTGACCACCAGGGGCCAGCAGGGAACATGGCGGGTGTTGGCGACGTGGCACTGGCAGCGGGCGGCTGTAGAGGCACTGCCAGCACTGATGGGCCCTGACAAGAGTGGGATTGCGGCAGGATGGTGGAGCAGGTGAGCGGGTGGTGCCAGGCCAAGGCGGGTGTGAGTGTGGGCCCAATTGCCCTGCGATCGCCTTGCAGATGGCGACCAGTTGCAGTGGCAGTGGGTGGGGGCGGGGCCCCTGCCCAGCTCCCAGGTGCTGAAGGAGCTGGGTGGAGGCCCTGGCCCGGATTGATCGCCCCGCAGGTGGGATGGTGGAGCAGGTGAAGGGGTGGTGCCATGCCAAGGCAGGGTGCCAGGCGGGGCTGCGGGGCTGCGAGGCTGGGGGTGCGAGGTGGAGCCCGATCTCCGCAGGCCACTCCAAGGGACCCCACCCATGCGCGAATTCATGCACCGGGCTTCTAGTGTTTATATAACAGCTTGATGTAATGAATACATATAGCATGGACATAGGAACTGTTGAGAATTGTTTCCTTAAATAGGTCTAATTCTAGAGAATCTTCCAGTCCCTTCTTGAATTGTTTTATTTATATTTATTTGTCTCATAATTTAAATTTATTTTTCCTTTTTATTGAATTTATAATGAAATTATACAGGTTTCAGGTACACAATTCCACAACATATCATCTGTAGACTGTATTATGTGTTCACCACCCCAAGTCAAGTCTCTGTTCATCACTTTTTTATCTCCCCTATATCCTCTTCAACCTTCCCTCCACCATCCTACCCCACATTGTTGTCCATACATTATATTAGTTTCAGGTGTATAACATAGTGATTAGACATTTATATAACTTATGAAATGATCACCCCAATAAGTTCAATACCCATCTGACATGATACATAGTTATTACAATACTAGTGACCCAGTGCACAAAATTTGTGCACATTAAAAGGAAATTAATTAGAGGAAATATTTTAATATTGCTATTTGCCCTTTCTCTATAATAGAAGTGTCAGAGATGAAAGAAAATTAGTAATATGTATATGATAATCTTTCTCCTGTCAGTCTGGGATATGCCATGGGAACCAGAGTCAAGTCCCTACCCACCCACGTGCACCTCGAAATCGCGCTAGATCTAGACCCGGCCGGCCCCACCCCCTGTCAAGCCCCGCCAGGTGGGGGGCGTGGCCTCAGGTTGTCTGACCTGGTGCCAGGGCGGGGGGCGCGGCCTGAGGTCCCCCAGCCTGGCCAGGGGGTATGCCTTGAGGTCCCCTGTCAAGCCCCGCCAGGCGGGAGGTGCAGCCTCAGGTCCCCCGGCCCAGGGCGGGGCAGGGGGCATGCCTTGAGGTCCGTCAAGCCCCGCCAGGTGGGGGGCACGGTCTGAGGTCCTCCTGCCCAGGCCAGGGCTGGGGCATGCCATGAGCTTCCCTGTCAAGCTCCATGGGTGGGTGGGTGTGGCCATGAGGTCCCCTGTCAAGCCCCAGGGCAGGGGGCATGGCCTGAGGACCCTGTCAAGTCCCGCCGGGTGGGGGTCGTGGCCTGAGGTCCCACTGCCTGGCGTTGGGGCAGAGGGTGTGGCCTGAAGTCCCCTGTCAAGCCCTACTGGGCCGGGGGCCCAGCGCCATGCAGTCTCAGGTCCCTGCTGATTGCTCGTTAAGGCTTGTTATGGTAACTCGGCCTCTGCTGTGGGCACAACCATCTCGACTGTTATGACTTGATGGCCAATTTGCATATTCCCTCTTTATTAGATAAGATAATATTGACTATATTCCCTATGCTGTACTATACAATCCTGTGACTGTTTTTATAGCTGGCAATTTGTACTTATTCCCTTCACCATTTTCACCTATCACCCCAAGTCGCCCCTAACTCGCAGCTACTGATTTGTTCTCTGTATCTATGAATTTGTTTGTTTTGTTTTTTCATTCATCAAAATGTCCATTCATAGACAAATGAATAAAGATGTATTCACATTCACACACACATACATACAATGGAATATTACTCAGCCACTTTAAAAAGAATGTAATTTTGCCATTTGCAATAACATAGATGGACCTAGAGGGTATTATGCTAAATGATAATAAGTGAAATAATGCTAAGTGGAATAAGTCAGACAGAGAAAGACAAATACCATATGATTTCACTTATATGTAGAATCGAAGAAACAAAATAAATGAATGTCTCATAGTTGGGTGTCTATTGTTCAGAGTCTTAAATACTTTTGTACAGCCACTGCCCTGACAGATGACTTAAATGATTCCAGATAAACACAATAAAATCATATCAATTAATGCTCAATCCAAAAATTAGATCTCTACAAAACACATCTCTAAAGAGAATCAACAACTGTGGTAAGATCTGGAAAATCCATGATTATCTCTTCTAAAGCTCTAGATGAATGAGAAACAAAAGGAGAACTGAGAATTTTAAGGTTTTCACAAGCTTTTTCTAAAAGTGATTGTTCTGTAACCATGGTAACAAGTAGTCACCTAAATCAATTTTTAAACTGTTCAATAGATGAACAATAACTTCCCTCAGTGAATACGCATTTGCAAGGCAACCAAACAGTATGAACAACATGATACTAAAAGTCAGTAAGGGACAGATTCACTCCAAAAATGTAATATATCTATAGTGTCAACAAATCAACCACTGTCTTACCTGAGAAATCATATGTCTACAACTACAGATATCAACCCACTTATACCTTTGAAAGTACACCAATCCATGATTCCATTTTGCCAAAAGTCTTAGGTATGATCAACAATTTATTCTTCTTTGAGTGACTGTGCCTCACCAGAAATAAATTCAGCTTTGTCTTTTTATATCTGATATTGAGCAATGGTTTCATTATGCTTTGACAAATTGAGATCCTCATTTCATACCATACACAAAAAGTATTCAGTTAATATCATGGATAGGCTCTGTGACTTTGAGTAAAACAACATATAACAAAACCAATTTTATAATAGACTAATTGATATAAACAAGAGTTAAGTTCTTACTGCATTTCATCAACATTAAATGAAATGACATTACTTGAGGACCTGCTGTAATTGCCGATGAATTAAATATTTACATGTGAAAAGCAAAATTCTTAAAGTTTTGAGGGAAAATATGAGACAATATTAATAAACTTCATAAGACAGGTTTAAATCATAAAGGAAAATAATAATATTTTGGTCATATAAAAATTTAAAAAGTATCCAGTAAAAGACATTTTAGAAGTAAAAATAAAAGCTATGACCTGGAAGAAGAAATTTTAAACATATACAACTGATTCAGGAACATCATCCTAATCCATCTAAAAACAATTAAGGAACTTCTGGTCAAGATGGTGGTGTAGGTAAATGAGGTACTTGAATCCTTCCATGACCACATCAAAATTATAACTAAACAACAGAACAGCCATAATTCAGAACCACCTGAAATCAATTGAATGGAAGTCTTACAACTAGGGAATTAAAGAAGTAGCCACATTGAGATGGGTAGGAGGGGAGGGGACATGGAATGAGCTGGTCCCACACCCACATGTAGTGGTTAAAATCAGGAGGGATATTTCAGCTGAGAAGATTCCCTCAAGGGGAGTGAGGGGTCTCAGCCCCATGCCAGGCTCCCAGCCCAAGGTTCCAATGCAGGGAAGAGAAGTCGCCATAACTTCTGGCTGAAAAAAAACAACAACAGTGGGGATAGAGGCCGAGGAAGATGGAGGATGCTGGAGTCCCAGGCAGTTCCTCTTAATGGTCTCATGCACAGACTAACTTGGACTCACTCCCTCTGAGCTCCAGTATCAGGCGACAGCTTGAAAGGCACTAGAGTTATATGGGGAGGAATTGAATTGTCCAGTATCAGGGAGAAAGCGGGGGGCACAGCTTTCTCCCAGACAGAGGCACTGGCAAAGGCATTTTATTCCTTTGATGAGCTCTCCTTCCACATAGCTGGCAGAGACTCTATCAACCTGGCTCACACTGTTTACCAGTAGCTTTTCCATATAAATGGCCTGAATTGGATCATGCTTCAGATTTTCCAAAAATCTCTCAAAAAAGCAACATCCAGTGTACACTGTACCTCTCACTAAGTAGCTCCAGGCACAGCACTAGTAGCAGCCAGCATTGGTCCATAGTTTGGCCTTGCTTGGGCACCTTCAAGCCCAGCAAAAGTAGCAGCCATATGCAGATCACTTTGTAGCTCATGCCCAGTGGCCCCAGATAGAACACAGGTGGAGGTTGACCGTGGCCTGCACCTCTAAGGAGGCCCCAGAGCCAGCAAACCCAATGGACAGCTTCAGAAGACATTAAAGCATCACCATCCAATCACCTCCACAAGAGACACACTCAAGAGGTGAACCCAGCAGGCACCAGAGCCCTGCTGAAGTAAGTCCTGCTCTGTGGGGTGGGCCCCAGCAAGTTGATCCTCCATGGTGGTTGGAGGTCAGTGGTCAGTGGTCAGTAGTTGCAGCCAGTCCTTATAGCTGATTGAACTGGGGGTAAATCTCTCTCATTGCCATGCCAACAACAAATCAAGGCTCAACTGCAGGAGGAAGGTGTACACAGCCCACACTGGGGGGAGGGGGGAGGGGTGTACACCTGGAGTGCCCAGCTCAGGTGAACAGGGAGGCTGTGTCAATGGATCCCACAGGACACCTACTACATTAGGCTACTCTACCAAGCCTGGGAGACATACCTAACATATAGAAACAAACACAGGGAGACTGCCAAAATGAGGAATCAAAGATACATGCCCCAAATGAAAGAACAGAACAAAACCAGAAAAAAACAACTAAACAAAATGGAGACAAGCAATCTACTAGATGCAGAGTTCAAAACACTGGTTGTAAGGATAATCAATGAACTTAGTGAGAACCTCAACAGCATAAAAAAGGACCAGTCATAAATAAAGAATACACTAACGGAAATGAAGAATAATAATTTATAGGGAATCAACAGTAGAGTAGATGAAGCTGAGAATTAAATCAGCGATTTGTAATATAAGGAAGCAAAAAACACCCAATTAGAACAGTAAAAAGAAAAAGAATCCCCCCCCCCCAACAAAAAAAATGAGGAGCCTTTGGGACAACTTCAAGGGTACCAACATTCACATCATGGGCTGCGGGGGGGGGGGGGGGGTGGGGGGGGTGGGGGGGTGGGGGAGGGGGAGGGGGCAGAAGGAAAAGAGAGTGCACAAGAAATTGAAAGCCTATTTGACAAAATAATGAAAGAAAACGTGCCTAATCTGGTGAAGTAAATAGACATACAAATCCAGGAAGCACAGAGAGTCCCAAACAAGATGAACCCAAAGAGGCCAATGCCAACATACGTCATAATTAAAATGCAAAAGGTTAAAGTTAAAGATAAATCTTAAAAGCAACAAGAGAAAAGCAGTCAGTTACCTACAAGAGAGCTCCCAAAAGGCTGTCAGCTGATTTCTCAACAGAAACTTTGCAGGTCAAAAGGGAGTTGCAGGTAATATTCAAAGTGATGAAAAGCAAGGATCTACAACCAAGATTACTCTACTCCAGATCCTACAGCAATTCTATCATTTAGAATTAAAGGACAGATAAAGAACTTCCCACCCCTTGCCAGTGTGGCTAGTGGTTGAGCATCAACCTATGAGCCAGGAGGTCAAAGTTTTATTCCTGGTCAGGGCACATGCCCAGGTTTCAGGCTCAATCTCCAGTGTGGGGCATGCAGGAGACAGCCAATAGATGTTTCTCTCTCATCATTAATGTTTCTATCTCTCTTTCCCTCTCCCTTCCTCTCTGAAATCAATACAAATATATTTTTAAAAAAGAGTTTATCCCTGTCTTCATAAAACATAAATTAGAGTGGTTATTGCAGTAAAATCAACTAAAAATAATCAAGGCTTGGATTAGAGTGTTGTCAGATGGTGATAAAGTGAAATCAACAGATTGGAGAAATTTTCAAAAGATGAAAATCAACAAAATTTAGTGAGTGATCGGATATGGGTGTGCGGGAGTGGGAAATGTCAAGTGTAACTTGAGGATTCTATTCTGAGTGTGGAAGGATGGTGGCACCATTTCCTAAAATGTGAAACACTGTCTGCCAACATATTGGGATTTATAAACTGTACTTAAGTCTAGCCTTAAATACTTACATTAGAAAGAACAAAAATTAATCAGTTAAGCCCTAACCACCAAATTTAGAAAAAAGTATACCAGAATAAACACAAAAAAGATAAAAATTAGAAAAGGATCCTATACAATAAAGAGGTAACATGCAAATTGACCCTCACACCCTCACAAGATGGCTGCCTATGATGAGGCTGGCAGGGGGGTTAGTGAGGGATGACCAAACAACTGAACAAGCAGGCTGCATGGGGTGACCAGGCCAGCAGGGGGGTTAGTGAGGGACGACCAAATGACTGAACAGTGGGCTGAGTGGGGCGACCAGGCCAGCAGGGGGGGCAGTTGGGGGTGACTAGGCCAGCAGGGGGGACAGTGTGGGTGACCAGGCCAGCAGGGGGGCAGTTAGGGGCAACCAGGGCAGCAGAGGGGGGCAGTTGGGGGTGACCAGGCTGGTGGGGGGGCAGTTAGGGGCAATTAGGCTGGCAGGGGGGGCAGTTGGGGGCAACCAGGCTGGTGGGCAGGGCAGTTAGGAGTGACCAGGCTGGGAGGGAGGGGACAGTTGGGGGGTGACCTGGCTGGTGGGGGGGGGGGGGGTGGAACACAGTCAGGGGAGATTAGGCCAGCATGCAGAGGCAGTGAGGCACGATCTGGCCGGAAGGTGGGTAGTTAGGGGTGACCAGGCAGGTGGGCAGGTGGGCAGGTGAGCGATTAGGAGCCAGCAGTCCAGGATTGTGAGAGGGTTGTCCGACTGCCGGTTTAGGCCCGATCCCCGGGATCGGCCCTAAACTGGCAGTTGGACATCCCCCAAGTGGTACCGATTGGAGAGGGTGCAGGCTGGGCTGAGAGGACCCTTCCGCCCGCCCCCCCCCACCCCTCCATGCACGAATTTTGTACACCAGGCCTCTAGTAAAAATATAACTAACAAAAAATAGAAACAACATAAAATAGATTTAAAAAAGCCAAATTGATATCTTGTAAAAATTAATAAAATTGACCAACAACCTTTAACAAGGCTATTCAAGAGAAAAGATAAAAAGAACAAATAAACACTATTATGAATAAAAAAAGATATAATTAGAAACACTGCAGAGAGTAGACAGAAACATTTATTTTGTTGCCCATAAATTTAAAATTATTAACTTTTTAGGAAATTCAACTTACTAAATTCAAGGAAGATATAGAAAACCAGAATAATTCTTAATCTTTAAAGAAACTGAATCAGTAGTTAAAATCTCTCCTTCCCCCACCAAACACCTGATCTATTAAGTTATATGGAAAAGTCTTCCGGAAACACTGCTAAAACATAATGCCAATTTCATATAATCTCCAGAAATGAGAAACTAAAAAGGACAGCATAGGAATGCAAAATTAGAGGCCAATATGACTCATCTAAGTCATGTGCCATTTAACAAGTTCATTGCTGAATGACTAGTCATGGTGTTTAAGTTAAAGGAAGAAAGTGTAGCTAGAGCAGAGGTGTTGGAACAGGGCTGGGGGAGATTAGAAGATGGACTGATAGAATGAAATATATGTATAAACTTGAAAAAAAGGATGGTATTTGAGTGACATAGGGAATGTCACTTGAGAATGACACAATTTAAATGGCTCTCTGTCAAGCAATACTTACTTCAGAAAAATGTGTAATATTACTCTAGTTTCCAAATAAAGCTATGAAACTCAATAGAGGACTGAGGAACTAGAGAAAAATGTCTATGGGTTAATTTGTGTTTATTTGACTAAAATGTTTATTATATTTTACATGAGACAAATTCTCAGCAGATAAATGACACCCCAAAGCAAGGCAACTAACACATCTAAATTTGCCACGAGGAGCCTGGATTCATAGCCTTACCGCCGAGCTTCACAGGCTCTGTGTGTACTTCATGATGTTGGCAGTGGATGTAAAAAACCCAATGTTCATCTGAAGGGACTATTTTGGTGTAAACATTGGGGAATGTGACAAAATTCATAATGCCATGTGCATCCTCCCTTTTGTTCAAAGCAGTAATTCAGGGCAAACCAAGAAAACATTGTAGGATTTCAATATGAATGAGAGGCACCTGTGACTTTGAGGACACAGATAATGAGAAACGGTTGAAAAGACTGCTGCTCAGCAGCATCCAGAATAATTTCCTCAAAATCTTTCAGTGGTCTCACATTTCACTTTGGGCCAAGCAGTACAAGTGGAAAAGTGGTTAGAAATGATCAATGAGCAAGTAATGCCAAAGAAACTGAATGGCCTGGAAAGAAACTGGGAAGTCTCCCAGTTACAGAAGAGTCAGTAAAATAGAGCTTGAAGGTAGAATGCAGGGCACGGAGACAAACAATGCCTGAGGCATGGCAAAATAATGCACAAAGAGCCAACAGGGCCAGCCAGAAAAGACATGTGCAGGAAAAGTAGGACAATGAGCATGAGTCCTGCCAGATCAAAATCGAGAACATATTTATAAAAGTCTTTCAGAGGTAAGCCAAATTTTTAGAATTTATTTCAAAGCCCCAGGAGTATTTGGGGATGGGGTAGGCTGGAGGGAATGGGAAAATATTTAAGTATAGAATTGTATAGCATGTACTTGAATAATGATTATTGAAGTAGTTGAATGTACCTAACTCTTAACATATTCCTCTACTTGTCTTTAAAATAGATATTTTTTCCTCTAATTGGAGGATTAGAATATAATCTGTCCAAAGCTCTGAGTTGAGTGGGTGTTGGACCGTGGAGAGAATCTACAGTTAGCAGTTACTGGGAAATATTTGTTGCTTCCCGAGTAACCCTGCCCCTGCCAGATTTCCAGTGGTTACTAACAAGGCTACAATGGTCCCCTTGAATCTTCTCCTGTCAGTTGAGAACAGAACCTAGCTCCTCCCCATCACATCTTCTTTTTAAAGATGTGTAATTGTTGGAGCAGGTGAAGAGGCTGCCAATGAGAGGTCAGCAGTTCATCCTGGAGTCCTCCATCCAGAGTCCATATTACAGGGCCTTTGGGAAGGCTTCTCTCTCCACCAACCACAGAGACTCTCCTGCCCAAAAGGGAAGAATTCATCTGGTCAGGAAAGAATAGGGAAGAACTTCTTCAGACTCCATTACAGAAGTCCAATTCTTAGTGGAACTACTGTCAGCACGTGTGTTTAAAATAAAAAAGAATTTACTGTTTTGTATTTATTACTTATAAGATTAGAGGAAGCACACTAAATGGGTGCACATACAACAGAACCATCAAAATAAACATAAAAGATCTAAAGTGAACTAAGGATAGGATGGAGATGAGAGAAATACAGGTAAAAAGAGTTAATGCAATCAAACTCTAAAATTAGCTCAACTTCTTGCCATTCCAATCACATCAGCTGACACAAAGAACTATATAGTTCTCACCAACCACATTAGTTCCTCAGGGGAGAAAGAACTTTTTCAGATTCTCAATTCATAGAAGAATGGATTCCACCTTCCTGATAGCTCTCAGATATTCCTGTTTCTTTCCATCATCAGGCCATAAACCCAGCCCAAACTCACAGCATCTTCCATCTAGATTGTTTTAATAGTCTCCAATCAGTCTTCTCCAGATCCTAGCATAGTTTCCATACCACAAGGTCTTTTAAAATGCAAATATAAGCACATCTAATTTCTTTAAGTAGAAAGTCCAAACTCCGGAGTACTACATACAAGGCACTGCCTGGTCCCAGCCTTTTTCTCCAGCCTAATGACAACAAAGGTCTGGGCGCATGCTCTGCTTGGCAGGCTTTCTCCTCTCCTCTCCACTTCCCCTATCTCCTTGAATAGCTAACTCACATTCCCTACTATTTTACACCTGGCTGCACAATAGGCTTTACCAATCTGACCCTAAAGGCATTTGAGTTTGTGAAGATGCTCTTTTTTTGGACCAGATCTCAGCATAGGACAAAGTGGTTCTCAAAAATGAAGATGCTGCAGTAAAATGACTTGAGCCTCTTTGGTCATTCACAATGATTACATTCTTTTTCATAAATAGCTGTACCTTCTAAGAGCTAATTAAGCAAATAAGCGATATAGAGCCATCCCAATAACCCCACTACCAGGTGTGAAAGCAAGTGTTAGACTGAATTCTATGACAGTTTTCACCATTTATGTGCAAGCAGTTACAGAGAGTTATTTATATTGTAAACTCATCCCTCAGCCCTTCCAAGTTCACACCCCGCATGAAAGACTCACTTGAAACGTGATGGTGATCCAGTCCTGGGATGTGCAATGAGTTCTCTAAGTCAGTGAGGAACAGAGGACTGGTTCAGAACTAGGCCTTAGGGCTCCATTCTGGAGAGTATAGATAGGCTTTCACGTAAAAGAGAGAATGCCTTCCTCCACAACTTAAATACCACTTATTTATGTGATGAAAAGTAACTTACAATGTCTACTCTGCTAACTAACACACCATCTGGTGTTAACTGAAGATAAGGGAACTGCTGGGAAAGGCAGTCTCCCATATGAAGTCTTTCATGCTCAGTAGGCCGCATAGGAATGGGCCTTGAACCTGGAATAACGGCTTACCTAGAGGTAAAACTCCATACAACCTGAACTGAACTTATCTCCTCTTTGTAGTACCACAAGGTCTTTTCTCTCATCATATGAGCATATTCATGTCTTCTCTTAACTTCTGACTCCCTTTAACTTTTCCTCTGTGTTTCTTCAACCTCTACTTTCCCATTCCCTTATCTCCTATTGATCATCCATCATCCAAACTGATTCCATTTGTTTCCAATGAAAAGGCTCTTGCCCAAGTCACTAAGAATCAATTTACTGTTTTGGTTTGAGGCTTTTACAGAATCAGTAAACAGGGGTTAGCAAAAGTAGGTTTCCAGTTGTGAGTACTTGAACCAGAGTTTACCAGGTGTACTGGTTAATAATGCAGATTTTGTAATCAAAGAAAACATGATAATTTCAAGAGAAACATCAAAAGTACTTTATTCAAAGTAATGTCCATCACTAGCTACACATTTCCCCCATCTTTCAGGTAATTTGTGGATACTGTCCCAATAGAACTGTTCTTGTTTTGAGGCAAACCATTCAGAGACCCATTTTTCCACTTCTTTGTACGTTTTGAAGTGCTGCTCGGAGCCATCGATAGGAACAAGCAGTAATCTGAAGGAGCAAGGTCTGGTGAATACAGCGAGTGGGTTAATACTTCTCAGGCAAGATCTTTTAACATGTCTTTAACTGGTTTTGAAGTGTGTGATGGTGCGTCATCATGAAGCAAAATTACTTTGCCATGTCTCCTGGCCCATTCCGGTCATTTTACGATCAAAGTGTGATCACCTTCCTGATCCAAACGCAGAGCACTGTCTTCTTTCTGAAGCGATTTGGCTTTGCAGTCGATGTTGATGGTTGACCTGGATCAACCCATGATTTTGTGCATTTGGGATTCTCAAAATAAATCCACTTTTCACCACCAGTCACAATTCGATGCAAAAAGACTTTCTTTCATGCCATTGAAGCAACATTTTACTGATGACTTTTTGGCTTTCCATTTGTCTTTCGTTCAGTTGCTGTGGCACCCATTTTCTTCCTTTAAAATCTTTCCCACTGCTTGTAAACGATCAGAAATTGTTTGCTGAGCAACGTTTAACCTTTCTGCAAGTTGTTTTTGAGTTTGACATGCATCTTCATCCAATAATGCTTGCAATTGTTGGTCTTCAAACGTTTTCGGTTGACCTGGACGTTCTTTGTCTTTCACATTGAAATCATTACTTTTAAAACATTTAAACCAGCTCCACAAGTATCTTGAGATGGAGTATATTCACCATAAGCTTCCTGAGGTATATGATAACTTTCAGCAGCACTTTATTCAAAGTAAAGTAATGAATTAAAACTTCCCGCAAATGCTTTTTGGCACAAAATTCGACATTTTTAAGTCTAAAAATATCTATGATGTTAACACCTTCAGCAAATTTGACATATGAAGTTTTGAAGCTTGTTGTCAATACAACAAAATAGCATACATATCAAATTGCATATATATCAACATATGTGTAACTCCATCTATTGAAAAAAATCCTCATTATTAACTGGTACACCTAGTATTCTTGTATTGTTGTTAATTGTATAAATAATTATTGCATTAATTTACATTACAACTGGAAACCTACTTTGTCCACCCCTGAATTAATTAAGGCAGGTGAGGATATGCTGTGGAAACCAACTCCTAGTCTTAATGGCCTTGCTTAATGAATGTTTATTTTTCGTGTATGTCATGATCTACTCATGTAAATATTCATCTTTGTTGGCCTTCCAGGTGGTGATTCGGGGACTTTGGCTCCTTTCATCTGTGGTTCCACCATCTCCTCAGCTGGACTGCTGGATCAGGCAGCTGAAGAGCAGAGTGTGG
Source organism: Myotis yumanensis (assembly GCF_028538775.1). NCBI lineage: Eukaryota > Metazoa > Chordata > Mammalia > Chiroptera > Vespertilionidae > Myotis > Myotis yumanensis. Next base: position 168,856,312 of record NW_027223754.1, read on the forward strand.
AGGGCTGTGTGGGGTATGTGGCAGAACTGGAGAAATATACCACTTCCATTCTTATTCCATTGGCCATACACATCCTGAAAGGGAGGCTGGGAAATGCATTGTAGCTGTTTGTCCAGTTGGAAAAAGAAACTTCTGAGCATATAGCAGTCCTTTACCAGAGTGTGGCAGGCATTCCTACTTTCTGAAACTCTCCCTCCTTTCTTTTCCATGACACCAATCTCTTGGTTCCTATCTTCCAATCTTGACTGCTTGTTTTCAGTCTCCTCCTTAGCTTTTCTTTCTTTTATCCCCTAATGTTGGTATCACCCAGCATTCGTCTCGACTCATTTCTCTTCTGACTACATGATTCACCCTGGAAGATTTCATAAATAATCATATGTTCATATTCAATGTAAAACCTGCTTCTGGTTTTATAAGTCCCCATCTAGATAAATGGGTGTCTGCTCAGTCACTAAACTAGAAACCTGGAAGTGATCCTACATTCTTCCCTTAGCCTCTACAACCAAGGTTTCTCAACCACCACACTAATGACATTTAAGGCTGGATAATTCTTTGCTGTGGGAGCAGTCCTGTGCAGTATAGAATGTTTAGCAGCATCCCTGGCTTGTAGCTACTAGACTCTAGTAGCTAAGTCCCCCACCTCCATCAAACTGTGATAACAAACTCTCCAGACATTGCCAAATATCCCCTGGGGAGGGAGGAGGTCACCCCCAATTGAGAACAGCATCCTTCAGTCCTATAGATTCAACCATTGCAATATTTATCCTCTCTAATCCATTTTCCTGCCATAGATTTTATTAAATTCCACACCATTTTGTGTCTGGATTTCTCCAATTGTCTCCTGTCTGGCTGTGGCAAGTTGGCTGACCCAACAGTTATTCCTGACTCAAATTTTCACTGTCACCTTCTGCTAAAGAAAAGTGAGATACTTGTTTTTCAGCCTCCCTTGCAGGGTCAGGTGACACCATTTGCATGGCAAATCAGGTGAGGAGGGTGACAGTTGAACTTAAAGGTTCCAAGGCTTTGGAATTATCCAGCCTTGGACTGTATCTCTGTCTCATCATTCTGGAAGTTGTGTAGCTTTAGGAAAGTTACTTAAATTCTCTGTGCTCCATCAGTAACTCTGGCTTAACAACAGTACTGACCTTATAGGATCATTGTGAAGATGAACGAGTTAATATTTATGAAGTCTTAATACTATACCTGGCTGACTATAAACACTGGATAAATGGTGGCTATGATAGGGGAATGGCAGTGATGGTATAATACCTCTCTTCCTTGCTAATCGCAAAGGTGACTACTACACCTCCTATCACGGACCACTGATCACATTGGAAGACACAGTTTAGGGGAGACTGCCTCTGAAGTTTGCTCACACTGTTCCTTCCACATTACAAGCCTTTCTCAGGTGTTACTTGTTTTTCTCCCTCACTAGGCTCTGAATGTCTTCCCACAAGGCAAGGACCAGAACTTTCTACTCTCTATATCAGCGTTTCTCAACCTGTGGGTCGCGACCCCTTTGGTGGTCGAATGACCCTTTCACAGGGGTCACCTAAGACCATCCTGCATATCAGATATTTACATTACGATTCATAACAGTAGCAACATTACAGTTATGAAGTAGCAACGAAAATAATTTTATGGTTGGGTCACAACATGAGGAACTGTATTTAAAGGGCCAGAAGGTTGAGAACCACTGCTCTATATCTTCCCAAGATCACGAGTGCTCACTAAGTGTTTAATACTCAGTAAAGGTCTGTTGATTAAATCAATAAGTGAATTAACATGATTAATACACACCAGCCTTGCAAACAACTTCCTTCCCACTTAGCAGCACATGCAGAGGGTGGATGTTTAAGAAGCTTTGGTTATGTCTAAGGTCAATAAAACACATATCAGCCAGGTGAATTTTTAAAAGGAAATTTATCTTTGGCCTCACACCTCCAGCTGGCTTTTAAATAAATTGAAGCTACGGACCAAATTATTCTTAGGGTAAAGAGAAAAATTATGTGTGTGACCCCAAACATTTCAGACAGATTTTAAATGGGGGACATCTGTAATCCTGACAATAAAAATAATCTTAGTCTAAATCAGTGATGGCGAACCTTTTGAGCTCGGCGTGTCAGCATTTTGAAAAACCCTAACTTAACTCTGGTGCCATGTCACATATAGAAATTTTTTGATATTTGCAACCACAGTAAAACAAAGACATATATATATATATATTTTTTTTAAGACTTGTATTTTTGATATTTATTTTATATATTTAAAGGCCATTTAACAAAGAAAAATCAACCAAAAAAAAAATGAGTTCGCGTGTCACCTCTGACGTGCCTGTCATAGGTTCGCCATCACTGGTCTAAATAAATTCGTCTAAATTTGCACAGGAGAGTGGCAATGGGAAGTGCCAGTTTTAACACTCCAGTGACAGAGACACTTTCCAAAATTAGGAGCTCTAAAGGTTGAAAAGTCAAACACCTTTCCTACCTGTCCGGTCTCCATTTAGCAGGCTGTTAATGATGGAAGTATAATCATATTTCTAGGGGGAGGGGAAGTAACTGTAATCCTAAGTAATTCAGTGTTCCCATGCATGTCTCTCTGCGGAGGAGGACCCGACCATGTTTGCTTAAAAGAACTTGGTGGTGGCTTTTCCTCCCAGGTTTTGGACCCAACCATCTACCATTTGCCATTTAACCAACTCCAACTAAGATCCTGTTCTTTAGATCAAAATTTGTTAGATCATCTCTTCTGGAGTGATTCCTAAATCATTTTTTTGTAATGAAGGAAGACATTTTTATATTGCCAAGTACTTAAAAATACTCTGTATTTTTGAGTGCTTGGGTAGGATTTCTCTTGGAAGAGTCCTTCATGTAAGCATATTCCATCCCAATTGTTCCTGAGCTGGCTCCTATGGGGCTGAAGGCAGAGATGAAACTGCCACACATTCACAGAATATCCATTCTGGTAAGCCCAGGCGCACTTGTGTGATAGAACAGGGGGGAAGACTCTGATGCCTTCAGGGCCTGGCAGGTATGGTCCAGGGGTAAAAAGGTTAAGGCCATGTGTAAGAAAATGACCAGAGGAGTGTGAGGGGAGCAGAGGTGAAAGGACTTGAATTCAATTTGTAAAAAACGCTAAGGTTTTTTAACCATTGAACATGGCCAGCTGACCAATTTCATTATCTGCCTTCTTTTCCAAGATTCTTTTAAATGACAGTAAAGAAATAAAAGAAGGCAAGAAGCCATGAAGAAATCCTGAGAGGAGACACTGGCAGAGAACAATTTTAAGACAACGCTAGGAAAAACAACAGAAAGGGGAAGAAAGTTCCAGTGGAGGAAGTTACAACCTTTGGAAGGTAGGGGTTGGGTGTATAACCAATGGATGGTGGAAACCACCAGTATTTCCCTTCCCCACAGCCAGGACTCTGTCTGCCCTCAGCCTTCAAAGTGTTCCCTGTGAAACTTAACTGGAGAGGCCGCAGATGTAAGAGCGGCGCAGCTCAGGATGGCCATGAGGGTGAGCAGTGACTTGAAAACAGCTGTTGAGTCTCAGTATAAACTCTGAAATCAAAGGCCCCTCCCTCTCCATCCCAATCCAGAACATTCAATCAAATCATTAAAAAGTAACTGGAAACTGAGAAATTTCTTATAAGGTCTCTAAAAGTTATTTCCTTTACCCTTGTCAGCTGATGGTCACTGTGCCAATTAAACACCAACAGGACTCCCCAGTTTGCGGTGTGTCAAAGAAGGAAACTTAATTTAATGCACACAGCTCAACTGTGATACAGCACAGCTCTCAGAACAGCACCGGTATGGAACAGTTCAATAGTGTTACAGCTCCATCACGAAGCAGCATGGCTGTGAAACAGCAAGGCTGTACAGGCCCTGTGGCGAGGTCCCTCTCCAGCTACACAGCTCTCCTCTGCTCCTGCAATGCTCTGCTCCCCTCTGCTCTGGCCAGACATCTTTGGTATTTCAGCTCCAGCCAGTGAAAAGCAACTCTTAGTGGAAAGAGAAAACAGACTCTCTGAGCCACAGGAGAGCTGCCTTATATAGACAGAAGCCCCCACCCCTGGTTCCTGATGGGTCTGTCTTCATGCAAAAGAGGTTTCCAAATCCTCTCAATTTGATTGGTCCAAAAGGCACTGTCCTGATTAGTCAGAACGGAGCCATTCTAATTGGTTTGTGAAAATGCTGGATGGAAATATAGCTTCACAGCTCTGATTGGACAGGGCATGCCTCAGTCCTATTGGTTGAAATACATTTCCAGGAACTCCTTTATACTAGTAAGGGTTGGTTCAGGTGGCAAGAACCCATTGCAGGCAGTGTTGACTGTCCCCTAAAATGTGGTTTTGGTGAGCAGCACCTGTTTCGAATTGGCTGCTAAGCTGCTTTTGTTTTGTTATATATTTTTAAAAAATAAATTTGAGCTGATCTAAGTCACTGAGAGTCCTTCTTAGTAGATTATCCTTTTTTCTCTAGATTCACAGCCTAAAACAAGTAGGGGACACATTTAATATGCAAAAAAATCCATTCTTTAAAGGTAACTTTTCAAATGTACTGCCACAGCAGTCTCAGTAACACTTGTGACTTTGCTAACTGCTGCCCTTCCAGACCTAACAACTCCGTGTACTTGCCCTGGATGTCCCTTGGTTCCTGAAGTGACAACACTGGAGAGCCAGAAGTCGCCCAACAGGTGGCACGCAGATCGGCCACAGACCACAGGGGCTCCTTGCTGGCGCGCAGGCAACTTCACGCCCCAGGAGCTACTCTGGCTCGAGAGCGGCTCCCAGAGCTGGGCCCTGAGAGGGGGCCAGGCGCGCCCCGTTCACGTAGCCTCCACGCCCACCTCCTCCCAGCTAAACGTCCCCTCCCCTTGCCAAAGCTCGGACTCTTGGGGCTGCCCTTATTGTTGGTCGCGTCTGTCACTTTGTGGGCCGGGTGACATGAATGGATGAGCTGGACACACCTTCCAGCTTTCTTAAAAAAAAGAAAAAAGAAAAAATCCGGTCCGGATCTGCATAGAAAGCGGGAGGGACGCCCCCCTGCGCCCCTGGAGCCTTCACCGAGGGCCAGGAACACGCTCAGCTTCCCCCTCCCACACTCACTCCTCCCATCCTTTAAAGAAACGCCCGATCCAAATAAATAATACCGTTCCCAGTCTACCGCGTCCTCGGTGGCCTCTCCTCCTTCCCCGGGGTGCGCGAGCTAGAGGCGGGCGTGCGACCGGCCCGCGGGCGCCACCATGCTCCCCAGCGCCCTGGCGGCGCACGCCGGCGCGTACTGGGACGTGGTGGCCTCCTCCGCGCTCTTCAACTTCCCCGCAGCGCCCGGCTTTGGCAACCTGGGCAAGAGTTTCCTGATTGAGAACTTGCTGCGGGCTGGGGGCGCCCCGCCGCCGGGGCTGCAGCCACCCCCGCCCCACGGCCCGGCGGCCGCTCTAGCCACCGCCACGGCCACGGCCACGGCCACGGCCGGCGCGCAGGTCCGGCCCCTGCCCGCCAGCCCTGTGCCCCTGAAGCTGTGCCCGGCCGCCGAGCCGGTCAGCCCCGGCGGGGCGCCCTACGGCACGCGGTGGGCTTTCCAAGTGCTCAGCCCCTCGGCGGACGGCGCCAGGCTGCCGGGCCGGGCCCCGGGGGACAGAGACGGCACCTTCCACCCTTCGGCCCCAGGTGAGTGTCGCGCCCGGGTCCTGGGATCTGGGCGCGCCTTCCCGGCGCCCAGCTGGGAGCGCGCTGCGACCCTGGTGCGGGGCGCAGGACTCCGCTCTGCCCGGAACCTGCCTAGAACATCTCCCTTAGCCACTTTGGGGGGAAGGAGAGTCACCACCGCTAGCTGTGATTCCCTCCTCCTTCCGCATCCCATGCCACCAGCTTCCACTGCGTCCTCTTCTTTCTACAACTTGTCGGGCTCCCTGGATTTGCAGGCCTTTGGGAGAAAAACCCTGAAGGCACCCGGCGTTAGCCCTAGTTTCACGGGATTTCCCAAGTTGGGCGTTTTTGCTCGCCCTCTCCTTCCCCGGGGGCCGCGAAGCCGCTGGCTGGGAAGTTCCTGGATGGGAGCTCTTCGCCCGCTCCGCTTTGGGGGCATTTGCCACTTAAATGGTTGCGATGGTCGGGGCCTTCAAGAGCCTTAGCGATGATGTTTGGAAGGAGAGTTGGGCAAAGTTTGGCTTTGGCTCACTATAGCGCAAGGAAGGCAGGTCGACTTTTTCTTCGTGCCGAGTTGAAACAACGAATTGGCACCTGGAGTAGGAAGTTCACCGATAAATGGAATTTTGCCAGAAGAAGGGCATTTTGGGTTTGTTTTAATTCCCGCATGTAACCTAAGTGGTGTGAGTGGGAAGAAGATGGGAAATTTAGTCCAGTATGAGCTAAAGCGTATGGAGGGGCTGCCGACATTGGCAGTATAAAAGGGGGAAAGCCTTTTAGAAACTCAGAAGCTGAGATCCAGTTGGATTAAATTTTTTTGGTCTCTGTCCTTAGACGATCTTAACTCATTCTTTCAATCCCGATGGGTTTGTCCAGAATGACTAATAGATGCTTTTTCAGCAGATTGCATTGTCCCAGTAAACTGCCGGATCAAATGTATCGCTAATGGCTTTATGGACTTTAACCTGTTTAGAACCTGCCCTGGTCTTCCAGTTTGAAATGGTTGCTAACGGAATGGAACATATAGAATTACATGAGCACCGGTCTCATTCACATCGTGTAAAAACCTAAATTCTAGGAGGCCTTTTTGCACTCTGGGAGAGGGGCAAGTACAGTTAAGGCAAAGTTTATAAGCCTTGGAAATTTGGGCCACTCTGTTCTTTTTGAAGTGGTAGGAAAATTAGAAGCATATAAAGCATGTCCAGGTAGACAAAGTCAGTAAATGTCTCATAAAAAGAACATTTTCACGAAAATGTAGTGATTGCATAACTTTTGGTGGTTTGGCATTATGTTCATAAAAGTTATTTTCCAAGAACCCTTATATTGCTCCTGATCATGATTTGCTACCCAGCAATGGAAAATTACTTAATTTTAACCTTTGTAGATTTTACAGATTAAATTTAAATAGACCAAATGCTAATCAAATGCAGGTATGTCAATAACTCTGAAAAATAATTTAACATACCTTTTTGTTTCATTCAAAATATTGCAATTTATTGGGAAAAGGGTTTCCTAGCTACATTCTTTTAATTTTCAAGAACATATTCACTCTTGTATGCTTTTTAAAGTGTCAAAATGCAAAAATAATTTTTGGAATAATTACGAGTATAAGAATTTATATTTTCCTTTGAAGTATTCTAATGTAGTTTAAGCATATCTTTTTTCTAATATTTTATCTAATCCTCATTGAAGATTTTATGTTCTCTTCATTAATTTTCATTTGGACAAGTAACCTTTTATTTCAAAAAATTATTCTTGTAAAAAGTGCATTTAATTTTTCAAACTAGAAAAAATATCTCAAGAAGAAAATTAAAGCCCTGTAAATGTGTGCCCACAAATATATTGCTTAAAGGGAGCATTTGTGTTCATTTATTTTCATAATTTGACAAAGGATGTAGTTTTTTGAACATTGCCCAGTTTTATTTAAATGACAGATTCTTGCCTTATCAAATATTATAGGAATTATTTTATACTGTGTGGAATTATGGGGTCCTAATGAGCACCGACAATATTACTTTTCACCTGAAAATTAGAAGAGGATGAAAGTGATTATGTTCTATGGAGAGTAGAGAGCACATAGAAAAGCTACTGTTTTCAGAAAGAACAGTCTTTCTGCAAAGGCAGCGAACAACCAGTTATGATCCATTAGACACCAACTTGGGAGTGGATTGCAAAATGTGATTTTTAATCATTTCAGCCTATTGACTACTCATTTTTTTCTCAACCTTCACTTGTGGAGTGCACCCATCTGAATATTGAATAAGAAAACCACAGCGTTCTTTTTAAATGCATCGGTGAAATGCAACACTGTTTACCTAGGGGATTCATTTCTGCTTCATTATTTTTGTTACCCACTATTAATTATACCATATATTTCATTCATTCAGCAAATACTGTCTTCCATGTGTCAGGCTCCGTTCTAGGCCGTTGGGATAATCAGTGAACAAAACCGGTAACTGTCTGCCCTGTGGAGCTTATACTTCATGTTCTTACTGCTTTATGGTTCACCAAGCATTTTTTAAAATTGTTAGCTGCTTTAATCCTCGCAAGAAGCCAATTATTTTCTACAATGATTACTTCATTTCCTAGTATTGTTTTGGTCTGAAGTATCAATTTAAACATCTGTGAACATGTGAAAAAAAAAAGAAATTGCCCTAAATCTTCACATTCCCTAGATTAGTCTTTCACTGAACATGAGAAACTAATGAGGGATAATGGGGTAAGCAATTACATGTATCACAATAATAAATCAGTTGTGATTTTGTATCTGAGCCTATGAAAGAAATGGGTTTAGGTTAAACAGTAACGCTGATTTATTTACAGTCATGGACAGAGGTGTAGCTGTCAGTGCCTTGTCCCTAAGAATCTGCAAGTCTGAGTATTTAGTGCAAGAAAAGGAACACTCGATAGCTATATGTTGCCAAGTTGTTCATATAGAGTAGTTTAAAAACTTTACTTTAAAAATCAAAGGACAGTCCTCAGGGGTTGAGAAGGGCATATTTAGTACACTGGTAGGTAGTAAGAAGGCTCACCTCCAGGGGTTGGATCTGGGAAAAAAAAAAAAATGTTTGGATCTGTTATAGTTCATCAGTGGACACCAGGAGGGTTTGCAAGTAAATCCTAATCATCAGAGACCCTTCCCCAGAAATTTATTCATGTTATTATTTGGTGAATCTTGTGCTAGATGAAAATATTCATCTTTTTGTGTATAAAAGACAGTCTTGAAATGTAAAAAGCTGAAAGATTTAAATTTATGTTGGTTATGCCACCAGTTATCTTCAAAAGGGAACAAATGGCCTTGCTTTTTAATAACATTTGTTATTTTAAGCATTTTAGAAAATGTTTGACATAAAGATAATTCATTGAATATAATTTATTCTTTATTCAATCTACTCCTTATGCTGTATATAAAAGAGTTAAAAAACAAATGTTTATTCTGGATAGGTGAACTGAACGGTTCTTTTCTCTTCTTCCCCCAAGCAACTTTGTTAAGTATATTGCACTGTATAGTACAGAAATGGAGCCAGGTGCCTAGTATTTTTTTCTGGCACCATTAGGACTGTTTCTTACCGTTAGTGCTTTATGTGCACTCTAGTTTTTTTTGTCCACCCCCACGCTCAGTTACTACTTATCTATTAATCCTTGATTCTGTCTTAAACCTATGTTTTGTACTCCAATTGGTAGTTTTTCCACTTTCATTGAGATTCACTGAAAGTGTGAAATAAAATAGCTTCTCTTACATTTTAGGCACTTGGGAGAGGGAGAAGATGGACTTGTGCTCCAGCTGGGGATTCCAGTTCAAAGGAAGACTTATGATCTGATTATTTTAAGCCAGAGTATGTCACTTATTTTTTGATAACAGTGTTCTATAGATTTGTTTTGACAAATTAAAATCATAGCATCTTGAATGTTGATAATGCTGACCGAGGACAAAGAGAATGAGGAACCCAACTAATGATGGGACCCATTCGAGTGGTTCCTTGTTCAGGTTATCATCCTAACCATTTTTTGTTGGAATTTGTAGATAATATTGAACCATTACTTACTAAATCTGAATATTCTTGTAATCTGATGAACAGATATTTGGAGTTATAGTAGCATATTAATCGTTTCTACATGGATCATGAAGTCAACTCCTTCAGGTTCAAGCAGGAGTTCTTGCAGTGAAGAGAATCAAGAGGGCTATAGTCTGTTTCTGGTACTGATTGAGTAAGCCACAGCCCTTACAGAATAGTGTCTGAGCTGAAACTACAACAGGGTAATTTATGAGCATTTAATTTGCCTCTGACTTTCCCAACCCCTAACCTATGCTTCTCTACTTCACCTGAACAACAAGGGATCTCAGTTTGTTAACATATATTGAAGCTATTGAGGTTTAATAATGAAACAGGAGTGAATCCAGAAGGCAAGTTTAAGAATGGTTTCAATGCCTAGAAAATTGCATATGGAATTATGCAGAAATAAACTTAGGATTCAGAGAGTTCAAGATGACATGCAGGAGGCCAAAGGGTGCCGTATGTTGTGGGCAGTTTAAAAGGCTATGTCAACAATGATTTTATCTACATTTGTTTGCTATAAATGTAGCTCAGATGTTGGAAGCAGAGCTGTCTATTGGACTCTGTTAAATTCCTCTATGAGCATGTCACCTCCTTCCTGTTCTTGTTCCCAAGAAAAAGTTCTCTTTTTTGCTCCAAGAAGACATTTTATGGTTAGGTTTGCTGCTGAACAATGATAGAAGTGGTAGCAACTTGAAAGTAAGAGGGTAACATAGATGTGTTCATATAATACTTTGAGATTCTTTGCTATGAAAGTTTTAATAGAAGTGAAGGTTATCTTTAAAATATATAAACAAATGTGTCCTTATGTTAGGGTGAGAGGAGTGTAAATGTTCATTAACTCCCCACTCAACCTACTTTCACCACCTGTTTCTGTTGTTGATTTGTCCATAATTTTGGAATCCTTCTTATTTTGTCTTTTGAGGGGACTTGATTTGTAGCTCTTAATACAGTGTTTGTCCACTTAATCTTGGATTAACAAAGACTCTCAAAGTTTTTTCTTAATTAATAGTGACTTTTTTTTGGTAGTGAATGTACACAATTTTAAATTAGTAAATAATATCAAGTTTTTATTCATATACACCTGGAGTTTGTCAGGAATAAAAATGCAACTTGTAAAAGAAACAATATTATTTTTATCTAGGACTACTTGATAGCATCCCTATTTAAGACTACATTAGATCATGCTTCTATTTTATACTCTCTTAGTGAAAAAATTGGATTTTTGCCTTAATGTATAATATGCTTACCAGACCCTTGTATATTTTATTCCAAAATATTTTATTTTACTATCAGTAATGTTTTCGCTTTTAATGAAATCTCTCTCTTTCATTCTTTTTAGCCTCCAGTCAATACTTGATTTGGCAATGCTGAGCGGTTCATCACTTTACTGATTTTATATTTAATAACATTATTCATTTTGTCAACCAGCTATTAGTTGGGAATATTTCAGGGGCACATTTTTTGTGAGTTATGTGAACAGTAAACTTACGGCATTAAAATTCTCTCTGAAGTCAAAGATCAAAAAGCTTCTATAAGTTTTTAGACTTTTGTTTCAGAAACAAAGCATCCATGAAAAGGAAGCAAAAAAATATTCAAATCTTTTTCTGTATGTTGCTGAATATTGAATTGCCTTCTTGTTTATAAATATTCTAAAGATGAACTATATGTTTTACTTTTCTTTTACATGTTCAGGCACTGTGCAATAACAAAATTAATTTTATTAAAGCTGGTTCTTTAAAACTTTAAATCTGGAACACTTTTCTTTTAATCCTCATCTAAGGATATGCTTTCACTGATTGCGAGAGAAAGAGGAAGGGAGAAGGAGAGAGAAAAAAGAAACACATCAATTGGTTGCCTCCATACATGCCCTGACCAGGGATTGAACCCAAAACCAGGGTATGTGCCCTGACTGGGAATCAAACCCGTGACCCTTTGGTGCACAGGACATTGCTCCAACCAACTGAGCCATACCAGTCAGGGTTAATCTCTGACACTTTAGATACAGATATGTGAAGGAGCTAGTAAGGTATTCTTTGATAGGACTTATGTACATTAAAAGAGAATAAAGATCATGACTGCTGGCAAGATTTTTAATAGACTAACCTCAAGCTGGATTGAGTTTAGGTGTGTTGAACCAATTCTACAGTTACTGGTATATTGGGTGTGAAGCCAAAAGACAGTCTGATTCTTCAAAGCAGGAACAATAACTCTTATTTGCCTATATATTTTCTATAGGTGCTTTTGCACTACACATTGATCGTTGCAACAAACACTGTCTGGCCTGCAGAGCCTAATGTATTTGCTATCTGACCCTTTATGGTAAATGTTTGCCAGTACTTTCTCCAAAGCATAAATGGCAAATTTCAATATACTATATATTTTATTCTTTTTTAAAAACATTGTACAAGTATACTTTTTACTACATGGAGGTGGAATAATACATTTGTGTTTTTTCAAATATATTTTTATTGATTTCAGAGAGGAAGGAAGAGGGAGAGAGAGAAACATCCATGATGAGAGAGAATCATGGATCAGCTGCCTCCTGCAAGTCCCCCACTGGGGATCGAGCTCATAACCCGGGCATGTGCCCTTGACCAGAATCAAACCAGTTCATAGGCCGACGCTCTATCCACGGAGCCAAACCAGCTAGGGCTACTATACTATATTTTCTAAACCGGTTTTAGCAGCACTTCTTTAATTTTATAGCCTAGATTCACATCTAAGGTCTTTATATTACTGATTATGCAATCCCAAGCAATTCATGTAATCTCCTTGAACCTCTGCTTCTTCATTTCAAAATGAGAACCAATGTTAGGGTCAACATTTGACTTTCAAATACACATCTAAAAAAATACACATAGCAAAAGCCCATATATAACATGCAGGGGAAGTTGTGGAAGACTCCTTTCCATCATTTCACTGTAAGTAAAACATTGGTAAAGGGATATTGCTGTGTAAGAAACCATCTCCAAACTTAAAGGTTTAAAGGAACAATGTATCATTTTCTCTCTCATTTTTGTGGGTTGTGCTCAGCTGGATGGTTCTCCCTTTGATTCTCATTGCAGTTAGATGTCAGCTGGGGCTGCAGTCATCTGAAGGTTCAACTGGCTGGATGTCTGAGATGGCTACTCAGGTGGCTGACAGAGTTGCTGGCTGTTGACTGGGTGCTCACCTGGAGCTTTTCCAACACCCACACTTGGACTTTCCAAGTGTTTTGAGCTTCTTATAGCATGGCACCTGGATTCTGAAAGGGAGATTTATAAGAGTACATTGCAAGAAACCCAGGCTGTAACTCAAGGCTTCTTATGACTGAGCCTTAGAAGTTGAATGTCACTTCTTTTATATCCCTTGGTCAAGCAAGGCAGCAAGACCACCTCAAATATAAGAGAATGGGAAATAGACCCCACCTCTCAGTGGGAGGAGTGCCAAATGATTAGTGGCCCTTTAAAACCTGCTACAGGGTGAAATCAGGATAACCACTTTTAAACATAATTCCTGCTGGGACTGGGATAGCTGGGAGCTCAAGGAGTCTTCATTAAGGCGTTTAGAGTTTTGAGAGCTCCAGACACTATTCTGTTATGGTATTTTCTTCTGTGACATCAACTTTATAATAAAAAGAGCAAAGGAGCCCTAACTGGTTTTGCTCAGTGGATAGAGCGTCGGCCTGTGGACTGAAAGGTCCCAGGTTCGATTCTGGTCAAGGGCATGTACCTTGGTTGCGGGCACATCCCCAGTAGTGGGTGAGAGGAGGCAGCTGATGGATGTTTCTCTCTCATCGATGTTTCTAACTCTCTATCCCTCTCCCTTCCTCTCTGTAAAAAATCAATAAAATATATTTAAAAAAAAGAGCAAAGGATTTTCTCAAATTTAGTTCATTTAAAAAATATGTTTTTATTGATCTTTAGAGAGAGAGGAAGTGAAAGGGATAGAGAGATGGAAACATCAGTGGGAGAGAAACATCATCAATAGGCTGCCTCCTGCCTACTGGGGATCAAGCCCTCAACCCCAACATGTGCCCTGACCAGGAATCGAACCAGTGACTTCTTGGTTCATGGGTCATGCTCAACCACTGAGCCACACCAGCCTGGCTAGCTAATTTTTTCAAGAGGTCTCATGGGGATTCCTTGAAGGGAGAGCAGCAGAGGTAGTGACCATCTTGGATTACTGCAATGAGCTAGGGCTCCACAGGTTGAGGAGAAGCCAGACCCAACCCACCTGTTGGTGTTGTAAGGATATAGGAGAAGATGGTAGTGGGTGTGTCGCTGCCTATTGCTACAGCAAATTGTTAGGGCAGTGGGATCCTCCCATTCAGTTCCTCCTTATCCCACCACATCCCATTCACTACTGCCAGGTGAAATTTTCTAAAATACAGCTTTCATCATATTACCAAGCTTCTCACAAAAACTTAACCATCCCCATCTATCAGATCAAATAAAAATATTCAATCTGCTCTTTAAGACCTTAATTCCAACATCTGCATTTAGCTCCTCCAACCATATTGCTTAATGTTCACGCCTTTGAGGTTTCCTTAACCGGCCCCATGTGGCACCACCATCCTTGCCCTCTTCCCTCTTGTCCATGCCACCTTTCCTTCCTGGAATGCATTCTTTTTTTCTTTTGCTATTCTAAATACCTTCCAAATCAAGGTCCAGATTAAGATGTTTTTCCTGCCTAAAGCCTTCTTTGACAAAGCCTTCCTAAAAATATTCTTAAAAAAAAAAAACACAATAAAAAAAAAAACTTGCTGCTGTATTTCAGTGGAAGTCTGGACCATGCTGCTTTTTTTTTTTTTTTTAAAATATGTTCTCTCTCTCTCTTTTTAAAGAGTTGATCTCATATTATATAATGAGTAAAGGCATTTTTTTTTTCCTGTGTTCTTTCCAGTGGTCTCATCCTGGCTATCCATTATAATCACTTGTGCATCTTTTGAAAAAATGCTGTGCTAGGGGTCCACTCCTGGCCAGCTTGATTTAATCCAATTGGTCTGGGGTGCGGCATCTGTGTCTCTGGAAAGTACTCCACATAATTCTAATGTGTGTTAGGGTCGAAAACCATTGGTTAGGAAAGCACACAGTATGAATTTCACTCCTTGGGGAATGCCTCATAGTTGACAAAACAACATTCAATTTTGAGTATGGAGAAATGTAAATGTTATTTATTTGACCAGTGGATTTAAAATCTGCAAGTGAAAGAACATTAAACAATATAAATTCTTTCAGGGAGGGAAACTATCCTTCATCTTTTTAGTCCCAACACACAGTGAATTATGTGGCACTTGATAGATTTGCAATAAATATTATTTGCACGGAATTAAAAGTCCGAATCAAACAAGTAGACACTGCATGTGATTTAACTTCTCATGACCTTTGTTTTTCTATTTCTGAAATACTCGAGGGAAAAAAATGCTGATTTCTGTTGTTTTCTGATAAGCCGAAAGGTCAAAGATGAATTTAATTAACTTGCTTTCCCTTGTGATTAAAGGCAAGTTTGCATGTTGATCACATAAATGGATTATTTACAGGTTGTGTGATAAAATGAATAACACATCATTGGATAACTGATATTTCTTAGGTCTTACTACGCAAGACAGATGGTTGCTGTTCATCAGTCTCAATTTTGGATTCATTTTACTCCAGATAGTTTGTTCAATTATGTATTATTTTTTAGGTCAGAAGTTTAGATTTTTTACTCCTAGTGCCCATGTACCGAGTACTTGAAGGAGATCATTAAAACCATCCTTTTGAAATTATTTAATTCCCTATTCCTTCCCAGAGGTGTTTTTGACCCTTTGGTTGCCTTAGACATCTCAGGAATTTTGCTCATTTTTCCTCATCCTTTTTAAAATGTCTGCCCAAATGGCATAGCATTGCAGTGGGCTCCTGAAATTTATTTAAAGATTTTATTAGTGGTCTTTAGTAGTTTTTCTTTGCAATGTCAGCTCAAGTCAGTACCACGGTTTGCTTTGACAATAAATGGTACCCCCATTTAGATACCTGTTGTTCCTCTTCATCAGAAAAGAAGAATGAAAATTACAAAAAACAATTTATTGCTTTCTCGTCAACTGAATTTTGAAAATAATTTATCTGTAGCTAGGATTGTAACCCGTCTTGGCTGTGGGATACTTAGATCACAGAACCATCTAGTTGGTTAAGTTAAAAAACAAACAGGCCAGTCTATCATTAAGTTGGCTCTAAGTTCCAATCCTAATTAAACATTCAAAATCATTGCTAGAGATTTGGATTCTTTGTCTTCAGAAAAGTCAGAACATCTGATTAAGAAGTGAAAAGTTCATGAAGTTTTCTGTGAATAAGTGGTTTAGTCACGTGGCTTTAGACAATTTAGTTCCAAAATTTTTAAGTCACTTGTCTGTAAGTAACAGTTTCCTACAGTTAGATTTGTTGGCAGTATCCTGAAAATGTGGAGTATCCTGAAGTGTTGTACTAAGAGAACCTACTACCATGCTGTAGAACCTGACAGTGCACATCGTTTCCGTAGGAAAAGCCATGTGTTTTTCTCCTATGGCAAGCTTGGGAGATGTGTCCATTTTCTGGGCTCCAGCTCTTATTGAGTAACTGGCAGTCTCTGTGTATGAAATCGTTACCCCTCGTGGCTAATAGCTAAATATTATGCTAAAATATGGATGTTTCTATTGTACTTAAAAAATTTTGCTCAGAACAGTCAGCATTACATTCCAGATGCAGGTCCATTTGAGGTTGAATATTAATGAATACATGAGATAGAATGTGTTAAATTCATAACCAGTTCAGTGCCTAGTGAATGGTAGGTACTTCTTAAATATTATTATCATAAATATTGTTCAGTAAGCCTATGATGAATTTTCCTAACATGATAAATGATACAGTGACTGCATCTAGAATGCATTGATGGGCTTCGAAATGCATATCATCCAGGATGAAATTGCCTTGTTTTCTGCCCTTTTCAGAGCATCTTCAAAGCAGTTCCTCATGGCTTACAAAAGTTTTAACACATCTGTCAACTTGTCACTTGGTTTTTTTATCACACTGAGTTTCCTTTTTTTGCTCATTGCTTTAAAAAATATGTGGCTTGCGACTATTTTAAATTGTAATATATATTTTCCAATGCATTTCATTGCTTTAAATGGTTATTTCCTAACACCATTCAACACGCCTGCAATGACATGCTCGGGTGGATTGGCAATGTCAAAGTAGGAGCATGTAAAAAAAATGGAGCACTTAATTGGAATTTCACAGCGATTTCCGAATAAACCAGCTTAAACAAGGTGTATTTATGTATAGAAACCAGGAATTGACTAATCTCCTGTGTAAACATATGTGTTAAAGAGGTGATTTAAAATGGTGAAGAAATTCTACACAATAGGACTTTAAGCCTGGTCACGTCACAGGTGGTTCTTAAGCCACTAGAGTTGTCACTGTAGATAGCATGTCATGCTGATTACAGCTTTACTAGTACTTTACAAAGAGGGTAATATACCGCAATATAACAAACTGCTCAATTACAACTTTATTCCTGGCTAAATTTAACACTAAGAAATAGATCTTAGAATCTCATTGATCACAAATGAATTTAATTGATCATTTGTCTAAAATGAACCATTCATTTTTTTTACCCTTTTTTTTTTTTCATTTTTAGGGCTCTAGGGTTAGCCTGAGAAAGGTGTTGGCTAGAGTAGTAAAATTTGTAATTTGTACATATCCCAAGTCATTATTTCAATGGTATCAGTAGTACTTTATATTGAGCAAAAATATTTTTATGTATTTCTAGCTGTCATGATAAATGTTAATTATATATATATATATATATATATGTAAGTGCAACATTACTGAGTCTTTTTCTTTCATCTCAGTTTTTAAAATGGCAAATAACACAATAGCCATAACTTAATTATCTATAGAATGTTTACTTTGGAGATGGAATAACTTAGCTAACAGATGAAATAACTTAGCTAACAGAAATGCTTGGGAATAAACACGATGAGGCAAGTTTTATGCACAGAATATATTTCCATTTTTCTAAGAACTTCATATATTCATAGAAATAATGGAAAATGTAACTCTGCCTAAATAATGTCATGCTCTTGTAATATAATTTAAGATGTTAAATTTAAATAAAATGACATCATTACTATGATGGTGTTATAATCAATATTAGAACAACTTTTTTTGTTTTGTTTTGTTGTGTTTTTTTGTTTTGTTAATTCTCACATGAAGACATTTTTTCCATTCCTTTTTAGAGGTAGTTGGAGGGAAAGAGGGAAGGAGGGAGGGGGAGGAGAAAGAGAAAAAAACATTGATGTGAGAGAGACACATTGACTGGTTGCCTCTTGCATGTGACCCCGACTGGGGACGGGGAACGGACCAGCAACCCAGATACGTGAACTTAACTGGGAATTGAACCTGAGACCCTGTGGTGTGCAGACGCTCTAACCACTGAGTGCACTGGCCAGGGCCGAACAACTTTTGATAATAATGACATTTAAAGATGCTTTCTGGTGTGGCTCAGTAAGCATGTCCTCAAGTGAGGATTACAAAAAATTTTTTAAAAGTTTTATTGAACTTTTTGCACACGCAAAATAGGTACTTTTATTAGCTGCCATATTTTCAAATATGCATTAAGATATGTTCTTATTTGAAAATCCAGATATTGAAAAATAAAAATATTAATATTGACTGATTTCCATTATATTATCAAAAAAACCCTGAATTTGTGATTAAGTTGCAAGTTGAAGGCATTAAGGAACCCGAGACTAAAATTCTTACTGGGAAAGAGACTTATTCTGATACTAGTGGCCCGGAAATTAATTAGAATAAATATTTTAATATCGCTATTCGCCCTTTCTCTATAATAGAAGTGTCAACCAAATTCATGATCGACAATGACAGATCAAAACATATGCGTGCGATTGGTGCCAGAGAGAACTTTATATGTATCATGCATGCGCAAGTCAACTTAGCCTTTTATATTTATATATAGAATAAACTTGCTTAATTAGACCTGCTTTCTGATTTAGCTAAACTTTTTCCAGCCCAGTGAAGCACCCCAACTTCTCTTTCAGGTAATTGTCAGGAACATAGCAGTAAATATCAACACAAGGCAGATTATTATTGTGGATCATGTGCCGGGATAAACAAAGGGTAAAATATTTAACTGCAGCAGTGTTTGACTATATTCTGCACAGTGAGAAAGCCTGAAGTCATTTTCAAGGGGCACCATTTCTTACTTCTTTTCAGTCGGGTCAAGTTTCTAAGCTTTCAAAATCTCCGTTTTCCGGCTAATGAAAAGAAAATAGGATTCCACCGAGTCTCCTATCTACCTACTCCAGGACTTCTGTGAGGATCAAATGAGATGAGGCACGGGAAAATGCTTCTCAGACATTTGGTTAAACTGTGAAATGTTGGCACCTGGCTGTAAAGCAAGTTGTGTTCCTAGGCTGAAGAAACTCCAAGGAGGCTAGTTGCTAGGGAGAGGAAGCTGGGCGTTGCTATATGATGTCATTACCCGGCACCCACAGCAACAGTTTCTGGACTGGGCTGGGCTGTGGGCTGCATTTTGCACCATGGGGTCTTGGCAGTGTTGGCTGCAATTTGGTGGGCTGTTGCTTTGTTGGTGCCAGGTCCACGGGGCTGTTTCTCTATAAATGGCCAGTGTGTGTCACAGCAGCTCCTGCATTGAGCGTCTGCCCCCTGGTGGTCAGTGCACATCATAGTGACCGGTTGGATGGTTGGACACTTAGCATATTGGCCTTTTATATATGTAGATATCCTTCAAAGGCATTGGTGAAAATAAACACATACTCATCAATTGATTAAAATACAAGTCTGAAATTACTGTGTTCTTAAAAGAAGGTATGTATTTGTATCAAAATAATTTTTACTATAATTGAGAAAAGAGGTGCCTGTGGAGAGCAGCTACAGCGTTTGGACAGGTTCAAGCCTCGGACTAATAAGAGGGCACGGTCCTTTCGTGGCAAAGCCATGTGCAGGTCCCAGCTCGGAGGACAAAGCCCTCCAAGCACAATTATAGCCAAAGGCGATGGTTGTAAGCTTGACCTTATGGTCCAAACCTGTGGTTCCAGGTGGCTGAGTGATGTGGGCTGTGGGAGGTGCAGCAAATGCTGCCAAAACAAAGGTTGATAGAGTTCTCAGGTGCATGTAATTAAGTAGATTTGAAACTCGGGAGAACATTGTAAACATCTTGACCACACCCTTGCTTTGCCTCGTGGGATCTGACTATAAAATAAAGACTTGGCTTACAGGCTGGTGCACTGTCTTTCCATCTGAGAACATTTCCAGTGTCCCAGCTGGCCCCAACTGTATTCTTTTGTCTGTCTTCTTTAATACTCCACCGCCCCTCCTCAGGTTCACCACTGGCCATGCTGGATGCAGTTCAGGTGCCATTGGGTATGAAGGGAGAGTAATAAAAACATTTATTTAGAAGTCATGTGTTATATTTCAAGGTCATCTGTTATAGAAGATACTGTATTTCA
Source organism: Myotis yumanensis (assembly GCF_028538775.1). NCBI lineage: Eukaryota > Metazoa > Chordata > Mammalia > Chiroptera > Vespertilionidae > Myotis > Myotis yumanensis. The sequence continues at coordinate 168,876,506 of NW_027223754.1, forward strand.
GGTAGTGTCAGGGGAACAGGGATGGGGTCAATTCCTGATTCTCTTTTTTTAAGGCCCCAACATCCCAGTGTCCATGTCCATTGGTTATGCTAATATGCATGCATACAAGTCCTTTGGTTGATCTGTTACATCTCCTCCCCCACCTTCCCCTGCCTTCTCTCTGAGGTTTGACAGTCCATTCGGTGCTTCTCTGTCTCTGGATCCATTTTTGTTCATCAGTCTATGTTGTTCATCATATTCCACAAACGAATGAGTTCATGTGATATTTATCTTTCTCCGACTGGCTTATTTCGCTTAACATAATGCTCTCTAGGTCTATCCATGCTGTTGTAAACGGTAAATGTTCCTTCTTTTTTACAGCAGCATAGTATTCCATTGTGTAGCTGTACCACAGTTTTTTAATCTACTCATCTGCTGATGGGCACTTAGGCTATTTCCAAATCTTAGCTATTGTAAATTGTGCTGCTATGAACATAGGGGTGCATCTGATCCTCATTCTTTTTTTATTTTATTTTATTTTTTTAAAGATATATTTTATTGATTTTTTACAGAGAGGAAGGGAGAGAGATAGATAGTCAGAAACATCGATGGGAGAGAAACATCGATCAGCTGCCTCTTGCACATCCCCCACTGGGGATGTGCCCGCAACCCAGGTACATGCCCTTGACCGGAATCGAACCTGGGACCCTTCAGTCCGCAGGCCAACGCTCTATCCACTGAGCCAAACCGGTTTTGGCAGATCCTCATTCTTTATGTAAGACGATAGGAAGTTTCCAATTTCTTAGATTTGCAGGTCATTTATTCAGTTAATGAAAATGTATTGACTATTTAGAGTGTGCCAGGTATTCTGCTGGGTGTGCCCTAGTAAAAGGAAATTGCCCACCTTCAGGAAATCCCATATTTACATTTATATTTAAGATACTTAACCAAAAGCTGGCATATAGTAAGTGCTCAGCAAAAAAGAGCTATTAATGTTCTATAACATCCTCTATAGGTATTTTTCATCTACTGAGAAACAGAGTTTAAAATTTCTTTATTTACAAGTATAATGACAACTAGCCCATGTATATGTATTGAATATATTAGGAACAGAACAGTTTAATAAAATGAGCAGAACAGAATTATATGGCAACTCCCTATACTATAAACATGAATGCTTTCAAGTTAACTAGATTTCTCTTGTGATAAAATGTTATTCTTCTCAAACACTTTTAAACACGAAAAAGCAATCAGAAAAAAACCCCCACTTTCGTTGTGGAATTGCTCAGATTCTGTAATTTATTATTTATAAATTAACTATTATAAAGTTTGGAATCTAACTACATATTTCATAGAACCTTCTAAAAGTAGGTTAAAGTAGTATAATCTCTTTTAGAAATTAAACTCAACATCAGATTGTTTCTTGCCAAGTATCATATCTAGAGCTGGGCTATTCAATATGATAGCCCCTAGCCAGATGAGCCTACTTAAACCTAACATGATTTAGTGAAGAATTCCCAGGCATACTAGCTACATTTCCAGTGCTCAGTAGCCCTCTGTGGCAAGTGCATATTGGACAGTGATGCCATAGGAGATTCCCATCACCACAGATAGTTCTCTTGGAGAGTGTTGCTCTAGGATCATTTAAGTAAGGGAATATTTGCTGCCTGATATATACTACTTACAATTAGGACTACATGGAAATAAACTGTTACATTTGGTTTTGATCATTCCGGTCTTTTCACCACATCTTCCAAATCTTGATTAAATTATTTGGCAAGGCATTTGACAGATAATGGCTACTTTAAATTCAGTAAAAGGAATAACTTAAGGCTTGGGAAATGAAGGGCTTTACTCAGTGACTTTTGGGAAACTGGGATTTTGAATATTGTCTAAAAGAAATGGCTAATGAGTGATATCAATGCTTTCTCTGCAGCGCCTTCCAAGCCTTTTTTCCTGACTGCCCCGCCATTCTACTCAGCCTGCTGCGGTGGGTCCTGTCGGCGCCCCGCATCCCCCACTGTTTTTCCAAGTAAGTTTTTATGCCTCATCAGCAATGCCTCAGTTATTCTGTAAACCGAAGCAGCAGGATTTAATGTGCTCTGGAAAACCAATTGGTAATGCAATGGCAAGGAGCTAATTCCTCACTAAAAATCACAGCGATCCTATTCAGGAGGCTCCCAGAGATTTATCAAACCTCAGCACACTGAGCAATTGTGAGCAGTTTCTAATGGCATTGAAACCCAGGGCCGACACTCCAAGGAAAGGGACTTGTTTTCCATTGGATATAAAAGATCTCAGAGGAACCACTTTGGCTCATTCTGAAATGTGTAGCAATACCCATTTAAAGAAGAAAAAAAGGAAGGCTAAGAAATTGTGCTGTGCAAAATTTCCATTCAGCTTAAAATGTGACACAGAAAGCCACTAGGTGTCCATAGAAAATAATTTAAAATCGTTAAGATTGTAAAAAGAAAGGAATTCCTCCTCTTCGTAATCTTGAAGAAAACCAACCAGCCTCATAGGACATATTTGCAAGAGAACTTGTCCTCAAACATTACAAAATTTCAATCAATTTCAGGGGTGGAGCGAGAATGACAGCTTCCAAAAACTTAAAGAGTGTGCACACACACGCAAAGGAAAAATGGCTCCCTGAAAGTCAATCGAGTTCACCTTGGTCTTAGATTTCTAAACTAGATAGGAATCTGGAGGCAGAGAATTCGAGTTTATGATAAAGAAGTCCAGGGGAGGAGTGCATTGATTGCAGCTGCCCAAGGTAAACATTTATGCAGGTTCACCACTCCGTCGGGTGAAAAGTGAAATAAGAGTTGAGTCGGGCCAAAGTCAGAGCTCCATCATGGTTGAATTCAGATCCCTGCCGCCTCTCTGCGTGTGTTTTATGAATGTTTCAGCAGAGCCGCTGCTCAACAGAATGATTCCTGACAAGTGAGGCAGCAAATGCTGGCCGTTTAATGAGCTGCAAGCTTCTGAGCAGCTCTTTAGGGGGCCGACACTTTCCCACAGAGCACTCCACAGGGCTGGGACCCAGACACAATGGGCGACAGACCCGTGACCAATCGTCACTTTCACTTGACTCATCCACACGCGACCTCACCACGATTTTTCACTGTGCGGATGAACTTTAGGAACCATTTCACATGGAAAAGGCTTGGGCAAGGGTCAGTTGCCCTTTTGTATGGTCATAAAGCCAGGCTCTGTGTGCCAGTCTTTTCTCCTGTCTCACATTCCAAGTGAATTTCTGGACACCATTTTATGCACTTGACTGAAAAAATAAAGCAGTGAATGGAACTGACTTTTATAGACTCATTCTAGCTCATCTTCCCATATAACCCTGTCCACCTGAAAGGGGATTTAGTGGATGAGCTGAGTGCATGCAGGACTTGCTGAATGCATAGGGCCCATTATCAACTGTGGGGATTGTTTATTAACCAGGACTGATGCACTACTATTTTGGAAGTGACCTATTAATTGTCCATTTAACTAGAGTGTATTGATTCAAATAGAAAAATAGAAACCATGACTAAACCTTTTACTCGCTCCTTCAAGGTGGTCTCCCATGAGGGCAATTGAAAAAACTGTTGTGCAAATTAAGGAGACATTTATCACCATATATTTGAGTATCAGGAAAAGACCAGTGGAGCAGAGACTAAAAACCCAAATACCTGATACCCGAGCACAGTGGCATCTCCGTGGAATTAAATCTTTGGTGTTGCATTCCAGGGGTGGAGATTAAAAAAGGTCCCATGCCTAGTTTCAGTTACTTCACCTTGATGGACCACTGGTCTTCTGCTTTAGAAAACCTCTGGCAAAGGAGTTTAAGTAAGTGGAAATGGACCAAAAGTTTCTGTGCAACCGGTGGACATTCGTGTATGGGTCAGTGGATGTTTGTATTCATTCTCTAGGAGTGTTTTATTAATAAGAGTCTTTATTTTTTAAAAATATATTTTATTGATTTTTTACAGAGAGGAAGGGAGAGGGATAGAGAGTTAGAAACATCGATGAGAGAGAAACATTGATCAGCTGCCTCCTGCACACCCCCTACTGGGGACATGCCCACAACCAAGGTACATGCCCTTGACCGGAATCAAACCTGGGACCTTTCAGTCTGCAGGCCGACGCTCTATCCACTGAGCCAAACCGGTTAACGCTAATAAGAGTCTTTAAATCATGAAAGTACTCTAGTGCCCAGGCCTGTTTAATAAAAAGAGCACATAGAAACCGTTCTAAAGACAGTTCCTAGATAACTTCATCTTCTCAATGGCTTGAACATTTACTTCAAGCAAGTTTGATTTTCTTCCATCTGCTTCTCAGTTCTCCCCACTTTATGCTTTCGGTGTAACCGTTGTAAATTGTGTCGATCTCTGGGGGCTTATAAGTCTCTTGTTTATCTTTTTTTTATTTAATAAAGCAGCTGAGATTGAGGATAGAGAATGCTGCACTGGGTTTGTTTTTATTTCTAAAGTTGCATTTTAAAGCAGTTTAGAGATGCCACAACTGTTTTTAAATAACCTTTGGTGTCTCATTAGTTATAAATCTGAAATGAATTCCTTATTTTCTTGCTTGTAATGTTCATTGTATTGGCAGCAAATAATAATGAAATGGTGGATTTATGTTGTCAATAAAGACTTTTACATAAATAACCATGATGCCAAGGAGCAGTTAATAAGGCTTATGTCTGCACAGTAATCATTTTTATTTAAGGCATTTACTAGATCCCCCCGATTTTTTCCTCTTTTTAATAATAAGAATGCTTTTTATGCCCAAGCATTTAAATTTTTCCATTGTACAAAAGGAGGAAAATGAACTGTCCAAATAATCTCATATTATGTTTCAGGTTGGACAGCCAAATTTAAGGTTTATACTAAAATGTTTAGTAAGCGATGAAATCAACAGCCCTCATTATTGTTTCACAGTATTAACTTCACTATTTCCCAAAGTGTAGGATCAGATCAACACACTCATAACTAGCAAGTGAAATATCATTTTGACTCTTTTAACATGACTCGGTTGTTTATAGTTGATTTAGTTTTTCTTGTTAACTTTTAGATTTATGATCGACTCGTAGCAATGTGGAAACAATCATTCATCCAGCGCCCTTCCCACATATAATAAATAGTTTAATAGGCTATTTAAGCACAACCCTTTCAGTGGGGGAAAATTAAAAGGCAGCAGTAAAAGTTCTCCCCTCCCTCAAAGCAGTGTAAGGAAAATCTTTGATATTACATCCATAAGGTTCTTTTAAAAAATAACACATTTCTCAGCTAAAAGGAAATGGAAAGTTTTGGAAATTATGCAGAGAATGACCTTCAGAAAAACTACCTGGAAAAAGTTCAGGGAGTCTTAATTATGTAGGATAGCTAATTGAATTCATCAGATAATTATTTCGTTTTGTCTTTGAGTACCCAACTTGAACTTGACCTTTTTAGAATTTTTTGCATTAGAAGACAAAGTTTAGATGTGGAGCAGCAGTGTAAAAATATGCGCAGGGAAATATTCTGGGACAAGCTGCTCTGCCTTTTTTATTGGGAGATGACCTTCATTGTCTCTCTTTGAGATCATTTTACTCCCTTCCCTTCTTTGTTAAAACTTAAAAGAACATAATACACTCTCCAAGTTTGAATTTAGGACTTTGTGGAAGGCAGCAGGGAAGGGACATTGCTGTTATTGTGCATGTAGGTTGGTCCTGTGAGTGCTGCTGTCAATGAGGGTTAATGCTCTGGTTAGTATTCTTTAATTTTTAAATCCTCAGTCAGAGAGAGAGAGAGAGAGAGAGAGAGAGAGAGAGAGAGAGAGAGAAACATTGATGTGAGAGAGAAACATCCATCAGCTGCCTCCCTTATTCACTCTGACCCGGGATCCAACCCACAACCTAGGTATGTACCCAGATTGGGAATCAAACCACAAGCTTTTGGTGTATGAGACCACGCTTCAACCAACTGAGCCACCTGGCCAGGCTCTGGTTAGTATTCTTGCCACCTGACGTGGCTGTGCTTAAAGCTGGAGTGGCTGCAGAAACCGACAAGGCCTGTGGAAGTCCATTCAAGGCTGCATAAAAATTTCTTTTGTGAAGATTTCTCTTTAGCACTCTGATATCTTCAGAGGGATGCAGCATTGTGTTCAAATAGGGAAGGAAGCCTAATTATTTTGTTGAGAACATAATTGAGTTTGTGCAATAAGTTGAATGTAGGTTTTGACTTCTTGGTAGTGACGGGACGGGTGCTCCATGAATAAATGACACTCGGTCAACTAGGAGGAATGTTTAAAGGAGACAGAGACTCAAAGACAATAGATTTTCCAAGTTGATGGCTCTATTCAGCGTTTCTACAGAGGCAGTGAAAGCATATGAGTAATGTTCCTGAAATGGAGTTCTCTTCTCCCTAAATGTTCATAAGTATTGGGGGGGGGGGGGGGGTCTGTGGGAAGGGAACTAGTTAGCAGTATAGCATGCTTGTTCTTGACCTTGTCTATAGCCCTTGCCTGAACATAAAATCTAACAGGGCAGTGAATAAAAGTCCCTATTTTAGATTTCCCCAACTAATGCACAAATACAGAACAGGGGAGTGAGATAATTGGGTGGATAGAACAAAGTAGGGGAGGGTTGTACTTATAGCTCGGTGTGTGTCTACAGAATGATGTGGGGATGTTGGATTGTGCTTTTGGAAGTAGACTATCCAGAACAAAGGGAGATAATAGTCCTGTTGGACTCTGTAATGGTCAGATTGCTTACATCTAGTCAGTTCTGCAGGTCCACGTTAAAAGGCACTTGGAACAGATTTGCGTATAAAAACCAGGTCAAGAGGTAGTCAGCAACTAAAATGGTGAAAGAGCTATATGCCTGGTCAGGAATTTTTTAAAGCAATTGAGTATGTTTGGCCTGGAGAAGAGAAATAATAGAATATGAAGTTATCTTTAAGTTAGATATATTGTATTTATTACAGATATCAAGGAAAGATTTGGGACTAAGTGAGTAGAATTTAATGGAAATTGAATTTGGGCTGAATATAAGGGAACATTTTTTAGAAAATCAAACTGTGTGATAATGAAATATTGTTATATAGCATTCCCAAATACTAGGTATATAGAGATTGGAAGATAACTTCCAGTTTAAATAGGGTGGGCTAGGAAAATGCTGTATCTTTTCTCTCCAGGCCTCAAATCCACGAGAATTACCTAAAACGCACATGCATACTCCACAGTTGAAAATAAGAAGGGCCAGGAAGCTCTTCACGGGAGAGAAAATGAGGAAACCCTGACAGGCAGGTGAACGGAACTACAACTGTTCAAGTGTTGCAGACAAAGATGAGTCCACAGAGAAGCACCACTCTGTGTTGGAGTTGGAGGAAAGCAACTCTAGGAAGGAGACATGCAGACTCATGGTTCAAAATAACTTACGTTTGAAGAAATAGTTAATGGGCCATTGGAATCCTAGCTGCCATGGTGGAGAGGCCTGCATTAAACAAATGATCTGTCTCTTTGAGCTCTGAGAAGCTACTATTGAATCTGAATAGAAGGATGAAGGGATGTGCTTCTGAAACGTTGATTGGTAATCTCTAATGAGCTATCCTGAAATAATCATCATTATCACCATCATCATGACACACACACACACATTTAATCCTCACTGGAGAATATTTTTTCCATTGATTTTTAGAGAGAGTGGAAGGGAGGAAGGAAGGGAGAGAGGGAGAGAGGAAGAGAGGGAGAGAGGAGAGAGAGAGAGAGAGAGAGAGAGAGAGAGAAGAGAGAGAGAGAGAGAAACATTGACATGAGAATCAAACCCACGACCCCTTGATCCGCAGGGTGATGCTCTTAATCACTGAGGCAAACAGGCCAGGGTTTTTATATATTTTTTTTACTAAAAGCCTCAAGTGGTGTAGATTCATTGTTGCTTCATAGATGTGTGCTATAACTTTCCTTAAAGTCACGAGGATATTGGGTCATCACTGAGTCTTTAATACAGAAAGCCTGTGTAAATTCAGAAAGAAAACCTGAAACAGTATAGCTTACGGGGAGTGGCCATCCTATAGCACTTTTGGGGTTGTTGTGATCGCAAGGTAGCTCAGCCTGGGGGTAGAGGAGAACAGGAAACAAGGCCAGTGCCATGACAGGGCCCAGGTACTTAGAATGGAGCAAAGACATGAACGGTCCAAAACGCTTCACAGGGCTTCCGGAAGCAATAATGTGAAAGGATATAGGACAAAGGAAGTTGCCCCACATGGGATCAATAATCCAGAGATGCCAGTGAGTCAAATGAGTCTAAACAGCACACAAAGTCCGGGTACACTGTTCCTGGGAGGGGCTCTGTTAGGTTGCAGGGGTAACAGCCAGGGCAGAGCTACACTTCTGTGCCCTTGGGCTGATGTCTAGAAAGCGACCTACTGGGTGCCCTCTTGTTCCCTAAGCTTGTTGGCTGTTATAAATAGCAATGCCTGACTTCAGAGTTCAGACATGTTTTTTGGAGATTAAAGCAAAGGGAGAGGCAGAAGTTTCCACTAGTTTATCTAATACTGTGTCTCTCTATTGCTCTCCCCCCCGCCCCCCGACTCCACCCCCAAACAATATCACTCACCACAGTGCACCTCCATTTGCAGTGCCCTTCACTAGGCACATTACACACAGGGGTTCCGGGGGATGATGGTGTATGGAGGTCATCTCAGGATCTAGGGAATCATGTATTTTTAAGAAATATATATATTTTATTAATTTTTTACAGAGAGGAAGGGAGAGGGATAGAGAGTTAGAAACATTGATGAGAGAGAAACATCGATCAGCTGCCTCTTGCACACCCCCTCCTGGGGATGTGCCTGCAACTAAGGTACATGCCCTTGACCAGAATCGAACCTGGGACCCTTCAGACCACAGGCCGATGCTCTATCCACTGAGCCTAACCCGTTAGGGCAGGGAATCATATCTTTGAAAACTTTTCCAACAGGTCATTCTGCCATTTTAATTTGACTCTTCCCCACCTGCTGACTTCCTTCCATGCCCACCCATAATGCCCACAGTCTTCCGGTATAATTTTAAGGAGCAATGATTGGCCTCACTCTGCTTTGATGTGTGACCTCAATTGCCCGAGTTTTTTCCTGTGGAAAATGGGTGATAATATATAACCCTGGTGATTGTTGTAAAGATTACATGACATGCTGCGTGTAGTTAGCACATATATTAGCACATGTTGAGCCCCAGATATATATGGAAGCTGCATTAGAATATAATCATCATAATGATATCCCAGAGTCTGTATGTAGCACCTTGAATTGGTGGCCCTGGTTTTTAATGCCTCTTTTCTACTCCATGCCTTAAACTCTGCATTTGTTTATTTTTATACGAGAGGCCTGGTGCACGAAATTCGTGCACAGGAGGGGGGGTGTCTCTCAGCCTGGCCTGCACCCTCTCCAATCTGGGACCCCTGCAGGATCAGGCCTAAACCGGCAGTCGGACATCCCTCTCACAATCCGGGACTGCTGGCTTCTAACTGCTTGCCTGCCTTTCTGCCTGATTGCCCCTAACTGCTTCTGCCTGCCAGCCTGATTGCCCCCTAACCGCTCCCCTGCCGGCCTGATTGATACCTAACTGCTCCCCTGCCGGCCTGATCGCCCTCAACTGCCCTCTCCTTCTGGCCTGATCACTCACAACTGCCCTCCCCTGCTGGCCTGATCACCCCCAACTGCCTCCCCCTGCCATGACCTGCCTCCTTCACTAGGACCTGCCTCCTCCGTGTAAGGTGGCGGAGACGCTGGGACTGGCCTCCTCCATGCAGTGTGGAGCCATGGGACTCCCAGGCCTCACCACGTGGAGTGGCCGCTGGGCCCCACCTTCGCTGTGTGCACAGCCATCTTGTGACGGCCAACTTGTGACGACGTTAGGGCATGATGCGTGAGGGCGTGACACCACCTAGGCTATTTTTAGTATAGATTATTCATTTGTATATTTATTTTTTGTCACCTGGAAGTTTCCATACCAGTCGGACATTTGTCATGAATTCAGGAATAATCGGAGGTATTTGTTGCTTGTAAGTTTTCAGTAGCTTCTGAGAGATTTTTGAGTCACCAAGTTCTTGAAGCCCATGTTTGTTTTGCACGTATAAATGTGAGCACATATTTGTAGTTTTAGAAAGTTTGAAAACACTGTAGGTGCATCAGTGGGGTCAATGCTTAGATCCAGAGAGAGCTGATAAAATCCTCATGGGTCCAACAGGGGAAGGAGCATTGGTGGTAGTGCAGCTTCTTGTGGGACCTGAGGCACATCACTGTGTGAACACAGGCATGACGTGTGCATTAAGCAGGCAACTAGCAATGAAAGGAAGAATGTGATATTCTTTATCTTTACCATAGTTTTTGCGTGTTCATTGGCTGTATTCGTGTTTGTTATGGACACTGGAAGCTAAGGGCTGGACCCAGGAGTTAGCCCTTTGGCCCTCAAACCACTCCAGGTCTTTTTTTCCAGAGAATGAGGTCTCCTTTGGGTCCATGACCCTCAAAATGTTAGTACATGTAACTTATTCGTAGATTCCCTTGATGGGGAGTTCCTTTCTCTTGGCTTAAAAGTAATTTATTAAGAAAAACCTATGGGTTTCTGTTTTAGGGGCATTTAAATGTGTTACTCCATTATTTTATTTAAACAGATATATCTTGGTGAAGAAGGGGCTAAATGAGTAGAATAATGACTTCTACTTATAAAAACCTCTACTTAGAAAAAAAATATATAGATTTTTAAAAAACTAGCCATATAGGTCCATACATTTGTTTTGCATTTCTACATAGATATAAAAAGTTTTATAAACTCAGAAAATATTGGCCTTTTTAAAATGCTAAATTGGTCAGGTCCTCCTTGAAAGGCTCTCCCTGTGTAAGTTATAACCTGGCCCTAAGCTACCTTCCCAGTTTATCCCCTGTGTCTCCCCAGTCATACCCTGCAATCTGGAGACACCGGGCTGGGCGAGCTTCCTAGATCCACCATGTTTCACACTTGTCCTCGCCCCACCCACGTGTCTGCGCTGCCTGCTTTGTCTAGATGGCCAGCAAGGGGAGGTGCTGTTCTGGCTGCTCTTCGCACAGGACTTACTTCATTGGCCTCTGAGACTCAGTGGCTTCTCATCTGGCGGTCTGAATGCTGTCGCTGCTGTGGTCTGTGGGTGTTTATCTCGCGGTGCTGCGGCTGCCTGTGTTCTCCTTGGACCTCTTCTTATCAACTGTGAGCACCCGAAGGATGGATTGGATTCATCTTCAGTTGCCACTCAGCAGCAACTCAACCACTCTGCCAGATTATTCCCCCGAAGATTGCTTGATCATTTGCTGTTTTCTTTAGAAAATAGAACCAGACTTTAAATGTAGAGTGGAGATGAATTATTTGTCCACAACTCTCCAACCGTAGCCTGTCTTAGTGTTTATTTTTGCCTTTTCAGTATGTTTCCTCTGCGTTTTGCTTAGTTGTAAGCATAGTATATATCTTTGCTGCTGTCTGATCTTCAAAGTCCTCATCTTTAATGATTCTTTAACATTTCACCGAGTGGATATAGCATAATGTACTTTCCCTTTGAATATTTCGGTTTCTGTCTCTAAGTTTTAATATATATGGCTCTCATAATGATAGATTGGATATATTTACAAGCTAAGAATGCCAGAATCAAAAATCACCTGAGCAGGGTGCACAGTGAGCAGGCTGCACAGGACATGCTCTGTAGTCAGGCTCGCAGTCTGATTATCAGGACAGGGTGCAGGGCCTGTGGCCACAGACAGGAGCGCTGGCTGTGTTTACACATGTTCCTTCCAAGTTTTGACCCATCACGCCTGAGGAGAGAAGCAGGGTGGGCAGAGGAAGGATCCGAGCATTGGGATTCTGAAAGCCTTGTTACCAGCTGAGCTCTGTGTCCCCTGGGCAGCATTGGACCTTAACTGCTCTGAACACTTCATCTGTACAGAGGATGTCTGTGGCATGTGATTCTTATAAAAATCAAAAGAAATCCAACAAGGGGGAAAAATAGATTTGTGGGATTTTTGCTGTGGGATTGGCACTGAAATTTTCTTGTGCTGTTTCATCAAATCCTTAGAGCAACCCTGTCAGAGGAGCTGAAAGAGACTAACTTGCTCCAAATCACACTGCTAAGTGCTGAGATCCAAACCCAGTTTGGAGTTCTGTCCTCCTAAGTCCTTTGTCCTGAGGCTTCCTAGAGAGACACCTTCCCACCAGATACCTGTGTGCTCTGAAATCATGCACAAGGGCCAACCCCAAGGTCTCTGTACCGAGGCAAATTCAGGGAAGAAAAGCACTTAGAAAAAGATGGACATATTGAGCTGTTTAGAATATTTTTTATTATTGACCAATATTTCGTAAAACTCATTAAATCTCTGATAAAGAAATAGTAAATACAGTTGTTAAAACCTGACTTCAAGATGTGACATTGGCATGAGACAGGCCAAAATAGGTGGTTCTATAAATGGAGAGTTGACTAAGACCTTATGAGAGGATGCATGGATGGGGTGGGTATCAATAAAAGACTTTGTAAGGAATTGGGTGTGATTATGTTCCAGGCTGTGGCATTCCTAAGGAGATGTGAATGTTACAGAGCTGGAAGGGAAGAGGGAGAGGCCAGTGGTTCTCCTTGCAACATGAGGATGAACCAGAATGAGGGGTAACCCAGGACTGAGGGACTTGCTGGGAGATGTTTGCAGCCTTTTAGACAAATAGGAAAGGAAGCTATCTTATTACAGATGTAGAATGAACCAGATTTATTTATTTATTGGCATTCTATTTTTAAAATATATGTCAGAATGTGTGAGTGTTGTGTAGGGTTAGGGGCCTTTGTTTTGGAATTGGTCTTTCTGGGTTTGAAGCCCCAGCCCATGTGACCTTGGATAAAGTTACTTAAGTTACCTAAGCTTCATTTTATTTATCTATAAAATGGGGAGAATGATAGTAGCAGTCATAGCATTGATTGGTTGGGAGGTATCCTGTATAATAAAAGGCTAATATGCAAATTGTCCCCTTGGGAGTTCGACTGCTCGCTGTGATGTGCGCTGACCACCGGGGGGTGGCGTGGAACTAAGGAAGGTCTCAGCCAGCAGCTGGAAGGCCCCGATCGTCCCTGATCGCCGGCCAGGCCTAGGGACCCTCCCCATGCACCAGGGCTCTAGAAAATGAAATAATGCATGTCAGTGGCTTCAAACAGAGTAAGTATTAGATCTTCACTGCCTATTGGATAATGTCCCAGACTCTTGTAGTCCTCTATGATCTGGCCCAATTCCATTCCATAATCCCTATGCCAGAGGTCCCAATGCCTTCCAGAGCCTGGCAGGTAAAATGCAAGCTAGGTGAGGCTATGGCAAACCGGGGGCCTTTAGATGGAGCACCTGCTGCTCACTCTGGCAGCCATTAGCTTTGTGGGAGAGAGAGCCCAGTGTGGTGCCCTTTGAAGGGATGCTGGAAACCTGTAATTTACATGAAACCTCCCGGTTATTACATGTGGACAATTAAATCAGAAACCTTAACACTGTAACACCAAGCAACGCCCACCTACAGGCTGGATATGGTTGTCAGCTTGCACTCCCTGCTTCAGGCCCCTCCCCAGCCTTGCAGCCTGCTTCCTCGTCCTTGGACAGACTTGATTCCCTTGGGCATAGTGCTTTTAGATGTGCCAGCCACTCTGCCTGGATTGGCCTTGGTGCTTTCTCTTTTGAACTGGTTCGTTCTTTTAGACTTGGCTCAACCTAACTATTTTCTCTGAACTCACCATTTCCTCCTTTGTGATGCCATAGCTCTTACAGATCATTCTATTCTAGTACTTAAGTCTATATGCAGTGTCTACTCACTCGCTTGTTTATTTAGAAAAAAATAATTATGAACCACCAAAATGTGTACCAGCTACAGCTGTAAACTAGAGTCCTGCTTCCCTGGTGCCTGTTTCTGGAGTGATAGTCATGGGTCAGTCCTCCCTCAAGAGGGTGAGTGAGCTCCTTGAGGGCTGGGACCATGTGGTAGTTGTCTGGTTTTAGCAATTAGCTCAGGAAGTCTGATACCCAGTGTATTAATGTCTTCTTGCTACTGTAACACATTTTCACAAACCTAGCATCTTAAAGCAATACAAATATATTACCTTACAGGTTTGGAAGTTTGGAGCCTGAAATGGTCTCACTGGACTAAAATCACGGGGCTGGCAGGACGGCATTCCTCCTGGAGGCTCTAGGGGAGAAAGAACCTGTTCCCTTGCCTTTCCCAGTTCCCAGTGGCTGCCTGCATTTCTTGGCCGCACCCTCCTCCATTTTCAAAGCAAGAAGTGTAGCACCTTCAAATCTGTCTCTATTTTTTTTTGCCTTCCTCTTCTCGTAATTATCTTGGGATCACCTGGGTATTCCAGGATACTCTCCCAATCTCAAGGTCATCTGATTAGCAACTTACATAATTCTATCTGTAACATTCATTCCCCCTTGCCATGTCATGTGACATATTCACAAGTTATGGGGATTAGAACATGAGCACTTTGGGGGAGACCATTATTCTGCCTACCACAGCTGGGAAGATGAATGAATGAATGAATGAATGATGAATGAGACCCTCATAGGGTGGGAACTAGTGTTATGCTAGCCACAGGAAGGCAGAAAAGGTAGTAAAAGTCTCAGACCTGAAGGAGTTGGTGATCAACTGAACTGCAGCTTGTGGTGGTGGCTGTGATTGGGAGTTTTCCAAACCTCCCTTCTCAGATGAACCATTCTCTGACTTTTACAATCTTTCTCTGACATCCTGGGGTAAGATCAGACCCCTTGTTTTGTGCTCTTAAGGTACCCTCCTTCCGCATATTTTATACTTGTGCTGCTAGTTCAATCAATGCCTTTCACTAGATTTCACAGGTAATGAGTGGGATAAGACATATCTGTCTTCTTTCTCAGGGTATAGCATTGAACAGAGTGCCTGGCATATGGTCGGTGTTGAAAAGTTTCTGGGGAGGATAAAGAATGAGTGAATGAAGAAGTAGAGAAGCATGAAGTGTTTAAACCACCTGCTTCTTATTCTGCATGGGAGCTTTGTTACCTGGGACCGGGGACTTTCTGACGTGGCACACAAAGTCGGGAGGGGAAGCATAGGTACTTTTTCCCCAGAGGGGGGGCAAAGAGCCTTGATCAGAGTCTCAACAGAGTCCATGACCAACACTTGGGAAAGGAGCCCTGCTCTAAGCGTGCAGAGCTCAGAGACGAGGGAACCTGGCCACCGTACTGACAAGGAGCACAGTGACTGGGAAAGACGCAGGCTTCTCCGATAATGCTAACTGGGCTTTGCATCTTTTTCCATCTCCAGATGAGGAGAGTGTGCTGCCTCTCCTGGCACAGGACTCGAACTCCAAAGCTCGGAGGGGCATTTTAAGAAGAGCCGTCTTTTCTGAGGACCAGAGAAAGGCTCTGGAGAAAATGTTTCAGAAGCAGAAATATATCAGCAAAATAGACCGGAAGAAACTTGCCATCAACTTGGGACTAAAGGAATCACAGGTACTGAGGAGCAGGAAGATGGCCACCGCTCCTGGTTTCTGAGTGAATACGATGGGAGCCATCCATTTGGCAAATACTTGTGGTACCAGGCTGGACCCGGAATCATTATTGAAATGATTTTCATAATTTTTTTAGTGGGTGCAAATACAGGTCACAATTCCTATTTGGAAATGGGTCCATTTGCCGAGAGGTCTAGGTTTTTGCCTCATTAATTCTTGTAAATGTAATGTAAATGCTAAGGATGTGGCATTTACTTCATTAAACTGTTTGCTCTGCTTTCATTTTAGAAAAGCAGGCTACTTAATTCCCTACAAAAACAGGAACCAAGTTTCCTGTCTTTTTCTTAATTTTTAATCCAAAACCAAGGTATGAATGAGTGAGTCATAAGTAACTCTTAATAGATTTCATTATTTTGTACTTTGGGTTTATGTCAAGTATAGCTAAGCAATTTCAAATCTGCAACACTTGCAAACCTTTCTTGCACATTGATGTTTTATATAATTTTGGATGAGTCTTTGTGGCCTTTTGGGAGGCACAGATTGGCCTGCTAATTATAAACAAGACACTAGCATTTACCTTATCACCATATGAAATTAAGCACTATAATCATCCACATTTGATAGGTGAGGAAATGTGGAGAAGTAAACAGAGAGCTAAAGCCCCACCCCAGATAACCTGACTCTGGAGTTTGCATTCTCCTAGAGCCACTGTGTGCAGCTGTGAAGGGTGTTCACTGCACAGGGCACTTGGCTAAGGGGGATGGCAGCGACTGGTACTCTGCTTTCCAAGCTGGCTTTCCTGGTGCAGGGCTACATCCACATGAATTTTTTAGATCAGCATAAAGGCATTTAAGAGCTAGCAGAGGCTCTGCTCTGTTCTTCCTTTGATACAGATGACCTGGTTGCTAACTTTGGCTTTTATTTCAACCAGTTATCTTTGGATGAAATTCTCCTTAATCCTGCTTGCTTTCCTTAGGGAAGTGATCTGTTTGTTTCCCCCTCCCCACCCCAACTCTTTCTCGTCCTAGGAAGCAGTATGTGGTGTGGTAGAGGGTCATTGGCCTACATCAGCCAGTCTGTGTTTTGCTCATTGTGTGGTACTGATGAGTTCATTAACTTTAACTAACTGCTCTGTACCTCAGGCTCTAACTTAAAAAACAGGAGGCAATGTAGAAATTCTTTCTATGTCACAGGAATTTTGGGTACGTGACAGATAAATCAGTAGCTATGTTTTGATGGTCTACTGTGTGCAAGACATTGTGCTAGGTAAGCAGTAAGAGGGAATATCCTTCAGTACTGATTTAGATAAACCACTCCCACCCTCCCCTCCCCCCCACCCCCAACTAGGAATTCATACAACCAACTGGGAAGATAAAGCAGAAGCTCGTTAACAATGTAAGACGATAGTGTGGGAGACATCATCTGGTAGGTTAGATATACTGCCAAATAAAGGAGCGCGATCAGTGGTCCTCAGGGTTGTATCTCTGGAGCCTCATGGTAATTCCCATCTCTGGAAAGGACAGCCGGATGGCTGGTCTGCATACACGTGGGGAGTTAGTGATGGAACTGTCTGACCCTCAGAGGAATTGTGGGGCTTGAGTGAGGAACACAGAGGGGTGAGTAGGCCTGGCCTGCATCCCATTGGTATAGATAAGAAGCTCCAGAACCAGAGGGGAGGAAATGTGCAGGTTTGGGAGGTCAGGGACCTCTGGTTAAATAGGAACTTGAAGTAGGTATCAAAAGTGGCTAGGTTTGCCCTAGGTGGTTTGGCTCAGTGGATAGAGCTGCAGACTGAAGGCTCCCAGGTTTGATTCCAGTCAAGGGCACATGCCAGGGATGCGGGCTCAATCCCCAGTAGGGGGCATGCAGGAGGCAGTCAGTCAATGATTCTCTCTCATCATTGATGTTTCTATTTCTCTGAAATCAATAAAAATATATATTTTAAAAAGTAGCTAGGTTTGATCTGATGGTGCTCTGAGAAGGGGTAAAAATCTCTGACAATACATATGGTCTTTTTAAAAATTGACTTGGAAAAAAGAATGCAGCAAGCATAGCAAAGAATTTTTTATGAGGGATGAGCATAGTCTTTCCATTCAAGAAGACAAACTGTTGTTATCTTCCAGTTCCCATCCATAAGCACATAGTTTTACACAAATGATTACATTGTTTTTAAAATTCAAGTACCTCAGGGATGAATGCTTTTTATTTTACTGAATTTGGTGAACATCTCAGAAGTAATTTAACATTTTGTTACTTGCATATACACCTAATTACACATTTAATACATGGCATTTCTATGGTAAATTCAAAGAAAAGAGAAATTGGAAAAGTTAGAAATGAAAACTCATCTACTCCTCGAACAATCCAACTCCTTGGTTACTATTGTCATTTCTAAATGACTCTTGTTTGAGTTTATTGACATGCCATGTGTTTTGTTTTGTTTTAATATATATTTTTATTGATTTCAGAGAGGAAGGAAGAGGGAGAGAGAAATAGAAACATCAATGATGAGAGAGAATCACTGATCAGCTGCCTCCTGCATGCCCCCCACTGGGGATCAAGCCCGCAACCCAGGCGTGTGCCCTTGACCTGACTGGAACTGAACCTGGGACCCTTCGGTCCGCAAGTCGACACTCTATCCACCGAGCCAAACCGGCTAGGGCATGACATGTCATGTGTTTAAAAAAAATAAATTTGTATGTGTGTTGTATATGCACTAACATTGCGTAATGACTACCACGTGCCCTTATATTTGATGTCGTTATCCTGCCAATGACCCTATGAGATAGTTGCTTTTATTATTGCTAGTTTATAAAGGAAGAAGCTGACACCTAGAATGGTGTATGTACATTTTTAAATAAAAAGGGGATGACACTATGCAGATAATTTGACTTTTTCTGAAGGAAAATATAAGCCACCTATATAACCAGCATACAGATCTCAAAGTAGAACATTACCTGGGCCAGTAACCTCTGGCCTATCGCCTCCCAGTCACTACCTGTTCCTTCCACCAGACTAACATCTAACTGCACAGATCAAATTTGCCTGTAAATAGAATCGTTCAGCACATATTCTTTGGTCCATGGCTGCTTTTATGTAACATTATGTTTGTGAGATTCATTCGTGTTGTGGCGTGTAGCAGGAGTTCATTAGTTTTCATTGCTGTGCGTCATCACATGATGTACCAGTTCATTCATTCTAATGGTGAGCACTTGGATTGTTCCCAGTTTCTGGCCATTATAAAAAGTGCTGCTGACAATGCCTGTTGTTTGGCACTTTGCTTTTTCTCCCCATTCAATGTCACAGATGCATCCTGCCAATGTCATACGTAGAGATTTACTTCATTATTTTTTAGTATCTCATACAAACAGTTTCAGAGATATACCATAATTCATTTAGGCATTCTCAGCTTTTGTTTTATTTTATTTATCTTTATTGTTGAAAGTACTACAGATGTTCCCCTCCCCTCCATTAGCCATTCTCAACTTTAAGTTACTTCTAAGTTTCACTATTGCATATCTTCATGCACTTTTAAAATATTTCTGTAAGATGGGGAACTAAGATTGGAATTTATATGTTAAAGTGTATGTACATTTTAAATTGTGATAGATTAAAGAATTCCTTTCCAAATATATTATTGTATCAAAATACTGAATTATATTTGCACTCTTAATAACAGTTTCTTTTTGCAAACCTTCCGCTATTTATAATTTTTAAAACATTGCCAACTTCATTGGCAATGACTTTTTAAAAATTTTCCTAATTACCAGAACTTGAGGGTCTTTTAATCATTTTACTGGCTATTTTAAATCTTTGAATTGGCCTTTTCATGGCCAAACCATTTTTTTTTCTATCATATTTTCTTTTCACTGATATGTAGCAATTATTCTGGCTGTTAATCAAAATTTTGGAATATTATGGTTAGTAACATTTTTCTGTTATAGCTGTTGCAAAAATCCCTCCAAGTTTGTGTTGTTTTTTGTGGTTAAAATATACATATCATAAAGTTTATCACTTTAACTTTTTTAAATGTACAATTCAGTGGCATTAAAAACATTCACACTGTTGTGCAACTATCACTTACATTCACCTCTAGAACTTTTTTCATCTTGCAAAACTGAAACTCTGTACCCATTAAGCAACGTCTCCCCATTCCTCCCACCCCCAAGCCCCGACAAGCACCATTTTACTTGGCGTCGCTATGAATTTGACCACTCCAGGTAAGTTATATGAGTGGGATCATACTATATTTGTCCTTTTATGACCGGCTTATTTCATGTAGCATAATGTCTTCCAGGTTCATTCCTATTCCTATGGTAGTACATATCAGAACTTTCTTATTTTTTTATACGTACAGTAATATTTTATTGTACGTATATACTACATTTTGTTAATCCATTCATCAATGGATACCTGGATTTCTTCCATTTTTGGCTTTTGTGAATAATGCTGCTAAGAACATAAGTATACAAATATCTCTTTGAGTCCATGTTTGTTTTCTAAATTATAGGTGGCATACAATATTAGTTTCAGGTGTATAACATAGTGATTTGACACTTACATATTTTACTATGTGATCACCACAATAAGTCTAGTAACCAGTTGTCACCATGCAAAGTTATTGCAATATTATTGATTATATTCCCTGTGCTGTACACTCAAAATGGCTTATTTACTTTATAGCTGGAAGTTTATACTTCTCATTCCCCTTCACCATCTTCACTTATTCCCCAATCTTGACCTTTTTTGCTCAGGCACAGTTGGCTACCCTATAGGTAAAGAGGGAGGTTCATAGAAAAAAGAGACTCCCATAGGGTGGTGGGACGGTATGTCTCAAATTAGAAACCACTCATAAGTACTTTGGGGTTAATTACAATCAATTGTTATCTACTGAGCCTAATTATTCCAGTTTGATAAATTCTGGGAGTAATCAAACTTGGAAACTGTGTAATGCCTGAAGTTTATCAAAACATTGTGAAATATATTCTTAATGTAGTCTCCAAAAGTTCCTGTTGAGATCCAAATGCTTATGAGTCTGGTCACTAGAATGGGACAGTCGTGTATTCTAGTCTATGCACTGTGTGACCTGGAACTATTTATCGCTCTGAGCCTCAGTGTTCTTGCATGCTAATGAGGACTTCTTGAAGACATTCTGAGGATCAAATTCTGTAACCCATGTAGAGTGCATGGCCTGACCCTGGTACAAAATAAACACTCAGATGCTATTACCAGTAGATAACATTTCCTTTGAATAAATAATTTAGCACAAACTAAATGATTTAAAATATTGGAGAGAGTTAAATCAGTCTTGAAAGATATTGGACTCATATGATGTAACCAATTTACCACAGTTGTCTTGGTTTTTAAGTATATGTGGGGATATTGTACTAAAGTACTTTCCCAGTTATTTTTAGAGAAGCCCAAGTCAAAAGCCACAAGGATTTTGCTAGGCTGGCTGTCACGATAAGGTAGTCTGTAGAAGGCCCAATAGGAGAAATGAATAGTGTAAAATGCTGAAGTGAATGAATGTCGAATAAGTGAACATTTTATCCAATTATCTTATCAATAGGTGAAAATTTGGTTTCAGAACAGAAGGATGAAGTGGCGGAATTCCAAAGAAAAGGAAGTGCTTTCCAACAGGTGTGCCCAAGAAGTAGGCCTTCAGGAGGACCCCCTCTCGCGCTCCGCTCTGGGCTTCCCTTCTCCATGTCCTTCCCTCTGGGACAGCTCCCAACAGCACTCGAGTCCCAGATGGAGGGAGAATTTCCCAGAACCTCCAGAAAGACTAATCCAGGAGAGTTCGGGGACACAGCCCCCAGAAGCCAATTCACTGCGAGGTGCCTTATATTTGTGTTCTGAAGAAGAAGCTGGAGACAAGGGCGTACTTACCGTCTGAATGGAAGCATTCCTTCACGTTAATTTAAAAGAACACTTAACTCATAATGTTTGGACTCTAAAGCCAACTAGCTTGTGCCTCATCAGTGCCTAAAACCTAACACCGTTGGAGTGATGCAGGAACTAATGCTTTAGGAAACTTTTTCCAGTGTTCTGTTATTTGGGTCTTAAGACTCAGACTTAATTTGTAAGTGGAATAGAATCTCCCAGAAAGTATGATGGAAATGAAAAATGAGAGTGGTAGTTGGCTCAGTCTAAATATGTGTATATATATGATGTGTCTCTATGTGTATATGTATATAAATAGTCATTAAAATACATTAGTAGAAACACCAATTCCTCTTTAAATACTGCATTGAGCAAATTCATCTCCTTTTACATGAAGAAAAACCAAACACTGACCAAATGTTATTAATTTTTAAAAAATACTATAAAAGTTGGATTTTAGTCCAAATTTGTATATCATCAGAACATGTTTTTAAAATTTTTCTATTTTCTGGTTTCATTCAGGAACCAGCTGTAAATGAGTTTTAACAACTTAGCATTCCCAATCAAATGAGCCACTGTTAGATACATACATTGAAAGTGTATGTTTAAAATTAATCCAACAAGAAAACCAGAAGAATTTCTGAATGTACCTATTAGTATTCTTAATTTCCAAGTCTCTGGATTTTATCAGGCCATCAGTGAGGGAGGTACCCATTTAACCAATGATTATCTTTTGAGCTCTTTTCTCTAAGGATGGGCCTTAATCAGGGTTTGCAAAGTAAAATGCCTCTAAGGGCCTGTCAGATTAAAAAAAAAGTGTGGGGGGGGCATGACCCACCTAAAGATATTTGAGTTTTTTAAAAAAGTGTGTTGGCCAAACAAACCATCTGTGCCAAGCTATTTGTGACCTCCAGCCAAGACTTTGGGAAGTGTCACAGTTTTTTAAATGTTCCAATTGGACTTCAGAACACAATATCGAAGGAATCTATAGTGATTTCTCTTTGCACTTCTACGTATAGACTTGATTTTTCCACTTAGGTGGTATAGACTATATATATTAGGTTATTTTTATGTATTAACAAACACCATACAGATGTTTTATGTTTCTGAAGTACCCTGAAATAGTATTATTATAAAATTGCCTTTCTGGTAACGATTTGCTTAGTTAATCTAGAATTTTTATTCCAGGTCCAAGAAAAAATTATGTTTTACTTTGAAGGAAATGAGGCAGAGAAAAGGAAATGATATGGTTTGATCTAGGTTATTATTAATCTGCAGACAAAAAACAGTATTAGAAGTTCGTGATGTGGCATCTTGTTAGTGAGAAAGCTGCATAAAGAGAGTGGCTTCTAATTTGCTTATGTTTTTAACTATAGACTTGGAAGGTTTAGAAAAGAGTATTTCACTATGCTGTACACCTGAAACCAATATAATGTTGAATACAGCTGTAATTGAAAAATAAAACAGTATAAGAAAAGAAAGGTAATATTTCAGAAGATAATAGCTTTAGTCAGCAACAGGAAATTATTTTCTATGAATGGAATTTGAATTGGTGTATGCTAGCTTGTGTCTTTATCACAAGATCTTTTATTTAAAAGTCATCTCAGAAGAAGCTTCTCAGTGCCTCTTTGCGGGAAGTAGAGGCAGTGATCTTCTGACAAAGAAGTACATTTTTAAATTAAAATGCTCTTCATTTTTAAGTTATTAGTTTCAGGTGTACAACATAGTGATCAGACATTTATATAACTTATGAAGCAATCACCCTGAAAACATGATTTATAGTGTGGTTTCTTTTCTTTATTTGATGTTAACCTCATTTACATTTAATGGGTCCTTTCTATGTGCTATGCCTTTAGGGTAGGTTAACTCATGACAATAACCGTATGAGTAGGCACTAGTACTATCAGGATTCCTATTACCCAGACAGAGGCCTGAGGCAATGTGGTTAGGGTGATTGCTCATGGTCATGAGGTTAATAATTGAAATTTGGACCCTGAAGTTTCAAATCTTGAAATCTTACCAACTACGTGGGGGTGCATACCACTATGGGATGCATTATAAGACGTAACATTTTGAGGATTGTAGTGAAATTTATTTTAAAAATTCAGAACCACATTGTACTTTACAAGCTCTTATTTGGGGAATGGTTTTCCTTCAGTATTCTCTTCTCTATTCATTTTAAAGCATTGGTTCTCAACCTTCCTAATGCTGCGACCCTTTAATACAGTTCCTTATGTTGTGGTGACCCCCAATTTCATTGTTACAAATTGAACATAATTAAAGCATAGTGATTAATCACAAAAACAATATGCAATTGTATATGTGCTTTCCGATGGTCTTAGGCGACCCCTGTGAAAAGGTCGTTCGACCCCAAAGGGGTCGTGACCCACAGGTGGAGAACCGCTGCTCTATAGAGATTAACTCCATAAGAGCATAAAATAGAAATTTTTTTTTATCACTCATTGCTAATAAGTACTTATCTACAGTCCATTTCTATTGAGAATACTGGGAAAATCAAGTGAGAGAAACTGTCATGGCCATTGATTATCCATGTTTTAGAAGGAGGCTAATGGTACTTAAGTGATCTTCCCCCAGGTTTTACCCCATGCTCAGACTCAGCAGAGGTTTCCTTTTGTAAGATTGGCTTGATATTTGAATATACAAATAAATCTTCTAATTGGTTTCCACTTTGGAATGTGTTGGGCTTAGGAAAAGTACTCTTTGGATTAATATATTAGGAATACCTAGGAAACACAAGCATATACACATGGTACACATACATATGCCTGTTATACCTTTAACTTGGCCTTCACTTACCTGAGTTGTGGGAAAGAACTGCAGAGCATGATATTCTAATTGAACAAGGGTCTCCCTTCTCTCTTACCTTGTGCTCTGCTAGCCCTCCATTTGCCTACAGTGTACTTACAGGTGTATTTTCCTCTCTTATCTACATGCTATCCTTTTCTCCATGTGATCACACATTAGTGTATTTGTTGCTTCGCAGACAAATACTGCTCTAGTGAGGACCATAGAGGCCTGGAGGCAAAAGTATTTTAAAAATTTTTAAGGAAATTGTCAAATGGATCTTAAGCAGATGAGAAGGACAAAATGGTGAGCACCATCCTCTAGCATCTATCAAGTGACTACTTTATAAAGCTAAATATAAAGGGCTGGAAGTCTGTAAGCAGGTACGGAATGAACATTGGATGTGAAGACAGAGAACACCACAATTACTGATGTTTAAAAGGCAATTCTTTTCTCAGTAATGAGGTGGTTTGAGTGGGGAACCTAGTTATTTAGGCCAATGATTCTTAAACTTTAAAAATCCAGACGCATGAACAGGCCACACCTTCCAATCAATTTTGAGTATGTGCTCAGATTTGGACATATATTTCATACGTACTCTTCAACATCCACACCTCCCTCTCTACCCCTGAGGATCATTATGCATATAATTTTTTTCCCACTTTTAAAATATAAAATCACAACTAAATATGCTTGTCCAAACCATACATGTTCCTTCTGGCTTCCCTCATTCCCCATTCTGATGCATCCTTTTATTTTCTTTTTAAATTAAGTTTATTGGGGATAACATTGGCTAATAACACTATAAAAGTTTTAGGTATACAATTTTATAATACATCATGTGTATGTTGAGGCATCCTTTTAAAATGTACATACTTCCCAGCGTGCTCCACCACTCATCCCTTGATGAGAAGTGATTTTATCAAGGTCTGCTAGCCTTTTTTTTTTAATTGAATTTATTGGAGTGACATTGGTTAATAACATATAGGTTTCAAGTATACAATTCTATAATACATCATCTGTATCTGCTGGCCTTTTAATGCAACAAAGCTCATTACATTTTGTTCATAAGCTTTGTGTTAGATATTGCCTCTGCAGTCATCTGAAATCCACAAATATATATTTTTTCTTTCTGGACTTCAACACTTATTGGGCATTGTCCTAGGCTCTCTGTAACCAAATGAGGGACAGCATGGTTCTTCCACTCAAGGAACTTATAATCTAGTCTTCTTGTCAAACAACATTTGAACTGGTTCATGCCATGGGTGGCTGGAACCAGTAAATTTGGGGCAAAAAATAATATAACATCCTCCAAAACACCCATTTCTTCATTTACAGTGGTGATGGTGGTCGTGATAGGGTTAAGTACTCCACTATTCAGAAAAATACAAGCTACTTTGCATTGCTGGAGTTCTATGCTATCCCTCCTCCATTCAGCTACATTGGTCAAAAGAGGAGTCAGGAAGAGTCTGAGGGAAGAATTCAATAACTTTGTTTGTTCACAGTGCACTCTACTGTCTATTTCTTTCTCTCTTCTCAGCCTCAGATCAACCTTTACTCATGGTGGGTGGGAAGAGTGAAGTAAAGGTAAATAACACAAGTAGGGGGATATAAAGATGATGAGTATTCTTGAATATACAGGGAAATTTTTGCAGAATTAATTTATATATTTTATAAACCATTTCTGAAATAAACAACCTTGTTTAATACCACAATTAACTACCTTAAGGACATAGCACTAGCCCTACAATGATGGTTGTTAGCTTCCAGGTTTAGTTGGGTTCCATTACATTATTATTTTGGTTATAAAAATTATACACGCCCATTATAAAGAAACACACCTGAAAATAGCTAACAAAGAAAAATGTATGTGTAATTCTGCCATTTGCAGATAATCAATTTAGCTCTATTGTGAAAAATTTTCACTTTTGAATGTATGCATATGTAAATATGTGTGTCTAAACAAATTGTTTTGCTTTTTTAAACTTAACTTTATACAGAAAACATTTTCCCATGCCATTAAAAATTCTTTGAAACTGTTTATAATGGTTGCATAATATTCCTTTGTTACTCCTTCACTTCTTGAGGTGGACCAGGGGATGAGGTCAGGAAGTGGGAGGTCATGGAAAGAATGATCATGGGCTCCTGTACCATAAAATGTACTGAAGAATAACAATCTGATGCTTATTATTTCTTTTAACTCAATAAAATCTCAGCAAACATAAAACTATGAAAGTTGAGGGAACCTGGGCTTATACTCTCAGTGGCGTTGAATATCAAGGAGTACCAAACATACCAAATGGAGAGCCTCTTCCTAAAGATCACTGTAAAGTTGATCAAAACAGCCCTTAATTCAAAATCCAAGGGAGAGGACACACTTGGATTTCAGTACATAGCCAGCAGCAAACATACTAATGTAGGGTAATATTCTACCTCTCTTTAATTGTGCTTTACAGTCATTTTAAAAAATTTATCTTTATTGTTGACCCCATTCACCAGGCTCCCATTCTCCCACCCCTCCACGCCTTCACTGCACTTTAGTCTGTGTCCATGGATGATGCATATCCTATATAATAAAGAACTAATATGCAAATGGTCATCACACCCTCACGCCCTCACACCCTCACGCCCTCGTGCCAGAACTGCTCAGACACTCAACACTGGGAAGAGAGGAATGGGGACCAGCCAGGCACAAATGAGCTTGTGAGAGAGGAATGGGGACCAGCCTGGCTGTGACCCGGGAGAGGGACAAGCCGCCGCCCCATGGTCCCGGGTGCCAGCGGCTGCACTTGTGCCTGCAGCCTGGGAGAGGGACAAGCCGCCTGCCTCACAGTCCTGGGCACCTGCAGCTGCAGTCCGGGCGAAGCCACCTGCCCACAGTCCCATGTGGCTGTGGCTGGCCCAGGTGAAGTTGGCCTGGGTCCTGGGTGCCTGAGGCCGGCCAGAAGGAGGGAATCCTGGGTCCCAGGTGCCGGGCAAGGCAGAGGGGGTTAGGGGCAATCAGGCTAGCAGGGGAGCAGTTAGGGGTGATCAGGCAGGCAAGCAGGTAAGCAGTTAGGAGCCAGCGGTCCCGGATTGCGAGAGGCAGTTGAACATCCCCCAAGGGGTCCCAGATTGAAGAGGGTGCAGGCCAGGCTGAGGGACCACCCCCCTGCACAAATTTCGTGCACCAGGCCTCTAGTATGTATATAAGTTCTTTGATTATTCTCTGCCTGCCCCCTTGATTTAGCTTTTCCAAGTATGTATTCTTGTCCACAACATGTGCAGAAGTCAAGCAAACTAATGGGCATGCCACCATTTGAAGATGGAGATGGTATAGCTGCTTTGCCTTTTTAGTCTAGACTCCCTCAGATGTCACATCTCTATGCATATTCTCTCAAAGTTGCTTGAACAACTTTTGATATTATGGGGAGAGTTTTGGGGATCAGAACATTCCAACATTAAAGGGGAGCCTTTAATGTTATTTAAACACAAAGCAGAACCAACAAGTGCTCGATTCTAATCAAAAGCAGAAAAATCAGCCATGTCAAAGTCTAATAAAACATAGTGATATAATTAATTCATGATATATATCTAATTCTATTAGTGTGAGTTTTCATTGTAGTTTCCTAGGGCTGACATAACAGATTACCACAAACTGGCTGAAAATGACAGAAATGTATTTTTTCATATTTGTGGAGGTCAAAAGTCCAAATTCAAAATATTAGCCCAGCCATGGCCCCTCTGCAGACTTTAAGAAAGTGCCTCTTCCAGGTTTTGGTGGCTCTACAAGTTCTTTGGCTTGGGCTGTGTGACTCCAATCTCTACCTTTGACTTTATATGGTCTTCTTTCCTATGTATCTTGTCACAAATTTCCCTTTGCCTTTCTCTAAGATCACCTGTCATTGGACTTAAAGCTTACTCTAAGTCCAGGATGATCACACTCAAAATCCTTAACTTACTTGCATCTGCAAAGGCCCTTTTTTCCAAATAAGGTCACAATCAGAGGTTATGGGAGTTAGGATATGCACATACTTTTTTGGGAACTACTATTCAACCCACTATAACTGTATTCTACAATATCATAGCAAAACATCTAGAATAAACAAAAACAAAACACTTCTGTTTGCATTCCCTGTAATGGAATTTGACTTATATTGCTTCGGCTTAAGCTTTTGAACAACCAAGCGATGTACTACTTGCAAGACTATTTGGAGCAGAGGAAGTTTTGTAAAAACTGCCTACTTTTAGGACTTCTTTCTACGCCGGGAAAATTTAAGAAAATAAAGGACTAATTTTTTAAAGCTTTCACATGGATTCCAGATGTTGAACATTTAATCCAAGAAGGTGTTTCCTTATTATACAAATGTGGTGCACATCAAGAAATTGGCATTGTTTAATTTATGACTCACACGTGAGCCATTGTTTTTTGTGATATAGTTATTTTAACTGATTCATAAACTAAACAATGTCAATATTTTGGACACATACATATTTGTATAATGAGGAAACACCTTCTTACATCAAATGGTCGACATCTGGGATCCATGTGGGAATTTCTTTGAAATTTTAAATAAAGACAAATTAGCATGGTATACATTTTCTCCGAGATGCAGTTAGTTGGTAATCACAAGACCCAATGGACTTGGTACTACATTGTGGTTAAGCAAATAGGGATGTTGTTGATAGAAACATTTAATAATGCTTTTACAGCACGATTTTGGGGATGGGGTAAATGGAGGTGTGTAGTGAAACACAATATGAGCAATTTTGAAGCAGGGATAAAAAAGAACTCAATTAATTGGAGTGTAAGTTATCAAAAACTTTCTGGAGGAAAATTGATAGCACACACAAGGTGGTAAATGAGCCTACTCCTTAACCAGACAATTCTGTTTACTGGAATTACTTAAGGAAATAGAAATGTGCCAATAGTTTTATATAATAGGATGGTCATCATAACCTATTAGGCTTTACTTTTTTAAAGCAGTTTTAGGTTCACAGCAACATTTATATGCTCTCTGCTCCACATACACACAGCCTCCCCCTCTAGCAACATCTAGCACCAAAGTGATATCTTAGAATTGAAGAACTTACATGGATACATCATTGTCACCTAAAGTTCATAGTTTACATTAGGGTTCACTTTTGCTGTTGTACATTCTATGGACTTTGAAAAATGTATAATGGCATGTATCCACCATTATAGTATCAGACAGAGTAATTTCACTGCCCTAAAAGATCTCTCATAATTTGTTTTTGATAACAAGAGGAGATTGGTTAAATCAATTTTAGCAAATTTATATAATGAAGTCCTATGCAGCTATTGAAAATAATTTTGTAGGTGAATGGTGAACTATAAAAATGGCCATGATTCATTGTTAAAGGTAAAATTAGATGATTAAACAATATGTTAATAGCCAAAAATTGTATATTTGTGTGTGTGTGTGTGTGTGTATGTGTGTGTGTGTGTGTACAGGTTTAGAGGCAAGACTATACACCCCTATATTAACTGTAGCTGTCTCTGAGTTGGGGCTAAAGATGATGTTTGCTTTCTTTTCCTTGTTCTTTATTTTGCAAATAATCTGTAAATCATATTACTTTTAAAATTAAAAGCCAGACATTTTGACATGGCTGTCTCACAGGCATCTCAGATTCAAATGAGCTCTTCTGTCTTTTTTTTCTTTTCCCTCCAGGCTTATAAATATCACCTCAGAATACAATAACTGTGCTTGGTGGCCTTTTATGTAGCCTCTTAACAACTTGGTTCCTGATATGTGATATGATTTTTGTTAGATTACTCCTACAATACCTTTCAGAATAAATTCTTAATTATAATGGAGAACTCTCCTAGAGCTTAGTCAGAACAGCTATTCCTATTTCTAGACCACAGGGCCGTTAGAGCTTAACTCCTTAGATGAGCAATTGTGTAGGAGGGAAAGAATGCCTTAACCCCGGGAGCCATTTTGCCTAGAATCTAGGACCATGTGGTTCCAAGACCCATTGCAGGTAGGTGGGACTCGTGTTTAAATCGCTATCAGTTTAGGTATTGTTTTTCTTGATGCCAATTCACACTGTATTTTGAATTCTTCCTGAATTTAGTATGTCTGTTCTTCCTTTTTAATGTACACTTCAAATCCTTTCCATTTTTCTGTTTTCCTTCTAATAAACAGCTCATATACAACACAATATTCAGATGCTGTATTATAGAATTGTACAACTGAAACCTGTATAATTGTATTAACGAATGTTACCCTAATAAATTCAATAAAAATTTTGCAATAGAAATTGGGTGTAAGAAGTTAAGTATGAGCTCTTCTTTCACCTCAAATATCCACTAGTAGTTCCTTCTTTCAATACATAGCAAAATATGACAACCAGTTGCAGCAACGTGGGAGTCAGCTGGACACTTTCCTCCTCGCTCCCCTATTGTATAATTACAGCAGGTCCTTGAATAACTCATTTCATTCAATATCCTTTGTGTTGTAACATTGAAAAGAAAAAAAATGCTTCCTGGACAGTCCCAGGGCCACTGTTTGTGTGGAATTTGCAGGTTCCCCCACATCTGTGGGTTTCCTCCGGGGACTCCAGGTTCCTCCCACATCCCCAAAATGCGCTCGATGAGGTGAACTGAGCTGTCTACATTGTCCCATTCTGAGTGTGTGGGGGCAATGAAGGGGTCATGAAGATTCTGAGACTCCTGGGTTAAGCAATAAGATGAACAATGAAGGCATCACTAACGTGGTGAAGTGTGAGGAAGGAGTTTGAATTAGAAATATAATTTTGGACTCGTTAAACTGATCAGTCACTCAGCTGCACGTTGGTGAAAAATGGGTAAAGGTATCTGGGCTTGAGAGAAGACATCCATATTGAAGGTATTGATTTGGGAGTCACCTCAAACTATTTTAAAATTATTGAGCACATTGAATAATAAAAAGTGTAGAGAGGAAAGAGGAGAAGAAAGCCCTGGGGTGACTCTGAAGAACACCAACAAACTGAGTTTGCAAAAGAGAGTGGGAAGGAATAAGTGGTGAGGTAAGAGGAAAAGCAATGTGTTGTGTCAGGAAGTGAAGAGAAGATTATTACAAGAATGAGAAGGTTAAATGCCCCCCGGAATGCTGCTGGGAGGTAAGATAGAACAGAGAAAAGCTCTTTGAATTTGACAAAAGCAGCCTTAACTGGAATGGTAGGGAGTGAAAACCAGACTGTAAAGGGTTGAAGAGAGAATAAAGAGTGTGAAAGCAGACAGGGTTAAGTATAGAAAAAGTCTGAAGCAGTTTTGTTGTGAAGGGAAGTGGGGGGAGAGACCGTGAACCTGGAGGGGTTTATCCAATGAAGTGAGCTTTCCTCCTTTCTTCCTTCCTTCCCCTTTCTTTCTTTCTTTCTTTCTTTCTTTCTTTCTTTCTTTCTTTCTTTCTTTCTTTCTTTCTTCCTTCCTTCCTTCCTTCCTTCCTTCCTTCCTTCCTTCCTTTCTTTCTTTCTTTCTTTCTTTCTTTCTTTCTTTCTTTCTTTCTTTCTTTCTTTTTTCTTTCTTTCTTAAGTTGGGGCTACTAGAGAATAAGAGGGTAACAGTGGAGTGATTTAATTGAGAGGGAATGATGACAATGCAGAAAAGGAGAGAAGGAGCCAGCCTTGATGACAAAGAGGGATTGGATGAGGAGCTAGATGTGGAGGGGGGCCTTCCTTTAGGACAGTGGTTCTCAACCTTCTGGCCCTTTAAATACAGTTCCGCATGTTGTGACCCAACCATAAAATTATTTTCGTTTCTACTTCATAACTGTAATGTTGCTACTGTTATGAAATGTAATGTAAATATCTGATATGCAGGATGGTCTTAGGCGACCCCTGTGAAAGGGTCGTTCGACCGCCAAAGGGGTCGTGACCCACAGGTTGAGAACCGCTGCTTTAGGAGGAGAGGGTACTTTCTCTGTTGGACTCTTAGAGGAAGGCAGTGCAGAGGCAAGTCTGTTTGTAGGTAGAGCGCAAGAAGAGTCTTTCCCCATTTATGGCTTCTCACTGAAGTATGAGGCAAAGTCATCTGCTGAGAATGAAAGTGAAGGATGAGAAAGGGTGTGGAAGGTTAGAGAGAAAAGAAGAGAAAATGAAAGAGGGATGGGAAAGTGAATCTATCAGACTAAGATTTCTGGGTCTTTTAGAAAACCCATTTCTGGTCTGTGATATGAATTTAAAGTGAAACAAATAAATTTACATACATAATTTTTCTCTACCAATTTTCAGATGCCAGATTAACAATCATGGTTCAGCCAGGAGAGTGGTATGGAGGGATAAAAGAGTAAGAGAGCTCAGGGTCTTTGGAAAGTGTGTAATTCCGATGGTGGACCATGGGATTTGGCTAGATGAGGCAAAGGATGAGGCAGGCAAGGGCTGATTGTGAGAAAGTGCTGGGATCAGTGTAGTGGGCGTTTTGGTGAAGGTGAAGGTTTTTAGCTGTGGGGATTCATGAACAAGGGATCCAGTGATTGGAAAGTGTAATATTTGAAATTAAAGTTTTAGAAGTGATGTTGTTTCAAGTACTGATGAAGTCTAGGATCAGACCGTGGGGATGGATGGCTGACAGGATGGAGAGAAAGGTCATGGTGATAAAGAGATGAAGGAACTGGAAGACTTCCATTGCTTTTAGGGTGAGGCTGAAATTCTTTATTAGGGTGCACACAGATCTTTGTGAAAAGGCTTCTACTTAATTCTCAACCCAGCCTTATCATTCACCACCATCTCTTCACTCAAGACTTTTTTATTGCATCTTGCTCTTAATACTCTCACTGTTCCTTAGGTCTTTCTTTGCTTCTGTTCTTTCATTCTGCCTAGAATACTCAAACCTCATTGCACTCCACTTTCACTCCTCAGATATAGGCATTTAAAAATTTTTTCTAGGTATTATTTCACTCACTAATATGTACCTGAACATTACATTCTTGGTGAGACAGTCCTTTTTTATTTCTTTCAGATAGACTCTGTACTTCTTTTATAATTACAAGTGTGTTTCCACACTAATCTGTACAATAGTGATGTTTGAAAATCTTCAATGGAGGATATGTTTTTATTGATTTCAGAGACAGAGGAAGAGATAAAGAGAGAGAAACATCGTAGGCATCCCAATCCATGATTGAACCTGCAACCTAGGTATGTGCCCTGTCTGGGAATTGAACCCACAACCTTTTGGTGCACAAAATGATGCTCCAATTAAGTGAGCCACCCAACCAGGGCTTCAATAGTGGTTTTTAATATTTTTTTAGACTTGTTTATATCATAGTACATGCTCAAATATCAAAATTATTCCATTTGTATTTTGACAAGAATATTGGATGCAGAGTTCTATGTATTCACTCATTTATTTGTTCATGCATGCATTCATTCATTTATTCATTCTTTAATAAATATCTACAAAGTATGTACAATGTATGTGCCAGAAACTCTTTAAGGGACCTGAGATACATCAGTGAACAAAACAGACAGAAATCTCTGCCCTACGTTCTTACATTTTGGGGGAGGAAGGCAGATAATAAATAATGAGTATAGCATATAAGTGAATTAGAAGTATGTAATACTGATAAAGGCTATGGGGGAAAAAGTAATAGAGGAGGGCTTGGGGTGGTTTTCTTCCATTGTGAATAAAGGGGTCATAGAAGGATTCACTAAGTAAATAGCACTTGAGCAAACACTTGAAGAAGGTGAGGAAATTAGTTACGTAGGTATCAGGGAAGCATTTCAGGTGGTGGGGACAGGAAGTGCAAGGATTCTAAGTGGGAAGACATACTACAGAGACAAAGATGCTGGTAACTGGGAGCTTGTGTGCTATGTTCAAAGGACAGCAAGGAGGTAGTGCGACTGGAGGTGCAGACAACAAAGAAAATAATAAGAGGTGAAGTCAGATAGTAAGAGGTGCACTTCATTATAAGGTTTTTGGGTTTTACTTTGAATGAGATGAGAGTGGGAACAGGGAAGTGACATGATGTGATTTACATTTTCAAAGGGTTACTGTGGCTGTGGGTTGAGAACACACTAAAAGGGAAAAGATAGGAACAGGAAAGTCAGAAGACTAGTATAACAATCCTCAGGGGAAGTAATGATGGCTTGGACAATGGTAGTGGTATGGTAGTACAGAGAAGTGATTGAATTCTGGATATAGTTTGAAGATAGAGCCAAATTAATTTTTTGACAGAATAAAAGTGGTAAGAGAGAGAGGGGATAAAGACAACTCCACGTTTTTAGGCCTGGGCTCATAAAGGAATGAAATTAAGAAAGGGAAGTCTGTGGGTAAGTTAGGTTCTTGGGAGGGAGATCAGAAATCTTAAACATATTGAGTTTGTGGTTTTTTTAAAATTAAAACATTAATTATTTCTGTTTTTTCCATATACCTTATTGTTTAGGAAACAGTGTTACATACATATCTGAACTAATACACAGTTACACTCTGCTTAAAGGCAAAGCAGCACAGGTAAAGCTGATCAGCTGTCCAGAGTTCTCAACCTTTGGGATCTTGGTTTTTAATTTTACATCAATTCTTAAAAGTCAGGAATGTCATCTCCAAAAAATGTTAAGTGGTTTGCAAAAAATAATCACTCTGTTAAGTATCATATTTGTATAAATGGAATATATTTTCTTTAATACATGAAAAACTGAGAAGAGAATGCCATTTGCCATCATTGGTATGACAGTATAGGACCAGGAAAAAATACTGTGATAAGCTTGTCTCTATGATACCAAGAAGATATTCTAGTCTGAGCTTAATATGCTTCCCATGCTTTCTACTAGATGCTTCTTTTCTGCTACTTTTCATCCTTTTACATATTTTATATCAGAGGTTTGGTACAACTTTTAAAACTTTATTAACAGGTGCAAATCTAGTATCCACAGATTTCTTCTCAAAAGGCACTCTAATTCATCAGATAGCCCAGCAGTTTCATTCTCATGAGCATTCTAGCCATGAGAAGACGTAATAGGGCACAGATGAATCCAGTGAGTAGAAGAAGAAATCTACTGAGTTTTGGAATGTTTGGTGCATTGGCTCAGTCTAGGATCATGAAACCTAAACTCCCATTGTGAACAGAAAGTTGGATGTGAGTCCTTCCATAATATATTGTCCATTTACTCTCTAGGCCAAAAAAGCCACTGGTCTCTGGAGGTTCAATAATAACATCATAAATTATTCCTCCAGTGATCAGAAAGTAAGACACCACCAATAGAGCATACACCGTCATAGCAGAGGGCATGTGCCTTAGAGTGTGGCTTCTTCAGCTTCAGGTTGGGGCATTCGAGCACTAAGAATGGAACTTGGTGGTGGTGGCAAGGTGAGTTCATGTTGTTAATGCGTTCTTCAAGTGAAGATGTTCAGTAGGTAATTGGATATACAAACTTAGACTTCAGGAGAGAGGCCTGGCTAGAGATATACATTTAGGAGTCATTTTCATATAGACAGCATTTAAGCCCTGAGACTGGATGAGGATGTCAAGGGAGTGAGTATGGGAAGAAAAGAGAAGAGAAGAGAAGAGGGCCAAGGGCTAAGCCCTGAGGTCTGAGAGAAGATGAGTAACCACGAAGAAACTGAAAAGGACCAAACATTGGGGTAGAAGGAAAACCAAGTGCATGGGTGTCCTAGGAGCTAATGAAGAAGGAGAAAGTCATAAACTGGATCGGTGCTAACACCGGCATAGTAAGATGGGAAATCATAAAAAACCATTGGATTTAGCCATGGAAATCTCAACAAGAACAGTTTCAGTGGAATGATGGGTGTGAAAGCTGGTCTAGAATAGGTTGAGAGTACCAGATTAGAGGTGTTGGGAGACTGTAGTTACAAGCATGGAGGAGTATTTGCAGGACAGGACGGGTCATGCTAATGGGAATGTGAATAGGAATGATGCATTAGAATGAAACAGGAGAGAAAGGACTGTTAACAAAAAGAAGCAAGGGGAGGATGGGGTCCAGGACACAAGGGCACAGACTGGCTTTATATTTAATCACAGACAGTCCATCAATAATGAACATGGGAATGCAGAGTATGGGTGTAGAGGTCAAGTGGGTAGATGTGGTAGAGGGAGTCTGGAGAAATGCATACTGCTTACAATTTTTCAGTGAAGTAGGAAGGAAATCAATTGAGAGAGCAGATAGGAAGAAGTTAGAAGTTACATAGGGGAGTTTGTGTAAAATATTTTATTAGAGGGTGTATTGGATGGACAGAGTTTGTAATATATACTATGTATGTTAGATAGAGCTTGATACATTATTACCAAATCTTTGTGTACTTATTAATTTAGGGTTTGTTTGATCCAATTACTGAGAATGTTATGACAAAAATCTCACTGCAACAGGATTTGTCAAGTTGCTATATAGTTCTGTCAAATTTTGCTTCACATATTTTGAAGTTATTTTATTAGTACATGTAAATTTAGATTTGTATTCCCAGTGAATCAAACCTTTTGTCATGTAGCAAACCTCTTTAGCTCTGGTGTTGTGATTGTACTTGGAGTCCCTTTTGTTATATCAACTCTTTGTAGAGTAGTATTTCAGACTTATATTTTTAACCTTTTTATGTCCTTATGTTTTAGGGGTCTCCTGAAATAGTGTGTAGCTAAATGTTTGTTTTAATACAGTCTGCGTGGGGTAGGCATAGGCAAGAAAGGTGTGTGTGTGTGTGTGTGTGTGGCATAAGAGAGATTGTATTTCATCAGAATTAGATTTGGAAAAGAAAAAGAAAAAAGGAAAAGATGTGGAAAAGAATATCAAGGACAGTCGGTGGTGGGTTTTGAAAGGAAGAGGAAAGTAGGTTAAAGCCATGGATTAGTTGGCTAAAGGAAAGCAGAGCATAAGAACTATCTCACAGCCCACAAGGGTTCCAGTGGAGGTGATGAGGATACTTGAGATGTTATATGCCTTCAGGATCACCTGTGACTTTCACATGGGGCTGAACCTACAGGGAGCAAAGAATGAACCGACTTCCAATGAGTCCAAATTAATGGTGTGGAATAGACTTACTGGGCTCTGTTCTTCTTGGGCTGGATCTCAGAGGCAACAGGCTTCCAGCAGACAGGCAGAGAAAATCAGAACTTTGGGAGGGAGTGACTGCAGGAATACAGTGGGGCCTTGACTTATGAGTTTAATTCGTTCCGAGACGGAACTCGTTAAGGAGCTCATTAACTCAAATTACTCTATCAACTCAATGAAAAAAATCGGCCGAGAGACAGCTGGTATCTCAAAAAACTCCTTAGTTGGGACACTCGTAAGTCAAGGCCCCACTGTATTTCACACTATGGGTCTTTTAATTAAGAATAAGCCCTCACAGATGCTGTTGGTTTCACAGTGCAGTTATCCAATCATCAACCAAGTATGTATGGATTACACAAGTCAGGCACTGGTTGTTTGGTGGGGAATCAAAACAAGATGAGCAACAAACCTTAACAAACCTAGAAGGCTTATAACTTCCTGACTTTAAACACAATCCTTAGACTTTCTGAAGCCATCAACAATTGGGAGATCTTAGTCAAAGATTTTTAGAAAAACAGGTCTTTAGGTTATTGCAATTCTCAGAGGGGAGGATGGGATAGGGACACCCATGGATCTGCCTGTGCAAGAATAACAGCAATGTGTTTCATTTTGGGGGGAATCCCAAAGGCCAGACCAGCGTGCTTATCTATGGGGTACACTGGGGAGGTGATTAGGACTCTTGTTCTATACACTAAAGCAGTAGCTCTTAAGCTGTTTGGGAATCTGGTAAAAACAGTGGAGCCTCTCTCTACATGAGTGGTTTTCCAGGGACCTTTGTAATATTTGGAGATATTTTTGATTGTCATGGTTGGGGCTTTGCTAGTGGTATCTCATGGGTAGAGGTCAGAGATAATGCCAAATACCCTACATTACATAGGACAGCTCCCACGGAATTATCTGGCCCGAAATGTCAATACTGCCAAGATTGAGACACTGTTTTCTGGAAAAATACATGTCTGTACATACAAAACTTTGAGCACAATTCCAGGAACTTTCTGAATCTCATTAATAGACCTATTCTGAGTCAGTTGACCTCAGGACAAAACTATCCACTGGAAAGTTCTATGGACAGTTGACTCTTGAGGAACATGGGT
This sequence comes from Myotis yumanensis, assembly GCF_028538775.1. Classification (NCBI taxonomy): domain Eukaryota; kingdom Metazoa; phylum Chordata; class Mammalia; order Chiroptera; family Vespertilionidae; genus Myotis; species Myotis yumanensis. Next base: position 168,914,735 of record NW_027223754.1, read on the forward strand.
TTGAACTGTGTTGGTCCACTTATATGCAGATTTTTTTTTCAACAAATACATACAGTACTACAAATGTATTTTTTTCTTTCTTATAATTTTCTTAATTATATTTTATTTTCTCTGGCTTACTTTATTGTAAGGATACAGTATATGATACATATAACATGCAAAATATGTGTTAACTGACTGTTCATGTTTTCAGTAAGCGTCTGGTCAGCAGTAGTCTGTAAGTAGCTAGGTTTTTGTGGAGTCAAAAGTTACATGCACATTTTCGAGGGTCAACTGCAGCCCCATATCAGGAAGAAAGATAGACTTCTCTGAGCTTTATTTCAGACAACTGAATTAAATTTTAGAACAGTATCAAAATGTGTTCTTATGGTTTACATTCTTTGAAATAAAACACACATTTTTACAGAAACTTTCCACTGCATTTTCAAATCAATGTATATTTTAAGTCAACCGATGCAGATGTTTATTATTCATATACTAGTCCATCAAGATGTTATTTTGTATGATTAGCAATGTTGGGCAACCCTTCTTTTTAGTAAGTCTCCAAAGGGCCATTTAATTTTTAAAGGTGGGAGGTCATTTTTTTCCATTAGTAAATTGGCTAACAGGGTTCAAATCTTGTTCAAGTACACAGTCCCATTAGGATCTGGAGAAAACAGGTAATCTCTTCCTTATTTAATCATTTTTATCCAATATATAAGTGCTTGGGGGATGACTTAAGTGATGGCTAAATGGATTTTTGTTCTATATATTGCCAATAAAGTTTAGGCTTTAAGCTTCTTTGTAATTTTTGCCTCATTACAACAGTTAAAAATCCCAGAAAATGGTGTAAAGTTCTTTGGTGAACAAGTATGCTAATAATTTTCATAAAAATCTCACTATTTGAGATTTATAAAACTTTCTGTTGCAGTCTAGGGATTCATTAAAAAGCTGATTATATCAGCCTGCATATAAGTTAAAAAGCACATTTTATTGATCATTCAATAATATGCTCTGACTTCAGAAATGTTTTATTAAATACATGCTTTACTTTCATTGTATGGTATTGAAAAGCAGACAAGTTTAAGAAAAAAGCACTCCAAATCATTGAGCAACCTTTAAATTTTTAATGCCATTGAACAACATAAAAGCCACTCCTTGTGCTTTTAACTTTAATTTGTATGTGTTTTTGGTTGAACATGAAGGCATATTATTTGTAGCATTTTCCCTTCTGAATATGGAGCTTAAAATGCTGGGAATGATGATTGTGAATGCAGTTAAAATGTTCATTGACTATATTAGTGCTTGAGAAGTGAAAATGGAATACTTGAGAAGGCAATTGTTTGGGTTTTCATTCATTTAGTCATTCATTCAACAAATATTTATTTACTCTAGGTGCTAACCTAAGAATCTGGGGTAATATAAAATGAATTGAACAGGGATCCTCTCCTCAATCAATGAACTACTTGAGCTGGGAGATAAGATAGGCAATTAATTTATTCATTAATTTGATAAATGCTTATTGAGCACTTACTATGGTACAGTTCTAAGTTCCAGGAAGCTATCAGTGAATAAAACCGCCAGGATCCCTGCCTTTTTCCAAACTTACGCTTAGTGAGGACAATATTGGGAAGATCAGACAAGAGAATACTGTGAAGAAGGCTGTGAAGGAATATGAGCAATACTACTAAGAACAGCTCTTGTTGAGCATCTGCTATGCGCCAGATGCTGTGATAGGCTCATTTAATTCTCCAACATCCACTAAAGCAGGCGTTATACTTAATTTTACAAGTGAGTGAACTAAAGCTTAAAGGGACTAGGGTTGTAAGCTATATGTATTATTGACTGAATCGAAGAGAATTCTATCTGATTATCTTCAGACTAAGATGCCTCTGCCTTATCACATAACAATTGAGGAGCTACCCGGCAGTGCTTTAGGAAGTTCAGTTTGGCAGTATCTACACTAATAAAAGAGAAAGATGGTAATTAGCGTACGACCGCTACCCTTTTCATTGGCTAATCAGTGAGTATATGCAAATTAACTGACAACCAAGATGGTGGCTGGCAGCCATGCACTGAAGCGAACAGGGAGGCTTGCTTGCTCCAGTGACTGGCGGACTCCAACGTTCCCCGCCTGCCGCTGCTGGCCTCTGACCTGGCAGTTTGAAACTTTGTAACAAATATAGAAGCTAAACAAAACCCCAGAAACCAGCTTTCAACCGCCGGGATCTCAGAGCTGGAGTTATACATTGTTTTGATTATAGAACGCAAACAAACCAGATACCTGTTTTCAGCAGTGGAAGCCTCAGAGCTAGAGCCAGAGCTAAAGCTGGCCGGGAATAAAGAAAAAAAGAAAAAAGAAAAAAAGGAGCGGTTGGGAGCTTCAGTCAATCACCAGCCTGAAAGCAGCCCTCAGCCCCTCACCCAGACTGGCCAGGCACCCCAGTGGGGACCCCCACCCTGAAGGGTGTGTGACCAGCTGCAAACAGCCATCATACCCTCATCCAGGCTGGCCAGACACCCCAGTGGGGACCCCCACCCTGATCCAGGACACCCTTCAGGGCAAACCAGCCGGCCCCCAGGCCTCTATCCCATATAGTAAAAGGGTAATATGCCTCCCAGCACTAGGATCAGCGGAGCTGCGAGGCCTCCTGGCACTGGATCAGCATGACAGGGGGCAGCGACCAACCCCCTGATCATCCTGCGACTCTGTGTGTGACAGGGTGCGGCGTCCCAACCCCCTGATCGGCCCTGCTCTGTGTGTGACAGGGTGCGGCGCCCCAACCCCCCCCTCCCCCCCACACACACACACAGGCCCTGCTCTGTGTGTGACAGGGTAGAGCCATAACCTCCCCATCGGCCCTGCCCTGAGTGTGATAGTGGCGGCGCCCCAACCCCCTGATCGGCCCTGCTCTGTGGGTGATAGAGGGCGGCGCCCCAACCCCCTGATCCGCCCTGCTCTGTGTGTGACAGGGGGCGGTGCCCTAACTCCCCTATCGGCCCTGCTCTGTGAGTGACAGGGGGGAGCTCCCCAACTCCCTGATGGGCCCTGCTCTGTGCGTGACAGGGGGTGGCGCCGCAACCTCCCCATCGACCCTGCCTTGAGTGTGACAGGGGATGGTGCCCCAACCCCCCAATCGGCCCTACCCTGAGCGTGACTGAGGGTGGCATCGCAACCTCCCGATCCGCCCTGCTCTGTGCATGACAGGGAGTGGTGCCCCAACTCCCCAATCAGCCTTGCTCTGAGCCCGACCAGGGGCTGCACCTAGGGATTGGGCCTGCCCTCTGCCACCCAGGAGCAGGCCTAAGCCAGCAGGTCGTTATCTCCCGAGGGGTCCCAGACTGCGAGAGGGCACAGGCCGGGCTGAGGGACTACCCCCCCCCTTCCCCTCTGAGTGCACAAATTTTTGTGCACTGGGCCTCTAGTATATAATATAAATAGCAAAAAGGGATGCAAGATAGTTGCAACCTCACTGCCTCCAAATGTTTTTCTTGATAGTCCTCTACAAGACAGTGTCTGATATCTATGGCACAGATACAATTTGCCTTCTGCATGTTGGCACATGAGTATAAATTTAACTTTACACTTTTTAAAAATAATATCTTGTAGATACTTCTTTGAGAACATTGTCATCTTGAAAATTATAGAAAAGATCTGTGATATTATGTGCTTATCATTTCTCATCCTATCTGTTAACAAATCCCATCATTCCATGTGATTTGAGCATAGACTCTATCTTCCAGATGCAGAAGAGGATGCATGCCCCAGGCCTGACTAATTAGAGCAGCCCTGTCCCTTGGCCATAGTGCTTAGTTCAGGAAGAGTTGTCTTTGGTGATTATCTGCCAGAACTACTGGGAAAGTTGCTTAATTTTCTGTGGGTGTTTTAGACAGCGTGGTGTGGCTCTTGTGGGCTACTACTTCTAGTAATAGTAGAAAAGCTGTCCAACATAGGAAGAGTGAGAGCCGTATTTGCGCACGGATATTCTGCCTGAAGATAGAAACCTTCAAACATTTCATTTATGGAAGCTCGTGAAATCTCTATTTTGTTGGACTTAGTTTGAGATAGGGTTTTATTACTAGAAGTTGAAAGAGTCCCGACAAACAGAATGACATGACATTCATTTCCTTTCTATCATTTACTGTGCCCTTGACTATAAAATACTTTTAAGTTGGTGAGGTTGAAACTTACTGAACTCAAACAGTTAAGAATACATAGAAATAAATGCAAAATACTTGAATAGCTTGAACAACTAACTGTCTTAGTTAAGTACTTACTTCATATTTCAGGGGGAGATATTATATCTGAAAGTTCCCAAGTAATGTAGGACATGCTGGTAGAATGTTGTTGCTTCTAAATAAAATGCTGGTTTTGGGTTATTGCGGCTACTCTAATACAGTTTTCCCAGGGAAATCCAACAATTCAGCTACAATAGAAGCTTGATAGAAACAGTAGAACTTAGGTTTATTATAAGCAGCTTAGGGTGTTCAGATTTTGAATCACAGAACATTTTCATTCAAGGCAAAACAAAAAATAATATCTAAAGAACCAGAAATCATGTTGAACTACAGAAATCATAACACCTGACGAGGAATCAAGCTGTGATACTGTATTAACACACTGATGATACTCTGGGATGAAGCAACAGAGGAATACTGCTTTGGGAACTGAACATGTTTACATAAAGCCATTGCTTTTTAACAAGCACAGCAGGGTAAGCATTGGGTAAAACCTATTAGAGAACCCAGGAAAAACTGAACAAATAGCCTAGGGTAGGGGTGGGCAACCCCTGGCACGCGTGCCAAACATGGCATGCCAGTAACTTTTGCTGGCACTCGAAACCCTCTCTTATAATCTTCCATTTACAATTTTTTTCTTAATATCGACTTTTTTATTTTTCAGATAAATTCAGTGTAGGTGCATCTTAGATAAATAAATAATTTTACATAACAAGTTATCTTAAAGACCATAGACATGGATTGATGAGAGAGGGGAAGAGCAATTTCCATGCCTCTGCCTTAACTCTCCCTGCCTTCCTAGACCGGACCAGTGTTTTGGTTTCATCCACATATGCTTGTGAATCTTTGTTCTCAGTGATGAATTTTGTTAAGTCTCGTAATAGGAGTAGCCTGAAGGATGAAAGTAGTAGCTCATGCATATCTCTTAAGGTCACGAAATATAAACCAGATGTAAAATCTCTGTCATCAGTGATGCAGCAGCAAAAGTCCCACTGATAATATCAAACGGAGTCATAAAGTTTTCTGTCGGACTATCAGTGTACATGTATACATTAAAAAAATAAATGTATTTTTCATCATCATATATTGTGTTTTTGTCACTTGAATGAATTTTATTATTTCTCTAAGGTTCTTCACATACATACACCTTAAAAGATATCAAGTAGGCATAACATGTTCTCAAAAAATTAGGGTTGGCATGCAGAAGAATTTTGAGTCAGAGATTTTGCTGGTTTTGGCACGCAATCACAAAAAGGTTGCCCACCCCTGTCCTAGGGTCTTAGTAGGACTGAGTGATCTCCACCAAGAAGTTCAAGAACGTTTCCATGAACTCAGAGACCAGGGCTTTGTAATTAAGAGTGAAATGCCACCAATTGAAGGTTCTTCATTTTCCTGGAAAAAGAGAAATTTCCTCCACTTATTATAGTAGTTAAGGAGTTGGCAATATTTTCATGTAACTTATTTTTCTCTCATCTATTCTATTCCCAAACTATGCTATATGTCAATGACATATTATTCTTTAAAAAATCATGATAGCTATTGCTGTTCTATACTTTAAACACCTTAAAATTATTCCCTACCCCAAGTTTATATCCAATAGATCCATTAGAAAGTTTTCTCCAATAACGGTCTTTCCATTATATTTATTTCATATTTTAATTGATAGACTATCCATCTTTGTCCTGTAGTTCCCTAATTTAACCAGACCTTACAATTGCTCTTCAGATGTTTCAGAGTTTGGGCTACATTTAGGGATTTTCTGGTCATGGGGTTATACAATAGAGTTGATATTCTGTATCTACTTCCAGACAGATAATTCTAGACCTGAGTTTATTAATTGTTTGCAGTGTTTTTAAAAATTTATTTTTAAGTTTTATTGAGGTATAATTGACATATAAACTACTAAAATGATGTTTTGAAATATTTGTATACTCATGAAAACATAACCACAATCAAGATAATTAAAATATCTACCACCTCCACCAGAGGTTCCTGAAGACTTTGATGAAATAAACATACAAATAAATTGAAAGGTATTTCATGTTCATGGATCAGAATTAATATTGTTAAAAATGTCAGCACTACCCAAAGCCATCTATAGATTCAATCCAATCCCTATAAAAATTCCAATGGCATTTTTTACAGAAAATAGATACAACAATCCTAAAATGTGCATGGGCCCCACAAGACTCCATATAGCCAAAGCAATCTCAAGAAAGAAGATGAAAGCTGGTAGCATCATGCTTCCTGATTTCAAACTATATTACAAAGCTATAGTAATCAAAACAGTATGGTACTGGCATGAAAACAGATACATAGACCAATGAAACAGAATTGAGAACCCAGAAATATATATATATATACACACACACACACACAGTCAACTAATTTTGACAAGGGAGCCAATAATATTTACTGAGAGAAAAGTAATATCTTAAACAAATGATATTGGAAAACTGGATATTCATATGCAAAAAACAAATCTGGACCATATCTTACAACACTCACAAAAATTTAAAATGGATTAAAGGCTTAAACATAATAAATGAAATCACAAAATTCCTAGGAGAAAACATCCAAATGGCCAACAGGTATATGAAAACAGGCTCAACATCACTAATTATCATGGAAATGCAGATTAAAACCACAATGAGATATCATCTCACCTGTTAGAATGGATATTATGAAAACAAGACAAGAGATAAATGTTAGGAAGGATGTGAAGAAAAGAGAACCCCTGAGCACTGTTGGTGGCCTCTATGGAAGCCAGTATGGAAGTTCTTCAAAAAGCTAAAAATATAATTACCATATGATCCAGCATTTTGTTTCTGGGTATATTTGTGAGGGAAAGGAAATCACTATCTCAAAGAGTAGCTGCAGCCTCATGTTGACAAAGCTTTCTTAGGTACATCAAAAACACAATCCTGGAGAGCATTATGCTAAGCGAAATAAGTCAGTTGGAGAAAGATAAATATCACATGATCTCACTCATTTGTGGAATATAATGAACAACATAAACTGATGAACAAAAACAGATCCAGAGACAGAGAATCATTGATCAGGCCAGCAAACCTCAGAGGGAAGGCAGGGAAGGGTGGGGGGGAAGGAGGCGATATTAACCAAAGGACTTGTATGTATGCATATAAGCATAACCAATGGACATAGACAGTAGGGGAGTGAGGACATGAGTGGGGGTGGGCGGTGGGGGAAAAATGGGGGGATAAGGACACATATGTAATACCTTAATCAATAAAGAAAAATAAATAAATAAAAACACAATCCATTTTAAAAATCCATAAATTAGACTCCATCAAAATAAAAAGTGTCTGCTCTTCAACAGACACTGTTAAGAAAATGAAAGATAAACCACAGGCTGAGATAAAATAATTGAAAAGCATATATCTGATGAAAAATACTTGTATCTAGAATATATAAAGAAACTCTATGCCCTGGCTGGTTTGGCTCAGTGGATGGAGCGTCGGACTGAGGACCGAGGGGTCCTGGGTTCGATTCCAGTCAAGGGCACATTGCCAGGTTGTGGGCTCGATCCCCAGTTGGGGGCGTGCAGGAGGCAGCCAATCAATGATTCTCTCTCATCATTGATGTTTCTATCTCTCTATCCCTTTCCCTTCCTATCTGAAATCAATAAAAATATATTTTAAAAAAAGAAAGAAAAAAGAAACTCTAAGCTTTAAAACACAAATAATCCAAATTGTTTGTAAAGGTGAAAAGATGCTTGTCCAAGGAAGATACATGGGTGGGAAAAAAGCACATATAAGAAGATGCTCAGCATCATTAGTCATTAGTCACTAAAACCACAATGAGATACCACTACATATACACCTTCCTTATGACCCGGCCATTTCACTCTTAGGCATTTACCCAGAGAAATTAAAGTAAATGTCTATACAAAGACTTGGAAATACACATTTATAGCAACTTTATTTATAACAGCCCCAAACAGGAAACAACTGAGAAGTTCACCAATAGATGATAGATAAACTAATTGTATTATATCCTTTCAATGGAATACCACTCAACAATAATAAGGAATGAACTATTGATTTTCTACAACATGGATGAATATGAAAGTAATTATGCCGAGTATAAGAAATCAGCTCCCCCAAAGTATATGCGGTATACAATGTAACTAATGTTTAGTGGTGGAAGCAAAACATGATATTTTTGGAGATTGAAGCAGGGAGGGATAGGCAGAATGCGTTATAAAGCCATGTGAGGAAACTTTTGGAGGATGGGTATTTTTACTCTTGATTGTATTGATACATTTCTCAACACTCATCATCAAGTTGAGTATTTCAAATTTGTGCTGCCACCCAGCCAGTGTGTTTCAGTGGTTGAGCGTCCATCTATGATCCACGAGGTCAATTCCAGGTCAGGACACATGCCCAGGTTTCAGGCTCGATTTCCAGGGGGCGTGCTGAAGGCAGCCGATCAATGATTCTCTCTCATCATTGATGTTTCTCTCTCTCTCTCTTTCTCTCTCTCTCTCTTAAATCAGTTAAAAAATATTAAAAAAATTGTGCTACCTTGTATCCTGTATCCATAGGCTTGGTCCATAAGTACTAGGACTGTTTTCTCTAACTCCTTACTTTATTCTATATATACTAAAAGGATAAACACCCATCAGCCAAGTAACAAGAGATTATCTCTATATTCATTGCTTCAAGACTCTAACACAGTCGTCTTTAACAAAATATGGGAGGTGTATTCGCTAGGTTAGGCCTGTTATGCTGTAATAACTAATGTACAACTCCCAAACCTTAGTGGCCTAACACTACAGCTTATTTCTGGTGGCATGCCTTTCATGGGCAATTTGAGGGTCCTCTCTCAGGACTCAGGCTGAAGAAGCTGCTCCAGGTGAGGTTGCTGGTCACTGTGGCAGAAAGACAGACAGTTGGACACTCTTTGTTACTATGAACTGACTCTTGAAGTGTCTGCTTGGCTTTTATGCCCACATTTCACTGGCCAAAGCAAGTCACACGGTCAATGTAACTTCAAACACGCCCCAAAGCATATCCTATTAGGTGCCCAAATATTTTGTGGACATCACCAATAGTGGCCACATAAGGAAGGGGACATCTGGATGAAACCAGGTTATTGTGATTTTTGAAGCCATGGGTTATTACCATCTTGAGTATTCGTCCAAAACTGGACCATGGCTGGGAGTGATGTAGAGATATTATTTTTCTCGAAACAGTGCTTGTAGGTTAATATTTTGTAAGGAAGTTTATGATTAAGCTTTCTTGGATAACATATTCTAGGGGACCAAGGAACTTTTGCTGTGATAAATTAGAAAAACTGTGACCATGTGGAAATGTTCTATTTTCCTAGTTCAATGAGCTGTATAATAAATTTTAAGTTAATCCTTGATGATCTTTAGGTTTTGAAAACTCAGCAGAGTGGCTACTACTCTGAGTTATGTTGGAAAAAAAAAAGAAATACAAATTCAAAGGGGATTTGATTAAATAACCATTTTCCTCCTTAAAAAAGTCTAGCATTCATTTAGCACTATATAAATTACATCATGAAGAATTATTGGGACATTCTAGATTTAAGTAGGTACTTCATAGAAGTATCATATATTTAAACATTTTGGAAAATGTCTATCATGTGAAGATCTATGGAAATTATTATAAGATCATATACAGCAATAGAGTAAAACTAGCTGTCAGACATATTTAAAGTCACACAATAAAAAAGAAATTCAATAATGATTATGAGAATTCCAGTGTGGGGAAAAAATAGAACTTGTGTTTTTCCACTGTTCAGAGTTTAAAGAATAAAGGATTGAAATTATATTTTCCTATTTTCAAATGGAGTTCATGATCATTTAAAGAAGTCATGACTTAAGTAATAAGTGTGCCTTGTATCTTTCGCAGGTCCTTCACTAATAGCAGTCCTCTTTACCGGGTGTGCCAGATGTCGCTGGATGTGGCCACCCTGGCATCATAATGTTTTATACTAAAAAATTCTTGGCACGACCTCAGTCCTTTCTTGTACAGGAGAACTGTAGGGAGAAAATAACAGATCAATTTCTAAAGACTATAAATCTTCAGTATTTTCTGCTTAATGATTTTTATACAAATTACCCCCTCTTACCTAGTTGCTGTAGAGATTACAAAAAATTTTTTTTGGAACTTTAATCCTTATAAAAAGCCACAGGAATATTATGGTTAAGCATTTCAAAGCTCTTCCATTAATACAGGAAACTGTTAGAGTGCTTTGAACATTCACTGTTTAGTTTCCTAATTATTTCAGCTTGAAAATTTGACCAAGGTTTACTTCGGCTTTGAAAGTTCACACAAAAGTTAAGGACACAATTCGCCTCAAGATTTATGAAAGCCAGTAATGGTGTTGGATATTTCCATACCATTTACAAAAACTTTCAAGTTGATGATAATTCAGCAAATAGATACTTCTGTTAATGTTAGTCTGGTTATATTTTTAAAGTTACTCAGATAGATCTGTGAGTGGCTCCCTACTTTTATAGGATAATGACAAGCTTTTTAAAAAACTTTTTCATTTTGAAAAATTTCAACTTTGAATGAACACTTGTAGCACATTGCCTAGGTGCCTCAGTTGTTAGCACTGCTACTTTTATTTTCTCCTTCACCTCATATATGTATGTATGTTGGTTTATTTTGCAGAATGGGTTATATCTGCTTGGCCATATAAGAGGGCGAGATTCCTTTCTCTTTGCAATCTCTTAGTGCATTGCCCATTGAACATCAGATTCTGTTTTAATGCTTATTAAAAAATAAAAGTATTTTCTTTCTCAACCATCTGGGTGGAGAGGGTTTTGGGTTCTGAGAAGATTGTGTTTTAAATTATTTTTTCACATCAATATATGTTTGTGCAATTATCTATATATATAAAAGCCTAAGTGACTGGCTGACCTGCTAACCGGCTGGCTGGTAGCTTTGAGGCGCACTGACCACCAGGGGGCAGACGCTTGATGCAGGAGTGGAAACCACAAGCATGGAAACATGGAATAAACTGATGAATCTCAGAGGTAAGGGGGGATAGGGGAGGGTGGGAAGAATTAAACCAAAGATGTTATATGCATACTAGAGGCCCGCTGTACAGATTCATGTACCTGTGGGGTCCCTTGGCCTGGCCTGCTGGGATTGGGCTGAAACTGGCTCTCTGACATCTCCTGAGGGGTCCTGGATTGCAGGAGGGTGCAGGTCAAGCTTGAGGGACTCCACTGGTGCACAAATCCTTGCACCAGGCCTCTAGTATATACATAAAAGATAACAGCATACGAATATTCTCAGATGAATGATAAGTGCTGAAAAACATCCTAGATGAAAGATAATATGAAGAGGGGCTTGGTGAGATATTAACTTCCTTCTTTTTCTTAATAATATTTCCTAATAAAAAATACTCAGATTATCCAATTTAGGATTTAAAGATACACAAAATAATTCATTGTTTTCCTTGACATCTAAAATAATAATTACATTATCTATGCATTTCTAACTTTGTAAAGAGGCTGTCTCTTGATTTAACTGACAATAACATTTTTGAAAAGTGGAATATAATCCAAAACAACTTAAACATCAATTAATTTTCTCATAAGAAATAAAGAAAATGAGATTTGTTGTACTAGATTTAAAAAGTGAATTCTAACACCTTTTCTGCCATATTGTCCTATATAATAAAGAGGTAACATGCAAATTGACCCTCACACCCTTGCGTCACAAGATAGCTACCCCATGTCATCACAAGATGGTCGTCCCCATGTTGTCACAGATGGCCATCAAGGGAGGGCAGTTGGGGGCAACCAGGCCTGCAGGGGAGGGCAGTTGGGGGCGATTGGGCCAACAGGGGAGCAGTTAGGTGTCAATCAGGCCAGCAGGGGAGTGGTTAGGGGGTGATCAGGCTGGCAGGCAGAAGCACTTAGGGGCAATCAGGCAGGCAGGCAGGTGAGCAGTTAGGAGCCACCAGTCCCGGATTGTGAGAGGAATATCCAACTCCCGAGGGCTCCCAGATTGAAGAGGGTACAGGCTGGGCTAAGGGACACCCCCTCCAGTGCACGAATTTCCTGCACCAGGCCTCTAGTATTAATATAAAAAGCATTAAAATTAGTTTGGGCTACTATAACAAAATACCATAGACTGAGTGGTATGAACAGCAAATATTAATTTCTCACAATTCTGGAGGCTGGAAGTCCAAGATCAGAGTACCAGCAGAGTCAGGTTCTTGGTGAGGACCCCCTTCCTGGTTAGACCCACACATGGCTTCTCCTTGGCATAGAAACATAGAGATCTTGGGTCTCTCCCTCTTTTTATAAAGGCACTAATCCCATCAACTCCAAAGTCCCTGCCTCCAAATATCACATTGGTGATTAAGGCTTTAATATATGGATTTTAGTGGAACCCAAACATTTAGTTTATAGTACCCATCTGAGGCAAGTAGAGTAAAAAGATCAAGATGTGGATAATAATGTGGATCCATAATAGTGTGGTTCTCATGCTTCTTTCTTCTTCCTTTTAATATCCTTCCTATCTCTCTCCTCTGCTTCTGTCTCCTCGGTCACCTCTGCTTAGGGATTCGGGCCACATGCTGTGTTGCTTAAAGGAGAATGACTAAGCCATCATCAGCTCTCATTTTTTTCCTGACATGGAATGTGTCTTAGGGACAACCATTGTGAAATTTAGCATGTGAGTTTGAACAATGGCCTTTTGTGAATTGTTTGGACCTTTTTAAAAAAAAATACATTTTATTGATTTTTTACAGAGAGGAAGGGAGAGGGATAGAGAGTTAGAAACATCGATGAGAGAGAAACATCGATCAGCTGCCTCCTGCACACTCCCCACTGGTGATGTGCCCGCAACCAAGGTACATGCCCTTGACTGGAATCGAACCTGGGACCCACTGAGCCAAACCGGTTAGGGCTGTTAGGACTTTTATCCTGGTGGAATGGCAGATAATCAGGTGAGCCTGAACTGGCTTGGAGATGAACACAGTCATTCAGTAGGGGCACTGAGGAGCATGCATGGGTCTTGAATGTGTTAACAATTTAGAATAATCTAAAAGCAAATCAGACTCTGTGATTCTTTAGCTGAATGATTTTGGACAAAGTGCTGAACCATTCCATGGCTTACTTGACTTATTTGTACAGTTAGGGGAAGCATACTTACCTAGTTAGAAAGCCCTTACAGACTGTTGAACTTTTTCACTATTGATCTTCAGGCTTCTTCACAGCACAGCCTGCTGTACACTCCAAAGGCTCCCCATGACTCAGCCTCTAACACCATGGTCTCCATAGACCAAGATATCCATCACCATGGCCAGTTGCCTCCTGTGCTTTTTTTAATGCTTACATTGATTTGGCTGATATATGGCAGGAGGCTAAAAGGTGATACCTTAACTCTGGATCTTCAATTCATAAATAAACAATATATTACTCAATGTCATCTCTCCATGTGAGGGTACATGATTAATTCCCTGCTTGAGTCTTCTCAGCTGCAGCCAGACTTAGGAGTATGTGTTTGGCATGCCTGTCAGGATGTCTATGTTTTATTACCCTTGTCTTATAGTTTATCAATGGAAGAATGCAAAGAATAAGGCACATAGATTAAGTCCTCCATCCAAAAATATCAACTCTGACCTGTCAATGCTGATATGCAAAGGCCATCATTGTGACATTTTTATTAGACATTAATATTCCAGCACCACCGTTTACTAGCTTGGAACCATGGGCAACTAATTTTAACCATCTGAGGGAAATGTAAGAAATAAATATATCCTCAGCCCTCCTGTAATAATTTCATTCAGTCTATTAAGAAAAAATCCTCTGTTAAAATGCTAATATTCTTAGTCTGAAAAAATGCAATAACCTAATTAGGCATTAAACCTTAGGCCAAATTTATCAGAGCCATTCATTGGGAGGCAATGTAGCATAATGGTTAAGAGCAACAGGCTTTATATGTTTAATTCATTTATTTCTTTTCATTCTATGGCCACTCTCATTGTTACTATTGCAATAGTTTCCAAACTGGTCTCTTTTCACTTTTTCCTGAGTATTTCCAATGTCTAGTCCTAATAGGAGCCAGGCCAATTTAAAAAAACAACTTTTTAATGACAACCTGATTATGTCTCTCTTTGTTTAATTCTTTTCATAGTATAACTAGAGGCTCAGTGCACGAAATTTGTGCACTCGGGGTGGGGGAGATCCCTCAGCCTGGCCTGCGCCCTCTTGCAGTCAGGAGCCCTTGGGGGATATCCTACTGACAGCTTAGGCCTGCTCCTTAGGGGCAACGGGCCCAAGCTGGCAGTTGGACATCCTTAGTGCTGCCACGGAGGCAGGAGAGATTCCCGCCACCGCCACTGCACTTACCAGCCATGAGCCCGGCTTCTGGCTGAGCGGTGCTCCCCCTGCAGGGGTGCATTGACCACCAGGGGGCAGCTCCTGTGTTGAGTGTCTGCTCCCTGGTGGTCAGTGTGTGTCATAGCAGCCGGTCGTTCAGACGTTTGGTTGATTTGCATATTAGCCTTTTATTATGTAGGATTTTTTTTATATCAACCAAGTTTCTTCTCAGTATTTCTTCCTTTACTTTCATCTAATTCAAGCAGATGGTGGTTAGTTTTGTAATCTTTGTCTCAGAGAAAGTATATGACATGAAAGAAAGTAGAAAAGTTCCTCCTAGGTTTTGATATCATGCTTATTAAGGAGAGTATTCTAGATGCCTCCAACATGACAGAGAATGAAGAACTATACAATGGAGAAAGGGTGCTGTCTTTTCCCCATTAGAAATGATTAGGTCAGGAAGGGTGGAGACAAAGAAGATTTACTAAGATTAGAAATATCAGTGTGTTCTGAATAGATGGGTCCTATGCTTTGAGGTTAACATGGCAGAATCTCAGGGAGTGTTTATCAGTTTAGGAAAATATGCCTGTGCCATAGCATAGCCTGTACATATGCCTGTACAAAACCAGCAAAAAATAGTTATTTCCTTATACATAGCAGGCAGTTAGCAGAGTCCCTAGATCAGGGGTCCTCAAACTACAGCCCGCGGGCCACATGCAAATACAGATATTGTATTTGTTCCCATTTTGTTTTTTTACTTCAAAATAAGATATGTGCAGTGTGCATAGGAATTTGTTCATAGTTTTTTTTTTAAACTATAGTCTGGCCCTCCAACGGTCTGAGGGACAGTGAACTGGCCCCCTGTTTAAAAAGTTTGAGGACCCGTGCCCTAGATCATAAGAATAAGGGAGAGTGTCACAGAAGTAATTTTGTTTAGAAAGAACCATGGGGCAGGGAAAATGAGGGATGGTGATTGAAAAATCAGCTTCATTGAAATTAATTTTCCACCTTTATCTTAAGCCTGGAGAGAGGAGGCTTCAGTAAGACTACTCCAAGAGCTTGAAATCTATCTCCAGCATTTTGGGAGACCCAGAACTGGGGTCTGATTGCCACCGAAGATCTTAGTGCAGGAGAGACCAGGCTGTGAGCCACTCTGTGGGAGAGTGAACACAAGCTGCTGGCAGGGAAGCAAGTGCACTCTCTCCTGCTGTGGGTTAGATGAGGTGTGAGTGCTCCTGGTAGACAAGGTGTGTCCACAGAGCAGAGAGAGCTCTCACTAGAGCTATCAGAAGTCCTGTCCAAGGGCATTTCCTGGAAGAGACTCAATGGCCAGGGACTGAGGGGAAAGAGGTGAGGGGAAGGAGACGTGCTATCCCCTTCACTGAATTTACAGCTAGAGTGGCCCAGCAGAGGAGCTTCTGATGAACCTTCAAAAGCACTCAGAAGTGAAATAGTCATCTGTAAACATTTGTCTGGTCCAAAGAATTGAAACAATCTCACAACAGAGGTAGTTCAAAATCAAACAACATATCCCCTGTTTTCCCTGGGTTCGAAAGTATAGTATTGGCCCAAGCTGGAGGCAGGTGGGCCCAGGACCAGGTTAGGGGAGTCTTGGAAAGTAGGAAAAGTACTCACAAATAGAAGAAAGGCATGGCTAGTGAAGTTACAAAGACAACCAAACGAACTTGACCTACACCCTTATTTAATTAATTATTTATTCAAGATTTATTGAGAGTCTATTTACAGTGACATGGACTGTGTTGAGTGCTGAGAATACAGCAGTGAACGGGGTACTCAGAGAGCCTGCAGCTCAATACACACACACACACACACACACACACACACACACATATACACTGAGTGGCCAGATTATCATGACCACATGACATTTGTAGGCAAATTAGCTATAATTTCACGCTGAAGTTGCTAGAGGGCCAGACCATTATAAATAGGGAAGCAGGTTGTTTACCACGACAGTAGAAGTGCCCCCATCACACCTCTGTTGCTGCCACTGCCGGCAGTGCAAGCCTTGGCTGGCTCTGGTTACCTGAGCCTCGGGCAGCCCTGGGCAGCTGGGCAGCTGAGCAGCCACCATCCAAGGCTTGCCTGTGCCTCAGGCAGGCCCTGGTGGCTGGAGGGCTGAGGGTGGGTCCGGCCGCACCATGAACCTGCTGTCCCCCTGGCTGGGCTGAAAGGACTGTGGGACTCTGGCAGCAGGAGCAAGGAGCGGCCGGACCCGCCTGAGGGCGGATCTGGCTGCACCATGGTCCTGCCACCCCTGGTGGGGCTGAAAGGACTGAGAGACTCTGGTGGGGCTGAGGGGACTGGACGCCTCCATCTTGTGGCTATGGCACCACCATCTTTTGTGATGGTGTGATAGTCAATTTGCACATTCTGTCTTTGTTAGATAGGATATATATATACTGACAGTATATATATATATATATATATATATATATATATATATATATACTCTAGTTTGATGCCTTCACAGACTAGATAGGATATTCAGTTATTTTATTCATGAACTGGTAGAATCAAAGTTCCATCTTTTATAATGATAAGCCAATAATTACCCAAGTGCAGGGTTTTTGGGTGAATCTGGAATGAGGGAATGTCGTTTCAGGCCTGACATTAGGTTAGAACAGATCTTCCCATTTTGGGTTTCTTGTAGTGAAGGGCCAACCTGACTTACCTCCCAGACCCAGGTTGAAAGGCAGACATATCAGTCATGTGCTGAGGCCCCAACTTGGGAAGCTTATTGAATGCAGTCTGGTAGAGCTAGTCTATGTATATTTAGGTCTTAATTAACACATTTACAAATCAGCCAGATTTTAATCCATTTTGAGTATATATTTGAGGTCCTACATATTTACCTTTTTGGCTAATATTTATGGTGACATTTCTTCATATAGTTTAATATGTACACATATGCCACTGAGTAAGGGATAGATAAGAGACTTATTTTTGAAAGCTGCATAAAAGAGGTGATAGTCATTGCTTTAAATGTGTGTGACAGAGCATTAGAGGAAAGGTGGGTGGCACACCCTGGGACAACAAAGGGTGATGATAAAGTGACAGGACAGGGGACCCAGAAGATGAAGCTGAGCAAAAGTTAGAACAAGAATTTATTCCTCTAGAGTTTTAAAATTACATGAGAAGGGATGCATCTTAATTTGCTATGGCTGCTGTAACAAGCAACCACAAACTTGGTGGCTTAAAACCATTTATCTTATAGCTCTGGAGGTCAGAAGTCTGACAGGAGTCTCACTGGACAAACATTAAGGGGTCTTCCTTTCTGGAAGCTCTAGGAGAGAATCCATTGCTTCACCTTTTCTAGCTTCTGGGAGGGCACCTGCTTTTCTTGGCTTGTGCCCCCCGCCCCCCATCAATGGCAAATTGCTTCCTTCTAACACTGCCGTCCTTCTGGTTTTCTGACAGCAATCAGGAAAGGTTCACCTTGTGTCAGGACCCATGCAATTAGATTGGGCCCACCAGGTTATTCAGAATAACCTGGAGATTTCCCCATCTCAAGATTCTTAACCTTAATCATATCTGCAAAGTCCCCTTAGCCATGTAAAATATCATAATCACAGGGCCTGCTAATTAGAGCATGATCATCTTTGAGGGCCACTATTGTACCTACTTCCAAAAAATAACATGTGTCATTCAGGGTGTCTGTGAAAATTAAATGAGGTAAACTTGTGAGAGTGCCTAGAAATGTGTGTCTGGCATAAAGAAACTGAGTAAATGCAGTTAGCAATGAAGCTAGCAATCCAATGATGGGGAGGGAGAGAGGGAGAGAGAGAGAGAGAGAGAGAGAGAGAGAGAGAGAAATTGGCTCTTGCAGTCATGGAGGCTGAGAAGTCTCATGATCTGCTGTCTGCAAGCTGGAGACCCGGGAAGGCCAGTGGTGTATTCAGCTGAGTCAGAGGCCTGAGGTCCAGGAACGCTTTTGCTTACCTTGGAGCTGGAGAAGATAGATGTCCCAGCTCAACCAGAGGTAGCAAATTTGCCTTCCCTCCACCTTTTAGTTCTACTCAGGTTCTCAAGGAATGATGCCCATTGGCATTGGTGAGGGCCCTCTACTTTACTCAGTTACCCACTCAACTGCTAATCCTTTCTGGAAACACCCTCACAGATACACTCAGAAATAATTTTTATTGGCTATCTGGGTATCCCTTAGCCTAGTCAAGTTGACACACAAAGGTGACCATCACCTATAGAAATACACACTTTATTATGAACAATTCCCAAATTCCTCTCTCATTCCCCTGGATATCCAGCTATCAAAGTGTATAGTGCACCTCGGTATCTGATCAGTTCTCACCACCCTGATGGTGTTGTTCTGATCTGAAAGTCACCTCTCCCTGGAGCCCTGTAACAGCTTCTGACTGCTCTCCCAGCTTCCACCTGTGCCCGCCACTGTCTATTCTGCACACAGCAGCCAGGGCCTCCCCTTTCAAATGTAAGTCAGGCCATGGTATTCCTTTTCTTAAAGCCTTCAAGCTGACGGTGTATCAGTGCCTCAAGCTCTCTCTCTGAGCTCACCACCATCTACCACTCTCCTCCTCACTCAGAGCTCCAGCTCTCACCCTCCCTCAAACATGCTAAGCTCCCTTCTGCATCAGGGGCTTTCTTCTGCCTAGAGCCCGTGTCCCCTAAATGCCTGTGAGATTCCTTCTTTCACTTCCTGCACGTCTCTCCCTCCCTACATGTTGACTCATGAGTAATGCCTTCCCTGACCATCTGTATAAAATCCCACTTCCCCATTCCCTATATTTCCCCACCTCCTTAACTTGATTTATTATTGTTTTACCTCTATAGCACTCATCACCACCTGACATTCTATTTATTTACACATTTATTTAGTTATTATCTGTTTATTTACACATTTCTTTGGTTATTATTCTCCTTTGAAGAATGTAAGCTCTATGAGGGCAGGGATTTACTTTGTTTTGCTTCCTGCTGTAACCCAGTGCCTCGGTCAGAGTCTGGCACATAGTAGGTGCTTAATAATTATTTTTACTTTCTGAAAGTAAAATTAATGTTTAGTGTAGAGAATGGAAAAATATAGAAAGATACACAGCAAGAACATGCATCCTCTAAGAGACATCTACTGATAGCATTTTATTGGATTTCTTCCAGGCTTTTGAAAGAATATATATAATTTGAAATCAGAACTATTCTTTAAATAAAGTTTATATCAAGCTTTTCAATATAATATGTTGTGACAACTTTCACATTATGCGTAATCTTTGGTTTGTTGCTCTTCCTGCTAAATTATAAAAAATTTGGTTCTGTTATGTGTTTATCATATCTTCCCAGTGTATATCACCATTTAAAGAAATTTAACATTAAAATAAAAGTTTTATTCTTATGGTACTAAATACTTGAAGTATAAAAAAAGTTCATGGTGACCAACATAATTTTCTAAAAATATAATTTTCTAGAGGAAGCTTACTGTGCTGGCATGTCAATATTTCAGATGCTAGGACTACAAGTTTGAGCTGAAACACTTTAATATTGCTTTATATTCAGTCCGTGGGTTGTTGAAGTAGCAACTTGCTTTTGGTTGCCTAGAAAAATGTATGCCATTAAAACACTCTTTATATGCAACCCTGGAAACATATCCCATGCATTATGTATTCATAAAAAGTTAATTTTATTTACAGCTTGTCACATAATATGGTATAAGGAAGCATAGTTCGGATACGCTTCAATTGAATTATGCTTCTCTTTTTGACAGAGTGGGGAAATATGTTTGTAAGAATGAATAAACACACCTTGAACTGCCTACTTTTGGAGAAGGAGGCAGAGGGAAGCACATCGACATTATTCTGTTATTAAAACATCTATGGAAATAGACATTTTGGAAATTTAATAGCTGCTTGTTTTCTAAATTGGGTGCCTGAAATAGTTTTTGTCAAAACCTGATGACAGTGACTCTAGGAAGCAGGGAACTCCTAGAAAATATTTTCCAGAGTTGCAGTTTTATAATGTGAATATGGGGAAAGAAATCTGTTGTTGCCTTTTCTGGCATCTGATCCTTTGATGTTTCATTCAAAGTAATTCAAAGATTAGTTGCCCTAATTGGCTGGTATTGCTTATTTCACATGCAGATAGAGACAGCGCTTGTATTTGTAGAACAGAATGTACCAGCACAGCATTTGAACATTATCTCATATTAATATTGACAAACATCCACCCAGAAAGATTAATTTCTCCTCCTCAACAAATTCATTAATTTACAAATCATTAAGAACATAAAATGTGGAATGCTAAACTGAGATAGGAGAGGAAATGAGAGGTCTATAATACTTTAAGATGATTATCTGTGTCCATCTATGAGGATGCATTGAGGTCTAACAAGTCTAAATTGTAGTGTAATATCTGTGTGAACCTTTTATTATCCCTTGCAATCCTTAGGCCACTAATTAATTCCTGTATTACTCACCTCCCATCTTGCTATCCTGGAAATACATGTTCCTGGTCACTAGAGGTTCCAGAGAAGAAAATAGATGGATCAGTGGGAATCCATAATTATTACAGAAAAAAAAAAAAACCCAGCCAGGGACAAAACTCTAAGCACATGCTCTGCCGTAAAGGGATTAGACAAAAGCCACCATATTAATTAATAATATGTAGTTATTGTGTTTAAACTATATTCTTGATTAGAGGATGGAGAACGCTTTTAGTAGTCAATTCTGTGTGTTTCTGAATTTTTCTTTGATAAGAATATTAAAAGAAACTAACTAATGAAATCAATTGACCCCATGTGTTTAACCACATCCTCTATCAAGAATCTTATTGCTAGTTTGGTGTCTCCAGACAAAACCCTAGCCCTCATCTTTTCTTATAGAAAACACTGCAGCCATAGCTATCTGGTCTGTAGAGAACTGTTAGGGAGAAGGGAATAATCTGAGATTAAGATGGGGATATTGTGCGGTGAGGGCTGGGGAAAACTGACACTAATAAAGAGACCTCAAGTTGACAACCCTAAGTTGAGGGTGAAACAGTTTAAACCCAGGCTGAATCAGTGTCCGAGGGTCTAATGTAAAGACAGATGGGAGAGGGGAAACTTCTGGGTAGCAGCAGCAGGGGGGATTAGAATTATTAAACAAGGTGCCAGATGTGCCTGATGTTGAGATGTTTAAAAGGTTAAGTCTAGGTACAGACACCAATACCAGGCGAAGGGATAGGCAGAGGTTAGGTAGGTAGGTTGGCCCTTCCCACTTCATTTCCTCCTCACCCTGCTGACTCTGGTGACTGTAATTCAGGATGAGGCTCTGGAATCAAAGTTCCCAGACATGCAGTTGGAAGTCCCTTTCAACATATTGGCTACACTAGGTGGGGGCTTGGATAGATGCAATTTGATGACTATGAGAACAATTAAAAACCTGTGCCCAGAACAAACTGTTGAACCTCAGAGGTAAGGCAGGGAGGGTGGGTGGGGAGAGATCAACCAATGAACTTGTATGCAAATATGCATGACCCGTGGACACGGACAATCAGGTGGTGGGAGGTGGTGGGAGGAGGAGGGGAGCAGGCTGGAAGAGGGTAATGGGGGAAAAAGAGAACCTATGCAATATTTTCAACAATAAACAATTTTAAAAAAACACACCAAAAACAAAAACCTGACCCAAAGTACACAACACAGTAGGATTTAGGAGTAGTAGACTTTCCCGAGACATCTCATGTTTCGCCAGGTCTGGCTCTTATTGGTCTAGCGTCTGGGTGAATTTTTATTAAGGTAGCTGGGGACAGCGCTGAGTAAGACATCCCATCCAGAGCCTCGGAGATTCCAACTGTATTGTTAAATAAAACGAACGAAACAAGTAGTACAACTTCCTTTTATTGAATATACTAGAGGCCTGGTGCATGAAATTCATGCATTGGGGGGAGTGTCCCTCAGCCCAGCCTGCACCCTCTCCAATCTGGGACCCCTCGAGGAACCCCTATGGGATCGGGCCTAAATGGGCAGTTGGACACACGTCTCACAATCTGGGACTGCTAGCTCCTAACTGCTCACCTGCCTGCCAGCCTGATCACCCCCTAACCACTCCCCTGCCAGCCTGATCAATGCCTAACTGTTCCCCAGCTGGCCCAATCGCTCCCAAGCCCCCAACTGCCATCCCCTGCAGGTCCGATTGCCCCCAACTTCCCTCCCCTGTAGGCCTCGTCTCCCCCAATGGCCCTCCCCTGCAGGCCTGGTTGCCCCCAACTGCCCTGCCCTGCAGGTCATCTTGTGATGGCTCTCTTGTGGCCACATGGGGGCGGCCATCTTTGACCACATGGGGGCAGTCATCTTGTGTGTTGGAGTGATGGTCAATTTGCATACTGGCTTGCCTAATTAGCACATCAGGGCTAATTAACATATCCCTCTCTTATTATTGTGTTGGAGTGATGGTCAATTTGCATACTGATCATGACTAATTAGCAAAACTGGTCATGACTGTGAGGGTGTTGTGACCAATTTGCATATTACCCTTTTATTAGTATAGATTCTATTTTTGAAGCACCGTCTATACCAAACATGTCTCATTTTCCAGATAAGGAAAAGTGAAGATTAGAGAGATTACATATATTATTTACCATGTTGTGCTTGTAAACAGCAATGTTTGGATTTGAATACAAGTCTGTCTTATCCCAAAGCCTGTAGATAGTCTGTTATTTTCTAATTGTGACATGTAAGTTTTCTCCTTTAGGGCAACATCTCTGGACATGTGTGAAAGGCTAGAAGCTTCTAGGAGGGAAGTTTTCCCAGCTCAGCACGGCAGGCATGGAACCTCAGGAGGCATATGCATCTCCTCTAGCTCCAAATGGTTCAGCCTCAGTGCCCAGTGCTGGCTGATGTTCAGCATGAAACCTTCCTCACACCCCCAAAACCATTTCCTCCCGCAGCCCCAGAGGGCAGCCTGCAGCAACTCGCCCCTGAGCCCTCCAGGGGTCACCAGGAAACCCCGCCCTTCACTCGGGATCCACATTCCCAAGAACATTTTAAAAGCCCCATGGGTGTTGCTGGGGGAGCAAGGCCGAGTGACACCGCCCAGAGCCCCCCTCAGCTGCCCTTCAGGTGCCCAGCAGCCCTGCCCCTCAGGATGGCACCTCAGACCTGCCCAGTGTGCACTGTTGGATGTTGCATGGTCGGTCCCATCCCTACAGCTCAGGAAGAATCAAACACAGGTATCTAGAGGACAAGGCAGCAAGTCCAGCATTTATTTCTGTATGTCCCCCAACATGCACAGGGTGATTTATTTAAATAGACTTTAGAAGCAGCTTGGGATGCTTAGACTTCCCCCAAAGTAAATATTCAAGTAGCTCCTGTAATGATCTTAGGTTATATGGGGTAGTATGAGTAAGATTTTCTGGGGTGTTTTTTGGTGATTCTAATATAATTATGATGACACAGTACATTAGTCATTTCCTTATTGTCAGTTTAATATAACAACTGTAGATTATTATTATTTTGGAATATATATATAAGTTTTGGTTATCAAATATAGATAACAAGTACATCTCTATGTCACTGCCTCCACTGGAGCTTCTGATATTATGTTTAAAATAGACCAATTTATTTTGAAAAAATTTTAAAAAGGCTGCTGCTTTTAAATGATTGCAACAGAAAAGACTTTGTCACTATGACTTCATGGAAAAAGATATAGATTCTTAATAAAATAAGAAATAACATTTTATTAGGAATATTCTGTTTAAAACCACCCTGTTATTCACTTAACTATTTCAAACAAATCAAAGCAAATTTGATTTGTTGAGAAAATATGTACAGGGTGACAGTGCAGCGAAAGTTCTACATAGACATGTTCTAGATTGGAATATGACATGATTACCATCTTCAAAGTTCAAGGGCAGAAGGAAAGGCAAGTGCCTGAATAATAATTATTATTAGTTTAAAAGAATTAACAGTGGAACTTCATCATCTTAACAAAATAAACCAATAATCCCAGAAATAAAAAAAGAGAAAATGTACACTTTCAATGGTGCTGGCAGTACTGCCTGGAGCGAGCACCGCAGGAACACTTGACTGTGTGGTTTTCCTGGTCAGTCTCTAGTCTGGGGGCCTCTGCAGTGCAGCATATCACTGAGCTGAGTATGAGTCTAACTTTTAAAGGTAGGCATGTATGCATTTTTCTTATAAAATGGACCCTACAAGCAAGCCAACTGCTTCATCTGGTGCTCAGCCAAAGACACAGGAATCTGTTCCAGTGTTGGAGGAAAAAGTGGCTGTGCCAAACCAACTCATGGTCTCCCGGGGAGCGCCTGTCAGGGGACTTTTCCAGGGTAATTATTCGTGGTTTTATTTATGATTTTAGAATCTAAGAAGTGTGACTCTATTGTAAGATAAGTATCACCAGAGAAATACACAGCCTGGAGGTGCTTGAGAGTCAGTGGTCGGCACACTCATTAGTCAACAGAGCCAAATACCAATAGTACAACAATTGAAATTTCTTTTGAGAGCCAAATTCTTAAAACTTAAACTATATAGGTAGGTACATTGTTATTAACTTAATTAGGGTACCCCTAAGGCTTAGGAAGAGCCACACTCAAGGGGCCAAAGAGCCGCATGTGGCTCGTGAGCCGCAGTTTGCCGACCACGGGTTAGGTAGGTTGACTTTATTTTGCCTTCCAGTAGAATGTTAAAGATTTCTGAGTAAAGGAGACCATAGCACTAGCTTTGGGGAGACTAATTTGGCAATAATATTCTAGATGGACTGGAGGGAGGAAACTGAGGCAGAGAGGCAATTAAGAAGCTATTTTGACTGTAGAGGTAAGAAGTTAATTGTCAGACCTAGGGCGGAGGCAGAGTAAGTTAGCCTTTTTAACTGACTAGGATGGATGAAAATGGAGGTGTTAAGTTGCAGTGTCCATGAGATTAGTGGCTTCTTTAATCAGAATTGGGGAAACCAGATAAAGAACTGTTTTTGGTTGCCCTAACCGGTTTGGCTCAGTGGATAGAGCGTCGGCCTGCGGACTGAAGGGTCCCAGGTTCGATTCCGGTCAAGGGCATGTACCTTGGTTGCGGGCACATCCCCACTAGGGGGTGTGCAAGAGGCAGCTGATCGATGTTTCTCTCTCATCGATGTTCCTAACTCTCTATCCCTCTCCCTTCCTCTCTGTAAAAAATCAATAAAATATATTTAAAAAAAAAAAAAAAGAACTGTTTTTGGTTATGAAGGTGGGTGTGACTTCAGATGAAATGTGAGGTGACTATGGGACATCCGGAGAGATGTGCAGGACAGAAGGCTTAACGTGTTTGGTTGGGAGTACATGCTGTTTAGGAGTGACAGCTGAAACCACTGGGACAGATCGCATGGCTAGTAAAGATCAACCAGGGCCACAGCAAGAGTGCTTGCCAGCACACTTCCGAAAGTCATCAGGTTATTATCCTAATTTAATGAACCGAATTTTAATAGCTAAATCAATGCCGGCACTAGAACCAGAATTGTTGGTGGTTCCAGGTCTTCAATTCAGTTGATTAACTTATTTGCCTCCCAGGTTGAAATATAATAAAGAATAAAGTGTGGCTAAATCACAAGTTTAAAAGGCATTCAAGTGGAAAACTGCTGAGAAGGGTAATAAAATAGCATCTACCAAAAAAAAAAACAAAAAACAACAACAAAAACTCCCTTTGGCATTTTCAAGTTTACCTCAGAGCTGCTGAAGAACCTACCTAGTCTTGTCTTTTTCAACAAGATCTCAGATTTTTCAACCAGCTACTACGAGGATTCTTGTATGGGTACAATTGGATTTTCTTTTTGGAAACTAATTTTTGATAAATATCGAACAAATTAGACTATAGGTGGATAATTCTGTTTTATTAAAATCCCAAAGATGACACTTTGAAAAAACTCATATTTTAAAAATATGAAACATAATTGTTCTTATCTCCCTTCGAGGTTTTGTGTATAACACCAACAAGATGTGAGCACAGTTTGTCTATTTAGATCTGGTTTTTGATGAATATTGTGAAAATTAGAAGTTTGGATATGCAGTATATACCAAACCACTCTAAAAATAACAGTGCTAATGATAATTACTTTCTACAGAGCAACAAGTGAAAATTAGCTATTTACGTCTGTTATATCTTTTATCCCTTACGATGACTGGATGAGGCGGTGTTATTATCCTTCACAGGAAGACACTGAGATTCAGAGAGGTTTAATACATTGCCAAGGAAATGAGAAACATGCCCACGGTGTCTTATTTCTGAAAGGAAAGGGGAAGGAAACAATTAAGTACCAGATACCACGCCTGGACCTTCGTATAACTGTCTTGTTTAATCAAAAGTAGGAGTTCCAAAATAGATTGTAATATGAACTTCATTCTTAGCACTTTGTATTATTACAAAAGTACATGTCTGAGTGGCATTTTAAATGAGAGAACTTTGCAGTGCATTATAATGACTTTTCCGCATTTCGGCATTACATTTTATAGGCGATGCTTAAGTCCTTGACCCTATAAAAAGCTAAAGGAATTATTTCACATGAAGACTTTTCCCCTCTTACAGGATTTAATGACTGCTGAAGCATTTCTTCTTTGCAAACCAGCTTGTAAAACCATTGGCCTCCACTTAAAAATAGAGATGCTGGGAATTAGGTTCTTGCTCGGTGAACACATGTTGCAGTCCTAGTGTTAGCCTTCCTTAGTTCAGCTTCCAGGCACGAGCAAGGGCAGGACACATTGAACTTGTTTAATGGTAGCCTCTCTAGAGAGCTTTCCTTCCATTTTTGGTTAAAAGTTGGTGAGTGAGTTCTGTTTCTTTTTGCGGTCATGTGACTATCTTGAAGGGAGTGCCTAAATGTAGCCAAGTAAAACAGAAATAAAAGTTATTCAAATAAAACAGAAATTATATTCCAAATTGCTCTTTGTTAATGATTTATAATGAATCCTCTTCCTGTGGCTGCTGCTAACTCTTCTGTAATCAGGTGTTAATATTTTAGGTCAGGGGTGGGGAACGTCTGGCCCGAGGGCCGTATAAGGACCCCAAAATCTTTGGGTCTGGCCTTGCCAAGGCATTAGGGGTGAGGTAATTAAATGCTTGACCAATATACCAGGCTAATTTTTAAGTTGATAGTTTTGTATGGCCCACATTGCCCTTGGCAGAAAAAAGATTCCCCACCCCTGTTTTAGGTAAAGAATAAAATCCAGGTGGAGCGTTGGGTGGGAACTAAGTTGAGAGAGGACTGGTGAGGAGGAGGGAAGCTAGCGCAAACATACCACCCTGGGAAGTTTGTCATCTTCTTGGGTAATATTGATTTTTCTTGCTTTTTTTCTTAGTTCTCTAGCAGTTAAGCAATCCATTGCTTTAGATTTCTGTTTGTTTAAAGAAAGAAAATTTTAGAAAAAAAATCATCCCAAAGCTCTTCACCCCCAAATTAAAAACATAGATACAGATATAGAGACATTTTTTTTTTAAAAAATTAACTGCCCTTGTTTGTTCAGGAGATGGAATTTTAAAAATAGATTCAGAGGTTAAAGACCTAAAACAAGAGTTTGGTAAACGACAACATTGGAAATATCCCAGCACCACGCATTCTTTGTGCTGGTCTGTGTATCTTAAGGAATACCTTCATGATTCTCATCCAGGAGCATGTATCATTGTGGTCAAGCACAAATACTATCATCTATACCAGTGGTCGGCAAACAGCGGCTCGTGAGCCACATGTGGCTCTTTGGCCCCTTGAGTGTGGCTCTTCCCAAGCGTTAGGAGTACCCTAATTAAGTTAATAATGTACCTACCTATATAGTTTAAGTTTAAAAAATTTGGCTCTCAAAATCGTTGTACTGTTGATATTTGGCTCTGTTGACTCATGAGTTTGCCGACCACTGATCTATACAAATACAAGGGTAATATGCTAATTAAACCTGGAGACCTTCTGGACAAGTCATGGTGGTGGGCTGAGGCAGAGGCAGTTAGGGGCAATCCGGTCAGGAGGGGAGGGCAGTTGGGGGCGATCAGGCCGGTGGAGGGGGGTCAGTTGGGGGTGAGCAGGCCATTGGGGGGCCATTTGGAGGTGAGCAGGCTGGCAGGGGGCACAGTTGGGGGCGAGCAGGCTGGTGGGGGGCAATTGGGGGTGAGCAGGTCGGCGGGCAGAGTGGTTAGGGGTGATCAGGCAGGCAGACAGGTGAGTGGGTAGGAGCCAGCGGTCCTGGATTGTGAGAGGGATATCCGACTGCCGGTGGGATCGGGCCTAAACTGGCAGTTGGACATTCCCTGAGGGGTCCCAGATTGAAGAGGGTGCAGTGTGGGCTGAGGGACACCCCCCCTCCATGCTTGAATATTTTGCACTGGGCCACTAGTACAATATAATTGATTTAACTCAATGAACTTGTGTCGCATGCTGAATATGCACTGTGGTTAGTGTTAAGTGTAAAAGAATGAGTAAGACAGTCTTGATTTTCAAAGAGCTTATAGTTTTAGTAGAAGCAGGCAGGTAAATAATTATTAATGATTATTCATAGGAAGTTATTCATATTAGGTTATGAATAAATTGTCATAGAAGCACAAAAGAAGGAGGGGGTATTTGATTCTACAAAAAGGACATTCTGTACTCTGCCTTTTGGGGTTTGTATGGTATACACAGTAGTCTGTAAAGTACTTTGAGAAGTATGGCGGGCATAAGGTTGACCCATTTGGGTTTCACCATTTGGTTCTGTTGGCAGTGGTGGGAATGGCACCAGGTGTTAAGAGCAGTGAGGTCAGTCAGAACCTGGGTTCAGCAACCTTGGTACTTGAGTTCTGGCTAAGAAAGAATCCAGAGTCGAGACTCAAACTACAAGAGCACATTTATTTAGAAAATCACAGGGGTAGAAGTAGTAACTTGTAGGAGAAATGGGCTTAGAGAACAAGTTGTAGAGGTAAAGGAAGGGCCCTTGGAGCTTAGGAGTGAGGAAGGTAAAGGTGGCATGCCTTGGGGAAGAGGACGTGGACAGGGAGGGGAAGGCCAGGGCATGCTGCTCTCAGTGGGGAGAGCACACTGGGTCCTCTGTCCTAAGGGAGATTTTGAGGGAGGTCCCCAGGGGAGGATCTCAATAGACTATTCAGCAGCTTTCCAGGTGTGTCCTTTCAGGGCCAAATGGTCAGCACCAGAGCAGGGGGTCATTATCTAATGCTTCCAGCCCTGAGGCCAGCCAAGGTATTGCTTGTCTGGTTTTGCTGCTTTTCTGGGCCTGGAGCTGAAATACAATTGAGGGCTACATGTTACCTCTGGGGAGGAAAGGTCTAAACTGCATGACCATCAATATGCTAGGGGAGGAAAGGTCACCCTGGGGGCAAGGTCTCACTCCACAATTGTTCCTTGCTAGGCACCTGGGCTTTCTACCCTGGTGACCCATCATCCTTGCTCTGCTCATGGCTGTCTAACTGCCCACCACAGTTCTATTCACTAATTTGGGAGCATGAGTGAAAAACCTCCCCTTTCTCTTTCCCCTCGAGGTTATGCTCAGTGTCCTGCAGATGGCGCGAGCTCCCAGACTGGTCTTCCTGGGTACTTCCTCCGCCTTGAAATGACCTGTGTCCTTCACTCATCTCTTAAGCATCTTGAAGAAGGGACTGTCCATCTCTTCACTCCCGTGCTTAGCAAGTGCTTGGCACATTGTCGCCTCTCAGTACACTTTGGTAAATTGCACTAAGTAGAAGAAATGAAGATATATATGAGGCTCAGATTGCCCCCAGCCAATCTCATTTCCCCTCCTACCTTCTTGACTTATTCCCTTCTTCCTGATTATGGATATTAAAGGATATTCTTTATTGAGTTCTTGAGAAACTGCTGCAGTCATGTTAAGGATTTCCTTCCAGTTTGAAAAGAAGGATGGAGAAGCCAAGACCTCCAGCTTTATTCTTCTCCCACCCCTCACCCTCTTTTCAGATTCCTTCTTTGGTTCTGGGCAACCTCGAATAAAGATGTTAATTTTATAACACAGACATAGACTGTAGGTTTCTGTGTTATATATATGTTAATTGTCCAGGCTAATAGCTTTCTTTGCTGTTTGACAGACATTCCAGATTAAAGCGTTTTAAAGTAATTTATTATTAAAAGAAACTAGAGCAGGTGGCCAAGAAATTCAATTACATTTAGTTTCTGAAGAATCAGTGTTTCACTAATTAGATATTCTCTTCCACAAGATGGCGCTATAGTTCTTCCAATTATTTGGAATATAGCAGCACAGGGTTTTATTTTTTAAAAAACATTTCCATCTGCCCCTATTTCTTTACATATAAAAGTGACACATAAGAAAGAATGTAAGATTGTCACAGTCAAGGCCAGATTTACTATCTGATTTTAGTGCAGTCCATCAGAATAGCCATAGAATGCTAGTAGAGAACAACAGGAATTATTACACAATAATGACCAGAAATGAGGTATAAATATGAATGTGAATTTATAGATATAAATGTGAGTATGATATAAAGCTTGAATATGGATTAGAAAAATTTAAAAAGCATTATGGATAACATTTGAATGTTCTTTAGTACTACTTCTAGTTTGGGTGTTTGAAATGAGTAGTTGTGTAATTAACTGGGGATTTCTTTGTTTATCCTCATCTAGAAAAATATGTTAGCTATAGCATTGATTTTTTTTAGATAATATTTTGTTATTTAGTCACATCCTCAGGTTTTTTCTAAATATTTTTTTAGTTTTATTGTTTTTGAAGTTAAGAATTTTCAAATTTTCAAATAAAGTTGCTGTTGAATCAGTTTATAATAATGATTGGCCCTTCTATGTGCAAAGCACAGTTTCAACTGGATCTACCCAGGAAAAAAAAATTTCACTATTAAGTTCTTAAGATCCACTAAATCTGAAAAGTAAAGAAAAATGCTAAAAATATGTTTAGAAGATTTAAATTTCAAATATTTGGGGAGTGAATTTTTTTTTTTTTTGTAATCCTCACCTGAGGATATTTTTCCATTGATTTTTAGTGAAAGTGGAAGAAAGAGGGAAAGACAGAGAAAAACAATCAGCGTGAGAGGAATATATCGATTGGCTGCCTCCTGCCTGAGCCCCACCAGGGCCCAGCTGGGGAGGAGCCTGCTGCAACCCAGGTTTGTGCCCTTGACTGGAATGGATACAGGGCCCTTCGGTCCACAGGCTGAGGCTCTATCCACTGAGGCAAACCAATTAGGGCCTCAATGGATTATTTCTGAGATTCACTTTGACCATATTGGTCCATTTAATTAAAATTAAATATTAGAGATTTAAATTAATGCCCTAACATTGTCTTGTAGGAATAATAAATTTATTAAATTTAAAATGCCCAGCATGAAAATAAAACAAACACATCACTGTGCAATTCTTAATTATGCCTAATTACAATGAATTTGTAATGCATTTACAGTTATAAAATCACTTACGTTTGTATTTACAAATTGCACATTTGTAAGGAGTGAATTAGTTAATGTGCTAATTAGAAAACTTGCAAAAGAGAAGACAGGTTGTAGGTCACTTTTATTCATTTACTCTTACTTGGATCTTACAGTGTTGAGTGGGTGGAAATGCCATGGCTAATTTTAAAATCACTGAATGCAAACTAGCAAATCTGTTGGTGCTTGAAGGGTATATGCCATATATACCCTTATTGTACTACTACTAATTACTCTTCTTGAAGGTCCGTGATATGTCCAGTACATCAAGCACTGATTTAATTCACACAACAGTGGGATGGAACAGGTACCATTATTCTGCGTTCACGGTTGAGGAGACTGAGGCTTAGAGAAACTAGAGAATGTTCCAAGGTTAGGCAGCTGCTGAGTGGGGACTGGGATCTGAAGGCAAGTTCCTGTGACTCCAGAGCCTGTTAACCACTTTACTCACTTATCTATATTGTGTAACCTTAACCGCTAACCTGTATCATATATGGAACTGCCAGGTTGTGTAGGTCTTGGTGAAGGCCACCAATTTAATATGAAGTATTATGTTCTTAACGTGTAAGGAATTCTAGTTGTGTTGTTGAAACGATAAAGGTTTTTGCAAAGGGCATTAGTGAAGTTTTTAAAAATAGATATTTTTATTGATTTTTTAGAGAGAGGAGAGGAATAGAGAGATAGAAACATTGATGATAGAGAAACATCATGAGAGAGAAACAGCATTGATCAGCTGCCTCCTGCACCCCCCACCCCCCATCCCCCAAGCAGGGGATTGAGCCAGCAACTAGGGCATGGGCCCTAACTGGGAATTGAACTGCTGAGCTACACCACTGGGCAGGGGATTTGTCAAGTTCTGATTCAGGCAGCAAGCAGAGAATCTCAAGGGAGTTTCAGACTTTTCACAGGAGAGTGGTGGGAGGAAGGCTGCAGGGGCAAAGGCAGTTCCTGCTTCCTCCTTTCTCTCCCTCCTCTTTCTTGCATCTCACCTTCTCAATGTACAAAGTGTAAGCTAACCTAGGCTGGACAGAGCAGACCTGATTGTATGCATTTTTAAAATACTTAAAACCCGCAGTTTCATTGCCTTCCAACACTTAGTCAAAAGATAGAATGTTTCCATTCCAAAATATTGTTAGATTCTTAAAAGAAAATAAATCAGTGTTTTAAAATACTCAATAAACTAAAATAGCAACTGAAGGCCTTTTGGTATTATTTATTAGGGGAGATTTCCCACATATTCTGTTGCTAAGTACCTAAAAGTTATTAAAGGAAGCACTGCTATGAATATCCTTTTTTTATTTTCTCAAAAAAAGTTGGGGGATCATAATAAAATTTATTATGAAAAATTTCAAACATGTACAAAAGTAGAAAAAAGGGTATAATTGTCTCCCATTCACTAGCTTCAACAATGATTAATTCATGGCCAATGTTTTTTTGTTTTGTTCGTTTGTTTTTTAGATTCTAATTTTTTTAAAAATTAGAGTTTACATTCAATATTATTCTGTATTAGTGTCAGGTGTCTAGTATAGTGGTTAGATAATCATATACTTTACAGAGAGCCCTCCCCCCTCCCGATATTTCAAGTACCCATCTGGCCCCTTATATAGTTATTACAATATTATTGACTATACTCCCTATGGTGAAAATGGTGGAAGGATTAAGAAGTACAAATAGGTAGATACAGTAAATAACAGCTGTGAATATCTTTAAAAAGTAGCTAGATGGTTGGATGAGATGGATTTGGGTATCTTAGAAAAATACAATTCTTAAGGCTTATTCAAATCCTGAATTAACCCCCAACCTCAAAGCAAACCTCTTTGCTTCCCTCGATGATGCCAGAAAGAGCAATTGCAAACACAATGAGAGGTCCAAAGCAGAGCAACACACCCGTGATAGG
Source organism: Myotis yumanensis (assembly GCF_028538775.1). NCBI lineage: Eukaryota > Metazoa > Chordata > Mammalia > Chiroptera > Vespertilionidae > Myotis > Myotis yumanensis. The sequence goes on from NW_027223754.1 coordinate 168,948,566, forward strand.
GTTTCATGACTTGAATCAGTTTCCTTCATCCACCTGTCCAGAATCATTTGATGGTTACTTAGTATTTGTAACATACTCAATTCAAGTATTTCTGACTCCTTTGTTGTAGGCACTGTGTGAGGTACTGCAAGTCTTAACTTAGGCACAAAATTAAGTAACAAATTCAATATGCTGGCCTCAGTATGTGATTATATCATATATATATATATTTATTTATTTATTTAGAGAGAGGGGAAGGGAGAAGGATAGAGAGATAGAAACATCAATGAGAGAGGAAGTCATCGATTGACTTTCTCCTGCATAGCCCCCACTGGGGATCAAGCCCGAAACCCAGGCATGTGCCCTGATCGGCAACCTCTTGGTTCCTGGGTTGATGCTCAACTGCTGAGCCACATCAGCCAGGTGATTATATCTTTTACTGTAGCTGCTGACTCAAGGGTTTGGGGCTGCAGTCCTTGATTTTTATTGTCAGCTTGTTTGAACAGGGGATATAGTCTGTCAATCGATAGAGTTGATAGAATTTATGCATTTGGGTGATAAAATTGATTTAAATGTTTGGTGTTTAAAGGATTTGGAGGGTGTTTTAGACATAGACATTCACATATTTAGGCAACAAAGTGCTGTCATATCTACACGATCGTCCAGTAGAAGTGGTAATAGAAATCTTAGTCATAATGTCTATAATTATCATAATAAATTTTACTATATTGGTGGGAAGCAGACTTCACATGTGAGTGCTGTAAATATTTCATTAAAGAGCTGAATCAGCAACTTTTCTAGAAACACTGAAAACACATGTTATCTTGGGCAAGACTTTTATCTCTGTCCCTTAGTTCCCACCTATGTAAGATGAAGAAGCTGCACTGGATGGTCTCTAACGTCAAGTTTAGTACTGAAGTTTTATAATTTTAGGCTTTGATTATCCTCCTGTTCTTAGGAATTCAGTTTTTAAAGTTTACTGCTAAGTAATGCCCAGCAAATTATTTTACACAGAGTAGACAGTACATTTAGTTGAGTGAATAAAATGTGTATATAGCTTTAGACCAATATCAACATTATATTATTTTAATGCCTAGTAATTGAGCATCAGCTATATGCTGGGCACTGATCTGCATATTAGGGACCAAGCAGTAAATTAGGATTAAAACCTCTTTCCTCATGTAGTTTGTAATCTAGTGGGGAAAGGTGGGTAATACATTTGTAAAATAGCAATGATTTTAGATAAATACTGGCAGGGTAATGGGAGAAACCAGAGGCGGGCAAGTGTGTGTATGGACAGGATGGTCAGGGAAGGCCATCCTGTGTGAGGATCAAGGGTAAGAGCAGTCCAGGCATGGGGGAAAGCTGAGGCAAAGGTTTTGAAGTCAGATGTAGGCTGTCATTTTCAAGGGACACATGTGCACAGTGATGATACCCTATTATTTACTGTCTTTGAAACTCATTTCTAAAATTATTTTATTAAAGCAGGAATGAATGTTTTTCCCTGCTCATAAATCTAGGGTTGCAATATTTCCAAAGTCACTTTGAGAAATGAGAAGCAACTAGGGTGAACTCCAAGAGGAGATGGAAAAATATATTTGTCATCTATTTTTAGAAAATTTAGCATTAAAATCCTTTTTATTCAGTGATATTTTTGGAACAGTGGGCATCAAATCTCTATTTTTTGTGATAAGGAGTTATAGATTTGTGATACCTTTAATATTCCCTTTCATATTATGAATTAGAGTACAGATAGACTCATCATAGAAATACAGATGCTACTTGACATAGTAGTCCCTCCTTATCCAAGGTTTAACTTTCCTCGGTTTCAGTTACCCAGGGTCAATCACAATCTGAATATATTAATTGGAAAATTCCAGAAATAAACAATTCATAAGTTTTAAATTGTGTGCCATCTGAGTAGCATGATGAAATCTCGTGCAGTCTGCTCTGTCCAGCCCAGGACTTGATTCATCCCTTTGTCCAGCCTGTATGCTCCCTGCCTGTCAATCACTTAGTAGCCATCTTGGTTAATCAGGTCCACTGTTGCGGTATTGTGATGCTTGTGTTTAAGTAACTCTTATTTTACTTAATAATGGCTCAAAAGCACAAGAGTAGTGATGGTGACAATTTGTATATGCCAAAGGAAGCCGTAAGTGCTTCCTTTAAGTGAAAGGTAAGTACAGTACAATGAGATATTTTGAAATAGACCACATTCACATAACTACTACAGCATATTGTCCTATTTTATCATTAGTGTTGTTAATCTCTTACTGTGCCTAATGTATAAATTAAACTTTATCACAGGTACGTATACATAGGAAAACATAGTATATATAGGGTTCAGTACCATCTCTGGTTTCAGGCATCCACTGGGATTCTTGGAATGGATTCCCCTACAGATAAGGGGGGACTACGGTACCGGGGTAAAGGAACGTTCTAAATATGACCTCATAATGCAACAGAGAGAAGGAATGTTCAAACTGAAGTGCACTGATATTCTGTCAGGAGAGTTTTACTATATAATATGGGATGTTAGTGACCTTTAGAAGATAATTAGGAAGTTGATTTATTTTTACTATTCAATTGAAGCTTATATATAGTGGGGTAAAACTTGTGTATGACAATAGTATCTAGCTTGGCACAATATTTCCCTCCAAAATATGAGAAGATGAATTATTACATAAAAATGGTAATGTACTGGTTTGAACCAAAGAAAAGTAAAGCTAAATTATATGTTTTGTCATATTAGTGTATGTTTTGAGGGAAGTCAATGTCTTTGAGCTTCTATTTCTTCACCTATGAAAATAAAATTGAACCAAATGACTTTGAAGGAGGCTTATAGTTTTATTTGATTCCATTTGATTAACACTGACAAATATGTAATATAGTAAGGGGATTAGAAGGTAGAGTGTTTGTTATAAGTTCATGATCAATTTTTGAGTCAAGAATGGTGGGAGGGAACAGAATAAATAGATTTTAAGATGTAAGACTCTTCAAAGATGGGTTGGTTAGAAATAACTTTTGTTTTATAAATAAAAAGAAAGCACCTTAAAATTTGTAATTTTTTACTCAAGATTAAGTGGAAATTGAATTTAATAAACATTCCTAATATTTCCCACTTTAAAACCAGTTACTGGAAAGAAAAATCTATGTGTTATTGCCTCCTGCATATGTGTTCACACTCTTATGACCTTAAGTTGGTTTTGTGAATTAGTCATGGCTTTAAGTCATTGCTATTATTTGTTGCCTCTCTTCTAATCATAAAGTTCTCAATAATCCAAAGGCACATCAGAAAATGAAAGAAAGTTCAAAGTTGAGAAGGAAATGATAATTCAGTCTGGTGATAATAACTTTTCTTGTGTTGGTGTTTGTATGTAGATATATTTTACAGGAAATATGAATATTGATAGGCAAGTTGATTTCTTATATGAGGAATATTTATCCAAAAATTACTTGGAATTAACAAATATTCAGAATAAGTGCAAAATGTTTTAATTGCTACACAATTATCATTGGTAGACATCTGAAGCATATTAAATTTTATAATCCTCATTAAGTGACATTTAGGATCTCAATGTTAAGAATAAAATTCAGAAGATTTGATGTTTTTCAGTATTGTTTAATTTTTCTTTTGGAAAAAATTAGGCAATGGAGAGCTTATGTTCAGGAAAATGAAAACTCCCTAGAGTACAAAGAAATTAGGGATATATCCAAGTGTTTTAGTTTCTCAAGACATAATCCAAAACCTTTTTTTCTTCTCTCTAAATGCTTTCACCAAGTACTATCTCTAGGTATATGATTCCTAACATTGGTGTCTCTAGCCCAGGCCTCTCTGCCAAGATCCAGACTCATCTGTGACTCTGCCTGTTCAGCATCTGCATGTGGATGTGTCATTGGAACCTCAACTCAACATGATAGAAACTGAACCCTTCTACCCATCCTTTACTACCCATTATTTCTCAATTCCTCATCAGAAAAATATGATACCCAGTTATCCAATAGCATGAGCTAGAAACCTTGACCTCATTCTCTATCTACTCCCTCACAATATTCTGATGTTTTGAACCACTTATGCAACTTTTGAATCTATTTCTTCATAGGTAGTTTCCTGCTCTGAGTTATCCTTCTCTCTCATCTGGACTGCTGTGATAGCCTCTAACTCATCCCTCCTGTCCACTCTTGTCTGCTTACAATACATAAGATCCAGAGAGAACATTTCAAAAGGCAAATAAGATCATTTGTTCTCCTTCTGAAAATCCTGTAAAGGTTTCTCATCCTCTACTATGAAAAGGTCAACATGCTTAACCTGGCCTCAGTGACCTCCCTGACCTGGCCACTGCCTGCTTCACCAGAATCACCTTGATGTAGCCTCCCCTTCACTCTTTGGGCCCTAGTCACCTTGACCTATGACTTCCTAAAATATTCTTTCCTGCCTCAGGACCTTCATAAGTGTTATTTTCTTTGCATAAAATACTCTTTCCTGTCTATTCTTCAAATTAGCTTTCATTTGTCCCCAAGAAACAGTTAATTCCTATTTATTACTCTGCCCAGATATAATTTCCACAGGGAAGCTTGTTTTGAGCATTTTAGAAAGGTTACATCTCCTTAATAAGCACTCTTTTATGCTGTAGCTTTTTTTATTCAACAATTATTTGGTGTCTACAGTGTCCTGTACTCTTCTAAAAGCTGGGGATGGAATGACAGGAGATCGACAACTATTGTAGGACAAAACAAATGAGATAATTTCATATGATGATGGAGATTAGAAAGAAAATGAAACTATTATGCTAAAGAATGACTTGAGAGAGGTACTTTGGTAGGATATTTGCAATTGAAGTTAATGAGCAATAGTATATTTTCTTGGTTAATGTTTGTCTTTTCTGCTAGAACACAAGCTCCCAAGAACTTGGACTTTGCTGCACTTGCTCACACAGTATCCCCGGCGCTCACTACAGTACCCAGCACATGGCAGGCTCAGTAAGTATTGTTCACGGATTGAATCACCTCTTGTATTAATTTCAAAGGGATCTCATAACAAAGTACCGAGAAGGGGGGTGGGGGGCTTAAAACAACAGAAATTTTTTTCTACCCCAGTTTTGGAGGCTAGAAGTCTGAAATCAAGGTGTCAGCAGGGCCATCCTACCTGGGAAGCCTTTAGAGAAGAATCCTTCCTTGCCTCCTCCTAGCTCCTGGTGTTTGCCAGCAATCCTTGGTGTTCCTTGGCTTGCAGCTGCATTAATCACTCTCATCTTTGCCTCTGTCATTGCATGACCTTCTTCCCTGTGTGTCTGGTCTGACTGTGTCAATATTTCCCTCTTGTTATAAGGATACCAGTCACTTGACTAGAGCCCATCCTAATCCAGTATGACATCATAACTGATTACATCTGTGAAGACCCTATTGCCAAATAAGGTAACGTGTACAATATGGGGATAGGGTTAAGTTACAATCTATCTTTTTGGGGAACGCAATTCAATCCACAATACCTACTTCTCTAAGTTAAAGGAAAATTGAAAGACTTAATATTTAAAAGTTTATATAGTGTAGTGTTTGACTTATTTTAAGTAAGTTGTATGTTATGTACAAATATTTGAAAAGGTTATTACTATTTTACTTTGTGTAAGCATGATAAATTTATTTTGATTTGTTCTAGACTATTTAGTTGAGTCCTAACCACACCAATTTTCATGCCATCTTAAAAAATCAATACCATGAGATGAACCAAATTCATCTCATGCTCTCTATTCCCTTAGCAGACAAGAGCTTACTTCTTCATATATTAAAAATAAATGAATGTGGAAAGGTATTCATAACACTCACATCATAAAAATTCATCCTGACATTTCTGCAAAGACTGTGTGTGGAATGTTGACATATTTTTGGTATAAAATGACAGTTTTAGTGCAGGTTTTCATTGTGACCAAGGAGATAGAGCAAACAAAAGGAAAAGAGTAAGTTATGGGACTACCCACACATGAAGTGAACCTGTCAGGCAACAGAATGGCAGACGTGCTTTCTGAACAGGTACAGATGTTCTTTTGAGTTTGATGGGGCGGGGGGGGGGGGAGAAGAGGGTCACTAATATTATCTGCTTTATGCTATTTATCTCAGAAAAAGTCACTCCTGATTTTTCCATCAAGTGCCATCTTGCCCTCCCTCGAATGCCATTAACACTTTGTTTTCAGTTTCCTCAAATGACCCTTCCCTCATACTTACTGCGCACACTGTTCTAAGTGTTTTACATATATCAGCTCATCTCCATTGCACAGTTGAGGAACTGAAGCACACAGAGGTTACATGTCTTGGAAGTTGGATCTCTATTCAAACAAGTCTAACTCTTGGGTCTATTCTTACCCATCACGCCACACTGCCTGTATAGTTACTGAATTTTAAACTTATTTGATCCCCTGCCAGATTGTAAGCTTCTGAGAACCTGGACATGATGTTTTTCTTATATTTGTATCTTTCATAAAATCTAGCTCAGTATCTTGTGCATAATATATACTTTATCCAGTGTCTGGGTCCTTGACTTCCATATCAAGTTTTACATGTGAAGATGATCATGGAAAAATAACATCCTGAATATATAGAGATAAATAAGGAAACTGACAAATGATGGTTTTGGGGCTTCCAGACTCAGTCGTAGTGCTGCTCCCATCCTTTTCTCCCTTCCAAAGTCCACACCTGCTAGCTATGAGAATTTGCACTTAGGTTGGGACCTCAAATGTTTTCACTGAGAATAGCTTGTGTTCCCCTTTTTAAGAATATTCATGTTTTTACAGGAATTAATCACTGTAATAATTGCTGCCATCAGTCAATAGATGAGGGAGGTATTTGAGGAGTAAAGCTACCTCTAGGCTGTAGAAATTATACTAATTTTTATGTAAGATATTATTTTAGAGATCTGTTGGTAACTTTTGCACTTATTTGCACTCTCTATTTATAAATACAAGATTAATTAAAAGCAATTAAAAACTCTGATCTTCAATTTTAAATCTGTAAGTACTGAAATAATGTAGCCATATTGGTATTCACTTGCTTGTAGGAAATTCTGCTACATAAAAATTTAAATTTAATGTTGCCTTTTTATTATGTGATATGTGCATCACAAGCCTGTGGGCAATAGATGAGCTTTAGTAAATCTAAAAATAAATAAAATGGGAATGTTAATAAACCTGGTAGCTCATTAAACATTTGGATTCACTGAGTATATATCTATTAATTTTAGATGAGACTACATTAGGAAACCTTTGTTACATGAAGGTTGTAATTAAGTGAATAATATATTCAAATTCAATACAAAACATCTTGTTCTACATCTTTTTACTGACAATTCTTTAGTGAGAAATTTCAAGGAACTGAAAGACTTAAAAAGTACTGATTAAATATGCAAATATAACCATTTAAAGTTCTTTGTAAAGAATTAAAATTTAAAAGATATGTCCAAATGAATTTTTTCTCACATCTCATTATTATATTCTTAATTTATTTTAGCATTTGTGAGTTCATCATTTTATTTAGAAGTCACACTTGTCTCTTAACCCTCTTTATTGTTCTGTTCCAATTGTATATTTGAAAATTCTCCCTTAAATTATATTAAAATCATACCCTCTAAATTATTCTTTTTCATTTCTCTGTAGAATATTACTCTTTCTTTTAAAAGTTCTTCAGTTTCTGACCTCAGGTCTTCTTGTGTAAAGACTATTTTGCAAATCGTTTTTTTTCTACTGCAATCATCCATTAAAATAAGCATCAGCTTGTGAATGTATGACTATGGAAAAAGTGTAATTTACTGGTATTGTCTGTTTTTGGTTTGCTTGGTTCATTTCCTTTGGAACTTGGGGTTATTTTTAACCTTGAACTATGTATTAGTTTGCTAAGGTTGCTATAGCAAAGGACCACAAATTGGATGTCAAACAGCAGAAATTTATGGTCTCACAGTTCTTGATGTTTGGAGTCCAAAATCAAGGTATTGGCAGAGTTTTCTTCTGAGGCCTGTTTTCTAGGGTGCTCTCTCCTAGCTTTTGATGGTTTGCTGGCCATTCTTTGGTGTTCCTTGGCTTGTAGAAGCATCACCCTGGTCTCTACCTTTAAGTTCACCTGGTGTTTTTTCCCTGTGTTTGTGTGTCTCCGGGTCCAAATTCTCCCTTTTTATAAGGATACAGTCATATTGGATTAAGGCCCACTCTAATGACCCCCTGTGGTGTTGTGATTTACAGTAAGAACTATACATTTGGTCTTGGTTTTCCTTGCTGGCATGGGCTCCTAAAAGCATTGGAATTTTCTAAGGTGAGTGTTGAGACTGAGGAAGGGGCTTTTGTTAGGTTAATGAGATGACATTGAAAGCACCTAAGGATGGGGGTGGAGCCAACCATCTGATTACAGTCCCTTTCCCCAAGCTCTGGGGCTTGAGGTTGACTCAATCACTAATGGCCAGTGGGTTAACCAATGCCTACATAATGAGACTATGAAACCACCAAAGTCACAGGTTTGCAGAGTTTTTGGGTTGATGAACACATGGAGGTGCTGGGAGAGTGGCATCCTGGGAGAGGATGGAATTTCCTTTCCCCATGCCTTGCTCGAGGCATCTCTTCCTTCTGGCTGTTCCTGGCGTTCTATCCTTTCACAATAAACAGGCAATCTAGTAAGTAAGCTGTTTTTCTGAGTTGTGTGAGTCGCTCTAGCAAATTAATTGAACAAGAGGAGTGGGTTTTGGGAATGTCTGATTTATAGCCAGTTGGTCAAAAACACAAAGTAACAGCCTGGACTTGTGACTGGCATCTCAAGTGGGTTGATAGGGGGGCAGTCTTGAAGGACTGAACCCTTACCTTGTGGGATCTGATGCTACCTCTGGTTAGATAGTGTCAGTATTAAGTTGAATGGTAGGACACCTAGTTGGTGTTCTGAGAATTGCTTGTTGGTGTGCCTCTCCCTCTTCCCCAAAACACACACACACACACACACACACACACACACACACACACACACACTGGAATTGGTACCAGAATCCTATTTACCTATTATCTTAACTTGATCATCTGAAAAGACCATACCTATTTTCTTTTCCTATTGCTGAGAAAACAGGCTTAGGAAGGTTAAAAATGGTTAGAGATATGTCAGTGTATCATTTAGGATGTTTGTGGCTAAAAGTAACTGAATACCCCAAACGTGGCTTACACAGAGCATTTCTTTTCTCGTGTTGGAAGAGATCTGGCAGGAGGGTGGTTGAAGATCTGGCTAATTAATTGGTTGAGTGGTGTCATCAAGAACTCAAGCTCTTTCTGTCTTTTCACTCTATCATTCTCAGCATGTTGACTGTCTTTGTCGGGTTCCTTTAGCGTCATATGCTCATGCCTCAATAAGGAAGGTGGAAACTACAAATATGGTCTTAACAGCTTCTACACTGGGAATTAGGGACTGCCTGCAGAGGGGGCAGGGGAACATGAATGACTGTTCCGTACAGTCTGTTATAGGAGGGGTGCTGTTAATCTACTCTGCATGCCACTTTACAAAGGCTATTATTAGAAAGGCTGCTTTTGGAAGTTAAAGACAGATAATTCATATAGTCTGACATAAAAATCATTAGTGAGCAAGGATGGAGGAATGAGACCTCATAATGTGTTTGGATATGAATTGGTTAGAGGTACTTTTAAATGTTCTTTGCCTGTGCAAATATGAAAAGAGAAAAACTAGGAATCTGAGGTTTTTCCAATTGGCAGAAAAATAAACCTACACAAACAAATTATGCATATGCATGTACATGTACATATATGTATGTAAAATTAATATGAGCAGCTCAAGTGATTAATACAAACCATACTAGATTAATATAAAGTACAATAGAAATGTTTATGACTTTATGAAACACCCTGAAGCATTTTGCAAACTTTGGAGTTGATACAAGCTTAGGATTTAAGGGGTTACTTTCTAAATGAAAAAAGAGAGGCTTATTAGCAAAACAATTTAATAACACGAACATCCTTTTTTTCTTTACTCTAAATGTGAGACTAATGCAACAGAGAGGATGTGCACCTTAGGATAAAAAATGGCATCACCTAATTTAATTGTAAATGTCATGTTTCTTGTTAACTTTCTACTGCTACCAACACCCCATTGATGCTATCTGTCTGAACAAAGTTTTGCTCTGATGGTTCCATCTACTTTTGCAAGCCATGCTTTAAAGGAAATTTATCTAAAGTACAGGTGTTTTGAGTAGAGTGACCAGGACCATGAAACAACTTGAAACCCTCAGCAAAAAATGTTATTAGTTTTCTACTCCTGTAAATCAAATTACCACAGACTTACTGGCTCAAACCACACACTATTAATTACCTCAAAGTTGGCCTGGCTCAGGAGTTTGGGCATAGTTTAACTAGGTCCTCTCTGCTCAGGATCTTACAAGCTGCATTTTCACCCAGCAGATCTGCTTCTGAATTCACTCAAGTTGTTGACAGAATTCATTTCCTTGAGAGGTTATGGCTGTGGACTCTGATTTTTCACTGCCTGTTTGCTGGAGGCCTAGAGGCCACCTGTAGTTCCTAGAGGCCATCCACAGTTCCTTGCCACGTGAGCTTCTATAACATGACCCTTTCTTCATCAAGCCCACGGGAGAGTCTCTCCCACTTGGAATCTCTGACTTCAGGGAGGGTCCAGTCACTCTCTTAAGGGTTTTCACATGTTCCTGATTAAGTAAGGCCCACCCAGGATAATATTCCCTTTGATTAACTCAAAATCAACACATTTGGGATCTTAATGATATCTGCCAAAGTCCCTTTGTCTTTGCCATATTGTATTGGTTATAGAAGCAAGTCACAGATCCCACATACACTCAAGGATGTGAACATCAAGGAATGGGAATCATGGGGCTGCCCTAGAGACCCATCTGCCACATTCACCTGGAGAAGGCTCAGGTGGACAGGAGAGCAACGTTATGGCCATGTGGAATATATTATGTCCTTCAATTCCCAATTCCTTATTATTACCCTCTTTTTACAGATGTGGAAAATGAGACGCAGGACAATTTGGTTGAGGTCACTCAGGAAGGTCACACACTCAGAGCTGGTCTATCTGAATTCAAATCTTGTACTCTCTCCATGTTATAATGTTACCTTATTCTACTGTATAATCATCAAGGAATCAAACTGAGACTAATGGGTAGAAGCTTTAAGGAGATGGATCATTTGACATTTTCTAATAGTAACTTGATCATGGTGTGAACTTAGTTTAGTGCAATGTTTGTAATCCTGGCTGCATGTTAGAATCACTAGGGGAGCTTTGAAAGGATGCTGATTCTCAGGGATTACTCAATTATATCAACAAAATGAGAGTCTCTGTGAGGTAGGCCCTAGTCTTTTGGTGTTTCTATGTTTTCTTATCAGTAAATGCCCCATGTAAAAAGTTTGGTTTGAGGGACATCAGAATGGAATAAATAACAGACTGAAGCGATGTTTGAAGGTGAAATGGGCCTTTTTGGAAAATGGTGGATTCTCTGTCGATCAACATGTCCCAGTAAAAATAATCCAGCTGTTTGGCAGGAAGGTGCAGAAGGAATTTGAGAATGAATGCTTGGTTGGACTGGAAGACCTTTAACATTTCTTCTGATCTTGAGAGTTTATGAGTCTGTGATGCTGGTGTTCAATAAGTGTTAAATATGATTTATAATGGGTCATCCTGAAGGGTCTCAACTTTCATCATTTTCTTGATTTCTGCACTCCATACAAATCTATGACAATCTGCCTGGTGTAGTAAGGAAGGTAGACCGGTGGTTGGTTATAATGCTGGATGCAATAGGAGTGCTTAGATGTGCTGGAGAAGAAAAGGCTCTAGAGATTTTATTGGAAAAAAGACTAAGGAAAATTCACAATGATAATCTATTTAATATTAGTTTCCATAGCATTCCAGGGTTCTTGTGCTGCATTTAAACCCATCTTTGATATAACAATTTCCAATTTTAAAAATGTGACTCTAGTATGATGTTTGATTAGTAACGATTTCTTTTTAGCTTAGTTGGATCCCAAATCATGTCATATACTTGATTTTCTATTTCACTTATTATTCAGGTTGTTTCATATTTTCAACTGTCCTTTATACTTTTTCTTTTTATCATTTGATTTCCCTTGTCTATTTCCTTTATAATTTTTAAAAATTGATTTTGGGGGGGGGGGGTAGAGAGAGAGAGAGAGAAAGAAAGAAACATTGATTGATTGCCTTCTGAAGATTCAGAATAAGTCCCAACTAGGAATCAAACCTACCACCTGGGTATGTGTCCTGACTGGGAATTGAACCTGCCACCTTTTGGTGTATGAGACGATGCTGCAACTGAGCCACACCAGCCTGGGCTAAAATTTTAATTTCTTTTCCAACTTCTTCATCTTCATAACTTGAAAACTGCAGTTACTTGCAGTTTTTATAGTTAGGTTGGTCTGTTGATTGTCTATCTTCTGCTGAGTCAGTACTTGCTATTACTATAAGTGTTACTTGTTAAATTAGGTAGGCTTTTCCAATACTTTAACTTCGATTTAAGCATACTTGAGAGATACAATGCAGATTTTAGAAATTTAAATATAGTGGGTGATGACGTATTACATTTTGGAAAGTGGTGAGTGTGAATATGAATTAAAGGTGTTTGGAAAAGCTTTCAAATTACCCTGCGGCAAGGCATCCTCCAGAGTTCGTCGAATATATATGCTACAGCTGTGTTTGTAGCATGTTAAAACGAATCGCAAGGCTTCATGAGTGATGTCATTTAAGGAGTACAATGGGCCCACAACTTCATACATATAATTAGCACAAATTACCAAGCAGTGATGGTGGTTGTTTCATAATATTTCCCCCACTTTTTGCATCTGTTTCTACAAAATGCAGACAGCGGAGTCTTTGAGGCGACCATTCTGCATTCTAATCTCTGATTCTCAATAAACTGCTGTCTGTCTGACCTTGGGCTCTGCATTTATATTTTGAAGAAGCTTCAGAATAAGTTTCAAATTATTGGAAAGAGAATTGTAATCTCCATTTACTTCAAGTGTATTACTTTCTATTCCCACATGTCCTGTCAGTTCTGCCAGTCACCACTACAATTAAATGGTCACAGATGATGAAGAGTAGAATGGGAATTATTTAGAAACACATTACATGTGTTTCATTTCTTTATTAGTGTTCTGTGGTGGTTGTTTGAGATCAGATAGTAAACAGAAGAATGGGAAGGCATCCATTTCCTTCATTTGCTGAGAAGATAAGATAACTTTGATTATGAAATAAAGCAAAATGCAATTAAAAGGCAATTAAAAGGATTGATTCCAAGCCCTGCAAATGGTTACAGATATTTTGTCTTTTTAAACACCTTCAGTATTATACATTTTTCTAATTTAAAATTTTTTAAAAGGTGTGTTACTTTTGTCATGCTTTTTCTATAAATATCATAAAGATGTGTTCTCTTGAGTTTCCTTTTACTAAATCTATGTGATCTCTTAATTTTTAATGCCAGCTTCACGGATGGCTCCTAAAACTGTATCTCCACATGGATGGAACTGGAGAGCATTATGCTAAGTGAAACAAGCCAGTCAATGAAGGAAAAATACCACATGATCTCACTCATTCATGGATAATAAAGACCATTACAAACTTTTGAACAATAATAGATACAGAGGCAGAGCTGCCTCAAACTGATTGTCAAACTGCAGTGGGAAGGCCAGAGAGAGTTGGGGGGCAGGAGGGAGGGGAGTAAGAGATCAACCGAAGGACTTGTATGCATGCATATAAGCATAACTAATGGACATAAGACACTGGGGGGTAAGGGAGGGTAGGGGTTTGTCAAGGGCGGGGGGGGAAAAGGATACTTATGTAATACCCTTTGTAATACTTTAAGCGAAAAATATAAATTAAAAAAAAAAACAAAAAAAAAAAACTGTATCTCCAGCAAACGCATCTCTCCAAATTCCAGGAATGTGTACTCAATAGCCTACCCAACACCCCCACTATCATTTAATAGCCACCAAATATTTCTTGAGCAGCTACTGTGTGCTAAGCACTGATCTAGCCTCTGGGAATAGATCAGGGAACCAAAACAGAAAAGTCTTATCCTCATGAAGCTTTCATTCTATTGAAGAGACACAATGAAATAAATAAGGAAAAGATATGGGATGTTAAATGGTATTAAGTGCTATGTAGAGAAAATCATGGGAAGGACAATAGGAAATATGTGTGGGGTGGTTTTTTATTTTAAAAGAAGTGGTCAGGGAAGATCTTCTTGGTAAAGATGACATTTGAGCCAAGTGCTGAAGGAGGGGAGGCGAAGGAGTGAGCCCTGTGGGCATCGTTCAGGAGAGCTTTCCAGGCAGAAAGAACAGCATGTGCAAAGGCCTGAGTGGCTTCTAGAAACAAGAAGGAGGCCAGGGAGACTGGAGTGGGTAGGGGATGAAGAGTAAGATCAGAGGGGGCACAAGGACCAGATGATGTAAGGCTTGGCTAGGGTTTTAGCTTGTACTTCAAACAAGATGAGAAACCACTGAGAGTTTTCAGCAGAACTCTTACAAATAAGTTTTTTTTTTAACTCATAAAGTTGGAGAAAATTTGGTTTGGTCATTTACTGTTGATATTCCTTTGGTCTCTTTCCCAAACTGTCTGACTCTTAACGGACAATGCCCACTGGAGAATCGCCATGGAATAACCAAATCCCCAATGAACTATCAAGCCACCTTGTTTCAAAAAGTAATGATGAATGATTCTATCCCTTTCTCCTAAAACATTTATCTTCAACTTTATAGTATCCTGGAATTTGACTATATTTATAGCACAATATTTTGGTGTATTTATAGCTTTGAAAACAATTTGAAATGCTTTGAGGAGGATTAGAATGTGTATAACTTCTGACTTTTAAATATGAATAAAGTTTTGGGAAACTATATTAGTCAAGATGTGCTAACTACTATAACAAACAATCACAAATCCCAGCAGCGTTTTTTTCTAGCTCATGCCATAATCCAATGAGGGTCTTTGGGAAGTCAGAGGGGGGTCCCTCCTCCACAGTCATTCAGAGATCTAATCTCCTTCCATCATGTGGCTTTGCTGTGTTTTGTTTTTCATCCTCAAAAGCCTCAAAGCATTCCACCAGATACTTTTGCATCTGGTCATGCAAAGGAAGAGGGAGCATGGAGGTTTGAGGATCTAGGACTGCTGAGTATCACTGCTAACCATATTCTATTGGCTACACCTCACTCCAGGGCTCTTCCTAAACAGGGGGCTTGGGAAAGGTATTCTTGTGTCTTTAGAATAAAATAAAAAAGAGTTTGCTGAATATATAGCATTGCTTTATCACAGTGCCTGCTCTAGCTTCCCCCCATATTTGATTTGTTTAAAGCAATGAAATAAAAGAGTTTTTCTAAAATGACATTTAGTCACTTAATTTTCTATGTCTATAAACTAGTAATTCAAGAGAGTCCTAGGCAATTGGTACATTTGTTTTGAGTGCTCCTGACTGTACATATTCATTTGCCTAGATTTTGAAGATGCTGTTTTAACATTAAAAAACACTCTTTTCCACGTCTCATTTTGTAAGTGTGAACCTACGTTAGTTTTCTCATTGTTTCTGAGGATGTTATTATGATCAGTTTCTGCATTCTGTTCTGTGATCTGGCAGCCCTGACAGGTACTCAGCCAACTCAGTAGATGGTTATTATTCACAGCCATCTTTTCAAATTTCAGAGGATTCACAGCTTCTTTTTAACATTCTGGTTTCACCAGCACTGTATAGATGGGCCTTTTTACAAAAACATGTTAATAGTCTATACTTGCACAAAAGAACAAATGACATTTCAAAGTTTTTCTCTGATTGACTCACTCTTGTGCCTAAATATTTTTAGCAGTTTCCTATTGTCTTCAAAATAAAGTTCAGAATCATTATGGTTTGCAAAGCTATGGGCTTCACCTCCCTGTCCATCCTTATCTCTTACTTGTCCACCTTATGTATCTAAACTAGATTTTCATTCTTCAGAGATGGAGTAAACATTTTTTTCTGATGTATCATCCATCTAGGATATCCCTTATCCTCTTTTGCCCTTAAAAAAAAAAACAATTTACTGCCCTAGCTGGTTTGGCTTAGTATCAGCGGTTCTCAACCGGTGGGTCTCGAACAATGAAAATACATCCTGTATATCAGATATTTACATTACGATTCATAACAGTAGCAAAAGTACAGTTATGAAGTAGCAACGAAAATAATCTTATGTTTGGGGGTCACCACAACATGAGGAACTGTATTAAAGGGTCACAGCATCAGGAAGGTTGAGAACCACTGGCTTAGTTGATAGAGCATCGGCCTGCAGACTGATGGGTCCCAGATTTGATTCTAGTCAAGGGTGCATGCCCAGGTTGGAGCGCATCCCCAGTAGGGGGTGTGGAGGGGGAAGCCAATCAATGAGTCTCTCTCATCATTGATATCTCTCTCTCCCTCTCCCTTCCTCTCTGAAATCAATAAAAATATATATTAAAAAACAAACAAACAATTTACTTACTTTAAAGTCCAGGTCAGACATTCCATTCTCCATGTAAATTTCCCTCGTGTCTTAGTTAATCTGTCGCCTTTGTCCTCTATGTTCCTTTAGTACTTTGAATAATATCTCTCTCATAGAACCAATTACATTTTGCTTTGCCCAATAGTTTTCATGTGTATACATATATATCTTTGTGACTAGACTACACCTTCCTAAGGGCACATGCCCTTAAAAATATATCATTGTAGCTTTTAGCACTCCTGTGTATACCTTAGCCAGAGACTTTAAGTAATGTCAATGAATTTTGATTAAATTTTTATAATTATGTTAATTTTTATCAGTTGTTAACAAAGGGTACTTAACTGAGAGATGGGAGATGTTAGAAATCTCCTGTCAGTTTATTTAAGGAAACCTATTGAGCTAACCTCAGCTGGATATCATGAACTAAAATATACATTTTCTCTTTTTTTAAAACTTTGCTGTGTATTTTATATTGGCTTCCACCAGCATGTATATTTAGCAACCATCAAGAATTGCTTAGTTAAGTGATTTTTGTGAAGTGGCACAACTTTTAGCCTTTAAAGAATTTCATCTCCTTGTTTTCTGACTTAGCTAAAGTAAGACCTGCCCTGATAGGCCCTCGCCCTATCTTACTGGACAGTAATTACTGTTTTAACTATGACTTTGATCTTAATGGAAATCCCAGACTCTTGCTTTTTTTCTTTCTTCATAGCACACTAAATGTGCTATTTTCTCTGGCCTAAATAATCAGACTATCGCACTTCATAAAACCAAATATGACAACATATTTTCTGTTTTTATATGTACATATTATGTTTTATTATTTGTCAAATTGAGTGTTTACCAGTGTCGACATGTTAGATGATAGTGTAACTCCATCTCTATCTGTGTTGGCCATACACTGCCACCAAAGAAAGGCTGACTGGTCCTTTGAGGCTGTGAATGTCAAGGTGGAAGGATGTGCCCCAGGGTGGTGGTATCAAATTAAAGGTAGGGGGTGATATATGATTTTATCATATAAACTGCAGAAAAGGAGAATCAACAAAAACCTTATTGAGTGGTGCGTATACAAACTAGAATCCCCTTGGAGCGCACATTTATAAAGGGAACGTGAGTTTAAAAGAGTTGAGGACTATGGTTTTTGGGCATCTAACTCAACTACATGGGATGGTGACAATCGCAGGGGCAACCTTTTCCTCCATGTGCTTGCAGTGGAGATTTAGATTAAATTGTGATTTTGCATTTATCTGATTTACCTGCAAAAATACATTTTTATTTAATCACTGATGTGAATACCAATCACATAGAAATGGATGCAGAAAATAAAAAACAACTTTTAAGCAAAGCTGAGATAAATAAAAAAAGTCTTAGATAAAAACTGTGATTTCCTCTTTGCATTTTATCTGTTCCACTTTGTTCCTTTTAGCTGAACTAATGGCTCTTTACTAAATTGTTATACTCTCAACATATAACCCTTTGACCAGAGTTAACACCCACTCACCATGGAAAATAAGTTGCTCATCTAGCACCAAAACAAGAACCTAGTCGGCTGTGGTTCTCTAAGGGCCTAGGGAAGAGGCTGCAGGAGAAGACTTCCTCTCTCCATAGGCCTTCTATCTACTTTTTCTATTTTCCATCTTCTGACCAACTCCAACCAATCAAAAGTGAGAACAAGTATCACCTTTCCCCACCACCTCCCTTGTGATTCATACCTCTCACCCATGTGTTTACTGCTCATTATATCTTTCAGCTCCCTTCTCAGTTGTTTAACCAGGATTTTATGTTTGTCATCAGAGGGATAGACTGGGTTCTCACTAGAAGTTTCTTTGTTTTTTTTTAATATATTTTTTATTGTTTGATAGTATTACAGATATCTCCCATTTCCCCCCACTCCCACCCCTTTTAAACCCTTTCCTCCCAGCCCCTACCCTATTGCCCATGTCCATGGGCTATGCATATCCTCCTATATAATAAAAGGCTAATATGCAAATTTCCCTTCAATCAGGAGTTCCACTGGAGTTTGACCAGGGGGCAGGCCGGCCCCGCCCCTTATTGGCCCCCCTACCCCAATCGGGGGTGGGGTCAGCCTGCCAATCTCCCACGTCCCCTCCCCCCAGCCAGCCTGGCCCCAATTGGTCCCAATCTGGGCAGACAAGCCGGACCCCACCCATGCATGAATTTGTGTACTGGGCCTCCAGTAGGTATATAAGTTCTTTCCTTTTCTCTTCTCATCCCCCCAACCCCACATCAAAGTATATCAGTCTGTTCCATACCTCCATGCTTCCGGTCTTATTTTTTTGGTTAATTAATTTTGTTCATTAGTTCCAGAAATAAGTGAGATCATGTGATATTTGTTTTAGAAGTTCTTAAGGAAAGGGCTTTCTCTATACTACCCACCGTCTGCACAGTCTCTTTGTATTATGAAAACACTAGAGACCCAGTGCATGAATTCATGCATGGGTGGGACCAGCCAGGGGGAGGGGCCACAGGAGGTTGGCTGGCCGGCCTGCCCCAGATTGGGATGGGGGACAGGTCGGGGGTGGGGCCATCCAGGGGGAGGGTCTATTGGTGGTTGGCCAGCTGGCTCTGTCCCCTGGTTGAACTCCAGTGGAACTCCTGGTTGAGGGGACAATTTGCATATTAACATTTTATTATATAGGATAGCAAGTAGTATCAATAGTTAATTGAAAACTGAATATGCAGTACACTCATTTCTGCTTCTACATCATGTTACCACACTATTTAGAAACCAGAGTATAATTGAGGTATAATTTTATTTAATCTAGACTTTTTGTATAAAGGTGAACTTAGTTAAACATTTATTTTACATGCATAAAGGTGAAGTTAGATAAATGTTTATATTTATTTATTGTCTTTTATGCACTAAATAATTTTAAGTGAATAGGATTTATAAATTATAACTAAGGGCCCGGTGCATGAAATTTGTGCATGGGAGGGGGTGATCCTCAGCCCGGCCTGCACCCTCTCCAATCTGGGACCCCTCGGGGGATGTCTGGCTCTTAACCACTCACCTGCCTGCCAGCCTGATCACACCCTAACTGCTCCCCTGCCGGCCCGGTTGCCCCCAACTGCCCTCCCCTGCCTGCCTGATGGCCCCCAACTGCCCTCCCCTGCTAGCCCGTTCACCCTCAACTGCCCTCTTCTGTCGGCCTGATCTTGCCCCCCACTGCCCTCCCCTGCAGACCTGTTCGCCTCCAGCTGCCCTCCCCTGCAGACCTGTTTGCCTCCAACTGCCCTCCCCTGCCAGCCATCTTGTGGTGGTTATTTTTTGGTGGCCATCTTGTGACAACATGAGGGTGGCCATCTTATGGCAGCCATCTTATGGCGGCCATCTTGTGATGACGTGTGGGTGTTGCATGAGGGCACCAGGATGACCTAGGCTTTTATTAGTATAGATTATGATATATTATCATCTGGTTACCAGTCTACACCTAGCTGAAGACCTTACATGTCAAATTTTAAAGTTTTACAGAAATGGCGGTAATGCAAGTATTGATGTTAGTAGGTCAGGTTAAAGGAGATATATTCCATTAGACTGTTATGAAATATGTCAGAAATTCAAAGAAAAATGTTATCAAGGTGAAATGAACAAATCAGAAGTTAGTACCTTCCTGATTAGAGATAAATTAGGGAAGGATTTATCTGTTTGCTACAGAAAAGTGGGAACGAAAAAACAATCCTGAAAATGTGAAAAATCATTTTCCAATCTGGTTAGCCTAAGAAGATATATTAAAGTAGAAAAGTTTTATACTTTTTGTTTTTATTTATTCTGATCACAGGCAAAATTCTAATGATGAACTCTGAGAAATATGAAAGGAAATTCTAAGTCAGAATGTTTTCTCATCTCAAGGCATAGCATTGGGAACTTTGTCAAAAAGACAGACACATTCTGAGCCCATTCTTTGACTGAGGGGCAAAAACATCCGTATGGTAAATATGCAGGATCTGGTTGTTTAGATGCCCTTCTTCCCTACCCTTATTCTAGTCTTGATAAATCTCTATTTTTCCTCTGATCATGCTGTATCATAACTACTTGTTTACCAGTTCAGCTCTCTATCTTCATATTCCCAGAATCTAGCACAATGCTTTCTATAAGGTGGATTCTCAAATTATTCTTAAAAAAATAAACAAATAAGCAAAGAAACAAAGATACTCAAGAGAAAAAGGAAGTCAAATAAAAAGAGAAAATTTCATAGAATCTTAAAACATTTTTGTAATAACTCAAAAATGTTCTTTTGTGCCTCTTTTTCTTATCTATTTTTTTTCTTCCACATATCTTTCTTTGTTTACTTTACCCTTCAGAATTCCCTTTATTGCCATCTGGCCTAATTTCTATCCCTTACATCACACCCAATCAATCCTCTTTTTTTATTTTACTAGTATAGCTACTACTCCCCTGTTAGCCACCTCTGACCCCCAATGCCCACCCTATGGACTTCTTATGGCCAGGGAAATAGACATAAGCCTTATTCATTCCTTAGGTCAGCAAACATATTGAAAACTACACGGAGTCAGGCACTAAACAAGGTGCTGGAACCTCAAAAAGGAACAGCAATTCCTGCGCTCAAGAAAGACAAATTCTAGGTAGAGGGAAGATAGACAAGTAAACAACTTTGTAAAAATGTGTTACCACAGGCATGAATACTGAGTGCTATGGATTTGAAAAATACTTTTTGTTAGAGAGATGGGAGTATCCAACTCCAGCTGTGTGTGTGTGTGTGTGTGTGTGTAAAGAAGGTGATAGGTGATAGTCGTGTGAGTCTTGAAAAATGAATGGAAGTTTACAAGGCAGGAGTGAGATGAGAGTGGTTTTGCAAAGTGAGAGATGGAAGGCTTTTCCAGGTAAAGTAAACAGCATAATACAGAAAACTTAGCTGCTTTTTCCCATGGCCTCTTTCTTCATTTATTTCTGCTCTCCCTCCCCTCGCATCTTACCTAACTTACTCCCCCGGCCTCCTCCCCAGCTCCAGAAGGCACAGGGGCTAAATAGTTCCTAGAGGGAGGCAGTCGTACTATTAAAGTGAATTAGTCTGAAATGTTTTTAAATAATATATGAGACATTTTGGTGGCTGTACTCTGTAAACTGATGTAGAAAATTGTCTGTTCAGTGAGTATTTATTGAACACCTGGCATTTGGGAATTGGTGATAAAAGGGACATAGTCTCTGTGCCTGCAGTGGTTGCATTCTAGAAGGGAACACAGATATTAGACAAATAGTTTTAAGATGACAAGTCCTAATGTGGAAGTGTAGAGGATGAAGTGGGAGAAAAAACAGGGTATCCATATATTATCAGAGTGTAGAGAGTGAGAGGGAAGGTGACATGACACATTCTAGAGATCTGAGTGAGGGATGGATTATGTAGAGTCTCGCAGACCAGGGTTACTCAAAGTGCAGTGCTGGTTTAAAACTATTTGTAACTATTTGTGATGGTCCACATGAGATAAAGAGCAAATGTTTAGAAACTCATTGCATTTTGACATTACCACAATATCTGAGCACGTGGTCAGTGTGGTTTGCATCTTAAGGTCTATGTAGAGTCTCCTCTAATGGTACCTTGTGATAATAGAAAAGCATTCTGGAATAAATATCTAGATTAAGAAGCTTGTAGTTTACCACACTCCTTCCTTCACAAGAAAGTTTCATTATGAGAAAAATGGCAGCTGAACTAGATGGTGTGTTCAGTGACAGTAAAAATTGTGAGCTATGTTCATGCTAATGTGTTAAATTCTATATTATTCTCTTTATTATGTGATGATGTGAAGGATATGAAGGCCGATCATAAGCAACTGTTTTGCATGTAGAGATTGAATGATTATAGAAGGAAAAGGTTCTGTTGAGAAAGTTTGAACACAACAGAAACTCAGTCTGTCTGCAAGATAAGAAATTTGTTTTATCTCAACATTTTAAACCTGTAAATTGGACAGTACAGATTTGTTTATGTATCTGACATGTTTGATATATTCAATGATCTAAGTACATCTATGCAAGGAAGAAATGCAAAATATGTCTCAATAACAGATAAAACTGAAGGGAAAAATTGAGAGAAGCTTGGAAGAGCAGTTTCTATAGATTGTTATGACATGTCCCATGATTTAACAAAAAGTATCAGTGGGATAATTGATGATCTGGTATTGCACATCTGTGACTGCCTTACAAAGTTGATTGAATATTTGGATTTTTACTTTGTATCAAAAGAAGATGCATGCATAAAAAATAGTGGATCCAGAATTCTTTTAAATTTTTGAAAGTTGATATAAATTTAACGATGAATTTACATGATAAATTATAATTGTTTACTGATAAAGGATTAAAGATGGATTTTCAACATAGAGCATCATTTGCTTCACTTTAGGCAAAAATGAAAGACAAATATCTTGAACTTACTGTAATTCATTTTCTTTCTTTCCTGTCAATATACCCCTGTGAGACTGATTTTTCTTTTATGCATGTTAATAAAACAAAATATAGATGTATGCTATCCCCTAAGAGTAGCATTATCATCAATCCAACCTAGATAAGTTAACAAGCATAAAACAAGCTCAACTATTGATATACACAGTGTTCATTCCAAGTGTGTATAATGCAATTTAATACAGGGAATTTCTATTTTATTTATATTTTTTGTTATTTGTGATTGTGAATAACAACAATTATGGGCATAATCAGCAATTCTCCATTTTAATCTCATAATGCACACTCTCAATAAATAGTGTATATAGTTTCTTCAGTGTTTCCTATTAGGTTTGTTCTGTTTAGATTTATTGAAATGTAATTTAGGCCTGCTGTTTTTCTGTCTTCTAAAATTTATTTTTTAAAAGTTCATTTTATTATACTTTAAACACATAACATTTTAAATATCTAATCTGTTGATTTACAAGGATTGGAGACTAAAAATTAGTCTGTCTCTTCAATGAAACTAGATAAGAAAATGGGTATGTTACCACAGATAGTTTGAGAAACACTTCTGTAGGCAAGTTTGGGATTTTGAACATTGTCCCAAGGGCAGGAAGAAGCCTTTGAATATATAATGATAGCTGTTATTTTCATTATTTAGGATGCTATGTGAACATTCACAATTAGGCAGCTTAGGAGACCCTTACTGTTGGCCTTCGTAGGTGCTTGGAACAGGAGCACAGCTAATCCCAAGTCCTGTAGCTGCTTGGTTTAAAATACTACAAGCGTCTCCTCTACAAGCACTTGTGACGTCGTACAACTCTGAGTGCTAAAAAGGCACCAACCAGATCCCAGAAACGTTGTGTAAAATAATGTTAGTAACTGTCATTTATGTGAGGGGTGTCCTCCTATGCTAAGTTATTCTTAGCAAAATTGTGATTATATGATTATGTATAATTACTAAACATGTGAAAGGTTAATTTGGCTTTGTTTTATTTAGAATAGAATTTTGGAGCTAAAAAGGGGTTGTCATATTTACTTTTATCTCTGATGGAGAAAATTGAGGCTCAGAGAGGTTTTAATAGAAAGAACTGATGAAGAGTTTGGGTCTTAAAGGCAGAGGTTGGAGTTAAGCCACCACAAATCAAGGACCACTTGAGGCTACCAGAAGCTGTAAAAGGCAAGAAAGGATGCTCCCCTCGCAGCTGCAGACCATGTCCTTGATTTCTGATTTCTAGCTTCCAGAACTGTGAGAGGATAAATTTCTGTTGTTTTAAGCCATTTTGTGGTAATTTGTTATGGCAGTCCTAGCTAACTAATACATGTACTGACATGGTGTCATGGATACGTTTCTTGGTATGTGAATTTCCAAATGAGTTAAATTAATGCCCTTTCCAGGATTATGAGGTTTGGGTCTTGGAATCCAAAGGTTAAAATTCAAAGTTCAACTGTGCCACTAACTTATTGTTGACCTTACACAGGTCACTTAATTTCTCTATGCCTTGGTTTCTTCATCTGTGATAGTTTGATGATAATAATCATAGTATTTAATTTATAGTGCTATCATAATGATCAAATAAAATAATCCATGAAACCAGGTGCTTTTTATGTGTTAGATATTTTCATGACTATGTTGAGGATGGTAGCACGGTAATGATGATGGAGAAGATCCTTTGACCTGTCCACTTGGCAGTAGAAATCTGGAATGTTCTCTGTCACTCTGATGATATTTTACCTCCATGCTAGTCATTCCACTAAGCTATTCATTCACTTGTGCACCTTTGTGGATTGACCTTCACATATGGATCCCTTTATCAAATGCTCACATCGTTAAGATGAAATCCTACTCCCCATCACACCCATAGTTTCTTAACAAGGTGGTAGCCTCACAAGTTTGCCCTGTGACTCACCTAGTACAGGACAATTGCCAGGGGTTAGAAAGGGAAGCACAGCACTGTGAACATACTGTTGGAATTCGTTACTGAGACATATTTGAAAATAAGTCTTCAGTCTTTAAATTGTAGTGTCCTTTGCCAATATAGTCAACAAATATATCTATGCAATTACTAAAGTATATTGCTCTTAGGGCTGCTCAAGGCAGGGTATGGAACGACATTCTAAGAATTTGAATAAGAGGGAGAAGAAAATTTATTTTAGCTTTTTAAAAACATATAAACACTGAGCCCCAAACTGACTGCCTTGAGTGTGCTGCCATGACTGAGATGCAAGCTTGCTCTTACAGAGCTAGTGGAAACAGTGGAAAATCTTTTTCTGGCCCAGAATCCTGACCCATAGGAGGAAAAAGTCTGTCATGGAAGTAGAAAGAAAATTTTCAGGGAACAGTAACATGTAACTATGTTATAAATCAAGATGAACAAAAAATTCAATAATAAGACAAAATGATGCTGATGACAACAACACAATAATAATAATATTGAATACTTTGGCTGTTAGGGGACATGGTCCTAACCTACCTGGGCTCCTGAGTGGCAGAGCTGAGCACAGGGGGCCCTTTGCCCGGGAGTCCTGTGGGAGAACTTGAAGAACATGATCTCTCTGGAGAGCACATATTGCATATGGACCTGCCAGATACTGGAATATGCAGAATTTTGGCAATATCTCCTTCCATGGCTCCAATTGCTTACCTGAGCTACCCCCAAACTTGATTTTAGGAAGATCTCTCCCTTGGCTTCAATTACTGGCTTCAGTCTATTTGACTTTGTTATTTGGGTATCTGGTAGATCTATCAAACTCAAAACTCTCTGTCCAGAGTGGCAGGGCAGAGGGAACAAGAATGGTGTCCTCTGAGTGAGGAATACCTCTGAAGGGTAAATGGCAAAGGTTAAGGGGAATTTGTACACCAGTAAGTAGCACTCTTGATTTGAAACGGTAATAATGGAAAAGATCCTTTTTCCACTACTCTCCTGACAAAATGTGTGCATCTTTAGGGGTAGTGATATTGAGGGGGATAATTTTGAATTGAATTTAAACTGGAAATTACCTGACAAAAATAGAAGTAATTAAATCATCCTGTAATTCAGGCTGGTGTGCTCAGGGGTTGAGCATCAACCTATGAACCAGGAAGTCTTGGTTCAATTCCTGGTCAGGACACATATCCAGTGGCGGGGGTGCCGGAGGCAGCTGATTGATGGTTCTCTCCTTGATGTTTCTCTCTCTCTCCCTTCCTCTCTGAAATCAAGGAAAATACTTTCAGGGGGGAAAAAGAAATAGCTATAGTGGAGTGGTTAAGACAATCAACTCTGAAGTCATACCACCCATGTTTTAAATCTGGCTTCACGACTATCAGTTATGATTCTATTTAACTTCTTTGTGCCTCACTTCTTCATCTGTACTATGGGTATCTCATAGGGTATTAAGAGAATCAGTGAGTTAATGCCCTAAGAATAATTCTGACACACTGTACTCAATATTCAGCACCCTTCACCAGTGCACTCAATATAAGTAGTTATTCTTTCATCAGGAAAAAGATGAGGTCCTAAGAGAAATATGAGGTGTAGAAGTAAAGTTACATTTTTTCACACCTGAATTTTGTCAATTAAAATAACATGTCTACAGAAGGACACCATATACTACTACAGCCAAGCTAAAGAAGAAAATAATTTGCTGTGTGGATAAAGGAAGTAGAAAAGCAAAATGTTGAAAAATATACCTGTGATGCTGGTAAAATAGTTGTCAGTCACATTGATACATTTTGCTGTGGGAGAGGGAGGAAATGGAAGGAAATGGGAAAAGAATGTTTGTGCTTTATCCTAAGTTGGAGGTGTTTTGAGGCACATTCTTGTGTACAATCAATAACAACCTGAAGTTCTGAGATAAATAACAAGTGAAAATAAGTTGTCAATTTCTATTCCTTGCTAAAAAATTATGTTATAAAACTGCTGCAAATTTTACACAGGAGGTTTTACTCAGAAACTTGGGTCTCCATCAAAAACCTTATAAAAACAACAAAAACAATCTTATTCTGAGCATTCCAGTAACTGTTTGTGTATGTACTTAGCTATACTGTAAGCAGTTGGTTTGTATGAGATGGTTAAAAAGACCAAAGATAAAAGGTTTATTTTTGTGTGTCTATGAAGTACTTGGTTTGTCTGAGATGGTTGAAAAGACCAAAGATAAAAGGGTTATTTTTTTCCTTTTTTGTCTATTTTTTTGGTTCATTTTATGTATGTGTGAAACAATGTTGTCCAACAATAAACCAGAATTTTATTTTGCTCAGTTGTTCTAACACAAGAATTATTTGTTGAACCCATTTTGAATATATAGTAGTGATCTAGAGATAGAAGAGGCAGACTTTTGCCATATCTTAGCAATAGATAGAGTGTTCTGTAGAAGTTAATGAGGATATTTTGTATGCCTTGGAGGGTTATGGCCTCTTGATCAATAACTTCATACTTTCACTCTAGTAAATTCTAAGATATAATAGCTACCATTTATTGATCGCTTACTATTGCCAGACACTTACTGGATACATTTTTATACATTATTCTTGTATTGAATAAATACTGACACCTACAATGTGCAAGGCACTGTTGAAAGTATTAAAAATAAAGAGATGAAGTCCTTGTCGGTGTGGCTCAACTGTTTGGAGTATTGTCCTGTGTACTGAAGGGTCTCAGGTTCGATTCACAGTCAGGGCACACACCCAGATTGTGGGTTTGATCAATTGTCGGGGTGTATGTGGGAAGCAGGCAATTGATGTTTCTCTCTCCTCTCCCTTCCTCTCTGTCTCTAATCAATAAAAACATATCCTCAGGTGAGGATTTAAAAAGAAAGAAAGAAAAAAATGAAGGAAGAAGTGAGTAAAACTTGTGAAAAATGGAGTGGGGAGACATACTAAGAAGTAAGGAAATCTATACTATTAAAAAGGGTAATATGCTAATTAGACTGGGTCGACTGGACATCTTCCGGTCGTCCAGTCCTCTTTCCAGACAAAGCCACGGTGGCAGAGGCCAAGGCAGAGGTGGTTAGGGGTGATCAGGCTGGCAGGGGAGCAGTTAGGGGAGGTCAGGCCAGCAGGGGAGGGCGGTTAGGGGCGATCAGGCAGGCAGGCAGGCAGAGCGGTTAGGGGCGATCAGGCAGGCAGGCAGGTGAGTGGTTAGGAGCCAGTGGTCCCAGATTGTGAATTGGATGTCCGAGGGGTCCAGGATTGGAGGGGGTGCAGGCCAGGCTGAGGGACTCCCCCTACCCCGTGCATGAATTTCATGCACTGGGCCTCTAGTATATAATAAATATAGGAAAGAAAGGAGATAGGAAATGTTGTGTATGTATATATGGGGGGCTCCAATTTTAAATAGGGTCATTTCCTGTCCTGATGCCAGACAGATGTGTCCCAAATAGCCTCACCCTGGTACTGGAGCTCAGAGGAAGCAGGGCCTTGTAAGTTCAGTTCATGGTGCTGGCCTTTTAAGAGGAACAGCTGGCCTCCGTGTCACTGAGCTCCAACCTGCACTGGTTTTTACAGCCTGTAGTTACAGGGACTTCTTTTCCCAGCTCTGGGACCCTGGGATGGGGCTCTGGTGTGGGTTTCACTGGGACCTCTTGCTCCTCCGGGCAGCCTCCGCAGAGAAAATCTCCCTCTCAATTAAAAAAGTGGCACCCGTGGGTGCCAGACCAGCCTGTTCTGCGCCTTCACACCTCCTACCAGTCTCAGTGTGCTTCCTCCCTTACATCTCTAGTTGTAGGACTTTCATTCATCCAGCTTTCTGGTAGTTCTGGATGATGGTGGTTCTGTGTTTTAGTTGTAATTTTGATGTGGTTGTGGGAGGCAGCGAGTACAGGTGTTTACCTATGCCACCATCTTCTAATTGTTCTCACAAATATCTTTTGAGAAAATGAATAAATCAGGAGAACAAGGCTTAAGTGCTGCTCTAAATTAATTACTTGTGTGATTTTGAACAAATTATGTGACTTATCTGTGTGTGCTGGTTTGCAAACTAAGAACTTTGTAAGCTTTCCTACTATGTGATTATGTACTATGGCCAGACTCCCACGTCCATTCATTACTTAGCACTGTGAATGTTGGGAGTCAGTCCTCACAGGGAAAGAATAAGAATGACCGGAACACCCCCTGCACCGTTCACACATTGATTTATCTGCTCACTCAGCAGCTCTATCTTTGTGTTTGTATTCTCAGTTGCAGCCTTTGGCCAAGACAGTAGAACTAGAGATAGAGGCTGGCCCTAGCTGGATGCCAGACTTGAGTTATTCTTCCTATCAGAGGATTTGACGATATGTGTGTAGAGACACTCTGGCCCAGCTCACATTGAACCTGGGTCCCTACTAGCCTATAAGACACTAACATAAAATCCTTGTTATTGAGCCACACATTTGGGAAACTTGGTTTGGACTTTCTGTCTAGAAACTACATGTCCATCAAAATGAAGATTCTAATGTCAGTAGTTAAGCGCTAGCAAGATTTGTGTGATGAGTCAGGAAAGAATTTGAATTATTGTGTCTTGAGGCCTGACCATAATAAATTTCCTTTCAGGTGTGGGCTATGTGTAGCCTTAGAAAAAGAAAATTATTTTTGATGATAGCAGAGGTAGAATCAAATAAAAATCTTCCTTTGAAAATGGAATTTTTAATGACTTCTGTATTTACCATTTCTGGAGTTAAGTTTACAGGATGAAGGGAGATATCGGATATAAGTAAAACTGGTTTCTGGATATTACTGAGAATATACTGGCCTTTAGCTTTTCTGGGGAGGGTTACTTTGACTCTTAATGTTAGACAAAGCTCTGTATTATAATAGAAAACCTTAAGCAAGGCCAGAAGCTGGCAGATGGGCTGGGTCCACGTGAACACTTCATTCTGTTCAGTTGAACACTGAGTACTGCAGCTCCTGACAAAAGCAGCCAGTGCTCACTCTGCTTGTCTATTGGCAGTTAAAAATAAGGCTGCATGGTGGGATAAGTTTTTAAACCTATGACTCATGGCTTTTGGAGCCTGATAACATTTGATAATCCAGTAAATCAGTCCTGTGCTCAGAACACCATATATATACTAGTGGCCCATTGCATGAAGATTCATGCAATAGGCCTTCCTTCCCCTGGCTGCCAGCACCGGTTTTCCTCCGGCACCCGGGACCCAGGCCTGTGGTCTGGCCACAGCAGCGAGGCTTGGCTTCTCCGTTCTGGCTGCTCCCAGCCCCTCCTTTTTTCTTTTTCTTTTTCCAGCTCCTCGAGCAAAGGCCAAGGCTGGCTGGAAGCCTGGATTGCTCCCGGCGACCCAGGCCTCCAGCCCCTCCTTGAGCGGAGTCCAGGGCAGGAGAGTCGCCGGGAGCAACCCAAGCCTCCTGCTTGCTCCAACTCCGTGACCGCCACCATCTTCAGTCGTCTTCAGTCTTCACCCTGCACCTGCATATGCATATTAACCGCCATCTTTGATGGGTTAATTTGCATAGTCATTCTGATTGGCTGGTGGGTGTAGCAGAGTGGCGGAGTGACAGAGTGATGATTAATTTGCATGTTTCTCTTTTATTATATAGGATTAACCAATAAGGCTCACTAACTAACAGTGCTATTGTGTTGTTGTTGTTTTTTGTTGTTGTTGAGATATAGTTGACATATAACATTAGTTTTAGGTATATCAGTGCTAGTTAGTTACCTATATTCACATTTTCAGTTCTCTTTCCCTTGCCTTTTCCTATGGAATTGTTTCAATTACCATTATTTTGCACTATGCTAACTACATCACAAGGGGAATGACAGAAACAGGCCAACCCTGATGTAGCACATTTGAATGTGATAGCAACAGGAAGAACTAGCATTTGTATACTGCATGGCACTTTTTGAAGAGTACTTGAGCCTTGGTGGCCCTGTGATAGATAGGCTTTTATTGTGATGCTAGTCTGATAACAGGTAGTGGGTGGTTGTATCAGGCTCAGGAAAGAGGTAAGACAGAGACTTGACCCAGAGCTCCTGACCAAGTTCCAAGCTTGCTTCTTTTTGCCGTGTTGCCTTTAGAACTGTGTTTGAAGCAACACTTCTCTTATTTTCTTAGAGAGTTTCAGTTGAGTTTTGTGAGTAGTTCAAAGTGTATGGAGGCTATAAAAAATGTTGATTGTAACCTATTCTACTCCCATGTCCCGAATGGGCATCTCTTTTACCTTCTATTGTCAACAAGTGAAGATGAGTGTGCCTTGGAAGGAAAGTCACCTTTGTTAGGTAAATTTTCTTCTCCCACTTACCAGAGAAATACAGAAAGAAACTGAGTAGCCTGGCATGAGGCGAAGAGCTGAAGGAGTAGCTTTCTCCCAGAGAGAAGTGATGGCAGAGGCCATTGGTCCTTTTCTGGGCCCTTGCCCCACAGATCTGGCAATCAAACATCATATATGAGTCTCCATCAATCTGGCTAACACTGTTTCCCCTGCTCTGATGATTTCCTGAGACCCTGCCTCACCAACTTACAGGCCCAACTTAAACTGTTTTCAGTGGCTTTTCCATACAAACAGCCTATCTTGATTCATGATTTGACCTTTCCTAAAATCTCTCAAACAAGCAGCATCTGGCCTTGGCATGCCCCATACCTCTCACTAAGAGGCCCTAGGCCTGGCACAAGCAGCAACCTGCCTTGGTTTTCAGCTTGTCCTCACCTGGGCATCAATAGGCCTAGCACAAGTAGCAGCCATCTGCAGATTCCTTTGTAGATCATGCTGGGTGACCTTGGGCAGGGTACAGGGGATGCTGATCTTGGCTTCCACCTTTTGGGAGTCCCCAGAGCCAGCACACTCAGTGGAAAGCATCAGACCATGTGGAAGCACTACCCTACCTCCTCCACAAGGGACGCTCTCAAGGTTGGACTCAGCACACCAGAGCCCTGTTAAAGTAAGTCCAGCTCTGTGGGGTCAGCCCCTGCCCAGCTAATTCTCCACGGTGCTTGCAGCTGGTCCTCACAGCCAATAAGCCTGGGAGTAAATCCCTCCCATTGAATTGCCAACAGCAATCAAGACTCAAGTACAACAGGAGTGTGTACATAGCTCATGCAGGGGTGCACCAGAAGTGCCCAGCTCAGGTGATCGGTGAGGCTGTGCCAAAGGACCCTGCACAACACCTACTACATTAGGCCACTCTACCATTCCTGGGAGATGTAGAAGCTCTACCTAATTCATAGAACAAATGCAGGGGGGCAGTCAAAATGAGGAGACAAATAAATGTGTCCCAAAGAACAGAACAAAACTCCAGGAAAACAACTAAACGAAATGAGACAAGCCATCTATTAGATGCAGAGTTCAAAATACAGGTTAGAAGGATGCTCAATGAACTTAGGAGTAGAGTAGATGAACTTAGTGAGAACTTCAATATCATAAGAAAGGACATGGAACTTGACCAGTGTGGCTCAGTGATAGAGTGTTGTCCCATGAACCAGGAGGTTATGGTTTGATTCCCAGTCAGGGCACATGTCTGAGTTACAGGTTTGATCCCTGGTAAGGGGTTTGCAAGAGACAGTCAATCAATGATACTCTCTCATCATTGACTATATATATATCCCTTCCTTTAGGAAATCAATAAAAACACATTTTTTAAAAGGACATGGAGCTCTGACCAGTGTGGCTCAGTTGCTTGGAGCATCATCCTGTGCACCAAAAGGTTGACAGTTAGATTCCTGATCAGGGCACATACCTAGGTTGCAGGCTCATTCTCCAGTTGGGGTGTGTATGGGAAGCAACTGACCGATGTTTCTCACATGGATGTTTTTCTCTCGCCCCCTTCCTTTCTCTCTAAACTCAATAAAACATACCATTGGGTCATGGTCTATTTCTTAGAAGTACTCACTGCTAATATAGTGATACTTCAAACTCTAGTCTTTTTTCTCTGCTACTATTTAATTTTAAGAAGTCCATTCATCTGTCAGGTTTAATAGTATTCAGTGGGAGAAAGAGGGTGAAATATGCTTATTCTATCTTAGTAAGAATTAGAAAATCATGTCATTCTTTAAATTTTGAAAGCTTTTAGGTCTTATTTATTTAATATTTCCTATAATACTGTATGCTTCCATTTTCTCTCGTCTTTTATTCATATCTATAAGTAGTTGTGTGTTGGGTTTTCTAATTCTAATATTCATATTTTATTCATGTTTTCCTTTTTTTATTATTTTTGCCAAATTTTCCATAATATTCTCAGATCTAATTTTTTCTCAGATATTTTTGTTCACTAATTTTAGTTCCATTTTATCTTCTGCTTATTATAGCAATAGGTTTTATCAATATTGCTTTTCAATATATTTTTATTTTTAGAAGTTCTATTTGCTTTCTTTTGCAATCTGCTTAATCTTTTCTCAACAATACTGTTATTTTCTATCCTCTAAAATAACTCTGATTATTTAAATATATTTTATACTTTTAACCACATTTATTGAGTAATAAAATTATGATTCTGAGTTCATGAGAATTCATACCAATTCTCATTTTCTCTGTGTGTTCCTATCTTTCATGTTATTTTATTTTAATGCAATTTATTATTACTAGAGGCCCGGTGCACAAATTCGTGCATGGGTGGGGTCCCTTGGCATGGCCTGTGGGGATTGGGCCAAAACCAGCAGTCCAATGCCACCTGCTGCTCCTGCCTGCTGCTCCTGCTTATCCAGGCCCACTGAGCCTGCTGCTGCCTAGTGACACTTGCCAGCCATGAGCCCTGCATCTGGCACTGGTCCAGAAGGGGATGGAGGTGGGGCAGGGACACGATCAGCCCTCCAGGCAGAAGGTGGGACACTCTTGCCAGGGCTTGGGATCCGGATCCTTCCCACTGATGTTTGCACCAATTGTTGGGAGCCACCTGGCAGTCACTTTTATATTGGTTCTTCCTTGTGGAGCGTCTAGGGAGGGGAAGCGACTGCGGTGCCTGAGGCCAACTTCCAGGAGGCTGGTGGCACTGTCAGGATCGTGCCAGCGATGTTGGTCCATTGGTGCCTGGCCCGTTCTTCAGAGATTGGACCTGCAGGGCTACTGAGGGAGTGTGTGGCTGCTGGGTTGGAGCATCGCTGGGATGGTTCAGTCAGCTGATTAGCACTCCTGCTGTGGGAGTGCACTGACCACCAAGTGGTCAGTGCATGTCATAGCAACCAGTCGACTGGTCATTCGGTTATTCGGTTGCTTAGGCTTTTATATATGTAGATTATTTTATTGTATTCTTATTCTCAAAAGAAAATTTCCTCTTTTATTCCAGAGATTGTGGACGGTCCCTGAATAGGACTTTTATATTTTCTTCTTCAGGAGATTCTGGGAATTTTATGCTACTTTCTGATTTTAGAATTTCTATACCAGTGAGGAGTATAATTTTGGATATTGTATCTGCAAGTGGCAAGTAGCAAAGCTTGGGATTCAACATTTATTATAGATGTTTCCCACCTATGGTCACATGTAGCTGGCAAGCATTTTTGTCACTTCTTAGGCCAATGTGCAAAAATTTTAAAGTTTCTTAATTTGGGTAGTATAATTCTTCAAAGATTCCTCTTTTTATTAGAGGAATCAGTAACATTTTCACATCTTCTGGCTTTGGCCATAATTCATTGTTTCTAGTTCTTGTGTGGACATTAGAATCCTACCCTATTGTCTTAGTGTCCCTATTGAGTCTGAAACCCTATGTCCTACCCTCTCTTAACCATTGCATCAGCCACTCCTTTCTTCACCAATCTCCAACTAGCTCTTTATCCCCTTAGCACCTGAGGATTTTTTTCTTTATTTTTTTAAAATTCAAAACTCATATATGAATAAAAAATTCTTGAACATTTTATTTAGCTTTGATATGTATTTATGGTAGAAGGGGAGCTGGTCAGGATCATAGAGTCTACCATTTTCAATGATCTCTTTATTATGTGGTTAGTAATTATATTATTTTCATGTGAATATTGAGCAAACCACCACAAATTTAGTGGATTAAGACAACAAAAAATTATTATCTTATAGTTTTGTAAAAATGTATTATCTTATAGTTTAGGAGTCTAAAGTGGACCTCACTGGGCTAAAATCACGGTATTGGCAAGGCTGTGTTTCTTCTGGAGGCTGCAGGGAAGAATCCTTCTCCTTGTAATTTTTAGCTTCTAAGTGCTGCTCCTATACTTGGCTCTTAGCCTTCCTATATTCCTCTATCTTCATAGGGGGGACAAATTCTTTTCTTATTAAACTACTCTCAACTTCTCTCTGCCTCGATCTTCCACATTTGATAACCTCCGTGACTAGACTGGACACACCCAGGGAATCCAGGATAATCTCTCTATTTTATGGTCAGCTCACTAGCAGTCTTAAGTCCATTTGCAACCTTAAATCTCTCTTGCCACTTAAAATAACATTCACAAATTGTAGGGATTAGGACATGGACATGTATTTTTTTTGTGGGGGGGCGGGTGGGTCAGGGAAGAGGAGGAAGACATTATTATTCCTACCATAATGATTGCAAGCAAAAATTTTCACATTGTCTAAAGGAAGTTAGAGTGTATGTTGATTTTACACATAAGACAATCACAACATGAAGGGATGCGATAAAGGTACCAATATGGTTGTAAAGTTTTTGTATTTCAATTGAAGTGGTGGTAACATATATGGGATTCCAGTAGATGGTGAAAAGTTAAGTAATTTATTGTTTTCCCTAGAACACCATTTTTATTTTATTTTTGTAGCTAGAGAAATCTAAATTTAGTTTATTTTTATTGCATTATTTTGGGTGACATTGGTTCACAAATCCATATGGGTTTCCAATGTAAAACTCAATCAAACATCATCTGCACACTGCATCATGTGCCCCTTGCCCCAAGCAAAGTTTTTTCCATCCTCATTTCCCACTCCCCTTTGCCCACCTCCACCTACCCTCAGCCCCATTTCCCTCTGGCTATCACCACACTGTTGTGTGTGTGTGTGTGTGTGTGTGTGTGTGTTTATATTTAATCTCTGCCTTTTTTCATCCAGCTCCTAACCCCTCTCTCCTCTGACAGCTGTCAGTCTTAGAACACTAATTTAAAAGTTATATAAAAAGATATAGTTAAAAGATGTATAGATAAAATGAAATACTAAAAATACTAGCATTTAGTGGGTAGAGACCAGGGGTGCCATTAATCATCCTACATGGCACAGGACAGTCCAAGTTAAAAATATCAATAGCTCTAAGGTTGAAAACCCCTCCCAGGTGAAGAACCTCTGCCCTAACAAATACAATGATTAACCTGTAGTATGGTTTTCCAAAGCTTTGCATTTTACTTTTATAGAAACTACTCTCTATGTACTCATATTTTAATGGTTTCCATATCTATATATATAAAAGGCTAATATGCTAAGTGTCCCTCCCACTGTCTGACTGGTTGCTATGAAATGCACTGACCAACAGGAGGCAGATGCTCAATGCAGGAATTGCCATGATGTGCACTTGACATTTACAGAGAAATGGCAGTGTGGACCTGGCACTGACAAAGCAACATTCAGCTTTCCCCAAGTGGGACACAGGCCCTGCCATCACTCGAAGTGACAGCACACCAAATGGCAACCAACACTGCCAAGACCCCATGGCACAAAATGTGGCCCAAATGTGGGAATGGTGGCTGTGGCTGCCAGATAATGCCGTCACGTAGCAATGCCCGGCTTCCTCTCCCTAGCGACGACTAGCCTCCTTTCAGTTTCTTCAGGAACATGACTTGCTTTATAGCCAGGTGGAAACATGTCACACATTAACCAAATGTCTGTGAAGCATTTTTCTGT
Source organism: Myotis yumanensis (assembly GCF_028538775.1). Classification (NCBI taxonomy): domain Eukaryota; kingdom Metazoa; phylum Chordata; class Mammalia; order Chiroptera; family Vespertilionidae; genus Myotis; species Myotis yumanensis. The sequence goes on from NW_027223754.1 coordinate 168,985,173, forward strand.
GCTTCATCTCATTTGATCCTCACAGAAGTCCTGGAGTAGGTAGGTAAGAGACTCGGAATCCTATTTTCTTTTCATTAGCCGGAAAACGGAGATTTAGAAAGTTTAGAAACTTGACCCGACTGAAAAGAAGTAAGAAATGGTGGACCTTGAAAATGACTTCAGGTTTTCTCATATGCAGAATATAGTCAAACACTGTTGCAGTTAAATATTTTACCCTTTGTTCTCCCTGCATGATCTACAATAATAATCTGCTTTGTGTTGATATTTACTGCTGTGTTGCTGACAATTACCTGAAAGAGAAGTTGGGCTGCTTCACTGGGCTGGAAAAGTTTTACATCAGAAAGCAGGTCTAATCAAGCAAGTTTATTCTATATCTATAAAAGGCTAAGTTGACTTGCACATGCACGATACATATAAAGCTCTCGCTTGCACCAATCACATGCGTATGTTTCAATCTGTCATTGTCAATCGTGAATTTGGTTGACACTTCTATTATAGAGAAAGGGCGAATTGCGATATTAAAATATTTCTTCTAATTCATTTCCTTTCAATGTGCACGAATCTGTGCACTGGGCCACTAGTATCATATTATTACAGTAGCAGGTTAAGCTGAATAATTTTGGGTACAAAATACCACTCTTCTAGAGGGAGCAAAAGTGTGTGTGTGTGTGTGGGGGGGGGGATACTAATGACAAGCTTACAAACCACCAGATTTCAGCATGTCATATGTGAGAGTCAGAGAGATTGAGGGTACCCCAGATTCTATGATTTGGTAGAGTAAAAGTAGGTTAGAAGAACTTTTACATGTAAATATGGATGTATCAGTATATGTACTTTTCTATCTCATTTTATCTTCCAATAGCATTTTAGGTAATGGGATTATTTAAAATGTATTTTATGGAACGTCTGTAGATTCTTATTGCAATTCAATATTTTAGATGTAATCCTAAAGATCTTTAATTCCCTGATGAATATTGTTCTTTGAATTAATTCAATTCAATTATATTATTTTTATTTTGTATAGCTTTGCAAATGTAGGAAGATTCATGCAACAATACTTTAATATGTAAGTATTGAAATATTTCTCAAAGTTCACAAAATTAGAAATAGAATTAAATGGAACAGTTGATATGGAGAGATAATTAAAAATTAACTTGGAAAAGCTTCTAGATCCTGTTTTTTTCCCCTTAAAAATTCCAAGGGCAAAGTCAAAAATGTCCCACTCATCTCATTATAGTATACTATAGTACACTTTGCTCCGAAGGAGCCTCAGACCCTAACCAGGAGGTATTCTGGTAACCAACTCTGTAGGATCCTGTTGGAGAACTCAGAATCTACCTGTATGGATGGAAAGTTAAGAAACTCAGTTGAACTTGTATAGATTAACATTTTAATCGCTTTGAAACATAATATTTTTAATATGGGATTTGAAGATCATTATTCAAATTCACCTCAAAATTTTAGGGCTATGTTGAAAGTATTATATGCCATCGGCCTTGAATATACTTTTGCCTGCTGAGAATTAGATCTTAAATGATCTCACTGTTATGGTTCTGGCATGTATGGTGAAAGGATGGGTAGAGAGCATTCATGAATATGATCAACCGTGGGGAGGGGGGGCTTTTCTCTCTTTCCCACGTTCAGGTTTCTCTCTCTAGTCCATCCATATTTTTCTGTCTATGTCTGTCTATCTATCTATCTATCTATCTATCTATCTATCTATCTATCATATATTATCTATTTCTTTTCTGGTGGGCAGACACACTGGCCCTGCTGCCCTTGCCTCCTGCCAGGTGCTTGTCCTGGAGAACTAGAGCCCTGGTCTCCCTACTGTTTGGCAAGGGGGCGCGCGAGGTCCCGGAGCTGTCCAGCAGTTCCTGGCTAAGTTCTTCCTGGTTCTCTCCGCACCTGGGAAGCTCTCCAGCGCCCCGCCCCTGGCACGGATCCTCCCCTCCAGGGCTCCCAGGGCTTCCTAGGCTTGCCACCCGTCTCCGCCAGTCTCCCTCTAGCGTGCGTTGGCAGCCCTCCTCTGCACGCCCCTCAGAGGGAGTCCTCTCTGCAGCGCCCGGGCTGCTCGGGAGCCCCGCGCAAGATCCTTCGTGGGCTTTTCTTTCCTTTGCCAAAAGGGCGGGCGAGCGTGTCTCCTTCTAGTCTTGCCCGCTCTGCTGTTGGTCCTTTCTCTCTGTCTTTCAAGACACGCGCCCGAAATCAAGGGGTAAGAAGAAAGACCACCCATCAACTTAGCACCTTGCATGTACATCTTTCCATCCGGAGAGGAGGCTGGCTTTGCCCAGGTCAGCCAGGGAGTAAGGGAGGAGGAGGGTGGTAGCTGCAGCCACTCTGGGACTGGCTAGATGGGTCTTGGAAACCTAGGAGCCGGTGCGGGAGAGGGACGCACAGCGCCGGGCCTCGCCCTCGGCGGTCCCTCCCTCCTCCTCCTCTCCCCGCCTCCGAGGTCCCGCCCCGCCCTCCCCAGAGGAGCTGTCTCTCCACCGAGCGTCTTCTGTGCTCTCTCCATTGTCTCTGTCTTTACAACAGGTTTGGGCGCTGGGAAGACGGGCGGGTGCTGGGCTGCCCCATCCTAGGCTTTTTGGGGGGCCGCCTCCCTCCTTCCGGGTGTGCGTGCCTTCTGCTGCCTTTATTCCGGCTCAGGAGCTAATTTCCCCGCAAAGCAGCCTCCGGGCAAGTCTCCCCTCCTCTGGGCCCCTTCCCAGCCCGCCCGCTTCCTGGGCGCTGCGTGTGGGAACGGTGTGAGCTTGGAGGGTCCAAGTTCTTCACGTGCCAGGGGGTCCTCCCTTTTCTGTTTTAGGCAACCAAACCGTACTAATCCTACTAATCTGTAAATCCGAGGCAGCGGCAGGAGAGACAAACGCTATTTTCCCGCTTGATTCCAAGGACCGCTTCAATTTTTATTTTTATTTTTATTAAGAGGGGGACGATGGACTGAGCAGATCCACGCCATGGAGTCTCGGGTCTTACTGAGAACCTTCTGTTTGATCCTGGGTCTCGGAGCAGGTGAGTGGCCCCAGCGCTGGGCGGGGGGGAAGGGTTGGCCCCAGTTGACTGGGGACAGACGCCTCGCTTTTCCTCCGCCCCAAGTAGGTCTGGAGTGGGAAGCCTGGCAGAGGGGGCGGCTTTAGATTTGGGTTTTCTCTGTGCTTGTCTTGGAGACGGAAGGGCAGGTCACACCCCTAGTCCAGGGTCTGAGGGCCCCAGGGGAACTTTGCACCCAGAGGGGTTTGAAGTAGGTCAGGGAAATGGGACGGGGTGCTCCGCTATTTAAAGCGTGGCTGCTGGTCTCAGGTAAGGCTCTCCGCGCGGCCAGGAGGGAGCCGCCTCTCCCCAGTTCCCAATGTTTTCCAGACGCGGTTCTTTGCTGCCCTGGAGGAAGAGGCATGCATTTTGATGGAGCTTTCTCTTTCTTTCCTCCTCCCACTCCCACTGCCACCAGTGTGGGGGCTTGGTGTGGACCCTTCCCTGCAGATTGACGTCTTAACAGAGTTAGAACTTGGGGAGTCCACGACCGGAGTGCGCCAGGTCCCCGGGCTGCATAATGGGACGAAAGCCTTTCTCTTTCAAGGTATGAAGAGCTTGCTGAATCCTTGTGCAGGTTTAGTTCAGATAAGCCCGGGAGTGGCCTGACCACTCCTCTGTGCCGCTTCATGGGCGATAGGATCTGAGCTGAGATGTGGAGGGGTCAGTGTGAAATACACACACCTTCCATCTCTTTTTAAATGGCCTGGTTTTTCTCGCCTCCCGCCAGCCCCCCGCCCCTTACTTTGTACTCTTGCCAGTTCTAATGGATAGTGCCTTAATTACTGTACAGAAACTCCAATGGCAGATGGTAGATTTTAGAGTCTGGGGAACAATGAATTATAACACAAATGCCTCATTTGGGTAAAATTGATTTAGGTAGGAAGGAGGATAGCTTAATCGTAGTTAAGACACTGCTCTCTGAAAGTTTCAAGTACAATGGTGCCTGGTTGGGAGGAATTTCTTCATGTGGGTAGCTTTCTGGAAACATGAATACCTCCCAGTAGCTTTATCTATTGTGCATCACAAACAATATATCTGGGACAAGATTCCTCATTGGAAGATCATGATTTTTCCTTCTTCATCAATGACAAGAGACAGGGAATACTATTTCTTAACAATTACTTGGAAAATATTTCAAATGTGCGCTAATTCAAAAGTATACCGGCATCACCATGACTGGTATACTTAGGATTTTAAAACTTTTTTTTGAAGTTACGAGGCATTGGCACAAGTGCCTACATTTAAACTATATTTAAATGTGTTGTATAGTCAGAAGCAAATTCCAATGCATCAAGCCCCTGACTTTGATTTACTGAAGCTTTTGAACATTGCTGGATTTGTGGAAAGATGCTGTAATAAGAGTTTCTAAAAGGTGGCTAACCACATTCAGAAAGATTAGTTTCAGATGGTGAAGGAGAGATGAAGGCAAAGGAGAAATGGAGTTTGGTGTAACATATCTGGTAGGCTGACTAAAGTGTCTTCTCCCTTCCTCACCCCACCTAGATTTTTCTTTTGTGATTTTGGTGCCATGACTTCAAAAGAAGTGTAACTCATAATTACTAAAAAGTTAGATATGCAAAATAAAACCACTTCAGCAAATGTGCCACCAAGAAATAGACATAAAAAAAAACCCCATGTTTCTGTGGTGGTGCTATTGCCTGATACAGCCAGTAAGTGTCACCATGGACAGTAACACCAAAGCTTATAGTTGAAGGAGGAGGAAATTGACATGTGTTGCATTTATTTAAAACAAGTTTACTTGTATAAGAAATAAAAATGTAATTTTTTTCATTAGGGTGAGCGTACTAAATGTTTCTGTGACAAATATAAGAAAATTATATTTTACTTATTTATTTTTATTACTTAAAGGTCTTTTTTTGGATTGGGGGTGTATTATATCATTTAAAAATAATGACTAAATCTAATAAAGGAAATAAAACCAGACTGTTAGAAAAATTCAGAGTAAAATAGAAGTGTCATTAGGGTTAAGCTTCTTTTCCTTTTCCTTTCTTTCTTTTTTTTATGACTGCTTTTAAATTCTTGTGAACACAATAGAAAGTTATTTCAGGACTGCTTATTTGTGTAACTGGGGAGCTTTACAGAAGCTAAAGCTCCTATTAAAAAGAAGTGTTTAAGTGCCTTAAATTTTTCAAAGGTCCTTTAAAATTTATCAGCGGTTCTCAACCTGTGGGTCGCGACCCCTTTGGCGGTTGAACGACCCTTTCACAGGGGTCGCCTAAGACCATCCTGCATATCAGATATTTACATTATGATTCATAACAGTAGCAACATTGCAGTTATGAAGTAGCAACGAAAATAATTTTATGGTTGGGTCACAACATGAGGAACTGTATTTAAAGGGCCAGAAGGTTGAGAACCACTGCTTTAAATTATATTAGTGTTCTTCATACTTTCTTCTGAAGAGCTGTCGCAAATACAAACCTCCAGGACTGGGCATTTTATGTCCTCATGCTAGACAATTAGACAATTTCTAAGAAATAGTTTCAAGAGATCAATGTCTTTTCATGATTCATTCATTTATTTATTTTTAATTAATCATGATTCATTTTTTAAAGGAATGTTTACTATTCATTTTTATTTAGATTGCCAGCTCTTCAAGTTTGGCATTATATTGCAAATACATAAATCTCATGAAATATATGTTCTTTTAATTGTTCATAGTAACTATATACAGTGCACATTGATGAATTGGCTATTTTTGTTTTCTTATTGGTACCAAGTCCAATATTTAGAGCAGCAATTTTAACCTTTTTCATTTCATGGCACACATAAACTAATTACTAAAATTCTGCACCACACCGAAAATATATTCTTTGCTGACCTAATAAAAAGAGTAGGTACAATTTTGATTCATTCACACCAGATGGTTATTGTTGTGTTGGCTGTTGTCTTTAATTTTTTTTAAATTTGACAGTCTAAGGGAAAAGAGGTGAGTGCCCCAGACTAAAAAGTTAGGTATGGTTTAAAAATGTTTGTGGCACACCAGCATGCTCTGTGGCACACCATTTGAAAATCTCTGATTTAGAGTAAATGCCTAACAAATACTGTGTATGAGATTTGAAGAGGTAAAATTTCATTTCCTGCCAAATGATGAACTTTATTTCATATAGCCAATCAATCAGCAAGTATTTGCTGCCTGCCGTGTTCTCAGTAGGCATGTATTCCTGATGTATTGATTGTATTCTACTGATTTCTTTTATTCTGAGATTTAGATTCTGAAATAGACAGCAGGTAGACCTTTGGCCTTACTCCATAGTTACTTTGGAAAGATTTTTTATTCCTGTTATTAGAATGTGGAAACTATTTTTAAGAAATCAGTTCTGACTCCCTCCTACTGCTTCACTGGGATTCTGTGGATTTTAGAGAGACAAAAGCTTTCAGACTCTGAAGATTTTACGGATTCAATTTATAGTCAATTGTGAGTGCTGCAGATCTTTTTGTATAGTGTGTAAAATGGCATAGCAAGAATAGTAACAAATTACAAAACCTGTGAGATGTCCTCAGATTTCAAATAAACCTATCAGATAAGTTACTTTGAGTTATCAGATATCTTTTAAATAGGTGAAACAGATTTTGAGCCATCAAATTTTTCCTGCAGTGGTGTAACTGTTTTCTTTTGTTCTTAGCTTTAAAATAATTTCAATGTATAGTTTCCCAGTGATTTTTTCCTCATTAAATATTGCTTCTCCTTCTGCCTACTTCATTATTCTCTTTAGCAATTTTTAAGATTCTTGCAATTCAGTACTTTTTGTTTGTTTTCTGTTAATTCTCACCTGAGGATATTTTTTCCATTTATTTTTAGAAAGAGTGGAATGAAGGGAGGGAGGGGGAGAGAGAGAGAGAGAAGGGAGAGAGAAGAGAGAGGGAAACATTGATGTGAGAGAGACACATCCATTGGTTGCCTTCCACATGCACCCCCACCAGGGCAGGGATTGAACTGTGACCCTTAGGGGCATGGGCCAATGCTCTAACCCAGTGATGGCGAACCTTTTGAGCTTAGCGTGTCAGCATTTTGAAAAACCCTAACTTGCCCTAACCAGTTTGGCTCAGTGGATAGAGTGTTGGCCTGTGGACTTAAAGGTCCCAGGTTCGATTCCGGTCAAGGGCATGTACCTTGGTTGCAGGCACATCCCCAGTGTGGGGTGTGCAGGAGGCAGCTGATTGATGTTTCTAACTCTCTATCCCTCTCCCTTCCTCTCTGTAAAAAAATCAATAAAATATATTTTGAAAAAAGAAAAGAAAAACCCTAACTTAACTCTGGTGCCGTGTCACATATAGAAATTTGTTGATATTTGCAACCATAGTAAAACAAAGATTTATATTTTTGATATTTATTTTATATATTTAAATGCCATTTAACAAAGAAAAATCAACTAAAAAAATGAGTTCGCATGTCACCTCTGACACGGGTGTCATAGGTTCACCATCACTGCTCTAACCACTTATCCACACTGGCTAGGACTGTAATTCAGTACTTTTTGAAACTATAAATAAGTTTTGTAAATTGTTGTGCAATATGAATCTACTTTTACTTGATAGTTATACTTTATTATATAGGCATTCAAAGGAAAATATGTTCACAAGTTAACTCTTATGCCAACATATGAAAACAAGAGTGAAATTGGGCATTTGGTGGTGGGCCATTGACAAAGGTAACTGCATTAAGGAAAGTGAGTGACAATATTTGTCTTCAGTATGATGGTTAGTGAGCCTATGTGGATTTAGGGATAATACTTACTGTCCCCAATATAATAAAGTAACACAGTAACTAAGAGACAGACTCAGAAACCAGACTGACCCAAGTGGAATCTCATTTCCTGTTTTACTATGGTGAAATGACTTAATGTCTCTGAGTTTTTATCCTCAATTATAAAATTGATGTTGTGATGTTGATTAAAGGAGACCTGTTCATTCATCCAAATAAATTTTGTTGTATAATTACTATTCTTCTAGGTGTTAAGCATATAACAAATGAAGAAGTGCGAACTTTGTTTTCATAGTGGCTTGAGATAGTCATTATACAAACAAGCACACAGATACTTTAATCATCATTAAGAAAAATGATATGAAGTACAACTAAGGGTGTAATGGGACTCTACATTTCCATGTAGGGAGTCACAGGATCCAGTCTTTGAAGAAGAGTAATTTAAGCAGATAGCTGAAGGATAAATAAAAGTAATCTGGAGAAGGGGATCTGTGGAGATTCAGAGAAGAAGAGTAACAAAGGCAATGAAATAGCATGAGCAGAAATTCTGGAATAAGCATTTGAGAAAAAGGAAGAAATCAAGAGTAGTGGAAACATATGGGTTGTGATATGAAATGAAGCAAATGAAGAAATCAGGGACCAGGTTACATGCTAGGTCATCCTTATATAGAGTAATAAAAAAATGTCATTATACAGAGATATATTAGGGTGGGCAGAATAATGGTCCCTCAAATATGTGCACATCCTCATCCTGGAAAATGGAGAATATGTCATGTTACATGTCAGTGTGGAATTAAGGTTGCTCAGAGGATTAAGGTTGCTAACCAGCTGACCTTAGGATAAGGAAACTATCCAGGAATATCTGGGTAGGTATCAAGTAACCACAAAGATCCTTTAAACCTGGAAGAGGAGATAGAAGAGGGGCGCAATGAAAGAATGACCACACCCGCCATTGCTGGCTTTGAAGATAAAAGTGGGCCATAGGCCACAGAATGTGGGCAGTATGAGAAGCTGGAAAAGGCAAGAAGATGGATTTCCCCTTAGAGTGTCCGGAAGGAACACAGCACTGCTGAACACCTTGATTTTAGCCCAGTGAGATTCACTTTAAACTTCCGATCTCCAGAACTGTGAGAGAAGTATGTATTGATTCAAGCCACTAAGTTTGTGGTGATTTGTTATAGGAATAATAGGAAGCCAGTACAGATTTTGATACATGGAAATGGGGGGGGGGGGCAGCTGTAAGAAATACCTAAAAATGTGGAAGTGGCTTGGAGTTTGGACATTTGGCATAGGCTAGAACATGATAGAAACAGTCCATATTTTATGAAATAGATTCTTAATAGAAAAATGTGGATATTGGTGAAGACTCAGAAGAAAATGAACAGTATGGTAGAGAAAAAACGAAGTCACCTTAGCAGTGGTTCTCAACCTTCCTAACGCCGTGACCCTTTAATACAGTTCCTCATGTTGTGGTGACCCCCAACCATAAAATTATTTTCGTTGCTACTTAATAACTAATTTTGCTACTGTTATGAATCATAATGTAAATACCTGATATGCTATATGTGTTTTCTGATGGTCGCGACCCACAGGTTGAGAACCACTGCCTTAGAGAATACCTAAATTATCATGAACAGACTATTGGTAGAAATATGAACATTAAAGGCACTGCCAGTGAAGGCTCAGATAGACATGAGGAACATGTTATTGGAAGGGAATCCTTGCTAGATAATGGCAGAAAACTCAGCTGAATTGTGTCTTGCAGTTATGTGGAAAGCAAACTTGTAAACAATGAATTTAGATATTTAGCTGAACTGATATATATATGCAGAGTTTTGAAGGTGTTTTTTTTTTTCTGCTCATAGTAAAATGTGTGAGGAAAGAGATAAATTGGGGGAAGAAATGTTAAGGAACCAGAATTGATATTTGAGAAATTCTCAGCCTATCCAGATTGAAAAGATGCTAAAGTTAGAAGACTCACTGTCAGGAGAGCCTGCCCTAGAGAGGAAGCTAATGGTGTAGGTGGAAATCCTTTTGCTAGTACCTCAGAAATAAGGTCAAAATATTTAGTCACATAGAGGGCTCTTTTAAGGAATTGAACCTGCGGCTCATGGATTACCTCAAATATCTCAGCAGAAGCCAGTAATAGAGATGGATTTATCCAGAAATTGTCTGCAGAGGAGCCTCTTTTCTTTTTTCTTTTCTTTTTAGTGAATTTAGTGGGTGGCACTGGTTAACAAAAGTATACAGGTTTCAAGTGCACAATTCTACAACACATCATTTGTACACTGTATTGTACGTTCACCAGCCCAAATCAAGCCTTTGTCCATCACCATTTATGCCCTCTGTGCCCTCATCCACCTCTCCCCACATCCCCCCTTCCCCTGGCAGTCACCACACTATCATCTGTGCCCAGGAGTTTTTTTCTCTCTTTTTTGCTCAATCCCTCCCCCTGGCCCCCGACAGTTGTCATCTGTTCTCTACCTATGAGTCATGTTAGTTCATTTTGTTGATTAGATTCCACATATTAGTGAGCTCATTTGGCACTTGTCTTTCTCCGGTTTATTTCATTTAGCACAATGCTCTCCAGATCCATGCTGTCGCAAAGGGTAAGACTTCCTTCTTTTTTATGGCTGAGTAGTATTCCATTTGGTAAATGTACCACAGCTTTTTTATCCACTCATTTACTGATGGACACTTGGGCTGCTTCCAAATCTTGGATATTGTAAATAACACTGCAATGAACATAGGGGTGCATATATTCTTTCTGATTGGTGTTTTGGCTTTCTTTGGATCAATTCCCAGAAGTGGAATTGCTGAGTTATAAGGCAGTTCCAGTTTTAATTTTTTGAAGTAACCCCATACTGCTTTCCACAGTCGCTGCACCCATCTGCATTCTCTCCAACAGTGCACGAGCGTGCCCTTTTCTCCACATCCTCATCAGCACTTATTTGTTGGTTTATTGATTGTAGTCGTTCTGACAGAGAGGCTCTTTTCTAGTGGGGGAAATCTCCATGGCACACGTGGGAGACCCACAAGGTTCTCGAGAATATTATATCAGCAAAACACTCCTGGCTCTTCCTGAAAGGGGAAATGAGGGGATATAATAAAAAAAGGTTGTTAGATTCCAACAATTCTACGAGCAAGAAACAGGCTGACTTACATACTCAGCTGCAAGCATGTGCCACCTGTACTAAAAAATAACACTGAATCAGAGGGCAGAACTGAGAATCCAGAAGGCAGAGCCAAGAGCCCAGAAGGTAGAGACAAGAATCACAGAAGATTATTCCTGGACTTTGAAACCAAATGCAGTTTTCCTGGCTGGTTTTCAAAATTGCATGGGTCCAGTGTCTAATTTTTCTAACTTCTATTTTTTCCCTTTTTTGAACGGCAATGTCTATAACTTACCCTATATCTATCCAACCATTCTATTTTGGGGGAAGATAACTTGTTTCTTTTCTTTTTAAAAAATATATTTTATTGATTTTTTACAGAGAGGAAGGGAGAGGGATAGAGAGTTGGAAACATCAATGAGAGAGAAACATCGATCAGCTGCCTCCCACCCCCCCCCCCCCACCGGGGATATGTCCGCAACCAAGGTACATGCCTTTGACCAGAATTGAACCTGGGACCCTTCAGTCCGCAGGCTGACACTCTATCCACTGAGCCAAACCGGCTAGGGCAGATAACTTGTTTCTCGAGTTTCACAGAGAGGAATTGTGCCTCAGAAGGGATTATACCCAAAGCCTTATTTATACCCAATTTAGATGATGAAATTTGGGCCTTTTGAATTGATAAGAACTCAGAGACCAGATTTAAATTTTGAGTTGATATCTAATGGGTTGAGACTTCTGGGGACTTGGATAGATAGAGTGAATGTATTTTGCATGTGGGGTGGAAGTGAATCTTTGGGGGTAAAGGACAGACTGGTAGGCTGAATAATGGTCCTCCAACTGTCCACGTACTGAATCCTCAGAACCTATAAATATGTTGTGTGGCAAGGGAGGGATGAAGGTTGTAGAAAAAATTGAGTTTGTTATCAGCTGACTTTAAAATATGGAGATTGTCCTGGATTATCTGGATGGGGCCCATGTAATTACAGGGACCTTTAAATATGGAGGAGGGAGGCAGAAGAGTCAGTGTCAGTGTGATACAATGTGGTACAATGAGAAAGACTAGATTGGTCATTCTGACTTTGAAATTGGAAGGTGGTCATGAGCCAAGGAATGTAGGCAGCCTCTAGAAGCTATAAAAAGCAAGAAAATAGATTTTGCCCTAGTACCTCCAGAAGGGACGTAGCCTTACAGTCATCTAGATTTTAGCCTAATGAGATTAATTTTAAACTTCTGACCTCCAGTACTGCAAGATAATAAATTTATGTTGATTTAGCCATTAAGTTTGTGGTGATTTTTTATAGCAGCAATAGGTAACTAGTGTATATGTTAAACATTGACATTCATTTGTTTGTAACTGAATTAAACTTTTTTTTTTCAGTCCTCCACAACTATTCATGAGAGTGTATTTATAGAGTGGTTAGAAATTTGAACTACTGAATTAAAGTTTTCCTAGTCATTTGGGGCTTATAATGGTTTCTTCCACGTAAAGTCAGAATCTTCATACTAAATTCTGAGTCTTTAAGGGATTCCCGTTATCATTTAACTATGAGCTCATGCTGAGAACAAATAGAGTATAATCAACTGCTGGGTCTTTTTATTGAATTCTTATTTCAAAAATATAACCTCCCCCCCTCCCAAAGGTTAATCCAGAGGTGAGGTGGAAGGGGAAAAATTAGAAAGCATGAATATTTTGGAAGTAGAATGGATAGCACTCAACTTGGTGTTTGGCACCCAGTGAGTGTGGTAGTCATAATTACGGACAGAGGCAAGCATAACTAGAAGTCTCCTGTCAAAAGCGCCAGGGCCCTGGTTGGGTAGCTCAGTTGATTGGAGTGTTGTCCCAATTCTCCAAGGTTAAGGGTTCAATCTCTGGTTGGAGCACTTACAAGCAACCAATGAATGCATAAATAATTGGAACAACAAATTGATGTTTCTCTCTCTCTCTCTGTCTCTCTCTCAAATTAATATAGTTTTTAAAAAACGTGCCAGGGATCTCTGCAGTATGCCAACTAGGCTTGATTTGGGAGGATCTGGAGCAATATTGACGGGCTCTGGCAAATAGACAACTTTGTAAGTCATGGCTGAGGTGCACCCTGGATAGCAGCTGAAATGAAGGACCCCTGCCTTTCTTTGGCTTTATCTCTCCCTCTGCCCCCACCTCAGCTCATTCTCCTCATGCTGGTCCCAGAACTCATTCTTGCAGACATCTATTCTCTTTCCCATTCTCGTTATTATTTGTTCATAATTTAATACCTGCTAACTGATAACTTAGGTATTAGACATTAAGGCATTACGGTGTGATATTTCCTGTTGATTTTACTTCAATTTATGAAGTATTTGTTACACTGCTTCTGTGTGTAAGGATGGGACCCAAAGTGTAATGGAAGAAGGAAGATATCTACATAAATTATTACAGGGGTAAAAAAGTACCCCAAATTTGGGATTTTATCTTAAAGAGTGAAACTAGGAAATATGAAAATTAAATGTTCTAGTCTATAGATGACAAAATGTAGGTAATCCTCTAACTATGAGCTAATTATAAGAAGAAATACAGTACAATCAAGTGCTGGGTGTTCTTGTTTGTTTTTTGCAAAAATACCTGAGAACTCTGTCTTAACCCTTCCATGTGAAATCATTGTTTTGAGATATGCATAATTCTTATACAATTTTTAATTTTTCATGTTTAAAATTTACATACCTGCATTAGATCATCATAAGTTGGTGTCTTTGTGTTTCATTTGAGCACTTCTCTTATAATGATTTTATTGGCTTCATGAAAATATTCGTCTTTTGCTGGGATTCAGTTTAAAATTTACATGGAAGAGATAGATGCCAGTCTATGTAGAAACTCATTTTATAAGCAAACAGTTTGTTAGTGGATATATTTTTAATGGTAGCTTTTGCTTCACTGTATAAACTCATATTCATTGAAACTCGAATATTGACCATTGTAATTAAAAAGAATTAGGGAGAGATGCTGGGAAAAACGATGAAGCACGACTCTTTCCTTTCTCATTTGGCCAGCTTCCAGGATCTGGGCACTTGGCCAGATATACTTTGAGTTGTTCTTGATGGCACCTCTGCTAACAGTCTTCATTCTGGGGAAGGTATGGGGAACCCTGGCGACCTTGAGTCTCTTCCTACAGAGGGAAGAGTTAGAATGAGGACAGTAAACCATTGCTCGAAAGGTCACTCTCTACAGATGTAGACAAAGGGAAATAAGTGATGGAGGTAATTCTAAGTTTATATTGATGTGCAGTAATAAGAGTGTGGACTTCAGAATGAGACATCTTGGGTTCAGATCTTGTCTCCTTTGTTCACTAGTTGTGTGAACTTGATGTTGTTACTGATCCCCGCTTCAACTGAGAAAACAACAGTACTGCTTCTTAGGGTTGATGTGTAGATTACATGAATAAAACTGTGCCTAACATTTACTAAACATTTACTATAGTTTAAATATTGTTTTTATTTTGGAATTAGCACCAGGTCATGCCCACTTGCATTTTTTTTAGGGGTTCCCAGGCAGTAATGGTGGATTTTTTTTTTGAGAAGCAAAGGGAAGGTAACTTTCATGTGACAAGGGGAAGACAGGTGAGGGTAAACTGGAACAGGGGAGAAACTGGCCCTGAAGCATCTTCTGTTCTATTTTTGCTGTTTTGGTTTTGGGGAGAAGAGGATATTCAGATTTGGGTAGGGAAGGATGAGAATGAGTGGCCAATTCGGAGAGGAAGGAGTATAATCTGCCCTTCTATCACAGTTACGGAAGTGGGGAGGAGCAGAGAGAAAAGCAACAACAGGAAATTCGGTGTGTAGCTCCTCTGTAGTCGCCCAACACATTACTTTTCAAGCATATTAAAATTTACCTTAGATTTTGAGTATATATTACGGGGAGAAATGTTAGAAATTTTGAGAAACAAACAACACAGTTGATGTACCTGTCAGAGTGATCTTGGAATTCTTGGCAAGGTACTGGTGTGGTCTGTTGGTGAGAGCTGGTGGTGGAGGGTAGGATTTCTGGGAACCTTGCATGGCGGTTAAGGGCAGGTGCAATGTTGACAGAACCGTTGGGGTGGTCCTGTGAGCCCTTTCTGAATTGGATTCACTTTCCCTACATTTCCTGCCACTTCTTTGGCTCCTTTTCTTGAGTGTCTTGCTGACATTATTATTTATTTCTGCAGTCCAATATTCCTCTGTTAATTTTTATGCAAGTGGCACTTGGGCCTCTGGTTTTTAAGTGATTTGCTGTCTTGCCCTCCTTCTGAGACTGTCAGTTATCTAGGGAAAGGATCATGCTCTGTATTTCTCCTGACAACTACCAGCTCCCTGCCAGGTACCTTCTCTGGGTTCTTCCTGGTTCTTTTTCCTGATGAGCTTTTACATGTTATTCAGGACTCAGCTAAGATAACACTTTGACTACAAATCTTTCCTTTGGTGGAATTATTGTTACTTTCTCTTTGCTCTCTTAGCATCCTCTATTAAAACAACCACCTCACTGTATCATTGGTAATCCTATATAATAAAAGGCTAATATGCAAATTGATCGAACTGCAGAACGACTGGTCATTATGATGCACACTGACCACCAGGGGGCAGACACTAAATGCAGGAGCTGTCCCCTGGTGGTCAGGGAGCTCCCACAGAGGGAGCACTGCTCAGCCAGAAGCCGGGCTCACAGCTGGCAAGCGCAGCTGCAGTGGCAGGAGAGTTGGTGGCAGCACTAAGGATGTCTGACTGCCAGTGGGACATCCCCCAAGGGCTCTCAGACTGCGAGAGGGCGCATGCCAGGTTGAGGGACTTCCCCACCCCTGAGTGCATGAATTACATTAACCGGGCCTCTAGTTTTTATATAAAAACTCTGACGGCTTTTGTTTTTCTTGCTACTACTTCTCTGGTCCAAGCCATCACCATCCTTCATCTGGATTACTGCCCTAGCCTCCTGTGTGGTCTTCCTGCTTATATTCTTGCTTCCACATAGTGGAATATATATTTTTAAAAATATTTTTTTATTGATTTCAGAGAGGAAGGGAGAGGGAGAGAGAGATGGAAACATCAATGATGGAAGAGAATCATTGGTTCGCTGCCTCCTGCATGTCCCCTACTGGAAATTGAGCCCACAACCTAGGCATATGCCCTGACCAGGAATCTAACCATGACGTCCTGGTTCATAGGTCAAAGCTCAACCACTGAGCCATGCTGGCCGGACCATGGAGTCTGAGTCATTTTCTAACATAGTTGCCAGAACCCTTTTAAAATCAGCCCTGACCGGTTTGGCTCAGTGGATAGAGCGTCGGCCTGCGGAATGAAAGGTCCCAGGTTTGATTCCGGTCAAGGACATGTACCTTGGTTGAGGGCACATCCCCGGTAGGAGGTGTGCAAGAGATAGCTGATCGATGTTTCTCTCTCATCCATGTTTCTAACTCTCTATCCCTCTCTCTTCCTCTCTGTAAAAAAATCAATAGAATATATTAAAATTATATATATATATACATATATGTATATATATGTATATATATATATATATATATATATGTATGTATATAGTAATACATATCGAGTTACTGCCTTGTCCCAAACATTCAGAGATTGCCTATTTCACTCAAAATAAAACTTTTTTTTTGTTAAATATATTTTATTGATTTTTTACAGAGAGGAAGGGAGAGGGATAGAGAGTTAGAAACATCGATGAGAGAGAAACATCGATCAGCTGCCTCCTGCACACCCCCCACCGGGGATGTGCCCGCAACCAAGGTACATGCCCTTGACTGGAATCGAACCCGGGACCTTTCAGTCCGCAGGCCGACGCTCTATCCACTGAGTCGAATCAGTTACAGCAAAATAAAACTTCTTTTTATGCCTGTGTGAATGCTCGCACTGTCAACACAGTATTTTTTCTGGTCTAATCTGTCCTCGCTCTCTTGCTCACTTTGCTTTAACTCCACTGGTGTCTTTGCTGTTCCTCAAACAGACAAGGCCCTTTCCTGCCTCAGGGCTTTTGCACTGTTTGCTCTTCCTGGAATGCTCCTCCTCCAGATATCTGCATTTTCCTCCTTCCTTCCTTTAAATGTTTACTCGTATATCAATTTTTTCTTGAAGGCTACTCTGACCACTGAGTAAATTTCAACTGTATTTCACCTCACAAGTATTTTTGATACCCCCTTTTCTTATCTGTTAGTTTCTATGATATTGATCATCTAACATGCTTATTGCTAAATTCATATTTAGCATATAAATTCACTTATTTATTATTTGAATTGTTTATTATCTGTCTCCCCTGCCAGAAAGTAAGCTCCCTAAGGGCAAGGGTTTTTCAAATGTTTTCTTCACTGATATGTAACACAAGTGTCTAGCAGTAGTAGAACTTCATAAATATTTGTCACATGAATATACTTGTCTTGCTGACTAGATCGGGACTCTGAGGCCTGGGACTCTGCCTTGATCATTCCTGTGACTCCTGGCCTATCATGGTGGCACACATGGAATGCTTTAGTAAGCCATCAGTGAGTGGATATTTGTGGCACTGCATTGAGTCCATTTGTTTGTGGCAAATCTGACTTTGGTTTGGTGAAATTATTGTTTTATATTCACACATTGTATGCGGGAAACGTATTTATACGTTTTACGTTGACTGTAAGTAGTAGAGCCACCTGTTACTACCCACATACAATGTGTTCATATAACTTTAACAAAGGCAGAAGAGCTCTTCTTTTACATCAAAACACTTCCTTTTTTTCTCTAGTCATGAGAAGAAGTAGGAGGATTGAGAGGCACGGAGGAAAGGTAGTTCTGTTTAACTCAGTGCTCTGAGTTATTCTAAGAGGGCTCTTCTCCTCCCGAGATGAAGAGGGCCCCTAAGGAAACAGCAGCATGTAGAACCTGGACATCTGGAATGCTTGTCGACAGTGAGAGTTTAAAGTTTTGTGAGTTCGATACTCATATTCATATGAAAGTACTGAGAAACATTCCAAGGGCAAATAAAGATTAATGTGGATTATTTATGCTATGGCACTTCTCCACAACGCAAATAAATGAAATGAACAGGAGTGGATCCAGAGGACAGAGACCAGAGAAGTGGAAAGTTTTCAAAACCATGTCAGTTGAGGGAAGGTTGTTAGAACTTGGAATTTTTAGCCTGGAGAATAAAAGACATCAGAGATGTGACCATTATTATTTTTTAATATTGGGAGGACAATCATGTGCAGGGGAACTTAGATTTATGTTGTGTTGTTCTAGAGTAGTGATTCCCAAATGTCAGCCTGGCCATCAGTGGTTTATGGTTTATTAAAAAAAATTCTTTTTTCGGTCAGTGATTTATTAACTACCTTTTTAAAAACTGCCTTCTTAAAAACATTTCCTGGCCCTTCTAAACTAACTAAAGCAGAATTTCTTGAGGTGAGTCCTAGGAATCTATATTTTGAAATTTTTTCTTGAAATTCTAATGTCCAGCTGTTTGTAAACCATTGTCTAGAACTCAGCTGTCCAATAGCTACTAGCAATGTGTGGCTACCGAATACTTGAAATGTGCCTAGTATAAATGGAGATGCAATGAAAGAATAAAAAATACATATGGAGCTCCAAAGACAGTATAAAAATGTTTATGTTGATTATATGTTGAAATAATATTTTGGATATACTTAGTCTGATAGATATCTTATTAAAATTAAAATCACCTGCTTCTTTTACTTTTTTAACGTGGCTGGTAGAAACTTAAAATTACTTATGTGACTCACCTTTGTGGCTCTCCTACTTTTACTGGACAGCAAAACTAGGATCTATACAGAAAGTTAGGAAGAGGCAAAATCAATGTAAGAAAAACATTTTCAACAAATAAAGTTTTTCAAAATTAAGTGGCTTACTTTATTTTTTTTGGAAACACTGCTTTATTTATTTTTTTGTTAATGCTCACTCAAGGATATTTTTCCATTGATTTTTAGAAAGAATGGAAGGGAGGGGGAAGGAGACAGAGAAACATTGATGTGAGAGTTGCCAATTGAAGTATGTGCCCTTGACTGGAATGGAACCTGGAACCCTTCAGTCTGCAGGCCGATGCTCTACCCATTGAGCCAAACTGGCTAGGGCTTAAGTGGTTTGCTTTAAGGAATATTCATACTGAGTTTGCCCATCCATCCATCCATCCATCCATCCATCCATCCATTCATCCATCCAATAGACATGTTTCTAATAATATTCAAATAGAGATAAAATGATCTTATTTTAGGGAAAATGTTTCAGTCGGTTGAGGATGGGAATGAGACTGAATGATTTCTAAGTTCAGTCTAGTTCCAACTGAAAGTAAATTATTGTCTTCTCATTTAATTAAATTTTTCTTTTTATCATAACCTTTGTTGTCAGAGCATCTTCTTTTTCATCTATCTTAATATTCTTTTCAAAACAGTTTTTTTCAAAGCATCTTGGAATGCCCTAGTACTGCTGTGCTATGCATTGTGTATCACTTTAAAAAATACTCATTCTTAATGGTAGTGATCCACTTTATTTCTTCCATACACTGCTGTTTTAGTGTTTAATCTATTTTGCTTGTCTGTTTAAGTGGCAAATCCCGTAGGCAAGCACTATGTCTGACTGTGTTCTTGCAGTCTAACACACTGCACTGATGGACCATTAAGTGTCCCGGATAGAGTGCCAAACAGATAAGTATTTCAGAGTGGAACATATTTTTAGAATTTATTCAAATTTCCAGGAGTAATTGGTAGCTGAACATCCTTACTACGAGATGTGTGTGTTGACATGTACTTGTAACTGAGCAGAGTTTTTCCTGGAGACTGACAGATTGTTAAAAGGAAAATAAAAAGGCTTATAAACATGGATGCTTTTTTCTACCAGTGAGATGCAGGGCTCTTAGGAACTGAATGTTGAACCTGGATGTTTCCCGAGAGCATCTCACCTTTTTTGGAGGAGGACATGTTGTTTACTGATACACTTTGGTGTATTCTTACTATATTTCAACAAATTGATCATTACATTTGATCCTTAAACAATGTTGGAAGTGCCCCCCCCCCATAGTAAAAAAAATCTGCATATAACTTTTGACTCCCTCATCACTCTCTGTGGACCTTCATCTCTTGGTATTTGCAGGGGATTGGTTCCAAGACACCTGGGGCTACCAAAGTCTTTGAATGCTCAAGTCCCTAATATAAAAATGGTGTAGAACAATGCGTACAGTCAATCAGGCCTCCACATCTGAAAAGTCCCAAACTTGAATATGAAAACGTCATGGCTGTATATTTATTGAAAAAAAAAATCAGTGTGTAAGTGGACCTCCATAGTTCAAACCTATGTTGTTTAAGGGTGAATTGTATGCTATCAACATAGATTAATTTAAAGTATATGAGTACTCCAGAGAGGAAGCTTATATTATGACTAGAGGCCTGGTGCAAGAAATCATGCACTGGGTGGGGGGGGTCCCTCAGCCCGGCCTGCACCCTCTTGCAGTCCTGGAGCCTTTGGGGAATGTCCCCAGGGAGCGGGCCTAAGCCGTCAGTCGGACATCCTTAGCACTGCCATGGAGGCAGGAGAAGCTCCTGCCACCCCTGCTACGCTCGCCAGCCATGAGCCTGGCTCAAGGCTTCTGGCTGAGCAGTGCTCCCACTGTGGGAGCACACTGACCACCGGGGGGGCAGCTCCTGTATTGAGTGTCTGCCCCCTGGAGGTCAGTGTGCATCATAACAACTGGTCATTCCGCCATTTGGTCGATTTGCATATTAGCCTTTTATTATATAGGATATCATTCATGTTTTTTCCTGAAACTGATTTTCAAAAGTTTTGTTGAAATGTAATTATTAGAGTTATTGCTTTTGTTCACATTTTCTATCCCCTGATGTTCAGAGTGACTTTATATAGCATACCTAATAGATAATTAAATTCAAACATCTTAGAAAAGCACTGTGTCTCTAAGCTTTGTGTTTTTGCCTTTCAATTGAAAACAGGGATTTTTCACTATAGGGGAAGAAACATCATACCCCAAATAAAAGGGATAAATGCTTTAAAATGTGTAAAGGAGGGATTGTTGAATCCAAATTTAAGTCCAAAGAATCCAAACTTGGGCTTGTCTAGGTTTTTAGTTCCCTTAATGTCTTATTATTATTCTTTAAGAAAGCTCATAGAAATGACTTCACCAAATTCCTTTAACTTAAAATTCAAGGGTCAGAAATAATTTGACTTAGTATTTCTAAATCAAATCTGGGTTGCCTTTACCATATTCCTTACCAAATTCTTTCTGAAATTTGTCACTAATTTCCACGTTAAAAAATAATCCTGAAGAGATAGGATAGGATGTTGTTTAAATTATGTTTTCTATAAGACTATCATGGGTTAAAATAAAGAATTATTTGAAGTTGAAATGAACTGGATATAAGAACTTGAGTTGGAATATGAAGTTACAGTGTGGGATTTTACAAGAGATGAGACCTGTAAAGGGAAAGAAAAGAACCAAGAATGGATGTGTATTTATTTCCATTAACCTTGAAAAGACTAAGACCCTGATGCAGAGGTCAATTACTAAAAAAATTGCTACAACATTTTTTCATTATCCTTATCATAGATGCCTCTCTACAACAAAGCATCTCATAGTACATTTTCATCCCTTTGCTGAGGTGGCTGCAATTTTTAATAATTGGGTTGCATTTCCAGTGAAAATAGTATAATTTAAATTGTTTTTTGATAACAGAGTTCCAAATTAGAATATGTTTCAAAGACTAATGGGGAAAAAAATGAATGTTCCCTCTGTGCACCATTGACCAGGCAGGAAACTGTCAAGTGGGGAGAACCTACCTATTTAATGGATGATTATTTTTTGGTCAGCAAATTAATAAAGCCAGGGCAAAGTGGGAAAAGGCCAGTTAGGCTGTGGAAACATGCATGTTCAGTCTTGTTTCCAAAACTTTCTGGGACTGATGTTAATTACACAGGCATCAGACAATGTAGGGTTTTAAGCAAACACTATCCTAGCTGCCTCTTGAAGAAACTAGGGGGAATGTTTATGCTGTTGTCATGTGTGTATAACAAAGCTTTTCTCTCGTGGGAAAAACACAGAGCAGAGGTGCGAATGCAGAACTGCCTCATTTTAAACTTTCTGTAGTTCTTGTATAGGCGGGTAACAAGTGTGTACTATTGGCAGATATTGGAGGATTCATTTCCTTTCCACACTATCTTGATAGAAGACGTAGGCAAGGAAAATATAACTTGTTAAAAAAAATTTTCAACAGTATATGCTGAGATATGATTCCACAGAAGAGAATTTCCAAATCATTAAAATGAGATATAGAATTTCAGGGAAAAGCCACCCCATTAAAACAAAAAAAGGTAAATCCAGTGCTCTGTGGATATTGATAGACAGTGAATACATTTATATTTTAATGAATTAAATGGAGAGGACTCATTGTTAAATCTATAAAAATAAGCGGGAAGACAATGGGAAATACGACATAAATGTTCCAAGTTCTTGCTGCAGAGAGGCTTGCTTTTAATTTGGGAAAGTAAAATGGAACCTATTTACAAACGAAAGATAAATGTTTTTCAAGGACAAAACCTGTCCTTGTGGCATTGTAGGTATTGAGGAAGAACGAGATATGGCCTCAGATGCCACAAAACAGATTCAGCTGTCAGCCTGTGATGCATGAAAAGACCAGGTACTGCTGGCTCTGGAACAGGGCCTCGCTGGTGCAGATTGCTGCCAACATTTGGAACTGAAATAGGCCATTTTGCGTATGGCGCATCATCCCTCTGTAGGAGGAATGGGGTTTAGAATAAATGTTAGTCAGCCACTATTTCCTCCTCCAGGTAGACCCATTATGCTTTTTTTTTTTTTTTTTTTTTTTGCATTTTGATTTTGAAAGCACTCCCATCTTCGAAGCTATAGTTTGTGCCTGTCTATAGCTATAGCTGTAAATAAACAAATTACTGGCAAAAAACTGAAAATGACAGCAAAGCCATAAGCAGGCTGCTAAAAAAGATTGAAAAAAGATAATACTTGACTTCATCTGTATTATTCTGTTTAGCATGACCAGGTACTAGCAGTGGTTGCTTATGTGGTTTTTGTATGTACAAATCTTGTTATTGACATGCAGTCAAAAGCAAAGAATCCAAATTTGGTCTTGTCTGAAGTTTTAGTTCATTTCATGTTTCACTTTTATCCTGACAGAAAACATACAGAAATGCCTCTACCAAATCTCTTACTAAATTCTTCCTGAAGTGCACCATTAATATTTATTTATGACTGTGAATTCCTCACTCCTCTTGATTTATTGTGGTGGGTGGTGGTGGATGAGTTTGGAAGACTGACCCAATTGGATATCGTTTACTGTTTCCAGGATAGCATTGTGCGAACCAGGTGGGTCCAGGTATTTCTACTATAAACAATAGTGTTTAGGAATCTCTTGTTGATTCTTTGAATAAAAAAAAGAAGTGTTGAGAAAGTACTTGATGAATGCAATAAGGATGCTATTCTATCCTAATTTTATTTATAACTAGAGGCCCGGTGCACAAAAATTTGTGCACTTGCGGGGGAGAGGGGGTCCCTCAGCCTGGCCTGTGCCCTCTCGCAGTCTGGGACCCCTCGGGAGATAACGACCTGCTGGCTTAGGCCTGCTCCCGGGTGGCAGAGGGCAGGCCCAATTCCTAGGCGCAGCCCCTGGTCGGGATCAGAGCAGGGCTGATTGGGGAGTTGGGGCGCCACCCCCTGTCATGCACAGAGCAGGGCGGATCAGGAGGTTGCGATGCCACCCTCAGTCACGCTCAGGGTAGGGCCGATTGGGGGGTTGGGGTACCGTCCCCTGTCACACTCAAGGCAGGGTCGATGGGGAAGTAGCGGCGCCACCCCCTGTCACTCACAGAGCAGGGCCCATCAGGGGGGTTGGGGCTCCGTACCCTGTCATGCACAGAGCAGGGTCGATCAGGGGGTTGGGGAGCTCCCCCCTGTCACGCACAGAGCGGGTCCGATCAGGGGGTTGAGGAGCTCCCCCCAGTCACTCACAGAGTAGGGCCGATAGGGGAGTTGGGGCGCTGCCCTCTATCACCCACAGAGCAGGGCCGATCAGGGGGTTGGGGCGCTGCACCCTGTCACACTCAGGGCAGGGCCAATGGGGAGGTTATGGCTCTACCCTGTCACACAAAGAGCAGGGCCCGTGGGGGTGGGTTGGGGCGCCACACCCTGTCACACACAGAGCAGGGCCGATCAGGCAGTTGGGGTGCCGCACCCTGTCACACAGAGCCGCAGGGCAATCAGGGGGTTGGGGAGCTCCCCCCTATCAGGCAGAGAGCAGGGCTGATCAGGGGGTTGGGGCACCTTCCCCTGTCACGAACAGAGCAGGGCTGATAGGGAGGTTGTGGCCCCGCTCCCCGTCACACACAGAGCCGCAGGGCGATCAGGGGGTTTGGGCGCTGCCTCCTGTCACGCTGATCCCGGTGCCTGGAGGCCTTGCGGCTCCGCTGATCCCAGTGCTGCGAGGCATATTACCCTTTTACTATATAGGATAGAGGCCTGGTGCATGGGTGGGCGCCGGCTGGTTTGCCCTGAAGGATGTCCTGGATCAGGGTGTGGGTCCCGCTTGGGTGCCTGGCCAGCCTGGGTGAGGGGATGATGGCTGTTTGCAGCTGGTCACATCCCCTTCAGGGTGGGGGTCCCCACTGGGGTGCCTAGCCAGTCTGGGTGAGGGGCTGCGGGCTGTTTTCAGGCTGGCGGGTGACTGAAGCTCCCAACCGCTCCTTTTCTTCTTCTTCTTTTTTTTTTTATTCTGGGCCAGCTTTAGCTCTGAGGCTTGGCTCCAGCTCTGAGGCCTCGGCTGCTGAAAGCAGGTATCTGGTTTGTGTGGGTTCTATAATTGAAACACTGTTTCAACTCCAGCTCTGAGATCCCGGCTGGCTGAAAGCAGGTTTCTGGGGTTTTGTTTAGCTTCTATATTTGTAACATGTTTCAAACTGCAAGCTCAGAGGCCGGCAGCAGCAGGCGGAGGGGGAACGTTCACTTCCTCCGTCACTGACGCAAGCAAGCCTCCTGTTCACTTTAAGCTGCCTGGCTGCCGGCCGCCATCTTGGCTGGCAGTTAATTTGCATATCGCCCTGATTAGCCAATGGGAAGGGTAGCGGAGGTACAGCTAATTACCATGTTTCTCTTTTATTAGATAGGATTATATAAATATGTAATATAGTGGGGCCTTGACTTACGAGTGTCCTGACTAACGAGTTTTTTGAGATACCAGCTGTCTCTCGGCGATTTTTTGCCTTGAGTTGATAGAGTAATTTGAGTTAATGAGCTACTTAATGAGCTTGGTCTCCGAACGAATTAAACTCGTAAGTCAAGGCCCCACTGTATAATGTAGATATTTTAATTATACTATATGTAAGATAATTAGACTACCATATCCTGATAACCCCAAGAGCCAAATCACATTTGTCTGTTTCATCTTAGTCCCTTCATCTGGATACACCACTTTCCTCCTAAATTGCACTTTATCCTTACTGATCTCTCTGGCTCTTCTCTTCATGGATGTTCACATTATTGTCATGTTGCCAAAAGTCTAGAGAGCTCCTGTGGGAGTAGGCTGCACTTAATGGTATTGCCAAAGCTTTGCTGCAAGTCCCTGTCATTTCAAATTATTTATTCATTTATTAAATGGAGAACTTTGTTGAACAGAAATATTTAATTTTGATAAAGTTCAATTTATAATTTTTTAAATGATTTGTGCTTTTTGTGTCTTGTACAAGAAATCTTATATCCGTTCAATTTTAAAAACCTCTTAATTTTTGAGTTCCTTTTTTCTCAGTGTAAATTCAGCCGAGAGAAACAGATCTAAATCATCTTAAAAAATTTAAAGCAAACCGTCACACAAGGCATTGCTTACATGGGTCAGGCGAGTAACATAAGTGAATTCACTGAACCAGGTATGAGATGATCAGGAGGAGTGAGATCAATGGCTCAATGAAAGGTGCAGGCTTCACTTAAAGCTATTCAAACTCAAGTTTACTGGAGACGGATGGGCCAGTGGGAGGTTGTGACCCCTGCCTTAAAGAGTTGTTGAAATGGATTCTTATTAAATTATTTCTGTCTAGTGACCGCTGCTTAAAGCATGCACTTTTTTTCTGGTGAGAAGGAGTAATCAGTCTGTTGATTTTAAAAAGAAAAAGCCCAGTTTCTCAGATAGTCTGTCCCTTCAGCTTTTTTCTAAAATGATGATGGCTCATGAGGAGAAGGGTATATAGCTTTGGCAACTTTATACCTAAAGGGGAAGTATCCTCTGGTTCCTCTCTCTGTAGAGTGTGTGTGTGTGTGTGTGTGTGCGCGCGCGCGTGCGCATTTTCTATGTGCATCTCTCTGCTACTCTCTGGGCTGCTCTCCTGTGCCCACCTGTAGTGATTTGTTTTACTGGCAATTGTGGCTCCAGTCTTTGCTGCTGTCATTTGCACCCTGGCTCTATGTTAGCCGGGGACTGCCTAATCTTAGTCCTGCTGGTACTATGGAGCCTCCTGAGGTCTGGCTCTTACTTCCCCTTGAGTCTAGCCTGGCTGGCCTGGCCCTCGGCATTGCTCTCTGTGAGGCCACCTCACTGCTTCTCTGGTATGCTCTCTGGCAGGGTCCCCAGCCAGACCTTGGGAAAAACAAATGTCAGGGCATCCCTCCTCCCTGCCCCACTGCACTTCTGAGTTCACTTTGATGTAGCTATGACCCAAGCTGATACAGTGCAGCCTCCAAAGCCATTACTTTCCCAAGTTCAAAGTGCAATGGGCAAGAGCCCTCTGCTCTCTTTGATGCACTTCCTTATTTATTGCAACTCCCTCTCTCCAGGCCAAAGTCCCCAAAGAGGAAAATCCTCTTTGCTCTTTTTCAAATTTTCTTCACCAGCCTTTGTCGTCTTGTAAAGTGTGTTTATTAATTTTAGTTTTTTTAATTAATAGAAATCTTCTCCCCTCTGCTCCCTTGCTGTCATTGATGGGGAATATTTAGTATACCACTAGGAAACTCTATGAGCCACATTCAACAAGCTTGGCTGTTGACAACTTGAGAAATGTATAGAATCTTCTGTGGAGATAGGAGCAGGTTTGGGAATCTATAGTCCTTCTGCAAAATCTTATTTTTGAATTAAAGACAGTGAATATTACTTAGGCTTTTTCTTTGCATTTCTCCTGTACTGAGCCACTATCTTCCTCCCAGGCAGAAGGTACTTAGGCTACCTAAGGGGAATGCATTTCAAAAGGCACATAATTAATTTATAAAATACTATCCCTGTTACACATAGGAAAATAGAAGTAGGTCCACTGTGTTAAATCTACTGTATTAGTCTCAGTGGAGTTAAATAGTAAATAGCAATAGGATATATGATCACAGTATTCAAGGAATATGCACCTTAGTTTGGAAGATAGGGTTCGTAGAAGTAAAATACAGATGTAAATAAGACAATAATCTAATACACTGACTTCATAAGAATGAAGATTCACATTGTCCATTCTTTACCCTGTCTGCATTCTTACTATGCCAGCGATCTTGGCCTGGGGTGAGTTACTGCCCTGCCAATGGTAATAATGGCGACAGTGGTGACTATATAGCTGAGTCCCTAACCCAGGGGTCCTCAAACTTTTTAAACAGGGGGCCAGTTCACTGTCCCTCAGACCGTTGGAGGGCGGGACTATAGTTTAAAAAAAAAACTATGAACAAATTTCTATGCACACTGCACATATCTTATTTTGAAGTAAAAAAACAAAATGGGAACAAATACAATATTTGTATTTGCATGTGGCCCGTGGGCCATAGTTTGAGGACCCCTGCCCTAACCCATGACTGTTGTTCTCTTTCTCTCCTCTCCTGGCTTGTCAGCCCTGGAGCTATTAGAAGCATAGGATGTTATACAATGGCCTGAGTTCCAGCATCAGCATTGTACATATGGGGAAGCACTTTGCCTGGTGATAATCAGCTTCTTTTTCTTCTTCTCCCACAAGATATTCTAAGATTAAAAAGCTGCCTTCAAAAAAGCCTGTGGCTGACACTGGCTTCAGAACATTATTGTTTGTGAAGTGTCAGAATGCCATGACAGATAGCGGGATTGTTTTTAATTCTGGAAAGTGGTATAACTGAAAACCCCTAAGTGACATTTGTATGTGTCATACCTACAGAGGTCAAATGGAAAATAAAAGATCATTTGGACAACTTAAACATTATTGGCCTGAAGAAAACTAGAAAAAATATGTTACAGGATTTATTTTGCATTGATCATCTTAAATGGGTTCCATTGCTTACAATGCAATGTCATAATGCTTTGGCATATTGTCTGAAAGGAGAGAGTGTGGAAGAAAAATTAGATTTTTTTTTTCACCTGGAAACTGGGCTACTCAACTGTTGCAGCAACTTAAAATGCAAGAGATTGCAGCAGGAACAATATTGACATGACAGATGATAATGGTTCTAGAGGAGTTGTGCTGATCAATATTGCTCAGTGAGCCATAAACTGAGAACTCTCTTACAGAGGTTGATATGATTAGACCACAGTGGCACTAAAGAAGCCATTCCCATCTCTGGTATTGAGAATCTTCATAAAAACAGAATGTCCACCACGTAGATGCCAACACCGTAGGCTGCCTGGCAATACTGGAACTTTTCCTTAAGATAAATGCATCGTTAACTATGATGGTTCCAAAGAAACTGTTGTGGTCTTTGGGGGTCAATAATCTCTGAATATATACTGAACCACAGATGCTATGAGAGCAATTTACAGTCATCTGGCCTATAAGTTGTCTCTTAAATGGCCTTAAACCATGTATATGGCCAAGTCGGTGACTTTAAGGGATCCACCCCAATCATTAGTCCATATGGTTATTAGTGCTCTTTGAGGAAATGTCCCAAGTCCACTTATGCTATGTTAACATTTTATACATCAAGGATAAGTACTGCCCTAGCATGGAGCTTAAGTCATTTTCTAATCTAAAGTCTTGAATTTTAAAAGCGTTCAGGATTAAACCCTTGATGTAGAGACTAACCAAGGCAGCCAAAGAAAAAGTGCATTTTGGCTTAAAAACTTCCCCTGGAAATGGAGGCAAATTGAATTTTGAATACTTCCTATTAAATGAAGTGAATACTTGCTACTAAACTAATGATGTATTTACAATTTTGAACTGAATTTTAAAATTGAGACATATTTGTGCTCATCTTCAAAAATATTTTTTAGGTTCTAATTTGTATATAGTGCACTACACAGATACTAAGTATAATATGATGAGTTTGATAAATACATATACCTATGTATCTCAAATCTCATCACCCCAGGTACTCCAGCATTTCTCATATAAAAACAGTTCCAAACTTCGTTGTGCCTCTTTCCCGGTGATCCCTGCTATTTCCCCTGGCCACCCCCACCTTTGAGGAAACTCTGATTTTTGTAACCATAACTTGGTTTGGCTTGTTTTAAGTGCTTCGTATAAATGGGACAACATGTAGTTTATTGTGTCTAGATTCCTTTGTTCAGCATAATGGTTTTAAAATTCATCCATGTTTGTACATTTGAAATTTGCCCCTTTTTATTTCTGAGTAATACTTTATTGTATAAATGTATCATACCTTATTTTTCCATTCTTTGGGTTGTTTTCCATTTTTGGCTACTATAATTAAAGCTGCTATGGAAATTTCTGTACAGGTCATTTTTGTACATATGCTTCTATTTTTCATAGTAAATAAGTAGGAGGGGGATTGCTGGCTCAGAGAGTAGGTGTACTTTTAACTTAACAAGACACTATTAAACTGTTTCCTAAGCATTTTTATCATTTGTGTGTCCGCCAGCAATGTCTGAGTGTTTCAGCTGCTCCATGCTTCCTCTTACCTTTGGTGTTGTCTGGGTGTTATTGATTTTCAGCTAGCCTAATCCTATATAATAAAAGACTAATCTGCAAATCAACCAAACAGCAGAACGACCGGTCGCTATGATGTGTACTGACCACCTGGGGGCAGACTCTCAACGCAGGAGCTGCCTTCTGGTGGTCAGTGCATGGGAAGCAGTCCTAAGCTGGCAGGCGGACATCCCTTGAGGGGTCCTGGACTGTGAGAGGGCGCAGGCTGGGCTGGGGGATGCCCCCCATTCCACCCCACCCCCCAGTGCACAAATGTCATGCACTGTGCCTCTAGTGAGTAGATAGTGATATCTCCTCTGGCTTTAATTTGCATTTCCATGAGGATGAATAATACTAAGTATCTTTTCATATGCTTATTTGCCATTCATATATCTTCTTTTGTGAAGTTTCTGTTCAGTTTGTTTACTAACATTTTATTGATTTTAAAACATTGAGGTTTTTGGAGTCCTTTACATATTCTTATTATAAGTTCTTGATCAGATGCACACACACACACAGACATACAGTTTCTCTCATCTGTAGTTTATTTTATTAATGTAGTCTTTTGATAAGTGGAACTTTTAGTTTCCTAGGGCTGTAAATCTGCTGTAACAAATTGTCACATACTTTGGGGCCTAAAACGTTTATTCTCTGAGACATTTCTTCTCTCACAGTTCTGAGGGCCAGAAGTCCCAAATCCTGGTATTGGCAAGGCTCTCCTCTCAACCCCTGGTAACTCATGGCAATCCTTGGTGTTCCTTGGCTTATAACTGCAACTTTCCAAAATCTGCCATTGTCTTCATATGGCCTCTTCCCCTTTGTGTGCGTGTCTGTGTTTTTGTTTCTTCGTATGTTCACATGGTCTTCTTATAAGGATATTAACCATTGGATTTGGAGCCCACCCTAATCTATCCTAATCCAGTGTGATTTAATTTTAGCTAATTCCAAATAAGGTCACATTTTGAAGTTCTTGTGGACATGAATTTTGGGGGGACACTATGCAACCCATAGAATTGCCTATTTTGTTTTTAAATGAAGTGTTTTGGTGAACAGAAGTATTTAATTTTGATGTAATCCAATTTATCTTGTATTATTTTTTGGCTGATGCTTTCTGTGCTCTGTTTAATAAATCATTGCTTATTCTACCTTCTCAAAGATATTCTTCTGTGCTTTCTTCTAGAAATTTTATAGATTTTACTTTTTATAGTTTTCACATTGAGGTCTATGATGCATATTGAATTTATTTTTATTGTAGGAGATGACATTAAAATTATATATTTTAATATGGACATCCAATTTTTTTCAGCATGATTTATTGAAAACATGATCTTTTCCTCATTGAATTGTCTTGGTACTTTTGTCAACATCTATTGAATATATAAATATGCCTTTGTCTCCAGACTCTGAACTTTTCTGATTCCACATTATCCCATAAGTCTTATAGTAAATCTTGACATGAGGTAGTGTAAGTCTTCCAACTTCTTTCCTCCCATTTCCCTTCCTTCTCTCCCTCCGTTCCTTCCTTTTTAGAATCTGGCTATTATAGGCCCTTTGCATTCTAATGAATTTTGTTGTCTTTCTCCAAAAAATGCTGAGGTGTGTTTATTTATTTATTTATTTCTGATAGACAGTCACTTTATTGGAGGGTTGACATTATTCTGTGAAGGCTTGCCCTTAGGTCTTGTTAAGATTGCCATTACTCTAGCACCAGAGTGGTTTCACTCCTAAGGCATAGGTTTTCTGGGCTTGAATGCTCTTGGGTTCAGAGAGGTCTCTCCACTTTAGATGCTCATAACCCAGTGGCTGCCAGCACTGTGTGACCTGCAGAATCTCTAGGAGCTGCTCTCTGCCAATGTATGGAGTCTCACTCACTGACTACACAGCTCAGTAACTGGCCAAACTTGGACATTCACAGGGTTCATGGGATTCCCTATGTGGAGTCCTAGAGCTATTCATCTGTACACCTCTCGCTCTTCTACCTCTGTGCCCTCTGCACACCTCTCACTCTTCTACCTCTGTGCCCTCTGCACACCTCTCGCTCTTCTACCTCTGTGCCCTCTGCACACCTCTCGCTCTTCTACCTCTGTGCCCTCTGCACACCTCTCGCTCTTCTGCTGCTTTGTCTCCATCTACTTCTCTGGGCCTCAGTTACTGAAGTGCACCCAGGCAGAAAGCTGAGGTTCTCTCAAGGATCTTAGCCCTATGCTCTCTGCTGTCTAATGACTTAAAGTAGTTGCTTTCTCTATTTTGTCTAATTTTATAGTTTTATATAGTAGAGGGTAAGTCTGATGACTGTTGCTACATTATGGCTAGTACAGCAAGTCTGTTATCTTTTTGGAAAGAAAAATGTAAATAGTATTACCAATCAATTAGATTCTTAACTGTTTGAGTCCCAAGCAGTGCAATTGCGCTGCTTGGTATTTCTCGACATAAAATAAAACAAGCGCTATCATGCTGTTTGGGTCTTTTCGTACTCATTTAGAGAAAGCGCGGTTGCGCTGTTTGGGATTCTTCGACAGTGTTTTTTCAATACCCCCTGGGACTCAAACGAATCGTATGTTTTCTCGACATAAAATCTCAGCAGCGGGATCGCGCTGCTTGGGACTCAAACGGTTAAATATATCTAATATTTAAAATCTGATTTTTTTAAAAAATATATTTTATTGATTTTTTACAGAGAGGAAGGGAGAGGGATAAAGAGGTAGAAACATCCACGAGAGAGAGAAACATTGATCAGCTGCCTCCTGCACACCTCCTACTGGGGATGTGCCTGCAACCAAGGTACATGCCCTTGACCATAATCGAACCTGGGACCTTTCAGTCTGCAGGCCAATGCTCTATCCACTGAGCCAAACTGGTTAGGGCTAAAAATCTGATTTCTAGAAAGTTGAGACAGGTACATGATCTAGAAGTAAGTAATGTGAAAAGGACCATAGGGTATGCTCAAGGAAGTTCAGTTACTTCTGGCAATTAGGGAGATTGTAGTAATTTTGAAATGTCATACTATAAAGCCTGACAATTTCTGTTCCCTTCTCCCCATTGTACTTTCAGTTAATAGGTTTCCAAGGCATTGCCCAGTACATGTGTTCACTGGTCTATTTGTTTTAAAGGGTTGAATTTTAATAAA
Organism: Myotis yumanensis; assembly: GCF_028538775.1. Taxonomy (NCBI): domain Eukaryota; kingdom Metazoa; phylum Chordata; class Mammalia; order Chiroptera; family Vespertilionidae; genus Myotis; species Myotis yumanensis. The sequence continues at coordinate 169,017,997 of NW_027223754.1, forward strand.
ATTATTATGGTTTTCCCTCAATAGGTCATTATGCCAACTGAAAACCACTATTTCAGAATATTAAAAATATCCACCTTAGGGGTCTGACTGCTCCTAGTGTTTTGCAAAACTGCTATCGTCTCAAATTCAGACATGTAAACAACTACCTTAGAAAGGCAGTTTCAGCATTTTATAAGATATCTCTTTCCCATGAGTTTGACCTGTTCCTGCCTTAGAAAGAAAAGGGAGAAAATGAATGGCTACATTTCCTGTAGCACCTTTGACTTGCTCATAGTGCAATTTGTTTTAAGCTAGAGATCTATAAAAAAAAGGTTGAACTTTCCATTGGTAAGGGAGTCTCTATGTTTCATTACTTTCTTAGGGTTTGTTAAGAGCGGATACAGTATGTATTATGTCATCTAGAAAGAAAAACAAAGAGCCTTGCTTAGGACAGTACATTTCATCATTATGGCAATAGATATTCATTTTGCAGCTACTGTGGGCCTGTTTTGATGTATGGAGAGACATTAACTACTTAAAAGAAAGGCCAGCCCTGGCCGGTGTGGCTCAGTTGGTTGAACTTCGTCCCCTGCACCAAGAGGTCGCCTGTTCGATTCCTGGTCAGGATTGCAGGCTTGATCCCCAATTGCAAGAGGCAGCTGATTGATGTTTCTCTCCCTTTCCCTTCCTCTCGCTCTAAAAAAATTTTTTTTAATTAAAAAATAAAAAGGAAAAGTCACTATTGGAAGTGACTGGGATGGTTTAATCAGTAGTTCACAACCATGTATATTATATAAGCCTTTTGCAAAGGGGACAAAATTCTTGGTACCTAAATTATTTGTATTATATTGTTTCTTAAATTTATCTAAACAAAAAACAAAATTTAAATTCCTGTGCTAATAACACTTGCTCTACTTTTAAATCAAGGCAAATTTACAATTTACAAGCAAAACTGTAGCTACAAATTAATAACATTAGTTTAATATGTTGGATAATGTTGTGCTGAAAAACAAAATTATTGTTTACAACCTAAGTATGATAATGACTAGTGGGAAGTAATTCTTTTAAGCTCAATTCATGTACTGATGGCTGACTCAATTCTCCTGTCACTTTACTATGAATGCTGCCAAACTTTTCTTCTTAGGGTAGTATTTGGTGATGTCACTTGGGCATCTCTTGGCCTAACAACCATCATTTATGTGTTATTTACACATATCTTTTCTCATTTGTCTGTGACAATTAGACTAGTACATGCACTTATAAACAAATGCAATTATAAACAAAAACATGAAGGCAAGCCCTGAAATTTCATGGCAGTCCTCTGGAAGATGGTTTTCCAGATATTCAAGACTGTATTAATACTAATCTTAAAAAATACTATCATAGGAAGTCACAAGGTGATGCAGTCCTTATGGTTGATACATGGACTGTTAGGAATGCATTTACATGCAGTTTAATAAATAATCTTGTAGAGTAATTTAAAGAGGCAAAGATTGGATTCAGGGAGATCAGGAGACTATTGCAACAGTTCAGAAGGAGGGTACCAAGAACTTTAAACCAGGCTTAGCCAGTTTGGCTCAGTGATTAGAGCATTGGCCTGCGGACTGAAGGGTTCAGTTCAGGGTTCGATTTCGGTCGAGGGCAGGTACCTCAGTTGCAGGCTCCCTCTCTCTGTTTCTCCCCCTCCCTTCCACTCTCTCTAAAAATCAATGGAAAAATATCCTCGGGTGAGGATTTTTTTTTTTTTTAAAGAACTTGAATCAGATTGGAAGTGGAGGGCATGGAAAAAGAAAGACAGTGAGTGGTGACTTATCACTAGCTCCATCCAATACTCCAGTTTAGTTGAAAGATTTTTTTGTTCATTCAGTCATTCATTTCTTCATTGTCTGTTCATCTCTGGGGAGGTTGTCTTCTATGGAGACTAAAAATATGATTTTTGTCATCTGTCATTTCCTCATGGGCTTGTTGAGATAAAAATGTGAAATCTTGCCCTGGCCAGTTTGGCTCGGTGGATAGAGCATTGGCCTGCGGACTGAAGGGTCCCTGGTTCGGTTCAGGTCAAGGGCATATGCCTGGGTTGCAGGCTCATTCCACAGTGCAGTGTGTGTAGGAGGCAGCTGATCAACGATTCTCTCTCATCACTGATGTTTCTATCTCTCTCCCCCTCTCCCTTCCTCTCTGAAATCAATAAAAATATATATATTTTTAAGAAGTGAAATCTTCGTGCATAGTTGGTTCTCAATAAGTGAGGGCTATTGTTAATCCATTCACATTTATTGAGTTTTAAATTATGCCAGAAAGTGGACTAAATTGGGATAGATAAGAGCTGAGTATCACTTTCAAGGAGCTCACAGTATAGCAAGGGACACTGCTGTGCAGTCATGTGAGTAAACCCTGCAGCACGGTGAGCCCAGCAGTGGTTAGCTCCGCAGCACTCAGTGGACTGACTCTCTGAGGAATAAATCACCACCTCCCCCAACTCCAAGGGTGGCTTCAGGACTGCCTCCTGGATGGAGCAGGGTGCTTGATTGAGCTGGAACTCAGAGAGCACTTATGTGCTTGTTGACAGTCCTGCGAGGTAAGGCAGGGCATCCCAGGTAGAGAGAGGTACAGCGTGTGCAGAGAGATGGGGAGTTCGAGCTTGGTGCTTGGTGGTGTGCAAGTGGTTTGGTGTGGGTTGAATACAGAGCACACATGGGGGCGTGGCCCAGGATGAGTTTGAAAGAGTAGTGGCCAGAAGACAACACCGAGTTCTGAGAATTAGAATGGAAACTCACCTGTGGCGTCTCTCTTGCAAGTGTGTGCCATCGGACATGGGAGGAGCTGAGAAAACGTGGGCGAAGTAATGCCGCTCGCCGAGCTGCCAGAAAAGCATTCCAAAGCTGTGTCCCCAGATGGCAGGCAAATAGTGTTATCAAGGATGAGGAGAGCAGAATTATTATGGCCTTTTCCAGTAGACTCATTATAGAACCTTTTCTTTGTGTCATAGCCTTGACAGCAACTGATGGAATGATGGTCCTCAAGTGAAAATTTCCCCGAGTAAAATGTGTTAAATGTTTGAAAGAAAATTCTAATAGTGGAAAGAGCTTTGAGTTAAATTATTGCAAGGACACATTTCATATTAGTATTTCTGCATAGAATGGAAAGGCCTTTTTGGACAGCATTTTGTTTTAATATTATTCAAATATTGATATGATGCTTAGGATATGCAGGATTTTCCTGGTTTTATGTAATAATGCTTGTGTTCTTAATCGATAGGTTTGAAGAGAAATCTTATGGATGCTTGTTGTAAACAATCCCTTTTTTATGACTTGTGTTGCATGTCATCCGGATATAATAGGTCATCTCCGTTCTCTTTTAGTACAATTTTCTTTTCCATTACTATCATCATTGTAAGGAACATGAAAACGTAAACATAGACTGGCTTTTCTATTAATGATTCTAAGGCCTTAATCTTCTTTAACATTTTAGTTTGTGGTTACCAAGGTTGCCAAAGGGGCACATAAATATTCTGCAGGAGCGTCATGAGGACAATGCTGGAGAATAATCCTTCGCAGATGGTATACAGGAATAAGAAAATTTTAACGAAGATCATAATGAGAACAGGAAGTGGTGTAATATAAACCCTCACTCACATGGCACAGATGGAAGTGTGCGTGGGGAGGTGTGGGAGATGCACAAAAGTAACCCCCTCATCACGTGCCATCTCGCAGTCATCAGGTCCTCCTCCTCCTCAGATGTTGAAGCTGTGCTCAGACCAGCAGAAGAAGATTTCAGAGTTCCACACATTCCCACTTAGCTGGTGAACTCATTTACAGTTATGGCTATTAAAAGCTGATGATGTGCCTGCTGAGATGACTGTGCACATCCATATCTATTAGAGAAGTGTTCTGTTCTTCCTGGGACTTTTCTGTCTCATAAGGTAACAAAAGTATGAGTCTTTTAGTTCTGCTGGAAGAGCTGTAGGCAGGTCCTGTTATCTGGCATTGAGGCTTGCCCATTTATCTGTTTACCTTTATTCATGTATTCACACACACACCAATTTATTCACATATATCAATGTGGGTTCTTTGAATATCAAAGTGTGTGTGTGAGTGTATGTGTGTGTGTGTGTGTGTGTGTGTGTGTGTGTGAAAGAAAGAGAGATAGATATTAATTGGATACTTATTGTGTGCCATGCATGTTCTAAGTGGTAATATATTAATCCTGACAATGATCCTATATACTATTATTATTCCCCTTTTACAGGTGGTAGCCAAGGTAACCAAGGCCCAGAGAGGTTAAATAACCTGCTTACCCTATAAAATGATAAAAATGACGTGGAAACCCAGTATACGATTACTCCAGAGTACACACACTTATTCAAAAATGATTATCCAAAATGTAGATATATTTGTGAAATGAAGGATCAGTATTTAGAATTTCTATATCACCCATGTAACCCAGATTGACACTACTTACATAAAACACTTTCCACGATTGTCCCTCGTGAGTAGTTGTTGCTATTTTTTCAATTTGATCAACAATATAAGTGCTTTCACTGACCTTTCGATGTATCTATCCTGTCGACAATTTCAGACATCCCCTTTGTACTTTGGGGTACACAGTGGTACCAAATTCTGGTGCTGTATTTCTCAGTGGGTTTTATTATCTTTGATAAAGGAAATTTTCATGCTGCATCTTCTAAATGTTAAAGACAGGTAGAAGGGTTTGAAAATGAACCCCTCAGGCTTCAGTCTCTAGATACATTTTAAAAATGAGAGAGATAAGCTCTGTGGATTGTGATTTGCTCCTGTTGTTCTCAGAGAGTCTGGGCTTCTGTCAGGTGCAATCGCATCACTGCAATCAAGGAGCCACCTGTGCCATTTCACAAAGGCCATCTTGCTCTTGGGGCTCACGTCTTCAGGGAACTTATTCACAGTGATTTGTACTTCCACTTTAGGATGATTTTAGGATTTATAATAAGACTGGCACAATATGAGTCCTTAATGCCGTATAGAAATGTGGAACTGATTTAATGAGAACAATTTAATCCATATTTTAGTTCCGCGAGGAACAATGCTGGTACCAAAAGTGGGACAGAAGAGTCAGGGCCTTAGCAATCAGAAATCCGAAATGTAGGGCTGAGTGCTTCAAAAATATTTGAAAAACTATCTGGAAAGTATGAATCCACTTGTTGAGAAAAATGCTTTAAATTATTCTTTAATAGTGTTTGGCTTCACAGGTAGCTGTTCAGATACTCAGCTCTGGCGACAATGAGATGAGACGATGCCGGAAAGTGCTCAGCATCGCGTCTGGCTCATAGCGAGCAGCCACTAAACAGTAGCCGTTGTTTGCTTGTCCAGCAGCTGCAAGTAGAGGTTAAGAGCACAGTCTCCACAGCGGACTACCTGGCCTCAAATCCGGCACTAACAGTTATCAGCTAGAAAACCCAAGCAGTGGTTCTCAACCAGGGGCAGTTTTGTCCCTCAGGGCACATTTGATAATCTATGGTGGCATTTTTGGTGGTTATGATTGGGGTTGGGGTCCTACTGGAGGCCAAGGATGCTGCTAAGCATCACACAGTATTTAGGACAGCATCCCCACAACAAAGAATTACCTATCCTAGTTGTGAATAGTGCTGAGGTTGAGGATCCCTGACTTAGAACAATTAACTAATAGTGAGCATTTCACTAATAGAAAAAAAAAGCCCTTAGAAAGGTGCCTCAAATAATAAGCACCCAGTAAATGTTGGCTCTTGTTATTCATTCAAGAAATATTTGCAGAGGGCTCGCTGTGTGTCAGGTCCCGTCCTAGAAGCTTCCTGTAACCATAGAAGCAAAACAGGCCTGGTCCCCACCCTTGAGGAGCTTGCTGTTTCTGACTGTAGGGGTCGCTGTAGAGGCAGCAGCATGTCATTGTTGGGGCCACCTCATGCTCTATATGCCTCCCCTCCTTTAAGTATAAGATGTTTCTTCTCATTAAAAAAAAAAATCTCTCTTTTAAACTTAGAAGAATCCACCAAAAGAATAAAAATATTAGTGCCATCACACCTGAACTTCAGCATCACAAACCTCTCACGTTGATCCATGTGCAGACACTGCCAGCACCTCCAAGCTTATGCTGAGAATGGGGAGGCCTCTTTCACCAGTGGCATTCCAGTTAGAGAGTCCTCTTTCCTCCCCCCCTGGCTGTGAGCATCCAGGTGTCTCACCATCAGCACGGGGACCCCTGAGTTTTAGCTATACCTTCCTCCCTTCATTTTTTCAGAGTTGCCAGGAGCATCTCAGGCTCCTGCTCTTGCTCCTGTGACCTACCATGGCTCAGGGAAGGCCAGTCCCTATTCCCTTTACAAATGACATTTAGGGAGGAGACATTCTTGACGTCCTAAGTTGGAAGTTTGTGATTTCACCTGGAGGCCAAGCTGAAGGGTGATCTGTGTCAGCACTTTTAGGCTTGGGAGCAGAGGCCTTGCATGCCAACCACTTCCAGTTCTTGAGCCAGTTCTGGCAGGACTGGGACCCCACTCGAATAGTGTGGGGTACAGCCAGTGGAATTCACAGAGCTGATGACTGGTACCTGTTGTTCCTAAGAAGAGCCCTGTGCTGCTACATGCCTCCTGAGTCATAGCTTTTCCTTACGCCCCACTCTGCTGGTCCAGGTCATAAAAATGGGCTTCTGCTTTGGCTTCATCTGAGCCCTGCAGTTCTCTGAGTGACAGTGCCTCTGAACAGGCTGATTACAGAACAATGATCTGCCCCTAAACACCTGTCTAGATTCTTTCCACTTCCCACCCCCTCCCCCTCTCTACCTTGGGCTCTTGCAGTATAACTACTGGTAAGTCCATGAGAGCATCATGCTTCTGCACTCCTCCCTGCTTTGTACATTCTGTTTCCTCTGCCTGTATTTCCCAACTTAAGCCAAGTCTGAGTTCCCCTTTACCTCATTGACTATTAGATATTGAACTGCTGGCCCTTCTTCAGCATCTAGTCCCATACTTCTATCTCAGCTTGGCTCCCAGGAGTCTCCCTTGCTTATTGAGGTACCAGGTATTTCTATCTACTGGATTCATAAACCAGAATACTCTACTAAGGGCCCAACTGTCACATATAATATTGCTTCTATGTAAAAATGCAGGCCAAAGTCTTGAAAACTGATCAACCAATGGTGTTTTAAGACAGCCAAATTTATAAATTGTAGACTGACCATAGCAAAAGTTATATGCGTGTGTGTATGTATACATGCACACATATGTATTGATATATTTATATCTTCTGCATTTATGTATGTACTTATGAAAGGAGGGAAGAATGAACAAGAATTTCTTAAAAATAAGAAATCAGAAGAAAAACAAAATTAAAGTATATTCTTATTGAGTGAATATGAAATTGTATGGATAAGGGAGAAAGGGCATGCAAATGAGGAATATGTGAATGAAGCATTGGATGTTGGTATTTGAATAGGAAACATGTTGATGTTTGGGCCTCCTTTCCTAAATTCAAAATGGAAATATATCTTTCACATATCTGTATGTACTTCAGAGCCATATCTAAATGTGATACTAAGGTAGAAATATCCATTTTATCTTCCAAATGCTAGATAGAAAACACTTTTGTGGATGTGGACGAAATGTGTGAATTAAAATAACATTCAAATAGGAAACTCTGGAATGAAGAAAAACAGCTTGTTTTAAACTGCACTCAGAAACTATGGTTTCAATAGAGTTTTAAACCCTACCAATTTTCCTCGCCTGGACTAATGAGATAGTTGGACCTAGTAATTAGTATGGGCTGTGCCTTCCGGGACCTGTCCATGAACCTTTGTGCAGGATAAATTGTGTGTGTGTGTGTGTGAGAGAGAGAGAGAGAGATTATCAGGTATTACCTAGAGCTGTGCAGTGAGTCCAGGGTTATAAACCGTGCTTCAGTGGAGAATTAGGAGGGATGAGAGTGACTTATTGTTACACAACCAAGGTAGGTATGTTGTTTTCTCTTCCAAACCTTGAAAAGGAAAATCAATTTAACTCTATTCAACAAATATTATTGAACTCCTCTCATCTTGGGCTGTTATTGTTGGTAATTATTGGGATAGAAAAGAAGTATTATGTACAGTTCTTGCCCTCAAGGAGATTAAAATCAGTCTTTCTGAAGATATAAGACTGTCATATAAAGTAATTAGACAAGAAACAAATATATAAGGTGGCACAAAGTGCTACACTGAAAAATAATGGAGGTGCATAGTAAATAATCAGAGCTGTGGAATATTATTAAAGGAAAATAAGTGCCGAGAAGATGGGATGTGACATGTTAATTATACTGATTGCAGTATAATTCCAGGTTATTTTAATGCCCAGTTCTCTGTCTTATAGAGTGTAACATATAGTGAAGAAATTGTAAGTAAACCACTGTATAGAATTTTTGCCTGAATTGTTTTTAAAAATCTAATCTTACACAGGAGAAAAGGACATTAATGTGTGTCCTGAACATTTTTTGTAGATTAATTTACAACTACCCCCAAAACTAATAGTAGAGCTAAGAGAAGACAAGCCTAATGCTTGCTCATTGAATTAAAAATTATTTTTTCTGCTCTAGATGGTTTTTCTCAGTGGATAGAGCATCAGCCTGGGGACTGAAAGGTCCAGGTTCAATTCCTCAAGGGCACATGCCTGGGTTGCAGGCTCCATCCCCAGTAGGAGGCATGCAGGAGGAGCCAATCAATGATTCTCTCATCATTGATGTTTCTCTCTCTCTCTCTCTCCCCCTTTCCCTTTCTCTCTGAAATCAATAAAAATATATTAAAAAATTATTTTTTCTGACATCCCAGAAATTTACAAAATTTCTAAGAAGATTGTCAACCCACATTGTAATCATCTGAAGGGGAAATTTTGAACCTTACCATCTGTTATCCCTTTTTCTAAGAACACACTCATCTCAGAATGCTACAAAACACAACTTCATTTCATAAATTTAGGATTTCCCGTGTCGACTTGTCAGTTCATATTCCAAGGGGAAAGGAGAGAGTCTTTGGTCTTAATATATAGCAATATAAAACACTATGTTGTAAATTTTGTATGTATTATAGTTTAGTTCATTGGGATTACCATTCCTCCCTCCCTTCCTTCCTTCCTTCCTTCCTTCCTTCCTTCCTTCCTTCCTTCCTTCCTTCCTCACCCAAGGACTTTTTTCCATTGATTTTAGAGAGTGTGTGAGGGAGGGAGGAGGGAGAGAGAGAGAGAGAAAAACATCAATTGGTTGCCTTCCGCACGCACCCTGACCAGGACAGGGATTGAACTCGAACCCTAGGTACTTGCCCTTAGCTGGAAATGGAACTCGGGACCCTTCAGTCTGCAGGTCTATGCTCTAACCACTGAGAAAATAAGCCAGGACTTCATGCCCTCTTTTAAATCATAATATTAAACTAGGTGGCAATGCAAAGGAATATTTAAAAGCAAAAATAATTCTGTAACCTTACTTATTTGAGCTAACAATGATACACTATTATGAAAAGGCATAGAAGTAGGTGGCAAAGTCACCACCAATAAACAAGACAGTTGGCCTCACTTACTGTTTTCTACATGGACTGTGCCCAAAAGAAGTACAAAACTGGCCCCTGCCCTGGGAAAGCTTATCACAGAATGACTCAAAATACACATATCCATGGCAGAGATGAAAGCAAGTTAACAGGCTGGATTTGCCTCCTTTCTTTTCTGCTTTCACAGCATCTAGACTTGCTCTCACTAAGCCTCTTATCATATTGCTTTGGTCTTCCTGTCTAGATTTAAACATAACTAACTAATGGAATAGAAATTACTATCTATTTAGGGTAAATTATATCTGTATTTGTTTCTTCCAGGGGTCAGTTAACTATGGCCATGCAGGCCAGATTTAGGGCCTAGTTTTGTATGATCCCTTGAGCTGAGAATGGTTCTTACATTTTACAATGATTGTAAAGAAAATAACATGAAAAAGAATATCTAACAGAGATGTATGTGACCTGCAAAGCCTAAAATATTTACTCTCTAGCTTATACAGAAAATGTTGCTGATTTTTGTTTTAAAGAATGACACCCCTCCCCGCACTGCCCCCCACCAACATCTCAATGAGTCACAGGAAACTTTTGGAGACCTAGTACTTAGGAATATGCTAAGTTCCTGTAGCAAAGAGACCCAAAATGCAGTGTTCAAATAAGAAAGACATTTATCACTCAACTAACAATCCAGAGGTAGGCAGGTGGTTCCAGGACTGATGAGTAGAACTGCCATGAAATCATTTGAGGCTCCATAATACCCTTGTCCGCACTGAAGAACTTGGCTACCACAATATCCCTATTCCGCTCTGAGGGAAAGGAGAGTGGAGAGTAATCCATTTCTTTTTTAGTAATGAAGTCTGGATTGTAGCAGATGTCACTTCTATTCACATCTTGCTGGCCAGAATTTAAGTCACTTGGCCACTTTAGCTGGAAAGGACTAGGGAATGTAGTTTCTAACTGGACAGCCATGTGGTCATGTGGAAGTAGGAAGTTTTGTTACTGAACAGAAAAAGAGAATTGTTGCTATAGGAGGACAACTAGTAGTCTGCTAGGGTGAGGTAGACAGTTAGTAGTATTGCATTATTCCTGATATTTATTGTTGAATGCTCAGCAAGTAGCAAGTTCTCAGTATATCTTTGTTGAATTGATTTAAGTCAGCAGGGAACTGGAGACAGTCCTTAGTCCAGGAATGGGCATTGAGGGAAGAGGCAAGCTTGGTGGGATTAGTGTAAGGCTCCTGGGAACAGATAAATCAGTAGTGGAGATTATAGAGTTTCTAGTCAGGTGAAGACCAGAGATAAGCTTAGATAGGAAGTGAATCTTATGTGCATTATCCAGGGGTGTATCAGAACCTCAACAAAGCAGATGCAAATGCAGAGCAGAGGTTAGAGTTCTAGGCTGGGTAACTGAAGCAATAGCTCAACTTTGTAGATTGGGCCAACATAGCGGGGCTGGGAAATGATTTATTTTAGAGTCTGCACAAATTACCAGAGCTCTTTTTTTATTGAATTTCTGAGCAACAAGACTTAATTCTGAGCTCCACTTTCGATTTTCTGTCATCATTATTATACCTGGCTCAGAAACCAAGGGGAGGCAGATACGGAGCCCAGAGAAACAAGGGCAGGGGTTGATATGGGGCTTTTATCTGAAACTCTGGATTGAGAACTGATTATATGTGCCTTGTGTCCTTTGATAGTTTATAACCGTAATCTGTTTTCTTTCTTTCTTTTTTTTTCTTTTTTAAAAAAATATATTTTATTGATTTTTTACAAAGAGGAAGGGAGAGGGATAGAGAGTTAGAAACATCAGTGAGAGAGAAACATTGATCAGCTGCCTCCTGCACACCTCCTACTGGGGATGTGCCCGCAACCAAGGTACATGCCCTTGACCGGAATCGAACCTGGGACCCTCCAGTCCGCAGGCCGACACTCTATCCACTGAGCCAAACCGGTTAGGTCTGTTTTCTTTCTTGCAGTGAAAATAATAATAGTTAAAAAATAGCACAATTTTGATAGGGTGATTAATCATGATAATTGATATTTGGTGTGTTATTATTCTAAAATAATTTGATTTTATTATCATTAAAGAAGGATTAAAAAGCAGAACAAACTCCCAAAATTGATGTCTCAGGTCAAATTGGCCTATTAGGTAGAAGATGAAATTGTGAATTTCAGCACTTCAGCTCTGCATAATTGATGGGCACTACATTCTGTCTCTTTGGCTATTCAGCAAAGATTCTGCTAGAATCTCTTTGTGTATGAGGTTGCAGAATTTATAACCATAACATTTTATAGATGTAAAACATATTATAGATCTTTATTGCTTTTTCTTATCAATTAATAAGTATAATCAAACAATACATATATATAATAGAAATCTCACCTTGATACTATTATGTTTTCTCCTTTTTAAACAAATAATTCTTCTGTAGCTGAGCCCCAAACACTAGCACATATGTGGATAAAAGGATAGTCAGCTTTTTGAATGAAAATTGTTTTTCTTCTTCTACTTCTTAGGGACAGTATGAATATTTGATTAGACCTCAAGGAAAATATAGGAATGACTTGTGATTCAGTTTTCACTTAAAAAATCAGTATGTATATATCTCTCTTGCATTTATAGTTACTCTCTCAATAGCTTTATAAAGAGTAATTATATATGGTTTTAAGATTTAGCTAGGTTCTAGATGTGGGATAATGTACAAGAAGGAAAAACACCTAGTTCATGCATTTATACACTTAATATGAAGGTGAGTAATTGGATAGTTTAAGCAATAGCTCATATCCGAATAACTGGTATTAGTATAAAAAAGTACAGCTGAACTTTTCGATCTACTGTTAAGGCTAAGCCAGTGAAAATTTATTATTATTTTTTTACTTTTATAATAAATGTAAACATTTTATTTACTCGAGGTTTTAATAGCTTTAGTTAAAAGGCAGAAGCATGTTTCATAAAGTATGATAGTTCATGAATTTAATTTTTCTTATGTATTTACAACATTTGCACATGATAGCTGACAAAATGTATGCTCTCATTTAGGTTCAATTTGATATAATATTTTGTTTGGATTGGTTTAAATAAAGGTCCAGCAAATTCTGATTCTTTTAAAATAATTTATTTAAAATTTTATTTATTTATTTAAGTTAAAATTATTGGGGTGATATTGGTTAATAAGATTATATAAGTTTAAATTGAAAAAATTTTCAATTACAGTTGGTACACAATACTATATTAGTTTCAGGTGAATAACAATATTACTGATTCTTAAGACTGTTACTTATGTTCAAATGCTATTGACACTGCCATACATAGATAATGAGCCATTATCAACAGAGGAATACATCCAGTCTATTAAAGTTGCGGTAGACATCAACATTGTCATCATGGTCATTATCATCAATTCGTCATCATTCCTGTTATTTGCTTAACATTTCTGCTGATTTGATCTTAGTCTTGAGCAGAATTGCAGTTGGAAGAAGAGATGATAAAGAGGATACTGTTTTGGCTCATTTATCCTCTTGATTTTACTGGTAACAAAACAGCTGGTACTTTCACTAGTGGGATTCTGAGGGACTGCTTCACAGGAGCCCAAAGCATTAATCTGATTATAAACTCAAGTGCCAAGTTTAATTTTAATCTACAGTGAGGGTTATAACAGTGAGCTAAACCAGAATACTCATATTGGTTGATCTCTACTGCTCTCTCTGAAGGAAAATGGACCCTAGAAGCAAATTGTTATCAGAAAGTTATTTGTTAGCATGGAATCAAAACAAAGAAAATGGATGATCTTAATAAGTTTTATTATAACTGTTATATATAAAATTTTAATACTTTAATTTTAAGCTCCAAATTATAGCGACATTTTGTTTGTAGTCCTAGGTCCTGACTACATTTTGTTCTACATTATTAATGGAAATTCCAACAAATGAGTCATAAATGGTTTGCTTAAAGTCAACCATGTAGTTGCTAAATCCAGGAGTAGAACTTACTTTTGTTTTTGTTTTATTGAATAGATGGTTGATGCTTATGTTTCTGATTATATTACTGTATGTAAGTTTTTATGTGGTTTCATATTCACAATATTAAGACAAAAATATTTTTGTAAATAGTACATGAAGATATCTACACTAATAAAAGAGAAACATGGTAATTAGCGTATGACCGCTACCCTTTTCATTGGCTAATCAGTGAGTATATGCAAATTAACTGTCAGCCAAGATGGCCGGCAGCCAGGCACTGAAGCGAGCAAGGAGGTTTGCTTGCTTCAGTGACTGTGGACTCCAACGTTCCCCGACTGCCACTGCCAGCCTCTCAGTTGCAACTCTAAGCAACTATGTACTATGTTGCAAATAAGAAGCTAAACAAAACTCCAGAAACCTGCTTTCATTCAGCTGGGCTTTAGCAACATTGTATCGATGTTTTCAGAGGCAAGGCGTCAGAGCTAAAGCTGGCCCAGAATAAAAAAAAAAAAAAAAGAAAACAAGGAGCGGTTGGAAGCTTCAGTCACTCGCTTCTGGAAAACAGCCCTCAGCCCCTCACCCAGACTGGCCAGGCACCCCAGTGGGGACCCCCACCCTGATCCAGGACACCCTTCAGGGCAAAGCAGCCAGCCCCTACCCGTGCACCAGGCCTCTATTCTATATAGTAAAAGGGTAATATGCCTCCCAGCACTAGGATCAGTGGAGCAGCGAGGCTCCCGGCACCAGGATCAGCGTGACAGGGGGCAGCGCCCAAACCCCCTGATTGCCCTGCGGCTCTGTGTGTGACAGGGGGGAGCTCCCCAATCCCCTGATCGCCTTGCGGCTCTGTGTATGACAGGGGGCGGGGCCACAACCTCCCTATCTGCCCTGCTCTGTGCCTGATAGGGGGGAGCTCCCCAATCCCCTGATTGCCCTGCGGCTCTGTGTTTGACAGGGTGCAGCACACCAACCCCCTGATCGGCCCTGCTCTGTGTGTGACAGGGTGCGGTGCCCCAACCCCCGCCCCTCCCCCCCATGGGCCCTGCTCTGTGTGTGACAGGGTAGAGCCATAACCTCTCCATCAGCCCTGCCCCGGGTGTGACAGTGGCGGCTCCCCAACCCCCTGATTGGCCCTGCTCTGGGTGATAGAAGGTGGCGCCCCAACCCCCCTCCATGGGCCTTGCTCTGTGTGTGACAGGGTAGAGCCATAACCTCCCCATTGGCCCTGCCCTGAGTGTGACAGGGTGCAGCACCCCAACTGCCTGATCTGCCCTGCTCTGTGTGTGACAGGGGGCGGTGCCCCAACTCCCCTATCGGCTCTACTCTGTGAGTGACAGCGGGGAGCTCCTCAACCCCCTGATCGGCCCTGCTTTGTGCATGACAGGGGGTGGCGCCGCAAGCTCCCCATCGACCCTGCCTTGAGTGTGACAGGGGGCGGTGCCCCAACCCCCCAATCGGCCCTGTTCTGAGCCTGACCAGGGGCTGCACCTAGGGATTGGGCCTGCCCTCTGCCACTCAGAAGCAGGCCTAAGCCAGCAGGTCGTTATCTCCCAAGGGTTCCCAGACTGCGAGAGGGCACAGGCTGGGCTGGGGGACCACCCGCCCCCCCCCCCCCCCCCCCCGAGTGCACAAATTTTTGTGCATCGGTCCTCTAGTATATATGTGCACTGGTCCTCTAATATATATATTGCACTGAATTATAATTAACTGTAGAATTGAGAGACATTTTTGAGATTGTTTTGGGGTTTGATAAGGATAGTAAAATGTAGTAGGGAAATTTCCAGGTTGACTTTCCAATAGTATATCCTTGCAGTCCTTAACCTAGTATTGAAAGGGCATACAGAGGTCTAAAGGGTATGTGGAATCATTAAATGCAGGTTTGCGCCATTAAAAAGTTGTGGATTGCTGATACATTTTGCACAATAACTTTTAATGAAGAATAATTTGAAAATATTTTTTTTAAAAAAACTTTTGGTTTTGAAATGTAGTGCAATAGTATAGAGTATGTAGTGGAGAGATTACATGATATAAGTAGTTCTGTATATTTGAAAAGCCTAAATTGTTCTGAAGATCAAGATAAATGTATTTATCTTCAGAATATGTTTTTATAGAAGTTAACTTAAAATGAGTTAACTTAAAAGTTAACTTTATCTACTCTTCAGAATGTGCATCACCATTATGTTGGTAGGGCATTATCTCTCTATATCATCTATATACTAGAGGCCTGGAACACAAAATTCATGCATGGGTGGGGTCCCTAGGCCTGGCCAGTGATCAGGGCCTATTGGGGCTATTTTGCCCAGTCCTGATTGGGGCCGGGCTGGGCTGGTCGAGGCCTGCCGGCTGCCTGCTGGCTGCCCGCAGGCTGCCTACCAGGTCCTATGGGTCTGCTGGCTGCTGGCTGGGGAGGATGGACCAGGGGAGGTTGGCTGGCTGTAGGAGGTTGGCTGTGGGAGCACACTGAACCCCAGGGGGAAGCTCCTGTGTTGAGTGTCTTCCCCCTGGTGGTCAGTGCACGTCATAGCGACTGGTCAACCAGTCATTCCAGTTGTTTGGTCATAACGGTCACTTAGGCATATATCTACACTAATAAAAGAGAAAAATGGTAATTGGCGTACGACCGCTACCCTTCCCATTGGCTAATTAGCGAGATATGCAAATTAATCACCAGCCAAGATGGCGGTTAACTGTCAACAAAGATGGCGGTTAATTTGCATATGTAGGCACAATGCAGGAAGGCAAAAGGGAAAGCACAGAAGAAGCCCCCTGGCACTGACAGTGATCGGAAACCCAGGGGGGAGCTAAGAGCCGGGGGACAGGGCAAAGGCGGCCCCCAGGGCCGCCTTTGCCCTGCCCCCCAGCCATGATCGGAGAATCCTGGCCTTTGCCGCACTGGCCAGTGATAGTGGGAAGTAGGGGTGGAGCCAGCGATGGGAGCTGGGCAGGGGCGGAGCCCGCGATCCTGGGGTGGCTGCAGCTGTCGGTCTCCGCTGCCCGGAGCCCACTATCAGGGAGCGGTTGAGCTGGGTGGGGGGGGGCGGCTGCAGCTGGGGTTCCCCGCTGCCCGGGCCTAACGCCTCGGCCAGAGGCGAAAGGCCCGGGCAGGGGCGGAGCGCACGAAGGGGTCAGCTGCAGCCTGGCAAGGGTGGAGCCCATGATTGGGGCAGCTGCAGCTGGGGGTCCCCGCTTCCTGGGCCTAACGCCTGGCCAAAGGCATTAGGCCCAGGAAGGGGCGGAGTTCACGATGGGGGGGGGGGGGTGGCTGCAGCTGGGGGGGTCCCCTGCCTGGGCCTAACGCCTATGCCAGAGGCGTTAGGCCGGGGCAGGGGCGGAGTCCACGATCGGGGGGTGGCTGCAGCTTGGGGGGTCCCCAGCCTGGGCCCAACGCCTTGGACAGAGGCGTTAGGCCGGGGCAGGGGCGGGGTCCACGATCGGGGGGGGCGGCTGCAGCTTGGGGGGTCCCCTGCCCGGGCCTAACGCCTCGGCCAGAGGCCTTAGGCCCGGGCAGGGGAGGCTGCAGCTGGGGGTCCCCGCTGCCCGGGCCCAACGCCTTGGCCAGAGGCGTAAAGCCCCGGCAGGGGCGGAGTCCACGATCGGGGGAGGCTGCAGCTTGGGGGGTCCCCTGCCCGGGCCTAACGCCTCGGCCAGAGGCCTTAGGCCCGGGCAGGGGAGGCTGCAGCTGGGGGTCCCTGCTGCCCGGGCCCAATGCCTCGGCCAGAGGCGTAAGGCCCGGGCAGGGGCGGAGTCCACGATCGGGGGCCGGCTGCAGCTTGGGGGGTCCCCAGCCCGGGCCTAACCCCTCGGCCAGAGGCCTTAGGCCTGGGCAGGGGCAGCTGCAGCTTGGGGGGTCCCCAGCCCGGGCCTAACCCCTCGGCCAGAGGCCTTAGGCCCGGGCAGGGGCGGAGCCCACGATTGGGGGAGGCTGCAGCTGCGGGCTGAGGCTGCATGGGCAGCGTGGGCGATCGTAGGGAGCTGGGGGTCCCCTGCCCACCCTGATCTGGGACACCCTTCAGGGCAAGCCAGCTGGCTCCCACCAGTGCACCAGGCTTCTATCCTATATAATAAAAGGGTAATATGCACATGCAATTTTTTTTCCCAAACATATTTTATTGACTTTTTACAGAGAGAAAGGGAGAGAGATAGAGAGTTAGAAACATCGATGAGAGCGAAACTTTGATCAGCTGCCTCCTGCACACCCCCTACTGGGGATGTGTACGCAACCAGAGTACATGCCCTTGACGAGAATCGAACCTGGGACCCTTCAGTCCGCAGGCCGATGCTCTATCCACTGAGCCAAACCCGTTAGGGTGGTAATGTGCAAATTGACCCTAACAGCAGAACGACTGGGAATGACTGGTCACTATGATACACACTGACCGCCAGGGGGCAGATGCTCAACGCAGGAGCTGCCCCCTGGTATTCAGTGCACTCCCACAGGGGGAGCTCTGCTCAGCCACAAGCCAGGCTGAAGGCATCACATTGGCGATGGTGGGAGCCTCTCCTGCCTCCTCAGCAGCTCTGTGGATGTTCAACTGCTGCTTCGGCCCGCTAGCAAGTGGACATCCCCCAAGGGATGTATCACTGCCAGCTTAGGCACAATCCCCCGGGGAGCAGGCCTAAGCCAGCAGGTGGACATCCCCGGAGGGGTCCCAGACTGCGAGAGGGCACAGGCTGGGCTGAGGGACCCCCAAGTGCACAAATTTTTGTGCACCGGGCCTCTAGTATATATATATATATATGTATATATATATATATATATATATATATATATATATGCTCCGCGACCAGAACAGTGGAATGACCAGAACGACTGGAATGACCAGTGGCTATGATGCACACTGCTGCAGCCAACTAGCCTGATCTGGGCCCTGATCAGCCCCCATCACCTCAATCGGGGGGCAAGACTGGCCAGCCAACTGCCCATAACCCCTATTCCCCATCGGCCAGCAGGCCAGCCGGACCCCACCCATGCATGAATCCATGCACTGGGTCTCTAGTTGTGTAATAATAGAAAACACGTTGGCCTCAGTTGGGATCATGGATCTACCATTTGAATTTGGTGGGTTCATTCCTATCTCCTATCATAATTGCTTTGATAGTTCTGTTGGAGGAAGTCATTGAGAGGACATGACTGCTAGTTGACTCTTGAGCTGGATCCAGGCAACTGGAGGCTTCTCACCTCCTTCACTGTCCTAGGAGGGCATGTTCTCTCCACCATTCCCACAGTAGGAGCTGGTTTCAAAGACACAACTTTGAGGAACAATGTGTTGTTGAGACCATCTTGACTGAATATGTGACTGAAACCAGTTAATGGCTGTATATAAACTTTTAAGATTCTTGTAGGCACAGACAGAGTTCTACTTGTCTTTCAGCCTCCAAAACAAGTCTCATATGTAAATTCCCTTGCATATTAAATCCGCCGCCTACCAATCTGGAGTGGCCTGCCTATTTATTCAGTTTCTCCTTGCCCTCATGTCCTAGGGCCAGTTTCACTTGGGAGTCTCCGAGGTTTCCAACCAAGTTCCCAATATAGTAAGTTCATAAAAATGACCTCTGATTTTGAGTCACTAACAGTGATAATCTCAAGTGTCTTGGCTTCCCTGTGCCTTTATCCACTCAATGGTAATTTCTATTTAGATGGACCAAATAATCCCATTTATTCCATGTGCTGTGAAGCTTAAAGGAGATTGTTTATGTTTAAGGACTTTGCAAACCGCATATGCAGCCTTAATAAAATTTTAATGGTTTTTAAGATGGTTACTATTATTTTGCCTTGAAAGTTTGCACTCTAAAGACATGGATATATTAAAGGGAGAGTGAGAGCAATGGACAATAACTATAACAATAGTTCTAATTTGGCATATTTATAATCTGAATTTAGAAGACAACAACCTTTCGTAGTCAGAGACTGAAACAAATTTGGTGAGTGAAAACATTCTCAATCAAATGCACCATGCCTGGGATTAGACTGCTTTTATAATTGAATTTGAACATGGTACTTTTATTAGTCTGGTTATGTGGGAGGAAACCAATTGAGGCTTCTACACCCTGCAGATGGGATAGAGACCTGTCAGTGGGCAGAGGCTTGTTTAATTCATGATGGCAATTGTAGTGATGCAGTTTAAGTGCAAAAGAAAATTCTTACCGATTTCTTTGGTACTGAAAGATGAACAAATCCCTTCTCTTTACTTTTACTACTAATGCACTTCAACTGCTTTTAAAAGCCCCACTCTGACTCCCTTTTTCAGTAAACACCCATATTTGCTATCACATACATAATTGCATTGAGCTACAGTCTATCAGCCTATTTCATTTTTATTATTTTTGTCAAACCAGAGGATATTTTTTCCAGTGATTTTTTTGGAGATAGTGGAAAGGAGGGGGAGAGACAGAGAAAGAGAGAGAGAGAGAGAGAGAGAGAGAGAGAGAAATCCATGTGAGAGAGACATATGATTGGTTGCCTCTCATACGCTCTTGACCCAAATGGAACCATCGACCCCTCTGTCTGTGTGCTGATGCTCTAATCACTGAGCAACACTGGTCAGGGCTATTAGCCTATTTTAGAATTACCAGTATTCTCTCCCTCCCCCCCCCCCTTTCTCCTCTTATATGGGTCATTCATAACATGTTGTTTAAATCTCTAGAAATTCTTACATGAACTCATCACTCCATCCTGGTAGTCCCATGACTAAAAAGGAATATTTTGATCTAATTGCTTCTGAGCATCATTATTTATTAACAAGTGCTTTAAAATGCCACTAGTTGTTTTCTCAGTGGGATTTTTAGTCTCTTCATACAACAACAATGGAAAATCTTGAGACAAACTTTTAACGTCAAGCAGTTCTCCAATTAGAAGTATCCAATGCAGCATGGGCATGTTGCTAAGTTTTCCTGTAGGTCTTCGTAGTAGCATTTACAGGCTCTTTTTCTCAGCCTGCTTTTCTCTGAAGTGGCAATTTTGTCAGCCTTTGTCAGTTCTTCTTTAAAAAGAAATCCAGTTTACATTGATTTTTGCCCATAAAAGAATGATCATTTGTAGTTATCTAGAAAAAGAGAATAGTAGGCAGGATTTTATCTTAAGAATAATTTGATTGCCAAAACATTTTATGTCCATTTTCAAATGTGTAAACTGATATTTTGTGACTGAGTCTGGAATAGTGAGACTGAAAGTGAGCTCAGAATATTGCCACAGTGGTAATATGGCTTTTGGTAGTCTTAGTGGGTTCCATAGTCTCACTGCATGTAAGAGTAACACTAATCAGTATCGTAGTCCTAATTGCCAACACATGGTGTTTACATGCTGCCCGAGCTAGCGTAATCTCTGTAGCTGGCATTGGGACCTCAGAGTGTGTTCTGATAACCTCTATGCTTTATTTTCTATGCTTTTTCCTAACAGGAGGCCTTGTTGAGAAATTGCATAATACATACCCGAATTAAATGATTACTTCTGAAAACTGAAATGAAGTAAAGTCCATTCTCACATGGTCATTTCCTTGACTTGATTTTCTGGTGAGGAACAGAATCAGGTCGTATAGTAATAACCACGGGAACCCAGAACGTTATATAATCCTCGAGATGAAAATAGAAGGCAGGAGTGCTAATTTTACAAATTGGAAGCAGAAACGCAAATGGGGAAAGTGACCTTTCTTAAAATCACTTCTAAGCTAGTGACTTACTGAACTAAAAATGTTATCTTATATAATTACTTTTTCCTGGATCGTTTTCTGTGGTCTTGCTCTCGTCTTTGCCTTTCTCTCTGTGAGTGGCAGTAGAGCACTGATAAAGAATGCCATGGTCGGAGGTGGTGCAGTTTAGAGGAAATAATGCTGGGCCAGAAATTGTCACCCCCCGTTATACCTGTAGCATGCCGCATGCCTTTGGGTGAATCCCAGGAGTGTTCCTTGGCTCATGGAAAAAGGAAACAGGAAGTGTGGCCTCATCAAGTTTCCAGGGCTTTGCGAGAACAACATGGAATGTGGGTTTAAAACCACTACATTGATTATGGCAGATATTGCAGGTCATTGTTAAATATTGGAATTGTGGATATCGGAACGGAGGAAGTTTCTTTTTGGAAACAACAAAAGTTTCTTTTTCCTAAGACTTTGAGCAAATACCCTGGGCCTGACTTCATTGCCCTGGACAGGTGCCCATTCCTGCTTGGAATACTGTGGACATGAGGAAGTGATGCGCTGATTGCTGATCGGTCCGGGTACTTTCAGGTCTGAGGAAGTTGTAGGTTAAGAGTGGGGAGGGTGAATAGGTGTTTTATATATTTTTTCTTTTTTCTTTAACCAAGAGGCTAAATTGATGATGGTGACAGAAGCAACGACAGGTGTCCATTCCATAGGCACAGGAGGTCGCGCCAGTCCAGCCCAGCTTTCCTCTCCCGCCCGTCCGTCCCCGATGGCTGCTAGTCACTGTTTTAGACATGGCATGCTCTTTCACAAGCTCTGCTTTTTCACAAGCCAGTCCTATGACCAGAATGCTTTTCCCTCTCCTTGATAGCTGGTGAATCCATGATCAAATGCCATCCTATTTTATGGGATCCTTCCCTTTCAGCGGTTCTCAACCTGTGGGTCGCGACCCCTTTGGCGGTCGAAGGACCCTTTCATAGGGGTCGCCTAAGACCATCCTGCATATCAGATATTTACGATTCATAACAGTAGCAACATTACAGTTATGAAGTAGCAACGAAAGTAATTTTATGGTTGGGTCACAACATGAGGAACTGTATTTAAAGGGCCAGAAGGTTGAGAACCACTGCTAGATGATGTTGGCTGCTTTTCCCTCCATGATCCCACAACACTTTGTGCCCCGTGTGTGACAGCATTTCCTTCATTGTATTGGGATTATCTGTTCCTTCCTCTAGTCTATGGGTATCATTTATTTTTTATTCTTTTAAATTAAATCTTTATTGTTGAAAATATTACATATGTCCCCCCCCCCCCCATTTACCCCTTATAGCCCACCCCCACCCTACACCCCGGGCCTTCACCACCCTATTGCCTGTGTCCCTGGGTTATGCATATATGCATACAAGTTCTTGGTTGATCTCTTCCCACCCCCCCTCCTCCTCTGCCTTCCCTCTGAGATTCTATGGGTATCTTGAGGGCTTCTCCACATCTGTATATTCCCAGTGATGGGTACAGACCAGGCGATTACATCTTTACTCCTGAAATGTATAGGGCTAGAATGTTGGGGAGTTTTGGATTAATCCTATGATCTGTTTCATGAAGGTTGTGGTTCTCTGAGATTCCTGCTGCACTGCTCCCAAAGAATGCTCGGAAAGGCGCGAGAGAACTTTGAGTTGTCCTGTGACTGGGGGTTGGGTGCCACTGCGTTCCTGGGCTGGCACCCAGGCATGCTAAATGTTCTGCAGTTCATGGGACAGTTTAGCATGAGGAGGGATTGTTCTCTCCAAATGCCAGTGGTTCCTCCACTGAGAACTACTTAACTAGTCTACCTAGTCTAAAGCATAGAAAATAGGAGAATGATTTGATCACAAGAAAAACCAAAACAAAACAATTTCTGGCTCCCATAAGTCCTTTGCACACACTATGAATAGGAGAGCCTTATGCTCAGTTAGCAGATGGCTTAGATGTTTTTTTCCTGTCCACTGAGTCCAGTTCTCTCCCTATGTGTTTCCCTATATCCTTTGGGTGGTAAGGCTGGAGTGCAAGGCTATGCCAGGTGGAAGCACTGGGCACAGGTCTCTGCACTCCCTTGGCTAGGCTTTCTCTAAGCCAGAAGAGAGGCACATGGGAATTAAGTTCTATGACAGTCTTTCCACAAATATGGTAAGATAATTTGATCTTAATGTTTCATCCACTTCACAGAAGGCTGAGAGTGACTAATTACAATGATCTTTTAAACAATCTATTTAGAGAAAACCTTCTGGCTAAAGACATCACTGTGGAACATGGCACATAGATTTAAATCCAATTTTCTGTCATGAGGTGTCGGAAAAACTAAATGTCTTTATCGTGGTCTTTTAGGTCCCTGTCTAGAAAGTACATCTTCTTTGTTCACTGCTGACACTGATGTGGTGGTAGTGTCCAGGATATAGGAAGTGTACAAGGAGAAAACTTGACAATGTACTTTCTTTTTCAAACTGGGTTCTTTGATTCTTTACCTCAACAGTGACATTTTGGAAAAGAGATTCCTGAAACACAAGATGAGTAATTTGGTGGTTTACTGTCTGGTTATAAGTAGCCTAAAGTCTTGTTGAAAGAGTTTATCAGGGAAGTCAGAAACTTGGTATTTATCATTGTTTCTTGAAAGATGTTGCATATAAAGGGCACTTTGTAAAACCAAATTCTAGTCGATTTAGTGTATGTTTCTCTTTCAGACACTCCCAGAAGTATAAAAGCATCCACTGCTACAGCGGACCAGTTCTTTCAGAAGCTGAGAAATAAACATGAGTTTACTATTTTGGTGACTCTAAAACAGGCCCACCTAAATTCCGGAGTTATTCTCTCCATTCACCACTTGGATCACAGGTAAGTGTGGCTGCTGGAGTTTCCTGTGTTTTTATTACATCTGGTTAAATGAGCACATGAAAGAGAAGTAAACAAAAGCAAGACATGCTATATCCAAGATTGGCATAAACAGCTAGAATAATTGTGCTATATTATGCAAAATCACAAACAGAAGTCATGGAGATCTGCCCCAAAGCAGAAGGAGCTGCTTTTGGTGTTGCTAAGAGCACACAGAAGTCACCATTCCTAAAACAAATTTACCAATCACTGAATTCCTCATGAGACACCTTCCTCAATGTCAAACGTACTTGTTATTTGTGACTACTTATATTCAAAAACACTATTTTCTGTTTCTTTAGGAAGTTGCCTGGGTTTTGAGTTTAATAGTTTTAGAATTTTAGCCCTGACAGGAAACTTTTTGTTCAATACAGTTGTGGATTGCAGCGGTTGAAGTTGTGTCCTTGAATGCGAGTTAAACCAGAATGCTGTCTAGTATTTCCCAGCCTCTCCCACGTGCAGAAGCATGAGTAGGAGAGCAGGTGGGATTAATGGGTAGGAGGCAAAAGAAATTCATTCCTGTCACCTGGCATACACATAAATTGCTATTAAGTAATACCAAGCAACTTAAAACGATTCATTCCTTCCTGAAAGAATAACTCCACTTCTGCCAATGAAACTTTCTTCACGTTCATCATTTTGAGTACCTGCACGACCCCTTACTATCTGTGGACCTTGGGCAAATCACATCACCTCTCTGCACCTCACTTTTCTCATCTGTAAAATGAGGATAATAGTAGCTACTTTATAGGTTGCTGTGAAGATGAAAGAGTTTAAGTATGTAATGTGCTTTATGTGTACGAAGGTGATAACGATCCTTTTCAGGGGCAATCAGAAGTTTCTTGGTTTCTCTCATCAGAGACAAGGCCACCTTGGACTTTGCAAATCTTTACTAAACACTAAAGGGCAAACAGAAGCAAATGTATACAGAGAACATAATATAGCAAGAGGACAGGGAGAGGGGGTTCCTAGTCACCCTCTCTCTGCTTACACTCAGGCTTTATGGAATCATGCAGTTGATAGTGACAGAGTCAGGACCCAAACCCACTTCTGATTCTTGAGTCCAGTGATTTTACACGTCCACTGTGACATCTCCTAACCTCCCGTCACCCCGATAGACCTTGTGTTATGGTCTTTTTTCATGTTGTTCTTTTTTCCCATTATTGTTGCTGAAGTTATCGTTCTTCCCTTGGTCTCAATCTCACCCATCTCTTTGTCTCGTCATTTCCTTTGTCACTGATTTATTTATTCTCTGCTTTCTTTCACACAAAAAAATTAAGGTGGCTTATAGAGATATCTTTGGGGCAACAAGATGCAAATAAAATGAATTATGTAAACCAGGGCAAAGAAAACATTGAAACCTAGCTGGGTGATTAAGACAACGCAGCCATTCTTGGTTCTGAGACCAGAGTCGTATTTCCCCAATGGCCTTCTATGGGCAAATGTAGTATCTTTAGAGGGACAAGTTCAGAGGGTTCCCTGTTGCTGGTGACATCACGCCACATGCACTTTGGAAAAAGCACATCTGCAGGGATGTTAGTGATGTGCGTCTCCGAGTGGAGGTCTTTAAAATGGGACTTGGTTGTGTGTCTGAAAATCCTGTACAACCAGGTTTTCCTGCTTAACACGCCAGCAGTGCCTGCTGTATGAAACCCTGATAAAAGGACCATGTCCTTCAAGAAATATGCCATGTAAATTGCTTTCCTCAATTTGGCTTTTGAGAATAATATCGAATTCAAGTTGGACTGCTGTGATAAGTATCCAAATGATAGGTGTGTTTTTTTGTGAGAGTTAATGTTGAAAAATGCCTGTCAAAATGAATATTGATCTGTTATCCTCTGACTGGCAGGGGTTAGGTGCAGGCCCAGCTCCCCATAGGTTCGTCCTAGCTCCTGGGAGAGCTCTTCTGCACGCCGCAGGAAGCTCATTTTGGGAGGTGGGTGAGTGAGGTCCTGGCGCTTCATCAGAGCACATGTTTTGCCTGCTTGGTAGGAAGCACAAGAACAAGAACTGGAGCTGTTCCTCTGTGAATTAGGCTCGGTGAGTTAGACCGCAGAGTGCCTGCTGGAGAACACTGAGAAACATTCATATTATTAGCAGAGTTGGTGTGCATCCGTTTCTCTGCTCTTCATGTCATTCTCTGGCTCCAATCTTATCTCCATTCGGGCTGCTCCACAGCCTGCCCTGGAGCCA
This sequence comes from Myotis yumanensis, assembly GCF_028538775.1. Classification (NCBI taxonomy): domain Eukaryota; kingdom Metazoa; phylum Chordata; class Mammalia; order Chiroptera; family Vespertilionidae; genus Myotis; species Myotis yumanensis. The sequence goes on from NW_027223754.1 coordinate 169,044,170, forward strand.
GATTAAGTAGGAGGGAGGCAGTAAGAAATAGACCCTGGGCAGTGCCTGCTCCGGCACTGGCAGAGTTGGAGAAAGTGATATCATTCAGCAGGAGTATAAATGCCAGGCACAGTGGCCAGTCTGCTCACCATCTGCGTGTCACCCGCCTCCTTTCTCTCTGCTCCACTCAGATCTCCATGAAGCTTTCACTGACCTTTCAGCTGAATGAATTTCTCCCTCCATTAGCCTCCAGTGCAGTTTTAAAAACTGAGCCACTCCTTTTGGCATTCTAACACGTGACACCTTCTATTGCTCTTTAATGTTTCACACATATACATATGTATTAATTGTATATGAGACATTAGGAATATTCACTGTTTTTGATCCCAATGGTAACAAATATTTACCGAGGATTAAACATTTTAAATTATAATAAAACATTTGGTAATACATTTCAGGCTTCAAAATTTAAAAGGCACAACAAAGATAGAGCCTATCCCCATCCCTATACCTGACTACCCAGTTTTTATCCCAGGGGCTGGGTCGGGGGGCGGGGGGGATACCACTATTATCAGTCAAGATATTTTGAAAACAAGAAAAGCATAAAGTAGAAGTCAGCCAATTAGAGGTGTGCTGGAGAGGGCTCATACTGGCATATGAGTTGCAACTTTGTAAGCCACTTGATATTCCTGTGGTAGGTTGAAAGAAAACCATGTGTGATTATTACACTTTGGAAATCAACAAATGCTATAAAGCAGGGCTTTTTTTTTTTTTGAAAATGCATTTTTATTGAGAAATACTTTTTAAATAAGTGCTTTAAAAAGTTTTTTCTTTGATCTTTTCCACACAAATGGTTAAATGAACCAATACCTTAGACTTACTTCTCTAGAGCACAAGAGAGCCAGCTGTTGCACTGTTACCAGCACCATTGCCCAAAGTCCTGGAATCTGGAGGTAACCACCCTAGCAACACTGAGATGCAGCTTTCTAATCCTTTTCAAGGTGTACTTGGGTGTTTGTGTACAATTTTACAAAGTTGGCAACAACTTTTGATTAGATTTGAAAGTTTTTTTTTCAATGACTGCACGTTAAACTTATAAACTTCATTTTTATCACGCTGTCATACACAGTTAGATGCTAAATAAATATTTGGTGGATGAAGAAATGAGTGAAAGATCAAGAGAATGATCATCATGCCTGGCCACTGTGGCTCTATGGTTGAGCGTCAACCTATGAACCAGGAGGTCCCGGTCTGATACCTGGATAGGGCACATGCCAGGGTTGCAGGCTCAGTCCCCAGTGTGGGGCGTGCAGGAGGCAGCCAATCAATGATTCTCTCTCATCATTGATGTTTCTGTCTCTCTTTCTTCCTCTCACTTTCTCTCTGAAATAAATAAACATATATTTTAAAAAAGAGAGAGAAAGACCATCATGACTGCACCAGAAATCGTAAATGACCTCACAAAGTTTTCACCAGACTAGGGCAATGTTCCGAGAAATGTTCAGGTTGCTATATTGATGGAGGAAACCTAATTTATCCTGAAATGTCATTAGCTCTTGTGTGAGGATTTCACTAACTGGTAGCTACTACCTCAAAATGGCTACAAGTCAAGTTCTCAGACTAATGAGCTATATAGCAACATCTCAAGCACTGTGTTAAAGCTGGAAACCTAATCACACAACTTTGTTGGTTTGGACATGTGAGACTAATGGGCACACTCTGGATTCTAGGGTATGTGAAGTGAGCTCAGAGCAGGACAAAGAGTAGGAAAGGCAGACATCACAGCATCTCGGAATTGAAAGAGGGCGTAAGTCAAACCTAGGCACTGAAATACAGTTTCAAACAGTGACATTATGATGGAGCTACTGGAAACCTCATCAGCAGTGTCCTGGTGTTCTGTGAGCAAAGGCTCATTTGGCTTTCCAACCCGAGTTGCTGGTTTCAAATGGAGCTTTTCAAGTAGGGGATAATATTGAAAATTAGACCACAAACTTCATGTGAGCACAGCACAAAAGCTTGTAGGCTCCTCAGCCATTCTGTGTATATTTAGCCAACAGCAGTATTATCTAAAAACAATAGATAATAATACATTGCACTTTATGTCTGAAAGAATTAAGACATTCAGGCAGATCAAGAGAGCATCATTATAACTTTTCTGACTTTTGTATTTTGAAAGGGAAAAAATAAAAAGTAAAGAAAGAATTCTAAGATATTGGTTCGCTTACCCATTTATACAGGAAATACAGGAGAGATATATGAATGCAGTAATAGCTCATTGAAAAGCAAAATATATTTTAAGTAAAAATGAATGAGAATATTTCCCTAAATTTTAAAAGGACCCTATTCTCTTCCATGCTTTATAAAACGGTAGTTTCTTCAGGATAAATAAAATCATTTTGTCATCCTTTGGTGTAGATTGGTATAGTCACCTGCATTGTGTTCTGTAGTTTATAGTACTTATCTCTTATTTACAATAGTCTTGGGCTTTAGGTATATAAATTGGTTCTCATGGAGTTATTATTAGGAATTTTTCTGATAACCGAATATTATTTATACTTCTAACTTTGAATGCTTTGCAAATAGCATACATGGACATAATTTGTGGCAATGACTTTGCAAGTAAATGTAAAACTATCTTTAATTTGCAATCATCTATATTAATGAAGTTGAGGTGAAATAAATGATATTTTTCTACTTTCTTAGTATTAATTATTATACATTCAGGATGAGTAAGAATGTATTTATATATGAGGCCGATAAAATGTATCTTCGTATTTGTGAGTGCTTGTCATATATGAAGCCATTTTTCTTTCTTGACATTACGAAGTAAAAACTTGCTGGCAATATTTGCTTGGCTTAATGGTTCTGAACTAAAATGATCACTGTTTATTGTGAACAAAATTAACAGACTGACATAACAGCTACTATGCTCTTTACTTTTTGATTGTACTTAATAAATACCATTAAAGAGAATTGGGTTTATGAGTAAACATTTCAAACCTCAATTTCTATGTAATTAAAAAAATTTACTTATAATTGATTCACTTTAAGTATGTTTTTATATCATTATTTATCATTAAGGAATTATAGCTTTAATGTGTATTTTAATGCCTCCATTATTATTAGGGAAGTTGCAATATATATTCTAATGTGGTTAAGCATAATATATCATTACCCAGGAGACATGGTGAGTTCATCAAAGAAACTGAATTAAACTTAAGACTCAGAAAGCAGATGTGATTTCTCATATTTCTTATATATACCAAATTTGTGTATAGATGGGGTGATGAAAGGAAGTACTTTAATATTATAGAGGTATTTCATGGAACACACATCTTTTTTGTTGTTGTTAATTCTCAGCTGAAGATATTTTTTACTTTGATTTTTAGAGAAAGTGGAAGGGAGGGAAGGAGGGAGGAAAAGACAGAGGAGAAAAGGGAGGAGGAGGAGGAGGGGGGGGGGGAGAGAGAGAGAGAGAGAGAGAGAGAGAGAGAGAGAGAGAGAGAAAACATGGATGTGGGAGAGACAAATCAATTGATTGCCTCTCACACCCCAACCAGGGCCAAGGATTAAACCTGCAGCCCAGGTACATGCCCTTGACTGGGAATCAAACTCATGACCCCCCTTTTTTTTTAAAAAAAATATTTTTATTGATTTTTAGAGAAAGAGGAAGGGATAGGGGTAGAGAGATAGAAACATCAATGAAAGAGAAACATCATCAATTGGCTGCCTCCTGCACACACCCCCACTGGGGACTGAGCCTGCAACCCAGGCATGTGCTCTGACTGGGAATCGAACCCACCACCTCTTGGTTCCTGGTTCCAATGCTCAACCACTGAGCCACGCTGGCCAAGCCAAACTCATGACCTTTTGATGTGTGGGCCTATGCTCTAAAGCAACACTTGCCAGGGTGCACTTCTCCCTTGTATGCTGGAGAAGCAAGGTATTCGTTTCTTTCCTATCAGCATTCCACTCTTTCTGCAGGGCCAGGAAATGAATCAGTTGGCTGCTGCAGTAGCAACCATGGACTAACCAACTCATATCCACTCCCACTGTACATTGTGGGTATTTACCTGCATAGGCAATGATGCAGAGGACCAGGGGTATTTCTAGGCTTTCATGCCCAGTTATCAGGCCCCCAATATCATAGGCCATGACAAGACCCTCTGCCGCATCCATTCTGGAGCTCCTTTGCATCTACTTTCTTCACTCCAGACGACAGAATGCCAGTACCTCGGCTGTTGTATAGGCAATTGTTACTGAGGCTCAAGCTCCCATATTTTAAGAAATCAACCTGGTATGTTCCTGCTCTAATATTTTTATGCTTCCTACTTCTGTGTTGCTGTGTTATTACTTTTCATGTGATAGTAAAAAGTAATTACTCATTAGAAATAATTGGTTCACGCAGATACTAATGATCAGTTTGCAATTTTTAAAGGTTCTTTTCTTAGATTAAAAAAATATATATTTATTTATTGTCAGTATTACAGATATCCCCCATCCCTCCCCTAACCCCCTTCAACCAATCCCTACCCCAGGCCTTTATCACACTATTGTCTGTGTCCATGGGCTATACACATCCTATCTAATAAAGAGGGAATATGTTAATTGACCCCCACGCCATTGCAAAGATGGCGGTGCCCACAGCCAATAAGGAGGAAATATGTTAATTGACTGCCTGCCCTCAAAGATGGCAGTGCCCACAGCCAATAAGGAAGGAATATGCTAATTGACTGCCCCACCCTCAAAGATGGCAGCACCCACAGCCACAAGATGGCCGGCAGGGGAGGGCAGTTGGGGGCGACCGGGCTGGCAGGGGAGCAGTAAGGCATCGATCAGGCTGGCAGGGGAGTGGTTAGGGGGTGATCAGGCTGGCAGACAGAAGCGGTTTGGGGCTGATCAGGCAGGCAGGCAGGTGAGCCGTTAGGAGCCAGTGGTCCCAGATTTTGAGAGGGATGTCCGACTGCTGGTTTAATGGAATCGGGCCAAAACCAGCAGTTGGACATCCCCCGAGGGGTCCCAGATTGGAGAGGGTGCAGTCTGGGCTGAGGAACAACCCTCCCCCCCCCCCCACAGTGCATGAATTTTGTGCACCAGGCCTCTAGTATGTATACATGTTCTTTGGTTAATCTCTTCCTGTCCCCCCAACCCCCTCCCCTCTGAGATCTGTCAGTCTGTTCCAGGCATCCATTGTTCATCAGTTTATTTTGTTCATTAGATTCCACATATAAGTGAGATTATGTGATATTTGTCTTTCTCTGACTGTCTTATTTCACTTATCATAATACTCCCCAGGTCCATCCATGCTATATCAAAGGGTAAGAGTTCCTTCTTTTTTACAGCTGCATAGTATTCCATTGTGTAAATGTACCAATATTTTCCTAAGTACTATTTCTTCACTTTGTAATGGAAAGTTTAAGAAATTTTCTTTGGTAAGTTCTTATGACTTTATTATGTCTACTTTTACCAATTTTGAAGATGTTGGTATTTCTAAATTTTAGGGCATAGCGACTTTCTCTGATTACCTTTAAGTCATAAACTTACCATCACTAAATGATTTAATACCTAATCCCATATACAGAACCTATACATGAATGAAGATTATTTTTAGTTATTAGCCTAGAATTCTTTTTTTAAAGAAAGATCAAACCTATAAAATGAATTGTTACAATATAAGTACTTTTTGCAATATAAGTACTTTTGGCAGGGATATTTAGTTTTTGTTCTTTTCCCCCTCATAATGAAGCCTTGTAATTAAACATGACACTGTTAGAGGTTCTACTTTCCTAAGAACATTTTTCCTTAAGAGGATTTTTATATTCTGAATGTTAGGGAAGGGAAAAAAGGCTATTTTTAAAGCATAAATACAGGTTCTCTTTAGTTGCTAGTATGATGTGCTTGCTAAAAACAGAGCCTAAACTTCTCTGACTTTTGAAAAACTGACATTTCTGTCTTTATAGGAAACTTTAAGAGGAAGTAGTGTTTTGGCAAAGAAACAAATTAATTAATATTTTTTATTATTTGTCAATATGGTAACTGTAAAATTTATTTGAAAATCCTTTTTGAAAGAGAAGATATTTTTGTGCATTTGTTCATTTATTCAGAAAACATTCAAGTCCTTCAGAATTGAGACACACATGGAAGTTAGAAAACAATTGCATTATAGTCGTAGAGTATGGTCTGCTTAGCAGCAGTTCTCAACCTGTGGGTCACGACCCCTTTGGCGGTCGAACGACCCTTTCACAGAGGTCGCCTAAGACCATCCTGCATATCAGATATTTACATTACGATTCATAACAGTAGCAACATTACAGTTATGAAGTAGCAACAAAAATAATTTTATGGTTGGATCACAACATGAGGAACTGTATTTAAAGGGCCAGAAGGTTGAGAACCACTGGCTTATGGCCTTTCACCAACTGTCTTGTCATAGCATTGATAAATCAATCAATCTATAAGTGATGGTTGGGTACATACTATATGCCCTTTCTTGGAGGTAGGTAGCTGTGCCTGATACATTGGACACAGCAAGGGGTTGTAGCCAAAATTGGTTGAGTTGGGTTTAATTAAAACTTTACTAGTTCCTCAGATGATAACTCTGGGAAAGTCCTTTTTCCTTTTTGAACCCAAATTTCTCAAAGAAGATTATTAATACTCAATTTTGGGGGTTGTTTTGAGGTTGGTGTCATATTTTCTGTCTCTTCTCACTCCTTGCTGTGTTTTTTAAAGTAACATATCCAGTGCTTCTAATCATGTAGTTAATCCATATTCACGGTACAAAATTTGAAAACTATCTACACTAATAAAAGAGAAAAATGGTAATTAGCGTACGACCGCTACCCTTCCCATTGGCTAATCAGCATATCCTTATGCAAATTAACTGTCAGCCAAGATGGCGGCTGGCAGCCAGGCAGCTGGAAGTGAACATGAGGCTTGCTTGCTCCAGTGACTGCAGACTCCAACGTTCCCCGCCTGCCTTGCCGGCTTCTGAGCTGGCAGTTTGAAACTTTGTAACAAATATAGCCGGCTGGGATCTCAGAGCTGAAGTTATACATTGTTTCGATTATAGAAAGCAAACAAACCAGCAGCAGAAGCCTCAGAGCTAGAGCCAGAGCTAAAGCTGGCCCAGAATAAAAAAAGAAAAAAAGGAGCGTTTGGGAGCTTTAGTCAACAACCGCCAGCCTGAAAGCAGCCCTCAGCCCCTCACCCAGACTGGCCAGGCACCCCAGTGGGGACCCCCACCCTGAAGGGTGTGTGACCAGCTGCAAACAGCCATCATCCCCTCATCCAGGCTGGCCAGGCACCCCAGTGGGGACCCCTACCCTGATCCAGGACACCCTTCAGGGCAAACCAGCCGGCCCCCAGGCCTCTATCCTATATAGTAAAAGGGTAATATGCCTCCCAGCACTGGGATCAGCGGAGCCGCGAGGCCTCCTGGCACCAGATCAGCATGACAGGGTGCAGCGCCCAAACCCCCTGATCGCCCTGCGGCTCTGTGAGTGACAGGGTGTGGCATCCCAACCCCCTGATCGGCCCTGCTCTGTGTGTGACAGGGGGTGGCGCCCCAACCCCCCCCCCCCCCCCCACGGGCCTTGCTCTGTGTGTGACGGGGTAGAGCCATAACCTCCCCATCGGCCCTGCCCTGAGTGTGACAGTGGTGGCGCCCCAACTCCCTGATCGGCCCTGCTCTGTGGGTGATAGAGGGTGGCACCCCAACCCCCCTCCACGGGCCCTGCTCTGTGTGTGACGGGATAGAGCCATAACCTCCCCATCGGCCCTGCCCTGAGTGTGACAGTGGTGGCGCCCCAACCCCCTGATCGGCCCTGCTCTGTGTGTGACAGGGGGCGGTGCCCTAACTCCCCTATCGCCCTACTCTGTGCGTGACGGGGGGAGCTCCCCAACCCCCTGATGGGCCCTGCTCTGTGCATGAGAGGGGGGAGCTCCCCTACCCCCTCATGGGCCCTGCTCTGTGCGTGCCGGGAGAGGGGGGCAGTGCCCCAACCCCCTGATTGGCCCTGCTCTGTGAGTGACAGGGGGCAGCGCCCCAACCCCCTGATTGGCCCTGCTCTGTGCATCACAGGGGGTGGTGCCGCAACCTCCCCATTGACCCTGCCTTGAGTGTGATAGGGGGCGGTGCCCCAACCCCCCAATCAGCCCTACCCTGAGCGTGACTGAGGGTGGCATCACAACCTCCCAATCCGCCCTGCTCTGTGCATGACAGGGGGCGGCGCCCCAACTCCCCAATCAGCCCTGCTCTGAGCCCGACCAGGGGCTGCACCTAAGGATTGGGCCTGCCCTCTGCCACCGGGAGCATGCCTAAGCCAGCATGTCGTTATCTCCCAAGGGGTCCCAGACTGCGAGAGGGCACAGGCCGGGCTGAGGGACCCCCCCTTCCCCCCCGAGTGCACAAATTTTTGTGCACCGGGCCTCTAGTTCTATATAATAAAGAGGTGATATGCAAATTGACCCTCACACCCTCACAAGATGGCTGCCTATGACCAGGCCAGCAGGGGTGTTAGTGAGGGACGACCAAATGACTGAATAAGCAGGCTGTGTGGGGCAACCAGGCCGGCACGGGGGGCAGTTGGGGCAACCAGGCTGGCAGGGGGGTGCAGTTAGGGGTGACCAGGCAGGCAGGCAGGTGAGCGATTAGGAGCCAGTGGTCCAGGATTGTGAGAGGGATGTCCGACTGCTGGTTTAGGCCCGACAGTCAGACATCCCCTGAGGGGTCCCAGATTGGAGAGGGTGCAGGCTGCCCCAGGGGGACCCACCCCTCCTCCGTTCACGAATTTTGTGCACTGGTCCTCTAGTGGAAATATAAAAGAAAAAACAAAATCATAATCACTTTACCAGAATAACCACTGTTAACATTTTATTTGTTTCTAATCTTTTTAGATTGCATAAAATTGGAGATAATGACATCATTCTAAATAGATATATTACATTTATTTTCCAAAATTATTAAAATAGATATTTCTGAAATGTGCATTGGTTTTATGATATTTATCATATTGATATTCTGTAATTTATTTTATTAACCTATTTTTGGAAATTTAGATTATTTCTCATTTTTCAGAATTATAATTAATGCAGCAGCACTGTGCACGGCATGAAGTATGTGCTTGATCTCTGACAGTTTCCTTAGGAATAATTCCAGGAAATGCAATTTGTTGGGTAACTGGTTATAATAGGTTTTTTTTTTTCTGCATTAAAAAAGTACACATTGTCAAATTAGCCTCAAGAAAACTTGCACCAATGTAAAGTTCTACACACTAAGTATGCAGATGTGAGTTTTACTGTACCTTTGTTAAAAATGAACATTATCTCATTAAATTGTTTTTCACTTTGAGTTCGCAAATAGTATGTTTCATTTCTTTGATTGCTAGTGAGATTTAACATTTAAAAATAACTTTGCTGTCCTATACATTCTTTTTATAGACATTGTTTTTTTATTAGTAGTATTTTCTTAATAGTTTATGAGTTCTTCATATAATGGCTAACAACCTCTTATGTGTCATAATTTTTAAACATGGCGTAATTATTTTTTTTCTGTTTGGTTTGATGCCCATTAATTTTACATTTTGTAGTTTTTATATTCTTGAGATAAAATAATTTTACTTATCCTCATTTAGTCCTCACAACAAACCTATGAGACAACAACTAATATTATCCTCATTCAGAGATGAGATAATTCAGGCACAGAGGTTAAATAACTTGACCAAGTTCTCATACTTATCAAGTAACAGTTAGGCTTTTCACCCAAAGATTGACTCTAATGTTCTATCCTTAATTGTTTATGTCTGTCAGCTAATTATTCCAACTAATTTATTCCTTGAAGATTATTTGTTTAAAAATGGCTCTTCCTAGCCTGTTATTAGGTAGTCTTCCTTTTTTACATATATTGTTTTCCGTTTATTTTAATCTAACTCTTGAACTCATCTAAAATTTATTTTAGTGTAAGAAATGAGGCTCTAAACACTTCTCTCAAACAAGTAATTATTTCAACATCATTTATTTAACACTTCTCCCTCCCTTCAACTAAAAGTCCTCTCTTTAGCATAAATGAGATCTTCTATTTATGTTAAAAATTATTTATGGTTTCTCTCTCTTCTGTCTCATCAGTCTGTTAATTTTGGAACTAGTAATATACTTCAGATTTTTTCATATTATAAATATAGCTTTTCATTTTCTTATTGATTTAAGTAAGCATCATTTATTAATATTAACTCCATCTCATCTATAGTCTTCTTTGCATTAAAGTCTTTGTGGTGATTTTTGATGTACTAAATTCTTTATTGATATGCAGTCAAAGCAATAATTTATATCTCTAAAGGCTGGGATTATGTTAATGGGGTAGTGAAGAAAGACTATGTTATTTTTTTCCTCCCAAAAAGAATATGGAGAAGCCAATTAGAAAATGTAAGGGAAATAAGAAAATTTAAAATATTCTATGTGAGAAATGTATCATCTAATATACAAAAGTGAAAAAAAATGTAGCATGATTTTGGGCAGTTTTTGGGAAATAAACAAAAATAATCATCTGTCTTCAAGGCTACTGAATATTCTCCTTTGGATGTTGAAGAGCTTGTGTCAGTGCTCTCATCCTGAAGAAGAGGTTATCTCAGCACAGTATTCAGCTCTGCAGTGAATACTGCATACACATGCAAATACTGTTGATTAGCTTGTTATTGATCTTTTAATGAGGAGTCTGAAAAGGGGGCAATAGGACACCTGTATTTTAACCTTCCATCTTCATCTGCCCCACTTCATTCAATGAATGATGCATTTTAATATCTTTTTCCCCTGTCTATATTAAGAAAAAGCAATTGACATCTTAGACTTAGATCTAGGAGCATTTGTCTAGTATAATCAGATGAAGGTGGTGGTCTCAGTGCCATTTACCCAGCAACCCATTCTTTCCCCCCTGATTTGTACTGCCAAATGTAATACCGCATGCATCAGTGCCAAATCCCAAATCCCAATGAAATACCGAGTTTCCATCAATGCCGCGGTTTGTTTTGGGGCCTGTATTCTGGTCCACGGATCTGTTTGTGACCTGCAGCAATGCCACACGACTCTAATGCTGTAGTTTTATAAGACTTGCTATCGATGGTTCTTTCTGTTCATAATTTTTTGCTATGTTTGAAACTTCATTCTTTGGTATATACTTTAGAAATAATTTGGTAAGTTCTATGGAAAAAATCTCATTGGTATTTGTATTGGAATTATATCATATTTATAGGTTGATATATGATATATTAACATTTTTATGATATTCAGTTTTGTTATGATGTGACTTATCTCTCCATTTTCTTTCATGTCTTTTTTTTTTGGTCTTCTGTATAATTGTCTCCATAAAGGGCATACATATATTTTGTTAGATTTATTCCTAGCAAGGTTATAGGTTGTGCTGTCATTCAGGTGGGATACTTCTTCTTTTATACTTTCAAATTTGTAAAATACTTTTAAGTGACTATATTACCAGAAAAATGGATTCTGTTTTGTATCAGAGGTAACAGTCCCATAGTATTTTAATTGCTTTCTCTTTTGTCTTTTGGAGAAAGTTGGACTCTTTGGATGCGACTCAACATCATAAGGAAAATTTTAGAGTGCCATCAAAGTTCACTTAATTCTCTTTTCTTAATCTGCCATTTGCTGACATGCACTGACATTTCTGTGATCTTTTCCAAGATGAATGTTGGGGGGTTATTGTAATATATTTAATTCTTTGGTATTAAAACTCTTCTTCTGATGTTAATGTGAAACTTTTCTAATGCTCTTCAGGCCTTTGATCACTTAAAATTGTTTTACAAAGGACTCATTTAAAAATTGTAATGATCTATCTATAGTGTATTATCAAGTGACAGAAAGTAGAATTCAGCTTGTTTGTAACTTGTCTTATTTCCTTTAGTTACTGTGAAGCATGTCTTTTTAGAAAGCCATGCAAAATATTATTTTGGTGTCCTTATGACAATGGAGTTAATGATATCTCAATTACTTAAGAAATCTTATTTTCTTTGTTCTTATGTACACTTGAGTTCCATTAATCTTGGGGAGGAGTCATATATTTTTGTGGTTGAAAATGTATATTGATGTGCTTTTTAACAGCTGGATAAAAGTCATTCATATTTTGCCTTTTGTTTTCAGTGATTTTATTCATTTAGTCTTTTGAAAAAAGGAGATGATGGACATGCTGTCATATTTCCTTTGTACTTTCCCATTTGTTTATTTAAAACTCTAGGTGTAGTAAAATTATATTTGGTTATTCTTGAGGAGGCTGAATGCTCCACAGAAAACATGAATTGCTGAATATTTCAGCTTAAATTCATTTAATTTAGCCAGTAAAAATGCTCTGAACAGCACCAAACTGAAGTAAGATATGTATTTTGGGTGAACAACATCTGAACAATTTGATTTTTCAAATGACAAATTTAAACTATATGGAAGCAATAAGCATTATATTTAAATACTTTTGCTAATATGACATGTGAAAAAGTGGCTATCATTTCTAAAATTTATTGTTTGAATATTAGTAAATTTGTACATTTTTCATATATTTGTTAGTAAGTTGTTGGTGTCCTGTTTGACAAATGCATTCTAAATATTCTTTTCCTTTCTTATATTGGGGGTCTTCTCATTTTTCTTGCTTATTTTTAAGAATTCTTTATATGTTAAAAATGTCAACTTGTATGGAATAGTCACAGGGATATAAAGTACCGCATAGGGGATATAATATACTAGAGGCCTGGTGCATGATATTTGTGCATGGGGAGGGGGAGTCCTTCAGCCCGACCTGCACCCTCTCCAATCCGGGAGCCCTCAGGGGATGTCCTACTGATGGCTTAGGCCCTCTGCAGGAGGCGACTGGGCTGATCAGGGGAAGGCACCGCCCCCATAACCCCTCTACTGCTGCCACTGCCGGCCACCACTGCTGCCAAGGTGTTTTCATCAATATGGACTCCAGTTCCTTCAACAAAAAAATGACAAATTTCTTTAGGCATTTTTAAGATGTCTCTTTCATAGGATATGAGGTTTCTTTCTTTCTTTTTTTTTTTAATCCTCACCTGAGGATATTTTTCCATGGATTTTTAGAGAGCATGGAAGAGAGAGGGAAAGACAGAGAGAAACATCAATGTGAGAGGGATACTTCAATTGGCTGCCTCCTGCATGAGCCTTGACCTGGGCCCCGGCCAGGGAGGAGCCTGCAACCTAGGTACATGACCTTGACCAGAAATGAACCCAGACCCTGTGGTCGGCAGGCCAATGCTCTATCCACTGACCCAAACCGGCTAGGGCAGGATATGACATTGCTTAGCCCCTCCAGCAGTGGACCTTCATTTTTTCCTCCAGGAATGAGGTGGAAAAACCCTAGATCACCTTCCTGGATTTTTATTACCCAAATTACCAAGAATACTGCGAGTGGCATATGGGGAGCTTAGCCAATGAGTGGCCAGAAAAGGTGTTTCCTCTGCAGCTCATGTGCAGAGGCGGGACTGCCGGTGCGCTGTGGCTGGCAGGCCCTGTTCTCTGCGGGCCTGCGCCATCCGTGGCTTGCCTCACCACACACGCAGTCCCCTCCCACCCACCTGCACGTGCAGCCTCCTCCTGAGCAGTGGTGACGTTATGGCATCCCAGACAATTTGCATATTACCTCTTTCTCTCTCTCTCTCTCTCTCTCTCTCTATATATATATATAGTTGGTGTTAGATGGGTACTAGATTTATTGGGGTGATCACATAGTAAGTTATATAATGTCTAGTCACTGAGTTGTACACATTAAATTATTATAATATTGTATGTCAGCTTCAATTGAAAACAATTTTAAAAAAGAATGTCAACTCACTGTCAGTCATATAAGTAGGAGATTTACTGGGTTAATGTTTGTTTTTAAATTTAATCTTTTGAAATACTTTTAACCTATATTATAATAACAGTACAAAGAACTCCTACATCTCCTCTTACCAGATTTCTAACTGCTAATATTTTTAGCTTGTTTGTTCTCTCTTATTCTGATATGCCTTTTACTGATAATATTTCCTCCATCACCTTTAAATATGCAAAACAAAGATACTCTTTATATAGCCAACATACAACCTTCCAATCAATAAATCAACATTGACATCACAATATGATCCAATCTTCAGACACCATTAAATTTCACCTACTATCTAAATAAATAATGTCTCTTTTTTTCCTTCTTGGTCCAGGATTCTATCCTATCCACGAACACATTCCATTTGATGGTCATATCTCATAATCTCCTTTAATCTGGAGCAGTTCCAGTCTTTCCTTGTTTTTGGTATCCCTTGTGGTCCTAGAAGTCAGGCATTTTATTCTGTAGGATCACCCTTGAACTGGGTCCATATGATGTTTTCTTATCACTCAGGCCGTGTATTCTTGTTAGGAATACTATGGAAATGATGATTCTTCTCAGTATCACATCTGTAGGCACACTATGTCAATCTGTTTTACTGCTGGTGGTGTTAACCTTGATCACCTGGTCAAGTGGATGACCTTCTAGGTTCTCCACTTGAATAGAATTCTTTAATTTGGATTAGTATTTTTAGGGAAATATTCCCATATTCCTCATTAGACTATCACCCATTTTCCTTAATATTTTTTTACTGTTCCCACCTGTATCAGATCCAATTGTTTTTTTAGGGACATAAATAAAATGATAAATTTAGACATTGATACTCATTTTCACTCTTACATTTACTTTCTAGTATTATAAAAACTGATATTATATGTCATGTACAAATATTCTTAAAAACAGTAACGCAAACTTTTGAAAGTGCATGTCAGCATTTAGTATGTTGACCATTATATTTTTCTTTAATGAAAATTATTAGACTGAATGGAAGTAAAAAAAAACATCTTATTTCTATAAATGTGATTTGCCTAGCTTTTCCACTTTTCTCTTGATAGCTTTATATGCGGCATTGCATTCATTGAACTAAAATACCTCTATGAAAATAAAATTAGATTGTATATAAGATTATATTCGAGGCATTATTTCTGAAGGGGTTTTACATTAAGCCTGCATGACTGTCCTATTTATGGTTTTTCAAAATTTTCATTTTATCTAGCTATTGGATTTTCATTTTTTACATTTCTAACAGGTTAAAAATGCATGTTTTCTTCACTTAAAAAAACTGATTGTTTTCCATCAGTCAGTAACTGAAATATGTATGTAAGAAAGTCATTCCAGTCTCCAACTTGTCAGAATTCAAGACCTATTGCAAGAATTTTGTTCAATCACCTTTAGAAAAACAGTGATTATTTAGCTCTCCATTTCTAAGTAGCTTCCATAATGTAGAGTGATATGAACTATTAAATATAAAAACCTGCATGAATATGTCTGGTGATGTAAAATGAAGATTTGGCAGATTATTATCCTGAGGAGGATTATTCAGTAAAATAGTAAAAACGAGGAAATAGGAAGCTCTCTGAGTGTCTGGACTTTGCCCCTTTTCCCTAGTGTCTTCTGTGCCTAGTACAGTCCTTGCCTTATGCATGGCCAATAGGTATTGCTGAATGACTGAATAAGAAGTGCAGAGCATCTGCTGATATCAGGTTTCGTGGTAGCTGGACGATTTCTTAGGTGCACTGAAATGTTTCTTTGCATTATAAGCATGAGCACACTTTATTAGGACTCTACCCTCTGTCAGGCAGTCCTCTAAACACCTAAACATGGATTAATCTCAGTAAGTGCTCATCACAATCTGGAGGCAGGTATCATTATTATCCCTAGTTTACAGATAAGGAAAGGGGGCCCTGAGAGGTTAAGTCTCATGTCCAAGGTTACAAGTGACAGAATCCACATTTGAACCAAGCTGTATGGCACCAGAGCCCATTTTCCTAACCACTACCTTGGCAACTTTTCTCTTTGCTTGTTTTATTTTATGTCTTTACTAGAGGCCGGTGCACAAAAATTTGTGCACTTGAGGGGGGGGGGAGGGGGGGGAAGGGGGGGCCCCCCAGCCCGGCCTGTGCCCTCTCGCAGTCTGGGACCCCTTGGGAGATAACAACCTGCTGGCTTAGGCCTGCTCCCGGGTGGCAGAGGGCAGGCCCAATCCCTAGGTGCAGCCCCTGTTCAGGCTCAGAGCAGGGCCGATTCGGGAGTTGGGGTGCTGCCCCATCATGCACAGAGCAGGGCGGATCGGGAGGTTGCGATGCCACCCTCAGTCACACTCAGGGTAGGGCTTATTGGGGGATTGGGGCACCACCCCCTGTCACACTCAAGGCAGGGTCGATGGGGAGCTTGCGGCGCCACCGCCTGTCATGCACAGAGCAGGGCCAATCAGGGGGTTGGGGCGCTGCCCCCTGTCACTCACAGAACAGGGCCGATAAGGGGGTTGGGGCGCTGCACCCTGTCACACTCAGGGCAGGGCCAATGGGGAGGTTATGGCTCTACCCTGTCACACACAGAGCAGGGCTGATCAGGGGGTTGGTGCGCCGCACCCTGTCAAACACAGAGCCGCAGGGCAATCAGGGGATTGGGGAGCTCCCCCCTATCAGGCACAGAGCAGGGCTGATCAGGGGGTTGGGGCGCCTTCTCCTGTCATGAACAGAGCAGGGCGGATAGAGAGGTTGTGGCCCCGCCCCCTGTCACACACAGAGCCGCAGGGCGATCAGGGGATTGGGGAGCTCCCCCCTATCAGGCACAGAGCAGGGCTGATCAGGGGGTTTGGGCGCTGCCCCCTGTCACGCTGATCCCGGTGCCGGGAGGCATATTACCCTTTTACTATATAGGATAGAGGCCTGGTGCACGGGTGGGGGCTGGCTGGTTTGCCCTGAAGGGTGTCCTGGATCAGGGTGGGGGTCCCCACTGGGGTGCCTGGCTAGTCTGGGTGAGGGGCTGAGGGCTGTTTTCCAGAAGCAGGTGACTGAAGCTTCCAACCGCTCCTTTTTTTCTTTTTTCTTTTTTATTCTGGGCCAGCTTTAGCTCTGAGGCCTCGCTGCTGAAAACATCGATACAATGTTGCTGTCAGGCTCGCTGAACCTGGCTGAATGAAAGCCAGTTTCTGGGGTTTTGTTTAGCTTCTTATTTGCAACATAGTACATAGTTGCTTAGAGTTGCAGCTGAGAAGCCGGCAGCAGCAGGCGGGGAACGTTGGAGTTCATCATCACTGGAGCAAGCAAGCCTCCCTGTTCGCTTCAGTGCATGGCTGCCGGCCGCCATCTTGGCTGACAGTTAATTTGCATAAGGATATGCTGATTAGCCAACGGGAAGGGTAGTGGTCGTACGCTAATTACCATGTTTCTCTTTTATTAGTGTAGATGTACATATAGTTGCCATATAACATTGTGTTAGTTTCAGGTGTACAATATGATTTGATATTTATAGACATTGCAATATGATCACAATAAATCTAGTTATTGTTAGTCACTATACATGGTTCCAAAAATAATTTCTCCTTTTTTCCTTGTGATGATGACTTTTAAGATCTACGCCCCCCCCCCCCCCCCCGCCCCCGCCCGGAAACTTTCAAATTTGCAAGACAGTATTATTAACTATAATTACTATGCAGGATAATACTTTATAGCCTCATGACATTTATTTTATAGCTGTATATTTTTACCTTTGACCCCCCTTCACTTATTTTACCTTTCCCTTGAGTCTGCAGGCTGACGCTCTATCCACTGAGCCAAACTGGTTCGGCATATTTTACCTTTCCCTAAACAACTCCCCCAGCAACCACCAATCTGTTCTCTCTCTCTCTTTTTGAGGTTGGTGGTTTTTTTGTGTTTTTGTTGTTTTGTTTTTTAGATTCCACATATAAGTTAGATCATATTGTATTCATCTTTCTTTGTCTGACTTATTCCTTCCATGGCAATATTTTATTCTTTTTTATGGCTGAAGAGTATTCCATATATATATATATATATATATATATATATATATATACATATATATATATATATATAGAATACTCTTTATTATTTATTTATTCATCAATGGACACTTAAGTTGTTTCCATATCTTGGCTATTGTAAATGGGGATCACATGTCTTTTTGAATAGTACTTTTGTTTTCTTCAAAAAACTGGTAGTTTTTCATTAGCCAGTAGCTGAAATGTGCATATAACAAAATCAATATCTAGAATTGTAATTGCTGGATCATATGGTGATTTTATTTTTAATTTCTGGGGGAACCACCATACTGTATTCTATAGTGGCTGCGCAGTTTACATTCCCACCAGTAGTGTGCTATCTGCTTGTTTTAGAGCAGCACCATGGCCTTCCTACTTCTTCCAAAATCCAAGAACTTTATTGACAGGGTTAGCACAAGTGTTTCCTAATGCTTTTGAAGACAACAATCATATGTATACATATTTTCCCATTGGGCTTTTTTGTTATATAAAAGTCTTTATTCAGAAATTTTCTTTCTTACAATTTACTTTATTTCAATAACATCCCCATAACATATTGAAAAGTTGATAGCAGTATAAATAAAGCTGGGGTGGTCTGCATGATTGGGAAAATATTTTGTCTTTTTATTTTTCTAATTGCCTCTTTCTGAATCATTTATGCTACTATTTAATAATAGCTCAAATTCAGGATCAGGGTCTTTTTCATTTCCTCTAGTTGTGGGTGTCTGGTACCCTTTTCAATTGTGAACTCAAAGTAATAGGTTCACTAAGAGCAAAATGTCGCCTCAGTGGGTGACCCATGGATCCTATTGCCTTCTTCTTAGGCTCTTATTTATTCTGAACAATAGAGAAGACATGGTGACCCATGAAGCATATCTGAGAACAGCTGCTGCAGTGCTGACAGCTTCCTCTCCCCTGTGACTAATTCCTTTCTTTCAAGTACAACCTGCCTGGAACTCCTAGCTGTCGAACATGCATCGGTGCGTTCCATTTATTGTCTCCCCATAGTTTCAGAATGTGTTACATAGAAAGCTGCTGCAACTTCCTTCACAGGCCCCTTTTATCAGCCTAAAGAATTCCTATTGATTTTGAGGACCTTAGGATATAACCAATTGTTAGCTCAAGAGGGATATTGAAAACCAGATAAAATGCTGCATGGAATAATGGGGCGTCCTGGGTCTCTGGAGGTAGTCACTCCAGATGGATGTATCTTTAAAAGTATCTTGATCCATTTTTAGCTGAAGGTGAAGATGAAAAGTTACCATCTTGAGAATATCATTTTCTTCCCCAAATATTGTTTGTTCTTTGAAATAGTGCAATTGCATGTACACTTTAATACATGTGAGAGACCACTTGAGTATCTGGAAATTGAAGAGAACATTGGTATATTCTCTTGGGAACACACACACACACACACACACACACACACACACACACACCTCAATTTATTCAAAAGTTTTTCATAATATCCTCCAATTATTTTCAGTACTTATGGAATCTGTATTGATATGCCTCCTTTTTTTTATTCTTGATATTGGTCTTTTCTGCATCCTTTTTTCCTGATTAGTCCTACTAGGATCTTGTCAATTTTATTAGTCATTTGGAAGAGCACTTTTAAGCCACATTTAAAAAAATACTGATTGCTTTGTCATTGCTTTATTCCTGTATATTTGTTTTTCCCTCCTTGTACTTCTTTTTAGGTTTACTTGTGTTCCTTTCTCCACATTCCTGAGATGAATGCTTAAATCATTGATGTTTATTCCTTTATAAAAATAATTATACTTTCGTGGCTATCCATTTCCCTCACCACAGCATTATATGAATCACATTTTTATGCTTTATTCTTTTAACTTATAATTCAGCTTGAAATATTTCCTAATTTTATTTTTATTTTTTGACCCATGGATTATTTAAAAGTGTATTGCTTAATTTTAAAACATCTCAGGATTCTCTCACCTTTTTATTACTGATTTCTAACTTAATTCTGCTCCTAGGTATGACAATGTAGTGGACATCAGACTACCTTTTCTATTGAGAGAAGTTAAAGAAATAATTTCAGAAATAGAACACACGTATTGTACAAGTATAATATTCAGGTTTATTTGAACAATGGAGCCATGGGACAATGGAGAAATATAAGCGTGCCATAAATTTCTAGCATTGCTTTGTAGATATTTATGGATTTGCTTATATTCTTAAAGCTATAGGAAGAAATAAACTTGACTAATACTGCAAAATAAAAGAAAGGAAAGAAATAAAAAATTAAAATGAGGAGACATAAGCTATCACAGTAAGAATATGGCAAATATATCAATGATCCTTCCAGAAGATTTGGTTTTCCTGTGAAAAGACAAATACTCTTACATGGGATTGTAAAGATATGATCCAAGTTTTAATTACTTACAGGGTCACACTCAAAAAAATAGAATTTAAATAAAGGAACAAGAGCAAATAAGTGAAGCAAGTTAAAATTAAAATAAAGTTGGGATAGTAATGTTATTATCAGACAACTGATTCAAGATAAAATATATTAAGTGACAGCTAGGGTTATTTTATATTGACAGCAATTTTAATACTTATGAAAAGCAATATGGAACCAAAATATAAATAAAAAAGAATTAAGATATAAAGATAAATAATGGCAAACTGGAATTGTAGTTGGAGATTAGTAAAACTGCATTAGAATTTGACTGATCTAATAGACAAAAATATAATTATAAGAAAAGGATAAAATGATCAATATGATTTAATACCTATAATAGAAATATAGAGATTAAATGTATTAAATAATACTTATACACAACTTCATGCTAATAATTCATAAATTTGGATGTAATGAATGATTATCCATGAAAACACAAATCAGAACACCTGCTCAAGAATGCTAAAGAAAATCTAATACTGGTAATAATAGAGGGATTAGAAAAATTTGTCAAAGAATTAGATTCTTTCATCCTTTCACCCTGAGGTCACCAGACTCTGACTTTATTATTTTTTTTAATGTAATGTTTTCAGACATCCAGGGAACAGATAATACTTTGGCTATGTAATTTGTTCCAGAGCGTAGAAAAGAGAAGGGAAGCTTTTCAATTCATGTGATCTTAATCCTGACTCCAAAATTTGAGGATGGAACACACACACACACACACACACACACACACACACACACTCTAATACAATCTCATATATGAATAGAGAGGCTCACATTATTAAAATAGTAGCAAATGAACTCCAGAAATGTATTAAAAATAAAATACCAGGCCCAACTGAGGCCTTTTATATGAATTACATGAATATAAATGTTCTAAACCAAAATATTTGCAGTTGTTAAAATTATCTAACAGCAAGCTTGCAAAAATAACTGAAAATCTATATTATAATTAATATGAGGCTTCACTGACATGGGTGGGTATAGAAACGTGTGTGTGTGTGTGCATGAGTGTGTATGTGCGCGCGTGCGAGCGCACGTCTGCTTATGCATATATTTTATGAAAGAGTAGTGTTACCCATTATTGATGAAATGTGTTGCTAAATGAGTCATCTGTTATCTCTTGCCATATAATGATTGCAGTGATCAATGTGGCTATATGATTTCCAACATTTCCATATAACCCACAACCTGGTGATTCTACCACCTTTTCAACTGTCCCTCACTCACCTACATCTACTCACTTTGGTCTTTTTCAGTTTAAATTGCAGTTCATCTTTAGAATATCTCTAATGTAGAGATGGTCACCTCCTCTGTCCTATTTTATTTTAGTACTTGCATTGAAAAACCAAAACCCAGTTGACTCCATCTCTCAACCTCAGTTACACTCTTGCAGCTGAACTTGGCTATAGAATACAGAACTATGCTGACTGATCTTACTCTACATGCATGATCACTCATCTTAAATGTGCCCTTGATGCTGTCCTATTTTCCTAGTCCATTCACGCTCTCATTCTGCTAGATGACTCTTCCATATCTCTTCTCTTTTCTTACATGGGGAACACCTCCTCCCTCATCCTTGCTTAGCATATAACTTTGTTTCCTAAAAGCAATTGGAAGAGAGCTTCCACAAGCTATTCCCACCACTTATATAAACCCACCTGCATCTTTGCTGACATATTTTCTCTTCAATCTCTCCTCTTAGTTGGGTTTAGCATCCATGACCTAGCAAACACAGGCCACTCCAGCTGCATATTAAATTGCATCTCCTCTCAAGGACATTGCTCCAGGAATTTATTCCTTCTCTTGCATTATTATGTTGCTTCCTCTCTGTTGGATATTTCCTTCATCATGTAAATATGCTTAATATTTAGAGCCTCAAAAACAAAACTGAAAACCAAATCCTAAAATTCTCCATTGACCTAACTTTCCTATTCAGTGACTGCTCCTCTGTCTGCCTTGCACTGTCTTCAGTTCCCCTCTCACTGTATTGAACCCACTTTAGTGAGGCTTTGGCTTTCTCTGCTTCACAAATATGCACTTGTCAAGGTCTCCACTGATGTCCATGTTGCTAAATCCACCCTTCAATTCTGAGTCCTCATGCTGTTGGGCTTTGATTATTCCCTACTTCAAAACAGGTGCTTTGCTTGGCTTCCATGGCTCGTACTCTTCTGGTTTTGCTCCTTGGTCTCCTGGCTCCCTCCTCCTCCTCACACCTCTAGCATCTGCATGAAGGACTGTTTCCGGGCTTGATGCTTGATGCTTAGATTTCTTCCTTATATCCACTCACTTTGTAGGTGATCTCATTCTGTCTAAAGGCTTTAAATACCATCTCTATGAAACAACTTCCTGAGAAATTGTTTTTAACAATTTTAGATTCCACTTATCTTGATCTTAGTCCTTGGACTCCAGACTTGTATATCCAGCAACACATCTGAATCTTCACTGGGGTGTTTAAATGGAATGTCAAAAGGTACATGTCAGAAACCAAGTCATCATCCTCTTTCTCAAACTTGTTCTTCACCAGCTCAGTAAATGGCAACTTCTTTCTTTTAGTTGGCTTAGGATAAAAACCTTGAAGTATTTCTTGATTCTGTTTTCCCCACACTGCACATTTAATCCTAAGAAAGTTTTTATTGCTCCCTTGAGAACATCTTCAGAGTCAGACCCTTTTCATCATCTTCCCTTGGCTAAGCCATCCCTAGCAATAACCTTCAAAATCATCTCCTTGCTTTAGCCCTTGCAACCTCCCAAGCTCCATAAAGTCTATTTCTGACACTTCAGTCAAGTTGGTCATATTGGAACTCAATTCAAAACCCCCGCATGGCTTTCTACCTACAGTAGCCAAAGTCATCTTGTTAATGATCTGCCTTCTTGGATTTTTTCTGGTATATGTTTGACCCAATTGCCTACTATTCATTCTCTAGCTACACAGGCTTCAGTGATAGTCCTTGAACTTGCCAGCAGGCCCCTGCCTCAGAGTCATTGCTCTCATGCAGGGTGTCACTAGATGTCACTTTTTCAATGAGACTTTCCCTGAATCCTTTTTAAAATATCACCTTCCATATTCCTTATCCTCCTTACTTTAATTTTCTTCATAGATTTTATCACCATGTAACCTATTAGTTTTATATATTTTACTCCATTAACTTTATATTTTAATATAAATTCAATGAGGGCTGGTATTTTATATCTTTGGTTTACTTTTCCATTCCCAGCACCTGGAACAAAATCTAGAAAGAAGTAGGCATTCAAAAACAAACAAACACAAAACCTGTTGAATGAGTAAATGAGAGAGTGAATGAATGACTATAATAAGTCCCTTTGAAAGTGTATGCCATTTGAACCAGTAATTTCATTTCTAATAATTTATTCCAAGAAGATAACTGCTCAGGCACACAAAGAAACATGTGTTGAAGCATTTTTAAAATATATTTTATCGATTTTTTACAGAGAGGAAGGGAGAGGGATAGAGAGTTAGAAACGTCGATGAGAGAGAAACATCGATCAGCTGCCTCCTGCACACCCACTACTGGGGATGTGCCCGCAACTAAGGTACATGCCCTTGACTGGAATTGAACCCGGGACCCTTCAGTCTGCAGGCCGACGCTCTATTCATTGAGTCAAACTGGTTAGGGCTGTGTTGAAGCATTTTTATGAATAATGCAAAACTGGAAATAGTAATAGGAAGTTGGACATTAAATACATTGTGGTATAGGTATACTGTAGAATACAATGCATCCATTAAAGGGATGTGGCTTTACTTTTATTGACATGGAAAGACATTTGCAGTGCATGGTTAAGTTACAAAGATTGCAAAATGTCAATATTGATCATTTCTTGACAGCAGGATCATTAGTGATTTTAATTTCCTTGTGGTTTTATGTATTTCCTGTTTTTCTAAATAACCAATTTATATCAGAAAATTATATATATATGAAACAAGTTGTCAAATTTTTCACAAGTACCCATAAGCCTTCACTCTTTCTGCTTATTTTTCCCATAAGGTAGGAATACTTAGCTTAGAGTCCATCAATGGACTTCATGGAGTCTGTGAACCTGTTGTAAAATTTGTAAGCCACATTTTCTATGCACTTTTATGTGTGCATTTTCAGATCATTAAGGTAGTCCACATATGTCAGTAGGTCCTCAACCTACACGAGTGTGCTCTTTTTCATTCTTTTTTTAAAATTTTGTTTTATTGCTTAAAGTATTACAAAGAGTAGTACATATGTCTCCTTTTTTCCCCCCTCCTTGATAACATGGAGAAGGCTCAACTTTCTTCAGTCTACCACTTCTTTTACCATCTTTTTCTCCAGTGTTTCCCTAGTTTCCATCTGCTTCATCTCAGTAAAAGCTAAGTGGGTTGAGGTTATGAGAGGACCTAGCATTAAGTAGGTGCTAACCTTTATCCAGGGACTTATTTTAACTCCTTAACTCTCATGGATACTGTTGGCTGAGGAATATCCATTTATTACTAGTGCATTATAATATCTGTTCTTTCTCAATACTTGTATAAGACCTTTCTCAAGTTGTTGTTTCTAAAATATGCACAATGCCATTAAATCCCTCCCCCCTTGGATCATAGCCCAAAGTATTTTTCTTAGAATTTGTATCTTATTGGCCTCATCACTGATAGTAATAAATTATCTCCATTTCATGAGTAGCCATTTTTTTCTTTTATTTTATTGTAAACTACGTAGGGTAATAAGATGAAGAGGTAATATCATCATGTTGGATGCCAGGGCTTCAATCATGAATTAATTCCATTTGCTACTGAACTTTCCCTATGGTGATATAATTTTGGCTCCTAGCTATATTATTTATGGAGAAGCTTTGTTATCCTCACTGATCTAGCTACATTCCTCTTCTTGCAGCATGACTTCTATAATAGCGTTATAATTAGTTTTGAAATAGTTCAATTAATTTTCACAATAATGTGTTTATTACTGGACATCGCTAAGCTTCAGTGTTATTTGGCCTTCTTAGTTGTTATAGCCTCAGTGCTCTTAGTAAGTATTTGCTGGAATAAATGAACTACTAAATCATAGATTTAAAAAACCCTCCTCTCTTTATGCTCTAGTATAAGGCATTTTTTTTTTTTGTTTTATGAAAATGAAATGGCCTCAGGAAGTCATGAGTTGTTAGTCACTGGATGTATTCAAATAAACTGGATGGCCATTTGATGGGAATATCATGGACAATATTCAAGCATTGATATTTGGGTGGATTCTCATTAGACTACTTTATGTTTGAAATTCAGGTTTGTTTCAGTTAAAATCCACCTTGAAAATTTGCTGATGTTTATGTTGCATGAATAGATATGTCATAGGAAGTCTAAATCATGATAATGACCTGTATGGAGTGCTTACTCTTCTCAGGAGCTGTGCAAAGTAATCATCTACATCACTTGTTTCATTGAATTCTTACAATCTTACCTAATAATAGATAAACATGTAAATTGACTGTACCTTCACTATGCTAGCAGCCAATCAGGAGAGTATGCAAATTAACCTAACAAAGATGGCGGTTAATTTGTATACATAGTCTCCAAGAGGTGGAGCAAAGCCTGATGGCCCGGGGCCGGCAGAGCAGCAAAAACCTCACGGCCCCGGGGCCGGCAGAGCAGTGAAAGCCTCACTGATGACCAAATACTATTAAAAATAAACAAAATTATTTAACAGAAACAGAATCAATGTGGTTCTAATGAGGGATGCCAAAAAACACCTTTTTTTCCCAACTCTCCCATCTCCCCCAACATCTGAGGGAATCCTTGGAAGTAGCAAGGTAAACAGTCCATTTTCTATGACAAATGAACAAATCCACTGACAATAATTTTGGCTCTACCACTGGTCTCCACTTTTCCCATTTCATTGGTTATGCTAGAAACCCCCATAATACTAATTGTCTCACTTAAAAGGGTATTCAAAATGCTTGTTATTCACAGAATTGGCTATCAGAGGCTGGACTTTATAAATGATGCCTAATTGGGATTATTGAAAAATACTAAGAATAGTTACTGTTTATTGAGTTCTTACCATGTTTCAGACACCCTGCTTTTTATGGATTATCATAATGAGTTCTCATTTGACAGATGAGGAAAATGAGACAGTGAGAGATCAGGTCATAGGTAGTGAGAGGCTGATCTGGGTTTTTAGTTCCAAAGCCCGTGCATATAACTCCTTTGCAATTGTGCCATCCACAAACTACCCTAAAGCTGTATTTGACACTAGAAGTGCATGTGGCTTTTTTTCAGGTGACTAATTTACAACTGACTTATAGTTTAGTGCACTGAGATGATCTGATCTTTTTTTCTATTTAGGTTTCAGTTAAGGCAGCAGAAAAATTCTCATCTCATGTTGTGAGCAATCTTTTTGTCAGATGAGAGGTGACCTTATTTTTATCCTTTGATCTTGAGTTACAAAGGAGATTGTTGAAATGAATGATGCCCTGCCACTGCTGCCTACTTCTCTGAAGTCTAATCTTAAATTAGTATGTATTTCTGTCCATGCAAAAGATGAGTAACAAGGCCATAACTTATTATAAAGGGGGAACTTTATTTCTGATTTTAGTTGCCCCCCCCCCAAAATTATGAATAACAAATCAGGGAGACACGATATGTTCAAGTGTGACAAATTATATTCTTGGGATTTAAAATGTGACTTTTAAGGGAATACATGCTCATTAAAGATTAAAGGGAAAATAAAGGACAATACAAAGAAGGTTAAAACAAATCAATCATACTTCCATCACTCAAACAATCACTTTTTAAAATGTTGATACATTTTATTCCCATTGCATATTTTTCCCATGATCAAAGGGTAATAGATCAGTTGGGGTTCTCAGTTGTAAAGTGACTTTGGAGGTGGTGGATGGGAGGGCAGCGGACAGAGCTGATGGGAGCCTGAGGCACCAGAATTGGGAACAAGCAATAACTAGAGGCTCCCTGGTGGGCCAGCAAGCAGGAAGCAGGATGCACAGTGACCTTAAAGAAGCTGACTGGACCTTAAAGAAGCTGATTGGATGTTGGGAATTTCCCCTGCACAATGCAGGTTCTTTCCCTCTCTTCCTGGCTGCGCTCCATTATGCTTCTGAGTCTTGAGAAAGTGTCTGATTGCTGGGGTGTGTCATGGGCCTGCCCCTGGCTGTGCCCTGGGAAGAGGGAGGATTTGACCTCTTTGCTTTTTGAAATGAGAAAGATAGCTCATGTGCTGTCTTGATTGAGTGTTTTGTTTGTACACAGTAATGTTCCAAGTGCTTTCTTAAATGAACTCTTTCAGATCCTCACAGAAATCCTTTGAGGCAAGTACCATTCACATCGTTATATTACAGCTGAGTAACCAAATGAGGTAGAGAGAGGAGAAGTGGCTTGCCACTGCTATGGGGGGTGCAGGGATGTGAACCCTCAGGCTTTAGGGCCTGGGTGTGCAACCACTCTATTCTGCTGGGCCTGTGGGCAGTAGGGGGAGGGGAAGCAGGCCTGCCTCCCACTGAGATGGCACCAGTGGGGGACAGTGGAGTTCCAGAAAAGAATATGGTTGTTACTAGAACAATGATTCATTAAAATAGGTCCAGTGTTCATTGCAGATACTTTTAACTTGTACTAGTAATTATGCAATAGTCATATTTTCCTGTGTTTTAATGTCTTCATACAAGTTTATTCATCTTCTAGTGGCTGGTTTTGAAGATATGGATCAACTTCTTTTTAATCTGTTTTTCTTATTTTAACGAGGGCTAACTTTAGTTGAGTACTAACCATGTGCTAGACACACTTTTAAGTGTTTTACATTATTGTTTATGTTTGTCTTTATTAAATGTTTTTGTGTATTATACATTTTTGGACACCCTGTATATCTATTTCATTTCTAAAAAAGCTGAATGAATGATGCTAATGACTGTTGGTCAAATATTTAACTCTTGAAAGGTTGTTCTTGTTTATAGGGGCATAGTGTCAGCCTTATTGCTATGAAAGGTTAGTTTAGTGCCTCAAGTTCAAGAATTCAATATAGGTACCATTTCTAATAATAGCTAGAGGAGAACAGCAATAATAGGATTTATGCCTCAGTGGGTTAAGAACTGACAAGTATATAGCAATAGGCCACTGTGTTTGCTGATGTTATTTTTTAAAAAATGCAAACAACTCTTTCACATTATAGAATTTACTAGTTGAATTAATTAAATAATGAATACTTGTTATCAAATAATAATATAGAAAAGATTCTGTTCTTGACTACTTGGTTTATTTTGAATCTTAAAGTAGAATTGTACTATATATATTACATTAAAAGTTAATATGTAATTAAGAAAATTCAAGGATTTAAAAATATGTGAAAGGTCCTTCACAGTCTTTCCCCTTAGTTGTATCCCCAACTGAGGTAACTATTCTTAACATTTGATATGTTCTTCTTGATTTTTTCTTCTGTAAACAGACACATAGTTTTTGCAAACAAAATGGGATACTATAGAATTTTTTTGTTGTTTACTTAATAGTAAACTATGGCATTGTTTCATTTCTGAACACCATTCTTTTATAGAGTGGCACAGTGTTTTAGAATATGAATTTATCATAATTACTCTGAGTGAATAGTTGGCATTTTATCAGGTTTTTAGTATTTTAAATAAATCTTACGCAGAACTTTCTGCATGCATCATTGCTAATTTGTGCTGTTATTTTGCATAGATTTTTAGATTTGAAATTATGATTTAAAGTGTATGCACGTTTAATATATTGATAGTTTTACCAAACTGCTTTCAAGAAGTCCCTGTAAATTTATTTTGCCACAAATAGTGTACCAGAGTGTTTATTTTTCTACATTTTTATTGACACTAGATATTATTACTTTTTTATTATTGCTTATCTGATTGGTAAATCCATTAAGTTGCTTTTTCTTATTGATTTGCAGGTACTTTTCATTAACCTCTGATTTATCATGTATTTAACCTTGTCTCATAGAATGTCATTTGTTGTGTAATTTTATTCTTTCTGTTGAGAATTTTTTGAATGTTATGTAGTTGACATGTAATTAATCGATGTTTTAATTTATGGTTTCTGTTTTATTCTAATTTCTTACCTCTTTCAATTATGGCTAATTTCTACCATCTACAGATTATTCCCAGCAGAATACAAAAATGTGTATTAGTAGTTCTTACCAACTGAAATTTCTTACCTTGACAGTGCCTTTCAAAAGCTACCCTCCCGAGGTGTCTGTACTTGTTTTCTCTTACTTCTCTCTGCCTGTTCTCTCTGGAGCCTACTTCAAGAAAGCTTTATTTTCCATAGAGTTTTCTGAAATAGCTTTAGGGTCACCAGAAACCTGTTTTGTTAAATCCAGTGGTTCCGCCTTTATCTTATTTGGCCTATTAGTAGCATTTGAAACTGTTCATTACCCCCTCTTCCTTGAGGCATCTCCTTCATCACCAGGCCTTTGGGACACCACTGTCATTTTTCCTCCCCTACTCTCACTAGCTATACTTACTGTTTTTTTGCTTGTTTTTGCTGGTTTCTCCTCAAAATGTTAAAGTGTCCTTTCATTTATAATAATTTCCAAGGTATTCCCTGTGCCTTGATGGCTTTCAATACAATCTGCATGCCTATAACTCCCCACATTTTTATCTCCATTATGGACCTTTTTCCACCTCAGACATGTCCTCTTTTTTTTCTTCATTCTGGAATATAAAGCTCTTTTTAATTAAAGTATAGTTGACATATATTATATTGGTTTCAGGTGTAAAACATAGTAATTTGACATTTGTATACCTTACAAAGTGACCACTGCAAGAAGTCTAGTAACCGTCTGTCATTGTACAAAGTTATTACAATATCGACTATTTTTCCTATGCTGTACTTTACATATCTGTGACTTACGTTATAACTCTAACTTTGTAATTCTTAATCCCTGACAACATGGATAGACCTAGAGCAATGATGGCGAACCTTTTGAGCTCGGTGTGTCAGCATTTTGAAAAACCCTAACTTAACTCTGGTGCCGTGTCACATATAGACATTTTTTGATATTTGAAACCATAGTAAAACAAAGACTTATATTTTTGATATTTATTTTATATATTTAAATGCCATTTAACAAAGAGAAATCAACCAAAAAAATGAGTTTGCGTGTCACCTCTGACACGGGTGTCATAGGTTCGCCATCACTGACCTAGAGGATATTGTGGGGAGGGAAATAAATCAGAGAAGGACAAATATTATATCATTTCACTTTTATATGTGACCTAAAATAAACTAGGCAAATGAACAAACAAAACAGACTCATAGATTCAGAAACATAACTTAGTTGCTAGAGGATTGGGCAGTGAAGGGGGTAAAAAGGTGAAGGGGATTAAGAGGTACAAACTTATAGTTCTACATGTCCTCTTGAGTGTTCATGAGGTTCCTTAAACAGAACATATCTAAGTTTAAAACTTGATTCAAATTATCTTACTTTTTCTTCATTTCAGGATGTATTGATTTCTTCTTCATTTTTGCTGGATATAGGATTCTTAGCTTTTTCTTTCATCACGTAAAAATTATGTGCCACTTCCTTAAGTCTATTACCATTCTAATTTCTTTTCCCCATATATACAATGTATTGATTTTTTTCTGTCTGCTTTTAACATTTTGTATTTGTTTTTAGAATTTTAATTATGATGAGTATTTTTAAAAATTGATTTTGTTTGGGGTTTGCTTACATTCTTGAATATGTGAATTTCTGTCTCTTGCCACATTTGAGAAGTTTTCAGTCATTGTTTAGTCAAGTACTTTTTCAGTCCACCCTCTTTCTCCTCTTTTATGGACTCTAATTATATAAATCTTAGATCTTTTGTTATAGTCTCACAGGTCTCTGACACTTTCTTCATTTTTCCCTCAGTCTATTTTCTTTCTATTTGTTCAAATTGAGTAATTTTTATCTTTCAGTCTACTGATCTTTTCTTGGTGCCCTCCATTCTACTGGTTAGCCTATCCTTTGAGCTTTTTATTTGTTATATTTTTTAATTTTAAAACTTTCATTTGATTATTTATTTGGTTCTTCTCTTTCTTTGCTGAGGCTTTCTGTTTTTTCCTTGTTTCAAGTGTGTTCAAATATATTTGTTATTGCTTTTTTAAAGAATATTTTTATTGATTTCAGAGAGGAAGGGAGAGGGAGCGAGACATAAAACATCAATGATGAGAATCACTGATTAGCTGCCTCCCACATACCCCCTCCTGGGGTGATCCTGCAACCCAGGCATGTGCCCCTGACCCAAATTGAACCTGGCACCTCCCCCCGCCCCCCCATTTCATAGGCTGACACTCTATCTACCGAACCAAATATGCTAGGGATGTTATTGCTTTTTAAAAATATATTTTTATTGATTTTGAGAGAGAGAGAGAGAGTAAGGGAAAGGGAGAAGGGAGAGAAAGATAGAAACATGGATGAGATAGAAACATCTATAGGCTGCCTCCTGCATGCCCCCTGATGGGGATTGAGGTCACAACTCAGGTATGTGCCCTGTCAGGAAATCTAACTGAGGACTTCTTTGGTGCATGGGTCAATGTTCAACTGAGCAACATTGACAGGCTGCTTCTTTTTATCAGTGATTCTATAAAATGTTTGTCAGGTAATTTAACATCTCTGTCATCTTGCTGTTAATATCTATTGATTGTCTTTTTGTCATTAATTTGACATCTTTTTGTTCTTGGTATGGCATATGATTTTCAATTTAAACCTGCTCATTTTTGCATCATGTTCAGAGACTTGGATATTATTTAAACTCCCTGTGTTAGCTAGATTTCGCTGAAACTGCTCTGTCAGAGGATGGGAGAGTGCCTTCTTGTTACTTACATGTGGAGGTAGATGTCCACGTTCCCCGTTTGGCCTTCTGTTGAGAACTGAGGGGGAGCTTCTAATATTTCTGGGTGGGAGTGAAATTTCCAACTCTCCTCATGGTCTCTACTGACACTGTGGTAGAGAGGGTCTTATTAATGCTGTGTGGTTGAAAGTCCTGACTCTACTAAGCTTCCCCTGACACCATAACAGTTGGGAGCGGGCAGTGTGCTTTGTTACTACCAGATAAGGGTGCGAGACCAATCTCCCACTCATGTGGTCTCCACTGATGCCGTGGGGAGCTTTATGACTGGCCAGCTGGGTTAAAAGTCTTGGTTCTCTACTTGTTCTCTCTCACCACCCTACTGGAAGTGTCGAGTACATCATTTTTGCCTCAAGAGGATGGAAACCTAATGTCCCCACTTGGCGTTTGCTGGCAAGGTTGATGGCATGACTACTGTTTTTTTCTTTGGTGTTTGACTAGAATAGAGTGATTGTTCTCAAAACTTTTGTCTTGCTAGTCTTCATCTTTTGTGGTAGTTTGGCTAGGAAGAGCAGGCTTTTTCTTTTATTTCTTTTCCGTTTTCTTCCTTTCCTTTTGGTATCTGTTGGTATTTTCAGGTTGCTGGCTTCTTCAGTTCCAAGTCTGTATATATGAGGCAAAGAGAAAACCTAGGAAACTCACCATTGTTTGGTTCCTCAGGTCCTGAGGTCCCTCACTGTTTTTTCTCCTCCATCTTTCAGACTCTTCTTATGTTTGTTTTATAATATAATGTGTGGTTGTACTTAGGGAGAGGGATAGGGAAAGCATATCTACTCCATCTTTCTGGAAGCAGGAATCATGTCAGTCACATTTGAACTTAACTTTCAATGTGCTCCATACGGCTCTTCCCTGTGCAGGTACCTGGAACTGGAAAGCAGCGGCCATCGGAATGAAGTCAGACTGCACTACCGCTCCGGCAGTCACCGCCCG
This sequence comes from Myotis yumanensis, assembly GCF_028538775.1. Lineage (NCBI taxonomy): Eukaryota > Metazoa > Chordata > Mammalia > Chiroptera > Vespertilionidae > Myotis > Myotis yumanensis. Next base: position 169,077,227 of record NW_027223754.1, read on the forward strand.
CACACGGAAGTGTTTCCGTACATTTTGGCTGATGACAAGTGGCACAAGCTTTCCTTAGCCATCAGTGCCTCCCATCTGACTCTACACATCGACTGCAATAAGTAAGTGAAATGTTCTCAGTTCAGGAAATGGAAGATGCTAAGAAATGACTGCTAGCTTACATCACTTACCTGATGTATCTGGGTTTTTTTTTTCCAGAATATATGAAAGAGTGGTGGAAAAGCCCTCCACAGACTTGCCTGTAGGCACAACCTTTTGGCTGGGACAGAGAAATAATGCACATGGATATTTTAAGGTATCCTTTGACTGAAGTCTGATCATAAAGTATAAATACAAATGCTTTCTCATGAGTTTAGAAAAATTCATTTTGCTTTTTATGGTGATAAACAAAATAATTTTACTTGTGTAGATTTTTCTATTTGTGTTTTATTTCTTCTTTTCTTTTAGCTGGCATGATATTTAGCTGATGAGCACTATCTTCTCTTTTTTCTCTAATGAGTTTGATCTTTAGACATTATATAGAAGACCACAAGGCTGAAATCATGGCAGTTAACATACCATTCTTGAAATTAGGTATTCAAAGTAATAAAAGCCTAAAATATTAGTATACAAATAAACTCTCCCCCACTGAAGTATAACTTTTGATGATACTATCACAGGGATGTTATTAATAAAGGATTGAAAGCTTTTTAATATTCATTATTCATGGGCTCCTTATACACCAGAAAGCGAGAAAGGAATATATATATATATGCACAAATATACCAAAAGTAGAAAGCAACCATAATTTATATCTTTTTTTTAGTGTCTACTTAGACACACACTCTGTAGAATCTCACATTGTAGAGAATCTAAAAGACATACCGTTTAATTATCTGTCTTTAAAGGATGAAGAAATAAAGTCCAGAGTATTTCTTGACTGTAAGCCCATAAGTATAATCATTTCCCCCCAGTGACTATGATATAGAAGTGACCTGGCAAATGGCTGTTAAATAAAAGAATGACAAGGGGGTGTGTCCAACTCGTGAATTTTTAGGTAGACTAGCTACCAATAACTTTACAAATGTATTTTAAGCAAGGTTTATAATCCTAGAGAGGTGTTTTTAAAAGTTAAACATTGTTACCTGGGAACCAGGTGCTTTGAATATGTTATTTCATCTCTCCTAGGCATGCTGGCTTTGATGCATAGACTTTTTGTCCTCTTTTACATATGCATAAGCCTGCTCATAGAGCTTAAATAGCTTCTCCGAAGTTAGTCATGGGGAATTGGTCCCATTTTTGCAAATCCTGAAAATTCAATGCTGTTTTCCTCTGTAAGGGATTGCAAATGTGTGCTGTTAGTGCCAAGTCTCTTCTCTATTTAATCATAACAGTCTTTCCCGTGGAGCCCAGATGTGGTCTCAGAATCCTTCTCAGACATTGATTATGTGACTACTCTAGGGATCCTTCTTTTTATTGCAGATTCTGAATGGTGCCTACTAGAATTGTGCAGTGCGCATGCACACAATGACTTTGTTCCTATGTTGCCTCCTCCAAGTGATAGGAGTTTGTATATAAATTGCCTCCTTAATCTAAATCCAAACAGACAACAGATCCAGCCATTGCCACAGTACACTGAAATATTTATCATTCACATTGGCATTCTTTTTGTACCACACTATCAATCAGATTAAACATGTAGGAGCTACTTGCTAAATCTGTGTTCAAAATTGTCTTGAAAATATGTTGCTACTATCATTCCTGTCATTAGACATTCTGTTTGCATTTTTCAAAGAGATAAGGTGAAATATTAATAAGAGAAAATATATAAAACTGGTGCAGGAAGAGAGGAGGGTGCTGGGTGAGAGGGACAGCTGGAGTGTGTCTGATGAGGTCATTCCTGAAATACCATTTGACCTTTGCTTTAAGAGTTCAAAAGCTGGAAGCTGATTATACCTTAATGACTAAGGACGCATGTAAATTTTTCCTATAAACATGTAATAGGGCCTTCCTTCTGTGTAAAATGTGTTCTTTTCAGCCAGCATTATAACAAATTCATGCTAAACTTTCTGTACTCTGAAGGACTCACCACTGAGTCTTGCATAGCTGTTTAATTTATCTATTGTCCTTTTTGAGTTGAGAAAAGTTTCAAAAGATTGCTCTGAAAAATGAGAAATGCTCAAATGATCATTGCTTTCATAACTAGTTTTTCTATTCTTTTCTCTTGATGATTGCACTTTAAAATTAGTATCAGTTTCACTGTTGGTGAAACCAGAAATGAGTTTTAGGTTGATTTTTAAAGGTCATTTTCAAGCCTTACTTCAGTGGCTTACTACAGATAACTTCTCAAAACATTGCCTCTTAATCATATCTTGACATTTGATCTTAGAGGTTTCAAAAATGTTATCATTAAGAGAGTCCATGGGTAATCATCTATTTTTCCTTATTTGTTTCTTTCCCTTTGGTTTGAAGTCAAAACAATATATTAAAAAAGATTTTACTCAGGGATTTTGATGATTCTGTCCTGTGATGTTTTCCTTCATGAACTTGACTGTTGAACATAATTTGAGTAGATGAAAGTAATGTTTTCTTCTTTAATTTTTCACACACAGGGAATAATGCAAGATGTGCAATTACTTGTCATGCCCCAAGGATTCATTGTTCAGTGCCCAGATCTTAATCGCAGTAAGTCCATTAGTTTTTGCACTGTGTGATTAAGAGTGTGCTTCCTGCTTAATTTTGTCCAGGTTGTCAGTGTGAAATTGGAGTTCCCATATATGAGTTGTCAGCATAGGCTTAATCAGATTGAAACCCTTATAAATACAACTTGACCAATTTAGTGTTTGCAATTTCAGCTTGTCCAACGTGCAATGACTTCCATGGGCTTGTGCAGAAAATCATGGAGCTGCAGGATATTTTGGCCAAAACATCAGCCAAGGTAAAAGCTACTTAGAAATTCAGTGTGGGGGAGCTCAAAAACCCTTGGGGTTCCTTATAGGATTTTTTAAAAATAAGCACAGGTGTCTACCTTTAAGATTTTTCTTATGCTATATTCTTTGCTGGGGTTAAATCTAAATCAAAATCCCTGTCTAAGGAAAGGGCTTATAAATATTCAGCGCTGGCCATCTGTATAACAAATGATTCAGTAAGTCAGGATTGAGGCAAATTACCTATTTTTACACTGTTTATTACAACAGGATTTAGTGTTCATTTTATTGAGTTTTCCTTTCAAAGGAAGGAGATGGGAGGATATTGCAAATAATGTGGACACTGGGGTTATGTCAAGGAAATGGTCCCACCAATGCTTTCTACACTGTGCTGCAGCTGTAGGATAATTCACTGTTCAAAGTGTGTCTCAAGTTTGCCTACAATTTCATCAGGCTGTTGTCATTTTGCATAGTACTTACTAATGATTGAAAATTATATTGTATATGGATGATTTGTGTCAGACACAATATAAGTTCTAAAACTTATGATCTCACTTGAGTTGACATGTTTATGAAATTAAACATTTTTTAAAAGTGGAAAGTGCTTCTCTATATTGTGGCTGATGCTATTTTGACTTAGCCTTCATTTATATCTGTTAAATTATGCTACTTTTTCAAAGGCAAGAGGAAATTTACAAAAATAAGAGGGGGAAAATCCTTTGCTTTAAATCAAAGGCATAAATATATTTATAACAGATAGTTGATGGGCATAGCCATCATTACTGCTATATACTAAAAGAAAATCAGATACCTGCTAGACTATTTTGCATTTCTTCATTGCTGGAGTGGTGAACAATACAAACCCCTTCCTTTGTGCCACAGTTGTCTCGGGCTGAGCAGCGAATGAATAGGTTGGATCAGTGCTATTGTGAAAGGACTTGTACCATGAAGGGAACCACCTACCGAGAATTCGAATCCTGGACAGACGGCTGTAAGAACTGCACATGCTTGGTATGGCTTCCAACTCTTTTTTAGACGAAGGAAACTCAGATGCCCCCACTCTTTAAAAATGGGTTAAAATAATGTAATCATGAAAATTTTAAGAGCCTTTTCCTTAAGAAAGGCACCACACTGAAGTGCCAGCAAACCCAGTCAAATCTGAAGAACTGTGTACTGCATTATTAAAGATACTTCCTAGCCTATAAAGGTTACAATGGTTGTGGAATGCTATAAAATTTAAATTTATTGGTACACTTAGCAATTTAAATTGGTTTAGTAAGGTGAGTCTCAAAGGATTCTATCCTGTGATCCTTAACATTTCCAGGAATTTTCCCCTCATGTGTTTATTAATGTATTTTAATAAAACTGAATGCAGCATGAGCTATTGTGACCAGATTGGTCCATATAAACAAAGGGTGCAGTTTAATTAAGATAACCTTTAAAAGTTTACTAATATAGTGGAATACAAATTATAGAGTTTAAGTATATGATTTCTCCAATTGCTCACTAATAAAGTAGAATATGTAGTACATTATTATTTCAAAAATACATGTTTAAGTTCAGAGAAAAGGTCACAACTAGTTTGGTTTTGAACTTTCAAATTCCACATGAATTCATCTGTTGAAACTGGTTAAGTGGAAAGCAATCAAAGGTCTACATGAATTAGTATTGTAAAAAAATTTCCCCCCAAGTTCATTCAAAAGCAGAATATCATGCATGTAAAGAAGTCAAAGTAGCTCACCCATGTGTGTGTGTGTACATTATGTGACTTCTATTCAGGGACATATTATACTCCTACTAAAGTTATAGCACTTTGTGAATACAGGAAAGCCTTCCCAACTTGTTAATTGGGGTCAAAAATCAAACTGACTAAAACACGGATGTGGTATAGTGGGGTCAATAAAATGACTAGAAAAACAGCTAGCAACCTGGGAGTCCTGGATCACCTCCAGGAATCAAATTCCTTGCCCTTCTGATTGTAGTTTGGCACCGCTTGTGGTGATCGTGGGCACCACCTCATGTGATAGTCTGTGCCGTCTTAAATACCCATGGGAGGATTCTCAGTCCTGAGAGTAGTCTTCAGGATGGCACAAGTTATTCTCCTGGTTTGCTGATGTGCATTTGTGAGTAATCTGGGGAGACTTGAGTGTCCGAGGCTTACCCTTAGCCTGCTATTTCCTGGTCAGTGTGTGCCTTTCCCTCCACCCATGTCCTCATCCACCTGGCTACACAAGGTGAGAGCTCTGGCTCAGTTATGATCAGTTGTTGGACAGAAGATGGGAGCCAATCACCAAGTGTGTTATGACCCAATTTATACTACTGTGGGCCTCTGTTACGGGTGTTACTGTATAATAACCAAAGGGCATAGTGGTATTTATGAAATGTTATGGGAAGAGTTTGAAATTTAAGAAACAGATTTAAAAATCATTGAAGACTACCAAATTGCAATCTGGAAATTCCCTAAATGTTGTTTTCTTCTCAGAATGGAACCATCCAGTGCGAAACTCTGACCTGCCCGAATCCCGACTGCCCACTGAAGTCGGCTCTTGCATACGTGGATGGCAAGTGCTGCAAAGAATGCAAATGTGAGCATAACTTTTATGATGAATACTTTCTCTGGCAAAAATAAAGCATTGGATTTATAAATATTCACCCATCATTGGTTTAACTGAACCAGGAAGAATTCAATGCAATCTTGCCAAGCTAAATAACTTCTAGAAATGATGGAAAATAGAAAGCGTATCTTCTCTCTTTTGCTTGATCAGTTCTTTCCCATTTAAAAGCCTCTTTTTTATTTTACCAGAAATAAGGTTTTCTTGGAGGAATCTACCTGCATAATGGCAATAAGAAAAAGGTGTAAGAAACTGAGTGGAAGGCATTTCTTTCATCACACTACGTGATATAAATACCTTCCAAGTAGGTCAAGGATGGTCTACTTTTAGGCATGATAACCAAGAAAATCCATGATGCAAGTGGCATTCAACAGCAGACGATACACCAGTTTCATTGGCCCAAACTACAGAAAGAAAGCCACATTATTATAGGATCATCCAGCATGGACAAGGCCATTGCCTTTTATTCATAAAAATAGGCTCACACCCCTGGGTAAGAAAACTGCCCTGCTGTCTAGCAGCCATCCAGTTCACTTCTGATGTCAGAAAATGCTCTTTGAATTCATTGCTATCCAGAAATTGGGTCTATATCACCCATGCAAAAACAGAAAGCATTGCACCTGTATTCCTTGTACTTTAGAAGATTGTCCTTAAATCCTTGTTTAAAGGCACATTGAAAATTTACCAGTTATTATTCAAAGGAATAGTAACATATGTGGAAAGTAAGTTGTTATAAAGTGTGTTTGTAGAATACATAGGGTTATGTAAGTACAGTATAATCATACATATATACACACAAAGACAGAGAGTAATGGGTGGGGAGGGGAAGGGAGAGGGAATGAATGTTTTGCTAAGGTTATTAGGTTTACTCTGCCCCACCTACCTTACCATTGCCATTCCTTAGTCATGCCTACGTAGTATGCAATGTGCTACTGCTGGTGACAGCGACAACTGTCAGTGGAAAATCAGAAGGTATTTTTGTAGTTCATTGATTTAATTTTCTCGGGAGCTCATTTCTATTTAATTTGATTAGCCTTTACATTGAAGCCAATCCATTTCATGAAAGTGTATTAGCCTAGTCAAGTAGATTGGGCTGAACCAGGAAGAATTCAATGCAATTGTTCTTATACATGTCACTAGCTAATTTCCTTGGTGAGGAGTCATTTTTTTCTCGCACATGTCTCAATAACTAAAACTTGTGGCAATATTCTGTAATTTCCTTTGTAGAGAGTTGGAGGTGGGAGGAGGGAGAGCCCTCTATAGGGCTTTCTATTTATAACATTCATGACAGTAGCAGGAGTCATACTTTTTGCTTTAACTTCTTTTATTCTTTTTTCCACCAATACTTCTAAATGGTTCCCTGTGAATATGACATATTTACTTTAAGTGATACCGATTTTATTAGAGACAGGCTGATTGAAATAATGGATCATCGTGATAGATGCATTAGTCAGAAGTACTGCATTTCAATTCTGATTTTACCATTTGTCTCTGTTACCAACAGTAAGCTGCCTACTAAGTCAGACTATACTTGACATCATCCCAACAACATGCAGTTAGACTCACTGAAATGGTAAAATATTTTGAGATTCATTAATGCAAAGTGATTCTGGCAGACTTTGGTGTTAATAATTGAAAATCGCCTGTGTTTGCCTCGTATATAGAATAGTGAAAGCTGCATGTAAGTAATCAGTGAGGAGACCACAGCATCACTGAAGAAATGCCAAAGTAACTCATTTGAGTCTTTCATTTTATGTGATTGAAACTAGTAAGGACAATGCGACTTTGTCTTTCTGGTCATATTCAGTGACATTAGTATCATGGAATATAGAGGATTTGTGCCTATGTCTATTCGTATTTTGAGAATTTGGACTTCCAGTTCTGAATTCAGCATTTTACAAGAGCTAGCAAGACATTTTCATAGAATTTTTTTCCCGAGGGAAATACGCATTTAATTTATATAGTAAATATTCTTAGAGATTTTGAGGACTGTGTCTCCACATGCACAATCTTAACTCAGTCACTAAAAATACTTCGAGAAATGTGCTTCTTAAGAGTTTTTGCAAAAACTTACCTTTGAAAAGATAAATGACACTTAAAATAAATTAAGTAATCATTAACTGACTTGTTTACCTTGTTCAGATTTTCATATATTCCAAAAGTGAAAGAAGCCAATAGTTATACATGTGTGTATCTCGCTATTTGTTACAACTGAGAAGGAAACAGTCTCATTTTCTTATGTTAATTTTTCCAGTTTTAGCACTGTTATGATTTATGAGAACCCAATTTCAATTGAATAGAAGTTAAGTTCTATGAGTTTTACTTCGTAAAACAAGAGCATAAGCCCTTGCACTCATCCTATCATTGAAACTCCCTTGCTCAATAGCCTTTTTAGTGACATCAAATGAACAAAATATACTCTTTAGTGAGAACTGTTTAAAAATATTAATCACTCACTGTTTCTAAAGGCCTTGGACAATGAAACGCATACCCTAACTGCTGAACATTCCTCTGTCAGGATTGAAATGAACAAGGCAAATGCATGTGGCCAGCCACTTTTTGGTGTTCTCTCTTTAATGTTTGCAGCCTTGCTTCAGCAGAGTTGTTTGTGCAACTCTGAGCAGCCCTATTTTGCAGTCTGCTTTGTATTTTCCTTCTGTAACTTCAGCTCCAGCCCTTTATCCAAATATAGATACTGATGAATAGTAAGACGGTTGTTCTTCTGGGAAAGGAGTCAGAGAGAACCAAGCTGTCGCTTTTCTTTATTTAATCTACATAAGCAAAGTGTTGGGAGGAGGGTCTTATCCTTTCCTGCCCCTACCATGGAGCTAATGTGGTGGAGTTAAACAGAGACAGGATACAATCCAAAGGCAGAATGTCAAGGCTGAATCACCAACTATAATGAAGTCATATCATTTCCCTAGGTTAGAAGGCACATACTGTGTTCCTCATTTGATCTTTGCAACAACTCTATAAGGGAGGCATTGCCTCTGTCTTCTAATAAGAAGAGTTACATGACTAGTCCAAGAATACTCAGCGCGTTAGAAGTCCCAGAGAAGTTCCGTTTGAATGTGCTGTCCTTTGAAAACCTGCTTCCTTCTTTAAAACCATCTTGATACAATTAATGTAAGTGATCTACCTTTGTCAATTAGTAACCAAGTTTACCATACAAAGCCATCGGGAGTCCTGGTGAAGTCTAGGTTGAACTGCAGAGTAAGCACAGTTTGCTCTTGTCTCTCAATCTTTCCCCCTTTCAGCCAACATCACCACATCTTTTTATCCCACTCATAGCCTCTCAACTAACCAAAAGCAAGACTGACTGATACAAATTAAAGATAGTTCTAGAAAATATAAAGTGTAAATATGTGGCTGAGGTTAACTCTGCAATTGGAGGAGGTCAGACTAGTTAAAGTGCATAAAATCTCAGCCCAGGTTAAAAAATGACAACAAAGAATTAACAAAAAATAATTGACTGAAGTTTTAGGAAATGGGAAGTTATGGAAAATCACTAATATTAGAAAAAAAGAATTTAGTGCATTCATTTATGTTCCTTTCAGTGAATTGTAGATTCCAGTTTGAACACAGAGCTCTGTTTCACAGAAAAGGTGGTTTATCAAATAGGGAATCTGAAGCAAATCTGAACTAATGCTATGTCTTTTATAGAAGAGACTATAATTGTTGTTTTTTGTTTTATTTTAAAAATAACAACAACAAGGAAGACACATTTTACTTCTATTTCTAGAGAGGCATCAAGTACAGGAAATGTGAAGATGACTATCCAAATTGGTTAGAGCTTGCCTAGTAGCAATAGTTATTTTAATTGCTATATTCTCAAAGGCCAGATTTATATGAACAAATTAAAACCATCAGTCTCTTGATCAAACAAAATAAGAGTTTTAAGACATAATGTAGATCTCATTTTATATTCTATGTTCTGATTAGATATGGGATTGTATTACATTTAATTTTAAAGGCTCTGCCAGCTTAGATAAAATGGAGTAACTATGGTATCTTCGCATATTGATTAGTTAAGTAAGTGGGTTATAGAGTTAGATTTTTCTTGGTTTGAATTCTGGCTTTACCACTTATTAGCCGTGTAACTTTGGTAAATTTGCTTAACCTCTCAGAGTTTCAGATTTCTCATCTGTACAATGGAGAGATCAACTATATCTATTTTATAGGGTTGGTGTGGGTTGGTTCTGAGGACTGAGTGGGTAACACATGCAAAGTACTTAGAAAAATGTTACCTACTGTCGTTTTTATTAAAAGAACCATTCATGTTTTTATTGATGAAAATACAAAGTAGTGAAGCTGTCACATTGGGTTACAGATCTTAAAGCTATACAAGACCTCACAGATCTTGAAAACAGCCCTTTGCTTTGGGGAGGAAGGTTTCATTATCCCTATTCCATGGGATAAATGTGTCCAGGGAGGTTAAATGACTTTTCTAAGATCAAACAATTAGCAGCCAATGCAAGATAAATGCCCCCTCCCCCTCCAAATTGTGTTCTGATGTATGGTACCACTCTCCTCAAGGCCATTACCTTTCTCAATATGTTGGCTAGGTCGTGACCAAGGTTGACCCTAAGAGCCAATTTATCATGCATTATCCATTCTTTTGTGTCTGGCTTCTTCCATTTAAAATCCTGTTTGTGAGATTCATCCTTGCATGTTGATGTCAAACATTCACACTTATTGTTGAAAGGCAGTTGAGCGCTTTCCAATTTGGGGCTATATACATAATTCTGTAAATATTCTTCCCTCGGTTTTTGGTATTATGCACACTCGATGGTATATAACTTAGAATTGTTTGGTCTTAGGGTAAAACTGTTTTATTCTATGCAAATCTGTTTTTCCCTTTGGCAAAATTGTTTTGCCACAGTTTTCTGAAGTGGTTACACCAGTTTACCCTCCCACTAACAATGTGTGAACATTCCACTTGCTCCACACCCTCACCCACACTTAGCAATTTTGGTCTTTTTAATTTTAGGCATTATGATAAGTGTTGTTGGTACATGATATTGTGTTAGAGTTTAAACTTGCATTTTCTTAATGACTAGCGAAGATGAGCACTTTTTTCATATATTTATGGGTCACTTTCATTAATTTTAACTAATAGAAAATGAGTAGATTTTTTATATTTACATTTTCCAAAGAGCATTACTCTTTATTTTGGCACATATGGTATTTGGGGAGGTTCAATTCTTTTATTTTCACATTATGGAAATAATGTGGGTGCTTCTAGCTCTGTCACTTAAAATGCAAGCACAGTAGGGACAGGGATTGAATGACTGCCACTCAAGTAATTTGGGAATTTTTTTTAAAAAGGTATGACAATGTAATTAAGCTGATACAGAGACTTTTGAACATGTGAATATAGGGGTGGGGAACAAAATCAGTGGAGTATAATTCACCAGCAATCTCTTTGTTCTTAAAGTAAGGAAACCCAATTTACATAATTTATAGAGGATACATTTAAAAAGAAAATAATTTTGGAGCAACATAACCCATAAACTTAGCTGTCTCTATGGTGATGCTGGGAGCATAAGAAATATGCAGTTTATGCTGGCGGTTCTCATGCATGAACACAATTATAGATGAGCTGGCATTACAGAGACTGGCTAAATGATCAGAATGTCAGTGCAGACTGAGGGGATCTATGCAATAATGAAAAAGGTAGAAGTAGCTATCAAAAGGAAGATGTGTGGTTTTACATATTCGATGCAATATTTTTAGAAAGTTTCCTGAAAGTCTACAGCTTTAAAAAATATTGTGATAGCAAACAATTAAATGAGCTGAGGGCTAATGATGCAACTGTAAATCACATGTATGTCTTGGTCTAGATACAATCTTTTTTCCCCAAAGTAACCCTAACTTAGTATTTAAAATAATATTGTGTAAATAATAGAATTAAGACTTTTTTTATTATTATAAGTCTGTGTGAAAAAAAATGGCCAAGAAAATAGTCTTCTTGTGCATTGTATTGTTAAGATAATTGAGCTTATGATAGGGAATATTTGCACTAAAGACAAATAGCAGAGTTTTAGAAAATATTTCATCAGGGTGATTCTCTAGGCTTCCTAAACACTGTCATTAATTTTGTGATATTTTAAAATAAATTCTTTAAGAAAGCATTTGGTATACTGCTATCTTTTACACATCAAAAAGACTGGTAAATGTCAAATTAGTGGGAAAATACTGAACAGGCAATATATTAATAAGCAAGAATAATGAACAATATAGCCTTCATATTAATGACTCTATGAGACACCACATGATATATTTTAATGATCATTCAAAAAATGTAAATCTGTTAATACTCAGCTAGTAGCAGAGCTTGGATGCCAGGAAGAGGCAGGGTAGAACCAAGGAATGATGACAATGTCACAGTGATTTAGCCATTGTGTCCTGTACTCCACAGTCCTGAGTGGTGTAAGTTGCTTGATGTCATTTTTCTTTCTAATCCTTGTACAGCATTTTTAGGCTTTTCACTAAACACAATGCGTGTTTACAGTAAATATCCAAGCTATCCAAAAAGACATAGAAGGAAATGTAGGAATCTCCCTTTTTCTCCCTTTCCCCCCAACTTCTATTCCTTCCACTCCAGATGATTTTTAATGTATCCACTTACATATGCATGTGTAGACTTTTTATATATGGTACATGATATCATACATTTTCCTGGACTTTTATCTGGGAGGTGTTTCCCGTATCGATTAACTGTTAAAAATAGCTGCATATTATTCTAATGAATAATTTATTATATTGCTATCTCTCCCCTCTCAAAGAATATTTTGGTTGTTTCCAATTTGTTGTTATCTTTCTTATGAAAAACAATATTTCAGGATGTCATTAATGCATAATCTTGGTGCACTTTTATGTGGTTTTATCTATAGAGTAAATTGCTAATAGCAGAATTACCAGGTGAGTGCTTTCCAAATTACTCTACAAAAAGCTGGTCCTGGGCAGTCTTCCAAATAGGGAGCAGTGCTGGGGAAACCCGGAAACACCACTTTTCTCTTTGTTTCACTAGTTCTTTAAAAAGGGCAGAGTGATACTAATTCATGGGAGATCCCCTAATGAGAGATCATCTATGGAAGCCTGAACTTTCTTGTGTTACCACAAACAGTGCTGTCTAGTGAGCTCATATGAAATGATTGCTACACTCAATTGCTGTTGTACATCTTCAGTAAATTCCATAGATGGCTTAAGAATATATTGAATTTATGTGCTTTTCTGAGATAAAAGTCGTTTTCCAGAAGACGTAACAGTGGGTACTGCCCTCTGATTCTGAGGCATTAAATAGGCTGTGCCTATTTAATCATGTTCTATTCTAAAATATTAGAGCCCACAGCCTCCAGTTTTTCACTCCGAATTGTAATTGTTCTTTATTATGAAGAACGATCATTGAATTAATGTATTTTATTATTTTTCATGCCCCATTACATTTTCTCAAAAGAGTTTCTGTGCCCATTAAATGACATTGCTTAAGTGGCTTAAAACTTTTCACAAGAAAGCTTTATGCAAATCTGTCTCTAATAATCATCAAATGAAACTGTCTAGCATGGTTTTAGGAGACGCTGTAAGTGTTCAGAAGGCTAGTCCTCCATAGTAGTGTAAGGCTTTGAAACAAGTGACAGACTTTGCGATTTATAGCAAAGCAAAGAGCAATCAGCTAGATATCATTCACATGAGACTCATTTTAAGAGAGATGAAAAACACTCATCTTATGCAGAAAATGCAATTTCTTATCTTCAGCATGGTTAGGTAGTTGCTTTAAAAATGAGCTTATTTTCTTCTCAATAGATATCATACAAAGTCGCATTTGAAATCAGAATAGGGAAATATAAGATACATGCAATTTAAAGCATCTTACAAGTTGATTTTGGCAATTATGGGAAAGTAGTAACTCAGGAATACCAACTGCATAATAAAGGTAAATGGGTGTCAGAGTGCCCATTGTAGAGAGAATAAAGCCACAATGCCTGCCATCTCTGACAAAAAGTACAAAACAGCAACCCAGCCACACTGGACTTCCCACTGGATGCCTTTAATGCTGTATGTGGCCTGGTTCTCTGGTATATATTTACAGATTGTACAAAATTAGCATAGATTGAACATTAAGTGAAGAAAACACAATGATGTAGGAGTTCAGTGTGAGGAAGGATCAGAAAGGGATTCTCTTTTTTTTTTTTTTGGTTTAGTAATGGTTGTAACAGAGTACAATTCAGGCACATTTCTTTTTATGCAGAAGCGGTCCCCAAATTGAGAACTATTTAACTATAAAAATGACATATGAAATTGCTTTTAAAAATTGTCCCTGGAGTTGGTGGCAGTAAGAATGGAGCTCCATCAGGAACTTTAAGCTTTTAAAGAGTTGTCTCATGTATTTTTGGGTGACAAATTCTGTTCCCTTACAGCTCTCTTAGTTTACAAAGCTGTACAGCATGTTACTGTACTATACTGAATACGGTAGGCAATTGCAATACAATGGAAAGTGGTAATATGTTCATTATGACATCATTGGGCAATAGGAATTTTCAGCTCCATTATAATCTTACTAGAGGCCTTATGCACAAAATTTGTGCAATTGAGGGTGTCCCTCAGCCCGGCCTGTGCATTCTTACAGTCCAGGAGCCCTTGGGAGATGTCTGCCTGCTGGCTTAGGCCCACAATGGATTATATTTCCAGAATAAAGAGGTAGTTGAGATGCTGGATAGGCAAAGAAAGATGAAGGGAGGGAAGAAGAGATAGAAAAAGAAAGACAGAATTCACATTGTCCTTACTGCTTAGTCTGCTTGGCTGGTGTGGGGTTCTATGGTAAGACTATACATAAAAGAATGCTGAGTAACTTTCAAAGCATTATAAAAATACTAGAGGCCCTGTGCACGACATTCATGCACTGGGGGGTCCCTCAGCCTGGCCTGTGCTCTCTCGCAGTCCAGGCCCCCTAGGGTGATGTCCGCCTGCCGGCTTAGGCCCACTCCCCGCGAGGGGCGTTAGTGCTGCCACAGAGGCAAGAGAGGGTCCTGTCACCGCTGCTGTGCTTGCAGCTATGAGCCCAGCTTCTGGCTGAGCAGCGCTCCCCCTGTGAGAGTGCACTGACCACAAGGGGGCAGCTCCTGTGTTGAGCATCTGCCCCTGGGTGTTCAGTGTGTGTAATAGTAACTGGTTGTTCCGCCGTTTGGTTGATTTGCATATTTGGGTTTTATTATATAGGACTAGAGGCCCGGTGCACAAAAATTTGTGCACTCGGGGCGGGGCGGGGGGGGGGGGGGGGGCGGGGGTGTCCCTCAGCCCGGCCTGTGCCCTCTCACAGTCTGGGACCCCTCGGGGGATGACCATCTGCTGGCTGAGGCCTGCTCCCCAGGGGACTGGGCCTAAGCTGGCAATCAGACATTCCTCTGGCAGCCCGGCAGCCCTCGGGGGATGTCCACTTGCCAGTGGGGAGCAGACCTAAGCTGCAGTCGGACATCCTTAGCGCTGCTGAGGAGGCAGAAGAGGCTCCCACCACCACCGCTGTACTGGCAGCCATCAGCCTGGCTTGTGGCTGAGCAGAGCTCCTCTACATGGGAGCTCACAGACCACCAGAGGGCAGCTCCTGCATTGAGCGTCTGCCCCCTGGTGGTCAGTGTGTGTCATAGTGACCAGTCATTCCCAGTCTTTCTGCTGTTAGGGTCAGTTTGCATATTAACTTTTACTATATAGGATAGAGGCCTGGTGCACGGGAGGGGGCCGGCTGGTTTGCTCTGAAGGGTGTCCCGGATCAGGGTGGGGGTCCCGCTTGGGTGCCTGGCCAGCCTGGGTGAGGGGCTGATGGCTGTTTGCAGCTGGTCACACCCCCCTCAGGATGGGGGTCCCCACTGGGGTGCCTGGCCAGCCTGGATGATGGGTTGATGGCTGTTTGCAGCTGGTCACACCCCCTTCAGGGTGGGGATACCCACTGGGGTGTCTGGCCAGTCTGGATGAGGGGCTGAGGGCTGTTTTCAGGAAGGCCAAGCCTGCAACTGAAGCTGCCAATCTCTCCTTTTTTCTTTTTTTTTTTTATTCTGGGATTTATTTACCTTCTGTAATTGAAACTTTGCTGCAGCTCCAGCTCCAAGGCTGGCTGGCTGAATGCAGGTATCTGGGGTTTGTTTAGCTTCTATAATTGCAACATTTTTGCATCCGGAGCTCAGAGCTGGTCCAGGGTAGGCAGGGAACCTTGGCTTCTTCCATCGCCAGGGCAACCAAGCCTCATGTTCGCTTCAGCTGCGTGGCTGCCAGCCGCCATCTTGGTTGGCAGTTAATTTGCATATCACCCTGATTAGCCAATGGGAAGCGTAGTGGAGGTATGGTTAATTACCATGTTTGTCTATTATTAGATAGGATGGTACCACCATCCTATATGCTGTGTTTGAAAAAGGTGTTTTTAAAAAAGAAACCTCACAGGTGATCTGATCATAAATTTCTAACTGGGTAGATCATGGTGGGTAGTTATACCCCAGGCTTATAATTTCTTTTAAAAAAATATATTTATTGATTTTGGAGAGGAAGGGGGGAGAGAGAGAGAGAGAGAGAGAGAGAGAGAAACATTAATGATGAAAGAGACTCATCAACCAGCTGTTTCCTGCATGCCCCACACTGGGGATTGAACCTACAACCTTGGCATGTGCTCTAACCACCAGGAATCGAACTGTGATCTCCTGGTTCATAGGTCGATGCTCAACCACTGAACCACACTGGATAAACCTTTAGTAAAAGGTTTATCTTTGCCTTAAGCAAGCCCTGTCCATTGTTTCTTTGTATCTAAGTTAATACATCTTTGAAATAAGCCATCCTCAAGAGAGCAAATAATCTCCTTAATTATTCTCTAATCAAATCCCTGCCTTGTTTTCTTCCGTCTTCATGTAATCTTTCTTACTTAATTCCAAGTGCATAAAAGAAGCTGCAAACTGCCATTGGAAGCATTTTTCTTAGTCTGTTGAGATCTTGCTTCCCTCTGTTTGGCTTAACTAAATTTTTATAAAAATTCTCACTCTAAAATAAAAGTGCCACAAACACTTGTTCTGTATGTATATGCCTGATAACATACAGGGATGTTATTTATGCTTTTTACTGTTGGCAAGTGAACCCAATGACCCATGACACATACTTCGGTAATTTTGCTGAGATCTGAATTTTTGTCCAACAAGCTATGAGGCATCTACATAAGCACACATCACTTAGCTCAGTGATTCTCAAATTTTAATGGGGAGGTGGATCATCTGGGGGATCTTGTTATAATGAAAATTATGATTCATTGGCTCTGGGTTGGGGCCTGAGAGTTTGCATTTCTAACCAGCTCCTGGGTGATGCCCAAACTACTGACACAGGAACACATTTTAATTAGCAAAGATTTAGCTACTGGGTGTTTTCCTAGTTGCTTAGGTTCTCAATAGAGCTTTAGTTTTCTCTCTTGAGTCTCAAGTGTGCAGTAAGGTCTCAGCATGCATGTTTCAGGGTTATGTTTTTTAAAATATATTTTATTGACTTTTTACAGAGAGGAAGGGAGAGTGATAGAGAGTTAGAAACATCAATGAGAGAAACATTGATCAGCTGCCTCCTGCACACCCCCTACTGGGGATGTGCCCACAACCAAGGTACATGCCTTTGACCAGAATCGAACTTGGGACCCTTCAGTCTGTAGGCCGGCGCTCCATCCACTGAGCGAAACCAGTTAGGCCATCAGGGTTATGTTTTAAGCTGATATTTATTAAGCATTTTCAGAATACTTTTCACACGAACCCTCTAGCTTATTATAATGGCTTCCAATTTACAGATAAGGAAAGGGAAGCTTAGGGAGGTTACTTCACTTTCCTGAGATGAGCAGCCAGTAGTGGCAGCACCACAATTTGAACACACACAGTGTTTTTCAGAGACTGCTTGTGTGATGTGTAACATTTCATTAGTTAAAATAGAAAATTACTTCAATTGAGGAAGTAAAATTTTATGATGTTCCAGATACAATAATAATCGTATGTTCAAATGACATGTAAATACTTAGGAAATACAATTTTAAAACACTTATTTCTATGTAGCAAAGGAGAGAAAAATCAAATTACCCAGTATTTATAACTAAAATGGCATGTCTTTGTCTATTATAGAGAGCACAACTTTTCATGACTTTGTGCATTCCTCAGATGTAGAGTAGAAACTGTTGATTCTGATAGTTCAGGAAAAGAAAATTTAAAAGCTCATGATTTCTGGTGGGATTTCTATTTGATTTTGGTAAAGGAAGAACAGGGAAAGCACACTGCATTAAGACTTAAAAGTACTCACTGAACATGTCTAGACTTACCTGGATTATTAACTGCAATCCTTGAAAGTCAATGACCATGGAGAATTCTTCCTTCCTGGTTCCCAAATTATTTTTTTAAAAGTTTTCTTTGCATTTTCGTTTGAAGAAGTCCATTTCTAAATACTCTCGGTGGAATAATTCACATCAGTCTGATTTCCCAGGCCTTTAGTAGCTTGCTACTGTTTCATAAGATATATAGTTTTAGTTTATGCCAGGTGGCTCTACTGAGATAAATTGCGCTGTCTCAATGTTGAATTAAACTGTTCGCAACCAACTTGTAATTATTCCTGTCCCACATACTTTGAAGTCTGGTTTTGTTATTGTAGATCTTGTAAGAATAAGATGATTAAAAAAAGCAATCCAGCTCTCGAAAACTTTAGGACAATGCATGTTCTACAAACTTAAATTCCCTTTTCTCCTTTGTGAAAATTCTACTCTTAAAATTGTGCTCCGTGCCACTTGCTTCCTGGGGTTATTTGAAAGATGGTCATCTAGGAGGGCTTAGTGAGCCTGCACAAATGTACCTCATGATGCTAAAGTCAAGTGTGTGCAGATAGCCCTGGGTAGCCTCTCAGTTTTTTTCAATCTATTCAAGCCTTTTTTTGACAATTTTCAGGTCCTTGTAGTTTATTGAATAGTATTGAAGTAGTATTTTTAAGAAGACATGAAGCTTGAATCCCCTTGCCCCCCTGCCCCAGTCATTAATGTTAGATTTGGGAAGCTAATTGTTATACTTGGAGGAAGAGGAGAAAGTGCAGCAGGCAGCATATTTTCTTGAAATTATTTTGTCATCTTTTTAAGACACAAAAAAATTGAGCTTTTCTGACTGCAAATTAATTAGGTCATCTCACTGCAAGCGGTATTAAGAATTTCTTATTTATGTTTTGCCTGTTGTCAACCTCCAGCAATTCTCAGGCCCTGAATCTCGGAAGGTCACTTTTGTTTGGTGATTGGGAAGAAGGGTGCGAGTGGGCTAGTATAGAATAAGGTGAGCATTGTGGTTGTTCACTGATTTATTTCATCTGTTCATGTCCCTTCAGACCCAGTTTCCTGAATGCTGAAGGACTTAGAGCTGGGGGAGACAATTGCTAGAATGTGAAGTGGAATATAGGAATTATATTAACAGTCCTGGCTGAGTTTCCCACATGCCCAGGAATGAATTTAGGAGCTGGGAAGCTTGGAATAATCCTAGAGACAGTAGTATTGGGACGACTGTTCTATGCATAGGGAAGTTAAGTGAAATAAGGGTGAAATTGTGTGTCTTACCACTGAGTCCCTTTTCTCATTCTTTTGAGAAAGGTTATTAAGTGCCTCCTATAAATTAGTCTTTGCTAAACACAGTGAACAAAATAAGACTGCTTTCTGCCCTCAAAGTCCCAACAATCAGGTGGAGAGACAGACATTAATCATAAAATGATCAGGTATGCAATGCAATGTTGCAGCAGTAAGATGTTGATAAAGCACCTATAACAAGTGAAATTCACTTTGAAGGGTGATCACGGAAGGCATACTTCAGGAAATGGTGTTCAAGTTGAGATCTAAGAAATAAATAACATTACACCAGTGAAAAGAAGAAGGAAGACATGTTCAGGCCGAGAGAATTTAATATGCAAAGGCTCTGCATAGGGAGGTAGAGTGTTGTGAAGGGAAGTTGGTGTGGCTGATGTGTAGGGTCAAGGGAAGTTGGTGTGGCATGATGTGAAATCAGCTGGAGAGGTTAGAAGGGGGCAGAATAAGGAGTTTTATATCTTAAGGGAAACGGGATGCAAGCTACATACTTTAAGTAAGGTTCTTATGCGGAGAAGAGATGATGGTGGCTTCATTAAGTGAAAATGATGAGAAGTTAGATTCTGGATACAGTTTGAAGGTGGTGCCAACAGGATTTTCTGAAGGCTTAATTATGGGTATGAGTTGAGATGACTTCAAGGCTTTTGGCTTGAGGGAGCAGAAGGAGTGAGTTGCTATTCACTAAGATGGGGAAGGTTGCTAATTGAGTCAGATTTGGGAGAGTGGCTAAGATGTTCAAGAGGTATATTAGCCATTTAAATGGAAATGTAGAGCAAGCCGTTGTATATAACAGTTGGAGTCTGGGACCAAGATCAGAAGTAGGGGTGAAAGTCTGGATTGTTGAATTCTGTCATATATTTCTTGGCAATTTGTATTTATTTTTTAAATTAAATTTTCATTTACTTTGTATTTTTGCTTCTTGACTTGACAGAACTTATTTTATAATAAAATTTATCTGATATATGTTGCAAATATATTTCATAATGTTGTTTCTTTCAGTTAGTAGTTTTCAACATAAATATTTAAAATTTGATGTGACTGATTTTTTTTTTTTAAAAAGGACTTTTACTCCTTTTATTTATAAATTTGCTTATCTTCTAACCACTGAATGGCCTCTTATTTTTCATTTTAAGCATAAACATTCTGGGATTTATTTTTGTAGACACAATATAATAATTCTAGTTAGCTTTTTTCAAACCAGTTAGCAAATAATTCTAGTATCATTTCTTGGCTAATTATTTTGTTCACTAATTAACATCACAATTAACCTTAGGTTAAATATTTATATGTTGACATTCATGTAAGTTTATTCCTATGATTTATATTACTTTCTATCAATATTTGTCTCTCATGTTACTGATTATATAGTATTTTATTATTATAGCTTTCTAATATGAGATATTATCTGGAAAAACAAATCTACCATCATTCAAAAAGAATTTCTTTGGGTTAGTTTCTCTCATTTATGCTTTCAGATGACTTTTACATATCATAAGAATTATTAGTCCTTAAATGATTTTTAAAGCTTAGTCATATGTATTTCTGATTCTGGCACATATTTTTTGAGATAATTCTTTGAGGGATATCACAGAAAAGTATTTGTGGCTATTCTTATTTGTTATTTCCTATGTATTAGTGAAAATAGTCTCATGGTTTAAGATTTGAAATATTTCAGAGTGGAGTAGCTTTGGGTGTTGACAAGTTCAAGGCCATGGCTATGTAAATGGGATGCTTAAATGGTGAGAAAATGAAATTCACTATATATGAGAAGGCAAGCAAATTTAGATTCCAGGTGTTGAACATATTTTCCAAACGGCATTCAAAGGTTCCCAAGACAAATTGGAGAGGAAGATTATTTTTTAGGTTCCAAAGTCCCTGTGATTCTGGTGTAGAGAGATGATATTAATGAGAAGAGGTAGTAGTGTGTGGAAGAGAGAGATGTCATAGATATCAAAGGAGAGTGGATTCTTACATGAGGATAAAAAAGTTGTATTTTCTAAGCGGCATTCCTTCCAGTCAATTGTAAGCATACATGTGGTGTGGGAAAATAAAACACGCACACCACTAAATGTGATGATTTCAGAGAAAGAAGCATTATCCTCAATGAAAGTCCTAATTGCAACTAGAGTAGGGAAGTGGAGGGAGTGTTTTGTGAAGAGTTATGTTATAGAGGGTATATATGGATAGTGGTTGAGATGGAGGATTGGAAGCTCTGTGGGTTAGTTGACTTTTGCTTTGTAGCAAAACACCCCCAAAGTTAGTAGCTTGAAACAGTAATTTGGTGGGTTGGAAATTTGCACTGAGTTCACCTGGGAATTTTACTTTTTTGTCTTGATCTGGTTAATCTAACCTTGGCTGGGCTTGTTTACTCGTCTATAGTTAGCTAATGAGTTAGCTCAGCCTGTCGGTTTATGGTCACCTCATTTTTTGTGGCTGGGATAATTGGAGCCTCTTTCCATGTTTTCTTTCAACCTAACAGGTTAGCCTAGCATTGTTCATATGATGGGTGCAGATTTCTAAGAAAGTCCAAGCTTGCAAAGCCTCCTGAGGCCTAGCCTAAGAACTTAGTTGGACGTTATTGCTTCCACAGTGTTTTCTTGACCAGGTCAAGTCACAAGGCCAGTACAGATGATGGAGGGCCTGTAAAGTCACATTGAAAGGGGCATAGAAACAGGGAGCAAAAAACCTGTAGACATTTAAAATTTTTCAACCCTGGAAGGATGATTTGGGGGATAGAAATCCAAAGAGATGTAAGGATGAAAGCAGGAGAGATGTGCGTGCTTGTTGCTTTCAAATTGGGGAGTTGTGGTCAAGAACTATATGATATGAAGTGTGGTGGGCTTCACTGACTTCATGGGTCTGGTTCTTGCTCTGGCACTAGCTTTCAGCATTGGGGCAGCCACATTCTCATGTAGTATCAAGAGCTTGGTGAGCCCAACTGGTGTGGCTCAGTGGTTAAGCGTTGACCTATGAACCAAGAGGTCACAGTTCAATTCCCTGTCAGGGCACATGCGGGGGTTGTGGACTCAATCCCCAGGGTCGGGTGTGCGAGAGGTAGCTGATCAATGAGTCTCTCCCATCATTGATGTTTCTATCTCTCCCTCTCTGAAATCAATTAAAATATATTTTTAAAAAATAGCTTGATGAAACTCGTGGTCAACTGCCATGTCTGAAGCCATCCCTGAAGTTTGGTTTTTTTTTTGGACTGTGTTTCAAATAGAACAGAATGGAAATATGGTATGGTGCCTTTAAAAAATACCAGCTCAGAAAGGCAGGGATCAGTTGTGATTTACTCCTAGGATTCCAATTTCAATGTGGAAATTGGTCCCAAGTGAGTGGCAAGTAAGGAGTGAGGTTTTGAACAATGCTAACTCATATTTATATAGGATGAACTGTTATTCTATTTCACACAAGGCAGGGTGCATTTGTCATTTATCTCTGTACTTGACACACTATCTAATACATGGTAAATGCTTGTTGCATCATTTATTGAATAAGGTGTTCCATATATTGGCCCCTTTTCCCAATTTTGGTTGTCCTTTGCCTCTTCTGTACATATTAACAGTAAGTTTAGATTATTATACTTGTGCATCTTTTGCAAAGAGTACAATTGATTGTACTTTCCTTTACTGTGTCAAGTTTATTCTTCCTCTATTTTGATGTGGGGCTTTAATAAAACAGAGCAACTAAGGGATATGTGTGCCAAAGCTAACAGCATTGAGGGATGAAAAGGCATTCATCTCAAAAAGAACAGAAACAATAGTCTTTTCTAAATTCTTTACTTTGTCATGAATGTTGCATACTTTCACTCAGGGCAAGTTAAAACCATTTCCAGATTTTAAATACTTTGAGGATAAAAAATGTCCCAAGCAATTCAGTTTTTATAGATAATATATCAGGAAACTAAAAACATTTAACTGGGATTGTCACTTTAGATTGTTCTAAAAACAATGGGTTTTCATATATGCAGGATTAATGTTGGTTCTCTCTTCTCTCTCCCTCCCACTCTCTCTCTCTCTCTCTCTCTCTCTCTCTCTCTCTCTCTGTTTGTCTGTCTATCTATACTGTATATACCCTATAACAAAAAGTAGGCTTTTCCATACATGAAAGGAAGATGTTCTATCAGATAAACAAAGCATGTTTGTTTCCAGGTTCACAATTGTAAAAGTGCCTCCATGATTATTATATGAGGTTGAATCTAAAGAACAAAATTTTATAGATCAATATCACACAATATTTGTAGAATTTTGACACATATTGCTGAATTGTTCTCAAAGGTTTTACCAATGTACACTTCAGTAATATCCGAGACTGCCTTTCTGTATACCACTCCAGCACAAAATATTATCATTAGAATGAATATATTTTCTAATTTTATGTATATGGTGTCTTATCCAGTGTGACTTGAGCATAGTGAATGGGTGTGAGGATGTAAGTACAATATTTTGGGATACAGGTGGAGAGAGAAATAGGTAGCCAGATAATGCAGGACCTTCAGGTCATTTGAAAGAACTTATTGTTTATCTCCAAAGCATTAAGAAACAATTGTTGGGGTTGTGTGTGATGATGTATTCCATTTTAGATAGATTATTCTGAAGAAGTATGGAGTGAAAAGAACGGAAGTGGAGGGGTGTATGGGCATTAGTTAGAAAACATTAACACTAGTCCAATATGGAGAGGTAGGATAATGGGTGTGGAATTGGAAAGAAGTGAATGGATTTGATTGAATATGTAGGAAGCAGAATATATTGATTATGGTGATTGGATTTCTGGGAAAGAGAGAGAGAGAGAGAGAGATTGCAGATGAGTTTCAAATTTCAGATGTGCAAGTAGATGGATGGTTATGCTGAAGTGGAGAGCACTGGAGTGCAAACAGGTTTAGGAGAAAATTATGCGTTTAGTTTTAGTTATATTGAGTTTGAGATGCCCATGGATATCTGAGAGGAAATATTGAAGTTTGATGTATTGATTTGAAGTTTAGAAGAAATAGGTCTGAATGGGAGATATGTATTTGGAACCCATCTGCATATAGAAAATAATTGTAACCATGGGAATGGTTAGAGTCACCGAGGGAAAGAACATAAGGAGAGGGACCAAGTCTTGAAGCATTCTGCCATTTAAAATCTAGAAAAGGTGATGATCCTGTAAAATAATCTGAGGAAGAGTTGCCAGAGATTTAAATGGAAAATCAGAGGTATTTTGTAAGATGGAAACTAAAGGAAAAAATGTTTTAAGAAAACGGAGTGATACGTGATAACAAAAGGCGCTGTGAGAGGACAGGAATGATGATTTCTATTTTTCATCAGATTCAAAATATGGAGGAGGCTGCCATAGTGAGAACAGCTTCGGTGGAACAAAAAAGAAGACAGATTAGAGTGGGCCATGGGGAGTGGATGGGAGGAAAAGTAGTGGTTCTTTTTTGCAATAAATTTGGCTGTGCATTGGAGGAGAGATGAAGCAGGTACTGGAAGCACATGTAGGGTTTGGGGATTTTTAAGATGAGAGGGAATAGGGATGAATAATATTGAAATGTTGATGGCATGTATCAATGAGGAGGGGGAAGAGGAAGTGAGGGAGGAAGAGAGCAACTTGGAGTGTAGATATAGAAAATCGAAGGGGTGGAGTAATTGATGGGATCAATTGAGCAGGAAGGATAGGGTTCAGAGCAATTGGAGGGTTTTGCCTTTGCAGTATACAGAAACATCTCCTATACAGAAACAGGAGGGAAAGGAGAGTGGGTGGATTCCGATGTAGCTAAATGTGCAGACTTGGTGGAAAGGAGGTCAGAGGAGTGGAGTCTGTATTTGGTAGCTTTCATTTTATCTGTGAAATAGGACCCAGGGTGAATTATTGGGGAGAAGAAATAGAGTCAGAGGTAGAGATTGGCTGAAAGATACCTGTTTAAGAAATGTTGACTGAGTTGCTAACTAGAGTTTGTACTATTCATCCATCTGGTTATATAATTTTCCTTTTAACAACCCAGATGTAGGCATGAGAAAAATGAGTGGATTCACTCATGGTTGGGATTTGGATACTTTCTGGATACAGATGTTTATCATATTGGCCAAAAAATGGATCCAACTTAAAGATTTAAGAGATTTAAATTGGATAGAAAGAAGGTAAGGTTAGTTGAGGGCTAATCAATAAGGAGAAGTTAGTTTGTATTGAATTGGAAGCACCAACCAGATTGAAGGAAAAATGCAGTGAGTGCAGTTGAGGAAGCAACTTGGAAGTGTAAGGAGTTTGAGTCAGGGTAGACTGTCTGGTGAAGAGCAGTTTTGAGTGAGATAAGCGCAGAATATGACTATTATGCAAGTGAGGGGGGAAGGGGAGGTCCAAGTAGCCAAGAAGCAGGGTGCTGGATGGGCCAATCATATGAATGTCAAAATCTTCCAGTATGTTGCAGACATTTGGATGGAGAAAGAACATATGATCTGAATTTCAGAGTCTGCAATGAATGAAGGGGAGGTTCCAGTGGTGTGTGTGTGTGTGTGTGTGTGTGTGTGTGTGTGCACTCGCGCACGCTAAATGGTAGGAAAGTTGGTGACATGAACCTCAAAGAACATATTTTTGTGTGTATGTGAGAGAGTAGAGAAGTTACCCTCAACTGTACCTCTGACCCTCAAGTACAGAATGTCTACTTCATGGTATATAGGTATGTATTAGTTTGCTAAGGCTTCCATAACAGAAACCACAGACAAGGTGGCTTAAACAACAGAAATTTATTTTCTCCCAGTTCTGGAATCTCAAGTCTAAGATCCAGGTGTTAGCAGGTTTGGTTTCTCCCGGTGTCTTTCTCCTTGGCTTGCAGATGATCACCTTCTCTGTGCCCTCACATGGTTTTCCTTTATGCCCGCTCACCCCTGTTGTTTCTTTGTGTCTGAATTTCCTCTTCTTATAAGGACACTACTCATGTTGGATTGGGGCCTATGCTAATGACCTCATTTTAACATTTTCACCTTTTCAAAGGACTTATCTCAAAATATGGATACTTTGTAAGGTATGGAGGGTTAGAATATATGAATTTGGGGGGGATACAATTCAGCACATATCAGTGAAGTATCCATGTTAGTAACAGAGCATATAGCTATCCTTTGAGAGGGCCATAAGGCAAGGACTACTTCTGTGGGGAAACCAGAATTCAGTTAAGGATGAATGACCAAGTGGATGAAGCTATAGATGGGATAGAATTAAAATTACAGAGGACCAGGTGAGTTTGGCAGTGAGGAGAAGATTGTTGGATGCAGATAGGTATGTAAAAGAAGAATCATAATGCACTATAAAGGTTGGTAAATGAGTGAATGAGTGAATGAGTCAAGTTCACCTGGTTGCTTCAAAAGAGAGGAAAAAGGAGACATTTGACTTTTTGTTGAATTGGCTGCCTCATTTGTCAATAGCAAATCCTGATGGTAAAATAGTGGGTTTGCAGTGCTTTTGCAGTATTTTCCACTATTTTCTATTGCTGAGTGAATAGATTTTTTTTTACTTTAACTTTTCAGTAGGTCATTATTTATATGAAGGAAAGCTATTGATTTTGATCTTATTTTATAAGTCAATTATTGGTTTAAATCATTTATTGAAGGGTCTCTTTTCTCCAGGTAGTCATTTATGTCTTCCATAAATAGTGATCATTTTGTCTCCTTTCCAGTGTATCTCTAATCATATTAATTCTAATAGTAGTGGTAACTCTGAAAATCCTTATGATATATTGTTAAGGACTGGAATTTATTGTTAGAAAAGTTTTTGGCGGTCTAGGTAAAAATTAATGGAACTTAAACCAGAGTTGGTGGCAGTAAAAATAAAAGAAAAAGATCAGCTTTCATAACACTTGGCTTTTGACTGAATACAGAGTCAGTCAGCTGGAAGAAGACAGCTAAAGATGATTTCAGCATTTCCATTTAGATAAGATAAACATAAGGAGAATGCCTCCTAAAGATGTTTCACCTTTAACTATAGTATTATTTCTCTATGATAAATATTTGGAAGGGTAATAACTGGGCCAAAGACTATTTTTTAAGTACTTGTAATGAAAATCTGTCAAATTGTATCCAGTTATACCAGCTATGCTACCATATTCCTTTATCAGCATGGGTATCATCATTTAAAATTTTGTTATTATATCCATAGGAATAAAATGGTATCTCACTGTTCCTTTATGAATTCTTAAAATGGCCTTTCCTAATTTGAGGTCTGACAGATATTCTGTTAATTTTCCTCCTGATATTATTTTAATATTAAAATACATTTCAAGTTCATCTTTGTTCAAAATGTGGGTTCGGATGATTTTTCCTCCCCAAAGAATGAACTAGTTTTTGTAACTCCAGATGAATAGCATTTTGAAAAAGAAGAATGTGGCCTAGGGATTCCGTGTGAAAGGAATAGCATGAAAGCAAACATTATTTATTAGAAATGTTAACATATTAGGAATAAATTTAACAAAAATATTTATTAAAATATATTAGATGCAAACCCCTCACCATGACATTTAAGGCTCTAAGCCAGCAATTGAAAACTGGCAGCAAGCAAGGCGTTATCATACTAGCTAATATTTACTGAATGCTTACTTGCATTGACCACTTTATATGCACTTTAAATACATTACCTCATTAAGTCCCTGAAACAGTCCTATTCCCTGAGAATGCAAAGTATTAAAAGGTTAACTAACGTATGTGAGACCAAGACCACTATTCCTAGGGCATTTAACCAGTCTATGCATTGTTGGTATATTTTACCAACTCCTTGTTTTGTTTTAATGTGTTTTGAGCCACACTGACTGCACTGTTAATGCTAAAGTCAGAGAGGGAAAATAGAATAGCACAAAACCCATCCATTTTTTTTAATGAATAACTCAGTGCTTCTGTGTTCCAGGCAGAGGTCGAAGGATGGGGGACAAGCTACTCTCTGCAATTAGTAGATCTTACTTTCTTTGGGGAAGAGAGGCAATGAATAGAAAATGAATTATAATGATGTGAGGTTGGAAGTACCGGGAAGGGGCAGTCAGGATAAGGGTATGGAGCACGACAGGGCAGGGTGCTGTGGTCTCTCCAGGAGGTGTTATATGAGCTGAGACCTGAATTAAGTGGAGGAGCCAGGCATGTAACTATTTCAGAGGAAGTACATGCCAAGGGTCCAGGGCAGGCAAGTGCTTGGCCCCACATGTTCAATGAACTGCAAGGAACCCAGGGCAGTGGGATGGGGAGCCCTGGCTACCAGGTCCTGCTGGACCTTGTGAGACCTAATAAAGGCGTGAGATTTCACACTCAGCCTGCTAGAGATGCAGGTGAGGGCAATGAGGAGGTCATCCTGGGCACCTGGGCGGTGGCAGTGCATGGGAGGCTGCTATGGCCATACGTGATTTGGCAACTGACTGTCGTTTGGAGGAGGAGTCAAGTGATGCAGATATTTTGAGGCTCAGTCGAGGTAACAGAATGATGGTGCTGTGTAGAGAGGAAAAGATGGTGTTCAGAAGAGGATGCAGTCTGAAGGTAGGAAGTTGGATATATATATAGAGAGAGGAGTAGATGAGGAATGATTAGAGAGGTAGGGGAGAACTAAGAGCTGAGTGCTGGACTGAGTGTGTGGGCACTCCCCAGGTCTTTCTGAACTGAGATTTATTGGTCCCCTAAGAAGCCATTCCACGTGTTGGGAAGCACAGCTGTAGTGCGGTGGTAATTAAACTGCCGTTGAAATTAGATCTGGAGTCTAGTCTCTGTCACTTTTGAACACTGTGAGCTCACCTTAACCTCTTTGTTTGTTTCTATGTTTCTATGTCACCTATACTACTGGAACAAAATAAGCCCTTGTTAAATGGTGCTGCTATGATCACTTTAAATATGGAGTGATTACTTTAGATAATATATAGGAAATAACTTTCTGAGTATGAAAAAACTAAGGGTGAGGTGTTAATGATGCAGGTAAAACTGAGTTCCTGGTCTTTTCTGTACTCCTTCCTGACTGAAATAACTCTTTGTACTATTTTTAAATTTTAGACAAATGTGTAGAAGTCTAAGTTTTATAGAAATATGACAAAACAAAATGGTGGTTTTACAATTTTGACAAAAAAAGTTCAAATTAAAGGCTTAGATAATGCTCTGATTAATTGAAGCTCAGAATGAATTAATTTTATAGCTTTATAGTAAAACTAGTGGCCCTGTGCATGAAATTCGTGCACAGGAGGGGGGGGGGTTCCCTCAGCCCAGCCTGCACCCTCTCCAATTGGGGACCCTTTGGATTGGGCTTAAACCGGCAGTCGGACATCTCTCTGGCAATCTGGGACTGCTGGCTCCTGACTGCTCACCTGCCTGACTACCTGATCGCCCCTAACTGCCTCTGCCACGGCCCCCACCACCATGGCTTTGTCTGGAACGAAGTCAGACGTCCAGAAGATGGCCGGTCAACCCAGGCTAATTAGCATATTACCCTTTTATTAGTATAGATAACAAGTTTACATATTTTAAATTTTGATGAACTCCTCATTTTCACCATAAATTTCAGTAAACTAAGGAAGCTTAAGCGTTATCAATGTTTTATAATGCATATAGAATTATAGACTCAAAATTAAACATAGGAAAAATATGAAATGATGCCTGGGCCACATATGTACATATTTAATCTAGCGGTAGTTTCTGGTTTTGTGTATTATCAATTTGTTTCTTGAAAAAGAAGTTGAAATTACATGTGTGTAGTTAATAGCTAATGCTGCTGAATATTTTAAAAAGGAAGATAAACAGAGTGCTTCAAATTTCTAAAGAAATATATGTAAAATAGTTATCGTAGAGGCTCCAGGCCCAGATGCTTCCAGAGCCTGAGCCACTTCCTTGAGGCTAAAAATAGTACAAGAGTTAATTACAGTTAGAAAGGAGAACAGGAAAGAGCGGGAACTCAGTTTTACCTACATCATTAACACCTCACCCCTCGTTTTTTAGACCTCTGTCTAAAAAAGAAAATACAAAATAAACTATTGAATGGAAAAATATAAGTTGGCCCATATGTCTTTCAAGAAAAAATAATTCATCCACAAACAAATCAATACTTATCAATACATCTGCTATTCCTTTCTCTTACCCTGTAATTATATTTTATTTCCCATTACCCTTAATAGCTCCAGTGTTCTGATTGGTCCTCTCTGACCTACACGGAAGCCTGCCTAAGCATTCAATGAACGCTTTATGAAATTCTGTGGTAATTTAATCTGCTCTGTGAGGTCCTTTTGGGAGCTCTATTCTGTTTTCTAATTTGAAGATTTAAAGGCTGTTGCCAAATCCTGGTTTGTATTTTTCCTCCTGTCAGTAGTATTCTAGGGAGAACTCAAACATTTCTCACTCTTCTTTTATAGTTACTCTCGTTATAATTTTCTTTTGATGTCGGACCACATTTAGAAATGCAGAATTCCAATTAAGTCACCTGACATAACTGCATTCATACCCTGTTATTTTTATTTTTCCATTTAAAACATTTTAATGCTTGTTATCAAGCCTTAATAGAAAGAAGTAGGCTTGCCCGAAAGTTTCGGTCAGCCCTGCCACTTGTGCTGTTTATCATGGTGCTGGGACAGTGGCCCCTGGGAAAGAAATGCAGAATCCTTTTTGATGAGTGATGCCCATCTAAATGTAGTGAGTTTTCTGGTCGTGCAGGTTCCTGATTCCTCTGTCTTCTGGGAGTGCAGTTCACTGGTTAATGCACACCTGTTAATAGCATAAATGGATTTTAGAGTTGTTTGATTTTACTTGTTTTATACAATATAGTCAAATTGAAAGCATACAACCACATAAACCCCTAAAAACTTCTTGTTTCCTATCCGTGCATTCTCTCTCCAGCATTAATGTATGAAGAAATATCTACCTTCTTATAAAAGTTTCAAAAGAGTGTGTCCTACCATGAAATTTTAATAAAACTTCCTCTTATTATCTGTCAGCTCTGCTAGGTCATTATGGGCGCCTCTGAACACCGTCAGCTCTGGAGGCCGTAAAGAAACACACATCCCCTTTCTTTTATCTTTAGCAATACACGTGTTGAGCTCTATTTTATTTTTGAAAAATGTAAAAGGAAAATCTAATTTCCTTTGGGTAGCTTTCTTTCCCTTTGAAGAATACCTTTCTAGTTCTAACCTCAAGCAGAGAAGAGGACTTTTCTTTTAAAAAAAAAATATTTTTATTGATTTTAGTGAAGAAGGGAGCGTGAGAGAAAGGTAGAAACATCAATGATGAGAGAGAATCATTGATCAGCTGCCTCCTGCACGCCCCCTACTGGGGATGGAGCACACAACCTGGGCATGTGCCCTGATCAGCAATCAAACCATGACCTCCTGGTTCATAGGTCGATGCTCAATCAATGAGCCATACCATCTGGGCAAGAGGACTTTTCTTGCACAGAGTTTGGTATATGTGCTTAGAATCCCCTCCATAATTTCTTATTTTTCTTTTCCTTCCAGTTTCTTGCTGGTTTTAATCATTTCCATAATTTCTTTTCCCCTTCTGTGTCATTATCTTGTTACTTGAGAATATTTCCCATCATTCCTGTCTGTGTTCATGCACCGAGTGACTGGTTTTCCATACTGTGCAAAGTAGTGCTTCTTATGTTGTGGCCATTTCTCTTTTTGGGCATCAGTTTGCCTTTCTCTATAACTATATTCTGAGTGATTTTGTCAGTTTTCCTCTTCTCCCACCACAATCTGCAATGGTTCTAACAATGCCCTCACCACCCCCGCCCTCCTTTCCTGCTCCCATGGCCACATCACCTCACTCTTGTTAGCTAAGCATAACCTTACGATGCAAATACATGTAATGCTCCTAAATGCCATTAATTCAATAGTAGTCTTTCTTTTGAGGAGGTAACTAAATCATTTCTTTTAGAGGGGATGGAAATGTTAAAAGAAATAACATGTGTGACCAAGAAGTGCCACCTGACTCACTTCAGTAATTTTTTTTAAGTGCCCTTGATGGGAATCAAACCCGGGGCATTCTATCCACTGAGTCAAACCAACTAGGGCCACTTCAGTAATTTTGTATGTGTGCTACATATGTCCTGGCTGGGGAAAGCCAGAAAGAAAGAAAAATAGCCAAAAGTATATTAAAATAGAATCATTAAAAAATAACAGGACAATAACAAATTTATATTCTGGTTTTTTTTTTTCAAATATCAGTATACTTGAGAAAAGGGATAAGGAAATATAGAAGGAAATGGAGATAACATTGAAAAAACATTGACTATAGTATGTGTAATAAATAATTTTTAAAGGAGCTCATAATGCATTATTTACCTTCTCACCTTTATAGTAGCCCTGGGTGTACCGAATCCTTCAGGGAAATTTCTTTTACAGTTTGCCTTTAGCTAAACCTGTTGGGAGAGACTGAACCAAAGTAATAGGCAGCTTTAACCTACCTGTCAACCTTTGATTCAAACCTTTTCAATACTAACAAAACACCAGAGGTAGTCCTTGAGAAGTCATCTTTCTGTTGAGAGGATGGATTTCATCATGCAAGGTTAATGTGGCATGAGTGGTATTAATTTAATCCTCAGATCTCAGCTTCTATTAGAACTATTTTGCCTTTCATAATCTCTAAATTATTTATGAATGTGCACGGATTTACCATAGTTTACAAGTCCCATAAAGTGGAGTAATATTAACTTTGTTTTTAGTTTATTTAAATCTATTTATTTCTCTTTGCTTGCCTTATTATTTCCTCTTTCGAATTTAATTGTATGTCTTGAATACTTAATTTGGAAAGCTGGTCTTAAATTCTGATCATTTTAATTTGGTAACTGGATAGACCTTTTCTACGGTGCAAGTTTGAAATGTTTGGTTTGTGTAAGCCTAAGCTGCTCGAATGTTTCTAATCCTATTCAGAGAGCATGCTATGCTTTCTATCAGTGATTTTCAACCCATGTGCCACAAGGATTTTTATGCAATACTTGACGATTTAGTCAGGGGCACTTTCCTCTTTTCCATTAGATTGTCAAAATAAAAATCACAACAGCCAACATAACAATAGCCATCCAGAATGAATGAATCAAAATTATACCTATTTTTTGGTCAGATCAGCTCCAAAATATATATATATTTTTGGTGTGCACAGAATTTTAGTAATTAGTTTATGTGTGCCATAAGATGAAAGAAGTTGAAAATCACTGCTATATGTCTTTTTTATATTTACCCACCAGCTTACGGTACATTTAATTCCTGATTTGGATGATTTGTGTGTATCCTGTTACTTAGTTTGCTACATTAATCTATACCATTTAGTCATTTGGCTTTCAATGCATTGTGCAATACAATAAATAAAACAATGAAAATGCACCTTATTAGGTTCCCTGAGGAATGGTGTTCTAACAATAACAGCAAATCCATATTGCTAATTTCTTTGAATTAATTTGATTCTTTTAAAGTGCTTTAATTTTATAAGTTATTTATAAATCAAGGGGAAATTTTTCACTTTTTTGTATTCTGATATGAAACTGAGATTCTCTGAATTAATTGTTATAATAAAGAAACATGAATGATTTTACTATTTCTCTCAGTTGAGTATTAGACCATTCAGATTGTCAAATTGGCTATCCTATATAATAAAAGCCTAATATGCTAAAGTGACCATTCACTCGATTGTTTGTCCCAGTGCTATGATGAGCACTAACCACCAGGGGACAAACGCTCTGATCAGTAGGTTAGCTTGCTGCTGGAGTCCTGCCGATCAGGACTGGATGAGACGGGCTGGACATGCCCTGGAGCCTTCCCCTGGTCCCTCCCCAGCCCAGATAGTTCAACAGTGGGTTCCCTCCGCCTGGCCTGCATTCTCTTGCAATCCTGGACCCCTCGAGGGATGTTGGAGAGTTGGTTTTGGTCTGATCTCCGCAGGCCAGGCTGAGGGACCCCACCGGTGCACGAATCTATGCACAAGGCCTCTAGTAAGATATATATATATATATAAAAACAGGTTATGCCACTGCTCAAAACTATCTTTAACTCCTACTTTATAATTTCTTTTTAGTCTAGTTCAGCTATTTTCAACCAGTATGCCACAAGAATCTTTAAAACATACAATATCTGAATATTTAGTCCAGGGGTGCTTACCACTTTTCCCTTATATTGTCAAATAAAAAATTACAACAACCGACACAATGATAGCCAACTGGTGTGAATGCTCTGCCTTACACCATAAATATACAGGTCATATAATAGACTTGCATCTTACTGGTCATGTCATATAATAAGCTTGCATCTGATTGGTTAATTCTTGCTACTAGAAATCCTTATATACAAGTATAGGCATCTGATTTTTTAAATAGTCACTTTGGAGCAAAAAGGATAGGCAATTACTATTATTAATTTTTGTAAATCTATCAAAATTATACCTGTTTTTGTCAGATCTGCAAAAAATATCTTTTTTACTAAGCTGTGGAATTTTAGTAATTAGTTTATGTGTGTAATGAAATAAAAAAGGTTGAAAATAACTGCTCTATTTAATTACAGTGCCATGAAAACTAAGCATTTCTCAACATTTAGTCTTTTCTATGATCTCTTTTAAGCTATATTATAGGTATAATACCAATAATTATTTATTTAGGTGTGGTTCCTTTGCGTAATACTTAGTATTTTAAGCATTAAAGGAGAGATAAAACCCTGGCTAATGTAGTTGAGTGGTTAGAGCACCAGCCTTTGCACTGAAGGGTTAAGGGTTCAATTCCCAGTAAAGGGCACATACCTGGGTTGCAGGTTTGATCCCGCATAAGGGAGGCAACCAATCAATGTGTCTCTCTCACATCGCTGTTCTTTTCTCTTCCCCCTTTCCCACCCTTCCTTCTACTCTCTCAAAAAATCATTGGAAAAAGTATCCTTGGGTGAGGATTAGCAACAACAACAACAACATAACAAAAAAAGGAAGAGATAAAGTGTGTTGAATATATTAGATAGGATCTTTATTTTTATTATTTCTGTAAAGCATAGGACCATTAGGAAATGCAAAAGAAAGAGTGATTCCTTGTCTATAAACCTTAAAGTATATAGAAAAATAATGCACTTACCAATGATTTCTGAAATCATATCTACTGTGAAACAACTGAATTTTTTATTGTTGTTGACTACATTTCAGATACAAAGAAGTATAGAGGGACAATTATTTTTATATTATCTCTTTAATCATGTTATCGTTATTTGTATCTTAGATGACAATATTGACAAGTGTGCCCATCAATTTGAAACTTTTGAAAGAGGCTATTGTAACTTTTAATCTTTTATTAGTACAAAGTAACTTTCTGGTAATTTACTCTCTCCACATTTTGTAGGGTTTATTGCTCCTCTGATGAAAAACCCTCATTTTACAGATGAGGAAATTGGGAGTCAGAGGAGGACCATATAACTTATAGATTAAAAGCCTGGACTCTCCAGAAAGGCCACCTGGCTTCAAACCTGTCATTGCTACTTACCTTCTGAGTGTCTTTGGTTAGTGAAGCGGATTTATTGGTAGTGTTAATAGATATGT
Organism: Myotis yumanensis; assembly: GCF_028538775.1. Taxonomy (NCBI): domain Eukaryota; kingdom Metazoa; phylum Chordata; class Mammalia; order Chiroptera; family Vespertilionidae; genus Myotis; species Myotis yumanensis. The sequence continues at coordinate 169,112,826 of NW_027223754.1, forward strand.
ACTAGAGGCCCAGCGCGATTGAAATCACACGTGAGGCGGTGCCCTGCCTCCCGCCATGGGAGGAGGCATCCTGCGGGTCGCCACAGGAGTCAGGCCGGACCACCATCACAGGCAGCCGGGACCCGCACCTGACTTCCACCCCAGGCACCCCCTGTGCCCTGCCTATGTCCGCTCCAGGGCTGCCTGAGCTGGCGTGTCAGCTCGGCCATCTCCAGGCCCCCCTTGACCCCTCTGCCTGTGGCTGCTCCAGGCCGCCGGGCTTGGGCAGGCCCCCTTCTCCGTCTCCGTCTCCGCTCCAGATCTCACCTGCGCGCACAACCGCCTCCTGTCCGGTCGTTCCATTACGGCGTCCCGGCCTAATTTGCATATTACCTCTTTATATATTAAGATATATTACTCTGAAACTTTGCCTGGCACATAATAAGCTTTGTATAAGTGTTACCTATTATTATTGCTATAATTTAAAAACAATTTTATTGGGGTAACATAGGATTATAAGACCATATAGGTTTCAAGCGTACGTTTCTATGATACATGATCTGTGTAGTGCATTGTGTGCCCACCACCCAAAGTCAAATCATTTCCGTCACCATATATTTGGCCCCTTTTACCCTTTACTATCACCCGCCCCCACTCCCCTCTGGTAACCACCATACTGTTGTCTGTATCTACATGTTTCAGTTTTATATCTCACATATAAGTGAAACCATATGGTTCTTAGCTTTTTCTGACTTACTTTGCTTTGCATAATGTTCTCGAGGTCCATCCATGTTGTCCCAAATGGCTGTATTTCATCTTTTCTCATGGCTGAGTAGTATTGCATTGCATATATGTACCACATCTTTATCCAATCATCTATAAAGGACATTTGGTATTTTTTTTTCATCTCTCAGACACCATAAATAATGCTGCAATGAGCATATAGGGGCAAGTAACTTTGCAAATAAATATTTTAGATTTTTGGGGGTAGATGCCTAGATTATCCATATCAGTCCTGGATCAGAGTTTTGATCTTTTGTCCATTTGCTATGGCCATGACACATGTTGCCCTCCTAATATGCTGTGTTGACTATATCCTGCCTCTCTCTGAGATTCTAAGGCTCAAGCAGAAAACTGGGGCATGTGTGAATTTTAGACTTTCCCTTAGTGCTGTAGAGGGATACCTGCATGCCAACTGGTAACTGTACAGAAGAAACTAAATCTAATACTAAGGAATATTTAGCTCATGTTCATTTGATAGACAAGGCAACTCAGAGAAGGTATGCTAGGTTCTCATCTCTGCTTCTCTTTGCTGCTTTTTTTTCTACCCTTTACAACCACCCACCCCCGACTCTCCTCCTTTGTTTCTTGGCTTGATCTGCAGAATCATAGCAAGATGACTATAACAATTCTAAAAGTTACAGCCAGGAGGATGAAGGAAGTATCGGCTCTTTGCACATCATTCTTAAGGGCAAGAAAACTTCTCCCAGAAGTCTCTTATCTTAGGTTCCCCTCATTTCTCATTGACCAAAATTAGGTCTCATGCCCAATGCTGAACTTATCATTAGCAAAGGCAATTGGGTTACCATGTTTAATCTAGACTAATAACTTGGATAGAATAATGATAGGAGAACTATTTTCTGTTAAAGGCCAGACTATCTATTTTTGATTTTGCAGGTCACATGTTCTCTTTTTGTGGCTATTAAACTATGTCTTTGTAGAATGAAAATAGCCATAAACAAAATGTAAATAACTAGCAAGGCTGTATCACAATAAAATCATGTTTATTGACACTAAAATTTAAATTCATACAATTTTCATATGTCATAACATGTTATTCTTGTTTTCATTTTTTCACCAGCCATTTAAGTATGTGAAAACTGCTATTCTTAGTTCCCAGGCTGTATAAAAATGAGGGGTAAGTGGACTTATCCTGTGGGCCATAGGTGGTCAACACTGAGTCAACCCCCAGGACCATACAAGCCGTTTTTACCAAACAAATTCTAATGTCGATATGTGCGCATGTTCTAGGAAGTTCATATTTCATATCATTTAGATACATAAAGAATAGTCATTTTTCTTTTCTGAAAACGCCTTTGGGGAAACAATGCATGGGCCTTTGTTTATATTTTTCATCTCATGCTTTGATTTGGATGCTTGAGATGCAAACACAATACTAGTCTTTCATAGTATCTTTACAATTCAGTGAAAGGGGATAGATTACAATGTAATGTGCTGGGTGCCATGTTAGGGCTGTGTAGAAAGTGCTGTGGATTGACAGCATAGAGGAAAACTCTCTCGTTTGGGGGATTCACAGGTTTCCCAAAGGAGGATATATTTGAATAATCAGAATTTTGCTAGAAGGCCTTCCTTGAATAGTAGCAGCTAGTTCCTGTAACTTCACTATTGAGTCCCTCTGCAGCGGGTCTATATTTTTATCTTGTTAGCTTGTGGTTGGTAACACATTTCTTTGTAGCCATCCTCTTGTCCTTTTTGTCCTCATTTGTCCGGGTTTTAATTAGGTCATGAGGGCCTGGAGAACAAGAATTCTATCCTGTTTGGATACGGAGGGTGGAAATGCAGAGATGTAGAGGAAGAGTTCGTGTAAACATTAAATGACAGTCTGCAATTAATGAAAAGCAAAACCCATGTATAAAAATCAGCAAAAGAATGATACTCTGTGGGCTGGTATGCCTTTAATGACTGAGGTCGATCAAAATTGTCGAGCAGCCAAGTAGCAAAGCTCTAAGTGCTGGATCCATGTATTTATCATGGAAAATTATTGCAGAGCAATAAAAAATATGTGCCAAAAAAACAATTACAGGAAAAGAGGTGATTTGGAATTAACATAACTACCAATATCTTTAGAGATGTCCTGTGTGAAAAATTGGAAAGGAATATGGAAGGAATGGTCAAATAAATACTGAGTCTACCTATTAAAGAGGCATAATTTTAGGACGAAATAACAAAACAGGTGCTTTGTTATTATAAATGGTTATTGATTGTGAAGTAAATGTGTGCTGGCTGACACTGTTTGATTGATCCAATTATTATAATGGCCAATACTGCTGTATTCTGAGCAATTATGCATAACCAAGAAAACAGATATTTAGCAACTGCACATGGGACACTTAGAGCAAAATAAAATACTAAAAAAAAAAAGGGTATCTTAAAAAAACATACCCTTCACTCTAAAATATTAGATAACTATTGTTGGTAGAGTGTGGGGTATCTATTTAGAATTTTTTATATATTATTTTTATTGAATAAAGAAAATATTGTTTGCTGTAAGTGTCTTGATAAAAGTTTGAATAGCTAAAAATAACCTTATAATTTTAGGTAGTTAATTATGGCATTAAAAATAAACCATGGCAGTAAACTGGTCAATGGGTACATAAGTATGAGGATATTTACTTTGTGATAGTAATTTAAATACATACATTTATAACATAAATTAGGGTATTTTTTATTACTTTCAATAAAAATTAACTTTATGCTTGCATAAGTAAGTTTGAAGGCAGTATTACATTATATGTTATTTTCCTTTTAAATTCATGGGAGTGGGAGACTAAATGTAAATTAGACATGTGCTGATTCTATACCAGTAACTGCTATTTTTATATAAAATTGTGATTTTCAAATACCCTTTGCAAAATATTATCAATAAGAATAATTATTATAAAAGTTTAAATTATTAGACAATTAGTCTGGACAAATTTCCAGTATTAGGTGGAGTGACTTTTTTTCTGTTCTCTCTTTGACTACTGTTGAATTTGTCAGAGCTACATGTTGGCAAAGGCTTGCTTAGTTAAAAAAATAATACCTATATGATAAGCTGGTGTTCACTCCTTGTTGCTGTCATTTTTCTTAAAAAAAAAACAAAACAGAGCTGATTCTAGCATAAATTTGTTATTGAAAACTATTTAGCCTAGTATTTACTTTGCACTTTAGAACTCTAGAGTCTTAATTTTTGCCTTGGAATTTCTATGTAGCGTAGCTTCCTGAGAGTCAAGATTTTTTTGTTTTCTTTTTTCTTTTTTTTCCCATTACTCAAGGAGATATATTAGAAAAAATATGGCCACGAGAAACGTCTAAGCTTTTATTGCCTATGTTTTCTTCTAGGATTTTTATGGTTTTTGAGTCTAATATTTAAGTCTTTAATCCATTGTGAGTTTATTCTTGTGTATGGTGGTGTAAGAGGGTCATTATTTTCATTTTTTGCATGTATCTGTTCAATTGCCCAATACCATTTATTGAATAGACTATCTTGACCCCATTGTATGTTCTTGCTTCATTTATCAAATATTAATGGAACATAAAGGTGTGGGTTTATTTCTGGGTTCAACATTCTTTTCCATTGATCTATATGTTTTTATGTCAGTATCTTTCTTAAGATTGGTGTGTCTATTTAGGGTCTTTTGAAGTTCCATATAAATTTTTGGAATATTTATTCTAGTTCTTTGAAATATGTCTTTGGTATCTTGAGAGGAATTGCATTGAATCTCTAGATTGCTTTGGGTAGTATAGACATTTTAATGATGTTAATTCTTCCTATCCATGAACACAGTATATGCTTCCACTTATTTGTACCTTCTTCAATTTCCTTCCTCAGCATCATAATTTTTTGTGTACAGGTCTTTTATATCCTTGATTAAATATATTCCTAGGTAATTTTTTAGACAATTGTAAATGCGATTGTTTTCTTAGTTTCTCTTTCTGATAGTTCATTATTGGCATTTAAAAATGCAACTGATTTCTGGATATTTATTTTGTATCCATCTACTTTACTGAATTCATATACCAATTCTAACAGGGTTTTTTAAAAACATATTTTATTGACTTTTTACAGAGAGGAAGGGAGAAGGATAGAAAGTTAGAAACATCGATGAGAGAGAAACATCGATCAGCTGCCTCCTGCTTACCCCCTACTGGGGATGTGCCCACAACCAAGGTACATGCCCTTGACCAGAATCGAACCTGGGACCTTTCAGTCTGCAGGCTGATGCTCTATCCACTGAGCCAAACCGGTTAGGGCTCTAGTAGTTTTTTGGCGGAATCTTTAGGGTTCTCTAAACAAATGTACTATACCAAACTAAAAACTGTTTACACTGCAAAAGAAACCATCAACAAAATGAAAGGCAACACATTGAATGGGAGAACATATTTGCCAATGATACTCCTGATAAGAGGTTAGTATAAAAAATTTATATAGAACTTATAAAAGTCAACACACAACCCGCCCCCCCAAACAATCCAATTAAAAATGGGCAAAGTACCTGAATAAACACTTCTCCAAAAAGAATATACAGATGGCCAATAGACATATGAAAAGATGCTCAACATCACTAATCATCAGAGAAATGCAAATTAAAACCACAATGAGATATCACCTCATGCCTGTCAGAATGGCTGTCACCAATAAATCAACAGGTGTTGGTAAGAATGTGGAGAAAAGGGAACAATCAGGCACTGTTGGTGGGAATGCAGATTAGTGCAGCCACTATGGAAATCAGTGTGGAGTTACCTCAAAAAAATTAAAAGTGAAATGGCCTATGACCCAGTGATTCCACTTCTGGGAATATATCCAAAGAAACCCGAAACACTAATTCAAAAGAATAGTGCAAATAGTGAACCTATGTTTGCTGCAGTGTTATGTACAATAGACAAGATTTGGAAGCAGTCCAAGTACCCATCAGTAGCTAAGTGAATAAAAAAGCCGTGGTACATTTACACAATGGAATACTACTCGGCTGTAAAAAAAAAAAAAAAAAAAAAAAAAAGGACATCTTACCTTTGGCGGTGGCATGGGTGGACCTTGGAGAGTATTATGCTAAGTGAAATAAGCCAGTTCCTGAAAGACAAATAACATATGATTTCACTTATATGTGGAATCTAATGGAAAAAATAAACTAACAAAAAAAATAGAAACAGACTCAAGATACAGAAAACAGACTGACAGCTGTCAGAGGTGAGGGGTGTTGGAGGGCCTCGGTGAAAAAGGTGAAGGGATTAAGCAAAAAAACAACAAAAACAAACAAACCCAAAAGCCCACAACTCACACAGAAAGACAATAATATAGTGCTTTCCAGAGGGAAAGGAGTGTAGGGGTAGGTGGAAGAGGGTAAAGGGGATAAATGGTGATGGAAGGAGAATTCACTTGGGGTAGTGACCACACAATACAATACACTACAATATACAGTTGATGTATTATAGAATTGTACATCTGAAACATGTATAATTTTATTAACCAATGTCACTCCAATAAATTCAATAGCTTTTTTGTTTTTGTTTTAGCAGCCCTTAATGGAGTTGCCTGCTTTCTTCCTTCCTTTATATATCTATTTTTCCATATCTATCATCTATTTATTTACTTAAGTGCTTATTTTTAATTTGCTTGACTTAGATTTTTATTACTGACTAGAGGCCTGGTGCCTGAAAGTTTGTGCACTCCGGGGGTCCCTCAGCCTGGCCTTGTGCCCTCTCACAGTCTGGGAGCCCTCAGGGGATGTCCTACTGATAGCTTAGGCCTGCTCCCTGCAGGAGGCAACCAGTGGGCTGTTAGGGGGACAGCGTTGGCTGGTGAGTGGCTGGCTCCAGCCCTCATCCCCCCCACTGCCGCCAGTTGCCGCCCCAATCTCCATCCCCTCCCTCTGCCCACTGGCACCTGCCTTGGCTGGCCTGGTGCTGCCCGCTTGCCATCCCTGCCCCCTGCTGACTGGTCATTCTGCCACTCAGCTATTTGCATATTAAGCTTTTATTATATAGGATTAATCTGAACATCAGTGTTCAGCAGAACATTTATACTATTTTATTTTTAATCAATTAAAAAGTGAAAGTAAAAACACACACAAAAGATGAAAGCTGAGAATGGAATTTTCTATTCTGGTTAAAGGAAGTCTAAGTTATTTGAATCAACCTTTTCTGAAAGTAAGAAAGGAGAATAAAAATATTTAAAAAATCAAAGACATCAAACAGTTGAATAAAATGGCAAGATATTACCAGACCAAAAATGAAGAGAAACCCAAAGAAGAGAGCACAGTGAAATAAACAAGCAGTGAAGCTACCTTGCTGTAAGGAATTGTGTTCATTCTTGGAAAATTTGAGCTTTCTTTTTTTTAGTTGGTTGGGGTGGTCTTAGCACAGAAAGGGGGCAGAAATAAAGGCCCAAACAAATATATTAGATGACCCTCATCACAGCAAATTGAACTTCCAAAAGGCTGTGTTGCCAGGACACGAAGCCTGAAACAACAAACAAAAGAGACAGAGAGCAAAGATGTCAGGTTAAAATGAAGCAATACTTAATATAGTACAAGTCTGCTTATTATGTTTGAAGAAAAAATAACGTAAGTCTGGGTTCATCTTCAGGCAATCAGAAAACGTAAAATAGCTAATTTGATAAAAAGGAACAGAAACTCTAGAAATGAAAATATGATAAATGGAAATAAAATATAGCCTCAACAGATGAATTAAATAACAGAGTAGGCAGAGATACATAGAGAGTTAGTGAACTGAAAAATAGGTCATGAGAACTATCCAGGGGTCAGAAAAAAATTTTTTTAAAAGAAGGAAGATACTGAAGTGGTGGAAGAAGACAGGGAAGGTGTAGGAGAATGTTTAAATGAGAGTCCCAAAATGAGAGGGGAGGAAGATGGCTGAGAATTTCCTGGAACTCATAAAAACACCAATCTGCATATTTAAAATGGATCATAAACCTAAATGTAAAACTTAAGCCAAGCTAATTTCCACCTCTTTTTGAAGTTTTCCCCCATCATTCTTTTCATATTAGCTTCTCTTAACTTTGGTCTCAGCTAAAATTTCATCTCCTCAGAGAGGTAGTCCCTGAGCAACCTGAAGTGTTCCCTGATCAAATCTAAAATGTCCTGGAAGTTATTCAGCACTCAGATTCTTGCCTGTTTTCTTTACTTAGTGTTATCTGCAATTATTATTTATGTGCCCGGTAGGTTATCCCTGAATCCTCCTCTACATTGTAGATTCTGTGAGGGCGAGGTCCATATCTACTTGGTCACTGAGACTGTGAACACTGAAATTCCTCTCCACGTGAGCATATGGCGGAGAAACACTGGATAGCTACCAAATCATGAAGATGATAAATTAATAAATGCTAGGCCTTCTCCCAGGGCTCTTCACATTTTCTGACGTGTAAGAATCACCTGGAGTTCTTGTTAACATGCGGATTCTGATTCAGTAGGTCTGAGACAAAGCTTGAGATCCTGTGTTTCTAACCAGCTCTCAGATGTGATGAGCTATATTGCTGATTCTTCTTAGACCAGCACGCTGAGTACTAAGGTCCTAAAAACCCCCAAAAGAGTATAAGGACCAGGACTAGCAATTTTAACAAAGCACAAAAACATCAATCACAATTCTCATTTCTCTCTGTGTCACTTCCATAATTTTCTTCTTTGTAAATGGAGGTGAGAAGAAATATAGCAATTTATATGGTAGTATCTTTGAAGGTCAGAAAGATTATGGGAAACCCTTTCACTTCTTAATTCCGGAGACTTTTGGAAGGAATGTGATCAAATTTTGACTGATTACTCTGAGAAATGTTAAGTTTGGGATAATTTAATTCTTAATTTCCAGACTTAATGTGTTTAACATTTTAACCTCAATGTTTTATTTAGCATAGCTGTAGAAAATTTTACTTAATTGGCCCCACAGAGGGAAAATCATTTGAAAATAGGAAAAAGTGATGTATTTTAACAAATATTTTGTCCCCAAATACAACACAGCTATATTTAATGAGTTTCAATCTCCAGTCTTACAGGGTCCATGTCTTTTCTCTCTAACTCTGTGTGTGTAAAAAGAAATACTTCTTAAAAATAAAATAAAAATTGAGTGCTTTGAGAAAAGCTGATAAACTCAAACTGCTAAAAATATATGTTCTTGAATTAGATGTCAGTAAGACAATAGTAAAATGTTGTGGAAGAAAACAGTATTAGGACCATCCCTCTTCAGAGTGCTTAAATAAAAAACAAAACATTAGAAATTGTAGACAACACTTTGTAAGTTTTATTTACTTAATCAAGACTAGTGAAGCACAAAGAATCTGCATTAAGGAAAAGTGTTCTACTTCAGAACATTGTTGAATGTGTGTGATTTGTGTTTTTAATTAAAATGTTTACAGTACATATTTATTGCTGTCTATGACTTCTCACTTTAACTGATTTTTTTTAAGCAATGGGTCAAATACCTCTCCAGAAAACAGGATAAAAAGGCTTCTACTGAATATCTATGTGATTGTCCCCATTTAAATGTTAATTGTATTTTTCTCTTTTCCTAGTTCTTTATTCTCTTGCACAGTAAAATAGTTTTCAAGCTTAGCTATACCTGGACAGCTTTTAAAAACAGAGTCTCAGGCCCCACCCTCAGGAATCTTATTAATTTATCTGGCATGCAACTGGGGGGTAGAGTTTTAAATGTTCCTCAAGTTCTTGTAATATAAATCCACAGTGGAGAACTGTTGGTCCAATAGGTTGGGAGCATATACATTGGATAGAAAATCAGTTATAATAAATCAGTTCCAGTTTATACAGGGATCCTGACTAGCTGTTCATTAGGATCAGGCACGAAATACGTTATTATGATCACTATCTGATTCTGTCATCTGAATATATCGTGAGTCATTTTTCTCTCATTCAAATCATAGAGCATTTCTCCTTCAGTGCTCATGTTCAAATGCTCCTCATCTTGATGCATTTCCAATTCTACCCTTGCAAGACGTTGCTTTCCTCCCTGTTTCGACACTGCTTCTGAGATGGCTGCAGTTAGGTGACCTTGTGTTCATGTTTCCTGAGCGAGGCTGAATTCTCCTTGAGGGCAGGAGGCGCCTTCCCAGGACAGTGGCTGGTGGACAGAAGCTTAGCATTAGTGCTTCTCATTTCCACCAGATGTTGCTGCTCTCACTGCAAGTCTTGAGGAGATGATTTTGCTCTGTGCTTTCCTTTCTCTTGCTCCCTCTCAACCAAACTTTAAAAATTGTCCACCCCTTGCTGCTCCCTCTGCCCGCCTCTGTCCTCAGTGTGCTGTGCCTTCTACATGTCTTGTTCTCCATGGATCTGGCTCCCTTTAACCTGTGCTGCTTCTCTTCCCTTGGCTCAGATGCGTGGCATAATGCAAGGAGTTATTCATATACCTCTTCGGAAACTGCATTTAAAATATGTCCTCCTGAGAGAGCTACCCCCACAATTCTTTCCCCCTTTGTTTTGCCCAAACATCAGAGGCTGTTTTAAACCAGTGCAATTACTGTTTCAGGGTTTTTACTTGTTATCTCTTAATTGAGCACGAATGTCTGGTTTACAATGAAAAGAATCATGCTTTACAATTTACAAAACATTTCTAGGCTCAATACCTCCTTCACTGTAATATTGGGGGGCGGGGGGGGGGGGGCGGGATGTGTCTGAAAGGTGCCAGCTGTTTCGGAAAATGTTCCACAAAATTAAACCAAACATTAGGTGTTCAAGTTTTGCCTGAGTTCATTGGATTTTTAGTGGTGAGGAAAGATACATGGAAAGATTGTCAGATGAATTCCAGCCATGGCTTTGAAACTGACAACGTGTGAACGTTTCCTTATTATATTACATGTTATACTTTCTTTTAAAGTGATAAAACCTGTCACCTCATGTTGCGTTCATGTTCTGTCACTTTCAATGGTATTCATGTATGAACATGAATACTATATCTTTCTCCAAGTCTTTACCTCCACTTATTAAATTTATTTTTCTTTTCCCCAGGAGATTAAATGAGTTGATTACAGTGTCTTTTTTAGAGACATCATTCTATGCTATCTAAGCCAGGATCAACACTAAAGCCAGTGATGGAAAGGTAGCTCAATGAAAAGAATTTCAGAATATACTTAGTCGCAATTTAAATGGATAAAATTAAATTTGGGGCGAGAGCACTGGATTCTTCTTTCTTCCAGCTATACCAGTAAACTTAGCCTTTCTGCTCCTATCCTTTGAATATCCAGTTCTTGTTTCCCCAGGATATATAGTCCCTGTAACCCAGAGGCTGATCTGGACAGGGTGTTAGAATTTTTGCTTTTGTTCTATCCTGGAAGTTATTTTTGTCGTTTGCCTCCTAACCCCTCACTCCTGCTAGATTTATGGTGTTCCAGGGCCGCTTCTCTTTTTGGAAGAATAGTTCACTGACCTAAATTAAGATCCCCTAGGAGACGCACTCGTAGGTAGGTCCTTCAGAAGCCCAAGGGCATGATATATAAAAAAAAGAGAAAAGAAAGTTGTGCATCTACTTTCATGATCTCATTTCCTAAACTCTAATATTAGTTTTGCAAACAACGAAATTCCCCCAAAATGAATGAGATTCTTGTTAAAGGAAGCGATAATGTATGATTAATGAATTTGTGTATTATTTAAATAATCTGAAATCCTGATCACTTTAAATAGCACCGACTTCAAAAAATTGGTTTTATGTGGAGGAATGGGGCTTTGCATCGGATGGTCCAAGCCTATTTCCGTTGTACATGCTCTCTTGTTATTCCTGTTAGCTAGTTACTGCTATAAATGGTAGCCGGCTACTTTTTTTTTTTCACTCACCGGTAGACAAACCTGCTCTCATTTCAGGCGCTTCCGCTCTACTGCAGTGGAAAGTAAGCTGCCAAATTACCAAAAGGGCAAAGTATTTCTGGGAGAACCAGTTTAGAGAACCTTTATCATAAGAAGCAAGATCAAAGGATAAGGGCATATTTAAAGGAAAATGTGAATTTCAGAGAGGTCCAGTTGAATTGTTTTCAGGCTTTTCATCAAACAGGATGCTAGAAGAGAACTTAAAAAAAAAAGAGGAACAAACCTTTAGAGTTCCTGCTGGGTGCTGTGTAAGATCCAGAGATGAAGACACTTGCTGTTCCTGTTCTTATGTAGGAAGATTTTAAAAAGTGTACAACTCCCTAGAGAAAAGGAAAATGTGTTGAGTGCCCTAAAAGAGATGTAAGCATTGTAGAAGAGGGGCAAATTAATTTATAGCTGCTAGTGCTCAAGACTTTTATTACAACCAAATTGTTAACAGTTGACTCCAAGTGAGTCCATATTACAAAAAAGATTATGGGCTGGATAAATGCAGCACAGTTTATTTGGAATCTTTTAATAATATCAAAACACTTTTAGATTGCTTTTTTTGTTTAACTCCACAGAATTTTAGGCTCCCTTGTGAATGCATTTTTTGTGCATTTTAAAAAGCTAAAATATAAATATGAATATGCATATTTACAGTTAATGAGATATTTTCTCATCCAACAGCTTTGATTTGTGTATCAGTCACTCTCAAATATCATGTTGGTTCAGAATGAAATAACTACTATTGTACCTGGGATGTTTAAGAGCTCTCCCAGAGGAAATTAAGATTTCAAAGAGCACCATAAAAAAGCTACTACTAAATACAATTCTGCCTTTAGAGATGGCTTAAACAATCTAAAGATCTCTAATACCACCCTAGCTGATTTGGCTCAGTGGATAGAGCTTCAGCCTGTGGACTGAAGGGTCCCGGGTTCAATTCCGGTCAAGGGCACATGCCTGGGTTGTGGGCCCGGTCCTGGTGGGGAACATGCAGGAGGCAGCTGATCAATGATTCTCTTTCATCACTGATGTTTCTATCTCTCTCTCCCTCTCTGAAATAAAAATATGTATGTGTGTATATATATACATATATATATACACACATACATATTTTTATCTTTAAAAAAATAGATCTCTGATACCTAGTGTTTTCAAAGATAATTTTAAGGAAACCACAAATCCCCTTTCTCACCTATGTGAATTATAACTGATTTTCTTCTTAGTATCTATAACTTTTAATTTTATGTTGGATCATTTTTAAAAGTGTTGATACCAATTGGGAAGTTTAAAGTTGACTAATGGTTTTTCAATCCAGTGATAAAAAGGAAAAGTTATATATGTACTGAGGAAATGTTTTGAAGTGAAATATGATATGATGTCCTTTTGCTTTTATATTCAACATATTTTTCTATAGATTTGGATATTTCTTTCTACAGAGTTTTGAAGTTGATTGAAATCTCATTAGAGGGATCTGCATTTTCTGATTGTGCTTGAATAACCAGTAAATCTGGATTTTAATGTGTAATTTAGGGTGTTTTGAATTTTACTGGCTTCTGTCACTGACCTGTTTCTCAATCTGCACTATAAATTACTTTTCACTTTTTTTACAAGTGATGACTTTCAGATTTGCATCTATACCATTTCCTGTCTTTCTAATTCTACCTGATAGTTAAAATGGGAGGGAAATGAAGTGAAAATACTTTACATTAATTGTTTTTGCAGTCTCTTTCTTAATTATAGTGCTAGTAACTATGAAATTAGTGATGTTGAATATAGCCCCAGTTAAATACATATGCCAATTGTTATGCCATCCTACTGAATTTCCCCAAGTTCTAAATATGCCCCCATCTATGGCAAAGAGTCTGTGCCCTGGACAGCTCTGGGTGCCATAATTCCCATAGACCAGGATATGAATGGTACCCCCTGGAGTTATACAAGCAGCATCATTTACCACAGTCACAGTAAATGTGCATTTAACATTGATTAATAATAATATTTTTCTAAAAAATATTTTTATTGTTCCAGAGAGGAAGGGAGAGGGAGAGAGATAGAAACATCAATGATGAGAGAAAATCATTGATTGGCTGCCTCCTGCATGCCTCCCACTGGGATTGAGCTCGCAACCCGTGCATGTGCCCTGGCCAGGAATCAAACCTCGACCTCCTGGTTCACAGGTTGATGCTCAACCACTAAGCCACACCAGATGGGCATATTAATAATTTAAGAGTAGATATAGTTCTATGGGTTAGTCTGATTTCACGGGGCCTATCTTCTTTGTCTGCAAAGTGATAGGCCTGTATTGCATGATTATTATCTTAGAAATTTCATATCTTAAAATACATATGTAATACATACATGCACTATATTCAATAAATAATTTAAACATAGATGTTTAAAAATGTAACCTAGTTGATAGAGTTCTGCTTTAAGCTGGTAAATGATTTGGGGCATAGAAATCCAGAATTATATCGGAAATGTAGTGTGTATACACACATATGCAAACACTTGAGCATCAGACGTGGGGAAGCCTTTGACTATGAACATGTGAATGCAATTACATTAAAGAAGAACTCAGTTCAGCAAAATGATTATTTTTTGTTTTGTTTTTTGGTTGGAGAACTGATTTCTTTTACTTTATACCAGGGGTGGGGAACCATTTGTCTGCCAAGGGCCATTTGGATATTTATAACATCACTAGAGGCCCGGTACACAAAATTCATGCACTGAGCCGGGGGCGGGGAGTCCCTCAGTCTGGCCTGCGCCCTCTCACAGTCTGGGAGCCCTCAGGGGATGTCCGACTGACGGCTTAGTTTGACATCCTTTGTACTGCCGTGGAGGCGGGAGAGGCTCCTGCCACCCCTGTGAGCCCAGCTTCTGGCTGAGTGGCACTCCCCTGGTGGGAGCACACTGACCACCAGGGGGAAGCTCCTGTGTTGAGAGGAATTGAGCTGAAACCGGCACCCCGACATCCCCCAAGGGGTTCCGGATTGTGAGAGGGTGCAGGCCAGGCTGAGGGACCCAATCAGTGCACGATCAGGGCTGGTGAGGGACCACGGGAGGGCTCCAAGGCATGTCCATCCCATCTCGCTCAGTCCTGATCGGCAGACCTCAGCAGCAAGCTAACCTACTGGTCAACTGTCTGCTCCCTGGCAGTCAGTGCACATCATAGCAAGTGGTTGAGCGGCCTTAGCATATCTTTGGCATATTATGCTTTGATTGGTTGAACAAATGACTGAATGACCAGACACTTAGCATATTAGGCATTTATTATAAAGGATTTGCAGATCATACAAAGTTATCTATTTAAAAATTAGCCAGCTATATTTGGTCAAACATTTAATTAACTCACCCCTAATGCCTTGGCAGGACCAGGTCAAATGATTTTGCAGCCTTTTATGGCCCGCAGGCTGGATGTTCCCCACCCTTGCTTTATGCTCTACTAGAAAAAGGTCAGCAGGCAAGTACATTTCAGTTAGGGAATTCTAGAGTTTTTCTCAGTCATTGTGGTAGCCATGTGATTATTATTATCTCTGAGGCTTTGTTCCTCATACTTGCAGGGGCCTTGGTTAACATCGGGTAGCAGTCCTACTCTGCGTTCCTTCCTGTTTGGACACTTGCTCTCTCTCTCAGTTCCTTCCTCTTGCCTTTGGCCTACCTCATTTTGAAAATCTCTGGATTTTTCCTTACAGTGAATTTGCATTTTTTTAATGTCTCCATTTTTTTCCTCTTAAAATGTATTTGTTCTGTGTTGTACTCTCTCATGTCCTTCAAAACCACCTATTCCTGTAAACCGGACCACTCTTCATGCTTTCCAGTGAATTTAGATGACAGCCACCTGTGCTGGTTATTCTTCCCTCACCTCCTTCTCTTCCCAGGTCTGTGCCCCAGGAGCCAGATTTCTGCAGACTGCATCACCCTGGCCTCCCTGCCAGCTGGCATTGGATAGGGTTTGCCAATGGAAGGCACAAGCAGGAAATTGGAAAGCAGGAGGAGAGGGAGGAGAGAGAGTTGGCCATGTCTCTTCCCTGCTCCTTCGCTGCACCAGCCTGTGTTTCTGGCAGTAGCTGAGTGTCTCATGATTACGCTCTCACTCAGCAGCCTCTCATTCGTGACTGGCTCACATCGGGCTCCACTAAAACCATTTCCTTTCCTTGTTCCTTAGCCCTAGGGTGAAGATGACTTCCCACTTGCCAGGGTCTGGCTGCACCAGCTTTTATTTGTTGCCTTACCCTTTGCTAGTTGTCCCCTCTTAGAAGTTCACTACTCAGTCTCCTGTGCTAAGATTAGAATTAATGAGTTTCTCAGTTATAGCACTTCCGTTCGGCTTTCGTTGTAGTTAGTTGTGTATGGGCCTGTCTGTCCTACTACATAGTGAGGGTCTGAGTCAGTCTCATTCATCTTTTTCCCCCCAATAAATTATTATTATTGTTATTACTTCCCTTGAACATAAGAATCTGCATTTCTTTTCATATTCCTAAAATCAAAGTAAAACATATATAAAATACATAAAATGCACTTATCTTAATATTGATCATTCACCTGGGAATCTAGAACCTAACAGGCTACCAACCTATAGTGGGAGCTCAGTACATGCCTGTTAAATGTATTAATAAATAAATATGACTTTTGCCCCTTCAATCTACTCCTAAGTCCTAAGGCCAACCTAGTGGCATTTTCAGGGTTTTTTGCAGTATTTTTAGGAAAGATTATAGACTTTCTGAGTTCAAGACAAAAACCACTCACTTTGGTTCTCCCTGAGCCAAGTTCACCCTGTTTGTGCTCATTGCTTGGAAGGATCTGAAGCAATTGTGATCTCATTTGTTTTTGTGCCTCCTCCCTCTGCCAAGCTCCATTTGGTGCCCTATCGTCCCACAAGTTGCCTATTTGAATCTTTTGAATTAAGAGTTTCTAACAGACGGTCCATCTGCTCTGCTTGAATATTAAATTATCATAAGACTTTGTATGAGGAGAACTTACCCTTGTGTTTCTTACAGGACTTCCGCTCCTCTCTGCTCCGAGAACGGCTTGGAGCATCCGTTTCTTTCCTTCAACATACCCTTGGACTTAAATAGGCTACAGTTATCAAGTCATATAATAGGCTTAGAAATCTTTGAATGGCAGGTGCTGAATGGGAGTAGGAAAGTTTTATTTGTTCTCATTATCTTATAAATTGTGCTACTTATTAGGTGTAATTGAACACATGCCAGATCTTGGCATTTTGAGGTTACTGAATCTCATAAGAAAAGAGAAAAAAGGCACACTTAAAAATTACATGTTGGAGAGATATATTTTATAATCAGGTTCATTAAGTAAATGCACATGCTATATATTTTATAATCAGGTTCATTAAGTAAATGCACATATATTCACATGACAGATAGTATGCAGCTGACAAATCTGTAGTGTTATGTTGAATATTCATGAGTGAGCAAGCTTCAGCCAGTTTTTAAGTAGTATAACTTATGCATGTGAGTTGTATTCTTTTCCAGCGCGCTCCAAAATTTTAACATCAATTCACCAGTGATACATATTGTATAGTGAAATTATTAATAAAAGCTGAGTAAGGAGATTGGTTGTAGAATGACATTTAAAAATTATGCATGCTTTCCATTATGTAAGTGTGCATAAATAATCAGTTAATTTTCAGCAAAGGTGAAAGTTGGTTTACGCTTTAAATATGAATATTTGTAGTACAACCATATATATTTATATTTAATGTTATTAGTAGAAAGTGTGTCTAATTTCTGTATTAAAATTATTCTGTGCAACTTGATACTTTAAAAGTCATGGGAATATATAAATTCTGAGGATAAAATAACCTTTCTTCTAGTCTTACAATGAAATTTAAAGGAAATATACACATTGACTTTATAAAATTCATGTAGTTAAAAGTGAACATTGAATTTTGTACATAGGGTTAACAGACTAGAATTTTAAAAGTGAACATTGAATTTTGTACACAGGGCTAACGGAATCTTTTCCTGTCATCATTTCCACTGGTCTTTTGAAGTAATTAGCTTGAGGTGATGGAGGTGTTGTAGGGCTTCCAAGTCTCTACAATGCTGAGTGCCATCCTTTCAGAGAAAAACAACACAAGATTATGAAAACAACAGTTAGTTCAGAGTCAGAAGGGGGTCTAAGCCAGAGACTGATACTGAAGGTTAAGCCTCAATGGCTTCAGGGTAAATCTGTCTCCGTTATGGTGAGGAATCAACCTGGGTAGTGTGAAGCATTCCTTTCAAAACAAGCACACAATTTCCCTTGGCTAAACGCTTGTATGAATTTTAAGTAAATGTTTTGAAAGTCTCAAAGAAGTACTAGACACTTTCTATACATTTTCACTAATTAAATTGATGTTTTCCCCATGAATGTGAAGTTCTCTTCCAAAATTGCATTTAATTGTGGTGGAAGCAAGGCAGACCCAGATTCAACATCCTAAATAGGGTGCCCTAACCCATATGTCCTTAAACATAAAATAATACCAACCCATGACATGACATATACATGCATGTGCTGAAATTAATACAACTTCTTTTGAATTTTCTGTTTGAAAGTTCTATAATGGTATATAAAAAATGAACTTTTCTCATATTTGTGTTGACCTTGATTTGGAGCTTAATATCTCTCTATGCGAGACATCATCTAGCGGCAGATAATTGGCTGAGAGTCTGTTTATGGGCACTCCTTTCTCAGAGTCTAATTCTGACTTGCCATTGCCACTTACCCTCTCTGTACCTTATTTTACTCTCTGGACTCAAAGGGCATGATGGTAACTTGACCCTGCATGTGCCTTATGTTAGATTGAATTTAGGTGTATACTTACTCAAACACCGTGGAAAGGCAGGAGAACAGAAAACTATTGTTGCAGAATAATCTGAACGCTTGGAAACTATTTTTCTTAATGAAAAATAAAAAAATAAATATATATGTATTTTTCCCCCCAAAGCAATATGCCAATTTCAAGGGCGAACCTACTTTGAAGGAGAAAGACATACAGTCTATTCCTCGTCTGGAGTATGTGTTCTCTATGAGTGCAAGGTAAGAAAACTTTTCACGAGTTTTTCAAAACTGTTTCAGTTATGCAAACACAGTTAATGTTTCCTTAAAGCCTCACCCTTGTGATACCTTTAAACCATCTAAGGGAAAATTTAAGATATAAATTAGAGTTCAAATATATCGAAATTCCCATTATTTTGCAAACATGTAAATTAATAGTTGTAAAATATTTTTACCAATATATAAAAATGATTTTTGTGAAATTAAAGTTTTATGAAGTTATCTTATATTTTCTAAATTCAAATCAGCTCCTTATTTTCTGTTTTGAAGAAAATGTAGCTGAAGATAGACAGCCCGTTGTCACTTGTGGTTTGACCCTTGTGAGAAATATCACTCAATCCAATTAAAAACAAAACACAAAAATTACCTAAAAAGAATTAGCTGTTGGATGGAGATGAGGCTGATATTAATCTTAATCCCTTTGGGAAGAACATCTTACAAGATTTGAAGGGGAATTCTTTTTAAATTTACTGCCTTGGCCTCTTGAAGTATGCTTCTGAAGCAAATTCAATTCTTTTTAACTCTGCTTCTTGATCTGCTCATTGAAAAACTAAGTATGTTTCAGAACACTTCATATTTGCCTTTTATAAACTATAATGTTATATTTCTTGACAATAATGTATTTCAAGCTACATTCTACCTGAAGGAAACTGTCTATATATAAAGTTTCTGCTTTAGGGTTTCATTTCTCTTTGAATTTTAATTTTCCTTTTTAAATGCCTCCCATACTTGAGTTTTGGGGATGATTTAGTATGTATAGGTTATGTAGAAAATTAGGTTAAGTGATTTACCATGCTGGCATCACCAATAAACTGCAAATATTTATGAGTTTTAAATGTTGGGGAAAGGAAAATCCTAAGAATTTTGCCAAGATAATTGAATATAAAAAAGCCAACTACATACTTCAGGCATCTTAAGTTGAAAGACTTTTGGGATAAGCAAGAGGAGACATAATGAGGCAAGACTGTGACAGATTTGATTTCTAGAATATGAAAGCTCTGCTTTCTTCATGCTCATTGTAAAGTATTCTAGCTGCTCCTTTGGTTTTGAATGGGGTCTCCTCTGATGTGGGAGCTGAGGCATAGGAAGACTGTTAGCATGGATTACTGAGCTGTATTTCAAGCGGGCCCGGCCCTCTGTCAGCATTCCTATACCAGTGCTGTTTTGAGTGGAATAGGTCCCACTATACAGTAAGAATTGGAAGGAGATACAGTGACTCCAAATTGAGAAAATAGAATCAGAGAAAAGTCACTTTAAGGAAAGTGGAAAACGTTTGTCAGCTGGCTTCTAATGGTAAACTCTCACTTTGAAATATCAGCTCTAAATTTAAAATTCTCAAGGGCGACTGACTTTTTCTACCTAATGTGTGTGTGTGTATTCTTTTTATCTGACAATTGTGTTTCCTAATACTAATCATTGTGGTTTAGACTGGGATAGTTGATTTTAAAATAGCTATAAAATGCTTTAATTTTAAATTGGTTTAGTGAGAAGTCTTTATAGACAACTCTGGGTGCTTAGTAAATATTTTATTTGCTCAAACAAAAGGCACCATTTCCTACCCTCTAATGCTGTGCTGTCCAATAGAAATATGATACAAACAACAAAGGTAATTTTTATTGGGCTAAATTTTCTATATTTAACTTCATATATCAAATATTATTTTAACATGTAATCTATATAGCACTCTTAATGAAATATTTTACATTCTTTTGTCATGCTAAGTCTTCAAAATCTTGTGTATATTTTACTGCATTTGCAGTGTTCAAGAGCTCTGTGGAGCTGGTGGCTATTGATTATACAGCACAGCTATCCCAGATTATCATAAGCTTTTGTAGTTCTTGACTAAATTCTGAACAGTAAGGACTTCCATTGTTTCTTTTCCCTCAGGTCCCTTGGCTTCTGTATTTACACCTCTACATAATTGGCAGCTCTCTTATGCTTCCATTTTCTGGGCTGTCAAGTCTAATCCTTCTTTGTTCCTCTGCTGTCACTTTTGTGGCCTTGAAAATGTGTCCTGGGAGTATGGGTAACACAGAAAAACACTGTGGTTCTGGAAATAACGTTATCAGAATGGATATTGCTGTCAAGTCAAAGGAAGACTAGCATTTGACTCCACTGTATATACATGTCCTGCCACTTTCTCTTTTTTAATATTTCTTATTGATTTTAGAGAGGAAAGGAATCTAACCGTGACCTCCTGGTTCAAAGATTGATGCTCAACCACTGAGTCACACTGGCTGGGTCTGCTACTTTCTTGATAAGAGATTATGATTTGAAGATCTTTTTCATACATAAACCGGGAAGAGGGAGATGTTGAAATGAATACTTCTCCCATAAACGCAGTTCTTAGAGAAATGATAACTAAAAATCTAGTCTATTGAACAGCATTAAGTGTTCGCCTGCAAGTTTCAACAGTTATTTTATTACTTATGTACAAATAAGCATAATATAACATAGTTAATGACCCAGTTTTTCAGAGGTTAGAGACTGACAGTATAGAAGCCAAATGTTTGCTTTGAGATCAGGGCTGATACATTTATCAGAAAAGTATTTTGTATTTTGGTTTCTCCTTGAGAAGGATTTTATCTACTTTGATTGCTAGAACTGTAATAAGACATTGATTTATTCATCTCTTTAAGGAAGTTTTTTTTAAATACCAAATACACGTCAGGAGATATTCTAGGCATTCATTCTCAGGAGATATGAACCCGGCCATCATTCCCCTTATAGTTTTGTTGGGAGACCACCAATAGTCCTCCACAGAGACACCTGTGAGAATCTCCTTACAACAGTTTAGAAAAATTTAAAATGAGAATGTTAAAAATCTCAGTTTTTATTTACTTATTTTTTTCAGTGAGCTGTTGATCTGATTCAAGCTGTGTCTTTGCCACATTGTCATCTGGATGTGCAAATGTGTTGTAAAACCAGCAGAATTTTTCAGGATTACCCTGAAAAATGATCATGTTTGGCATATTGTAGGCATGACGGCAGTATCCATTTTCAAGTGCTTTCCAAGTGCTGATTGTCCATTTCAAAGGCTTTCCCCTTGTGATTTAAGATCATTAATGAGCCTGTGGCCTATGCAGCGGTTCTCAGAATGAAAATTTTAGTTTTCTATCAGAAGAGCTCTTCCAGATACTGGGTCTGAAAACTTCTCAGTAAGTCCTAATTCAGAAGTTGGAAGCATTTATTTTCTGTTGTCTAACAGGAGCAGACCATGAAGCTGGTTGAGAGTTCAGGCTGTCCAGCTTTGGATTGTCCGGAGTCTCAGCAGATCACCTTGTCTCATAGCTGTTGCAAAGTTTGTAAAGGTAAGACGACTTTTTTGTAAAGAAGGTTTATGCGTATGCGTCACCCTAGGAGGCTTTTTCAACCGAGATGAAAGACACATTTTTATAAGCAAGTTATTTCTAAAGACTAGTAGTATTTCCCTAAATGTGTTCCTGATTTGGCACACAGTAGATAGTCATGAGGTAGTTATTATAGTAACTGAGTAAAATCAGAGTGCTTTCTACTCACTTGTCTCAGGCCCTGGATCTCCAAACTTCCCCCTGTGCCCTGGTCTGATTCAGCATGACGCTGCTGAAGAAATTTACACAACAGTGCTGACTCATTTTATGTTTGTTTGTTTGCTTCTCTTCAGTTTGTTCTTTTAACTGACTTAGCATGATTCCCATCTGCTTACTTCAGATCCCCCTCTTATCATTTCCATTCTCTTCACTCATAGGCTTCTATGCCACCAAGGAGAGAGAGGCCGTTAGACATGTTTTGCGTTGCTTCTGTGATGAATGGCCTAGGACCGATAAGTAGAAGGGATTTGGATTTTTAGTTCAATATAAGAAAACAGTGAATTTTACACTATTCAGATATGCAATGGGACACCTTAGGAGGAAGAGAGTTCCCCATTACTAATGATTCTTTTTTTAAAATATATTTTATTGTTTTTTTACAGAGGAAGGGATAGAGAGTTAGAAACATCAATGACAGAGAAACATCGATCAGCTGCCTCCCGCACACTCCCCACTGGGTATGTGCCCACAACCAAGGTACATGCCCCTGACAGGAACCAAACCTGGGACCCTTGAGTCCTCAGGCCGATGCTCTATCCACTGAGCCAAACCGGTTAGGCCTACTAATGATTCCTACACTAGATATTCTACTGTAGATTCAAGTATTAAACTAACGAATTGATTATATGGAACTTTTTATGATTCCTACCAATTATGAAATTATATGTACCTTCCTGTATTATCTTGAAATTTTATGTTTCTGAATCAATTTCCTTCATTGGACTATGCACCTTGAGGGCAGGGCTGGGTCTTTATATTCACCTTTATATCCTTAATGCCTAAAATCTAATATGGGATACAGTTGGTGTTAATAACTCCTGTAGTTGACACTATATAGCAAACTGCTCTCAATGAGCTACTAACACTTGATTGAATAAGGAATGGCCTTTATGCTAATGCAAAGGAAATCTTAAATAGAAAAAAGTAAAAAAGTAATATGTCATTTTGTTTCCTTTTAACCTAATCTATTAAAAATAGACATAAGATACCCCTTTCCCATTTTTAGCAGGGTGGTGCAGTTTTTTCTTTTTATTTCCTTCCTCCATCCATTCAATTATGAGTTTTAAAACCTCAATTCTGTGAAAGGCTCTTTGGGAATTTCAAAGTTGTTTAAGACCTGGTTTGCCCTTCAAGGAGCTTTAAGAGTAGCTCTCAGCAATGAAGGGACACTACCAAAAAGGACTGTAACCAAATGGACAAACAAGAAGGGTCATTAGAAGTTTCATCCTCGCAGCACCTAACTGGTGCCTTGCACAGAGCATGTGTGACATTTGATATGAATCAAGAGCTCATTCCAGTCACTTGATTTGAGAACTGGACAGTTATAGGAGCTATCCCAGTGCTTTTCAAGCTGAAATGTACATGCAAATAACCTAGGGATGTTATTAACATGCAGATTGTGACCCATAGATCTGGGGTCGGCCCAAGAATCTGCATTTGTAATAAGCTCCCGGGTGATGCTACTACTGGTCTGTGGGACCACATTTGCGTAGTTACCTGTTGCTGCATAAAAAAGTGGCCCCCAAAGCTCAGTGGCTTAAAACAAATACCCCTTTTATTATATCTTATAATATTGTGGGTCAGGACTTCAGAGAGGGGTTGGCCAGGACATTCTTCTGCTCCACATGGTGTTCACTGGGGTCACTCAGCTGGAAGTGGGGCTGGGGCGGAAGATTCTAGATGGCCTCACTATATGCTAGGCATGTCAGTAGCGATGACAGGAAGGCTGGGCACAGCCAGAACTCTTTCCTTTCCACATGATCTCAGGACGTCTCCCTGTGGTCTCTCCAGTAGGATAGTAGTCAGACTTCTTAAATGGCTACTGTTGGCTCTTAGAGGTTAGGTCTAGAATTGAAACAGCAGCACTTCTCCCATATTTCATTGGTCAGAGTAGTCATAGGACAGCCCAGGTTTAAGGGGAGGCGGAACGGAGCTAGCCACGATAGGAGTGCTGAAATTGTGTGGCTACCTTTAATCCACTGGTAGTGTGGAGGAGCTACTCAGATATTAGAGAGGTAAATAGTATAAAAATTAGCCAAGGTGGGCTAGGACGAGATTTGAATAAGAACCTGAGATAGGACCTTTGAGATGTCAAGAGAAGCTCCAGTCACATCCATTTCTTTTTAAAAGAGCCATGATATAAAATTTAAAAAGCAAGTTAGAAAATGAAAAACATAGCTACAAAAATTGTTATATTTAGCCCTAGCCGTTTTGGCTCAGTGGATAGAGCATCAGCCTAAGGATGACCAAAGGGTCCCAAGTTTGATTCTGGTCAAGGGCATATACCTTGGTTGCAGGCTCCTTCCCGGCTGGAGCCCTGGTCAAGGCTCTCGCAGGAGGCAACCTATTGATGTGTTTCTCCCACATCCATGTTTCTCTCCTTTTTTCCGTCTCTCTTCCATTCTCTCTAAAAATCAATGGAAAATATCCTCAGGTGAGGATTAACAAAAACAAACAAACAATAAATAAATAAAGGTGATTAAATGTTTAAAAATTATTATATTTAAATTGTTTATAGTTTTAAAAGTTAATGTGTTTGCACAGCACACTCAAAGCACAATGACAAAATATTCTGTGACCTATTAGTATACCCCCACCACCTGAGATTCTTATATAATAGGGATGAAATGGAGTTTTGGTATCACCATTAAAAAAAAAATCTGATAAATTCTCTTAAGCAGCCAGAATTAAGAACCACTGGCTTAGATAATACTGAAACTGAAATTGGACAAGTTAGCCCTTCTTGAAACATTTAGCGCAATTTATAATAAAGGTTGCTTCTATTTCTGACTTCAAATATACAACCAACTGAATTCTCCTGGCATTCTCTGACTTTTAAACTAAAAAAAAAGACAAGTTCTCTAGGCTTACATTTTGAGTCAACTCCTACACTTACGCTGTGACAAATTCATTGGTAATGAAATTGGCCTCCGGTTTCCAGGCCTCTCTGCCTAGTGCTAAAGATGCTGTGCTCACACCTGAGAAACTTGTTCAGCAAGAGTTAGTCAGTAGTCCCTGAGGGCAGAGCAGGAGATTAAAGTGTTGACCTTCCCACTAGGCTCTGCCAGTGACTGGAAGCCAAGCTGTGCACTGAAATGAGGCTCCAAATCTCCAGGCACCAACTCAAATCCAGCCAAGGCTGTCTTCTAGGTACCAGGCAGTTGGCTATCTTCTATAGTAGCATCTCAGAAGCAGTGCAGACTTGATGCGGGACTGTGACTTAATGTGATACAGTTTTCATATCTGCATTTTCCTTTTCCTCCCTTAGCAGCCCCTTTCTCTATGTGCAGCACCACCACGTGCTTTTTACTGGATACCCCACTTTAATTTGGCATTGACTTCACTGTGACTTATAATTATAAGTAGTAGGAACATTGATATGCAGAAGGCTGAGGGGGTGTAGATTGTTCTCTCCCAACTTCTGGATAACTCACAGTTTCCCACATTATTCAATTACACCTTTTGGATTCTTATTATCTTTATGTTACCAATAGCATTTAGTTAGTTTTTTATATCAGTTATTAGTCATTGTTGAAAGCTTTAGTTTCATTCCTAAGAAATGGTATCCAGGAAATAATGGGAATATTTGTTATTAGATTCATGTTTTTCTTATACACATGAAAAGAAATCCATTGCTGTTAGTACTTTTAAAAAAATGTTTGTCCAACAGATAACAGACTGATGGTTGCCAGAGGGGAAGGGAGTTGAGGGACTAGGTGAAAAAAGTGAAGAGATTAAAAGAACAAATTGGTAGTTACAATATAGCCACGGGAGATGTAAAGTACAGCATAGGGAATGTAGGTAAATAATATTGCAATAATTATGTATGATGCCAGGTGGGTATTGGAAATATCAGGGGGATCACTTTCTAATATATATGATTTTTCTAACCACAGCACTGTACACATGGAGTGAATACAAGAATATTGAATGTACTGTAATTGAAAAATAAAATTTAAGTTAAAAAACGCACAACACATCATCCACGCATATGAATCAAACTTTGGGAAAAATCAGGATTATCCATTGTCTTGCAAATAATACCTAAGTAAGTTTGTATTCTTTGAGGTGCAAAAGATAGAACACCTAATCCAACTGACTTAAGCAAACAATGGAACATGTGGCCCCAGTAAGCAGCTTGAATCAGATTGCAAATCCCACCCCTTTCTCTAGATGCATCTCTCAGTCTGTCTCCTCAGAGGTGGCTTTATCTTTAGGCTCTTTGTGTTCTCAGGTAGACTTCTGACATTCTCAGGCTCACATCATGATGATACCTAAGTAAGCAACAGAAAAGTTCAATATGCTCATGAGTTGGACAAAAGACCCAGAATTGAGTTTCCTCCATCTTTATTAGCCTGGACTGGATCATGTGCCCAGACCTGGAGAAATTACTGTTGCCAGGTCTGAGGAATGCCTTATCCTGTGGGGCAGCAGAGGCCATTTCCTTATGTGCACACAGGCTCATCCAGAGTACGACTAGCTTGGTTTTATTTTCTGAAAAGGAGGAATAGATGCTTGAAGCCAATAAATATTCACTTCAAAATCAGTGGATTATCTTTCTCCTGATTATTAAGTATAACCTTTGTTATATCTACATTGTTCTTATAGACTTTCGTATTCACCCTTCCCTTTTTATCCAGTTACACAGAAATGCATGCTAATATTTCATAAAACTACATTTAATAAAAGACACAGAACTTGATTTGAAAAGCTTACAAAAGGAATAGAAAACTTGATATCTTTGATGTTAAAATCCAAAGGGAGAAATGAAAGAAAGGCTAAATTGTATTATATTATTGATCCATCCATTTATAACTAATATTTGAATTTTCTTCTGTGATATGTATCTCAACAGATTTGTTTTATGGCTTATTAGTAATATCCTAATTGCTTTAATTATTAACAAATACCATACTATTATGCTTTTACATAGATGATCTCATTTGAATCTTACATTTTTGTGAGGAAGATATTATCCCAATTTTACAGGTGAGAAAAACTGAAGGTTTTAGGAAGGTTAATTAACTTGCATGGCTAATTGACACAGCCAGTAAGTGGTAGAGATACAAGTAAATCCAGGTTTTCCAGCCTAGCTTGTTTTGCTCAGTGGATAGAGCATTGGCCTGTGGATTGAAGGGTCCTTGGTTCAATTCTGGCCAAGGGCATGTGCCAGGTTGCAGGCTGGATCCCCAGTAGGGGGTGTACAGGAGGCAGTCAATCAATGATTCTCTCTCATCATTGTTGTTTCTCTCTCTCCCTCTCTCTTCCTTGCTGAAATCAATTATGTAGTCAGTGAATTTATTTGTTGAGAGAATAAATCAAAATAGCTATCTGACATTATCTAGAGTAAATTTGAATTTTATTGATGAAATTTTCAGTTTTCAAGTCTCTGGATTAATAAAAAAAAATACACTCTCTGATAAAAACTAAAGCACTCCCTAACTAAACCCAACCGTGAAAGTAGCATCACACTTATAGTTGTTATCTTATAGTTGTCATCTTGTAGCAATTAGACACTGCATGGTGAGGCTGTGTACAAGATTTGATGCTGAGATGAAGAGTCTCACCATTACTTAGGCAGAACAGGAATGGTCTATAATAGATTGGGTAGAATCTGAAATATGGGAGAAGAGAAAATGCGGCAGAGTGAGAAATGGAAAGATAGTTTTGAAAAAACATAAACTTACGAGAGGAAAATCTAAATATATTAGGAACTGTACCCGTTCTTAGTCCCAGCCCTCTACAAGTTATTGAAACATTGCAGTAAAAGTATGCACAGTTTAGCACTGTGTTGGAAGACAGTCTCCTAATTCTCTGTGTATCTAAGGAGGGGGGCTGTTTTTGTTTTGTTTCGTTTTTGTGACTTTCTTTTAATTTAGAATCAACATGAAGTGATTTCTTGGAGACTTTTCATTTTAGGTTGATGATATGCTGAGCTATTGGGATAGAGAATGGAGATGATTTTTTTATTTGAAATTATCCCCCCTCAGGTATTGTAAAAAGGCAATGGAACGTATTTTAAGAAATATGGTTTTAATCTATTTAAAGAAGAAGGTAATAAAAAGACCCTACAATAAAAAATTTTTCCTCTTAAAAATGAACTTTCTACTTCTAAATGTTTTAATCATGTGGATTTATATTGTGAAGAATCTTGGCAAGTGATTTCAATGCTGTGATTCACTATATACAGTAGTCCCTCCTTATCCATGGTTTCGGTTACTGGGGCCAACAGCAGTCCAAAAATATTAAATGGGAAATTCCAAAAATAAGCAATTCATAAATTTTAAATTGCACAGCGTTCTATGTAGCATGATGAATTCTCAATCCACACTGCTATGTCCTGCCCTGGGACATGGATCAGCCCTTTGTACAGTGTGCGAGCGCGCATGCACACACACACACACACACACACACACACACACACTGTACACATTACCCGCCTGTTAATCCCTTGGTAGCTGTCTTGATTATCAGATCAACAGACCCGGTATTGCTGTGCTTGTGTTCAAGTAACCCTTATTTTACTTAATAATGGCCCCAAAGCCATTCACATAACTTTTATTACAGTAAATGTTATATGTTATAATTGTTCTATTTTATTGTTGTTGTTAATCCCTTACTGTACCTAATTTTTAAATTAAACTTCATCATGAGTGTGTATATATAAGAAAAAAACATGAACATATGATGTATAGGGTTTGATACTATTCCGTGGATTTAGTCATCAACTGGGAGGGCTTTGAACATATCCTTCCCAGGATAAGGGGGGACTACTGTATTTTTGGGGGTCATCTTTAGGGATATGTTTTAATTCTGGGTGATATTTAGAGTAGTCATTATGGATACCAACTAATCAGAATGCACAGCAACCTTTTTGCTGTACCAGATATACCTGTTGGCTGTAGTATAGCTTAATCCACCCTTTTACTGAATCACTGCGTTTTATGGTAATTTGATTACAAATAAGGTAAGTCTATTTAGAACTTCCATCTTCACGATTTGCTCAGGTAAAGGTCTTTTCTTGGCTGTAGGCAGGTGAGTTTATTCTAGTTACATGCAATATATTCTTCTAGTCTTTTATACATGAACTGAAATTGTCATTCATTAAACAATGTATAACTAGAGAGATAACTTATGCATCAGGCAATTTGAAAATTGTTTGAATGATGTATAATCATGTAATTTCCATTAAGTATGGATTCCAGTGTTCAAGCTTTTCATTTCAGCATCTCAGATTATTTTTGAACAAGGGATTCACACAGGAAAAGGAGATCCTCAGAAATTGCACATGATTGGTGTCACTGTTTATAAAATTTTCCATTTTTCTTTCTTCTCATAAAGACTCTGGAATCTGTGAAATCTTTGTAATTGATAAAAACTTTCTTCTTCTTTTGAGTGGACATATTTTGCCTGGCAGATTTTGAGAGAAAATTAGATTGAAGTGGTGTAATTTTCACTTTTAAATAGGCTTTGAATTTTTTTTAAGGATACTGGCTGTCTGTTTCATTTCTTAAATACACAGTGTACCCATTTCATCTGACTTGAATTTTATTACCCATAGTTACTAATAATGTTCCACCACCAGTTCTCAGATCACTTTCTCACTGTATTATCTCCTGTGTTGTATATCTACATTTTGGACTCTAAGGATCTTTCTTGCAGGTAATTAGAATATTAGGGACTAGGTAGCATTTACAAAGACTGAAACAAGACATAGATAAACTTGAAATAGGAATTAATTGAGTTTACACAGAAAGAAAAAGTTTTTTTTGTTTGTTTTTTAAACATTTTAACTGGTGGGATTTTAATATATATTTTATTGATTTTACAGAGAGGAAGGGAGAGGGATAGAGAGTTAGAAACATCGATGACAGAGAAACATCGATCAGCTGCCTCCTGCACACTCTCCACTGGGGATGTGCCCGCAACCAAGGTACATGCCCTTGACCGGAATTGAAGCCGGGACCCTTGAGTCCGCAGGCCGATGCTCTATCCACTGAGCCAAACCGGTTAGGGCAGAAAGAAAAAGTTTTTAGTACACATAGCATGTGGTTCTGTAAACACTGGATAAAGATATTACTTTAAAAATCATGTGGGGAAAAATTGCTTCTAAATCAAAAGGAATTATGAAGTAGATGGGGTTTATTGGCTTTGTCATGGTTCATTTACCTCCATAAGTTCCTTTTTTCTTGTAGGTTATGACTTTTGTTCTGAAAGGCATAACTGCATGGAGAATTCTGTCTGCAGAAATCTGAATGACAGGGCTGTCTGCAGCTGTCGAGATGGTTTTAGGGCCCTTCGAGAGGACAACGCCTACTGTGAAGGTAATCCTGGTGACGATTTGTAGCTCAGATGGATAAGTTTCCTAAGATTACTGCATGCCAAATTTATTAATTTCCCAGGTTGTCAAGTTGATGGGCCCATTAAAAGTGGTGAATTTAATTTGAAGCATATTAATCAGCTAAAAGTAATTTATCTTTCAAATTAAAGTTTTTCAGCTATCTGCTATATGTCAGACTAATAAGTTAATATGGCTGGTTTCTTTAATGAGAACAATACTCCCACTGTGAAATTGCCTTCTTTTTTTTCTTCATAATTAGATGTTCAGGTAGTTCACATATTGACATATGATAACTGTGGCTTGCAGTTAGAATTGCAGGCGGATTTTTCCAGACAATGTTGTGTAACAAAGGCAATCAATTAACCGGAAGATAAAGTGCCCACTTCTATTTCTGTTTGCTAACGTAAGTCATCTCAGTAGTTGTACCGATGCTTTGTGGTATTTAGTAAATAGCTCCAATGGAATAAATGGTTCCCTAGTTATTTTTAAAAATCTCAACTAATACCCAAAGTAGTTTATTCTCTCATGGAAACAATCCAAATACAGTGAGGAAGTCCTTGGCATTCATAAATACTGTGGCTTTAACTATTCATGAAGTATCTAGAAGTGCTTGAGATGGAGTAATTTATTATTTGCCTGAGGCACAGATGTGAATCATTCTCACTAACTGTGTGTCTAGCCAGTGGGTCTTGAAAGGAAGAACACTGATACAGTGGGTTTGGGCCTTTGGAGTGTTCTAGACTTGCCCTTTCCAAATGTCAAAAATGTGCCATTGGTCCTTGGAGATGGAAAACCTCCAAAGTATAAACATTTAACCTTTGCTTAGCTACACAGTGATTTATTGGCTGTTGGGAAACCAATTTCTATTGTTTCCTTTAGCTTTCAATAGATTTTTTTTCTTGCCTTAGAAGTCAGTGTTTATTTGTTAAATTGACATTTTTCTCCAAAGTATTCCTTTAAATCAGTGATGGCGAACCTTTTGAGCTCGGCATGTCAGCATTTTGAAAAACCCTAACTTAACTCTGGTGCCGTGTCACATATAGAATTTTTTTGATATCTGCAACCATAGTAAAACAAAGACTTATATTTTTGATATTTATTTTATATATTTAAATGCCATTTAACAAAAAAAATCAACCAAAAAAATGAGTTCGCGTGTCACCTCTGACACGCATGTCATAGGTTTGCCATCACTGCTTTAAATGCTTCTGAATCAGTTCTAAATACACTATTCCTTTTTTGCCTAAGGAAGGACATATGGCTTCCCTTCCCCATTCATAATGAAGATTTATTTAAAATTCCTCATTTTGAAAGGTTATATATAAGAAATGTATTTAAAGTTACTTAGTAAAATAATGTATTTTAATTACAATATTTAAGATTTCTAATATGTAATAAGCCCCACTGATACTGTTAATATGTATAATATGAAACCACATGATACAAATTCATGCGATACCTCTTTTTGAAACTTACTTTTATGATAATTATTTTTTATTTTAAGCTGCTGCTTTTGTTGTTGTTAACTATATTCAACTCATGTAATAAGTACTTAGTGAGCACCCGCTTGCTGTACCCCAACCATTTTTCTAAGACTGGATGGGAAAATGGTGAATAAGTCTCATACATTTCCTGTGCTCAGGAGCTTACATTCTGTGGGGGGAAGGGTGGAGGGGAGCAGAGACTATGTGAGTAACTCCTGATACAGAGTAGGCAATTCCAGGTAGCGATAAGTAATAGGAAGAAAAGGAAACAGGATGGTGTGATAGAGAGTGACTGGGTAGTAATTTAGGTAGGATGGTCAGGGATAGCCTCTGAGGCTGGAGGAGGGAAGGTTGACAGTTGACTTGAAACTTGATGATAAGGAAGCAACATTGAAAGGTCTAGAACAGAGCATTCCCACAAGAAGAAATAGAAGGTAAAAAGACCCTAAGTAGGAACCAGCTTGGCTGTTCTAGAAACAGAAAGAAGGATAATGTGATGAAGCAGACAAGTCAGAGGAGAGGCAGTTAAGAATTAGGCAGGGTCAAGACAATGTCAAGAGGACTCTAAGGAGGGGAATGACATGCTCAAACTTGGAAGGACAGTTCTGCCTGCAATGTGTTCGATGAAATGTTGGGTTGGATGTGGTGGCGAGAACAGAAGTGCCCACAGGAAGACTGGTTGGAAGGCTACTGCAGGAGTCTAGGCAAAGATGTTGGTGGCCCGGATTGAGAAAGTGATAAGGGAGAGAAGGAGGAGGGAGGATATTCATGGTAGAGCCATCTGGAATGGATCAGACTAAAAAATGGTTTGGAAATTGTTACATCATATGTATTGGTTATTTAAGGATGTAATCTTCAAAATTTAAGAAAGTGATGGAAAAACTTGGTTTATTATGGAGATATTGAATTTTTTATACATGAAGACATTTAATATTATATCTTCTGTTACTCATGTTAACAGGCTTTGTAGTCTTCTGATCAAATTTGGTTTTATTTTGTTATTGTTATTGCTAACTTTAAGGATGTTTTGACTTCTTAGAAGCAACATTTGAAAAAACGTTATGCAATTGCATGTGCTGTCTATCAGCTGGTCTTATAGAGTTCTGGTCCTCTAAGAAATATGCCTTTTCATTATATACAAAAATGAGCAAGTGGTAATTTGCAAGTAATGTACATTTTACTGAATCCGTGGGGTTGTTTAATTGAAATGATTGATTTTTACTGTTTACTTGATCCGTGTTAAGATAACACTGGAAACATTGAAATTCATTTATTCATTTGACACATATACATTGAATACCTACTTTGTTCAAGGCCAGGCTAGAGGTGAAACAGTAAATAAGATATAATAATGACTGATATTCTTTTAGGCAAGAAAGATAATAAATAGGTCATTACACCAAAGGACATTGAATTGCACATGCGGCAAATGCCCTGGAAGAGAAACAGGTTAACAGGGGTGTGATCTGGGTGGGTGGTAGTGCTTGAAGAAAAGATGTTTTTGTTTTTTGGTTTTCTGAAATCTGAGGAGTAAGTAAAAATCAGCCAGGCACATAAGTAAGGGTGGGAAAGAGGGGAATTTCCTAGGAGCAATAATCAGCGTGTCTAAAGGCCTCTAGGTGGAGAGAAGGACTTTGTAAGAACTGACAGATGGCAGAGAGCAAGGGAGAGGTGCCTGATGAGACTGAAGGTGGGAAGCAGGTAATTAAAGGGCACAATAAAGACTGAGGTTTCCTGATAAGAACAAGGGGAAGCCAATGACAGGTTTTAAGCAGAGAGGTGCCATGATCATATTGTGAAGGCAGAGATCAGGTTGATGTGCCTATAAGCCAAGGAACACCAAAGATTTCTAGCAAAACATCAAAGTTAAGCAAGAGGCATGGAACAAATTCTCCTTCACAGCCCTCAGAAAGAACCAGCCCTCGAACCCCCTGATTTCAGACCATTAGCCTATAGATTTGTGAGACAAATTTCTGTTGCTATGGCCACCAGTTTGTGGTACTTCATGATAGCCCTAGCAAACGAGTGCAATCTGAAAGAAATACTTTTTGCTTCTTGGTTTAACCATCCATGATTTAATTATCCTCCTGGACTGCTTAATTTTAATTTTTTCCTTGAAAATTTTCTTGATAGATTAAGTGCACATAGATTTAATTTCTCAAATCAAATTTTAAATTTTGTCTGACTGAAGAATTAATACCTTGTCCTGTATTGTCCAATTGTTATATATATAATTATGTACTATATTATTTATTAAGGGTTTCACATATATATATTGTTATATATTTCTCCCACCTATAATATAAGTTTCTTGCCATCATAGATTGTTTATTTTTCTTGAATTGTTCCTAACTTCTAAAATAGAGAGAGACAAGTAGAGTTTAAGATACATTTGTTTATGGTACTTGTCTTTCTCTGACTGGCTTGTTTCATTTAGCATAATGTTCTCCAGGTCCATCCATTGCAAATGGTAAAATTTTCTTCCTTTTGACAGCTGAGTAGTATTTCATTGTGTAAATGTACCGTAGCCATTTTAAAGTACCTTATGATTTCACTCATATATAGAATTCAATGAACAAAGTGAACAAACAAGCAAAATAGAGACAGAATCATACATTGAGAGCAGGTAGACAGCTCTGGTGGTGGAGGGTGGTGGTGGGGATGGAGGGGTTGAACAAAAAAGAAAAAAAAGAGAAATAACTTATAGACAGGGACAACAGTGTGGTGGGGGGCAGGGGATGGAGGTGGAAGAGGGTATAGGGGAATAAATGGTGATGGGAAATAAATAAGTTTTGCAACTAAAAAAAAAGATATGTTTGTTTATTGATTGTTTGAAATGCTTAGATATGCTGAACAGATGGGTTCCTTTAGGCTACCGAACCACCAAAGAATTATTGAGGACAAGCATTGAACTTAGTGAATGAGCTGATATTGTGTAAAAACGTCTAATTGCCATATTGTTTTTTATAGCTAAAAAGGGATTCAGTTGTTTTAAACTGGTATGTATTGGCCTTAAAATTTATTTTGAGTAGTACAAAAAAAGGAATTTATTCATTTATAACAGTCATTATTTATTAAATTATATGTATACCGATAAATGGCATGCATAGTAAAAGGATCACAATACCTATTTTATTCTTTTTTAATCCATTGTATCAAAAGAAATATTGTCTCCTCCTATCTCATTTCTGTCTTTTTAATGCAGTCCATTAGCTAATGATATCTCGTCTACCTTTTTTCTTGTTCTGAATTTCAAGATTCTATCTAGCCCATGTAGTAATGTGAATATAGCTCTTAATGGAAACATGCAATTTCTCTGCTTCTATTTTGATTCTCCTGTCCTGCTATTGTTTGTCAATAAGGCTATAATGAAAAATACCACCAATTTCTAATAATCAAATATTTCTTTTAGAGGTATTTAAAATGCCTTTTACATTCATCTTATTTCATCCAGCAATCCTATGATGGAGACATGATTAGAATCTCCTGTTTTGTGGTTCAGAAAGCTGGAGAGCTTGGAAATGAAATGATTTGCCCCAAATCATTTATCGAGACAATAAACAGTAAACCCAGGGTTCAAATTTATGGCATCTATCTTTAAATTAGATGTTTTAAAATGTTTACTACTTTTAATTTACTCATTATATAATTAAGCTAATTCTTGATTTGATAAATAAAAGCTGTATGCAGATTTTTCTTTAGACAAACATTTTTTTAAAGCGGTTAATGGGCTTCAAAAATTGAATGTTTCTGAAAAGAAAAAGAAAAAAAATCTCTCTAGTCCATCCAGAAAGCATCTCAATGGCATTACAGAAACTGTAATGAGCTTAGCCCATGATAAATAACCCACACAGGAAGACTATAGGAAAACACACTTGCTCTCTCTTTCCCTCCTGTCCTTTCCCTCCCTCCCTCCCTCCTTGTCTCCATCCCACCCTTTGTCCTTGTCCTTCCTCCCTTCCACTCATCTCCCTACCTCCTACTCCTCTCATTCTCTCTCTCTCTCTCTACCAATTAGTTTAGTGATGAATTCCTGATGTAGCCAGTATCTGCATATAATTAACTATGGAATACAGGGCTAATCTGAGAGGATTTCTTCAAGACTAAGATGAGTAATAGCCTTACAGAGTTGCCCCAAGAGATATGAAGGGAAGAATGTGGAATGAGTTCAGTTTTTTTTTTAAATTCTAAACCCAGCAAACAAGTCCCCCCCTGGAGCTCATGGGAGGCATGTTTAACAGAGTGGGGATAAATAACCAGAGGACAGAGCCCTGTGGGATTAATTAGGGAATTCTAGCAGACACTGTAGCTTTTCAAAACTATGGTTAATGATGCACTCTAGGTGGTGTGTTATGGTAGAGTGTCTTAAATTTAAAAAGTCCAAGGTTGCTGTATTAATGAGGGTTCTCCAGAAAAACAGAGCCATAAGGACATACAGCACTTTCCCCTTTGCTGCAGTTTCATTTTTCATGGTTTCAGTTACCCAGAGTCAACCATGGTTGGAAAATATTAAATGGGAAATTCCAGAAAGAAACAATTTATACATTTTATATTGAGCCCCATCCTGAGTAGTGTGATGAAATCCCTCGGTGTCCTGCCCTGGACATGAGTCATCCCTTTGTCCAGCACCTGCCCATTTAGTCACTTCGTAGTTGTCTGGGTTCCATATCTATTGTCATGGCGTTGCAGTGCTTGTGTTCAAGTAACCCTTATCCTATATAATAAAAGCCTAATATGCTAAGTGTGCGGTCGTCAGTTCAACCAATCAAAGCATACTATGCTAATGATATGCTAAGGCCGCTCAACTGCTTGCTATGATGTGCACTGACCACTGGGGCAGACACTCCAACTGGGAGGTTGGCTTGCTGCTGGGGTCCAGCCGATTGGGACTGAAGATGGGCCGGACACACCCTGGAGCCCTCCCATGGTCCCTCCCCAGCTGGCCAACCTCCCACATTCCTCCCTGGCCCTGATTGTGCACCAGTGGGGTCCCTCGGCCTGGCCTACACCCTCTCGCAATCGAGGACCCCTCAGGGGATGTTGGAGAGCTGGTTTTGGCCTGATCCAGCAGACCAGGCCAAGGGACCCCACTGGTGCATGAATTTGTGCACCTGGCCTCTAGTTTTACTTAATAATGACCCCAAAGTACAAGTTTAAGATGCTGGCAATTCAGATATGTCAAAGAGAAGCTGTAAAGTACTTACTCTAATGTGAAAGGTGAAAGTTCTTAAACTAATAAGAAAAGGGAAAAAAAATTGTATGCCCAGGTTGCTAAGAACAAATCTTTTATCTGTGAATTGCCTAATTTATAAGTTAAACTTTATCACAGATATATGTGTATAGGTACTGTCTGTGATTTCAGGAATTCACTGGGGGTCTTGGAACATATCACCCACAGATAAAGGGAACTACTGTATATCCTATCTCATAAAGAGGGAGTGTGCAAATTGACCGTCATGCCATCACAAAGATGGCAGTGCCCATAGCCACAAGATGGTGGTGCCCAGTCTCCTCAGTCCTGCCAGAGTCCCCCAGTCCTTTCAGCCCTGCCAGGGGGGTGGCAGGCGCATGGTGTGGCCAGACCCGCCTTCAGCCCCCCAGCTGCCCAGGGCCAGCCCGAGGCGCAGGCAAGCCTCGGATGTCGGCTGCCCAGCCAATGCCCGCGGGGTGCAGACAAGCCTTGGGTTGTGGCTGCTCAGCCGCCCAGGGCTTCCCGAGGCTCAGGTAACCAGGGCCAGCCGAGGCTTGCACTGCCGGCAGGGCCAGCAGCAGAGGTGTGATGGGGGTGTCTCTTTCTCCTGATCACCGGGTCACCTCCTGCCCCTGAGGGCTCCCAGACTGTGAGAGGGAGCAGGCCAGGCTGAGGGACCCCGCCCCCCCTCCAGTGCATGAGTTTTCATGCACCGGGCCTCTAGTAGATAGATGGAGATATAGAAATGGAAATAGATGATAGATAGATGATGATAGATAGATAGATAGATAGATAGATAGATAGATAGATAGATAATAAGAACTGGGTTTATGTGATTGTGGAGGCTGAGAAGTCCCATGATTTACAGTCAGCAGGATTCCCAGGAGAGCCAGTGATATAATTTCAGCAAAGTCCAAAGACCTGAGAATCAGGAGAGCTCATGGTGTAAGTTCCAGCCCAAGGACAGGGCAAGAACAATGTCCCAGCTGATCAGGCAGTTTCCCTCTTACTCAGACCTTTTGTTCTATTCAGGTTTTGGACTGATTGGATGGGACTCACCCACTTTAGGGAGGGCAATCTGCTTTACTCAGCCTACCAACTTAAATGTTAATCTCATCCAGAAGCACCCTCATAGACACACCCAGAATGAGGTCTGACCAAATGCTTTGCTACCCCATGGCCTCGTCAAGTTGACATATGAAATCACCATCATAGTCACAAGTTAAGAAAGAGGCATAGGCCCAGCTGGCATGGCTCAGTGATTGAGTGTCAACCTATGAACCAGGAGGTTGTGGTTCGATTTCCGTTCAGGGCACATGCCCGGGTTGTGGGCTCGATCCCCAGTGGGGGTGTGCAGGAGGCAGCCAATCAATGATTCTCTCTCATCATTGATATTTCTATCTCTCTCCCTTCTTCTCTGAAATCAATTTAAAAAGAAAGAAAGAGGTTCTCATGCAAAGAAAGTTGAAGAAATCAAGGTTACCCATATACTATTCTTTTGAAACAAAACATCGTAGTTGTGTGACTTTCATGATCAGCTGATTTCTCCTCCCCACCCCAAAGAATGCATTCCTCTAGAATATACTCATAGAAGTCTGTGGGAGTTTATGATCACTTCAGATGATGAATAGAAAAGAAATCATAAATCAGTCATCAATTAATGATACATCTGTGTATTAAATAGGGTTAAGAACAAGCACTTTTTTTTCTCTCTGAGATGGATCCATAGGCTCTTCTTGGAATTTTGACTTATGATTGGCTTCTATCATTAGACTTCACATAGAGAATCTTTGTTCAGCATTCATTGATTCACAGTATTTGTTGAGTATATACTATATGCTAGGCCTTGAGTGCGTACTGGTGACACAGCCATGAGCAAAACCAATTAAGCACTTGCTCTCATGGAGCTGACTTTCTACTGAAGGTGACATTTAAAGTCAATGCCCATTTTCTAGACACAGAGAGAAATGAGAATTGTGATTGATGTTTTTGTGCTTTGTTAAAATTGCTAGTCCTGGTCCTCATACTCTTTTGGGAGTTTTTAGGACCTTAGTACTCAGCGTGCTCGTCTAAGAAGAATCAGCAATATAGGTCATCACATCTGAGAGCTGGTTAGAAACACAGGATCTCAAGCTTTGTCTCAGACCTACTGAATCAGAATCCGCATGTTAACAAGAACTCCAGGTGATTCTTACACCTCAGAAAATGTGAAGGGCCCTGGGATAAGGCCTAGCATTTATCAATTTATCATCTTAATGATTTGGTAGCTATCCAGTGTTTCTCCGCCATATGCTCACGTGGAGAGGAATTTCAGTGTTCACAGTCTCAGTTTATTTTTGTCAAGATACAGTGTGGTGTCCTCAATCTGGTTTCTTAGAGTGTGATTCAAGCTGCATCAACATCACCCAAGGAGCCTGCTGAAAATGCATATTCCTGGGTGCAACCTTAATTTTCCTTAGGGAAGTCAAGATTGGGTCTCAAAAATCTGTATTTTTACAAGCTTCACAGGTGATTGTGTACATTAAATTTGGAAAAAGA
The DNA here is from genome assembly GCF_028538775.1 of Myotis yumanensis. NCBI lineage: Eukaryota > Metazoa > Chordata > Mammalia > Chiroptera > Vespertilionidae > Myotis > Myotis yumanensis. The sequence goes on from NW_027223754.1 coordinate 169,152,572, forward strand.
CTATTCTAATTTTATATTGACATCCTTCTAGGGATGAATTTTCAAAAATTGTTTTCTTTTTTTTAGTTTTTAGTTAATGTGCTTCTGTCTAGAAGGTGAATTGTTGAGCCTGTTCGGTCATATAATCCTGTGTATCACAGTGGCATTGATTTAAACCAGGGTTTCCCAGTCTTGGCCCTATTCACATTTTGGGCTGGAGAATTCATGCTGTGCTGCCCTGTGCATTTTAGGACGTTTCGCCTCCCTGGCCTCTGCCCACCAGATGCCAGTAGCACACCTGTGTCCACCTCCCCGCCTCCCCGCCTCCCACCCCCGTTGTGATCATGAAAATGTCTTCAGACATTGTCAAATTTTCTCCTGGAGGGCAAAATTGTTTCTAGTTGAGAAACATTGGTATAAGCTAACTAAAGAATAAAAACATGGTTAAATGGCATATTTGCATCACCCATGGACACAGACAATAGGGTGGTGAAGACCTGGGGTGGGGGGTTGGGGTGGGCTAGAAGAGGTCAATGGGGGAAAAAGGGGACATATGTAATAATTTCAACAATAAAGATTTTTTTTAAAATTAAAAAAATAAATATCACCTGATTAAAAAACTAAAAACATAGCTACACGTGAGCATGACACCTACCCCCAGTGTCTGTTTATATTATTTGATTGTCTTTAGGGATTTTGGTTTCATGCCAAGAATGAAGAGAAGTTTGTGTACAAGCGTGTAAGGACTGCTTGGGCCTTTGGGCTGGTTTTCACATTGAGTGATGGGAGAGACATAAGGTGATGATGGGGAAGAGGATAACCTCTTATATTTAGGATTAGTGGCCCAGTGCACAGATTCGTGCACATTGAAAGGAAATTAATTAGAAGGTGGCTGGCGGGGTGGGACTGGGCAAGAGGGGCCGGACATGCCCTGGAGCCAACATCCCACAGTCCCTCCCTGGCCAGCTGCACCGGGGGCGGAGCTGCGACTCAAGGGCGTCTGCAGAGTGACCCTGGCAGGTGGGGACCCTCAGCCTGGCCTGTGGGGATTGGACCAAAACCGGCTCTCCAACATCCCCTGAGGGGTCCTGGAGTGTGAGAGGGCGCTCTGCAAAGTCGCTGTAGCTCGACAGCTCCTGCGTTGAGTGTCTGCCCCCTGGTGGTCAGTGCGTGTCATACCTACCAGAAACCCCTGTCAGTCTGTCGTTTAGCCTTTTGTATATATAGATAGAAACAAGGCTTCCATAGGGCATAGGTCCCAAAGAACAAAACAAAATTAGGTAGGGCTTTTTTTTTTTTTTTTCTATTTTTGAGTAGCTCTGGACTTGCTGGGAAGACTGGAGATAATGCAGCATGGTGATGTCTCAGAGTTTTGTAGCTTTGGGGAAGGGAGCTTCTTTGAAAGGGACAAAAAGAGGGACACAGAGCTATGTACTAGCTTTAGCAGAGACTCAGAGAACATGGAGAAGGCTCAGGGGATGCCCAGGGACAGGGTAGTGGGTTGTGATGGTAAGTGTGTGTTGATGTATTCCTGAGCCTGGAGAAACGCCCAGGGTACACTCAGAAGTAGCTGGGGAGATGTTGAAGGGAGGCCTCAGATTCATCAGCAGCCAAGGACATTTGTGTCCATACCCTATAGCATTATTGACTTTCTGGCATGATCTTGAGTTTTCTTTGTCCTACCATGCTCACCAAATTGCTTGCCTTTGCATGTCTTTGTAGTATGATATGATGGAAACACTGTCTGACAGTGCTAAATAAGCATTTATAATTACTACCCATTGCTAGTCCATTGTTTCAATGCTGAAAAGCAGATCAGAACAAGTACTTAATTTGTTTGTATATATTCCCTGTGCACAAAGAGTCGTTCTGGTACCTAGGTGGATACTTTGTAGATTTATATGTGCAACCGCCTGCCATTATTTTTTAAAATACACGTCAGAAGAAATTTTGGGATTTAATAGGCAAATTAATGTAAATTATTTAATCGATCAAATAAAAATCTTTCCATTTTTGACAAATGGGGGAAGTTCTGATGTTATGGAAAGAACATTACACAAAAGATTTGAATTTTATTCTTACCTCTGCTATTTTACTAACTGGGAATTTGTGCAAATTAATATCTCTGAGCCTCAGTCTCCTCACTTATTAAATGGGGAGAATGTGTCTCATGAGGTTGATGGAGAGTAGAGGATAAATGAGATTAAGTATGTGAAAATGCCTTCCAGAAAAATAAATCCTTTGTAAAAATTTGTGGTTAAACTTGTGTTTCTTAGATATATTTATTACTACCAGTATATCAGTCAATTAATGCAACATGCATTTATTTTTGGAACTAAGATATTACACCATTAATATATTGAAAACTTTAGCTAACAATATACTTAGGGTCCATATAATAATATTATTTTCTATTTTAAGCCAATTATAATAAGATCTCTGACTACTTCAGTAACTAAGTTACCATGGTTTATTTCCAGAACCAAATCACTTCATGCCTAATTCCTTTCTGGTCTGAATAATATTCTAACCAGTTCTTCGATATAGAGTAGGTATTATTTTTCCTCACTTGCAAATTATGTGATAAGATTTTAAATGTAACTATGGGATTTATGTTATTTTTCTATAAATGCATAACAGATTAAAATACTTGATAATTATATATGCATGTCCCTGTTTATTATTATCAGGGAGAAAATGTCTGCTTAGAATTAAACAATTCATTTTAAATTAATTGCAGGTGTCTTAGGTGAAGCAGCAGTTCATTATCATTTTTGCATTAGATAAATGAAAATTATTTCTCTCCCTGGAAAAGAATTAATTTGAAGTGAAAGGAGGCATCATTTTATTAAATTTTTTAATAATTTAATTGATGGAAAAAGTATTTTTATAACTCCATTAAGTTTAAGGTCAAGTATAACTTAAAGATTAAATTACAAATACCGGCTCTTGTCTTGCCTTCCAAGATTTCAAGTCATCCGTCCTAGTTATATTTGTTAAAAAGTGTTGAAGTCAATTTAACAAATGCTTGGCTTGAAATGAAGCACAACTATTAGGATTCCTTTTATCATTCTCTCCCTCCCTTTATGTATTCATTAGCTTTCAAAAAGAAGAACCAACTTCAATATAAAATAAGATTATCATGTGCATTAAGGACATCTGAAAAAAGGAATTGGAGATAGGCAGTAGGAGTTGGAGTATCATTAAGGGGAGGAAAACAATATAGCCAGAACTATATCAGGATTGCACAAATAAAACAATTCCAACGTTGATTCAATGGTCCTGACATGATGTTTGGGACCTGTTGGCATAGGTGATGCTGTGAAGGAAAATGAAATGGTATGGCCAAAGCATCCGACATTGGAGAAAATGTTAGTTTTATTATTAATATTATGAATAGAAACAAGAACAAGTTTTTAGGGGAAAACTTATTCCCCTGGGGATTGTGGGACAAACGAGACGAATGTGACAGAGAGGAATGAGAGATTTGAGTCACGTGATGGGGAAGGACTTGGCTTATTTAGGCAAATGACTATTCCTGAGCAATAATGAGCCCATGCATTTGGACCAGTGGTTCCCAAACTTATTTGGCCTACCGCCCCCTTTCCAGAAAAAATATTACTCAGCGCCCCCTGGAAATTAATTTTTTAAAAATTTTAATAGCAATTAAACAGAAAGATGTATGTATTAATGTTTCTACCTTTTTCGTAAAATATAGTAAAGAAAGGTGTAAATTGGAAACATTGAAGTTTGAAATTATGAAACTATTTATTGAACTCAGAATAGAAAGGTAATACAAAAAAAGTTAAAACAAATGCACCTGTGGCCATCATCGCTCCCTTGGATCACTGTAGCGCCCACCAGGGGGCGGTAGCGCCCACTTTGGGAATCACTGATTTGGACCATAGGAAGCTGGTGCTACATTGAATGAACATGAAACTTTGGTTAAGAGGCAAGCACATTATGGTACTAAATTACATCTCTTATTCATTGGTATGATATAAAAATAGATCCCTGGGATTTTATAGCCCTGACCAGTTTGGCTCAGTGGATCCCTGGGATTTTAATAATACACAAGAATATTTTTCCCTTTTATTCCATTTTAAATTTCCCTCAAGTAATTTTTTTCTTTAATATGAAGAATGTGCTCCCAAATATATTTTTACAAAGTGTTCATATCCTTAAATAAGAATGTGATGGTGAAGAAGTGGAATTGAAATTGTAGAACATGTGTTTGTTTATACTGAACTGTGAGGTTATACCGCCTAATCAACATTAAACATTGATTAACATTGGCAAATGTAGCAGTGCACCTCAGTCAGTGATTTATGTCTAAACAAGCCATTGGAAACTGGAGTGGCTCCATATCTTTCATGCAAACCCTGAAGTAATGTTTAGACTAATCTAATAACTCTGAATAGGCAGCAATTTGGATATTGTAATGAGTAAAACCCATGTTTTCTGGCAAAGTAAATATATATTTATTAAATTAGTTTTTAATATTTGAAAATACTAATCTGCCTTCTTGGAAAGAAGGCTATTCAACTTGATGAATTTTCAAATTCAACACGACAAGGCAATCTTTCAAATGAGCCTGTCTGTTCCTTAATTTCAAGCAAGTTGGATTCAGCCAAAACAGTTTACTAACTAGCCATGAATAAGCACTGACAAAAAGTGCAGAAGTAGAAACAGATGGAATCCCCGTGGCCCGGGGGTTAGGGAGATATTGTGGAGGAATTGGGACTTCATCTGAGTCTTGAGCAAATACAATTTGGATTGGCAGAGAAGATAAAGAGCAAGACATGTTTTGGAGTTTTTCTGCAACAGCAGGCTTTTATCCAGGAGTGTTCTTAGATTTAACTGCAAAGATAGGGACCAGATTGTGGAGTGGTTCTATTCTAGGTTTGCCAATCACGAGCTTACAGCAACCATTTGTGAAACTTCTTAACTTTGAACAGGTTCCTTGGCTGTGAGAAGGGGTCACTCTATCTGTTTTCTGCAGGTCATAGGGTTATTGTGAAAATTAACATGGCATACATATGAACATGCACTGTAAGAATCAAGTGCTATGGAAATGTCATGTGATAGATCTGTCCATGGTTAGCAACCTTAGCTGGGGACTATACTCTGCTTAAGTATTTTAGTATGCATCCCAGCTCAGTTTCCTCTTCTTTCCTACAATGCTTATTTCAAACATTTACCATTTCCTGTAAATCTTTGGTTCTACCCATTCTTCTGTTCTCAGAAGATACCTTCTTTACCAACAAAACATAAAACAGGAACAGTAACTTCCTCATCCTCCTGCTCCCATTACATAAACCCACATGCTTCACACTCACCCCTCCTTCCCTCTCCCTAGTGTCAGTGGAATAGATACCACTCCTCCTAGGAGTAATGGGTCCATCTGAGTACTGAATCCCATTTCTTCCTGTCTTCAGAGGAAACTTGCCATCTATTATCCTCTCAGCATCTTTCTATTCACTCCCTCCCATCAGCATTTTTTTTAATCCCCAAGGATATGATTTTTTTAAAATTGATATTTAGAGAGAGAGGAAGGGAGAGCAAGAGAAAGAAAAACATTGATATGAAAGTGAAACATCAATTGGTTGCCTCCTGCACGCACCTGACTGGGAATGGAACCCGAAACCTGGGTATGTGCCCTGACTGGGAAATAAAACCCATGACCTTTTGGTGTATGGGATGATGCTCCAACCAACTAAGCCACGTCAGCCAGCGCCCTCCAGTCAGCATTTAAATATGATCAAGTTTTCCCCTAAACCTCACATCTCCTTCTAGTTTTTGTGTTATTGCTCCTTTATAGCCACATTTTTTAAAGGTGTGATCTACTTTCAGTGTCTCCATTTCTTCAAGCTATGTGCTCTCTTTAACCCACTTCAGTCTAGATTTTTCATCTCATATCCCCTCCAAACTACTCTCACCAAGGTCACAGATAACTTCTAACTATATTGTTAAATCAGACATCTTTCATCTGTATCTTGCTTGACCTCTAGGCAGCAATTAATTCCATTGATCACTCCCTCCTTCAGACACTTATTTACCTTCTCTTCATGCTACTACATTGTATTGATCAGGGATCAGAGTTGCAAACAACAGAATTCACTCTTGCAATTTAAACAGAAAAGGAATATATTGAGGGATGTTAGGTGGCTCACAATATATATGGGAGGACAATTTAGATGATGTTCAACTAAGGCAACACCTATCACACATGGGCACAAATCCCGCTACCCTGGCCTCTTAGTGTTGACAACACAAGTCACACAAACATTGCATGCTTTTCACTGATGATGCCCAGGACTGGACTCCAGAAGCTAGGCCACTGCTACCACCCTCAGTGCTGACTGCTTTCTCCATCGCACCTGCTGGAAGATCTCACAGCCTTGCTTAGTCATGAGCTCTCTTCTGAGCTGGCTTTGCCTAAGTGCTCCTGACTGCAATCCTAGGTTCCAGGATTATGTCCTAGCTGCCAAGTACACTGAAAATTTCAGTTGTGACTTTTTTCTTGGGGAGATGGGGATTTCCTCAAATATAGAAGGTTTATTGAAAAGGTGGGAGTCGACCACTATTTTGACATTTGTCTGCTCTCAACACTCTTCTAATTTTGCTGCTACCTGCCTGAGCCATCTTTCTCAGTCTCCTTTCTTTAGTTGCCCCTTAAATGCTGAAGTTCCTCAGAGCTCCATCTTAATTTTTTCCTTCTCATTCTGCACCTTCTCCCTGGGTGATGTTGTGTAAGACCATGGTTTTAGTTGCATTCTCCGTGCTTAAGACTCCTAAATTTTGACCTCCAGTCCTATCCTCTCTCCTGAACTCCAGGCCCACAACTGCCTCTTGGACACTCCTACTTGGATATGCCATAAGCACCTCAAATTCAACACAGCTAAAACCATACTTCTCTGTCACCCACATATATTCCTCCCGTTCCCCACATTAGAGATCCACCCAGTTGTTAGGAAAGGAGGATGTTATCATTGGGAGCTTCCCTCCCTCATCTGTAGGTATCCAGTCAATCTGAAAGTGCAATCAATTGTAGATCCCATACATATATATTTTGAATCTGTCACACTCTCTGTATATTTAACTACAATATACTGTCCACAGATATAGGAATCCAGATTATTAAGTGAGCACTCTCCTAGCTTCCAGTTTTGCTCTTTTCTAATCCAGGTCTTGCTTAGCAACTCATGTCACCTCATTTGCCTACTTAACATTCTTCAGAGGTGAAGCCCAACACCGCGCGCCCCATGCATGTGCTTCTATGGGTGTAGAATATCTCTGGAAGATTGCACAGGAAATTGGTAACAGTGGTTGCTTCAGGGATTAGGAGTGGGAGAACTGAGTGGCTAAGAGTCAGACTTATTTTTATTGTGCATTCTATTGTGTCTGTAAAATTGTATTCCCTGTGCACATATGATGTATTAAAGATTGATTTAAAAAACTTTAATAGATTGCTGTTGATCATAAGATACTGTCAAACTCTTGTACATACTTTGTAAGATCACCGCACAGAGTAGCTCCTGCTTACTTCATTAGCCACATCAATTGTTTTGCTCTTCTTTGAATATATGAAATTCTCTCATTTTCTAGCATTTGCACATAGTTCCTTGTTTGAAATACTCTTTTCGTTCCCATCTCACCTGGCTAATTCTACTTCTCCCTAGTCCTCTGCTTAGGTGTCACGTCCTCCTTGAATTTTTACATTGCCATAAGACTAGCTTTGAAACTCTCACCCCCCTGCCCATGGCATTATTCTTATCAATCCCCCATAGTATTTTAATATTTTATTTTTAAAATCTATTTTTATTGATTTCAGAGAGAAAGGGAGAGCGAGAGAGAGATAGAAACATCAATGATGAGAGAGGATCATTGATTGGCTGCCTCCTGCACACTCCTCACTGGGGATCAAGCCCACAATCTGGGTATATGCATTGACCGGGAATTGAACTGAGACCTCTTGGTTCATATAGGTTGATGTTCAACCACTGAGCCATGCAGGCCGGGCTCCCATAACATTCTTAAAAGTATTATTTGCCTCTTTTGTCAGAAAGACCATAAGCTATACAAGGACAGATGCTACAGCTGTTTTATTCAAGGCTTTGCCATTGGTGTAAAAGTAAATATATTGGACATACTAGGAATTCAATGGATATTACTTACATGGATAAACTACTCCTGCTTTGTTTCCTCTGTTTCTTCGTTTTTCAAATTATCTCATCTGTTCCCAAAGGCATTATTTTTATGATCCACTCTCAACCTTGTCTAAGATTTTTCTTCTGCATGTTTCCATATATATTTTATTTTATTTTTACATATATTTTTATTGATTTCAGAGAGGAAGGAAGAGGGAGAGAGAGAAATAGAAACATCAATGAAGAAAAAGAATCATTGATTGGCTGCCTCCTGCACGTGTCCTACTGGGGATGTGTCCTTGACCAGAATTGAAACTGGGACCCTTCAGTCCAACTGGGCAAAACTGGCTAGGGATCCATATATATATTTAAATTCAGAAATTCCAAAGGTAGGAATAATATATTCTATTAATAGTACTAAAAAAACTGATATAGCTTTTACTCTTCTTGAAGAATGTACCATACAATTTACAATGAGTGAATTTTTAAAAATAAATGAAATAAATGTATGGTTAGTTTTTGAAATATCAAAAATCATATGTTTTAGTAACATGATAGATATAGTATTTGATACATAAAAATTAATATTTGGTAAACAAACTTATTAATGCCACTGACTTAAAAACATTGTTACTGGCAATTCCTTTAAATGTTAGCTTATTTGTAAATGACATTTTAATTTATTCTTTACTGATTTTTCACTGAGCAGCCTATTTACATTTGCTAATTTTTTATCTTTAAAAAATACTCTTATCTTCCCAAATGTTAGTCAAATTTTTTTTCCAAAATTTCATTTCTCAGAACTTAGCCTTTTTCTATTGATTTCTTTGCCAACTTTGCCATGCCAATTTTTCACAGCCAACACTTAACAATAGCCCATACTGATCAGTATTAGGTCTTCTGTATGTGGAATTCTTGCAGTTGAGCTGCATGATTTTATTGGCTGAGCAAGAAGGCATTAGTGTTCATCAACATATTAATATAATTTTTTTTACAGGGCAAAATGAGGTAAATGCTATGCCTTAGAAACACAGCCTGCTTTTTTCTAATGGCATCAGTAAAAAAGGCATTATGGGGGAGCTAGCTAGGTTGTGTGGCAGAAACAGAAGAGAGGGAGCATGTGCACCCACTGCCTCTACGGCTAGTGTGGAGACCAGGCTATAGGCCAAAAGGAACATTAATTTGGGACCTGGGGTCTGGAAACAGTGTTCTCATTGTGATTGCCAATCATTAACTGTTTTACTTTTGCTCTAAGAGGATATTAAAAAACACAGATCTAATTCAAATATTCCTTTCCTAAAAGCTTTCCTATCTCACATTGGGATGAAGTCCGAAGTTTTTAATGTGACTCACAAAAGTGTCCTGATAGGATCCCTGCTATCTCTTTAGATTGTCTCTGGCATCTCTGCCTTCATTTCGTCCATCGTAAATGACTGGGGTTCGGTTAGATGATTTCTAAAGTTCCTTTCAGATCTAAAAATCGGTGATTCGCAATAATTACAAAGTTGGCCTCAGCTTTCAGATAGGATAAAAGGGAATTTATAAATGTATAAATTTCTGTTTTAAAGTAGATCAGCTTGAATTATCCTGAGGCAAGGGAAGTTGTTCAGGTAGGAGAGATACTGTTTACTTCTGCTTTTGAAGTTTGGTGGAGTATGACTGTGCATCCTACAGGTTTCCGGAGAATCGGATTCCCTACTGCAACCTCATACTGAAGTATGAGGACTGGTAATGATGGGAATGTGTAGTCTGTGCTGTTTGTAGATAATGGAATTAATGTCCAGACAGTGAAGTGCCCGTCAGGTTTATAATAGAGCCAAGGACTGGGATCTAAATTTCTTTACACAGTGTTTCCACTATGCAAGACGATTTCATCACCATGGCTTATGTTCACTGTTCCCACAGAAAGCCCATGTCGGAGTAACTATGTACTGGGAAGAAGGTTGTACTGCCAAGTTGAGCTCCGGGTCAGACTAGTATGAATAAGGATACTTATTTTTTTTCCCTTCTAGATGAAAAGCCATGAAAGGATTAATTCAGCAGATATTTTGTGAGAGCCAGCCATTGTTCTAGAACAGATCCTCTTGAATCTTCTATTTCAATATAAATAGACTAGAGGCCCAATGCACGAAATTTGTGCAAGAGTAGGCCTTTCTTCCCCTGGCTGCTGGCACCAGCTTCCCTCTGGTACCCCAGACCCAGGACCCAGGCTTCCCTCATAGCCCTGGCTTCATCCAGTCTAATTAGCATATTACGCTTTTATTATTATAGATAACAGACATATTAACAAATAATTTAATAGGTGACTTTGGATATTTTCAGACATTGATAAGTAATATGGAGAACTAGGTCTTTAATTTAGTAACCACCTAAGCCTCAGACTTTTATTCATTTATGAACATTCTTCTCTCCTTGATTGTACATACCTCTCTTATCAACTCCACGATTGCACCAACTTACCAACTCTTGTGAGATTTATTTTTCTGTGCCATTTCCCTACTCCCTCTCTTCTAAATGTGTTAATGTCTTTATATCAGAGCAAATATTAAGCCTTCCTCATATTTGTTGTATAATTATGTGTATGCACATTGTACCTCTTATCCCATAACTGTATTTCCATTTCTTCTTTCTGCGCAAACTCCAATCAGACGGAATATTCAGTTTCTCAACATTTTATATGCTCCTGCTTGTGCCGGCTACACTAGACTTGAGTCTCAATAGTACTCCCACTCATCTTTGAGCATCTCGCTTTGACAGGAAATTCTCTTCTGTGGCAGCCCCTCCAACTTTGTGCAAATCTGTCGCTTTAAGCCTACTTCAAAATCCACCTCAAGCCCTGCTACTCCCGTCAAATGTCTATGCCCTAGTCACCAACCTTCCTCTAAATACCACTCCTTATAGTGCATGCTTCTTTCTTTTCTTTTCTTTTCTTTTCTTTTCTTTTCTTTTCTCTTTTCTTTTCTCTTCTTTTCTTTTCTCTTCTTTTCTTCTCTTTTCTTCTTTTCTTTTCTATTCATTTCTTTTTCTTTCTTTGTTTGTCTCACTTAACATAAACCACCTCATGATGTTATTTATGTAATTATGTTCTGGCTTCTTAATTTTGTTATCAGCTCCTCAGGTTGGGGGAAGGAAAAATTATAAAATGATTTATATCACCAAATATAAATTCCCAAATGTGTTCTACATTAATAGGTGCTCAGAACAAACAAGCACTGCGATTTAAAAAAGTTGGTTGTTGCCCATTTAATGCACTTCGTATATGTTCCTGTTATATAGTATGTATCACTTTATAATGTTGTCATTTAAGTATTATTTCTCCAGCTAGAATTTGCCTGTTGCCTAATGTAGAACTTGGGAATGGGGCATGTCCATTATATACTTGTTGAATAAATAAATTAACTTTTTAAAGAAAAACTAGATATTCTAGAGCTGTAAATGGCTCATGTTCATTGTGAATTTAAGGAGGGGCGTGGGGGGAGTACAGTAGTATAATGGCCCTGAGCCTTATTTGACTATGCCAAACTCTGTTTTCAAGGAGCCATGAATCTCTAGAGATATTGCTCTCTAAAATGCAGGCTGAAAATGTAGAATGCTCCGAACTGGATCATGATGGTGGTGATATTACTGTTTCCTGGATTGTAAACCCTTTCAAGACAGGGTCTGTGCTTTAACTCTCTCTGTACTAAATTTTGAACGATGGTAAAAGCCACATGGTCCAGTGAAAGCACCCTTTGCTGTTATCTCTATAGCACATCCAATTCACGTTTGAATATTTGGCAGGAAGATATCTTTTGTGGCAACCCTTTCCAACTTGGTGCAGTTCTCTCTGCTTAAGAGAAAGTTATATGGAAGTACACTCAATTCCCCATACTATCCACCTATGTTGTAGTTCTAACTCTTAGGGTCATCAATATGACCTTGGACAGAGAAGACATTCAGTAAAGTGTAGAGAATTGAATTGAACTGTGAAAATTTGACTACGTTTTTGAATTGGGATTGGAACTAAAATAGACCCTGGACTAAGTTTGAACGTGATCTTACATCAGCTTCCTTTTTAGTTTTGCCATTGTTGTGCCTCTGAATATCTACCTATGTCAGTGGAAATGCCATTTATGTAGCTTTGCAGTTGTGATATGTAAATGTGGCTCTTTGGGAGTTCCCTTTCTGAAGATTGGGCATGAGAAATTTAAAAAGGCAATTGGTGATTGGGTGTACAGTGTTGAGATTATATGTTTTGGTATTTTACTTATTTTCCCCTCACAATAGTGCTTCAAGAAATAGGCATGACATTTCATATCTTTTGGTCTTGGATCCAATATTTCTATCTGATCCAGATCCTTCAAGTTCCTAAAAGGCTTCACATTAACTAGGTCCCTTGTTTTTGTTTATGACCCAGCTTTGCATTTTCTCTGACCATATGTTAGCTTAAAAGGGAAACATTTACAAAAGGAAACTGGTAGAGCAGTGTCTCCCAACATGTAGACCCAACAACAAACAACAGTTAGAGTGTTACCCTTTAGCAAATTATTCCTATAAACCAACTTCTCCAGTAGCGTGTGGCTGTAACTAGGGTCATATCAATAAAAATAATCCTAAGTCACTGTGTCTTTTCCCATCACCTCCTATAGGATATAGTACTCTCCACGTTCCCATTCCTGTAGCATTCTTGGAAGAGATGCGGGATGCGTCACCTATACTTATGAGTTTGGTTTTCCACGTTTGGTAGCTACTCCTGCTGGGCTAGGTGTCCTTCCTTAGGTGACTGCCTAGAGCAAGCACGTCAAACTCAAAGGCTAACACGAGCCAAATGAACAAGGTTTAAGTTTTGTGGGCCGCAAAAAAACAAAAGCTTCAATTTTCATAGAAACGTAGGTTTATTTCAATAAAGACATGCTGAATACAAAGGGCTGAAATAAATGAGTAATCATTAATGTGAAATAATAGAACATTTTAATAAAAATTAATATTTTTTCTTGAACATTAACTTACCAGACACCAAATAACTACACAAATTAATAAGCGTAATGCAAATAACCTATTTTTCTTGTTCTCCGAAAGTGAAATATTTCCTGTTGCGCACACCAAGCAAGTCAGTCCAGGACTAATGACATGGCAATCGGCTGCTAAAATATTCGCTGCTAGTATCAGTGGAGAGAAATGGTGCGCCTGTGCGTAAGGCATGTAAGGGAAATGAATGCAACACGATTATAGTAACCAGTCATTAGCAAATGTTGTAGTTTGTTATTAATAATTATGTAAAAATTAAGTTACAAATGTTTATTAGAACGTTTCTTATATACCGTTATATTGGCTGGGCCGCAAAAATATTCATTGTGGGCCACATGTGGCCCGCAGGCTGCGAGTTTGACATGCTTGGTCTAGAGAGAGGTGCAGTGCCTTCAATAATTAAAGCTCCCTCCTCCAGGACTTAGCCCTGCTCTAGGCACTGAAGCAACTTCCTTCACTCCCCTAAGGTCTGTGGCCTCTCACAGGAACTACTCTTCTGAGCAGATTCCACAGTGTATTCAGTAATTCTTCCCTCTGAGAACCAAGGTGTCTTCACTGAGTCATGTTCATTATTCTTGGTTGTTTTAGCCCCAAAGGTGAACTCTTCATGCCTTTGTGCACGTGAACTTCATGGCCATCCCTCCAGAGGCCAAGCATAAGCCCAGAGGACTCCTGCCATGGCTCTCAGTAGCTTCCTCTTCTCCACAGCACCCTCTCAGAGGAGTGGGGTTAAAGTCTATTGATCAAGCTGAACACACCAATAATCCCATCATTCCTATTATGATCTTAAGACCCTGGAAGCAAATGAGTTTTTCATCATATTCCCCCAGGTTGCTTGTAGTTTAATTTTCAGACTGTAATTGAATGTGGTATTTTCCTTGCAGAGCAGTGCAAACATTGAGAAGTAGCATGTTATCATGAAAAGAATATTATCCTATAAGTCAGAAAATCTGAGAGCCGTTCTTAGGTCTTCCTTAAGCTAGCCTTGAAGCATTTATTCATTCATCCTGTAATATTTATTGACCCCAAAATGTCCTAGACACCTTACAAGGTATTGTGGATACAAAAATGAATTAAATTCTCAGTGCTTCTTAACACGGTTATGCATTAGTCCGGGGCTAATCAAATTGTGGTCTGCATGCCAAATTTTATTCCCCATATGTTTTTATAAATACATTTTATTAGAACAGTATATACATACTGTCTATTGTTGCTTTCATGCTACAACAATGGAGTTAATAAGTTGCAACAGAGATCCGATGATTCCTAAAGCCTAAAATATCTAGCATCTGACCCTTCACTGAAAAATTTTGCTGACTCCTGCATTAGATTCATCATGGAGAAGATTTGTAAAAATTGCCTGTGTTTCACCAAGAGAATTAAATCAGAATTTGGATGGAGTGGGGGGTTGAGAGTTGACCCAAGAACCATTGTTTCTAAAAAGCATCCTAGATAAAATAATGTGCAGTCAGAGTTCACAAACGTAAACAGATGATCCCTGCCCTCGAGGAGTATATGGCTTATTGTGGAGAAGAGGCTCACAAAAATTAAAAATGTACAATGGATGGATCTAAAATGTAAACATTTACAAACTTCCAAGGGAACACTGCCTAGGGAGCATTTTACTTCATTAGGGAAGTTTTCACAGAGAGACATTTAAACAGATTTCTGACAGATGCGTGCACTGGTGGGCCAGAGCCACTGGCTTGTAGTAGGCTGAGAGGGAGTAGAGAGAAAGCATAAGCCAAGGCACATAGTTATGCAAGAACATGGCCCATTCAAGGAATAATCAGCAGTTCAGTGGGCCCAGAACACTGAGAGGGAAGAGGAGAGGGAGGTCATAAGATACAAAGATGGAAAAATAAGAGTTAAACTGGGAAGAGCTTTGTATGCTAAGAGGTTTGGAATTTATTGTTTGGACTTTCATTTAAAAGTTGAGTGGAAAATTGAGTCTCTTCAGCGGTTCTCAACCTGTGGGTCTCGACCCCTTTGGCGGTCGAATGACCCTTTCACAGGGGTCACCTAAGACCATCCTGCATATCAGATATTTACATTACGATTCATAACTGTAGCAACATTACAGTTATGAAGTAGCAACAAAAATAATATTATGGTTGGGTCACAACATGAGGAACTGTATTTAAAGGGCCAAAAGGTTGAAAACCACTCCTCTACATCTTAGTTTTTCCATCTGTAAAAAAAATGTAGTTAGCTCAGATGATTGCCAAGAGACCTCTAACTCTAAAATATGGCTTCCTGAGGTTGTGTCAATTATTTCTTTTGATGCTCTCTGGACTGGGAGCATAGTTGAGGTTATATGAATAGCACGACTTCTTTGGTAGTGGCTCACCTGGCTATGTCCTGTAATTGATCCATTTCTCTTAATAGTACAAATGAGGACAACATTACTTTGTGAATTTGCGACAAGGATTTGAGAAAGCAGACTTCTGGAGGAGAAGAACCTTGCCTGGTCAATGCATTAAGGCCCTTAATTAAGAGTTTTACATAATAATAAAATATTTGTAAAATACTTTTATGTTCCATGCAGAGAGGTGCTATAAAATGGGGACAGTTTTATTGTCAAAATTCACATTCTTCCCAATTAGTACTAGTGCCTATTATGGCTTAACATTTGTAAGTCTTTATACTCAAAACTTGGTGTATGAATTAATATAGAAGTTCTTCACTATGATACCTTATTTTACAGTTTCTCATTTATATCAGGTCTCTACATTGTAATTTCATCTCTGTTCTGACATTTACTGGGATAGCTGTATCTCCACTTGTATCTCTAATAAGCTACATGTTATTGGTTTCATATCTCTAAGTGAAGTTATTGAAGTCCTAGTGTATATTGAATATTTTATTCACCTCTTGCAGGGTCTCACCAAGTGTACAGAACAGCCAGTGAATCAAAAAATAATATATGATAGACTCAGTAATAGAAGCTTCCAAGACTGTAAGGCAGCCCAATCTGTACTATCTGATTCTGTTAATCACACACAGGTAGATGAATGCACTGGAAATTTCCAATTATATTTAGAATGCTGCAAGTTGAAATACATAGACATCTTTGAAACCTCAGAAAGAGCTGCTGGAAAAACTTTTATAGTTTCTGTCATTTGAACACCAAACATTCCTATTAAAGATGTTTTGAATACCTTTTTTAAAAAAACTTTTAACGTATTTTTATGGATTTAAGAGAGGAAGGGAGAGGAAGAGAGAAATAGAAACATCAATGATGGGAATCATTGATAGGCTGCCTCTTGGGGATTGAGCCCACAACCTGGTACATGCCTTTGACTGGGGTCCAACCTGGGACCCTTCAGTCCTCAGGCCAATGCTCTATTGACTGAGCCAAACTGGCCAGCACTTGGATACTTTTTAAAAATTCTTTTCAATTAGTAACTATTGTTAATCCCTGCCAAAGAAAATTATAAGAAACTCTAGAACAGGGGTGGGCAACCTTTTTGTGAGTGCGTGCCAAAACCAGCAAAATCTCTGACTCAAAATTCTTCTGCGTGCCAACCCTAATTTTTTGAGAACATGTTACACCTACTTGATATCTCTTAAGGTGTACGTATGTGAAGAACCTTGAAGAAATAATAAAATTCATTCAAGCAACAAAAACACAGTATATGGTGATGAAAAATACATTTATTTTTAATGTATACATGTTATGTAAAATTATATATTTATCTAAGATACACCTACACTGAATTTACCTGAGAAATAAAAAAGTCAATATTAAGAAAAAAATTGTAAATGGAAGATTATAAGAGAGGGTTTCACATGCCAGCAAGTTACTGGCATGCCATGTTTGGCATGCATGCCAGTGGTTGCCCACCCTGCTCTAGAATATTGGCCACTATTGACTTCTTTCCCCTGTCTTTTCTTCACAGACATTGATGAATGTGCTGAAGGGCGCCATTACTGCCGCGAGAATACCATGTGTGTCAACACCCCAGGCTCCTTCATGTGCATCTGTAAAACTGGATACATCAGGATTGATGACTATTCATGTACAGGTAAATAGTGGCTCCTTATAAAATCATATCTTTCTATGTCTTCAATTTCTTTAAAGTTTCTAAAAGAAATTCTAACTTTTTGTAGAAGTCTGCCATAAATATTCTCTTACAACAAAACAAGTCATAAGCAAAAGCATATGGTTGTTGTTGTTTTTTAATATATTTTTATTGATTTCAGAGAGGAAGGGAGAGGGAGAGAGAGATAGAAACATCAGTGATAAGAGAGAATCATTGATCGGCTGTTTCCTGCAATGCCCTGTACTGGGGATTGAGCCCGCAACCTGGGCCAAGAATTGAACCATGACCTCCTGGTTCCTAGGTTGATGGTCAACCACTGAGCCACACTGTCTGGGCTAAAAGCATATGGTATTGATTTTGGTAGTTAATTGTGAGTCTGAGGAAAGTTTTATACTCCCTGATAGGAGGGCAAAGATCAACTTAAGAAACAAATCAGTATTATACTGATATTAAACACAAACAGGACTTATACTTGTGTGAATTCTATGGCAAATCTGAGAAACAACCCATAAATAGAATCTCCTTTATATGAGAGTAGATTTTTGAATAGAGGAATAATAACACAAATAATTTTATATCTTTAAGAAATAATTTTTGGAGTGCTGGGAAATGGGAATATTAAAGAGAATTGACCTTCTTCATACCTTTGGGCAGTACAGTTGAATAACTACATCATAAAATTTTTGCTTGTGTTTGTTTTATAAAATATCATTTCAGGACCTTTTAGTACCATCCAGAGTCCTGTTCAGGGATATATTGAGTGTTTGTAATGTTTTAAGATAGTCCTGGGATAAGACAACTTATTAACTTCATATTGTATAGGTTCCTACCTGTAGAATGTGAAAGAAAATGGTGTGGGAGAGGAGTTTGAAGACTATGGAGTTTGAGGAAATGTGGGTGTGAAATAAGACATTCCTTTGGATTTCTTTTTTATTTTTATAAGTATTTATTAGGAAAAAAACACATGTAAAATCATAAAACTGGAGAGCACTTAAAATGTTATTCTTATCACTTTTTACTGTACCTCCAACTTTATAATTTTTATCTGAGGGATGTGTAAAGTATACTTAGAGTTTTCCAGAGAAAGTGGCTTTTAACACTTCCCAGTAATAATATGAATCTATAATAAATGTGCTACCTTATGCCTTTGTATTGGTGTGTCCCCTTTAAGTACTATATTATAGTGATCATACAGTGTACTACTTGATATCCCGTTCATCAGTTAGAGCAAATGGAAGGGCCTGCCTCAAAATTCAAATATAGTATTTATAGAAAAAAAATGATAGAAATAGAAAATAATGAGAAGTGACTTCCCAATCAATAGAGAATAACCAAAGATATTCTGAGGGAAGAAAATATATAGAGTTGCCAATGAATTTACAAATTCTTGCTTTTTTTTTTTTTTTTGTCAGTTCATCCTAAACATTTCCACAGTATGGGGAAAATTTTGCACTTTTTCTTTAGACAAAATTTAATCCCCCTTAAGTGGCAGTGTCTTCAAGAAGGACTATGGAGATATTTTCAACATAAAAAAGGAATAGAAAAGAACAAGTTTCAATGAATACACAGTTTGTGGTAATATTGGTCATATCAATAAGTCTAGTTCCAAAGTAATGGTTGACAGCAACAACAAAAGATCTATCTGAGATGAAATTGCCACTCCCAAAGTGTGGTATTTCAAGATGTGCTCATTGAAAATAAGAGCACCAGCAATTTTCTGATTCCTTGGCTTTAGGGACTTAAAAAGCTGTGTACATTTTTGTACTTCTTAGTGATTCTTTTTGTTTTCTTATATTCTTTTTATTATTTACTTATTTTTTTTAATTTAAATATATATATATACATACATACACTGAGTGGCCAGCCAGATTATTATGACCACCTGACGTTTGTAGGCAAATTAGCTATAATTTCGCACTGAAGTTGCTAAAGGGCCAGATCATTATAAATGTCTGAATAGCACAACATACCTAAGTATCATTTCTGATCAAGTTCATCCTATCATGTTGATGGCGTATCCCAAAGGAGATGGCTTCTTCCAACAAGACAATGCGCCATGCCATGGTGCTCGTATTGTGAAGGAGTGGTTTCAAGAACATGAGGGAGACTTTACCTTGCTTAGGTGGCCCCCACAATCACCAGATCTCAATCCAATTGAGCATTTGTAGAACGAAGTTAAAAGAGCCATCAGGCAGCTGGTCTCACAACCATCAAATCTCACAGACCTGGACAGTGCTATTCATCAGGCATGGTGTCAGATTCCTCGCATCGCCTTTCAACATCTCGTGGAGTCAATGCCAAGAAGAATCTCCACAGTATTGAAGGCAAAAGGTGGCCCAAAAAAGTACTGATGGGTTGGTCATAACAATCTGGCCGGTCATAAATAATCTGGCCACTCAGTGTGTGTGTGTGTGTATATATATATATATATATATATATATATATATATATACACACACATATACACACACATTGATTTCAGAGAGGAAGGGAGAGGAAGAGAGAAATATAGAAACATCAATGATGAGAGAGAATCATTGATCGGCTGCCTCTTGCATGCCCCACACTGGGGATTGAGCCAGAAACCCCAGGCATGAGCCCTGACCTGGAATAGAACTGTGACCTGCTGGGTCATAGGTCAGTGAGCAACCTCTGAGCCATGCCACCTGGGCTGTTTTCTTATATTTTTAAAAAATGTTAGAGATTTTGAGTAAGAGTATATGACACACAATTGGGCCTAGTGTTGAATGAGTAGCATTTCACAGCAGCAGGATATTTTCAAGGGGTTCATTACCATTCCAAGCCTGTCTGCTGGCTGTCAATTCAGGGACCAGCTTAGCTGTCACCCCTTACGGAGAATTTCTTGCTTTGTCTTTACCTCTTTCAGTGCATTTCCCTTACAAGTAAAATCCCACAAATTACTGTTAATTTTCTATTACTTTGGGAAAAATTTCCCCTGAGATTCCAAAGTACCTAATGATATAAATGAAGTGTCTCTTTGTAGGAATGCGAAGGAAGACCAAATTTATTTTAAGAAAAGCTGTTCAGGCCATGATTTTTATGCCTCAGGAACCAAAGCCAAGAATTTCAAGATCTGGCATATGATGGATGAATTTCCTTCCTGATATGTCAGTATTTCCAACTAGCACCACTATTTTTCTATGCTTCTACTTAAAGAAGGGAGACTTTCTTGCCCTTAAATTTCCTATCTGCTACAAGTAGGTCTACAAATATGAGAATTTACATTTTACACAAAAGCTGGTTTTGCTAGGGAATATGAGTGGATTTTATTTTGTAGTCCCAAGCCAGGTGATTTTTGACAAACATTTTATGTTAGACTATGCAGGGTGGGCACATAGGGTTCCTGGAAAGGAAATGGATGCTTACATTCTACCACCTTGGGGCACTCTCCCTCCAGGGAGCATGCCTGCCATTCCCTTTCCTCTGCCATTGCCCCGCAGGCACGCACGTATCCCTTAACCTTTAAGGGACCCCATGAGACTTGCAACCAGGGAAACAATGGGCAGAGGCACCTTGTCTGGGCTAACTAACCCCTTGAACCTGTTACCAAGGCCCCGTTTTCTCCAGCTTCCCAGTGAGCCAAGCAGCCCAGCCCAGGCTCTCCTGTTGCTTCTTCTATGTCCTTCCTTGTTTCACTGCCCTAAGTTTATTTTTTGCTGCGGTCAATAAATTCTTGTTTGTTTTCCTACAAAAAAATAAAATAATTTTTTTTTTTTTTACTACTTTGTATCCCTCTCTCCCCACACTTTAATATCAGCATCTGCACAGACACCATGAAGAAATGACTCTCCTGGTGGGGGTTTTGCCCTCAGGGCTGAAGGCTCTAGCCAGTTTGGCTCAGTGTGTAGAGCATGGGCCTGCAGACTGAAGTGTCTCGGGTTCGATTCCAGGCAGGGGATGTTTCTCTCTCTGTCTGTCTCTTCCCCTCCCTTCCACTCAATCTAAAAATCAATGGGAAAATAGCCTTGGGTGAGGATTAATAACAACAACAACAAAAATGAGCTTCCATAAGACCAGAGCAGGACTTCATTTCTCTGATAAAGATTGGGCTTTATTTTCTCTGAGTTTTAGCAACAAATACATCCTTGCAGTAGGAGGCTTTCCAGAATAAATGTGAAGACACCACTGCAGAGCTATTCTTTGGTTTGTGGCTGAGCTCTTGGAGTCCTGATTTTGTTTTGCTTCTGTATTCCTGCTCCTTTTTCCTATTGAAGAGCTCCTTGATAAAACCTAAAAAAACTGACATGCTCAACTCTGTTCCCAGAGGTCTCTCAAACTTGCTTCCCCCATCTGAAATTAATCATAGACATTCTAATTTAAAGAAGACTCAAAGAGCAATACCCTGTACTTTATAGTCAAGAGCTTTGATCAATAAAAGAAGCCTTTTTTACTTTATAAGCCTATAGCTCTGGGGTAGAAATTATGTATGCCACAGAGTAATTACCTTCCATAGTTGGTAGAATTGCCGTTTTTTTTTCTTTCGCTTTCAGATGATGTAAATTATATTTTCCTCATGACCATAAAATTTTGGAGATGGAAGAATTCTTAAGAATAATCTCACCCAATCTCCTAACTTTCATAAATGGAGGGAAACCAAAGTTGAGAGAGATGAGTATTACTCATGGTCATACAGTTCGTGAGAGGCAATGAGGGGCCAGAAGATAAGCCTCTTTATATTCATCATCATTTGTTTAATTTGCAACCCAAAAAATAAATAAGGGGAAAAGATTTATATTTTATGTAGAAATACATTATTCAACTTATAATATTCATTAATTAAACTGCCTTTCTTAGAGATTGTTTCAGTTCATTAGCTTAACTCCAAGAGAAATTTTTCCCCTACAGATTTTATAATAATAATCCTAAATCAGAATCAATAGAAGAAACATAAATCACAATTTTCTAGGCCTCTGGCTCTATCATACAATTACACTAATGACTCAGTTGTGCCATTTACACAAATGATGCAGCAGTTTATAATCTTCTGAACTCATTAATATAATTTTCCTTCCAGTGAAGGTATATTTTTGTCCTAATTAAGTCTTCATAATCTACCTCTTACATTTTTTTTTCTGTTCTCAGAGAGGAAAGAAAAAGAGAGGGCTGGGGAGAGGAGGAGGGACAGAGTAAGAGAGAGGGAGGAAGAGAAAGAGAGAAGGGAAGGAGGGAAGGGAAGGAAGGGAGAAAAGGCAAAGGGGAGGGGATGTAAGCGAAGGAAAGGGTTTGGTTCACATGAACCAAGATATTAAAAGGACATTCTTCAGCAACTCTGATTGTAAAAACAATTTTTATGCATAACAAAGTTTCTTGTTAACTTATCTTGACAAATGGCTTTCTTGGGTCCCTCACATAAACATTCATTAAATTCAGCAAATATGTTAGATCTTGCTGGACATCTCTTCTTGGAATTAGTCTTATATAATGAGCAAAGAATAAAAATCTCTAGAAGCAAAGATAAAATCCATAATTTTGGAATTATCAAAGGATAACACATATTCATTTCAGATCTTCCTGATATGTCTCCGATTATTATAGTAAGAAACACACAGTTCTGGTTCTTTCTTGTGTGTGTTGAGGAACTTGCTGTCCTCCCACTATTGTACAGTTCTTTAGAGTAGGATCAGGAGAATGGGAAAGGTGGCCATAGAAGGGATGGAAAAAGTCTTGCCCAGCTTAAGGAGAAAATAGGTTTTTTAGGACAGTGGTTTTCCAACAGGGTCCATTTTACCTTCCCACCTACCGGAGACTATTTGACAATGTCTGGAGACATTTTTGGTTATCATAAGTGAGGGGCAAGGGGGCTGCTACCTGCATCTGGTGGGCAGAGGCCAAGGATTCTGATAAACATCCCATAATATTATTATTAGACTAACTATTTTCTTAAGAAAATGCCTTATTTTTCTGGGACCTGAAAAGCTAGGAGCTTTTGGCTGGTTGCCTTCTGACTGAGTCACTAATCTCTGTCCCACACTGGCCCTTCATAACAAAGAATTACATGACCCAAAATGCCAACAGTGCCAAGGCTGATAAATTCAGCGTTAGGTTCACCCAATCAAAGTTGTAACTTTTTCTTTTTAACTTTTCCTACTTTTCTTCAAGTTTCTTTTAGGCACTTCGCTCACTTCTTAGGGTGGCCAGTGTCCTCCTATTAGCCTTTGGCATGACAAAAGGGACCCCTTCTCAATAAGGCCCACTCTCCCTCAAGTTCTTTCCTCTCCTTCCCTTATTAAAAACCTCCTCCTAGCTCAGCTGGGGGAATATTTTGCAAGGCACAGTTGTAGGCCTCAGCAGAGGTGGCAGAGGGGATTGCTTAGGGCCCTTCGAACACCTATCCCGATGCCTGCTCAATGTGCTTTCTACTGACCCCCTGCTTCTCTTACCCGGGGCCTTCTGATGCTGGCTGTTGTCCAGATCTCATTCCAAAGAAGGTCCATAAAGTGTCTAAACTGAGCACAAGGAATTCTACTTGATACTTGAGTTCTGCTGTTAAAGAGCCTCCTGTGGTGTTCCCCAAGGAGTTTTACTTCTAAAAGTACTTAACATTTTATAGCATTGAATACTCCTAGTGCTTACATTTTATGATCCTATAGTTACTTTTTTTGCTCTAACATGGTCACTATTTTTTTTTTTAAATCACTATGGCCATCCTATGTGTCAGGCTCATTTAGTTTGGTGTTTATGGAGAAGAGTCATTGATTTTATGATGCTATTGTTTTCTTTTTTACTGTTGGTTTCCCAGCATTTTAAAGAGCCTGGGGTACTATTGGGATGCACAAAAGGTTACAGAGAAGGATTTGCTACTGGGCAACTGAAGCAAAGATTTTCAGTCAGTTGTAACCCATGCGTGCCCCTTCCTCAAAGGGATTCCTCTGGTGTGTTTCTTTCAAGTTTCCTATCAAGCAATCCCAGAAAAGGTAATTTGCATAAAGCGTTTAAAGAGATAGTATTGTAGAAAGCCAGCAATAGCATTATTGTTTTTTATTCTACATTCTTCCTAAAAGAATTTAAGTTGAAGCTGGTAATTTATTGTATGGATGGATAATAACTTTACTAGTATTATCAGGTATTTAAAAATAGCTCTGGATGGATTTATCAAAATTGCACCTACAGAACAACACAGATAATTCATTGTGTGTGTGTGCCATGATAATTACTGTGTATAAAAAGTAAAGGAAGCAAGAATACTGTGGACAAAGGCAGAGAGGCAGGGGAGGGGGGTGGCATGCACAAGAAACACAGATCAGAGAGAAACAAGGCTAAAGAACTGGGAAGTGAAAATAAGCATATCAGACTTCACCAAAACATCCTACATAAACAAGGTTATGTTAGTTGTAAAATGCCTTAGCAGCTTATCTTTAGTAAAATGCCTAGCAAAGGAGAAATCTTCAATAAGTGTTGGCTACTATAATTGTTGTTACTATTATGATTAGGCAAGCTCTCCTCTTATTTCCCTGGGACCCTTTCAACCGGGCACTGTTATTTTCCAACTGAGTTATTATTTTCCTAAAGCAGATAGCTTTGCCAGAGCCATGGATTCAACATGCTACTGTTTATTCAACTGTACTGATTATGCACTGTGAATAGCGGGTGTAAAAAGAAAGAGAGCCCTTGTTGTAACTGAGTAGCACTTCTTCCTTCCATAGGGGGATTTTCCCTAGGATCTGGGAGGTTCCTATTGTTCTTGTGAATGAGTTTTAGGTTGGGATACCCTGGGGTGAGATAGACGCAGCCAGGGACCTACCCTGGATACTAATCTTCCCAGAGTAGAGAATATGGCCTCTAAGAATTAGAGAGTCTGGCCAGTTCTCAGGCAGGGCAGATTCTCAGAACCTGCTGCTTCTATGTGGATTTCTTTTCTAAAGAATCACAGTCAGCAATCAGACAATCCTGCCATCTGGACACTAGTTGCCATGACTATTGGGAAAGACTTTTGCATTTTTATGAACAGCCACTCCACATCTTGTTCTTTTGGAGTCGGCATTGCAAAATTCGGTAAAATGGTGCTATATTTCATCAAAGATGAAAATCAGACCACTTTCGGTTTTAGAGAGGTAAAATGTGGCCCCTGATGCTAAAAGATGCCTCATTCACCTCCTGTAGCTCACGGAGTATTATTACACTGTGTAGTCATTATTGAGTAATTTGAAAATATAAACATGATTACAAAAATCAAAATGTCAAGCCCCGAGACTCCAAGAATTCGTAATGAAAAGCTATTTGTAAGCATGCATAATCAAGAGAGCATCTCTAGGAGAATGTGCACTGTCGTTACCAGGAAGGGTTAATACTAGAAAACTTCAGGCCACGCCTGGAAAACTTGCAGAGAACAGAAGTGAGACGTGTCTGCACAGTTGGTGAGGAGGCCAAGGCAATGTGCTGATCTCTTTCCTGAAACACATATGTGCACGCATACAATTAGCAGCCAGCTCTTCATGAAACAGGCTCCAAGGCTCAGGGAGCCGAATTGCCTTTTTAAAGATGAAAAGCTTGGAAAGAGGAACGTGCTATCTGAATCTGTCAGCGCCGACGTAGCGGTTTCCAGGCTTGTCGGAGCCTTTATGCGGCATCGCGGCGCAGCCTTGTCCCCATGTCTGACCTCCAGCTGGCTGTGGTTTGATCATCAGAGCAGCCAGTGGGATGTGTCCACACCAGCCGGCCTCTGTGCCAGCTCACCTGAGCACTGCCTCATTAGCCAGCCTCACCTGCTTTGACGTGGTCAGTCAGGAAACCCTAATTCACCTTTGTCTCAAATGGCTGTATTATTTGAGTTGTATTTTTATATGGAAAGCACAGAGCTGAAAACTCACGTAGGGGAATAAAAAGATTATACATGCCAGGAGTGTAATAATAGCGGTGTCTTAGCAACAGGCAGCTATGGAGGGCAGGATTATTGAAGTTGAGGTTCAGCAGATGCCTTTCATTTCCTCCCTTGATTGTTGGCTTTGACGTGATAGCCAGAATGGAAGTGTGACCTTCCTGTGCCTCTATGGGCCGTGCTGCCGAGCTAACCTGGCAATGGGTGTGTAACCTCTTGGTGACATTGCTGGTGTCGGTGCACTCATTTCCTCCCCAGTCCAAGGCACCTCAGCAGTGTCACATGCAGGTCACGGGTCTGGGCTCTGAGGGTGAGTTTCTTCTCTCAAATCCAGAGCCTTGTCTCTGCCATGTGCTTCTGCTGGGGCGAGGCAGAGCCAAACTGATGGCTTGGATAGTGCTTTCATTGTCTGCAGTTGACACCTACCTCAGTGATTGGTACTTTCTTCATATAACGTCTGAAGCCATATAAGAGGCTTCCTTTTGCTTAAACAAAGTTCTTTTCTCAAAGGGAATAACATGGTATTAGTTATCTACTACTGCATAACAAATAGTTCCAACATTTAGCACCTTAAAACAATGCACATTTATTGTCTCATTAGAGGCCTGGTGCATGAAATTTGCACACTTGATGGTGGGAGCGGGGGGGGGGGGGGGGGGGGGCTCTCAGCCTGGCCTGTGCCCTCTCACAGTCCAGGAGTCCTTAGGGGATGTCCGACTGACGGCTTAGGGGAGCAGGCCTAAGCCGTCAGTCAGACATCCTTAGCGCTGCCATGGAGGCAGAGGAGGCTCCTGCCACTGCCATTGTACTTGCCAGCCATGAGGCTGGCTTCTGGCTGAGCGGCGCTCCCCCTGTGGGAGTGCACTGACCACCAGGGGGCAGCTCCTGTGTTGAGTGGGATCGGGCCAAAACCAGCTCTCTGACAGCTCCTGAGGGGTCCCGGATTACGAGAGGGTGCAGGCCAGGCCGAGGGACCCCATCGGTGCACAATCAGGGCCGGGGAGGGATGTGGGAGGTTGGCCAGCCAGAGAGGGACTGCGGGAGGGCTCCAGGGTGTGACTGGCCTTTCTTGCTCAGTCCTGATCAGCTGGACCCCAGCAGCAAGCTAACCTACTGGTTGGAGCATCTGCCCCCTGGTGGTCAGTGCACGTCATAGTGACTGGTCGACCAGTCAACGGTCTTTCCCCTGGTGGTCAGTGCACATCATAGCAAGCTGTTGAGCAGCCTAAGCATATCATTAGCATATTATGCTTTGATTCGTTGACCAGACGACAGGACACTTAACATAGTAGGCTTTTATTATATAGGATAGTGTTGGTGGGTCAGGAATCTGGACATGGAATAGCTGAGTCCCCTCTACTTCAGGTCTCTCATAAGGCTGCAATCAAAGTGTCCTCAAGAGCTAGGGAAGGATTTTCCCAAGGTTACCTATAAGGCAGATTAAATGTCTCACTGGCTGTTGATATAGGGCCTTGTTCACATGGCAGCCTACTTCATCAAAGGTAGTAAGAGAGAGAGCCTGCTAGCCTGATGGAAATCACCATCTCTTGTAACCTAACTGCAGAAGTGACATCCTATTACCTTTGCTGTAATATACTGGTGATAAGCAAATCACTATGTCCAGCCCATACTAAAGGCCAAATTACACAAAAGCATGGATATCAGGAGGTGGAAATCATAGGGGACCATCTTAAAGATTGCCTAGCCCAGCTGGGGTGGCACAGTGGTTGAGCGTAGACCTATGAACCTGGAGATCGCGGTTCCATTCCCAGTCAGGGCACATACCTAGGTTGCAGGTTCAATTCCCCAGTATGGGGTGTGCAGGAGGCGACCAATCACTGAGTTTTTCTCATTATTGATATTTCTATCTCTCTCTCCTTTCCTTTCCTCTCTGAAATCAATAAAACTATATTTTAAAAAATTAAAGGCTGCCTACTACAGACATTAAATATTATACAAAGTTTTCAGAACTAACCCATTTCAGCTAAATACTGATAGAGAGCACCAGACTGAAGGATAAGAGTAACGAGAGAGAAGTAAAAATGTGTTGTGTAAGAACTGTGCATGAGTGATTGTGAAAACTTATGAGATGTCACACATTTCTTTTACTTTTCTTTACACCAGAGCTTTGATATGGATGCATGGTAGTGTTATTGTTCAACTTAATAGATAGAGATAGTGGAAATGAATCACTACAGTACACATTCTGTATCAAAGAAATGTGCAGAGAGCTGTTGGGAGCTCAGCAAGGCAGTGAGTGATCTGGCTTAAGCCTTGCTATGGGCAGGCATCACCAAGTGACATTTAAATTGAGATGTTTAAGGACAGAAACAGACATCTCAGAAGAGGAGACATTTCAGCAGGAAGGAAGAGTAGATACAAAAATACAGGTTGTTTTATAATAGCAAGTTTAGTGTGACTAGAATTGTAGGAGATAAAGTCAGATAAGTTCCTATAGAACATTCCAAGATATGGTTTCTGGAACATTTCTCTCAGTTTGTGCATATTCTAATTGAGGTGTGCATATTGAAGTTATTATGCTTTATTTTGTTTTATATTATTTTCCTTTGTGCCAGAAAGTTGTTTATTAAGTAGATGATATGTCTAACAATCAATGATGACCTTGAATCAAGGTGATATGTTAATTCATTTCAAAGAAGACAGAATGCTGTGTTGATATTCTAGGAACTCCCTGAAAGCAAATTTTCAGTGTGGCCTAATGAGAACTGATTTTAGAAATTTTTTTTAGAATAAAATCATAACCATTAAGTTACTACCTGAGGCATTTTTATACAATAGATTTGCAAATACATACTCATTAAATGTTCTGAAATGCAACAACAAACAACTACAACAAGATAGGAAATAGCTAAGCAGTCCATGGAGCCTCTATGTTTAGTTGGTTCAAATCAAATTATAATCTCCCTCGGCCCCTCTTCTCCACAGACATTCTGTGGCATTTTAGCTTATGGGTACTAGCTTATTTAGGCTTTTTGGATTTGAGTCCTTGTTCTGCTATCTACTAGCTGTCATCTTGAGCAATTTCCCTAACTTCCTAGCCTTAGTTTCTTCATCTTTAAAATGGAATCATATTGCATACCTTATATGTTGTTTTTAGAATTCAATGAGAAGAAGCAGGCACAGTAATCAGCATAATTGGAACATAAGCACTTGAAGGAATAGTCGTTATAATTGCTCCCTTTTGTGGTAAACAGAATAATGGTCCTCAAAGAGGCCCACATGCTAACAATCCCCAGAACCTGTGATGTGTTATAGGGCAAATCTGGTTAAGGTTAAAGGCCTTGAAATGAGGATATTATCCTTAGTTATCCAAGTGGGCTCAATCTAATCACATGAATCCTTAAAAGAGAAGCATTTTCCCTGACTTTTGTCAGAGGGAGATGTGACTATCAGAGAGATGCAACATTGTTGGCTTTGAAGATAGAGCCATGAGCAAAAATAGCTGCTAGAGCAGGGGTGGGGAACTTTTTTCTGCCAAGGGCCATTTGGATATTTATAACATCATTCATGGGCCATACAAGATTATTAAAAACTAGAGGCCTGTTGCACGAAGAGATTCATGCAATAGGCTTTCCCTTCCCCTGGCTGCCGGCACCGGTTTTCCTCTGGCACCCAGGACCCTGGCCTTCGCTCCTGCCAGAGCTGCCTTTGGTCTTCGCTGCTCTGGCCGGAGTCGCCTTCAGTCTTTGCTCCTCTGCTTTGCGCCTATGTATTTAAATTAACCGCCATCTTTGTTGGGTTAATTTGCATACCCTCCTGATTGGCTGGTTAGTGTAACGAAGGTACGGTCAATTTACATGTTTGTCTATTATTAGGTAAGATTAGCCTACTATATTTGGTCAAACATTCCATTAACTCACCCCTAATGCCTTGGCAGGGCCAGACCAAGTGATTTTGGGGGCCTTATATGGCCCTTGGGCCAGTTGTTCCCCATCCCTACTCTAGAGGAACGGCTTCTAGAAGCTGGAATAAATAAGAAAACAGCCACCAAATAGGAATGCAGTTTTTGTATTCATGATTACAAGATCATGATTTTAGCTTAGGAGACCTGTCAGGCTTCTGGCCTATAGAACTATAAGATAATGAATTTATGTGGTTTCAAGCCATTGAGCTTAGAATAAGTCGTTATGACAACAATAGAAAACAAATACACTATAATTATTAGCTAACACTGTTGAATTGTCCAAAACTATATTTTAAAATGATTCTCAGTTCCCATCTATTTTCTAATTATTAGAAGCAACAATTCAAATTTTTAAAAAATATATACATATTTTTATTGATTTCAGAGAGGAAGAGAGAGGGAGAGAGAATCATTGATCAGCTGCCTCCTGCATGCCCCACACTGGGGTATCGAGCCCGCAGTCAGGCCATATGCCCTGGCCAGGAATTGAACCCTGACCTCCTGGTTCATAGGTCGATGCTCAACCACTGAGCCATGCCAGCCAGGCCAAATTCATCACTTTAATGATTGAGGTACTTTTTTTGTATTTGGTTTTGGTATAGATTTAGGGGCGCTCATTATTTTAACATTTGCCTAGTCTGCTTCTGTTAAACACAAAAAACACACAGTTAACACAGAAATAGATTATACATTTACCCAAAACATAGTAAATCAAATGTTTATGTAGTATATTTCTCATCTACCTTCTTTTTAAACCTTCTGAAATTAACAACAGTAAGGAAGTTGGCAGACAATGATTCTGAAAGCACTATGAAGAAGTTCATTTGTAGACTTAGTGTGTTGTTGGGAATGGCTGTTGCCATAGATCAGTGATGGCGAACCTATGACACGCGTGTCAGAGGTGACACGTGAACTCATTTTTTTGGTTGATTTTTCTTTGTTAAATGGCATTTAAATATATAAAATAAATATCAAAAATATAAATCTTTGTTTTACTATGGTTGCAAATATCAAAAAATTTCTATATGTGACACGGCACCCTAGTTAAGTTAGGGTTTTTCAAAATGCTGACACGCCAAGCTCAAAAAGTTCGCCATCACTGCCATAGATCTTTGGGATGGAATGCAGGGTTGCAGAGAATAACCTTTAAATTCAGAAAGGCTCCATGCCAGCAAGACTATATCCACTCACCAATTAATGACCTGTGGACCTTGTTTGTCTCTTGGTGGCAATATATTTGACTTTTGGGGCATTTTAACAATCCAACATTTAAACAGTCAAAAGATTTTATTATGAAAATCTGGCTTTCTCCATTATTTTGGGGTCTGCATTGCTGTACCCCAGCTTTCAGATGCAGACAATAGTGGCAGCTCTCTTAGGAGAAGAGGCCTCTCCAGGTCCCCAGTCCCCATCCCCCAGTTCCTCCGACTCAGCAGTTCCCAGAAGAAAGCACCGAATGCCAGAACCCTTACAGCCAGTCGGCCTCCCTCCCTTACTGTATCTGCCTGACCTGTGAATTGGAGTACTTTTAGTTTGCAAACTATGATTTATAGTATTGAAGTGGTCATAAATATGGTCATCTTAAGCCATGGAGATTTTAATACAAAAATAATGTCAAAGCTTTGGCTTCTTTATGAGTCACGTTCCTACTAAGTTCATAACTCACATTGACATAAGCCCCAGAAGAGCCATCAGACACTTCAATAAATTTTGAATTCATCTGCACTGATTTTCCTTGTGAAATTAAACTATAATAACCTTAAACAGTAAAGTCATTCAATATATATATGTATATATATATGTGTATATATATATATGCTATTATACTGTAGTGTCAGTTAGCCAATTTTTAAAAGTCCTAAAACTTTAGCTCATTTCAAAGAGGAAATCGTTAGACCAAGAAACACATAAAATTTGTTGCTAAACTAGAAAGGGTCCCATGGCAGTGAAATTATTGAATACTGGATATTATTTTGTCTTCTAATGGCCAGTCTCTTCTTTGATAGATGTGATATTTTTCAAAAGGGGGTAGCTGTAAATGGCTTGTGGGAAGATGACAAAATCTTACATAGAATGTAATTATCTGAGGGAATGCAATGCCTCGATAGAGTCTGCAAGGTTTCACTGTGAGTTAACTAGGGAAAGAGGGTATGTTACTGTTTGCGAGTCCTTTGCAAGAGGAATTGGTCCTGTAGCTTTAGCTTAGATGATATTATTTTGATTTTTTTAAATTTCTTTGCACACATTCTAGTTAGTGGTATCACCTCTCCTTTAGCAGTAAAACTTTCCACATTTCTATGCAGAATCTGTGAGTCCAGTGATAAGCAACTGAAAGAGCATAGTGGCAAGAGCCCAACAACTGTCTTTCCTCACAGGCAACTCTCCCTTGCTCTCAGCTTCCTGTCAGCAAACGGGGAAAATATGGTTTGTATGTCATAAAGGCTTTTAGTTGCAAGTAAAAGGAAACACTGTCTGTCTTAACCATAAAGGGATTTTCTGCAAACGTGTGAGTGGCATAAAGAATACACATAAAGCTGAAGAGCAGCCTGGAAATGTGCAGAGATGAAGGCATCTCTGAAGCCTTAGTAGCTGTAACAGTTTTTTCAAGTTGGGGCAGTCATAGGATATTGTCACCCTGCTGCTGGCGGCCACTGCAGAATGCTGTGGGGATACACAGCACTGAAAATGAATTCTAGCTATCTCTTTCCCTTCCGGTCACCCACTCTACGTTCAGAATTCCTGGGCAGAACTACATGTAGTTGTCTTAGTTTTTATCACATGTTCAGACTTTGTATTCACCAAGTGGCAAGAGGTTGGCCAGTGTGTCTTGCTTTCTTCTAGCTTCCATAGTGGGAGGGGTGCCCTGCCTCCTACCTAGCTCACACAATGGATGATATTTCCAAAATAAAAGAGGTGTTTGAGATGCTGGAGAGGCAAAGAAAGAGAGGGGGAGGGGAGGGAGGGAGTCAGGGAGAGAAGAGGGAATGAAGGAGGGAGGGAGGAAGAGAAAGAGATAGAAAAAGAAATTCACACTGTCCTTACTACTTAGTCTGCTTTGCTGGTGTGAGGTTCTATGGTAAGACTATACATAAAAGAATGCTGAGTAACTTTCAAAGCGTTATAAAAATACTAGAGGCCCAGGGCAAGAAATTCGTGTGTGGGTACAGTCCCTTAGGCTTGGCCTGCAATCAGGGCCATCTTCCTCAGCTGCCCGTAGCTGGCCCTGCCACCCACTGCCACCCACCCCCGGTTGCCCATTTACCATTGGGTGATCAGTGCATGACGGCCGAGGAGAGGAGAGGATGGCTGTTCCCACCCACTCGCCAGCCCTGCCCCCACTATGGGTGGCCATCAGGTAATCAGAGCCTGCCGGCTGGGGAAAGGGACCAAGAGGTGGTCAGTGCACTTCATAGTGCCTGGTCCAGTGGTCCTTCTGGTCATTCTGCCATTAGGGACAATTTGCATATTACCCTTTTATTATATAGGAATAGAGGCCTAGTGCATGGGTGGGGGGTGGCTGGTCTGCCCTAAAGGGGGCCCCGGATGGGGGTTCAGGTTCTCCACTGGAGGTGCGGCCAGACTGGGTGAGGAGCCACAGGCAGTTTGCAGGCCAGCCACACCCCTGACTTTGTCAGGAAGGATGTCTGGAAGACATCTTGTCTAATTAGCATATTACCCCTTTATTAGTATAGATAAGGTGGCATTATTATTATTCTCACTGTCTCTTAGTTCAAACCTTCATTGTTTTTAACCTGGACATTTCAGATATTCTTCTACTATCTCATGTCTGTAATTTTTTTCAATTGCTAATTTAATAATAGTTTATTATTATTATTATTACTATTATTATTATTATTTATATTTTTAATCCATCTTGGCACGGATGGCATCCTCTTCCATGCCATTTTCTTTCTGTGCACTTACTCATTACAAATAGAGCTGAATCCTAGAACAGTATATAATGTTCTTGAGTTCCCAGAACCTTCAGTCTTTGGGGACATTTGAGCTGATATTGACATGACACTGTCCCCCTGTCTCATTTATTGAACAAGTTATCCCCTGCCTTGGGGTGTTGGTAAGGCATTCAGCTACATCCTAGAATAATTGTCTGTCTCCTCATCAATAATGTCAGCTTCAACTACAGAAGACAACTTAAATTTTATAACAGCATGTGGGAAATGCTCCCTTTGGTTCCTTATCATGAAATTCTGCTTTCCACGAATGGTGTGGAACACACGAACTTTTATGTTATACAAAGACATTTGCTATAAGTTTTCAGTCATCAGGGCATTGCCCTTTGATTATGATTTTATCGCACGTTAGACTCTCCTGCTTCTTCCTAGTCCCTCAAGAAAACCGAACAGCTCTATTGCCTAAAAGTAGGAGCAGCAGCTCCTGACCTCTCCCCTTCAAACCACGCCATGCACCACACAAGAGCTGGACAACCAACTAAAAAATAGTGTTTCTCATTAACCTCATAGCATTGCAACTTTTATTTTTATTTGGCTAGAATTTTAGACCCCCTACTTAACCCATTATGGCAGATTTTATTATACTGTTCTCTGAGACTATTTTTGCTGATGTGGTTTTTATTTGCCCAAACAACTTTCTTTACCTTTTTCTTTACTTATTGAAATGCTTATTCAACTTCCATGGCCCAATCAACGTGGTATCACCTGTATGAATTTTCTTTGAATCTTCTCATTAGAAAGTGTAAGTTAATTTAGCTGCTAATGCATGATGCTGAAGTGGACTCATATTCACCTCCTAGTCATAGTGTGACATTTTTAAGATTTCATCATCTGTGTTTCTATAGCTCTTAATTAAGTCTGTTTGGTTTTGTTGTTAGTTGTTTACACACTTGTCTTCCCTATTAAATTATGTTATTTGAAGAAAGGCTTTTTGTCTTTTTTATTTTCACTCCCAGAGAATCAAATGTGGTCAATTCTATAAATATTTCTTGAATTAATTGTCTAAAATTGGTATCCTATCTCTGTTAGAATGAGGAGCAAATAAGTGATTCCTAAGGTATTCACACAATCAAGGCATTTTTGTGTTTTCAGTAGTTTTATCAACAGAATTCAAGAATAGGTCTTAAAGTTAGACAGCATTTACTGTATACAGGATGTATAGCTATCATCTTGCAAATGCAAGATATTTAATTAACGTACCCATGAGGCAGATATCCCTGCTGCACAGATGAGAAAGCTGTGTCTAAAAGAGGCTGAGTAACTTACTGAAGAGTTCAGTTATTATAAGTTGAGGAACTTTCTTAAGTAAGAGGAAAGAATGTTTGGCTACTCTCCTCTTCCATCGTTTTAAGGAAAGCAAATCTATCCCCAGAGTGCAGCTATGTGAGCAAAACATGCAGTTATGAACTTAAACTATCGCCAAGTCTCATCATTCTCAAGTTCATGTCCCTTAGGTTATATCTCAGTACCAGGTAGAATTGTGGTGGGGACCCTGCCAGCTACGCCTCCACTTGGTGTGGTGAACACAATACAGTGTCCAGATGATGTGTTGTAGAATTGTGCACCTGGAACCTGAATACTTTTGTTACTAGTGTCACCCCAATAAATATAATTTAAAAAAAGAATTGTGTAGGGGGCACTGCTATCTACTCCTCAGCATTTCCCTCCATGCTTTAGGTTTCCTATAGCCTCACATTTCTCCTAGATGATTAGAATAAATGTATGCTGTTGTACCTTGATATGTCCAGCAGAACTCATAAAGCCAGACATTCATTAAACAACTAATTATTGAGTATTTATACATCAGATCAGTACTATCATGCCTATTTTACATATAAAGAAAATTAAGCTAAGAAACATTAAGTAGCATCCAAAATTTGTAAGCTTTTAAGTGTTAGGGTCACTCAGGGTGGAGAATTACTGTAAGTGTCCTAGTAGTATTTTGACTTAGCGATCAAAATAGCTGCACGGATCAAGAGTGATTTTAAGCACCATTGGGTCAAGTTTTCTCTGACTTTGCTTAAGTTGGACTTGGCGCTTCATATTTAGTAGACAGTATAGTACTGTTCACAGGTATCTCTCTGGAGTCAGACCACCTGGGTTCGAATTCTGATTATGCAGCATATTAACTGTGTGACCTTCAAAACGTTACTTAACTCTCAGTGACTCCATTTTCTCTTCTATAAAATGGGAATGAAAATAATACTTCACATTCAATGTGAGGATTAGATGAATTTAAAATATATATATATATATATATATATGAGAAATTTATAGCAATACTGGTATAAGTGTTTTTTAAAAAAATATTAACTGCTATTTGGGAGACATGTTTGATGCTTTGAATAATACAAATATATATACAAGACATATACCATCGGGGACTTTGTAATTTATAAGAGGAGGTAATTAAAATTAATAAAAATATTAATTGATTGCTAAACAGAGTTATAAGCAATGTGCTATGACCATTTGCTTGTATAAAATTTTAAGAATGGAGGAAAAATAAGGGGGAAAGGAAATGAGGAGAAAAACATTAGCTAGGAGGAGGTAAGGGGTGTGGGAAGGGACCTATCACTACCTGGAAAATTCAACCAGGTACTATAGCTTCCTGAGACTTCTTCTCTCTTGGTAAAATGGAGAAACTATACCCACCTTATAAACATATTGTAAGTATTAAACGTGTTACCTTGTTTAAGCTGGCTCTAAAATAACATATGGCTAACGAAATAATACGAAATTCTAATCTTTTATTCAACTATAGAAGAGATTATTGTAGCCAAGGAGCAAGTTGGAATTCAGAATAAGAAAACATTGTTGTCCCAGCCTAACCTCATTTTGCCTCCACTACCACCCATTTGCTGAAGGCCTTGAGGCCACCGGATTCCTTGCTCACTCCCATACCCAATTCAATTACATGTCCTTGGTTTTAGTTTTCAAAATAGGAGCTCAACTCCAGACCCTTGTCTCTATCTCCCCCTCATTATGCAGGTTTAAGTCACCCCATTATTGTCACCATTACATTGGCTTTTCACCTTTGTTG
This sequence comes from Myotis yumanensis, assembly GCF_028538775.1. Lineage (NCBI taxonomy): Eukaryota > Metazoa > Chordata > Mammalia > Chiroptera > Vespertilionidae > Myotis > Myotis yumanensis. The sequence goes on from NW_027223754.1 coordinate 169,189,529, forward strand.
TTTCCAATCTATTCTGTGAACAGCAGCCAGAGCAATCCTTTAAATAGAAAAATGGCCCATATTATGCCCTTGCTTATTACCACTCAGTGGCTCCCATTAGAAATCTATGCTGCAGCCCCTCCTTACCTCTCCTGCATTGGCTCATTCCAGTCTCTGTCTTGCTTCTGATGTTGCGTCTCATTGACCTCTCCTTATTCTGAAAGAAATGCTAAACCTCTTCCAGGATTTCCTATTTTTTACTTGGACCAGTTTTCCTCCCTTTCCTTTTGCACAGTTATCTTTTTTCCCCATCCTTTAAGGTTTTGACTTAAATATTCCCACTCCATCTAAATAGCCTCTTCCCAATCCCCTGTGGTTCTCAATCTTACAGAAACGAACACACACAAGCCCTTCCATGTGTCTTTTCACTTGTGTATCTTTTCTGAGCTCCTATACATTCCACAAAGGCAGGGAAACTGTGTTGGTTCTGCTTTGCTCCTCACTGGATACCCAGGACAGTTTCTAGGAGGTGAATGGATATCAGTAAATATTTGGGTTCATAATTTATTTGACAAATATGTGTTGATTAGCTACCAAGAGCATCAGTGCACACCACATTGGCAGTTTAGAGAATTAAAATAATTATATTAGGGAGTATAGAATGTTACAGATGTATAACTGTATCTAGTCAGGTATAGGATGCCTGTAAGCTTATTAGTGCTTTCGGAAGACGGACAATCAAGTAGTTACCAGAAAGCTGCACCTGCATCGAATTAAGACTTTTCTTCCTTGTCACGTACAGTTGCCATACTTGACCGATTCTATCTGAGGAGGGATTAAGGGCATGTCCTGTAAACACCAGTAGGTAACTGCCATGACTCTTTTATTTCTTATTTATATTTCCTAGAATTTATCTGATATATTATACAGAATTAAACTCAGATGCCACACAATGAGCTCATCCCTCTGTCAGTCCTGCTAGCCCTTTACTCATGTTTATTGCTCTTTACTAAAGCAAGCCTGTTTTGTCTGTCTTTTTCTCCTACTGCAGCATAATGACCTGAATGTGTTATTCCCAGGTTATCCCAGAAGAGAGATAGAAAGGGGTTGTTAATCTCCCTGCACTAGCCTCTGTGTTTATAGTCCATCAATAACTGAATCTTCTTTTGTAATGGTAGTAAATATAAACTTGAGGCGTTTTCAACCTAAATTTTCTTCTGGCATTATTCCTTTCTACTGTTTTATCCTATCAAACATCTCCCTGATTAGATTAGATTTTCCTAGTGAATTAATTGATTTTGTTCCAAGTAGAAATGCTTACCTAAGTTTATAACGTTTTAAAAAGTCTTCTAAGTATTTTGTGCTGGTCAGGTGGCTCAGTTGATTGGAGCATCATCCTGTATACCGAAAGGATGTGGGTTCGGTCAAGGCACATACTTAGGTGGCAGGTTCGATCCCTGGTAGGGGCACATATGGGAAACAACCATCTTTGTTTCTCTCTCACATTGATGTTTCTCTCTCTATCTCTCCCTTCTTCTCTCTCTAAAATCCATGAAAACATATCCTAGGGTAAGGACTACAAAATAATAAACAAACAAATAAATAATTAAATGTCTTCTAAATATTTTTAAAAGTATAAATAAGATTTTCTTTTAATATTGCAAAATCTGTGTGTCTTTCTTTTTGCATGTAATAGAACCAGCCCACCAAAACAAGTTATTTATCAATAGAAATTCTGTTGAAATTCAGGGGAAACACATTTTTAAAAGCTTGAAATTGATGAACTTACATATGGTATATTTACATGAACCCCTAAATTTTCTGTTTTCATATTATTGCACGTATCATTTTTTTCTAATACAGATTTAATAGATGCACCCAGTAAAATAAATACAGAAAAGCCTCCAAATGAAGGAAGGAAATTAAAATCTCCCAGTATCCCATTTCCTAGAGATGCTGCTGGTAATACTTCAGAAATAGTTTTTATTCTTTTATGTATGCTTGTAATGCATGTGTACCTTTTAACTGTAAATTGAAATTATACCATTTATACTGTTTTTTAATCTCTTAAAATGATCAATTTGGTATGAATTTTTTCTCATATCAGTAGTATTTCTACAGGATAATTTATAATAGTGGTGTGACATTCTATAAAACGTAAAATCTATTTATCCAGTCATAAAATGTTAACATTTTAAATTCTTACCAAAATTTCACTCTTACAGATAACATGTGATGCAGGAATTTCTGTAAGCCTCTCTGACAATTTCCTTAGGCTCTATTTCTATAAAGATAATTATGAAACCCCAGTTCTGTACATTTTAATGCTACAGAGATATATTATCAAATTGTCCTCTAAGACTTTGTACCAGTTTATATTCCCACCGGCATATATAAGAAGGCTGGTTGTTTTAAATCTTATTTGTGCTGGCACTTTTTCTCTTTTTATCTGTCAACTTAGTAGGTTTACAAATATCCTATCTAATAAAAGAGTAATATGCAAATTAACCATGACTTTGTGATAAAGATGGTGACACCCACAGCCAATAAGGAGGGAATATGCAAATTGATGTGACAAAGATGGAGGTGCCGGCCAGAGCCATGGAGCCAAGCCAGCCAGAGAGCGGGTGCGGGAGGCTTGGCTTCCTCTCAGGCCAACTTGGCTTCCTTGGTTGCCCGAGCCGGGTTCATGGCCGCCGCCCAGACAAAGCCACAGTGGCAGGGCCGAGGCAGAGGTGGTTAGGGGAGATCAGGCCAGCAGGGTAAAGCAGTTGGGGGTGATCAGGCTGGCAGGAGAGGCCAGTTGGGGGTGAGCAGACCATCAGGGGGGGCATTTGGGGGCAAGCAGGCCAGTAGGGAGGGCAGTTGGGGCCGAGCAGGCCAGCAGGGGGGGGGGGCGGTAGGGGAGAGCAGGCTGGCAGGGGGAGCAGTAGGTGGCAAGCATGTTGGCAGGGGGGCAGTTGGGGGCAATCAGGCCAGCAGGGGAGTGCAGTTGGGGGCGAGTAGGCTGGCAGGCAGAGTGGTTAGGGGCAATCAGGAAGGCAGGCAGGTGAGCGGTTAGGAGCCAGTGGTCCCAGATTGCGAGAGGAATATCCGATTGCTGGTTTAGGCCCAATCCCACAGGGGTCCCAGATTGGAGAGGGTGCAGGCTGGGCTGAGGGACACCCCCCCTCCCCCCAATGCACAGATTTTGTATATATATACTGGAGGCCTGACACATGAAATCATGCGTGGGTATGGTCCGTAGGCTTAATCTGTGATCAGGGCCATCTTCCCTGGCTGCCAGCAGGTGCCCCGCCCCCTGCTGCCTCCCACCTGGGTTCCCAGTCTGCTATCGGGCAATGGGAGCCTGATGGCCAGCGGGGAGGGACCAAGAGGTCAGCCATTCCCGCCCGCTCGCTGACCCCACCCCTGGACCGGTGGGGCGGGGGCCTTGGCCTGGCACCACCCACATCCCCCGCCATTCACCAACCCCGGTACCCCATTAGCCACCAAGCGATTGGAGCCTGACTGTCGGGGGAGGAACTGAGAGGTTGGCCGTTCCATCTGATCTCCAGTTCCGCCCCCTGCCACCATTCACCCCAGTTCCCTGTGTGCCATCGGGTGATGGGAGCCTGCCAGCCAGGGGGAGGTACCCAGAGGTCGACCGTTCCCACCAGCTCACCAGTCCCAACCCCACCGCAGGTCGCCCTCTGTGTGTGGGGCAACCAGCGGGGCATGGGCCTTGGCCTGGCACCCCCGCATCTCCTGCCACCCACCCCCAAGTCCCCATTCGCCATTGGGCGATGGAAGCCTGCCATCCAGGGAAAGGGACCAAGAGGTGGTCAGTGCTCCTCATAGTGACTGGTTGAGTGGTCGTTCTGCCGTTAAGGTCGCTGGGCTTTTATTATATAGGATATATATATTAAATTAACTGTAAAATGCAAGCACATTAGCTTTATGATAAAGAGGGATTTGGAAAATATATATATATATATATATATATATATATATATATATCTTGGTATTTTCAATGTCTTTTATTACCAGTGGATAGGAACATTGTTTTGTCACGTGTGTATTGGTTTTTCCCCCTTTTGTGAATTGTGTATTCATATCCTTTTGTCTGTTAATGTTTTACTACTTGGTTCCTAATGAATTATATGATTGTTCAGCCTTTTATAGGTTTGAAAGCCTCATTATCAGATTAAAATTTACCTGGAAACACTTGCCTAGATGCTACCAGCCTATTCTACCTGCCCACACCCATCCCTGAGGACTCATAAAGTGAGCTGTGGAAAATGAAATAGTGACCTCATTGGTCAATTTATTCTCATTTCACAAAAACCTGTGAACCTGGGCAAGAGGCGGCAGTATTATCCCCATTTCACAGAGTAAAAATTTTTTACTCTAAATTTTAAGAAACCGGTATTACAATTTTTAACTTACCAGAGCCCTGATTAGTTTTTCAGATGCCAAAACTTCAGATCTTTCTGTTATGTCACTTCACCTGTGTTTATGATTTTTTTCCTTTCCCACCTCATTATAATGTATTTTCCCTCACTACCTTTTTAAACAACATAGCAGCACTAACAGGGGTGCTTTAGTCAACATGGTTTAGTTTGCCCCTCAAGTCATTGGAGACTGGCTTTATGTCGGATACTGGGAACCACTCGGTGCCTGGCAGAAACTGAATCATTGCATTGTTCTTCATTTTGTCCAAATCCTTTTTTATCGTAAAGCAAATTTGCTTGAATTTTAGAGTTAATTTTATTGCTTACTCCTAGAAGTAAAATGTTTTCATAAGTAAGCTAAGGGAAAAGACATATGATTTAGCTGACAAGGATTTAAGATCCCGTTTGCATTGTTTCTGGTTCATGTGTTAGATATGTATTCTGTGCTTACACATTTGCCCCACTAAATATATTTTTAGTATTAAGATGTTAATATTAAACTCACCATTTTTCAGATATGTGCTTTGTTTCTTTGTGTGTGTGTGTGTAGAGTGTGTGTGTGTAGTGTGTGTCTGTGTGTGTGTGTGTGTGTGTGTGTGTGTGTGTGTGTGTGATAGCGGTGGTGGCTTTGAATGGAGTGAGCCATGTGCTGCTTCTCAGAGACATCTGGTTCCAAGAGAACGTAGCTGTGAGAATTCTGCATAGGAGCTGGTATTTCTGGAACAGTTTTTCCCCCTTTATAAAGTAAACCGTTCTCTCCAACCCTACTGCTCTTAACTGGTTCAGTGTTAACATTTTAACATCCTCAGTGCCTTGTTGTCATCCCCAACCATGTTGGATTCCAAATACATTTGGAAACAAACATTCTAGAATAGAAAAGCATGCACATATTGTTTATGCTTTATTGTAGAGTTCCTGGTTGCTATTATGTTGCACTAAATTTACCCACCTTGTTTCTCAGATATTTCTAAATGAATAAAATGCTAACTATGTTATAACAGACAAAATACAATCTGTAATATCATTCAGTCTAATAATGTTTGTTGCTAGGCAACCACATTCCCAAAATAGTATCTGAAGCATGCAATGTCAGCATAAGATATCTAAATAATATAGAACATGGAAACTTATTTTACAGATTCTGAGTTATTAATATGGTTTTACAAAGCTAGAGAATAATTAAGTACTTAATTTAAAGCTTTTGGAAATTCATGGAGACAGAATAACTAATTATGTATAGAAACAAACAGATCAGGGTTCAAATCCCAGCTCTGTTATTTAATTGCTGAGTGACAATGGGCAAAATACTTATCCTTTGTTCCCTTCATTTTCTCATTATTATTATTACAATTAGGATAAAAACATCTACCTTGTGGGGTTGTGAAGTGTCAGTGAATTGTGCTTCACATAGTTTCATAGTAAGTGTCCAATAAATTAAAATTATGATGATCATGATGATGATAGCTTGAAAGGTCAGGAAAATCATTTTTTAATCCTTTTATATTTATGAAGCAATTAACACATATTTATAGAGCATTAGCCTTGAGTAATAAACCATACAAATAAGTCATTGCCTTAAAAGAATTTACAGTTTCTTCTGGGAGGTAGATATACACTAGAGTAAAGATGACTGCCAGGCATTTCCAAGTGCCCTGAGCTGAGATAAAGGTTATTGTGACTGAGGGACTGAGGCCTTGTATTGCAGCATGGTGAGAATAGAGGAAGGCAGCATGAGGTTAGAGTGAAGGGATAATAGGATAGGGCCAAGTCATGCAGCATCTAAACCAGCGCTTCTCAACCTGTGGGTCGCTACCCCTTTGGCGGTCGAATGACCCTTTCACAGGGGTCGCCTAAGACCATCCTGCATATCAGATATTTACATTACAATTCATAACAGTAGCAACATTAAAGTTATGAAGTAGCAACGAAAATAATTTTATGGTTGGGTCACAACATGAGGAACTGTATTTAAAGGACCAGAAGGTTGAGAACCACTGGTCTAAACCCATGGAAGGTGTTTGCGTTTTAGTCTCGGTATCATAGTAAAACATTGGAGTATTTTGGCAAAGAAAAGATGGACTCTGATTCATGTTTTAAAGACATCCCTGTAAGGACTACCTGGAGAATGGTTTGGCTGGAGGTCAGAGTGAAACTGAAAGGTGCAGTTAGGAGGCTCTTTGAGGCAATAAATGGCAGTGACCCAGACCAGGGTGATAGCCACAGAAACAGAGAAAAGTGGGCAAATTCAAAACACTAAGGGAGAATCATTGGGACTGGGACTTATGGGTTGTACAGATTGAGATAAAGAGAATAGTCAAGCAGGCCTCATATTTCTAAGATTGAGCAGCTGGGTATATAGTAACAGAGAAGATTGCATAAGATGTCATGATTAGCAAGGAAAGGGAATGGTTTTTAAGGAAGGGAATTGCAGTGAAGGAACTCAAGGTCTTTTTAGGAAACAGCAAGTGGCCCAGTTCAGGTCATCAGGTCAGGATGATGCGTGTGTGCGTGCGTGCGTGCGTGCGTGTGTGCGTGTGATGGGATGAGATGGGTGAGATAAAGCTAGAAAGGGGTTAGTTGCATGACTTCATGAATATCAAGCAAATAAATATATGCAGCTGTGTGTGGTTTATCCATTTACATTATTATTTACAACCATAACGTCTACCTGTAGACTATCTCCTACTTTTCCCTGTAGGCCGGCTTAATGTTCATGGAGGATGATAAGAACAGAGAAAGAACAACTTGGCTATCCAGTAGGGTAGCCACTGGCCACATGTGGCTGTTGAGCATTTGAAGTGTGGCTTGACTAAACTGAGTTGTGGTCAGGTGTAAGATGTACATCAGATTTTGAAGACTTAGCATGAAGAAAAATAATTTTAAATATCTCAATAATTTTTGTATTGATTGTATATTGAAATAATATTTTTGGATAGATTGGGCTGAATAAAAGTTATTAAAATTAATTCCATTGAAAATTTAATTGTGCTACTAGAAAAATTAAATTGTGCATTTGCTCACATTATATTTCTGTCGGGCAGTGCTGATCTAACTGCTTCTAACTCATGCCCACTTACCTGTGCCACCTGAAGAATGAGCTTCCAATCTGCCAGTCTATGGTTTCTTAACAGCAGGGCTCCTGATGAGTAGAGCAAGTGAGATATTGTGGATGAACCATTCCGAGATGATTGACCAGGGTCCTTGGGTGAATTAGAGGTCAGCTTTATCCACAGGAAATTCATCAATCTGCTACAATTCAAAATATGGGATATCCACAAAATATTCAATAGCTCTGCTGATTTCTCTGCTCCTTTTCTTTTTTGCTCTCCTTGTAAGATTTTGCTCTCCTTGCCCTTTCTCTTCAAGATATGCATGGAATATTTTCCCCATGCATTTTCTCTAATCAATTATTCCCACTCAAATCCATATGTTGTGCATTTTCCTGCCATCAGCCGGGTGGTGTCCCAAATGCTAACCATCATAGAAAGTGATAGTATATTGAGGAATTTTGTATAGCCTGAATACATCTTAAAATACTCACAAGGTCATTTAGATCACAGGCATATCTGTGATATAATGGTGATATTATCATTATCTGCAATGGCACTGTAGAGACAGAGTGATGATTATTGAGCATACAAGAAAAAAGAGTTGATCATCGGGTCAGGATAGATCAACCCTAAAAACCACTTCTGTTTCATTGGTTAAGAAAGACTTTATGAAGAAGAAGATGTTTCAAGAGTTATTAAATGTGTAGAGCTGGCAAATTAAAGGTGTCCATGGGTAAGGATGCCTCATCAATTTGTTGAGCAAGAAAATTCTCTGGGGTGAGAGTGAAAGTCACTGGTGTAGAAGAAGCAAAAGATTGAGGGCAGAAGCAAGAACGAGGGAACCTGGAAAAGGACTTTTGAGGTATGTCAGCCTTTGAAATTCTTTGTTCATAATATAACCTAAAGGCCCCAAGGAGTGGGTATAGAGAAATACTGTTGGAGTAATTTTGAAAATTAGAGAGGCAAGGAGGTTAGTTCTAAGAGGATGCATTTCATTATGATGTATACTATTTTCCCCCATATTTTAGTTTTATACCTACGTCTTTCTGATCTTGTGAGGCTTGTTTGGTATCAGGTCTTGCCCAAACTAAGATTTATCATTTGGTCATTGGTAATGTTTGAGCCTTTGAAGATTTTGCTTCCAAACAATGAAACAATTATTTAAATACCTGCCCTCTTGATATTTTCACATGAATGTCCTCCAAGTATGTCAAACATGGTCCAGTTAGTTGCTCAAGCCAGAAGTCTAGACTTGATCCTTGATTTCTATCTATCTATCTATCTATCTATCTATCTATCATCTATCTATCTATCTATCATCTATCTATCATCTCTCTCTCTCTCTCTCTCTCTCTCCCCCCCGCATCCAACCAAATAACCTAATCTAACATGTTAGCTGTTTTATCAATTCTGTCTCTAAAATAGATTTTGCCTCTTTCCATGCTTCTCATTTCTCATGCCCCACTGGAGTCAATGACCCTATTCTTTCACAGGATGTTTATGACAGTCTCTTTAATACCCTCTTTTGCCTCCATGCTTGCCCTGCTCCAGCCCATTTTCCACATTGCAAAGTGATTTAAAAAATACTTAATACCTCTTGGTGGCTTTTCATTGATTTTAGGGTAAAAAAAAAAATAGATCGCTTATTAATGTGTCTAAAATGGCTCTGCATGACCAGCTTCTGCCTACCGTTCCAGCCTTATCTCATCCAGTCCTTCTGCCTTGCTTCACTCTAAATACACAACTTTTCTTTAGGTCTCAGACACATGAGGCTCTTTCCTGCATTTGGGTCTTTGCACACCCAACCTCTCTGCCTGCAACAGTCCTTTCTCCTGCTTTTGCTGAACTGTTTATAACTCATTCTTTTGATCTCAAAAAGTTATCTGGGATCACCCAATTTAATAATGGTCTATCATGCTATTCTTTCACAGAACATCTAAAATGTTTTCCTTCATAACACTCACTGTGGCTTATATATTCCTCATTATAAGCCCCACAAGCACAGAAAACATGTCTGTGTCTTCACCAGTGTATAGCCAGTGTATAACAGCAGTGTCAATTGCTGGGTAAACAGAAGGGTTAAAAAGTGAAGGACAGGTAGTAAAATAATTGTTCCCTTTGGTAATAATCAGCACTTGCTTTTGTAAAGTGCTTTACTGTTTGCAGAGTATTTCACATACATTTACTTATTTAAAGTAGCCCTATAAGTTGTATAATAGAGAAAATTGGGTAGAAAAAATGGCGGAGGCTTAGACGGATGTGTTGGTGCTTTGTCCCGGAGCAGATAAGGGCGAGCAGCTGAAACGGGTAACAATCAGCCCAATCAAGCTAAGGAGGCTCAGCTGAGAGACAGTTTGCAGCCAGGAAAGACAGAGAACTCCTAAAAAATGGGGATGGTTAGAGATTGAGGCTGAAACCTCCCCCTGGGCGCCAGCGCAGCAGCGAGACCGCGCCATCTTGTGTAGCTGTTATCCGCATCCAGAGATCGGCTACTAACCCAGAGGCAACGACTCTAAAGCAGCGCGACTGCAAGAGCCCAGAGGAGACCTGCATCCCTCCACGGAAAGGTTAGACTTACCCCAAAGATTCAAGCAACAGCGGCCTCCTGATCACCACACGCTCTGCCTGGGGAACAGTTGCTGTGTGTGAAGCCTCCCTCCACCAGCCAGAAGAGCCACCACAGCTGTGAACAGCACCCACCAGAGGCTCTGCTATCAACAGAGGAGCCGCTGCTACCACAACCGCCCAAGGAGCAACCACAGCCCGAGGAGCCACTGCCACCCAGGGAGCAGCCACTGCCACCCAGGGTCCAGCCACTGAACGACTCAACAACTAGTCATGTCAGTGAGATCAAACATGGGTAGACAAAGAAACCCCCAAAGGAAAGAAAAGGAGGACTCGCCAGAAAAGCAGCTAAGTGAGACAGAGATATGCAACATGACGGAAAAAGAATTCAGAATAAGGTTCCTAGAGTACATGCACCGGATGTTCAAGAAGCAAGAAGAAACAGATGAAAAAATCAACTACTTATGCAAGAAGCTAGAAGAAACAGATGAAAAAATCAACAACTTAAGTAAGTCCCAAGAAGAAATGAAGAGCGACATAGCTGCAATAAAAAACACCATTGAAAGTATCAACAGTAGACTGGGAGAAGCGGAGGACCGAATTAGTGAGTTAGAAGACAAGGAAGCAAAACACACTCAAACTGTACTGCAAATGGAGAAAAAAAATTAAAAGAGAAAATTGGATCCGTGTCAGTTATATATAGGGTATGTAGTCAATTAAAAGTTCTATTTTAAGACAGAGCTTTTCAACATTTAATTATGCCTGAATACCTTTTTCCTCAGGGTAAACAATTTTACAGGGGTGATCTGAGTGTAGGAAGAAAGGTAGCAATTTTTCCTATACAGTAAAAGTTCTTTCAATGGACCATGACTTAACCAATCACCAGATAAACTGATATTTTCCATAAAAGAGAGCTGTTTCACAAAGAAATAAATTGAATATATAGAAAAAACTTAATTTAGTCAAGTCACTTAAAGTGTGTTGTCAAATTAGGTATGGGGAAGAATACAGTAAAATATTAGGAAGAGTCTTAGACACCTATGATTCTTCATTGAGATTGCTCTGCAAGTGTCTTTAATTTCTCACTCCACTTTAAATAAATTAAATCTGGAACTCCTACAGAATGCATAATTGGTTTCATTTATGAAAGGAAGATCTTGAGGAGCTCAAGGCAAAAGACTTGGCCTTTATTAGGGACTGACAAGCAGATGCTCATTTGCGTATTTTAAGTTAAAATGTCTAAGATATATATGTATTACTTTGTGATTTCTCTCTTCCTGTGACTGTCACTTGACTCTTGGTCACCTTGGGTAGAAGAGTTTCTGTGGATTTGACATTGTACGGGATAGGGAGGACCCCACAGAATATGTGAAGAGCATGGTTTGCCAATCGGCATCATCGGCATGTCTTTACTACTACTCCCCTCTCACATATTGCTGTCTTTCTCTCTTCTGAATTTTCACACATGGAAATCACCAGTTACCTTCCAATGCCTGCTTTAAATCCCTTTGCTCATGTCTCTCTGGCATTGTGTACTGCTATCCTGGCCTCTTAATCAAACCTCTCCTCCTCTTGGCTTGTACTAACCACGCTATTCTGACTTTTCTTTTGCCCACCTGAATGCTTTTCCCCTCCTGCCCCTTTATGGTTCACATATCTTCTTTCTATTTTCCTGTCCTATTTCATATTCTCTCTATTTAGATTTTCTTATCCACACAATTTTCACTGGTAGTCCCATCCACCAGTGTAGTCAAGAAGACTATTATTCTCTGTGGCCTAGTTCCAGCATTCTTCTTTAGTACAAAAGCTGTAGGTATAGTTAATTATAACCAGAGCAAAGGAATTAATGAGATAATTCTAAGGAAACTGGATTCTGGTGCATTTAGTCAGTATACCCCTTTCCCAGATAAAGAAGAATATATCAAATTCTATTTCCTTTCTACTTCCAGGCTTCATGCTCTTTTACATCTGCCTTTAATATTTTAATACCATTGGCTAAATGTTGGTCAACATCTCTTTATCACTTTGTTCTTTTGGCTTTTTGTCTTTTTTAATTGGATTTATTGGCTAATAAAATTATATAGGTATGCTTAATCCCTTTACCTTTTATATCCAGCCCCCTCCCCACCTCCCCTCTGACAGCTGTCAGTCTGTTTTCTGTATCTATGAGTCTGTTTCTGTTTTGTTTGTTAGTTTATTTGCCTCATCCATAAAATGGGAATAACAATAGCTATTTCATGTGGCTGAAAAAAATAAATCGCATGTAGTTCTTGGCACATTGTCAATGTTCAACAAGTAGTAGCTAAACTAAGTCTGTATATAAATACCAGACAAATGAGGAGGTACTTTCCTGTTCATATCAACTCTACTTGATTTTACCAGGATATCTTATATATGCCCAAAGTGGTAGAATGTTAAATATTCAAATATGCATATAGTTATTGCTTCTGCATGGATAATGAACCAACCTCAACATAATTAGTAACATAGGACCAAGTAATAGTGCTTCACTATTCATTATAACATGTAACCAAGAGATCTGTTCCTTAAAAATGTAGTCTTTTTAGTTGAGTCAGTTAGTCTTTTTATGGGAGTCTTTCCAGAAGGACAAAGGCAGATTTGAAAATAAATTTCTAGAATAAACATATATTCTAAGATCCTTCATGTACGTATAATTCTAGGTTAGAAAATAATTGCAGTGCAGTTGAAAATTTATGACAGTGTTGGCAAATATAACAGGATGCAAGCCAGCTTCTGTGGTTGGCGGTGATGTCTAGAGAAAGCAGTTTGCTAATAAATATTTTCAGTTTGCATTCTGATTCAATTACCATGATATTCATAAAAATGAATGAGGAAAGTAACCTTTTAACCCAGAAGTTCCAGAGAGAGTTGCCAATGTATTATCTTATTGTATGTGCCCAATTCATCTCTGAAATGTGGCTACCTTGTATTAATATATGTGAGTATGAATGTGACATCTTTATATTTCCAAATCAACCTACCTCTGACATCTCTGTACCTCTCGCCTCTGATTCATTACTGCAGGGGCCACACAACCCTTTATCCTCTTCCCAAATACAATATTTCTGTAACTGGGTTTTCATCTTTCAATCCTCTAAAAGTCCATCTGGTTTTAGATAATTCTATTGACTAGATAATCCTATCAGTAGGAAAAATGTTTTCAATAAAATTAAAAAAACATTCTCCTGAGATGACTTCCAAGTGATTTTTTAAAAGATACATTAAACTCTGCCAACCCCATATTCAATGCCAGTTAATATGCTGGAACTGAAATTATATCCTTTCATGCTTCAATTTGACAGTGACAATTTAGGCTATTTGTGTAGAAATAGTTCTCACTTATAAGTAAAATTAATAAAGTAGAATGCAATTATATTATTGGACTCCTTTTTACCCAAGTGTAGATATGCTTTATATAATATCATGTCTCTTGAAATGTAATTGCATTAAAATAAAAGCCTGATATTATACAGCTATTCTACATTGACTAGAGAAACTGTTAGTCTTATCCCTCAACTGCATATTTACTAGCCTCCAAACCTAGAGAATTTCAAATTTAGAGTTATGAAGTGTGATAAAAGGCCTAAAGAGGGTAAAAAAGCTCTTTAATCTGAAGGATACATTGATCCAATTCATATTTATTAAAAACCTGCTCTGGGCTGGGCACAATGCATATCATACAACTCCTGCTCTTACTTATGTTACCATCTTGGGTGGGGGGAGGTTAGAAGACTAATAAGCCAGTGGATGAATATTACCAAAGGCTAAGTATTTGCAATGAAGGAATGCTATATAGACCAGCATTGGGGACTTACTTAAATTATGTGATCAGATAGGGCCTCACTGGAGCCACTAGAGGAAGAGACTGGGTATGAACATTACAGGTGTAGAAATCAGCAGGTTCAACAATCCCCAAACAGTGCGGACCAATAATAGAGGGCAGGTCTCAAAGCTGGGAGAGTTATATGGAACCCAATAGAATTGGAGGTTGGAATAACACATTTTTAAAATTTTTATTTTTCTATTACAGTTTACATTCAGCATTATTTTGTATTAGTTTCAGGTGTACAGCATGGTGGTTAGACAACCAAATAGCACTTTACAAAGTGCCCCCCCCCCCGATATTTCCAATACTTAGCTGGCACCATACCTAGTTACTGTCTATAACTAACAATTATTGACTATATTGCCTAGTAACATTTATTGACTATATTTTCTATTCTGTTCTTTACATCCCCATGACTATTTTATAACTGCCAACCTGTACTTCTCAATCCCTTCACCTTTTTCACCCAGTCCCCCAAACCCCCTCCCCTCTGGCAGCCATCAGTCTGTTCTCTGTATCTGAGTCTGATTGTGTTTTGTTTGTTTATTTAATAGCCCGATCTCAGCTTGCGGGAGATCACATTTTGACTTGGATTGTGTCACATTGCAGGTGGCTAAGTGGTTTGCTACTCTCTCCATATGAGTGGGTCTGCTGCAGTTCTCCAGCAACCACTGGATGACTGCAAAGTCTAAAGCCCTCAGAGACAATTTACTGATTTACCTTACTTTCCCTTCCAAAATTGACTCTACAACACCCATGACGTTATTTAACCTCGCATGCTGTTATATTTTGAAATGTAAAATGATCTCCTCTTAGTGCATTAAGATAGAAAGTGTATGCAGAGATTTGTACCCTTATCTTCACTCATCCTTCTGGATATTCATATGGCACTTCCATCTCGATGTTTGGATAGCACTTCTTTACTCTAATTTTTTTTTTTACAAAGAAAAAAGAACATTAAATTAAAAAGTTAAGGAGGGTCCAATTCTGTTGCGCCCCTATGCAATGAGGAACTCTGTTTCAAGTCACTGTGTCCTTGGATTGCATATCAGCCCTATGTCCTCATCTCTGTTTCACTGCTGAGCACATTCATCACTGATTAGCAAGTGCGTGTCCTTTGCTTTTGACCTCCTCACCCGTTTATTCATCAGTTTCTGCTGTTGATGCCAAACTATGTCAGAACATGTGAACCCAATAAGGACATGATTAGTTCCATTTAAAGATAATCAGCCTTCTGGTATAGTTTCCAGCAATATATTAGAGCAGGAACTACTTATGTGCAAAATCAAAATCATCTGGTTACTAATGTACTTCTATTAACATATTGATGTTATTTATAGAAAGAAAAAAGTGTGTTCTTTGAATGTGTTTGCAAAAAGAGTTTCTACTACTTTCTCCTAAGTGGCCGCTTTTTAATACTATGTTTGAACTACACAATGTGCTAACCCATGGTCAGCAAACTGTGGCTGTCGAGCCACATGCGGCTTTTTGGCCCCTTGAGTGTGGCTCTTCCTAAGCCTTAGGAGTACCCTAATTAAGTTAATAACAATGTACCTACCTATATAGTTTAAGTTTTAAAAAATTTGGCTCTCAAAAGAAATTTCAATCATTGTACTGTTGATATTTGGCTCTGTTGACTAATGAGTTTGCCGACCACTGTGCTAACCCGTCTTAAATTGGGAATTTAATAACTGTCCTTTACAAAAAAAGGGGGTTGGGATTAAGATGTATCTGTGACAAGGATGTCCCTGTGCATTTTTCCTTTTTATTCTGACAGCCTACCTGCAATGTGTGAAGCATTTTGGCTGGCAGACACACTTAGAGCAATCAACTATCACAATTGTTTGTGTCTGTCTGTATGCTCAAGTGTCTTTACAGTTGAAAGGAGATAAGTAACAAGTCTGGTGTACAGCACACCCCTCAGGACCAGGATTTGGGCAGATGCTTTATTTATCCATTTCTCTCTTGAATTTTTTTCTGCATCTGCTTTTCTATGAAGTAGTCTGCACATCTTTATAACCAGTGAGGACACGTTCTTGATTTAAAGCAAAACTTTATTAAAAGATGTACACTTCCATGCAAAAAAGTTATGTCAAAGCAGAATGGATACATACTACTTGAATTTGCTAAGTAATAAATGTCTATTTAGATTTGGGCTTTAATTTTTAAATGTTTATTTAGAAAGATGCTGCCCAAAATATGTAGGCAGAAATTTTTAGTGGATTGATAAGAAAAACAGTTCTGAATTTCATAAAGCGGTCACTGGGGAGACGGTACAGTCATCAGCAGTGATTACAACAGGTAATTGTGTCATTCCCCTGTTACAGACCACTGAATATGACGGGCAGGGGACAGACCAGCTGTCACACCCTGTTAGCTTTCACGTTCCGGGATTTACAAAATCACACTAGGACTCACGCCTGGTGAATGAAAGAAAAACAAAAATAAACTAAGATTAAAACTATT
Source organism: Myotis yumanensis (assembly GCF_028538775.1). Lineage (NCBI taxonomy): Eukaryota > Metazoa > Chordata > Mammalia > Chiroptera > Vespertilionidae > Myotis > Myotis yumanensis. The sequence continues at coordinate 169,205,869 of NW_027223754.1, forward strand.
GCAGCTTTTATAGACTTTTCTAGAAAACAAAAGGTACAAATTCCTATACAGTTGAAAGTGAACATGCGCATTTATCTTCTTCATGTTTGTTTCTTATCGTCAAAGGCTATTGGGTTGGAAGTACATACAACTAAGATCCAATTCCGCTGTTTATTAACTGTGATGTTGAGTTAGTCATTTAATCTTCTCGAGCCTCAGTTTCTCCATGTGGTTAATAAAAAAAAATTGGTGAAGGATGCAGTCTCTCAAACCCAATTTCCTTTGTAAAATTCTTGTAGTTTCTACTGAGAATAAACTCTTTTAGGTGCTATAGATACACCAGCGAACAAAACAGGGCTTCCGTCCTCATGAAACTTTTGTTCTAATCAAGAAGATAGACCATCAATACGTAAGCAAGCCGTTCTGTATAGTTTAAGTTTAATGTTAGCTAGAGGAAGATGCTGTGGTGAAGGAACTCAGGTGAGGAAGGGGCCTGAGACAGAGCCTCTCTGAGGAGGTGCCCTCGGAGCAGGGGCCTGAAATAAGTGGGCAAGCGAACCATGAGAAAGTGGGTTAAGCATCTCAAGAGGAGGAACAGCAAAATGTTTTGTCTGTTGAAGGAAGAAAGAGGCCAGTGTAGCGGGAGGAGGAGAGGGGTAGGAGATGACTTCAGTGGGGGCACTGAGGCCACAGCAAGGACTGTGGGTTTATCCAAACTGTGAAGAGTCCAGGGAATTGTTGAAAGCAGAGAGATGCCATGATCTAGTTTAAGTTTCCAAAGGATCCTTCTGCCTGCTGTATGAAATAAGAAGGCTACAGGTGGCTACATTTGCACTTTAACAGAATAGATTCAACTGTCTTGGTATATGTATGACCATTTTTATTAATCTATTTTTTAAAATATGTTTTTATTGATTTTAGAGAGAGGGGAAGGGAGAGGTGTAGAGAGATAGAAACATCAATGAGAGAGAAGCACCAATCATCTTCCTCCTGCACACCCCCAACTAGAGATGGAGCCAGCAACCCAGGTGTGTGCCCTGACTGGGAATTGAACCCGTGACTTCTTGGTTCATGGGTCAACATTCAATCACTGAGCCACCCTGGCCAGGCATTCATGTCCACTTTTAAAAAATCATGTACTTTATGGGGACATTTTTTTGAAGAGGTGTTAGAGAAAAATAATGATTACAATTGAAATTTGTTTGATGTTTTTAATTACCTTTGAGTTTCATTTTTCCTTAGATAATGTAGAAGTGGCAGAAGTAATCACAAAGGAGAAAAAATGCTAATTTTCTTTGTGTGGGCATGCTTGAGTGTTTCAACCCAATTCAGGAAAGATTTTGAGATGTAATAATGTATTGCTAGATTTGATTAAACACAGAAATGTGAATACTATCCTAGCTATTTCTTTCCCCTCTAAAATAGTTGAATAGGGGTATAAAGAGTAGAGTTCAGGAGCATAAATCCAATCAGACCTGAAGAAAAGCCTTTCATTGCACATACTCAGCATCCAGGCCAGAAGCTGCTTATAACATTTTAGAGGGAATTTTTTGCTTCTCTTGGCCTATCATGCCAAACTGATTTACTTTTTCAATGCATGAAAACATTCAGTCAACAAGCATAAATGGAGCATTAACTTGCGGCCAGGCACTCTGCCAAGCACTCAGTACATAGCAGGGGCACCTGCAGGAAGTGTGGCAGTGATCACAGTCTTGATGAGGAAGCGAGCTCTCCTCCTAAGGCTGCCTTTACCCGTCAGAACTACACTCTCTCTTCACTTAGAGGTCTTGGGTGGCTAGGGAGGTAGTTGGTGATCAGTATGGCAGGGCTACCTCCACTTTAACCATTCGTTGTTTTGTAAATTGGGTTGTAACAGCAAAATGCATCCTCCTTGTCCTCAAGGAGATCACAACCTAGAAGCAAAGATCCCTCAGTAGAGAGGTAGCTGTAATGCCGGGTGCTCAGTACTATGATAGAGGGGGCAGGGCAAGCAGAGGACACACATTAGGTGAAGATGCTGAGCCCTGAAAATGGTGAGGTAATGGCAGAGGGAATGGGGACTTAGAGAAAGATGACAAATCAATCTCTGTGCATGCACACTTTCTGTTTCCAAAATAAATCTATAATTACCATCAGTATTGTACTTTTCCTAACATTCAGAATATATATATATATATATATATATATATATATATATATATGTTTAATTTTTTTCCATCTTCTAGAGATTCCTGTTTCCAATCATGATCTCATTCTTATCATTTTGTTTTGCCCAGCTCTGGGACTTGTTAGAACGGTCAGAGTCCACTTATAAAATAATCATTTTGATTTAGTGTCTTAGTCTGTTCAGGCTGCTATAACAAAAATGCCATCTCCTAGGGGGGCTTAAGTAACAAACATTTATTTCTCACCGTTTGGAGGCTGGAAGGCCAAGATTAAGGCCCTGGCAGATTTGGTGAGAGACTGATTCCTGGTTCAGACACTGTCTTCTCGCTGTGTCCTCACAAGGCAGACAGGGGGTCCCTTTACTAGGGGCTCTGATCCCATTCATGGGGGCTGTACTCTCATGATTAATCACTTCCCAAAGGGCCCACCTCTAAATACCATCACACTGGGGATTTGGCTTCAACCTAGGAATGTAAACAGACACAAACATTTAGTCCATTACATTTAGTTAATCACTCTGTCTTGAGGCACAATGGATTGGGATGAAGGATGGAGAGTTCAGAGGCCAGATTGGCAGGCAGAGGAGCAGGACCAGCCAGTGAAGAAGTGGCCAGTCTGCCGCAGAGACCTAGCAGGTAGTAGTGCCAGCCATTCTTTGGTGGCTACAGATCTTTCCCAGGTCACCTTCCTGCTTTTCTCCTTTTGTCCACTTTACCTTCAAGAGACCTTCTGAATGAGTGAATGGACTTTATCACTCATGGGTAGACATGTGGAACACAAATAAAAGAGGGAGCCTTTCAATGCACTTAGGTGCCTGTTGTAGGAGATCTGGGCCCCAGAGAAAGGAGGGGAAAGAAAGCAGCAATGAGGGGAGTGTGCTGGAATCAGAGGGGGGTGGGATAAGAGCCGTGAATACAAAGAGCAGGTATTTTCCCCAGAGCAGGACATTGCCGATTGTAATTAAAGTATGTACTTGCAGTTGAGAAGAAAAGTATAAGTTACTGTGTTTTTTTATGTAATTGATACTGTGGAATAATAAAAGCGAAAAGAGTAAATTGGAAAGGAGTGTCAATAAAGCTTGCAATCCAGAAACAAGGGCAAGAAGCTGAGATGTAAGAAGGCAAGTAGTGAAACGAGGAGGAAAAGTAAAGGTAGTTAGGACCACAATCCACCCCCATTTGTTGTTATTCAGCTGTTCCTCAAGCTATACATATTTTCTTGACTTCTATTCACTTGCAAGCAGCAATCTGATTGGGATCCCAGAGGCCAAAGGGTTAAGGACAAACAGTGGGGAGAAGGGACAGGTTGTCAGCTCCCTGAGGTGGGGTGCTCAGGATTCAGGGAAAGTGAATGATGAGTTGGCAGATTAAAGTCTTTCTCAAGCTCCTGTGGACACTTTTGGTGATTCCTGGGGCAAGCACTCCTCTCTGTGAGAAATAGTGAGAACAGAATTGCTGCCTTTGAAGGAAACTCATCACGTAAAAGTGAGTGATTCTGAATGAGATGTAGAATAAAAGCCATTTCAAATTCTTGAAAATCATATATTATATAAAAGGAAGAGGCACTCTAACCATATCATCAGAAGAGAAAATCCTTTTTAGGTTTTAAAAGAGATGGCTTTCTAAATGACAAAAAAAAAAGGTTTTACTGTACTCTTAAATTGATTTCTACCACTCAAGAACTGAACAAAACACAGGTGCAAATTCATCACCAACTTGCTACCTAATACTATATATACCTAATCAATATACATTATATATATACTACAGCCTGGTGTATGAAAATTTGTGCCCTTGGGGGGTCCCTCAGCCCAGCCTGCTCCCTCTCACAATCTGGGACCCCTCAGGGGATATCCATCTGCCAGTTTAGAAGTTGGCAGTCATACATTCCTCTGGCAGCCCAGGAGCCCTCAGGGGATGTCCGACTGATGGCTTAGGCTCACTCTCCACAGTTGGACATCCTTAGCGCTGCCGCAGAGGCAGGAGAGACTCCCGCCACCTACACTGCGCTCACAACCATCAGCCCAGTAATACATTCACATTCATACAAATGCATATAGGTACATATATGCCCACACAAATAAACATTTATGTTTATTATTTTATGCAAAGCAACATCTATAAATATCTTGAGGGCAAATATTCTGCCTTATTCATCTAACAATCATGACTTCTACATAAGCATAATAGAACTGAACACATTTATAAAACCAATAAACACATTGCAAACAAACATTAAAGGATATTAGGTCTAAAATGTCAGAAAAAATTAAATGCTCTGAAGCACACAATAAACACAGAAGTATGAAATAAAAGTGCACCATATATATATATATATATATATCGATCTATCTATTTATCTATCTATCTATACACTAGAGGCCTGTTGCAGGAAGATTCCTGCAAGGATAGGGCTTCCTGCAGCCAGAGCGAAGCAGAGAAGGGCTTTGCTCCAGTCTCTGCTGCCCTGTTTGCTTCTCTGCAGCTTCACTCCCTTCTGCAGCTCTTGGCTTCCTTCTATGCTGTCTTCAGTCTTCGCTCTGCTCCTGCATATGCAAATTAACTGCCATCTTTTTATGGCTTAATGTGCATACTTGCTCTGATTGGCTGGTGGGTGTAGTGGAGGGATGGTCAATTTGCATGTTTCTCTTTTATTAGTGTAGATATTAACCAAGGATATTGAAGAACAATATATAATTTGGAATAGAAAATAGCCTTGTATCTTATATTTTGTGTGATAGAGACTCAAATAATATGCTCTAAAAGAGATTAATTCTGTAATGAACCTCATTTTTAAAATTAACTTGTGCTTATATGTGAAATCTAAAGAACAAAATAAATGAATGAACAAAATTGAGACAGATTCATAGACACAGAGAACAGACTGATGGTTGCCAGAAGGGAGGGGTGTTAGAGGACTGGGTGAAAATGATGAAAATATTAAGAAGTACAAATTGGTAGTTAAAAAATATTCATGGAGATGTAAAGTACAGCTATAGGGAATATAGTCAATAATATTGTGATAACTATGTGTGGTGCCAGGTGGGTACTAGAAATATGGGGGGATGGGGGACACTTTGTAAAGATTGTTTAACCACTATGCCGTGCACTTGAAACTAATACAAAATAATATTGAATGTAAAATGTAATTGAAAAATAAAATTTAAATTAAAAAAATACGAATAAAAATCAAATAAAATGAAGTCCCAAAGTGAAAAAGTTAATGGCATTCTTTGCCCCATAGTCCTAACCCTTTAAAATCTGAGAAATCATTTTATTTTCTGTAAATTGGAAGACAAAAGATTAGAATACAGTGTCTGCTTCATGTGTGGAAACCTTCTAAAATTGCCTTAAAATGCATTCAGAAGACTGTTTGGGTTTGAAAACTGTGGTTGTTTTTTTTAGATAACTGTATATTTCAGAAGTTCCTTTTTATATTGCATTTGATCTTGTGATAGTTTTTACTGGTGTAGTTTGTTGACTATTCTCTCTGGTCTTATTTTTAAATTTTTATGTTTTTATTGATTTCAGAAAAAGGAAGGGAGATGGAGAGATAGAAACATAAATGATGAAAGATAATCATTGATTGGTTACCTCCTGCATGCCCCCCCACTGGGGATCGAGCATGTACCCTGGCAAGGAATAGAACCATGACCTCCTGGTTCATGGGTCAATGCTCAACCACTGAGCCACACCTGCCAGGCTCTCTGGTCTTATTTTTTTGCAGATATTAAAGCAGGCAGGCCTCAGAACTGTCAATGAAAGAATAGATCACATGGGGTTAGGTAGGGGCGATTTTATTCACCAAGAGAGGTTTTTTATTAGCTTAGTGAAAGCCTTTTCCTTCTTTCAAATAAATGGCAATAAATGGAAAAACATGCCTCTTACTAAATTTAGGGGCAGCACTCACATGAAAACATCACACCAGCAACCTTGAACTTTTGTCTTGGTGAAGTTAACCATCACGATCTCTGAAGCAACGCATAGGTACTGCTCTAAATGTAAACTCTCAGGTATGCTGCATGGATTTTTGGTGAGTGCAATGAACTCCAGATGTTTAACACTTGGAGAAATTGAAATTATTGATTTCCTACAGATTGAAGCCTGACCATTATCCATTTGTTCACATTTAACAAGTGCCTAAAACGCGTCAGATGTCATGGCAGTAATTGAGGATTCAAAGCTCTAGAGTAGAAATTCCCTGTTATAAGGCGTGTCCTGAGGGGGTGGGAAAAAGAATTAACAATCCCTGACAGTGTGATGAGGCTATGTAATGCTAACTCGTGGAGCATTCACTTGCACTAGGACTATTCTGAGTGCTCTCCAGACATTGCCTCATTTAAGCCTTGCAACTCTATACAAAACATACAGATACACAACCCTTATCCGCAGTTCCGAACTCCAAAAAACTCCAGACAGCTGTGGAACTTGAATGTTTATTTTTAAAATTCACTTGATAGCAAAGTTTGATCTGAGGTGATGCTATTTCTCATCTCTCTCCACTTTAGTATGAATAGTCATACTTTTACTACAGAAATATTCATTTGATTACTGGGTACTGCTCCAGATCCTGCTGCAGATTTTATTCTTGTACTATTAGTAGGTCCATTTAACAGAGGAGAAAACTGTGATGTAGAGGGATTAAGTAATTTTGTTCACAATCTGACAGCTAATTAAAGGCAGAGTCAGGATTTGAACTGAGGCAGCCTGGCTCCAAAGTCCTTAATCTTTGCTACACATTCTGGCTTTTAAATGTTTAGATGCAATTAAGCACGAGGCTCTATGTGCTCTTTGGGGCTCATTTAAATTAGACTGAGAGTTTTAAGGAAGGTTTTCTGAAGAAGAAGCCATTGTTTGATTTGAGTGGGAGAGTAGTAGGAGAGTTAGGCAAAGAAAGTGGGGAAGGGCAAAAAGCAGGCACACATGTGTGAAATATACAGGGATTGGCTGGTATGATACTTGGCCTTTAGTAGACACTCAATAAATTATACTAATAAAATAACTCAATAGGGGAGTTGTAAATGATGCAGTTTGGTAAGAGCAAATGGTCATAATGTAAGTCTTCATGAGTAAACAATACTTTGATGGTACATAAAAACAAAAGTGTGTCACTTAAAAAAAAGGTAAGAGAAAATTGGGGGGAGAGAGAAGAAATCACACTTTATTTGAAAAGTTATTATAGTCCTAGCCAGTTTGCTTAGGGGTTAGAGCATTGGCCCTTGGGACTGAAGAGTCCTGGGTTCAATTCTGGTCAAGAGTATATACCTTGGTTGCAGGCTCGATCCCTGGCCCCAGTCAGGGTGCATACGGGAGACAACCAATCAATGTGTCTCTCTCACGTCTATGTTTCTGTCTCTCTGTCTCTCCCCCTCCCTTTCACTCTCTCTAAAAATCAATAGAAAAAATACCCTTGGATAAGGATTAACAAACAAACATTTATTATGATAATTGTTTGGGGTTGGAACAAAACTGGGGTAATGTTGCCATCATGAGGCTATGCAGTAATCCAAAGGAGATATTTTAGATTTGGGCAATTGCACAGCAGTAGGGATGGAGATGGGGGAATGGAAATGAGAACTGCCCAAAAAATACTAGTAGAATCCAGATGAATTGGACCTTGAATGTGGTGTGTGGGAGGAAGGAGAGAGAAGTCATTGGTGGCTTCCAGATTCCTGGCTGGAGAGGGAGAAAGGCTTAAGGATAGATTTAGGCATCGATTTATCTGTGGATGTGAAATCTGAGGATGTTCTTTCCTGATGACCTGAAGCTTTTTTGTGTGGAGTTGTTGATGGGATTATGTGTGGAGAACAAAGGGGTGAAGATGGGGCAGGCATTTGAATAAAGAGCAGCATAGCCACTGAGGGGAGTGGGAGAGAATGCAGGAGATATACGGGTTGTCTATAGCAGTGGTTCTCAACCTTCCTAATGCCGCGACCCTTTAATACAGTTCCTCATGTTGTGGTGACCCCCAACCATAAAATTATTTTCGTTGCTACTTCATAACTGTAATTTTGCTACTGTTATGAATTGTAATGTAAATATCTGATATGCAGGATGTATTTTCATTGTTGGCGACCCACAGGTTGAGAACCGCTGGTCTATAGTAACTCAAATATTTTGCATTAGCAGGTCGCTCTGAATGTTTTGCATGTTAGATTGAGACACACATCTTTAGTGATTGATTCATTCTTTAACAAATATTCATGGAGACCAATTTTGTTCCAGTCATTTTATTGGATGTTGAGGACAATTGATGAATTAGACCCAAGGGTTTACCATTCTAGGTGGTTATCTAGCAGACAGATTTTGAATGGGGAGTGTTTACTCAGTTTATCGTCGCCATCAGTAGAGAAAATTCAGCTTCCTATATGATTTTTATTTTTATATTTTGACTTCTTAATTCTATTGTCTACTTTGCCATAAAAACCAATTCAAACCAAAACAAGAATAACAAAATCCCTAAAACTAAGAAGCCCTCTAACTTCTATTCAGCTCACTACCATACTTCCCAGTTACCCAGATTGAAACCTGAGTTGTTTTAAATGCCTTCTTCTCCTTGGCTTAAAAATTGATTCACTGTAGGACCATCAGTTCTGTGTCTAAATCTGTCCCTCTTTCTCCATCACTTTGTTTATTCTACCTCTGGGCCTCTACTCAACTCAGTTTCATTCCACAAAAGCATAGGGACTGGGATATATAAAATGAGTATATATAATCCCTTCCTTAAAGGGATCTGAATGTTATGATTTTGGTCCTAGCTTCCCAATTATTCTTCCAGTGTCCTCTAGTACTTCCTATGCTGCACATGTGCATTACTCAGCACAGTGATAAGCATTCAGTATCTGTCTGTTTGCTTTCTTCCCCTTTCCCTTCTCCTCTTCCTCTTCTCCCTTCTCTTCCTCCTTAACCTTTTGCTTCACCGCAGTCTCAATTCTCCATAATAATCTAACCCTGACTCTAAGAGAGAAGAATAAAAGGAAGAAAGATTTAAAAAGACAGAGAACTGCTACCTTGCTAACATGGGACACCCACTTTGCTGAGGAAAGTTAGTTTCTCCTCATCTACACATTGCTGTTCATTTCCCCAAAAACCAACTCTAATTTTATCATGCCACATGATGAATGGATAGTACAGCTCCAAGTGGTGTTAATTACCTACCAGATAAAATCATGTTGTGTTCCTGACCCCACCCACACTGATTTGTTACTATTGCCTTCAGTCTTCTCCTTGGCCAGCTCAAGCACTTCATGGCCCTGCCAACCCTATGCTTTTCTCTTCACACCTGTGTTCTCTCTTCATGGGATGCTCTTTCCTATCTTTGCCCTTTTTTTCTGTTAAAACCATTGCTATCTTTCAAGACCCACTTGCTTGGCCTATTTCCTACATAATACTTTCCCAGACTCCTGTCAGTCCTCATCTCTTCCTCTTTAAGCCTCTTTGCTTATAGGTCATAGTTTTTTAAAACACTGAAAGCAAATCCTGGCCTTGTCACTTCCTAACTATATGGTGTTGGGAAAGATATGTATTTGCTGTAAGAAAGTTCTGTGTTCCCGTTTGAACAATAGGTATAATACTAGTACCTCCCTGAAAAGATTTTAGGGACCACTGAAGGGGGTTTGCATATAAAACTCTTAGTGCTCTAGTCTGTAGCATGTAGTGAGCACTTGGGAATTAGCTGCTGCCATTGTTGTTACTATTATTACTATTTTCTCTTTAGAGCACTAAACATCTTCTTCAGTATATCACAGTTCTCTGTTCACATCACCGGTACTCCACTAGGTCAAAAGTCCCTGAGCTCACAAGCCCCAATCGGGATCCTTCGCATCCCCCAGAGCATGGCATTCTTGGAGCAGGAGCCTCGTCAGCGTGCTTGCAGAGGGTAAATGTAAATCATCCGGCTGACAGTCACAAGAATGTTGTTGCCCTACAATGTGTTCAGACAGAAACTTATTTCACAAAACACAAAATAAAACAAAAGTTTTCACCATAAAATCAGAATTTAGATTACCTTTACGGTGACGGTCAGGGTTCAGAACAGATGAGAATGTACTTTGGTTGTTAAAATTCTTGATCAAACAAGGATTAGGACAGGAAGCTGAGCATACCAGTGGAAATACTAGAAGGAAGTAAACCAGGCATGTCCGAGGGAAGCACTCTAAACCAATTTCTAGTTGCCAAACAAACTGAAGAATAACAAGAAGTATTGAATCGGTGTGGTCAGTGAACAGGAAACTTGAGTCGTGAACAAAAAATATGTAGGTATTAAAAATGAGATTCAGTGGGTTTGCTGCTAATGTGGACATTGAGCAGGTTTAAAGTATCATTTCCTAGCTACTTCAATGGTGTTAAAAATGGGTTTCTGTTAAAATGACATTGTAGTAAATAGATTTTTCTCTGTAATAGAAAGTGAGTAAGTAAGGAATCATAAGAAACAAAATGAATGAGTAAGTATGATAGCAGTCATTTTTTTCTTGATGTAACCAGTGAAAGTAATGGTATTTTGGGAACCAGAAAAATGTTCAAAATGTATTTGATTTCAGAAAAGATTAGGAAGAGGCCAAATTCTGTGAGTCATTTAGATTTTCTCCACAGAACTAAATTAGAAAAGAGGATATTATGTAGGTAGTAAAGCAAAAGAAATTTTCCCACGGGTGTAGATGAAGTAGATGAGATGGTAACTAATATTTATCTCATATCTATTATTTGCCAGGGTCTTTACATTCATCATTGAAGTTTATTCCTTACAGAGCTCTCTACTATGGGTCCTCATTTTCTCATTTTAAACTTGGAAAGATTGGCTAACTTTTCCAGGGCCATGGAACTAGGAGCAAGGTCATTCTGCCTCCCTGCTATTGTTTGTTCAAACAGTGTATCATTTTTTTCATTTTCTTTTTTATTTTTTCCTTCCTATTTACTTAGGGTCCTAGAGCAGAACAGTGATAGAGGGTGTTTTAAACCAGTTAATGAATTGTAAAAGTATTCCCTAAAAATCAGTAGTCGGTAGGGCATCCATGTTTCGGTCGCAGGGATTTGTGTTGCTGGTGGCAGCGAGCACCATGTCTTCATATGCCAGACCACTAAGTATCTGAGGAAGGAAAGAGGGAGAAGGGAGGAGAGAGTTCCAATTCTTTTTCATAGGCCCACACACCACCTAGGGATTGTTGAGTTGTTATATAGGACATTCTGTAAACTCAGTTTGTACTCATTTTGAAAAACTTTGCTGTACAGAAACCATATTGTGACTGTACTAAGGAGCTGAGGACATGTCCTAAGAGTTGTTTTCTTTGTCAGAATAGAGGCGGCATCTTTCATCTGAGGACTCACAGCTGTTGCCGTACTTTATGGAATAAAACCAGAGGTCTCAGTGTTGCAGGCTCGTGGGCTGTCTTGTTCTGATGCTCCTCACAGGCCAGTGCAGATAACTACATGTTTACTTTGGTGGGGTCACATGTGAATGGAATTCATGGATGAGCTTCTACACACACCTGTCCGTGGCAGCATTTCTGGTCTAGAGAAACAGAAGGAGAAAATGACTAAGCAGCTGAACATTTTGAGATAAACCACCATTTGAAATGTATAGTTTGATGATAATATTATAAGTTCCTTGAATTTAATTTACATTTCTTTGAGCTTTCTTGCTTATTCAGTCTTAAGTCTGTGGGAGCTTGCCCTTAGGTTCCTAATAATCAGATAAGAGTTCAGACCAGAGATAGTTTGTTGCTATGTTTAGAACTATATCCTGCCACATTTGAAGAGAGAATTTATTCGATGTATATCTATATTCAAGGAACCTTTTTGCCCAGGAAAAGTGAAGCAGCTTTATTCGTAGAACTTACACCTGTGTGTTATAGTAGCTGCTGTTTTCCCAACATTTCTAGATTTGGACAGAGAAGAAGAAGCAGTGTAGACAATATAAATCTTTTTTTTTAATCCTCACCCAAAAATATATTTTTATCTATTTTTTTAGAAAAAAGGAAGACAGAGAGAGAGGAAAAGAGAGAGAGAGAAAGAGAGAGAGAGAGAGAAAGAGAAACATCAACATCAATCGATTGCCTCCCATACTGGAGATTGAACACACAGCCTTTTGGTGTATGGGACCACACGCCAACAATTGAGCCACCCAGCCAGGGCAAGTAATTCTTGAATTCTCACCTGACTCAACCAGCAATGACTTTCTCCTTTGATCTTTGCAATCCTCTTTAGACAAAATACTATTTTAGTATTTCTTATAATGAAGCCAGTGCCAAAGGCATTTGTGTTTTTGTCTTATCTTTCCAACCAAACTATAAGCTTTTTGAGAGCAGCTACTATTTATAACTAACTTTTTATCTTAAGAAGACTCTAATATACAATAGATATTGAAGAAAAAATATTTGTTATGTAAATGTATTTAAATAATTACTTTTTACTATTTTTGTAATTGCATTTTGAATCATAGTGAAATTCTTGATCAGAACATGTGCTATGTGTATTGTATGTCTGTATTGAAATCATAATGAGCAAAGCTATGTAAATTTTAGAATGGCCATTTTTTCTCTAGATAGTACATTCATTCTGGAAACAGCTCAATATTAAAACCAAATTTAAAGCTCAATTTAGGTCAGGCTATCTATTCTTATGACTGATGACATGTTGGGTGTGGAGTCTTAAAATGGTTTTACATACATTAACTCACCCAGGTTAGAAGTTAATCACTGAAACTAAGTGATTAGTTAAGTATTATTGTTATATTAGAGGCTTAGCAAGTGATTGAAATCACATGAGGAGGCTCCCTGCCTCCCGCCTCCCGCCTCCTGCCTCCTGCCTCCTGCCTCCCACCTTCTGCCTCCCGCCTCCCACCTCCCACTGCTGCGAGGAGGTGCCCCACCTCCCGCCTCCTTGTGCGGCCACCCGTGCACACCTCGCTGCACACACAGCCTCCTGCTGATCGGTCGTTATGGCATATTAGTTCTTTATTATATAGGATATAACATTTGCATTTAGGTAAATCTAAATGTGTATATTACATCTACCTATCTACATATATATATTCACATATACAAACACACATATCTATCTATACTAACAATAAACAAATATGTAAATTGACCATACCTTCACAACACCCCACAGCCAATCAGGAGGGAATATGCAAATTAGCAGGACAAAGATGGCGGCAGCCACGGAGCCAGCCTGAGCAGGCAGGAGGCTTGGGTCACCCCTGGCGATGGAGGAAGCCAAGCTTCCCATCAGCCTGGGTCGGCCAAAGGAGGGGCCTGTGGGCGGTGGCCACAGAGCCAGCTTGAGTGTCTGGGAGGCTTGGGTCCTCCGGGCCGGCCACTGAGGAAGGGGCCTGAAAACAGCCCTCAGCCCCTCACCCAGGCTGGCCAGGCACTCCAGCAGGGACCCCCACCCTGAAGGGGGTGTGGCCAGCCTGAAAACAGCCCTTAGCCCCATGCACCAGGCCTCTATCTATACTAATAAAAGGGTAATATGCTAATTAGACTGGGAGACCTTTCAGGAGACCTTCTGGACGTTCTTCTGGACAAAGCCATGGTGACAGGGCCGAGGTAGAGGCAGTTAGGGGCCAAGAGGGGAAGGCCGTTGCGGGTGAGCAGGCCATCAGTGGGGGTCAGTTGGGGGTGATCAGGTTGGCTGGGGGGGGGGGGGCAGTTGGGCGAGCAGGCCAGTGGGGAGGGCAGGTGGGGGTGAGCAGGCCAGCAGGGGGGGCAGTTGGGGATGAGCAGGCTGGCAGGGGAGCAGTCGAGGGTGAGCAGGCAAGCAGGCAGAGTAGTTAGGGGAAATCAGGCTGGCAGGCAGGTGAGCGGTTAGGAGCCAGCAGTCCCGAATTGCGAGAGGGATGTCCGACTGCTGGTTTAGGTCCGATCCCACAGAGACAGTCAGACATCCCCCAAGGGGTCCCAGATTGGAGAAGGTGCAGGCCTGGCTGAGGGACACCCCCCCCCCCATGCACAAATTTCGTGCACCAGGCCACTAGTATATATATAAAACCCTAATATGCAAATAGACCAAATGGTGGAACAACCGGCTGCTATAACATTGTCTGACTACCAGGGGGTGTGCGCAGAACATGGTAGGCATCGGCAGCAGGGGCAGAGTGTGGAACGTGGTGGAAGTTGGCCATGGCTGGATGGTGGAACAGGTGAGCAGGGGGTGCCAGACCAAGGTGGGCGCCAGTCACTGTCATCAGGGCGATCCTTTAGTGGTTACTGAAAATTCTTTGCTCCTGTGCACCACGGTCCTGCCTGGCACTTGCACCCACTGCTGGTTCTGGCCCTGCTCGCACCCACAGCTGGAGCCGGAGCCGCTGATTACACCTGCTGCTGGTGCCTGGCACTGGCCCCTATCACTCTGCGCCCTCAGTGGGTGCAAGTGGTGGCTGCTGGCCCCGATTGCCCCTGAGGACTTCTCTGCCTCCCCCTGCTCCTGAGGGGCAATCAGGGCAGTAGCCACTGCTTGCACCTGCTGACCATGTGGAGCAATTGGGGCCAGTGCCAAGAGCAGGTGTGAGTGGGGCTGACGCTGTCAGCATGTGGAAGTAGTGGTGACAGAAGCAGGGATGCTGGCAGACAGGGGACCAGGGGCTGGGGCGGGTGGGGCCAGGTCAGGGTGTGGAGGATGGGCTGAGACCCGCTCCTGTGCCTACTGCAGCCTCACGGCCCACAGTTCCTTTCAAGATGCACAAATTTGTGCACTGGGCCCCTAGTGTGTGTGTGTGTGTGTGTGTGTGTGTGTGTGTACACACACATACACACAGCGATACCAGGTGGCAGTGGCAGGCACAGTGGGGCAGGGATGAGCAGGAGTGGCAGGCAGGGTTGGACTGCCAGTTTTGGCCGATCCCCACAGGCCATGCCGAGGGACCCCACCAGTGCACAAATCCGTGCACTGGGCCTCTAGTAAAATAGAATTACAGAGCCTTGTATATGGGGCCAGGAAAACAGACAGCAGCCCCTAACTCTGCAGGAGAAGGAGAATAAGTCACATAAAACATGACATTTTAGTGATGTCTTTCAAAGTGGTAAGAATTTCCCAGGAGAATCATAGGGCAGGCACAACAGGCATAGGGAACAATGTATGTCAAGGTGCCATTGTATTTCAAAACTTGGAAACTATTTTTATCCTTGAATTGTTTAAGAGCACACTCATTCATTTCAGTGACTCTGAGAGTCAGTGACAACAGAAAAAAACAAATCCCAGGTTGTGTAATTATTTAATGTTTATTGAACACTATCATACTCATCACTAAACTGAATCTTTTTAGACCCTACTTCTACTCAGTGAGTACCTTCTAATTAATAAGACAACTGAGATAGGAATGAAAGCAGCATCTAATCGATCGGCAGCTGTCTTAAAAGGGCCTGTGGCCGTCCATATAGAGGCTTATAGATGCAGTGCTGCACTTTGAGGTGCTCTGGGGTCAAGTTGGCAGCAGGTATGGATTTAGTTTGCTTTAGGCAGCTGAACTCGAGGTAGGGGGGGCTGACCGTAGAGTGCTTGGAAATTTGATGGTGGTCTAAGCATAGCCCCAGTTAGGAAACCCGTGTGTGATCCAGCTGTTTTCTAAGCTGTCATCAATATGTGTGGATTCATAAAAACTATGAAATGTTCTGATACCAGATAATCAGAGTGAAACTTTATACAATTTGGGAAAGTTCAGCCAGAAATGTTGAGAATAAAATAAATATCTGTTCATGCAATTATAAAACCTTACTGATTGAAATCACTCTTTCCTATGAAAAATTATTGGGAATAATCTCTAAGATTATTACAGGGCTAGCATTAAAATTGTCAAAATTTTGTGCTTATGTAACACAGGACATATTAGTTTGAAATATTAATCTTTAAAAAAACAAAACAAAGCACAGAGAATTCTATTTTATTAGTTGAAATAAGTCTAATCTTAACTGTATATGCCAAAAGAATTTTTTTCCAAGTTCCAGGTATAGTACTATTATGACATATTGTCTAGAATACAAAGAGTTCTAAAATGAAAGGTAATTATTTATTTTTGCTTTGATGGTTTACATTAGTGATTTTCACCAGTGTGCTGCAAGAATTTTTAAAATATGAAATACTTATTTAGTCAGGGGCACTTACCTCTTTTTCCTTAAATTGTTAAATGGAAAAATGACAACAGCCAACATGACAATAGCCATCCATTATGAATGAATCAAAATGATACCTATTTTTTTATCAGATTGGCAAAAAATACAATGTATTTTTGTTGTGCATCAGAATTACAATAATTAGTTTATGTGTGCCATGAGATGAAAAACGTTGAAAATCTCTAGTTTACATCATAGTGAATGAATAGCTTGTCCTATGTAAGCATATTAAAATATATATTTAATTTTAATTTTTAAACATTATTTTAAAATAATATTTATATAAGAGTCCGAGTAATAAATAAAGATTTTGGATGACTGAACTAATTTGTGTGCATTTTTCACTTATATTTCATTTCTACTCATCTTGATTTTGATGTTAGATCTGTTTTCTTTCTCGTATTCCCTGTACTTACTCCTTACATTTACATTTTTGCTGAACACTGAGCTGCAGTTCTGAAGTTACAATATTCCTGTGAACTGGGGCAGGCTGCTTAAGCATGCTGAGCCACCACCGACTCATCTTTAAAATGGTGAAAATGGTGTTGGTCCTGACTCCCTTCCAGGGGTCCTGGAGGATCAAATGCTTTCTTGCTTACAAAAATGTCAAGCAACACACAGTTAAAGGGAGTACCACGTTGATTGTATATTTTAAAGTTTATATTTGTTCGTATTATAAAGACAAGTTTGCCTCAGGTAACAGAAGTCTGGTACTATCTTTGCAGGAGGAGGGAACTTACTCGGAAGGTCAGATATTTCCCCTGCAGTTTGCATTTGCATCTTTGTGCCTGCAAGTGTGGATGTGGGTGTTAACCGCACCTCACTCCCAAAGCCTCAGCTCCATTATCCTGGAGGTCACAGTTCACAAAGCAATGCAATTTCACATTCTTTCCTGCCACCCTTCTCATGCTACAGGAAAGACTTAGGTGGCAGATGTGTTTAATGAGAATAACTCCCGAAATATTAACCACAGAGACCATACAGAGCTAGCTTTGGGATCTCCTTCTGAGAGTTGATACCCACCCTTCCTTATTCTCTCTCTCTATTCCTTCCATCCATGGGCCTTTTGTCCAAATCCTTTTGCAATCAAGGTTTGTGGATGTGTGAACTACATATGTACTTCAAGAGGAGTGTACAGTACTTTATGCTATATGCTATTCCTTAATATGTGATTTGTGTATACCTGTGTTTGGAAAAGATACTATATAGTAACCAAGATGCATGTACAGTTTGAAAATGTATCTCTGAGTAACCAGATTATATTCCTCATTTCAGAACATGATGAGTGTGTCACAAATCAGCACAACTGTGATGAAAATGCTCTGTGCTTCAATACTGTTGGAGGACACAACTGTGTTTGCAAACCAGGCTATACGGGGAATGGAACCACGTGCAAAGGTAAAAGGTTTCAATGCCAACACCTCTTCCTTTAGGCATAATGTAAGCCATCCTTACCTCCCTCCACCCCTTCTCATCACTGTTATCTGCCTCCTGTGCACTATCCACACACATTGAGAACTTCGCAGTGTGGCTCATAGTCTTCCTCCTGGTTAACATCAGTGGTTAATTGGCCAAATGGTTCAACAACTTTGACTTAATGTTTCTTGACCTCAACCACAGTGATTTGCATCTCTATTCCTTGATTACATCCTGGACATTTTGTTGTCTGAACCCAAGTCCCTCTGCTTCCAGTTTGCCTACAACTCTTGAACTTCAATTTTTCTGACCCTCCATTTTCATTCTATTTATCAGTCTCCTTCTAGGTTAAGATTTTTTTTTTAGTCCAAACATGACCATCTTTTTTCTCTTTTTTTTTGGCAGCATCACATTCAACTGTGAAATATCTGTATTTTGAGCCAGTCTCACGGGTTTTCTTCTCTGCCTAATCTCTTGAGCTGTTGATAGTAATTAACTGGGAATTTTAGATCTCTACATTTTATAATTTCCCATTTTAGCTCCTTTGTCAATACCAATCAGTAATTCTTTTAAATGTCCTGTTGGGCTCAGATTTTCATTTCCATCAGTGGCTATTCCAGCTAGAGTTCACCACCAAATGGCAATTCTCTCACCAACGCTCTCTGTACTTCATCAGATGAGTTTACCACCTACTTCATTAGGAAAATAAAGGTTCTATTTTGGAACCTCCGCCAACTCCCATAGGATAAAGTCCATATTCATTATTATGTCATATAGATTTATTTTTTATTTGTCTAATTTAGGCATTTTAAGCTTTAAACTGCCCATTTTTTAAATGTAGTGTGTCCATCATCCTGGAGTTTATTAAAATTAATTTGCTACAACACTGTTAGTGTGTGCATGTGCTTTCGTGTGTGCACGCGCGTGCGTGTGTGTGTGTGTGTGTGTGTGTGTGTAGGAAGTAACAAAGGGTGGCTATTAATGCAGTGGCCTTCGAGCATGGGTCTTAAGACCTGATCTACAATAATACTGGGATTCAAATATGGATGGGCCAGAGGATTACTCTGGTTTGTGAAAGTCTATGGAAATCTTTGCTTTAGAGCAAGCATTTCAAACTCAAAGGCTAACACGGGCCAAATAAACAAGGTTCAAGTTTCTGTGGGCCCCCAAAAAACAAAAGCTTCAATTTTCATAGAAATGTAGGTTTATTTAGATAGAGACATGCTGAATATGAAGGGCTGAAATAAATGAGTAATCCTTAATGTAAAATAATAGAGCATTTTAATAAAAATTAACATTTTTTTCTTGAACATTAACTTACCAGACAATGGATAACTGCACAAATTAATAAGCGTAATGCAAATAAACCTATTTTTCTTGTTCTCCAAAAACAAAATATTTCCTGTTTCATACACCACAAAAGTCAGTACAAGACTAATGATGTTGCAATCAGCTGCTAAAATATTCGCTGCTAGTATTAGTGGAGAGAAATAGTGCGCCTGCTCGTAAGGCAAGTACGGAAAATGAATGTAACACGATGATAGTAATCAGTCATTAGCGAATGTTGTAGTTTGTTATTAATAATTATGTATATAACAGGATATTGTAAAAAGTAAGTTACAAACATTTTATTAAAAATGTTTCTTACATACCGTTACATTGGCTGGGCTGCAAAAATATTTGTTGCGGGCCACATGCGGCCCACAGGCGGTGAGTTTGACATGCTTGATTTAGAGCATTGTGGAAAAGACCCTGTGAATGTAACTAGCTGGTCTAGTTCACCTGTGACAGATCTTGCCAGGCTGAGGGAACAGCCCCTGAGCCTCACAGAGCCAAAGAACTTGCTAAAGTGGCAGGGGGCTCAGTCTCATACATCTTGTTTTTCTCTCCTTCTTTGAAGGAAGCATATCTCCAAAGATCACCTTTACAATGGCACAGACCTTGACTATTTTTTTATACTCACTTGTAAATCCACTCTAAGACAACAGGCTCTGCAGTGTCTTTGCCCGTGGTCCTGGAGCCTGACCTATCCTTAGCATGGGGATGCAAGACTGTTTCTGAAGACTCCTACAGCAAAGTCTTCTTACTCTTGGCTAATCCATCACCAAGACTGATTTAAAACTTTTTGAAAGCTGGGGCATCTCTCTAATACAGTGGTTCCCAACCTTCCTAATGCCGTGACCCTTTAATACAGTTCCTCATGTTGTGGTGATCCCCCAACCATAAAATTATTTTCGTTGCTACTTCATAACTGTAATTTTGCTACTGTTATGAATCATAATGTAAATATCTGATATGCAGGATGTTTTTTCATTGTTACAAATTGAACATAATTAAAGCATTGTGATTAATCACAAAAACAGTATGTAATTATATATGTGTTTTCCGATGGTCTTAGGCGACCCTGTGAAAGGGTCGTTTGATCCCCAAAGGGGTCAAGACCCACAGGTTGAGAACCACTGCTGTAATATTTTGGCACTTTGGCCAGTGTATGGAATGATCAGAGCCTCATAGGATTTAGTCATTTCCTATTATTTTCTTATTGTTTTCTCTAGACAGTGGTTTGCTCCTTAAAACTACAGAGGATAGCTGCCATATTTAGGTTTGATTTCAAGCTGGATTATTATAATGATGTGAAATCCTAATTCTAATTCATTTGCTGTTGTTGTTTTTTTTTTTCTTAAACAGAAAGTTCAGTATTTTATTTTACAGGTGAAATTTCTTTCTTAACATTGGAAAGAAGATTGTTTTAGAAATGGTGCTGTTTGGAAAATATTGTGTGAATCTGAAATTAGAATAGCATTTATAATTTGATGTCCACATCTCTAAGGAAATAAAGAAAAGCTGGATTTAGAGCATCTTGAACTACTTCCTTCTAAAGTGCTAACGTCATGTATCTGAATTATTTTAGCATTTTGCAAAGATGGCTGTAGGAATGGAGGAGCTTGTATTGCTGCTAATGTGTGTGCCTGCCCACAAGGCTTCACTGGGCCCAGCTGTGAAACAGGTAAGAATATCATTCCATCTGCTAGAAAATGAATTTTTACGCTAATGTACAAAGTAATCCATGAGGAAAATAATGTTTCGTGTGGGCTCTTAGAGCATGGAGCTATTAATAAGGAACTTCTAGGATGGAGGAGGGAGGAGGGAATAGGGAGAAGGGAGGAGGGAGGAGGGAACGGGTTTCAGTGATGCATATTCACTAGGCAGTTCCTCAATCTGACTCTAAGGAGATTTTTCAGCTATTATAACTAGAAGCGTATTAAACATTTTCAGCAAGATGTGTGGGATTGCCCAGGATTTTATACTTCACAATTTATTTTACTAATTTAGAGCTCATTTTTCCTGGAATCTATATAACTATATCAAAACGTAGACTTCAAGCTCATGGCCAACTCACATCCTAGGACGCATTACCTTCTGCGTTCACATTTGAGAATTTTTAATAAATCTTTACCTAGCCCAATCAATATTCACTTATTGCTTATTTACAAAATATTTAAAGTTTTCTACTCATTTAATAATTTCTCATTTAAGTCCATTCTACTTACTCTTTCTGGTGGATACTAATACTAGAAACTTTAAAAAAATATTTTATTTTTTAAATTCTTTATTGTTTAAAGTATTACATATAGTATTACATATGTCTCCTTTTTCCCACATTGACCTCTCCCTGGCCACCCCCCCTCCCCCTGCACATAACCTCACCCTCCTAGTGTCTGTGTCCATTGTTTATGCTTATATGCATGCATACAAGTCCTTTGGTTGATCTCTGTCTCCCCAACCCCCTCCCTCCCCTGCCTTCCCTCTGAAGTTTGAGTTTGTTTGATGCTTCTCTGTTTCTGGATCATCAGTTTATGTTGTTCATTATATTCCACTAATCAGTGAGATCATGTGATATTTATCTTTCTCTGACTGACTTATTTCGCTTAGTATAACACTCTCCAGGTCCATCCATGCTGTTACAAATGGTAAGAATTCCTTCTTTTTTACAGCAGCGTAGTATTTCATTGTGTAGATGTACCACAGCTTTTGAATCCACTCATCTACTGATGGGCACTTAGGCTGTTTCAAATCTTAGTTATTGTAAATTGTGCTGCTATGAACATAGGTGTACATATATCCTTTCTGATTGGTGTTTCTTGGGATATATTCCTAGTGGGATTACTGGGTCAAATGGGAGTTCCATTTTTAATTTTTTGAGGAAACGCCACAGTTTTCCACAGTGGCTGCACCAGTCTGCATTCCCACCAGCAGTGCACGAGGGTTCCTTTTTCTCCACATCCTCGCCAGCACTTGATGATAGCCATTCTGACAGGTGTGAGATGGTATCTTATTTTTGTTTTGATTTGCATCTCTTGGATGATTAGTGACTTTGAGCATGTTTTCATATGTCTCTTGGCCTTCTGTATGTCAACTTTAGAAAATGTCTATTTAAGTCCTTTGCCCATTTTTGATTGGATTGTTTATCTTCCTTTTATTAAGATGTATGAGTTCCCTATAAATTTTGGAGATTAGGCCCTTATCGGATATAACATTGGCAAATAAGTTCTCCCATGCAGTGGGCTTTCTTGTTGTTTTGTTGGTTTCTTTTGCTGTGCACAAGCTTTTTATTTTGATGTAGTCCCATTTATTTATTTTCTCCTTAGTTTCCATTGTCCTAGTAACTGTATCAGTAAAGATATTGCTACGACATAGGTCTGATATTTTGCTGCCTATGGATTCTTCTAAGATTTTTATGATTTCCTGTCTTACATTTAAGTCATTTATCCATTTTGAGTTTATTTTTGTGTATGGTGTAAGTTGGTGGTCTAGTTTTATTTTTTTGCATGTGTCTGTCCAATTTTCTCAATATTATTTATTGAAGAGTCTGTCTTGACTCCATTGTATGCTCTTGCCTCCTTTGTCAAATATTAATTGAGTATAATGGCTTGGGTCGATTTCTGGGTTCTCTGTTCTGTTCCATTGGTCTATATGTCTGTTCTTGTGCCAGTACCAGGCAGTTTTCAGAAAAGTGGCTTTGTAATATAGCTTTATATCTGGTATTATGATCCCTCCAACTTTGTTCTTCTTTCTCAAGATTGCTGTGGCTATATGGGGTCTTTTTTTTATTCCATATGAATTTTTAGAGAGTTTGTTCTAGGTCTGTGAAATATGCCATTGGTATTTTAATGGGGATTACATTAAATTTGTAGATTGCTTTGGGTAGTATGGACATTTTAATGATGTTGCTTCTACCAATACATGAACACAGATTCTTCCATTTGTTTATGTCTTCCTCTAGCTCTTTTTTCAATGACCTATAGTTTTCCAAGTACAAGTCTTTTACCTCCTTAGTTAAGGTTATTCCTAGGTATCTTAATTTTTTTGGTGCAATGGTAAGTGGGATTGTTTGTTTTTTTGTTTGTTTGTTTGTTTCTTTTTCTGTGAGTTCATTATTGGTGTAAAAAAAGCCATAGATTTCTGGATGTTAATTTTGTATCCTGCTACATTGCTGAATTCATGTATTAAATCTAGTAGTTTTTTGATGGAGTCTTTAGGGTTTTCTATGTTAAAAACATATTTTAAAAAATACATGTAGTTTATATATAACTTATGACCCCAAGTAAGATGTTTCTTCAGTTGAAATACACCTTGAGAATAAAAAGAGTGTTTTGAGTAGGAGGTCCTAATGAAATCATGTTAGTAGTAGTCTTGATTATTCTGGGTCAAGTGGGTCCTACCAGCAGATGACCTCAGAAAGTCTGGTTATAATTCCCAGGAGAGAGCTGCTGCCAACAGTGCCTGGGGGTTTCCATCTCAGGGCACTATCCACAAATCTGAGCGCCATAGAAGCAGTGCATGTCTTGCCTCGATCCTACTTGCAAAGTCATCTGGTTTAATAAAAACACCAACTGGTCAGGATGTGAGACAGTAAATGTTCTGCTCCATTTGGGAAGTGAGCATTTTGCTGAACAGGTACTGCCACTGTTCACAGAAGGATGCTCACAAGAGGGCTTGCATCACTAGATCATTTCTTTCTACAACTTCCTCTATGTGGTGTTTTTCAAACTGCAATTGGTTACAAAGGTTTCTAATAGAAAACACATAGTGACTACCCTTAATTCGTGGTACTCTTTTTTAAAGGGATCATGTCCTAAGTCAGGCATTCCCAAGCTCATTGTGCATGTGAATCATCCATAGAGCTTGTTAACGTGCTTAAAATACAGATTTCTGCCTGGCTAGTGTTGCACGGTGGTTGAGCATAGAGCCATGAACCAGAAGATCTCGGTTTGATTCCAGGTCAGATCACGGGCCCAGTCAAAGCTCAATCCCCAGTACAGGAGGCAGCCAATCAATGATCCTCATCATTGATGTCTCTCTCTCTCTACCTACCTCTCTCTGAAATCAATTAAAAATAAGTAAAATAACATACAGATTTCCAGTAATTAACTATCACAGGATTTGCTAGATCAAAATCAGGTCCTTTCAATCCAATGATTCTATAAGGTTTTTATCCTGTGATCTCCAGTAGTACACCCACACCAGGTACAGTGTGATCCTATGTATCAACCAGCACCTCTGGAGACCATTTTTCCTGAATACAGTATTTTGTACTGCTTCTGATGCACTGAAATACTGACTTTTTCAGAGCATTTCATTCATGTGGAATTTTGAAATAAAGACTGTCTCTGAAAATCTGGGATGAATAATGGCCATGTCCAATTTCACATGTCATTCTTCTACTGGAAAAGAAATGTGATGTGATTATAAAAATATGGAGTGATATAAAATTAATTTAAGCAATGTAATATTTAATACCAGAGTTAAAAATAACCCAATAGAATATTTAGCTTTCTCTATTTAATTATCTTTGAACTTCTAATCTAAAAAAAAATAAGATGATTCCAGACTTACTCCTAGTAGCTATCTATAACAGCCTAGGGTTTTGAGAAGGACTGACATGGGTTCATAATCTAGTTGTACATTTACTTTTATGTGGTCTTGGGCAAGTTACATAACTTCTCAGCGTCTTGTACTCTCTATGCATCAACTTATTCTTCACAAGTCTCCTCCAAGATAGATATTTTCTCCTTTTACAAATGAGAATATTTGGGTTCAGAATGATTACATTTTTTCCTAAGGTCACAGAATTAGCAGCTTGATATAAATGCCTTTCTACTCCTAAACCCAGACATTTCCTCTGTGTCAGTACTTTTCCAAGTTTCTACTAAAGTCACTAATGCCAGAGGAGAGAGAACACCTTCATCCAGGGAGGGCCCAGAAAAGCCTCAAGGGGAAAGGAAATGTCTTCAAAACCAATGGACACAGACAACAGGGAAGTGAGGGCATGAGTGGGTGGGATGAGGGGTACCATGGGGATAAGGACACATATGTAATCACTTAATAAGTAAATAAAAGAAAAAAAGAAAAAAGAATCAATCTAAAACTCAGTGTTTATTGCGAAGTTAAAAAAAAATTATGTTTTATCCTGAAAATTCATTCTTTTCTATTTTATAATACATGAAAAAACTTACATACCGTTGAGTAAAGTTAGTGTTATGAGACAATGGGTCATAGTTTATCTCTGCCTTCTAGGATCTTACAGCCCAAGATCATATTTCACTATTTGGGAAGCAAGCATTCCTGCCTCCTATCTGGGAAAATGTAATACTACTATTTGCCTCAAAGCATCTGTCCTAGTTACTGCTCCAGGTTAACTCCTAACCCCGCACCTTCCAACACCATCACTTTTGTTGATGGAGTTATACATAGCAGTTGTGCTCTTAAAAATAACTTTAGATGAGAAGAGATCCATGTAAAAAATAATCTCTTCACTCATTTACTCAACGAATAATTTATTTAGGATATGTTATATGCTGAGCACTGATCTAGAAACAGGATGTAGCAGTGAACAAAATGGAGACCCTGTCTGCATGGGAATTTTGGTCTAGGGATATAGAGGCGCTACAAATAGGAAAAGAAAGAAATATGTAAAATATCATTAGGTAACAATAAGTGCTATTAAGAAAATAAAAAAGATATATAAAATTATTTTATTGACCTGTGGACCGACACATGACAGGTGTTATTACTATCGATATTTACTTAATTAATAAAGATAACTAACATCAGCTTCTGTATCAAGTTCCAAAATTTCAGTGGTTGCTATAAAAAGTATATTATTGCCACTCACATCTCAGTTCAGTCTGCCAAATGTGGAGATGGTGAGAGTTGAGGGGGATTGGGATTAGGATTGCTCAAACCGAGTCCCTGGTTGTCTCCATTATATGGAAAACCCATGAGGATGGACACATAATCACAGAGATTCAGGGTGGTTAGAACATGTAGTTGAGCCAAAAGTCCAGGAAGATGAAACTGGTTTGGTGAGCATCCAGCCAGACTTTTGCCATATCTGCTATCCGGCATTGCTGGTACTACTAACACTAAACAATTAAACCATTTTCTGTTTCTCTCATTTACTCAGAGCGAGAAACTCAGAGTTACTTCCTTTTTTAATCATTGCCTTCTTTCCGCCCCCTGCAAGAGATCCTTAACTTGGAATTCCTGGACCCCTTCAGGCCCATGTATGGACTTGGGGGCCCATGAATTCCCTGAATTTCTATGTATGTGTATATTTTTCTGCAGAGAGAACCCATACCATTTAAAGATTTCATATGGATCTGTAATTTCTAAATAGTTAAGAACTAGGGGGGAGAGAATCTTTCATGAATCATAAAGAGAACTAACCGCTGTTTTATTCTGTGGTAGGTGATTCAAATTCGAATATCCAATGCCTCCTGTTTGTTTCTTTGGGTAGCTTAAGTCAAAAGACCCTAAACCAGTGGTTCTCAACCTTCCTAATGTCATGGCCCTTTAATACAGTTCCTCATGTTGTGGTGACCCCCAACCATAAAATTATTTTCATTGCTACTTCATAACTGTAATTTTGTAATTCATAACTGTTATGAATCGTAATGTAAATATCTGATATCCAGGATGTATTTTCATTGTTACAAATTGAACATAATTAAAGCATAGTGATTAATCACAAAAACAATATGTAATTATATATGTGTTTTCTGATGGTCTTAGGCAACCCCTGTGAAAGGGTCATTCGACCCCCAAAGGGGTCTCGACCCACAGGTTGAGAACCACTGCCCTAAACTGAGCTCATCATCTCTTCCATGACTTATGACTTATCTCTTCTCTCACTTCTGTTACAAAAACCTGGTTCTTCACTTCTATTCTTTATTTCAGTGACTGGCAGCTTTATCCACCGAATTTTCTTGGCCAGTAATCAAGGACTCATCCCCTTATAATTGCCATTCACATCCAATCAAGTCCTTTTGCTTCTCTATACTGGGGTCATTTCTTTCCATTTCAGCTGGTCCTATAATAATTCATGACTCTCAGGTACAGCTCTCTGCATTCCAGTCTCCACAGAATATCAGAGCACAGATCTTATCACCCCATACTGAAAAAATACTTCAGCAAACCCCATTGCCCTGAAGATAAAGGTCACATTTCTGAACATCCTATATAATAAAGAGGTAATATGCAAATTGACCCTCACACCATAACAAGATGGCTATGCCCACAACAGAGGCGGGGTTCCCATAACACAATATGGCTGTACCCACAGTGGAGGCGGGGTTCCTATAACGAGCCATAAGGAGCGATCAGCAAGGACCTGAGGCTGTGCCCCCTGCCTGGCAGGGCTTGACGGGGGACCTCAGGCCACGCCCCCTGCCCTGGCGCCAGGCAGGGGGACCTCAGGCCACGTCCTCCACCCAGTGGGGCTTGATGGGGAAACCTCAGGCTGCACTCCCCACCTGGCAGGGCTTGATGGGAGACCTCAAGCTGTGCCCCTCGCCCCGGCACCAGGTTGAGGGACCTGAGGCTGCACCTCTTGCCCGGCGGGGCTTGACGGGGAACCTGAGTCTGTGCCCTCCACCTGGCAGGGCTTGATGGGGGACCTGAGGCTGTGCCACCCACCTGGCACCAGGCCAGGGGACCTGAGGCTGCACTCCCCACCCAGCAGGGCTTGACAGGGGTGAGGCTGGCTGGGTCTGGGTTTCACGTAATTTCAAGGTGCACACTGGTGGGTGGGGACTTGACTCTGGGTCCCACAGCATGCCCCAGTCTTTGACAGGAGGAAGATTCTCATATACATTTTACTAATTTTCTTTTATCTCTGACACTTCTATCATAGAAAAAGGGCAAATAGCAATATTAAAATATTTCCTCTAATTAATTCTCTTTTAATGTGCATGAATTTTGTGCACTGGGCCACTAGTGTCAAATAAGGCCCTTCAATATTTAGCCTCTGCTTATCTACCTTCTTGTCCCTCTGTTTCCTAAACTCATTCCCATCCCCTCAGACATTGAGTTTCATGGGGGTAAAGAGTGTATCTGGTACACATTAGAATTTATGAGACATATTATGCGGCCTGCAACTTATTAAGCGTTTCACAAATATTTGGTGAATAATTTTTTTAAAGGCATAAATAAGTGATCAATTAGAAGAGAAGGAAAAAAAAATGATGTGGTTGTTTCCATACCTGCTGGACATTTTTGAGTATTAGCTTAAAGAGGCCGTCAGGGTCATTTCTGCACTTTCATATGGCAGATGAGGTAGTTAAGGCACAGAGAAGTGAGCTTACATATGGTGTTTCATGGTAGGTACAGTTCTGCAATTTAGAACTCAAGTGTTCCAATTCCTGGTCCACTGTTTCTTTTTCCTTCT
Source organism: Myotis yumanensis (assembly GCF_028538775.1). Classification (NCBI taxonomy): domain Eukaryota; kingdom Metazoa; phylum Chordata; class Mammalia; order Chiroptera; family Vespertilionidae; genus Myotis; species Myotis yumanensis. The sequence goes on from NW_027223754.1 coordinate 169,234,266, forward strand.
TTTCTCCATTTCTTCCTTCCTTCCCTGTCAACTGCCAACTAATCCTGTTGTCTTTAACAATGAACACTGTGACAGTTTTCCTCTCCCAAGGTAGGGAAAATATCAGATTGTCAAGATTTCCTTAGTAGAGAAATGGCCTACATTTGGCCTGCTGACATGGGATGCTGTTTGAGAGCCTAGAAAGGAGATTAATTCCTGGCCCAGTGGCCATCTGCTGGGCCCTCACAATGGAACTGCTCAGGATGAAGTAATAGGATTTACTGGGTTTTGAAAGACAATTTTAATGTGCATGACATTTACTAACACTTGTTACTTTAGTTGAGAAAGTCTCCCCTGAGTGACCTCCCCTAATTTATTTATTCTATTTATGCATCATGTATATATTAGTGAAATGCTTGAATCGATTTACCAACTTCACAAAGGGGCTACATGTATGCTTTTTACTGATTAAAATTAATTTTTCATGGCTTTCTTTTTTAGCCACTGTGTAAAATCACCCACATGCACAGCACAACTTCATTTTTAATTAAACATCCTAATAGTCATCAGGTGTTTAACTTGGATTTAACAGGGTGATTATTTCTTGGATAACAATAAAATGTATTAGAAATCTATGTACTGAGGCTTACCAGCTCTATCACTGCCACCCTGTACTTATTGCGCAGTTGCTAAACCTCAGCAAACATGTTTGATTGATCTAATTAATATGCAAAGCTGTCTGATTATGCTAAAAGTAAATATTTCAATCATGAGTGAAATATAACTCTAAAGATTTGACAGTTCCCTACAAGTAAATGCTGACTTGAATCACATTAAATGTTTATAACTGGGAAAAAGTTGGTAGCAAATGGCAAACCAAAAAAAAAAAAATGTTGCAATATCAAAGAAAAGGAGGTCAGACACTGTGGTGATAAATGGCTTCTCTCCCCCCCCCCCCCCCCCGCCACCAGTGTGTAAAATAATGGGTTTCTTATTCAAACATGAGATGAGATTTTAATTATTTTTAGTGAGTAGTTAAATGAATATAAATTTAAGGTGCATTCCTAAGTGTTTCTGTATCTTTTAATATCTGTAGTTTCAAAACGATCAAATGAAGCATGTGATATCTATGAATGTTGCTTTACTTCAAAGGTAACTTCAAATTACCAAGGTTGATTGATTTTTAAAAGTTTATGTTATTAGTGTTATAGTATAGGTGGGAAAAAATCCTTTGATTCATCTATAGTAACAATTATTTTGCTAGTAGTATGTACAGTTAGCATTTATTATTAATAATGTCAAATTATATTAAATTCTCAGATATGGTTAAATTAGCACATTTTTCATCATTAAAGCAATATATTGAATTAATTTCGTAATTACATAGCTTTTGTTTAAAGGCATATTTTTCAGAAATTTACATTATTGTATATTGTTTGGACTACTGAAAAAATTCAGAAGCAAGAGAAAATTCTCAAAACATTTCTACATAGCATATCTTTTTAAAAAAATTAAATTGACTCACAGTAAAATTCCATTGCCATGTATATCTTTTTTGGGGGGGGGGGCGGAGGGGAGACTGAGTAAAAATTTTGAAAAAATATATAAAAAAGAAAATAAAAAACTTTAGATACCTTTGCTTTACCAATAAAGGTGATCTTTTTTTTAGCATTGTTTTAAAGTTATTTTGCTCTAGCTAAACTTCATATACAAAAAAATCATTAAATAAACTTTATTGTAATACATAAAATTTGGGATGAAGGATGTTCAGCTCTGATCCTTTCAGTGCCTAGTGACGTCATTTTCCCAGATCTGAATTTCTCAAGGGAAGAGACAAGACGCAGAGCGGACCATTTGGTGACTTCTGTGATCTGGGAACACATCCATGGAGGGATCCGTTGATTCCTCCTGAGATGGGATCTCCAGTCGTGCTTGCTGAGACCCATCTGAACTTCCCACTTGGTCTCTAATGATAAAAGTGATTGCATTACATTGGATGAGTGAGTGTGTATTCGTGAACTTTAGATGAATTAGGGATTTAGACCACAACATTACTTTTTCCTGTTATAAAATTTTTTAAAAGAACAACAACAACAAAAAAACTGTCTCCAAAGGCTTTTGACCATATCCTACATGTGAGTTAACTTGGGTGCTCAAAGCATATCTTCTCTCTAAGTTGGTAAGCCTTCCTCTGAAATAGTCCTTGATTTGCTTAAGTTATGCCAAACCTTGGTCTTCCTTGAAGCATCTAACATAGTTGTCAAAACACAGAAATTGAAATCAGAGAGACATGGGCATGAACCCAAGCGCTGCTGTTGAACAGCTGTGTGGCCTTTGCTATGTTACTTTATTTTCTGATGCCTTTATTTTCACATGTATAAAATGAAGGTGATAATGATATTTTACCTCATGGGGTAGTTCTGGAGATGAAATGAAATAATGTAAGCAAGGCCCACAGCATCATGATATCTGATGTGTGTATTATACACATCAAGTAAAATTTTATAGACATAACTCTTTGAAGTGTTAGACATCCTTGAGTTAACTGGAAGTACCCTGAGATGTTATGAAGTAAGGGTTAAGAATAAGAAGTGATTCTAATTTTTGATGCATTTATAAACCAAATTTAAGTATAATTTTACCACACTTTAATGATTTAAAATGTTTAATTTACCAATACACATTCCTTGCATTTCTTCAAATTGCCTTATTGTAGCTCTCGTGCAAATCTTGAAAAATTAATATTTTTTAGAAATCTATCTTTGTACTATTCAAAAAGTAGTTAAATCTCAGTTTTAAATCTCAAGGTCATTCTTCAACTCCTTCAGGTTAATTGGAAAAAAAAAAGTCTTACTCATTCTTTGTAACAACTGTGATGGGGAAATTTTTCAGATCCTTATTGTAATGCCTACCTAATTAATGTTGGAAATGAGGACACATCATGGAGTTAAAGAGAAAAAAATGCTTTCAGGCTGTTAGAGGAAACGTCTTCAAGAAAAAAAGTCAAGAGAGATTATTTAGGAATTTGGAAAAGATCGTCACTTATGCTTTAAATATATTGATAATGTTTTCGTGGATCACCTTTGAATATAACTTATATTGTATTATGCCATCGAATCCCATTCTACTGGAGTCTGGGTTCTTTAGAGTAGAAGTGAAGCCTACAATTTCGTGTTTCTCACAGCTTAGCATCATGCTTTACACATAACAGGCAGTCAGTGAATATTAATAAAATACATACACTCTTGCATTTGGATTAGAAAAAATAACACAACTGCACCAGATAGAGGAAATCAACTTTTAACAGTTTCATGCATTACTTGGCTGTTGGCTCTAAGTTTAGTATGAGGCCAAAGTATAATGTAAATGAAAATGTAAACATAACCTGTGTTAATAGAAACAGAGTACATAAAACTGTATACGTAACAGTCTCCCCTGAATTCTGTATTACTTATTCCATAATGGAATACCAGATTTTAAGAGGAGAGGTCACTGGCAAATTGGAGTGTAATCAGGGGGAAATTATCTGGAAAATGAAAGCCCTGATGGGCATAAGGGAATATTTCAATAAACCTTACATGTTTAACCAAGAAATTTAAAAAGATTAAAATTTAAAGGTGGTATGAAATAATTGTTAAGTATATGAAGAGCTAAATTAGTACTTGCATTTTGGATTAGATTATTATGTGAAGCTCTAGTTGTAAAACTAGTAAATTTACTGAGGCAAGTTTGAGCTCCAAATACGAAATATTCTGGTCCCAAGAACCTCAGAGAAATGAAATGGACCAGCCTGCAAGCAGAGTCTAGATGACCAACTGTGAGAAGCACTTAGGGCCCAGAGGATTTTGCACTGTGTCTAGATTGCCTCGGTTTATCTAAGACTCTCCTTGTTACAATTTTTCATAACAGTAGCTGTTTCAAACTGTGTGTCTAACGGCACTTCCTGCAATAATGAAGAAGCAGTATAGTATGATGCCTAGGAGTTAAGAGTAAGTTTGGCAGATGGCTCTTCAGGTACAAATCCAGGCTCTGCCACTGACTACTTGTGTAGACTGGGGCAAGTTACTTAATTTTTATGTCTTGGTTTCTTTGTTTAAAAATGGAATGATAATAATAATACCTATTTTATTGTATTGTTGAGACGATTACATTAGTTAACGCATACAAACAGTTACAGCAGTGGTTCAGTAAATGTTAGCTATTATTATGACCTTGCCCCTAATCCTTAAAACAACCCTCTAAAAGAGTTACTATTACCGGAGGAGGAAACTGAGGTTCAAAAAGATGAAGTCATTTGCTCTGGGCTGTATAGACAGTACAGTGAGGAAATAGGAAATCATATCCAGGGCTAACAAACTGAAACAATCTGTTCTCTTTCTGCTCTAACATTTGGCCTCCACTGCACCATAAAGATGACTAAAGGGCCTTTGTGAAATATAGGTGCCAAACCATCTAAATTAAGCATTTATTAAGCTCTCGTGTATGCACAGCAAGCGTGGCCTGTGAATGAAGATGCAGAAAGTAAAAATGTAGTATTTTTCTCTTGGGAGTTTATACCTCTGACTGCCTAATGCACGGGGGAGCACTTTATCTAAATGACAAGGAAAGAGCAGATGGGAACAAAATAATAGTAATACCTTTTAAGTGATTGGTAAGTACTAATCTTTTCGCGTATGGGAACCCCAGAAGAAATTGCTCTCAAGAAGAATAAATGCAGGAGCTGGAATCCCAGCCGTTGTAATTTTCAGCGGATAGCTTCATGATAAACTCCTCCTGGTGGGGCTCAGGAGGCAAGCACACAGCTGATTAAATGTGTGAAAGTACGCACTCCGGTGTTAGCCGGGGTTTTCGTAGCCAATTTTCTCAATCTTCACGTCTGAAGATAATTATAAGGCGGAGTAAGAGTGAACTTGGACCTCTTGTTTAATCAAAGTAACAAAACAAGTTACAGGAATTCTCTGATTGTTTCAGTCTTTGAAAATATGGAGCCTTTTGTTGTCCTTCTTAGGTGAGGCGTGTTTCATTTGCCTCGAGCAGCCCTTAAGATATAAACCACTCACTCAGGCATGTTTTTTTGCTTCAGACGTTAAAAGGCTCAATTCCAGTCTTAAAATAAACATTGCCTTTGTGCTTTTTATATAAAGCTGAATGCATTTTTAGTGCTTCACTTATTTTCTTTAAAAATTTTTATTCAAAGAAAAGAAAATATGTTGACTGCAACTGTTTGTGTTTCTTTCTGCTTAAAATTCAAGTCAATCAAATGGCCTCTCTAAACAAGACAATTTGTTATTTATTATGACCATCTCGGTTTTGACCATTTATAACAAAAGTAGATTAATTAAAATACAGAGGCCTATACCGTGTAAATAGTCCTGCATATGCAAGAATAAGTTACATATTACAAGATGCTAAAACGTTTACTTGGTGAAAGATGTGGAAGGTGACCCTTTCCATAAATCATAAAACTTAATTACAAAAACTTAATTACAAACCAAAGGGTACTGATTCTGTTACAGGGGTAATTTTGTACCCTAAATTGAGTGAGAGGCAAGATTTAGTAAGTGTCTAAAATCAAGTATCAATCAACTAATTGTAGCTTACATAGGAGCAGCATGGAGAGAATTGTTAATTTTGTTGAAGCTATTAATACATATTCATAATATATCATCTGAGATCAGATCCTTATCTTCAAGTTTACATTCTTGAAAGGCAAATAGAAGGGAGACATTTGTTCTACACTTGTACTCATTTACTGTGGACCTCACCCCTCTACTGGAATGGCTTTCCTGGAAATCGGATATAACTTCCTAACTTCTGTTTCCAAGGTGTTCAAATGGTTTGACCTTTCTGCAGAGTGTTCACATTCATTGCAGCAACCCCCTTTGCTTTCCTTGACGTGACATTTTCTCCAGCCTATATTGTATTGCCGCAGAAGTAAGTGCATTGCCCATGGTGTCATAGCGATCAATTCGAGTTTGGAGTTAAACACAGGACAGCGGAAATCCAAAGCCCATCTGAAAAGCACGGCGCTGAATTCCCCGCATGGGCTACTGCGCACGTGAGTTCTTACTGCTGCTGCTCTTCTGCCTGTTGGACTAACGTTCTTGCATTTTCTTCTTCTCATCTCCTGAATGTGGAGACTAAATTACACACTTGATCGTCTCTTTTCTTTCTTAATGCTATCTTCTATGTGAAGCTCGACCACCCTCAAATCTTCAAAAGGAGTCATCCTATGCAGACCCCCACCTTGGCTTAACTCTCACATCCCAAGGGGCTGCCTTCGAGTTCCTCCTGGACAGTCTGCTCTTGGACTTCACTGCGCCCTGCTTCCCTGTACTTTCCTTCCTTCATATTGGAACCACCCAGGCCTGACAAACCACCTATCTCCTTTTGCCAAACTGACTCCCCTCCCCTTCAATTACCCTGTATTGGTATTCATCTTCAAGCACAGGAACATTCTCTTAAACTCTTATGAAGCTTTGTTTAGTGCTTCATGGCAATCAAATCACATAATAGATTTTATGACTAAAAAAATTGGGTTAAATGTAGATAAAGGAGATAACGATTATGACATTCATAAATAGGCTACTTAAAAATTCTGCTGAAATAGGGAAATCATGTCGTACTGTAAGCAGGATGTTACCTATGTGGCCTGTATCTCTGAAGTGATGAGCCTGGGCTGCATTGTGGACGATGTATACCTGTGTCATTCCCAAAGACCTGAAAGTGCAATGTGTCACCTTTCCTAATAATTGATGTTGGCTTTCATAAGGAGGTGTGTGTTGGAAGAGAGCAGATACTCTTGGTTGATAGGGGAAGCAACTATTAGCCTAATTAATGACTTACTAATTATAGCTCTCAACATGGTTCTGAGAAATGTGGCCACTCATATATGCAAAAACAAATCAGCAGTACTCACTTGTACATTGGATTGGGTGGAGTATATTTTGAACTATGAGATATGATTTAAATGGGCATTAGGGACTCAATGAAGGAAGTGTGAAGAGAGAGAGGCAGGGATACCTTCTGAGATGGACTGGGCCTGTGAAGAAAGTGAGACTGAAACTGGTCACCAAACATTTCAGTAACAGAGATAACTGTTCAGTAGGAAAGAGTATGGTGTGTAGTAGGTGGAGCAAGTTGGCAATTTCAGGCATAAGAATGGGTCTGTGTAAAGTTTCTGGGAGCGGAACTCAGGCATTCTGGTGGAGAAATTTTGAGTTGCTTTTGTTGTTACAAGAAAAATCAAGAATAATTCTTAAGAGAAACCTTGAAGGATGTACTTTTAGCAGCATTACTTAAAAATAGTGCTTCTTTGGCCTTGAAAAGACTTTGACTTTCTGTGGCAAACTTTTTCATCCTTCTCTTTGAATTTCAATGCCATAAAGGCATGTTTTGGTGTCCAGCAGTTCTTTTTTTCACTGAACTGACTGAGAAGAATGAGCAGGATAAGTTTAGACTTGAGAACAAGTTTTCAGAATGGAGGCAGGCCGACATGGTGGTGTGAGCTTTGGAGTCAGGATGCTGGGATTCACTCTCCAGCTCCATCACTCACAGACTATGCGATGCTGAGTGACTGCATCTTTCCTAATCTCTGTTTCCTTCCCTGTGAGGAGTTCATAATGTTAGCTTTTTGATGAGTATGTTTATTACTTGAGCTAATTCATGCAATACACTTACCAACACAATGCCTGGCACAAACTATGTGCGAAATAAATGTGAACTATTAAAATTAACTGAAGAAAAGCATAGAGAAAGTTGCTTAGATGCATTCTACCAGGGAGTGAGGGAGGGGAAAGTGGAGAGTTATTGCATTGTGAGTACCGAGTTTCTGTTTGGGGTGATGAAACATTCTGGAAGCTGGTAGACACATGCCTGGGTTGCAGATTCAATCCCCAGTAGGGAGTGTGCAGGAAGCAGCCAATTGATGTTTCTCTCTCATCAATGTTTCTCTTTCTCTCTCCCTCTCCTTTCCTTTCTCTCTAAAAAAAGTCAATAAAACATATTTTTAAAAAATGGTTAGAATAGCCCTAGTGGGTTTGGCTCAGTGGATAGAGCATCTGACTGTGGGCTGAAGGGTCCTAGGTTCAATTCGAGTCAAGGGCACATGCCTGGGTTGTAGGCTTAATCCCCAGTAGAGGGCATACATAAGGCAGTTGATCAATGATTCTCATCATTGATATTTCTACCTCTCAATCCCTCTCCCTTCCTCTCTGAAATCAATAAAAATATACTTAAATTTTTTTAAATGGTTAAAATGGAAAATTTTATGTTTTACACATGCACACACACATTAAAATAAAAGAAAGCTTATAAATGATGGTTGTCATTTAGGCTCAAATTCTTTTTCTTTTTGCCTAATGCCAGGAAACACACCAATGCACAATTACAGATATAACAGACTAACTACTTTCATCTTGTGGTCCAAATAGGAAGCTCTCTGAGGCAGGGTACCATCCAAGATGTCCTCTGAGGGGCTGCGAGCTCATCGCGGCAGTCCGAGGAGCCCCTGGAGTGCAGGGTCAGGAGATAGGCACTCGCATCAGCAGATCCCTGCAGCCTCGCCATGGAGCATGGCTTGAGAGCTTTGGTCCTCATGATGCCCCAGAGAGGAGGAACGGGCTGTATGAGACTAACTCAGCCAGGATGCTTATCAGCCACTTTCAGATGTGCCTCTTTTACTTCCCCTCCATCTAGGTCAAGTGATCAAACACACAGGCTCAAAATGTTAACTCACACTTATAGCACCATGGAAATTATGTACCATTTTAGAACCAAAGGTTTTTACTAGGTTCGCAGTAAGTAGACTGGTGATGATCAAGAGGACGCGTTATGTGGTATTTAAGGCTGAGGAAGGCTAGACTCAGGAAGGACCTTTTCCCTCCTGAAATTTCTTCCTACTACTTGATGGATTAAAAAAAAATCTAGAGTTATTAAATAAACATAGATCTTCTGCTACCTTGGAATTACTTAAATATAAAATCTGAGCTCTACTTGCACCGTAGAGTTAAATTATATGACCGCAGAAGCTCTCTTTGACTCTGATTCTGTGAATTGTACCCACCCAGCATCCCTAGCCATGGAAAGAAAAGACAGAGATACCAGCTTAAATCATTTCATTTACCAAGCTATAAACATATATACAGGGGTGGGCAAAAGTATGTTTATAGTTATATTATAAATAATAAATAACAATACAAGAATAAACTGTTTCAAGTACTCACAACTATAAGCCCACCTGTGCCCACTCCTGTGTGTGTAGTAAGATATGTGATAATTTTGTCACGTAATCTGAATTTAATAGATTTAAATGATTATTAAACTAATTTTTAAGCTGCTGTTCATCAGTAAATAATCATGCTAATTATTTTAGTCTCATTTTATTCTGATTGAGGTAGTTGTAACTTTATATTTAAGTCAACACAACACTCAATTATTAGTGTTTTAGTTTAGGGGTATTGGTTAAATTGTATTGCATGTGAGGTGGTTATGCATTGACTCCTTTCACACACATGTACTAGCACCTACTTTATGCAGGGCACTGTTTTACGTACCAGAATATGGTGAGGAGAGAATTGGGCAACAAATTTTCTCTCATGAAGCCTATTCCAACTCCCCCGTCCCTCAAATATAACCCTTATATCTTAATAATTTAAGATATAAATAAATGGTTATATAAATAATTTAATATGCTATAGGAAAAAATGGGAGATTAGCTACTTCAATGCACTTATTATTGTACTTGACATAGGAACCCTGTGAAATAATTTTAGTATTCCTATTTTAGAGAGGAAATAGCCTTAAGACACCTGCAGTACAACTTAAAATGTAGAGTTTTTTTTATCATAGTATGAACTGTATCTAGCATGGCCAGGAGTGTACCTGAGGAGGGACGGTGAAGGATTAAAGAAAACAGACAAGAGAATACAGTTGGGGCCCGGTGTATCACTGCGCCTAAATGAGGAAATAGTGACACAGCCTGTAAGCTGAAGCTTTTTTTATAGTCAGATCACACAAAGCAAAACAAGGGTAAGATGTTTACAGTGTTCTTGTGAATTTCAAATCTGCTTCTTTCCTGTTGTTGCCATTCTCTGAACTCTATCAAGCTTTGTTTAGGCAGCACTTGCTGCACTCCCCCTCGGCCCACATCCCTTAGCCACCTAGGACTGCAAGGTCAGACTATAAGGTCAAGCTTACAACCATAGCCTTTTGGCTATAATTGTGCTGGGAAGGCTTTGCCCTCCAAGCTGGGAGTTGTATGTGACTTTGCCACAAGTCACTCCGAGGCTTGATCCTGTCCAAAGGCTGTAGCCGCTCTCCACAATAGTAGTTATTTGGTAAATTCTGTAAAATTATTTTAAGTATCTTAACAAAATGTGGGAGAAATTTAAGCATCTGATGGGTATATAGAGAATACCCTTCTGATTATTGGCTATGAGAATAATTCATTTCAAAACTTAACATAAAAACATTTGTTTTAAGAAATCATACATATACACATCTATATGATACTACAGGTATCTAACTATCTAGCCCAGTGATGGCGAACCTTTTGAGCTCGGCGTGTCAGCGTTTTGAAAAACCCTAACTTAACTCTGGTGCCGTGTCACATATGGAAATTTTTTGATCTTTGCAACCATAGTAAAAAAAAAGATTTATATTTTTGATATTTATTTTATATATTTAAATGCCATTTAACAAAGAAAAATCAACCAAAAAAAAATGAGTTCGCGTATCACCTCTGACGTGTGTCATAGGTTCGCCATCACTGATCTAACCTGTCTTCAATGTCTGTTGCTTCTACCCCACTCACTAGAGCAGTCTTTTCAATCAGGTGATTTTTTCACCCACAGAACACATGGCCATGTCTGTAGGCAGTTTGGGTAGTCACAACTGGGGAAACGGGGATGCTACTAGTGTGCAGTGGCTAAAGGCTAATGGTGCTGCTTGTCATGCTACCGTGCACAGCACAGAGCCCCATAACAAAGAATCACTTGAGTTAAGGTTAGAAAACCCTACATTAGAGATAACCACTATTAACTGTTTGGTGTGTAAGCTTGCAGATCTTTTCCCTGTATTATACACACAGGAATATGTTTACTGATTTGCTATGGAAATGGGGTAATATTGTACATATTATCCTGTGATTTTATATTTCTATTACTTCAAGTTGGGGTTCTTTCAATCAATACAGTTAGTTCTATTTCCCTCTGGCGAACTGCACAGTGTTTTCTATGTTTGTGTAAATGTATCATCATTTACTTAACTCTGTTCCTAATGATGGGCATTTAGGCTATTTCCTTTTTTTTTTTTTTTTTTTTTTTTTTGCTTTTTCAAAGGGTTGTAGTGACATTCTTACATGCACATTTTTGTAATGTAAAAGTAAAGTAAAGTAGAGTAAAAGGATTTCTGCAGGACTGTTTCCAGGGACTGAAATTGCAAAGTTAAATTGCATGAACATTTAAAACTTTGGTACTGCCAAGCCCTCCAGAAAGTATATACCTAAGTTATATACTCACCGTCTGTGAGAATGACAGGACTATTTTCAACTTTGTCAGTGTGTTTCCCTCAAAAGGAATATAACATAAGCAGACAAGATCATGCTCGACTTCAAGATGTTTCGACAGACAAAGCCACAAAAAACTCGTCAACCTGTATCAAAGAACATCATAATGGTCATTAGAAAGTAGAATGTGATGATCACAGAAGTGATTCTGTTGCATGAGCAACAGAAGGACTAACACCCTTAGCAGGTGTACCCTCTGGCTACATTGTGCTGGGAAATTTACCAGAGAGGTAACAGATTTTGGATGCCCTGTTACCCTAATCCACTGTGTCATTTCCTTCACCTCACTACCTAGTAGCTGAAGTAACAGCAATTGTCCACAGAATTTATAGCTACTTGGCTTTTCAGTACGGCAGAGGAAAATAAGCCAGAAAACAAGTCACCCACTGAGATAATTAGAATAGGAACCATGAATAGATGAATTCTAAGAATGAGAATATTTTTGGCCAGAAATGGAATCAGGGAAACATGAATTAAATAATCTCTCCCCATAAACTTTCCCAAACAAAACAACTCTATACATAAGGCCCAGATACATAATACAAGAATGTCTTGCTTAACCCCCTGCTTTTTATATGAATCTGAAGAGGCTGGTTATAAAACAATATAAATTTTTTGGCTGAAAGAGTGTTGTATAATAGAAGATCTCAAATTGCATGCTTGTTTTGTCAACACACCATAAGGAAATCTCTATCATGCTGTCATTTATATGACATTTCTCACACTGCTCTGTCACTAAGCTATTGATCCTACAGGAAGCTTACTCTGAATAGGCACTGGGGTTACAGTGTTGGAAAAGGTAGAGGTTTCCTCTCCTCATGGAGCGTACATTTTAGGAGGAGAAACATACATTTAAAAGTCAATTCTATAATTATTTACTATCTTTGTGCTAAGAATTGGAGGTGATATGAAAAGATATAACAGGATACCTGACCTAGTCTAGGGAGGGAGTGGGGGAGGCATCCTTAAAGAAGTGATAGGAGAACCACCTCACTTGTACCTTTGAACACTTAGAACATTTTCTATCACACGTAGGGTACATTTCCTATATTCCTAGTGTTTGTATTTATTGTTAAAAAGTAAACTTCCCTATAGAGTGAAAGCTTCATAAAGAAAGATAATGACATTATAAATATTTGTCTTTTCATTAACAGTTAGCACCGTTCATTTATTTGTTCATTTACTCAGTCAGCAATGCCTAAGGTGTACCTATTACTATTCTCAGTCCCCAGGTGATGGTAGTGACCTGGCAAGGTCCTGCTCTCACAAGGTTTACATTTTGGTGGGGGATTTAGACAACATACATAAAATAAATAACATGTAGTGTTAAGTACTATAAAAAATACGTACACTGTTGTGGTAGAGTGTGAATATTAGGGGTCAGGGAAGTCTTTTTTTTTAAGAAATGGGGTTAAAGCTTTGAGTTTCATGCCATCAGACTATACACCTTCCCAACCTTCCTTGTTGTTCACTTCATTTCATTCACTGAAGATTTCCAAGTCTGGCAGGCCATCACCTTCCAACGTGCCCTCCTTGGCTCTCACAGTTACGCATGTGGATGACCCAGCCATACCATGGCTTTTCAGTTCTTTGATCTTCTCACCTCCTCAGCCATGCATTCCCATGCTCATAACATTGACCTTGCCCTCACCTATAACTACATCATCCTCCAAATCTTACTTTCAAGCATCTTATTCTTGATCTACTATCGCCTATCCATTCATCTCCCATACTCTACTACCTCTACTCCATTAATTGTTTGACTTTATTGAGAACATTAATCCTTGTATGTAAACACTTTTCCACTACTCACCTGGAGTCCATGGTTCATCAGTCTCAACGTTTCTTCATTAGCTCTCTTAGCCTTTCTCCCTATGTTGTATTACCCAGCAAACCCAGCTCTTGTCAAATACAGCCCTGGCTTCCTCCACTCTGCTCCTGAGCAGCTGACTATGGCTGAAGTAAAACACTCACTTGCACTGATGGGCCACTCTCCAAATTCATGAGCACAAATGACAAAAGGGAATGCAAAACTATCATTCCTTAGAATGTTATTTCCCACTCTCAGGAATAACTACTTTATGCCCATTTTTGTCCCATCAGGCTTCTAACAATTCTATCAAATTACCTTCTCAGAATTATTATCGACCCCCTACTATTGTTGACCTTATGTTAACTTCTTGGATACCTAATTGAAAAGGAAGAATTCGCCTTGAAAACATTTGGGGAAACTCCACACTCTTTCTCAAAAATGGCTGCTATAGCATTGTGTTTATTTAGCATGAGCTTAAAATTGTGGTGAAATTAAATTTTAAAAATTTCAGCCATAAATGGATACTCTATTTTTCTTTTCAATATTTACATGTAATTTGATCTTGCATCTTCTTTTGCCCAATGCAAAACTTTCAGTATATTTCTATGATCTCTGTGTTCAAGTTAAATCCTATTTTCAATCCTATTTTTCAATTGACTTGTATTTCCTTGTTGTAATATTTCAGGGGGAAAATAGCTCCAAGGCATAACTTGCGCTTCAAAAAGGACTCTGGTCCTACTGGTGGGGCTCAGTGGGTTGGGCATAAGTCCCCTGCATTGGAAGGTTGCTGGTTCAATTCCAGGTCAGGGCACATGCCAGGTTGCCCAGTAGGGGGTGTGCAGGAGGCTGCCAATCAGTATTATGTTCTCACATTCATGTTTCTCTCTTCTCCCTTCCTGTCTCACTATGCATATTTTCATTCAAAATGCATATTTTATTCTTTCAACTAGTCTATAAAAAGACAAGTAGTTAAAATGAGTCAATTAATGATTTTACATATAAATTTTTAAGTATTAAAAGTCTTTTTTATAGCTAAGACTCATTGTACCAGAATATATTTTTCAATGTGTGGGTTAATTGTCAGTGTTTAGGCGACTATAAAGAAATCATTCCAGATATTAAGAGGAGTGTTTTACAATAAGATCTTTAATGAACAGATAACTTCTCAGTTATGACTCGTTATAACCCTTCATTAGTTTATCCTGCCTTTAATTTATCAAGGGGCAATGTAGATTGTAAAGCGAAATTGCCTTTTTGCTTTTAAATTAAATTTCTGTTAAGATGAAGTGTTCTAACTACTTTTCCTGTAATTAAAACCTACGTACACAAGAGTAGTTGCCCATTACTGGTACATTGGTGAGCAAAAACTGATGGCTTTATGTATAGGCTTTAATTGAGAATTACTAGAAAGTTTTATTTATTCACTGAGACCTAAAATTACATGCATATGTAAATAACCTAACATAGAAATAGAATCACTTACATAATTGAAAAAACCTTCTAGAAGTTTAAATGTAAGTAGTCTTATGCCAACACTTAAATCTTTAAAGAATTTGTCTCAAAATGAGGTTAACATGTAAATGTTTTAGTCTATTGACCATTTCATATTAATTTTCTTTTCTATACTTACTTAAAAAACATTTAAATAATTTAAAATTCAAACTTAAGCTCCTTCTACTTCTAAGGGCATTTATTATATAACAAAAGATGAAATATATAGCTCACAAGCAGTAAAACACCCGGAGGCTTCCGTATAGTGATTTTTTGAATTTAAAGCCAATTTCCAGAAGTTCAACAGGCCTTCTAAGTTTTGTTTCCTATATTAGTACATGAATATGTCTGAATAAGAATTTATATTTAAAAATGAGGAGTGATTTAGAACGATATCATTTAGCTAAGGAAGTAAATTGCTTTTGGCTTAAAAGTAAATTAGTTTTTCATGTGATTTCTGGGGAATAATATATACCAGAGGAATAAATTCATGCATTGGTTTCACTATGGTATCAGGTTTTCTTAAAATCATTTGTAGATTTACTTATCTATAGTACTCATATCTTATTACCACAGAATGTTTCGTGAGTATTGGCAGACAATCCATGAGTTTGACCCACTTTGCATTATTATTTTTTTAAATATGTTTTTATTGATTTTAGAGAGAGTGAAAGGGAAAGGGGGGGATAGAGAAACATCAATTGGCTGCCTCCTGAATGCCCCCTACCAGGGATTGAGCCCGAAACTCGAGCATGTACCCTGACCTGGAATTGAATTGTCGACCTCTGGGCTCCCAACCAACTGAGCCACACCGGCCCAGGACCCACTTTGCAATCTTGAAATAGACCAGTTTCTTGGAACTTCAGAAGGTTCACCAGAGGCCATTTTCTGAGAGACAAGGTCTATGTTGTATAAGAAAAGATGGGAGAGAGCGCATCTGAGGTTAATGGAACGGCCTATGTCCTACCTCTGTCCCTTTAGAGTACTTTGTGCTGCCATCTCTGTGGTGGTTTTCTATAAGCGCCTGCATATCTGTAAGTGTTGACCCCCCTGGCTCCCAATTCAATCTCAACACACACCTCTTTCTTCCTAAAATCAATGTGAATCTTCCACATCGCTCTGATGAACCTGTAATAGAAAAATCACATTATGCAGTTCAAGAAGGTTATGTCAAAATAGGAGTCTCTAATGAAAATTGAACCTTAATTTGAAATGGGTACAAAGCCCACGCAAACTGACTTGTGAAGAAGTGTCCCCTCTAAACACATACTATCGTAGCACATTTTTAAAAAAATCTCTTTATTACCCCAAGAACCAAAACTTATTTCTTGGCTTCAAAAAAATCTGGAGAGCTTAGATGATCCCATAAAAATAACCTCATAAAAATGATGTTGTTATAAATATTTGAATATGGCTTAACAATTTCATGGAGCTATGAAATACATTATGTCTTTTGACCCTCTAAGGAAGCCCTGTCTTTATGACAGATGTTCCCTATTTTAGAGGTGAGGTACTTTAGGCTTAAAGATGTTATCACATTTCTCTTTTCTGGTCTCACATAGCCAGAAAGTAGCAGAACCAGCAATTAAATGTATTTTCTTCTGATTCCAAATGTGCCTTAAAACGCAACTAACTCTGCTGATCTAATACTGTGAGAGAGAACAGTTTAACCGTGTTAAACTAAACAACGTTGAAACTAAACCCATACTTTAAGGAGCAGTGCTAAATAACTCCGCATTACATAGTAAGGCATCCGGATAGCTGCAGATATAAATTTTCGACTCAGCATCCTACAGGACCTGTTAGAATATGATTCTGCTCAATATCAGTTTATTACAGCTGCTCAGGGGTTCCTGATGAACAGGTATGAGGCCAGGATACTAAGTATTGCACTTGTTTCAAAGCACAATGGTACCTTTTATGCCTTTTGGCACATAGCAAGCTGGGGTTTCAGGTACATGCTTGCTCATACACTTGAACAAATTCACAATTAATTCTAGAAAGAAAGAAAAACTGATCTTAATTGTAAGTAGTCCCATGGAACCCCTGCAAAAGTAAGTGAACTAATTCAAACTTCTGACTTTTTACTAAAATCAATTTGGCTGTCCATGTGCTTGAATCTAAAGCAATATGTTCTCTCCTCAATCACAAAACAAAATAATCACATTTCAAAGACTAATCATAAAATTAAAATTGGAATTGGTTTTGATCTAGCACTTGCCAAAAGCTGGCTTAAAACCTCTGATATTTTTAGAGTGATAATTAAAATGAAATATCAAAATCCATTTCTCTCGTTTTTCTGAGCTTCATCCTTGTATTGAGTAAGGTAATAAAAAAAAAAACCCACAAGAATATAAAACAATACCTTTGAGAAAGGCCTTACTGAGTTATGATTGAATTTAGGAGAGATAGAGAAAGCAGGGACTTTTTTTTCCCTTGGTAAATCAGTAGTAAAACGTTGGCCATCACCTTAAGACATTTCTCTTATAAATTACTTTTAGAATTCAAACCATGATAGTCCGTTTCTTCAGGAAGACTTATATGCAGCATTTTGCTGGATGTTAAAAAACTCTTCATGTTTCCCTTTGCAACTTTGTTGCCAGGAGGCTCTCTTGCCTCCTGTACCTGACTCTCTCCTGGGAGGCTTTGCTGCCTTGAATTTTAATTAGTTATACTTCCTTTCATAAGTGTGCAAGGTGTGCACCTTGATTGACACACACCTCTAAACTGTGAATCAAATCAAATCGGGGTCTAGAAGAAAAAGAAGAGTGGAATAGCCTCCTTATGACTTCACTGTGGCACTCTCATTGCTTTTAAGCCATTTTATTTTATTTCTCTTAGCTCTCTCTTTATATCCTTAGGAATTTTTTTTATATATCTGGATCAGTTTCTCTACTTTAAATTTATTTTCAAAATTGAAAGTTACATTGTTTACCTATACCTGAAATACTCTGTGATAAGATGAGGGTTGTTTTGTTTCTATATATTTAAATATATATTTCGTTTTTTAAATATTTAAAATTATTTATGCTATATTTTAAAGGTTTTAAGTTTACAGTGTTAATAAAAGGAAAAGCATGAAGGCAGTTAGTAAAGAAAAAAATACTGGTCAAGTAAAGTTTTAGAGGAGAGGCTGTAAGAAGAGTATAAAGTAGTAGAATCAGAAAGAAATTATGAGTTAAAGCAACATTTCGAACATCTATACTTAAGGGATAGTATTTGGTGCTGCAGGGAATTGAAAATAAATGCAGCCCAACTCTTATCTCTAAGAAATTTGAAGTCCAGTAGAAGAAATTGAAAATACACAAATTACTATAATGAGGAATTCAAAGAGTGGGAATTACCTTCAGTTGGTGAGATCTAGGCCAAATTCAAAAATGCATGTGAAATTTGTTCAGGTTATGTGTTTAGGGTCAAGGGAAGTAGAATTTTTGTGACATAAATGCCTTGATCAGAGGTGCACTCGTTCACTTGGAGCTAGTTTTAAGAGAAGGCAGGCTCCACGGCTAAACGATAAGAAAGGTGTCTACCCAGGAATTTGATGGTGATGATGATGACAGTGATAGGAATAGTGACAACGATGATGCACTCAGTCATCTGACACATGCTTGCTCTTAGGATAGGCACTATGATTTAATGATCAAAAAGACTCACCGCTGTCTGGCCACATGGCTCGGAGGTTTTGCATTGACCTATGAACCAGGAGGTTACAGTTCAATTTCCGGTCAGGGCAAATGCCCTGATTGAGGACTCGATCCACAGTGGGGGCTGTGCAGGAGGCAGCCAATCAATGATTCTCTCTCATCATGGATGTTTCTATCCCACTCTCCTTTTCCCTAATTAAAAGAAGAAGAAAAAGAAGAAGAAGAAGAAGAAGAAGAAGAAGAAGAAGAAGAAGAAGAAGAAGAAGAAGAAGACTCATCACTGTCCTCAGGGAGCTCATAGTTTAGGGAGGACATAGACCTAACTGAAGGATGCCTCTGGCAATTTACAGGTATGACCCTGTTAGTCCTGCAGAGGAGACAGGGCTGCCACACTCACAAGTACGAAACCTGCATCCACACTGTACCAAATGGGGGAGAGGATTTGACCTATTTGGAGATGTCAGAATGCTTCATTGAGGCAATTGGTTGAACTGAGATCTAAAGGAAGGTTAAGATTTCAGCAAGTGAAGTGGGGGGTGGGGGGTTGAGGAGGAAAATATGTGCAAAGAGCCTGTGATGGGGGCCATAAGGCACATTTGAGGAGTGGGAAGAAGGGTGATGTGCCCAGTGCCCAGGCCAGGGAGAGCCTGGTGTGAGATGAGGCTTTAGAGGCAAGTGGAGCCAAACGATGAGGGCTTGTAGGTCATTAATATGCTGGTCTTTATCCTTCCATCAAAGAGAAACTATTTGATGTTTTAAATACGGTCAGGTTTCGAGTTATCAGAAAACACGTTGGCATGTGTGTGAAGAAGAGTTTGGAAGGGAATAGACATGGAAGTGGGGGGAATAGGTGAGTATTCAAGGAGAGAGAGGATGGGAGCTATGACGATAATGCAGAAAATGAAAGTGCATTGATCTCAACTGTGCAGCAGGCAGTATGCAGAGTGCTTTATATGCATTTTTGAAAACTAGCTGGAAATTTGGGGTGCTCTGTCAGAGTAAGTTCACATTTCCACTTCACCTCCAGTCCCACTGCATCAAGCAAGCACAGTGCAGTTCTAAGATGTTAGCCAAGATATTAGAACCCACTAGACATCCAAAAGGCAAAACCATAGACTAAGACGATCTTTCGACATTTCCTGATAAATTACTCTTGTACTTCCTATCTCTCTGATGCCAGATACAGGCAAATGTCAGTGCTCTGTAGCTCAGATACAGCAAATCAAAAGTCCAGACGCTTCCAAGCCTCTAAGAACCACAGATCCCAGGGATCTGTAGAATTACCTGCCCGCAAGTACCTAACCGAAAGTGAATCCTCAAATGTCAACTATTAGTTACTTACAATTCCAAAGTTTTAAGAACCTTTAAAAGGAATTAAGAATAGTAGATAATCAGATGCTAGTCAGTTGTGCTCACTACTTTTTATTTATTTTACAAAGTTCTTTGTTTATTAAGCGAATACTTGCTTTAGTGATTACTATGTGCAAGGCACTGTACTTGACACTGAAGATAAAGAAAACATAAACATTGCTGCCCAAGTAGAGCTTGTGTTACAGACAGGAGAGGCAGACCATGAATAATATGTATAACTAAAACATATAGTATGTTTGATTAGACAAATATAGCAAATAGGATGTGTCTTACAATCTTTGCTATACTTATACTATGGTATGAATAGTATAGTTTGGGTCCTATAATACGTAATGCTTGTCTTAAAGAGAAAAGTAAAGCAGAGAAGGGAAATGGTAGGTATAAGTACATTTGGAGGTTGCAATTTTAGATGTCTAAGGGAGTCAGTGACATCATCGTAAATACCTACAGGAGATAAAGGAGCCAGCCTTGCAAATATTTGGGGCATGAATATTTTTGGCAGAAGTGAAAAATGCTAACATTTCTTCATTCAAATAATATATTTTCCTTTGTGCCCACTATAAATGCAGATAATCAAGTTTGTGATGTTATATAATAAAAATTATATTGTCACAGAATAAGTGGCTTTTTTGTTTCATCTCTCCAAACTCCATTTTATATGGCATACAAGACATTTAATGATATTTATCACAAGATATATGATATTTTAAATATTTCCCCCAAGGTTAAAAAAAAGAAAGCAATTATAAAAATAGTGTTTGTTGTAAATATTAAACTGCATCTTTTTCAATTTAAGACAAAGTTGATAGAAGTCCTGGATGTCAAAGATGAACATATCACCCCACCTCCAGATTTTAGTTCATTTTTATTTTATACATTTTAATGTTTATGAAATTTAAAATCTCTTTTATTACCATAATTTGCATATATTTTTCAAATGATGGAAATATAATTTAAAAAAACACTGCATTATGTTTACCAGTCTTCCATATCAATTAGTTTCATCCTAATTACTTAAATCTTTTTCTTTCTACCTATATATTCTATGAAAATGACCAGCCTTTCTTTTAAGTTGAAAACTTTAAGCCATATATATTTCATTATTTGCTTCAGTAGAGATGCTGTGGTCCTTATTTTTATTTCCTCTATATCTGCAATTTTCTTTTTCTATTTATTTTGTTTTTCTAATATTCTATTATTTAATAACTACATTACTATTAAGTGCTTTTGGGAAATTCCTTTGGTTTGGGGTTACACTTTTTTCTAGGATGAATATTTTCTAGTTTTGTTTTGTTCTGTTTTATTATTGTCTTCCATGATTCCATTCCCTTTCCTTGCATTTTACTCATACTTGGGCAGTTTGGTCCAGATTTTCTATTGACTTTTTTCTGCTCCATCAGAAAACTGTGTAGTGGCTTCCACACTATGATTTGAGGACTGGGTATTTTGTGTTCTGTCCCAAATTTTCTCTGGCTTGAGGTCCTGGTGGTCAGAGGGAAGAGCTCAGCTGAGGGAGTGTCTTGTGATATCAGAGCTTTGACCTCACTTCTAGGCTTTCATCAAATGTTTGACATGTCAGAGTTCTATTCTCAGAGTCAGAGAACAGTCCCATTCCTATGGAGATCCTCCCTCTGGTTCCGGGCTGGCCTCTGACACCTCAGTCTGTCCTCCTGCGTGGCTTCTTGGAAATAGGAGGCATGGGAATCTGGCTCCAGTTGGCTCCAGGAACTCAGGTCTCTCTATATATGTAGGTCACCCCACCAGGGTTTAGTTGTTGGTGGTGATTTTTGCTGTGGTGGTTGTTAAAATATGTGCGGTTGTTCATTCTATCATCTAAACTGTAAATCTCCAATCAGCCATAGTTTAACCTAGCTCTTTCATTTACTTGTATGTAAACAGATACAAAACCAAACAGCACTGAAACACAATTGTCCCCCCAAAAAATCTTAAAATGGATAAATATTAAAACAACATATTTGCTTAAATAAATTTCTAGTATGTTTACTGATTGGCTAAGCTTTGTGTTTATCATATTTTTAAGAAATCAAAATTATTATCAAAAATAAACATTTGAATCATTTGATCTTAAAATATTAGGTATAAATAAAATATGTGACGATGGACTTGGAACAATAAAATTTGTTTGAAGAGAGGAAGAAAATATGATATGACCTCATGATCCATTTTTTCCAAGCTATGTGCTGTATTACCAGCAAGATAGAAAGTCCATATCACTTTTTATATGATCGCTCTCTGTCTTCCTCAACTTTTGTTTATTGTACATGTATGTGGCTGCAATGATGTATACATCCTATGAAATTCCCGAGGTTAATATTGAGCCATAAGTTGCTACTAAAAGTTGAAAACTTAGAAGCCATTTTAGATAAATGCCATTCTATAATCAACTTTTTGTGCATTTTATTTTTCATATAGTCATGCAGCCCAAGAGATCTGTATAGAGCTGAGAGTAAGAACATCTCATATTGCAGGTATTATGTTGAAATGCTTCAAAACTCATTTGATATTTCAATAATGATATTTACCAAATATGGAAATATCAGCATTGTAAAAAAAAAAAAGCATTCATTCATCTGGCAAATATTTATCGAATGCCTACCATGTGGCAGGAACTCTTAAAGACTTTAAAATGGAGGAAATGGACAACCAGCCTGTGAAAAAATAGTAATGACTTAATTGGGTCTTTGATAAGTATTCTCGACTCTAGCTATTTCAACTCAGTCATTGCTGATCTGAGACCGTATATGAGTAAACGGCACAGGCTAATTGCCGGCTTGTGCCTGTATCAGATGTTCTGGGTGACAAATCCATTTACACTAGGCTAAGCCAAGGAGGCACCACTATGCATTAAAATATATAAAGAGGGAGAAATGAGTAGCTGGAACTCCTTAAAGATTGCTCCATTTACTATTCCACCATCGAAAGAGAGGAAATGCTTGTAAAGGCGATTGAAAGGCTGACCTCCATGGTAGATTTCCCTCTTGCTGCTGCAATGGCTTTTGTTCACACAGCTGTTTTCAGAACACTTTATAAGACTCCACCTGGCTTTTTTCTCTTAATATAAAAAGTATGTACTTTGCTTCGAGCCTATTCATAAAGCACAATAGGCTTGTTCTGACCTTGATTCCTTATGGAAGAAGCCCAATAGGGGTTGTCAGTGCAGCTTCCACGGCTAGCTTGAAATATTAGCTGTCTTTTCAGGGCAAGAGAGCAGAACCACACATTTGCTAAGTTTGCTTTGGAAAAAATGCATTTCTTTCCAGTTCTTGAGACCACATGGCTTTCACTAATTGACACTGTATTCATGGGCTGCAGGTAATGATTTTGCCCAAGTCTGAGATGCGGGAAATGGAAGCAATTTAAGTTCCCAGGTCAAGTTGGCAGTGAGATGAGTGGAACATTATAATTATAAAGAGATAATCCTTATAAGCAGATAGAAAACCAGAACATAACTCTTTGATCTGGAACTCAAAATTATAATGATGTCCTATCATTTAATATATACTTTTTTTGTTTAAATTTTATGGACACTGACATACTCCCTGGCAATGGTACCAGTAAGAAAGTACATTGCATACAAATTAAGGAAAAAACACACAACAGGTTGAAGCATACATCCATGCCTAATTAAGTGTTCTGAATTATCAGCTTCGATGGTTACAAGTATTATCTTCTTTGACGGCATTGGCCACATCATAGGAGACTGTCACTGTCCCAGTCGTCTGTGGGTCTGTGATTGATCAATTTTTGACAACAAAGGAATGTTCACAGGGCTACATGGTGAAGCAGGCACTGGAACAATCCCTTTTACGGTGTGTCCACCTAATTGAGGAGCGCCACCGTCTCCACACATGACATGGCAACACGATTACATTTCCTTTTGCTCACATTCAGTGGGACCTGTGGGGGTGCGCAGAAATCAGTGGGGACCAGGAGCCTGGAAAATTACATACTTGAAGAATTAATGAACTATAATTTCGTATTACATTCTCAATCACATTGTGCTTCCTTTTCATTAATGGAACTAAATTGGTTTTCCATAGACAGAGTGCTTTTTAAAAAAAATATAATGATGTTTTTGCTCAGATTTAAAAAAAAAATGTTACCTGCTTTTCGGATGAGCCTTGTTCTCTTATGAAACATGTCAGTAGGAAATTTACAGAGATGAACTTATCCACTGTGTTAACTCAACCTGTTGAAGTGCCTTGAAATCAGTCTTTACATCTCTGGCTGAAAACGGTAACTAGTAATTCCCTAGTTCTTGCTCTTTGTAAAGAGAAAAATGTTTTCAGTTAGTGCTCCCTGATAGAGTGATAATCAAAGTCTTCTTTGAATGGAATGGATAACTTCTCATAAAATTTTCATAGATCAAAATGTAGTTCATATTCAGAATGCTTTCAATATTTTCAGTTGCTTCTTATTATCTCTGGGTCCCAAGACATAAAAGCCTTTGGACCATATTTATACTTTTTAAAAATGAAATCTAAAAATTTGTAGAGAGGTCTAAACCAGTGCTATTTATAAATAATTAAGCTTATTTCCACTATATGTGATAGTGATTACTTTAGTTCATCATGGTGGGCCTATTGCAAATACTGCTTTCTGATTAACAGGTTAGCTCAGTGGTCAGAAAACTGCAGCTGGCGAGCCACATGCGGCTCTTTGGCCCCTTGAGTGTGGCTCTTCCACAAAATACCATGTGCAGGCATTCATGTGCAGTGCGATTGAAACTTTGTGGCCCATGCGCAGAAGTCGGTATTTTGTGAAAGAGCCACATGTGGCTTGCGAGCCTCAGTTTGTTGACCACTGGGCTAGCTGTATCACAGTGTGCTTGATGTACACACACACGGCAGTGTGCTTTATGTATACACACACATCATAGTGCAGAATCACAAATGAATTCTCTCAGGATTCATGTCAGAAACAATTCCATCAATTTCTGGGAAATATTATTATAACTAAGTACACATCCTCACATTGTAGCCCTTAAGAATCAGTTCATATTCTTTTCCTGTCTAGCTGATTCTCTTTTTTTCCCTTTTAAATACTATAGTGATGATATGAACTGTGAAAGGAAAGAATATAATGACTTATAGATGAATCAGATCCAAAGGCTTTTATGCTTCCATGCTTTCACCCTGTGTTTCATTTCCATGATATTAAGTCTCAAATCAAAATTCAGTCTGAATACAGAACTAAATCATCATAAATATGCCAATAACATAATTACATAAAAACCAACACATAGTTTTTGTTACAGTGTAAGTCATTATTTGGAAACAAATTGTTTAAGGTTGGTTTCTCATTGTGTGATTCTGTACTCTCTTTGACATTGTAATAATGTGCTAGGTTTGAGCTTTTCTCTTTTATCAAGAGTGTGTCATCCTTTACACACACTGAGTTCTATTTCCTGCCACTAAACCATTTCCTTTACCCTCGTATATCAAATAGAATTCATTTTTAACTTTCCTTTCATCCATAAAGCGTTTAATGACTCCAGTCTTCCCATTCAGGCCAACCACACACAATATATTTTGCCTTCTTTACTTCTGTAATTATGTAGTATTCAAATCTTTATTTTTTGATTAGTGTGATTTAACATTTATTAGTGTGTATTACTTGTGTTTAACTGAATGAATACTCCTTTCATATTTAAAAATTTCCAAACACAAATACATTTTGCCAATAGCATTTCCCAACTTTTCTTATCAAATGGCTGCAGAAGTCCTCATCTGTACAGGGAAGTGATATGTACCTTATAATTGTGAAAATTAAACAAAATAACTGATATAAAACATGGAGCATAACATGGGCCTATTGTGGCCATGTTTTAACACCCTACTCATTTCTATGCCCTTTGACTTTTTCTCTCATGCTCCATGTGCTAGTTCATTCTATATGTTGTTCACTCTTAGCCAAATGAGGGGGCCCTTCTATGATTTCACTAGAGCTGAGATATTGCTTGAATCTCTTCCCCTCCACCCATTCCTGTAACCGCCTCCTTGAATCGGACCCTCTCCTAGAATACCGTGACAGTAGCTAACTGGTGTCCCTGCCCTCTGCTGACTCGCCAATCTTTTCCCATGCCACAGTCAGAATCGTCATCCAAAGCAGGGGTGGAGAACCTTTTTTCTGCCAAGGGCTGTTGGATATTTATAACATCACTCGCTTAATATAGTTCACTTAATATAAATTTATGTTGCTATGAAAAAAGCTCCTAGACTTATTGCATTTTGAGGCCCACCTGTGGTTGCCTTGGCAGGGCCAGACCAAATGATTTCACGGGCCTTATGTGGCCTGTGAGCCAGACATTCCCCACCCTTGTTCTAAGGCATTCTTGATTGTATTGGAACCTGGCCTAAAAATCATCAATGGGTTCTGAGTAATGTTACAGTAAAGACCAAGCTTTTTGATGTGCCTTTAAGTACCTGACCTCTGCTTACTTCTTTAGACTTGTCTTGCTGGTTCCTTCATCCTACCCCTAAAACACACACACATACACACACACACACACACGCACACACACACTCATGAGCACAAACACACGTGTTGGCCACTGTTCCTCACAGAAGCCAGGATTTCTCCAGCTACTTGGTTTTTATGTGTTTCTGTTTTTTTCCATCTGTCTTCTCCTGTCTCATTTCTGTCTACTTTTTAATTTTAACTGAGATATGTCTTCTTCTGGGGAGTTTTCTGGGGCCCCAACATTTAAGCGTTTCTGCATACCCTAAGTTTCTATTCTGAAGCATGTGTTCCCCAACATTGTAAGTACCTATTTGATCATTGTTCTCTCCATTAAACCAGCAAACTCCATGAGGACTTTGTCTACATCATTTGCAACTGTAACGCCAACCCTGGCATATGGTTGAGCACAGAATAGGCACTCAATAACTTGCTTTTTCTTAAAAGGCACATTTTTACCCTTAAAAAAAAAAAAGGCTGGCATAATCAGTAGACAGTTCCTGTACCATCAAAATGGGTCTGGATCAGGGCAAATGGGCAACTCTATGTAGATTAGGTGGGTGGGTCCACTTAGACCCAGGAAAGATATTTATGTACCTCAGGTAATGCTATGGAGTAGAGGCTGGTTCTCCATTCTGGTGAAAGGTAGGAAATTAAGAAAAAGGAAACCTACGGTAAATGCAATATGAATAGAATCATAAATGTCTGCATGCTTTTTTTCCCTTCAGATTTCTAGACTATGTCCAAGTACAAGTGGCATCATCATTCCCTTACATTAATCTTTCTTCCAATACTGTATCCTCTCTTCTTCACTTTCTCATCACCCTTGTGTTATTTAGAAAAATTCTGAATTGTGGAGGTCATTCAACTCTGATTCCTATTTCAAAAATAATATTTGTAGATCCTGATTTGAAAATTAGAATCTGGTCCTAAAATAGGGTAAGTTTTGCATCACCTTTATATTTGCTCCTATTTTTTGTTCACAAGAGATTTGGCATTAACATTACATCTCATTGGCTAATGTACCTAAAACCAACTAGAAAGATATTTTAAAAATTTAAAAAGAAAATGGCATGGACAAATGAGTGTTGAATTATTCCAAAATTTTGAATACTTTCAATAAAATTAAATAATTTAAGTACCATTATTTTTCTTGACTAATGAAACATATGAAGTTTTTATGTCTCACTGATACATGTAGTATAATACGTATGACACTTAATAATTTTTAAGGTACTTTTACAAAATAGGTACACTTGTCCCTGTTTTTACAGATGATGAAACTGGATCAACTATGTTAGCTAATTTGTCTTAGATCACAAGTTATTAAATGGTCAGTGCTAAGATTAGAACTCAGATTTCTAATTCCAGCTATAGGGCAACCTCCCTAGCTACAGGTACATGTTCTATTATGATAGTCCCTATTGTTATCATCAAACTTTGTGTGTGAAATCTCTATTGGATAAAATACAAAACAAAATAAATCCACATATAAACCCTGTGATCAATGTCTTGTTTTCTTTTCCTGATTAACTTTAGTTTCTGATAATATGAATCTACCATCCATGTCATTTCTCTTCCCTGACATTATCGTCTCTTTATATAGTGGGATATATGAACACTAATTATATATTGGCTTCTAAGGTTTTTCATTTGAATTTTTAATTTTCTTAAGAGCAAAGTCTGTTTTAAATTCTTAAATATCTATCTATTGTCTAAAAATAATTCTGTACACTAAAAAATCTGGGAAATATCCTTGGCTCACTCGCTCACTACATCAAATTAGTCACCAAGTCATGTAACTTTGCTTCTTGAATTGCATTTGAATCCATTTAGGAAGTCTTTCCCAACCTCTCTCTGCCACCGCTCTTATCATCTCCCACCTGAACAATGGCCAGAGCCCCCCAGCTGCACTGTGGTCCCTCCTTTTGAAATCATTCTCCAAGCTGACACCAGAGTAATTGCTCTACAATGCAAATCAGTCACCATCCCACCTCCTGTGATCCCATATTACTTAGGAGATAGTTTCTAAACTTCTTAGCAATATGCAGCCATCAGAATCTTATCCCTACTTACCACTCCAACTTCATCTTCTCCCATTTCCCATTCCTATCTATAATAATAAAAGGATAATATGCTAATTAGACCAGATATCTTCCAGACGTCATTCCAGACATCCTTCCTGCTGGAGGGAGGCCAGCCCGGGTCCCAGGTACCTGCGGGCGGCCCGGGGGAAGCAGCCCGGGTCCCAGGTGCTGGAGGGAAGCCGGTGTCGGCAGCCGGGGGGAGGAAGGCCTACTCTTGCATGAATTTTCGTGCATTGGGCCTCTAGTAATAATCTACACTAATAAAAGAGAAACATGGTAATTGGCGTATGACCGCTACCCTTCCCATTGGCTAATCAGCATATCCTTATGCAAATTAACTGTCAGCCAAGATGGCGGCCAGCAGCCATGCACTGAAGTGAGCAGGGAGACTTACTTCCTCCAGGAACTGCAGACTCCAACGTTCCCCGCCTCACTTGCCGGCCTCTCAACTGCAACTCTAAGCAACTATTACTATGTTGCAAATAAGAAGCTAAACAAAAGCGGCTTTCAGTCAGCCCCGGACCGCAACATTGTATCCATTTTTTCAGCGAGGCCTCAGAGCTAAAGCTGGCCCAGAATAAAAAAAAAGAAAACAAGGAGCGGTTGGGAGCTTTTAGTCAACTGCCAGCAGGAAAACAGCCCTCAGCCCCTCAGCCAGCCTGGCCAGACACCCCAGTGGGGACCCCCACCCTGATCCAGGACACCCTTCAGGGCAAACCAGCCGGCCCCCACCCGTGTACCAGGCCTCTATTCTATATAGTAAAAGGGTAATATGCCTCCCAGCACTGGGATCAGCGGAGCAGCGAGGCTCCCGGCACCGGGATCAGCGTGACAGGGGGCAGCGCCCCAACCCCCTGATTGACCCTGCTCTGTGCGTGACAGGGGATGGCGCCACAACCTCCCCATTGACCCTGCCTTGAGTGTAACAGGGGGCGGTGCCCCAACCCCCCAATCAGTCTATCCTGAGCGTGACTGAGGGTGGCATTGCAACCTCCCGATCCACCCTGCTCTGTGCATGACGGGGCGGCGCCCCAACTCCCCAATTGGCCCTGCTCTGAGCCTGCACCTAGGGATTGGGCCTGCCCTCTGCCACCCGGGAGCAGGCCTAAGCCAGAAGGTCGTTATCTCCAGAGGGGTCCCAGACTGTGAGAGGGCACAGGCCGGGCTGGGGGGACCCCCCCCCCCCCCGAGTGCACAAATTTTTGTGCACCGGGCCTCTAGTCCTATATAATAAGAGAGGAATATGCTAATTAGCCCCGATATGCTAATTTGTCATGCCCAGTATGCAAATTGACCATCACTCCAACACACAAGATGGCTGCCCCCATGTGGCCACAAGATGGCCTGCAGGGGAAGGCAGTTGGGGGCAACCAGGCCTGCAGGAGAGGGCATGTGAGGGCGACTAGGCTGGCAGGGGAGGGCAGTTAGGGGCGATTGGGCCGGCAGGGGAGCAGTTAGGCATCGATCAGGCTGGCAGGGGAGCAGTTAGGGGGTGATCAGGCTGGTAGGCAGAAGCGGTTAGGGGCAATCAGGTAGTCAGGCAGGCTAGTGGTTGGGAGCCAGCAGTTCTGGATTGTGAGAGTGATGTCCGACTGCCCACAGAGATTGGGCCTAAAGGAGCAGTCGGACAACCCTTGAGGGGTCCGAGATTGGAGAGAGTGCAGGCTGGGCTGAGAGACACCCCCCCCTAGTGCATGAATTTTGTGCACTGGGCCTCTAGTAATAATAATAATAATAATAATAATAATAATAAATAATGTTAAAAAACTGTAATTGAGAATATGTTATGTGTTTTAGGCAATGTGTTCAACACTCCATATGTATTCCATATTTATGCCTTACAACCCTAAGAAGCAGTTGTAAAATCCAAGGCAGACAGTGGAACTCAAGCAGTCTGATGTTAGAACCCTCTCTAGACCAGGCTTGTGTTTCATGCCCCCATGTTGTTGCACTTGTTCTGACCTTAAGTACTTTCCCCCAACATAGAGCTTCCTATGAAACTTCTCTTCATCTCTCAAAACTTTTAATCTTGACAACCCTTTCATACAAAAGTTAAAATTTAGGGATAATTCATCAGTTCTAAGATGCACATATTTCAAAATTAACATTTCCCAAGTCAGGATGCATCTTACAACTGATGACATAATCTTACTTAATTGGCAGCATTTTTTTGTGATACATAAAATAATGTGTGACTTACAATCAATGAATTAGTTAGATTTGATAAATTAATGTAGAGTTCAACATCAATTTTGATATTAAATTTCTTAAAGGCTAAAACAAAAAAGGAAAGAGTACTTGGCCTGGCCAGTGTGGCTCAGTTGGTTGGAGCATCATCCAGTGCCCTGAAGGATTGAGGGTTCGATTCTCCGTCAGGACACATACCCAGGTTGCAGGTTCAATCCCCAGTCAGTAGGCAACCAATCAATGTTTCTCTCTCTTATCCATGTTTCTTCCGTCCTCTCTCTCTCTAAAATCTTTTTTTTAAAAAAAAAAAGGAGAGAGTACTTTTCAGAGATCTGAATGCTACAGGGTGAACATTCTTAGCTCCTAGGGCAGTGGCTTTCTAACTTCAAGACACACACAGATCACCTGAGGACTACTTGAAAATGAAGGTTCTCAGACTCCATTAACTGGGATTCTGAGTGTATAGCCTTAGGGCAGAGATAAGAAATCTGTATTTTTATCAGGCATCCTCAGTGGATTCTGATTCAGGTGGCCCACACGTTAGGGACCACTGCTCTTTTAAGGGATGCAAAGCTGTTTTTAGAATTTGGCTCTCAAATGGCACTTCAGAATGGGAGTGCCTTGATATAGTGCAGTGGTTCTCAACCTTCCTAATGCCGCGACCCTTTAATACAGTTCCTCATGTTGTGGTGACCCCCAATTTCATTGTTAAAAATTGAACATAATTAAAGCATAGTGATTAATCACAAAAACAATATGTATATGTGTTTTCCAATGGTCTTAGGTGACCTCTGTGAAAGGGTCGTTCGACCCCCAAAGGGGTCGCGAACCGCAGGTTGAGAACCGCTGGTATAGGGGATAATGCCAATCGATAATGGCTTCATTCCATGGCCAGTGCACAGAAACAATATTTTCAGACTGTCTTTGTGTAGCATTTGATGAGAGAAAAAACGAGAGCATATGCTGAAAACATAATGTGGCTTTGGGGGGAAACAAAAATGACAAAGCTTAAATATATTGCTCTTATCTAAAATAATGGAACAAGCTGTGTGTCCTGGCAGTCTCGCAGATAATTTCATATATAATACTTATAGATAGATAAGTATTTTACATATGTATTTTGTGTGTTTGTATGTATCTATTAGACAGTGAGCCTGGTGGGGCACAGGCTTTGTCTCCGTGCTCTGGGGGCACAGCCCTGTGCCTGGTGTACCGCGGATACCCAGGCCAACCATGTGTTTTCACAGACATGACCTCATAATAAAATGCTGCACTTTCTTGAGAACACTGTGTAAATACTAGGAGCTGAAACAGCCCTGAGGACTATTAAAATGCTTATATCACTTAGCTTTTCCTTCAATGACTGCAATTATAAGCCATCTTCAATATTTCTGCTTCTTCCCCAATAAAGAAGTTCCTAAATATAGCTTGTTTTGCTGCCCCCTTACAAAAATATATTTTGATTTCTAATACTTTATCCTGCAGATGTACTTCACTCAAACGTACAATAGCATTTGCCTTCTGACTTGAACACACTCACAATTTTAGGGACAATTCTTAGTTTCAATTAATATGTCAGCCCTCCTAGTCTCTCATTACTACAGTGATATGGCTGGATGAGTATGAAAACAGAAATGCTTCAGCATGTGCTACCAAGAAGTAGTCCATTAAATCATGGAAATATGTTCTCATCTCCTTTATGTACTTTTCTCCAAATAGTTGGCCTAGGGATATACATCAGTATGTGCTGTGTTCTTGACCTGAAATAAATTTATTAAGATGGCTGATAACCATGGTGGGAAGTTTTCAACAGGAAATAATCATAGCATTTTGGGGACCAGAAGCAAATGGGTTGTTCTTTACATTTTGTAATATCTGCAACACTAACCTTTTATTTCTTTTGACCCATCTGCCCATTTATTTAGCAAGTTTAAAAACAAAGAAGGCCATTTTTACTAGAAAGCACCAATAGAACTGTTTTATAGTTTTAGTGAAAACTAGCATAGCTAATGATGGCCCTGGGGCACTGTAAGGTCCTTCTAAGTGCGTGAAGAAAGATGGAGTTAGGTTTGGCAGAGTTTTAATAGCTAGTGGGTTTTCTTGTAATTATTTGGAAATATGTCCTTGAATGGCATAAATGATGATCTACTTAATCAGAATCACTCTTCAGTTAAGCGGAGCCATCCTTTTTTCAAAAGATGATTGAACGATGGCTTCCTGAGGTTAGTATTAGTGCATCTATGCATATTCAAATAATACAATGCTTTTAATGCAGTGTTCTCTGCTTTAAATTTAAAACTCAGGATTTTCTGGTGACAGAGGCAGGAGTAGGAGAAAATATTTCCACCTGTAACCTCCTACTCGTTTCTAATGATCCATTCTTTTTTACTGTCTATCTTGTCCTATCTTGACTACCAGAGAAGAATAAAATAATTTTTTATGAACTATTTTTCATTGTGAAATGAAATTAAAGTTCTGTTATCTATTCTGTATTTTATATCATCAGTCTTTCCTTTTTTTTATTGCTTAAAGTATTACAAAAAGTATTACATATGTCTCCTTTTTTGTTCCCTGCCCTTGACAATCCCCCGGCCTCCCCTACCCCCCCAGTGTCTTATGTCCATTGGTTATGCTTATATGCATGCATACAAGTCCTTCGATTGATCTCTTACCCCGCCTCCTGCCCCCCAACCCTCTCCGGCCTTCCCACTGTAGTTCGACAGTCTGTTCGAGGCAGCTCTGCCTCTGTATATATTTTTGTTCAAAAGTTTATTATGGTCTTTATTATCCATAAATGGGTGAGATCATGTGGTATTTTTCCTTCATTGACTGGCTTATTTCACTTAGCATAATGCACTCCAGTTTCACCCATGCTGTTGCAAATGGTAAGAGTACCTTCTTTTTTGCAGCAGCATAGTATTCCATTGTGTAGATGTACCACAGTTTTCTAATCCATTCATCTACTGATGGCCACTTAGGCTGTTTCCAGATCTTAGCTATGGTGAATTGTGCTGCTATGAACATAGGGGTGCATAGATCCTTTCTGATTGGTGTTTCTGTTTTCTTGGGATATATTCCTAGAAGTGGGATCACAGGGTCAAATGGGAGTTCCATTTTTAGTTTTTTGAGGAAACGCCATACTGTCTTCCAGAGTGGCTGCACCAGTCTGCATTCCCACCAGCAGTGCACAAGGGTTCCTTTTTCTCCACATCCTCTCCAGCACTTGTCGTTTGTTGATTTGTTGATGATAGCCATTCTGAAAGGTGTGAGATGGTACCTCATTGTTGTTTTGATTTGCATCTCTCAGATGATTAGTGACTTTGAGCATGTTTTCATATGTCTCTTGGCTTTCTGAATGTCCTCTTTTGAAAGGTGTCTATTTAGGTCCTTTGCCCATTTTTTGATTGGATTGTTTATCTTCCTTTTGTTGAGTTGTATGAATTCCCTATAAATGTTGGAGATTAAACTCTTATCAGTGATAACATTGGCAAATATGTTCTCCCATGTAGTGGGCTTTCTTGTTGTTTTGCTGATGGTTTCTTTTGCCGTGCAGAAGCTTTTTATTTTGATGTAGTCCCATTTGTTTATTTTCTCTTCAGTTTCCAATGCCCTAGGATCTGTATTGGAGAAGAAGTTGCTTCGGCATATGTCTGAGATTTTGTTGCTTTTGGATTCTTCTAGTATTTTTATGGTTTCCCGTGGTATATTTAAGTCCTTTATCCATTTTGAGTTTATTTTTGTGTATGGTGTAAGTTGGTGGTCTAGTTTCATTTTCTTGCATGTATCTGTCCAATTTTCCCAACACCATTTATTGAAGAGACTATCTTGGCTCCATTGTATGTTCTTGCCTCCTTTGTCAAATATTAATTGAGCATATTGGTTAGGGCCGATTTCTGGGCTCTCTATTCTATTCCATTGATCTATATATCTGTTCTTGTGCCAGTACCAGGCAGTTTTGAGAACAGTGGCTTTGTAATACAGCTTGATATCTGGTATTGAGATCCCACCTACTTTGTTCTTTCTCAGGATCACTGCAGCTATTCGGGGTCTTTTTTTATTCCAGATGAATTTTTGGAGAGTTCGTTCTAGGTCTGTGAAATATGCTGTTGGTATTTTAATGGGAAGTGCGTTGAATTTATAGATTGCTTTGGGTAGTATGGACATTTTAATGATGTTGATTCTACCAATCCAAGAACATGGTATTTTCTTCCATCTCTTTATGTCTTCCTCTATCTCTTTTTTCAACATCCTGTAGTTTTCTGAGTAGAGGTCTATTACCTTTTTCATTAAGTTTATTCCTAGGTAGCTTAATTTTTTTGGTGCAATGGTAAATGGGTTTGTTTTTAAGTCTCTCTTTCTGCAAGTTCACTATTGGTGTATAGAAATGCCATAGATTTCTTGGCGTTAATTTTGTATCCTGCTACATTGCCGAATTCTTTTATTAAGTCTAATAGTTTTTTGATGGAGTCTTTAGGGTTCTTTATGTATAATATCATGTCATCTGCAAATAAGGACAGTTTTACTTCTTCTTTTCCAATTTGGATGCCTTTTATGTCTTCTTCTTGTCTAATTGCAATGGCTAATACTTCCAGTACTATGTCAAACAGGAGTGGTGAGAGTGGGCATCCCTGTCTTGTTCCTGTTCTTAGGGGAAATGGTGTTAGTTTTTGTCCATTGAGTATGATGTTGGCTGTGGGTTTGTCATATATGGCTTTTATTATGTTGAGGTATGATCCTTCTATTCCCACCTTGCTGAGAGTTTTTATCAAAAATGGGTGTTGAATTTTGTCAAACGCTTTTTTTGCATCAATTGATATGACTATGTGGTTTTTTTCTTTCAATTTGTTTATGTGGTGTATCACGTTTATTGACTTGCGGATATTGTACCATCCTTGCATCCCTGGGATAAATCCTACTTGGTCATGGTGTATGATCTTTCTGATGTACTGCTGGATCCGATTTGCTAAGATTTTGTTGAGGATTTTGGCATCTATGTTCATGAGGGATATTGGCCTGTAATTCTCTTTCATTGTGTTGTCTTTACCTGGTTTTGGTATTAGGGCGATGCTGGCTTCATAGAATGAGCTTGGAAGTGTTCCTTCCTCTTGAACTTTTTGTAGTAATCTGAGGAGGATAGGTTTTAGTTCTTCCTTGAAAGTTCGGTAAAACTCCCCTGTGAAGCGTCTGGTCCTTGGCTTTTGTTTGCTGGAAGCTTTTTGATGACTGCTTCAATTTCTTCCATAGTTATTGGCCTATTGAGATTTTTAGATTCTTCCTGATTGAGTTTTGGAATGTTGTATTTTTCTAGGAATTTGTCCATTTCCTCCAGGTTGTCTAGTTTGTTGGAGTAGAGCTGTCCGTAGTATTTTTTAACAATCATTTGTATTTCTGTGGGGTCTGTTGTTATTTCGCCTCTATTGTTTCTGATTAGGTTTATTCGGGTCCTCTCTCTTTGCTTCTTGGTGAGACTGGCTAGAGGTCTGTCGATCTTGTTTATCCTTTCAAAGAACCAGCTCTTGGTTTCATTGATTTTCTGTATTGTTTTTTTGGTCTCTATGTCATTTATTTCTGCTCTAATCTTTATTATCTCCTTCCTTCTGCTCACTCTGGGGTTTTCTTGTTGTTCTCTTTATAATTCTTTGAGTTGTAGAGTTAGATGATTTACTACCATTTTTTCTTGTTTTTTTGAGATAGGCCTGTAGAGCTATAAACTTGCCTCTCAGGACTGCTTTCATTGTGTCCCATAGGTTTTGGATTGTTGTGTTTTCATTGTCATTAGTTTCCAGGATGCTTTTAATTTCTTCTTTGATCTCATTGGTTACCCAATCAATATTTAATATCATGCTATTCAGCTTCCAAGTGTTTGAGTATTTTGGGTTGTTTTTATTATAGTTTATTTCTATTATGCCATCGTGGTCTGAGAAGATGCTTATTGTAATTTCAATCTTCTTGAATTTGGGGAGACTTTGTTTGTGACCCAATATGTGGTCTATTTTTGAATCTGTCCCATGAGCACTTGAGTGGAATGTATATTCCGTGGCTTTAGGGTGAAGTGTTCTGAAGATGTCAATTAAGTCCATCTGATCTAGAGAGTCATTTAGGATTGCTATTTCTTTGCTCATTATTTGTCTAGAGGATTTATCCAGTGATGTCAGTGGTGTATTAAAGTCCCCTACTATGATTGTATTGTTGTCGATCTCTCCTTTGATATCTTCCAGGAGTTTTTTTATGTATTTGGGTGCTCCTGCATTGGGTGCATATATGTTTACCAGGGTTATATCTTCTTGTTGTATTGATCCCTTTAGTATTATGAAGTGGCCTTCCTTATCTCTTGTTATGGCCTTCACTTTGAGGTCTATTTTGTCTGATATAAGTATTGCTACCCCAGCTTTCTTTTTCTTTCCATTTGCCTGAAAGATATTTTTCCATCCCTTCACTTTCAGTCTGTGTGAGTCCCTTCTAATGAGGTGGGTCTCTTGTAGACAGCAAATGTATGGGTCATGGCTTTTTATCCATTCAGCCACTCGATGTCTTTTGGTTGGAGCATTTAGTCTGTTTACATTTAAAGTTATTATTGAAAGGAACTTGTTTGTAGCCATTTCTTTTTTTGTGTGGCTGTTTTCTTTCTGAGCTTTTTATTTCTTCTTTTTACACCAGTCCCTTTAGCATTTCTTGCATTGCTGGCTTGGTGGTGATAAACTCCCTTAGCCTTTTTTTGTCTGTGAAGCTTCTTATTTCCCCTTCAATTTTGAATGATAGCTTTGCTGGATAGAGTATTCTTGGATTCAGTCCTTTGATTTGCATCACTTTGTAAATTTCTGTCCATTCTTTTATGGCCTGATGTGTTTCTGTTGAGAAATCATTTGATAATCTGATGGGGGATCCTTTGTAGGTAACTCTCTGTTTCTCTCTTGCAGCCTTTAAGATTCTCTCTTTGTCTTGTACATTTTCCATCATTATTATGACGTGTCTTGGTGTGGGTCTTTTGGGGTTCATCTTGCTTGGGACTCTCTGTAGTTGTGTAACTTTTTTCTTCCCCATATCTGGGAAGTTTTTTGTCATTATTTCTTCAAATAGATTTTCTAATCCTTGCTGCTCTTCTTGTCCTTCTTGCAGCCCTATTATGCGTATGTTACTTTGTTTCATGTTGTCCCAAAGCTCCCTTAGGCTCTCCTCCTGCTTTTTAATTTTTTTTTCCAGTTGCTGTTCAGATTGAGCTTGTTTCTCTGCCTTATCTTCTAACTCACTAATTCGGTCCTCTGCTTCTTTTAGCCTGCTGTTGAAGCTTTCCATGGTGTTTTTGATTGTAGCTATATCACTTTTCATTTCTTCCTGACTCTTGCATAGCTTGTTGATTTTCTCATCCATCCGGTGAATGAATTGTATAACCATTATTCTGAATTCTTTTTCTGTCATGTTGCATGCTTCAACTTCATTAATTTCCTTTCTTGGCGACTCCTCATTGTCTTTCCTCTGGGTGTTGTGTCGTCTCTTCATTCTGATTATCTCCCGATGATTCAAATGTTGAGTTGCGTGGGCCTGGGCCATGTGCAGTGGGAGCCTCCCACCACTCTAGTGTCACTGAAGAGCTCTGACACTAAGATGTGTGGTTGTTGTGGGTTGGTTTGAACCAGGCTCGCTCAGAGTCAGTGTTGCCAGTGCTCAATGTGGCCTCGTGCACGCCCTTAGAATCAGGGACCCTGCCTGCACCGTGCTGAAACCGAGACCCCCCTGGAGCCTGTTGAAAATCAGTGCCCCCTAGTGTGCGCCAGGAGTCAGAGTTCCCCAGGAATCCAGTATCAGAGTCTCTGTTGCTTCGCGAGACCTCGCCTTGAGAATCATGGTCTCTGTGTGCCTTTGCACTAGGAATTGGAGTCACTGGCTCTTAGTATAAATGCACAGGGAATCAGGATCTCAGGCGCAAGTGATAAGAAACACAGTCAAGTCACTGGTGCTTGGTGCTGCCTCCTGCCCAGAGAATCGGGGTCCCTGGGCCTATGCTCTGTGGGACAAATTCCTGGTGTTTGCACAATTGCTCCCAGCCCAGGTCTCAGAAGCCAGCAGTGCGCATAAGATCAGTTCCCTCCTGGTGTTCGCGTTTGCTCCCAGCCCAGGACTGCTGAACCCAGCCCTAAGCGGGATCAGTTCCAAGGTGCTCGCGCACCTCCAGGCTAAAGTTCCTGTGGCAGTGCTGAGGCCCCTGCAAGGGGTGGGTCTATCAGTTACTATGGCGCTGCCTGCGAGCCTGAGGGAAGGGGGGAATGGGCTCTGTTACTCACGGATCTGCCGCGGGGATTTCTGAACTTTTGGTGTCTGCAGGTCTGAAGCTGTGGTCACAAGTCTCTGTCCCCAGGTTGCAGGGTCCTGGTATGCGTCTGAAATCAGACTGGGTGGTGCTGAGGCCAGGATCCTAGTCTCAAGCAGCTCTGTTTCCCAAGATGGTGTGGTCCCTGTGCTCGTGCCTGCTGCCCAGGAGTGTCCGCACAGGGAGCGGGCTCCACTGTCTAAGACTGCCTGGTTTAGCAGCCCCTTTGAAGACCTGCAGAATCTAACTGTCCCTAGCTCATACACACACACCACACACATCCACACACTCCTCTATCACTTCCTTGCACTCTCACACTCTCTCCCTCCCTACCTTCCTGCTGGTCGCCATTTTCTCTTCATCCCAGTCTTTCCTTTTTTATTGTTTCCCTTTTGCTGGCTTATTCATATATTGATTTTATTATCTTAAAATATTGCTTGGATCCTTGCTTTTCTTTTTCTTTCAAAATACCAACATACCCCTCTCCTTTCCTTCCTGAAATGAAATCTGTACTCACTGTCTTTACTTTATTGACTTTCCTTCACTTTTTAACTTATTTCATTTTGTATCTTCTTTGCTCCCATCTGAATCACTATATTCAGTGACCTCGCTTCCATTTTCAACTAATTTAACCAGTTTGATACTGTTGACAGTTCTCTCTTGAAATTCTGTCCTCCTCTTCCTGGCTAAGGGTATTGCTCATCATTTAATTCTTCCTCAGTCTTATTCTATCTTGATTCTTCCTCGGTCTTATTCTATCTTAAATATTCTCCTTTAGCAATGCCATTCTCTCATCCACTTTCATGGCTTCACTTACAACAGTGTATATCTGCATTTTGTTTCCAACCTGTCTTGAACCCTCCGTCTGTGTTTTCAATGGCCAACTAGACATCTTTGCCTACATGTCTCATAAACACCTAATGCTCAATAGCAAAGTGATCTTCCGTTATTCTCTCCCCCTTACTCTCAATTTGCAATTAGTCACCAAGTCTTGTAGAGTCTTCCTCTTCAGTAACTCTTTATCAATCCTGTCTGCTACTACTCTAGAGGTAGCATTATCTCTATTTGCTGCCCCTACTGACCTTCCTTCATTTAATTTAGCTTTCTTCCTTCTCTCCTCTTCTGATCTACCTCCAAACAGGTTTGGCCATGTTACTGCCCTTTGGGGGAGTGGCCCTGGGGGTAGTTCCAGATAAGAGTTTGGTAAATAATTTGCAATCGAAAAGGGGCCACTCTTTGCTGACAAAGAAGGGTGACAGCGAAGAGATAATCTCCCCAGTGCAGAGAACGGGAGCCCAGGTCCAAAGCAGGAACTAGGACATTTGTGGGGGAGTGAGGAAGGTCTATGGGAGCTCGTTATCATCTTCCTGCAGCCATCAGCATGCTGAGTTTCAGGGACAACTCATGAGTGAACAGCCTATATTCCAAACAGGTTGAGAACACCCTATGTGTTTGTCTCCACATTGCTTTCAGAATAATATCCAGAATTGCAGCTCCAGCAAATAAGTCCCTTCACTATCTGGCCCCAACCTGTATCTTCTACCTTGTCTCTTATATCTTCCACTGACATAAATATGGACCTGCCACCCAGCTCTTTGTCATTCTCCCCTGTCTATACACAGGCTGTTCCCTCTGTTTGGCATTCCTTCAGCAGCTTGTCTTTTTAATTGTTTCAGAAGTCGTTTACTTACCTAGCCTTTCTGGCAGAGTCTATACCTCTATCATAACCCTTGCAAGTCATTTCCAGTGCTTTGTTAATATGCTTGTAGCTTCTAAATTGATTTCTGAAGAGTTAGGTCTCACCTGGGTTAGTGCTCTTAACAAATCTCACCTCCCTGGAAACGGCCCCATAAAAGTGCCAGTGTGTCTCTTTATTGAAAATAATTCCTTGACTCCCCCTTCTTCCTCAGTATCAATGACCTTGTATCTGTCTCCTCTCTCTATTCCTAGCCCCTTTGGACTGATGACCAGGTGTGGTGTTTGTTTCACCCTACATGCTTCTCATGGACCTGGGGCTCACACACTCCTGCCACCTTCAAGGGCAACTCCATCAGGCCTGTGTCCTGGTCAGGCTTTCAGACCAGCCCTCTGGGGAAGCACCTGCTTTCCTGGAATGGGAACTAGGTGACTTGTTGCTGAATTCAAGGTGCCCAAATGATGTCTGGAGCTTATTAGACTCTAATAATATTTGTCAGATTGAGTTGCACAGAAAAAACCTACAAGAAACTACGAAGACCCTTATTCCTTCTTGTATGATGCCAGCTACACAGGATTAGAATCATCAAGTCAGAGAGACTGTGTCCCTTCCCTCTCTGTGTATAGGGAGGTGAAAGAAGCTCAAGAGCTTATTTTGGCAACATATCCATAGTGCAGATTGGTGCTCTCTTACTGCTGTGCTCGACAGCGTGGACCTGGAGGCAGCGTGCACCATGAGTGTGTGTAACTATAGCCTGTGAGCCCTAACAGCTTAATCTCACCGGATTCCCAGGGCCTGGTACCCAGACGTCCCCTCTTCAATCAGTCCTCCGCTGCTCAAATAAGGGAAGTGGGCAGTGAAAGATAAATGCTATGTTATCCATCCCCAGGCAGATTTGCTGTTGGATTTGTCTCCAGCATAGATGGACTGCTCAGAAACTCAGTCAAGTTGAATAACACAGCAGGCAAGCCTAAGGAGCTCTGAATTGGGGAGATTCAGTCCAAATGTTGTGGCCTCCTGCCACACTGGCCTCCCCAACTTTTAGTAAAGAGAGCCTGAGATTTATCAGGGGTTGAAAGGCTATTGTGATTCCACTCTGAGATTCTGATGTTTACTCTTCACTTTGGTGAGTGAGGCGGCTGATCTGTTTGCAGTCGGGTCTTTGAAGTGGAGGACAGTGTCAACTGGGAATCAGGCCTAATGAGCTCAGGAAAGCCTGTGAACATTAATTCTGTTCCCTCAATCAATTTTCATTGTCAGTAATAGGAGCGATCAGAGATTTGTAAAAAAAAATAAAATAAAAATAAAAAAGGCTGTCCACTCTAGGATTATGGGCTCAAATACACACCAAT
Source organism: Myotis yumanensis (assembly GCF_028538775.1). Classification (NCBI taxonomy): domain Eukaryota; kingdom Metazoa; phylum Chordata; class Mammalia; order Chiroptera; family Vespertilionidae; genus Myotis; species Myotis yumanensis. The sequence goes on from NW_027223754.1 coordinate 169,276,237, forward strand.
ATAGCTACAAAGCAAGTCTGTTATGTTAGGAGACATGATGAATTAGTAAGTGCTATACGTATTCAAAGAGGGGAAAATCCCATCTCAAACTAGGCCTGACCTTCTAGTCTTTTTAAGATTCTACTTCTCACAACTAGGTTCATTGATTTCCAAATAGGTTGAGTAGTCCACGGCCCACCAACCCTTCCTCTGAACCCCAGTCTGACGTGGCTACCCCAGGCCCCCAAACAATCCTTTGATTTTAGCACTCTCTTGGTAACAACTGCCAGGGAAACTGACCTGCTGATTCAGTTAGTATTCAGAGTTGTACTGCTCCTTCCCAATCACATGGTTTGCCCATTCTGAAAATGAGGCTTCCTACATTGTTTCTGAGACTGTTTTTGCAAAACTTCTGTTTTGTTTTGTTTTTAACATGAGGCTGAAATATCAGTTCCTGTTAAGTAACTCCCTGTTCTAATGCTCCTGTACCTAACCTCCCCAATTCACACAGTCTCCCTTTATACCACTCCCCTCTTTTGTTTCCCCCAGTTTCTCTAATTGATTTTCCAATTTCTATGCTAATTTTTGTTCCTTTCATAAGGAAAATTTGTTAACTGGAGTACTAGATTATTTGTTTAGTTGTTGACAGTTATGGACCAATAAATGATTAAAAACCAATTTCTGACCATTTTATGGTATATGTGCATCAAGCTGAGGAGCATAGATTACTTTTTATTACATATTTTAATAACTGTGTTGAGTTAAAATTGACATATGATAAACCATACATATTTAAAGTGTAAAATTTTATAAGTTTTGGTATATATCATACATCTATGAAACCAACACCACAATCAAAACAGGGAGCATATTTATCACCCCCTGAATTTTCCTAGGGCTCCTGGAAAATTCCCCCATCCCCAGGGAGTTACTGATTCGCTCTCGGTCACTAGGTTACTTTGCATTTTCTGGACCCGGTCTTTATTATTTGTGCTTACATTCGAAGGAAACCATCCCCAAATCCCTGCATTAATAATAGTGCTATTTTTCTCAATGTCTTCAAGTTATTGCTGTGACTTTCAGGCATCCAGGCTGGTTAGGCATGTGCAGGTAGATACCTAAACATACTATGGCTCAGTTTGTGGGTCTGCCAACTGTAAACAAGGTGGTGTTCATTCAGAATTTCCAAAAGCACAGTTCTTCTCAAATTTTCACCATCAGATTGTTACATGATTTTATAGATCAAGTTTGGAGTCCATTCTGAAAATTTGCCTGTATGTGTAAATATAGTAACATGCCTCCAGCCACCACCACCACCATAAGGTCATTTCCTATACAGAGTACATGGTATCTGCAACCTGAAGTCTGTCCTCTGTGATGGTGCCTCTATCACACTAGAGTCTAAGTCAGAAAATATTGTGCACATATTTCAGTCCTATTTGGGTGGAGATGTCATATGTAAATTATCTAAGATGCAAGATTCTCAGGCATTAGGTTCCAGAAGAAAACAGCTGTGTGTATGTGTGTGTGTGTGTGTGTGTGAAATAGTGTGTGTGTGTGTGTGTGTGTGTGTGTGTGTGTGTGTGTGAAATAGTGTGTGTAAGTCAGCTTTCTCATTAGTTTAGACCAGTGGTCGGCAAACCGCGCCTCGCGAGCCACATGCAGCTCTTTGGCCCCTTGAGTGTGACTCTTCCACAAAATACCACGTGCAGGCGTGCACATACAGTGTGATTGAAACTTCGTGGCTCATGCGCAGAAGTCGGTTTTCGGCCTGGGCGAGTCTATTTTGAAGAAGTGGTGTTAGAAGAAGTGGGGGATATCGGTTGGTCGGGCGACTGCAGACGCTGCGCAGGCGGGCCGCTGGGCCGTGGGATACGCAGCGCAGGGCGCGAGTGCGATTCATGCACGAGTTGAGTGAACCAGTCAGTCAGCAGTCTCATGTGCAGTCATTAGTGCTAGTCGCGTCCACAAATCGCGCACGGGTGACAAAAGATAGACGAAACAAGTATACAAGATGAGTGTGGACGGGAGAGTTGGAAGGGGTTGACCTCAGCGAACATACTTCAGTCAGATTGAGGACGTTTTTAGCAAAGGCCAGCTTAGGAGTTCCCTAATTAAGTTAATAACAATGTACCTACCTATGTAGTTTAAGTTCAAAATAATTGGCTCTCAAAAGAAATTTCAATCGTTGTACTGTTGATATTTGGCTCTGTTGACTAATGAGTTTGCTGACCACTGGTTTAGACAGTAAAACCCTTCTCTTCTCACCATATCCAATTCATTGTCCTCTACAGTCTTGATGATTTACTTTCTAAAATAGACTAATTATTTGAAGCATTTATAATGTGTAAATCACATTATATTTGGATTTTTAAATCCTTTGCATTACCCTTAGTTATGGTAATGCTGCTTAATTTTTTTAAGAACATTTTTTTTTTATTTTGAGGACAAGAAAGGACTTTTTATGTATTTGCTGAGGAAGAAATTCTAGACTATATTTAACAGGGTTACCTGTCTGTAGATATGAAGCCAAACGACAGTCTAAAACTAGCAGAATTATTCTCTTAGAAATTTGCTGCCTTAGGGTCAAAGGTTATATTAAGTCCTGGATCAACCAGGATGATAGAGGTGAAAAGACTCATTTATAGGAAATGTTCACCTTTAACCAAGCCTCCATGACCCAATTGAAATATGAAGATCAATAGAGTAGATAATAGAAGCAGACCAAATAAAACCTCAGCAACGAGGAGCCCAAATTACAGGTCATATTTTATGGCATGTTGGGGATCTTTGGCCAATTTCAAAATAAAATTTGAAAGTCACGGCAATAACTTGAAGACATTGAGAAAAACAGCACTATTATTAATGCAGGGATTTGGGGATGGTTTCCTTAGAATGTAAGCACAAGTAACGAGTTCAGTGTTGTTTTTTTTCAGGTTTTCATAAACTCTTAACATTGTCTACCAAAAATCATTTGGTATATTCCCTCCTTGTGTATAATATGAAGAGAGCTGGTAATAATAACAACTATTGGTAGAAGTCTTTTAAAACAACAACTGGAAAACACAATAAACTTGTATATAATTTTAGAATAATTAGCTTCATTGTAAGAGACCCCGTTTTCTGTGAAATTCCAGATGGTCAATCTGAGTGAAGAGAAAGTTTGGGTCAATCAGTTCGAAAAATAATTATTTTGAAGAAAATATGTAGAGGCTTTTTAGAAACCCTTCTAGGAGATGATTTATGGGGTAGCATCATCTCCTCATAAAACACCTGTTTTTTTCCAATACCCTTAACCAGTCTATCCGTCTGGGATTATCTCTGAATTTTCCAGTCTTTGCTGCAGTTTACAAAATGGGTGGCTCCCTTTTCCCTGTGTGAGCTGGGGCTGGGTAATGGAGGAGGGAGCGAAGGACCTTCGGAGAGGAGAATGCCATGCCATTTGTAGAGAAGAGGAAAAGGGAGGTACACAGGAAGCACACATATTACTGCATCAGGCTGTACTCCTGCTAAACAGATCTATCTTTCTTGCTACATTACGAGCTTCTCAGAGTTGGGTCCCATATTCTCTTCACTCATGTATGCCCAAGGTCTACTAAATAGCAGGTTCTCAGTCAAATGTGTTGCATGAATGAATAAATTAATTAATATAAATGGAGACACCATGGCTTATGTATATTATATATGCTTCAGAAAAGATAGCACCCATGTTCAAGGGGGAAGAAACAGGAAGCAGAGCACACAACAAATGACACTTAGGTTTCCTGTGTCTGTGCGGTAGAGAGATAGAGTTATCAGGTAGGTTATATGGGGCATGGTATTGAATTAGTCAGGGGAATATTAGCAGCAATAACATATAGAGCCAGAGCCAAAATGCATCATGATTTAATCACAATAGAAGTTTATTTTTCATGTAACTGTCCAAGGTGGGTGTTTCTGTTTGGTGGGAAGTTTAGGGAATAAAATTCCTTCTCTTCCCCTCCCACCCCCTTTTCCCATTCCCTGAGATCTTTTAACTTTATCCAGTCATCAGAATGGGAAGAAAGAAGGGGGCGGGGGGCAGCACACCTACTTCCAAAAATCCTTGACTGCTCTTATTCCATTGGCTGAAACTCAGGTAGTCTAGCTGTCTGCCAAGGAAGAAGAAGAAATACATTTCTGTTAAATGTTAGCAATCTCTGCCAGTGAGAACATACTATTTTTCCCCATGAATTTATCTGATTTGTAAGCACTGTAATTCTCTATTTTTTCAAAATAATGAAATTAAATACGTAGGTAGAAAAATGTATAGCCCATGAGGTAGAATTCATCAAGTAATTTCCCTGCCTATTAGATTTTACATTTCTATTTAATTCTCTAGACATCAGATATATTAAAGTGGAAACAATTAAAGAAGCTATCTCTATGGCTTAGGGAGAACATGCCACTAGGGTATAAATAAAGCTTAGTTAACAGAAAGGTTTCCTATCTTTTTAAACCTCTGCTATAGGAAAATAGAAGTATAGAGTGATCAATTTCATAGTTTTCCATTACAGCAATTTTTAATGTATTATACTTGAAATAGTTCCAGTTAAAATGTGGGACAAATTTAATATTTATTATTTAGCTTTAAAGTCCCAAATATAATTTCTAAGTAGTTATCGTTAGTGTAATTCTGAAAGAAACTATTGGTTAATTGAAAACGAAATGGAAGCTATCAGTATATATAATTTTCTTTAAACCACATAAAAGTTGGATAGTTTAATTTTTAGGTATGCTTTCTTAATGTTTTCTCTTTATTTTAAAGTTTCAAGGTCCTTCCTATTTTGTACTAGTCACTGTGAGCCAAAGTTTAAAAGACCGAAACTTATGTTCTGAAATCCACTACAGAATTATTTTCTTGGAAGAAATACAATTGCTTAAATAAGTTCATTTTATGAATGTTCTTTCAATTGCTCTGAAACACTCATATGTGAATCCAAATGCTTCCCACTCAAGAATCAGACCTCTTTGTTAAGGATGAATGCACCCGAGTTCAACAGATATTTACTGAGGGCTACCGGAACCAGACTGTTTCCTAGGAACAGAGGGACTTAAAGAAGATAATGTAAGACGCTGGCTCTCTGAGGGCTCTCATTTGGAACCCACCTAAGTGTCCATCAGTGGGTGAATGGATAAAGAGGATGTGGTGCACAGGCATGCCTCATTTTATTGCATTTCACGGACATTGTGTTTTTTACAAATTGAAGATTTGTGACAACCCTTCATTGAGCAAGTATATCAGCGCCCTTTTCTCAACAGCATTTTCTGACTTCATGTCTCTGTATGGTATTTTGGTAATTCTCACAATATTTCAGACTTTTTCATTATTATTATATTTGTTATAGTCATCAGTGATCAGTGATCTTCAATGTTACTATTTAAATTGTTTTGGGGTGCCATGAGCTATGCCATATAATGCAGGGGCAAACTTAACTGATAAATGGTGTGTGTGTGCTGTCTGCTCCACTGACCAGCCATTCTCCCATCTCTCTCCCTGTCCTCGGGCCTCCCTATTCCTTGAGACACAACAAGATTGAAATTAGGTCAATTAATGAGCCTGAAATGGCCTCTACGTGTTCAAGTGAAAGGAAAAGTATCTCATTTTAAATCAGAAGCTAGCCATGCTTAAACTTAGTGAGGAAGGCATATTGAAAGCCAAAATAGGCCAAAAGCTAATGCTATGGTGGTAATCATATTGCAATGTATATGGTGTCCCCCCAAAAAATATATACACAATTTGAATAATTATAAAGGCAGTATTTATTAAAATACATCTAATTTTCAAATTTGAGCTATCAACTGTTAAAATGTATATACAATTTTTGGGACATTCTATATAAGTGCATTAAATCACCACAGTATATACCTTAAAATTACACAATGTAATATGTCAATTATATCTCAATAAATATGGGTGGTGGGCAAGGCTAACAGGCACTGAACTGACTGTGATAAGTTCAACATCAAATGAAGCAGGAGAACTGGAACCCAGAGAACTGGAATGGCATCTGGACAAATAAGACCTGGGAAGACTTTGATGAGCCAAGGGAAGGAACATGTGCTCAAGAGAAAAGGAGCCTTATAGTCAAAAGCTTGGAGGCAGGAGAGTCCAGGTCACATGTGGGGAAGGAGGGGGCAGTACTTGTCTGGAGCATAGGATCTGTGATCTGTGGAGGGAATGCAGTGGGCGGGAGACCAGACGGCCTTGACCAGCTTCCTTTGACATTCACTTGCGTGAGGGGTGCCTATGAGCTACTCTTCTTATCCATCCTAGTTTTATTTATACACTCCATGTTTTTGTGTAAATCTCTTTAAACTATAAAAGCAAAGTATTTTTAATTTAACAAGATTTATAAAATGAAGAAATGTGCAAAATAAAAATAATCTGCAGTATTACAAATTGGAGCTAGCTGCTATCTTATTCAACATGTAAATACATATTTACATACTAGAATATTTTACCCATAATTTTAATTCTGCTTCTTTTTATATGACATTTTATCATGTGTTTTCCATGTCATTAATTTTCAGAAACATCATTTTAATAAGCTGTATAGCATTCCATTTTTATCCATTTACCATAATTCAATCACTTCCTCATCACAGTGCATTTAGATCATTTGCTTTGCTTGAGCGGCTTAAAAATGAGCTAGTATGAATAAAATTAGACTTCCAAATGCCTCTGTTGTTGACTAATGCACTGAGATTACTAGCAGGGCAAACCTCTTACCAATCCCCTTTGTAACGTTGGCTCCTGCCTCTGAGCAGCAGCAGGATGAGTACCTGGGGAACACGTGCTTCCACAAAAAACTACAAGTAGCTCGTGGTGGCTCTGTTCATATAGAGATTATTTTTCTTTTGGGTCCCTTCATCTCATTTCTTTGATCACTATCTATAGTAATAAAAGCGTAATATACTAATTAGACCAGATGTCCTTCCAGACGAAGCCAGGGCTGCGAGGGAAGCCCGGGTCCCAGGTGCCTGCCAGCGGCCAGAGGGGAGCCCAGGTCCTGGGTGTCAGAGGGAAGCCAGTGCTGGCAGCTGGGGGGGGAAGGAAGGCCTACTCTTGCACGAATTTCATGCATCAGGCCTCTAGTTTAAATATAAAGAGGAGAGTGTAAATAATGATGTAATGGAAACTAGATACAAAAGATCAATAAAATACCTGGCACTTAGCCAAACAAATGTCAGTTACTTTCCTCCTTTCTATTCCATTATATCAGGTACTCATAAAAATATGGACTAAAGGATATATATATTTTTTATTTTTAAAAATATACTGCCCAAATACAGAATTAGGCTGCGTCGGTAAGATCAGGCACTCAGGATTGGAAACCTTTTGATCTAGTATTTGGTGTTGCCTTAGTGACAAAATTGGGTTGTGCAGTTGATATGATTGATCATGAAGAAATAGGTTGTTAAAGGAAATAAAAAATATAATTAGTCTGGAAAAAGTTTGATTAAGTGACCTCATATTGACAGGACCAAACAAGTTGCCATCAGTCAGTGTGGTTAGGAGGTTTTTAAAGCTCCATAAAAGAGCAAACCTGTCTTTAAGAAACCTATCAGCTGGTTTACTTGATTATAATTGGAAGGAGTTAAGATTTGCCCAACTGTTTTTTCTTTTTGGCATTTTTTCCTTTCAATTATCTTTGTGAGAGAGATGTGATGTTTTATTAGAGGCTGATAAACCTGAATCAAGCTAATGGGTGTTTCAGCAGAGACGGAAGCAGTTACTATAATAAAATGGTTTGAAAGTAGAGAGCCTGTCAGAGCTCTGACACTCGCTGAAAGCCAGAAGAAGCTGTCCTTCAGTACCTTTCATGGTTAGGACCACTCAGAGCCCCATCAGGTGACTTCTTATTCAGATATATGGAAACCGTACTATTCTACTTACTTGTTTATTGGCATCAGTGAGCCCACCTTCCCTCACTGATGTAAGTTTGTCAGTTAGCTTGCAAATAAATACAGAAGAACTATTTTGATTGTCATATTATCAGTCCTGGAATGCCATTCAAAGCAAATTTTCCTGAATAATCAGTAAGTGAGCTCAGCAAAATGCGTATTAACCATTAGTGCTATCTTAATAATTAGAAAGCTTGCAGTTAATTATTACACAAAGACAATCTAGCCCTCTTATTCCTACTAGATGGTTTGAGAAAATCAGCTTCTTTCTTGTCCTTCTGGAAGTAATGGAGGTAGATCAAGTAGACAATCGAATCCTCGCTGTTAGGAAGTGGCTCAGAAGCACAAGAATCAGACTTCCTATTTTTGCCCTGATTAAGAGCAGTCTATTTATTAGTGTAGAACCAGCAGATGCTTCATACTCAGGTTATTGTGGGAGCCTAATTATAATATCATCTAGTATATGAAAAAAGCACTCCTATCTTTACAGTAGGTACTTGAGTACAATGAAATAAGTGAATAAATGTTGTAAGTAATTGGCTAGTATTTGCAAGGAATATATCTGAAAGTTTCTGCTGTGTTTTACTCTAGTGGCCTAGTTTCCCTTTATCAGAGTTCCAGAATGAGATAATGTCTTTTTTTCTGAATTCACCTATTTCTTCATCGGTACTATTCCTACAGGCCTCATGATATCTACCTTGTATCTGAGTTATTTGTGCTAATGCTGTGTCTTTTTATTCGACTGTGAGCTCTTGTGTATATCTCCATAATGTCTACTGTATTTTTGATGATAGACATTTGATATGTACTTGTTAAATGAATAAGTAAAAATATATTAAGTCTCATATCCAATGCCTTAGCTACCTTGTAAAAAAAGAAGAAGCTGCAAAGATTTTTAAGCTTTAAGAGGTTTCCAGAATTTCATTTTATTAAATGCTTGGTTCAACTTGTTGCTCAGACATCAGAGGGACTTTCAATTCTTTGTTATACTAGAAGCATTTATTCTTAACTATAAATGAAGAGGTTATTGGAAATTCTCCTTAACATCGTTGACAGCCCTCTCTTCTCTCTTGGTTTTCCCACCTCCCTGCCAACAGTTTCTCCTGCAGTCCTTCTTCCTTGATTCTTTCTTGGCTCTCTATAATCTCAACTTTAGTAGTTTCATCCAACCTGTTCCAATTTTAGTAGCATCTTGTAGTATCAATTCTGATTGAGACCCTAATATCTCCAGTTTTTTATATCTGTTTTTTAAAGTATATTTTTATTGATTTCAAAGAGGAAGGGACAGGGAAAGAGAGAAAGAGAAACATCAATGATGAGAGAGAATCATTGACCGTCTGCCTCCTGCATGCCCCACACTGGGAATCAAGCCCGCAAGGGCATGTGCCCTGACCAAGATTTGAACCGTGACCTCCTGGTTCATAGGTCGACGATCAACCACTGAGCCATGCCAGCTGGACAAGTTTTGATCTTTTTCCAGAGCTCCCATCTCATTTTTCTTTTCATCTAGACATCACTACTAGCATAATTGCTGTCCTATTATACTCAACATTTCTAAAATGAAGCTTCTGAATGTTTTTAAAAAATGTCTTTATGTGTATGAAAGAAAGGAGACATATGGTTAAAAAATATCAAACACCATAGAACTTGGAATGAAAAGCAATAGTCCCCTGATACTTCCTGATCAGTTTCTAGCAGCCTTTATGAGTTCCTCATCTGAACTACAAAACCAGAAAATGACCTGAGAGACTTATTTCTCACATGGCTAGTACCATACCAGCTTTACAGGAGAGAAGTTAATTCATGACTTACACAGCATGCCTTAGGACATCAGGACTTAATTCTCTCATGAAACTCCAGTTGAGACTAGGTGCTAAGAGGGACCACTTTCAATTACTCTAATATGATTATACTATGCTTTATTTAATTGGTCAATTTTAGACATTATCACTCTAAAATATGCTATGATAGGTGAGAGTTTATTTCCTTTATATCACTACCCTTCCATTCATTCTAATGTAAGTTACCTTTTTAGCCTTCAGCAATATATATTTTCACTTTCATTTTTTGTTTTATCTACTATAGGTAGTTTTTCTTGATTCCTCACTATGTAAAATAAAGAAATTGGTCCTGCCAGTCACCTTCATTTACCAACCTGTCTTCTGCTTTTTCCCAATTTCCCTTTCCAAACTTCTGTCTTTTTGTATTTCAGAATTGATAGATATATTCTTTTCAGTAACCATAATGAAATACCCCATGCCCTCTATCAGTTGGACCTAAAATTTGAAAATTCATATTGTTTATTGCCGGGGTCCAGCCCCAGTGGTCCAGGAGTTCTCAAAGGTGAGGACGGAGTCTGCGAAGAATGAAGGACACGGAGACAGCGTTCAGTTGATCAGCATAGTTGGGTTCTCCCTTTATTCTCCTGTTACATCTGTATTTAAACCATTTGATCCTATAAGCATGCCTCTATAGTCACATCATGGTATGTTTTGGGTCCTCCCTTGACCTTCTACAGTTCCTTGTTTTATGTCCATAGTTTCTTATCTGACCTTTGCCAAATCTCCCATCTCCATCTAGTTCTGTTGATTTTAATCCTATCCATTCTATTCCAAAGGTTAGGGCTAGTTTGTTATCTCCATTCCAAGGTCACTACTCTACTGTTCTGTTAAGCTACAAGGAAGTAACTGAAGGAGATTATCTTAAGTAAAGATTATGTGGTTTAAGTGTGATTATTCGTAGTTAAGGTAATTAACTACCCGCCTGGCACTTAGTTAAGGGGTTTTACTGATTTATTCCCTTCCTTAGTCCCTTTAATCCCTAACTCCAGGGAAAAATCCCCACCTGGGGAAACAACCTTTCTCAGGGAGGTGGCCCTGGTTAGAACACATAGCGCTAAGAAGGGGAACAAACATATTAAGAACAGTATGCCAGGTCCCTTGAAACATATGCTGTGCAGATCTTTCTTCCCTGCAGCGACTGTGTCAAGCAGCAAGGATGGACCAGCTTCTAGCAGTTTATGTTATTGTGACCATGTAAATATTGTTTACTAGAGAGATAATAGTATACACGGTAGGGCAGTTGTTCTTATGGAAAAATAATACAATAATTAATAAATAATAATACAAGAATAAACTGTTTTGCATATTCATAACTGTAAACCTATTTTGCCCCATCCTGTGTGTGTGTGTGTATGTATTATATATATATATATATATATATATATATATATATATATATATAATATTGATTTTTGAGAGAGAGGAAGGAAGGGAGAGAGAGATTGAGATTGAGAGAGAAACATTGACCCACTGGTCCACCCAATCATGCCTCATTAGTTGTTTCCTGCAGCCCAGTCAGAACCTGCAACCCTCAAGCACCTGGAGAGGCTCCAACCAACTGAGCAACCCATTAACTATACATCAAGAGGCAATTGGGCTATAGTATTTCTTATCTTTAAAATATTTTATTTTGTTTCTTTCTTGAAGTTTCTAATCTATAATAATAAAAGCATAATATGCTAATTAGACTGGATAGACCGGACCTCTTCTGGATGTCATTCCAGACCCTTCCTGACAAAGCTGGGGCCCAGGTGAAACCACCCAGGGTCCCGGGTGCTTGTGGCCGGCTGGAGGAGGGAAGCCTGGGTCCAGGTGTGGGGGCTGAGGCAGAGGTGGTTAGGGGCAATCAGGCAGACAAGAGAGCAGTTAAGGGCAATCAGGCAGGCAAGCAAGCAGTTAGGGGCAATCAGGCAGGCAGGCAGGCGAGCAGTTAGGGACATCGGTAGGCAGGCAGAGTGGTTAGGGACAATCAGGCAGGCAGACAGGCTAGCAGTTAGGAGCTAGCAGTCCCAGATTGCAAGAGGGATGTCCCCCGAGGGGCCCCGATTGTGAGAGGGTGCAGGCTGGGCGGAGGGACCCCTCCTTCCTGTGCACAAATTCCATGCACTGGGCCTCTAGTCTATAATAATAAAAGCGTAATTTGCTAATTAGACAGGACAACCTTCCAGATGAAGCTGCAGTGGCAGGGGCCAGAGGTGGCAGAGGCGGCAGAGGCCCCCAGCTGCCGAGGAGGGCAGGGGCCGAGGCAGAGGTGGCCACAGTGGTGGCGGGGGTGGGGGTGGGGGAGGGGGGAGTCCCTTGCATGAATTTCATGCATTGGGCCTCTAGTTGATAATATTTTTCCTTTAATACTTCATCATGCATTTATTATTTTAAAAAAACCTCTTCATTATATTCTTCAGTCTATAGACTTCTGTACCAGTCTGCATTCAATTAGGAAAACAGCCACTATAAGTAGTATGGGAATAAGGAGCTTTATCTAGGAATTAGCATTTACAGATGTGGGAGGGGTTGGAGGAGTGAGGTCTGTAAGGCCACAGCCAGAGGATTTGGAAAACATTCAAGAATCACTTCAGACTGCCACCTGAGAACTGGTGAAGAAGCCAGAGCTCCCAGAAGTGAACCACTGACACCGACTGCCATGACTTCCTAAGAACAATGGCTTCTTCTCTGCTTCTTTCTTGTGAATTTCAGGAGTTCCTCTCATTGATGAACTCTAACACAGAATCAGACAGAGAAATGGCTTCTGGGAAATGTAGTCCCCAGACTTACAAATAGAAAATGGTTGATAATAGTGTGTGTGCCCTACAGCTTTTCCCCAATCTGTTTCCCTCCTAACATCCTTCCTGAGTGGGAGATAGAATCAGGCCAGAGGTATGGCACAATCTGACATATGTTTTAAAAGAATCACCTGGCTGCTATGAAATCAGAATGGACTATAGGAGGAGAAAATGGAACCAGGGATATTCTTTAGGCTGTTATATTAACTCAAGTGAGAGATGAGGGTGACATGGACTGCACTGGCAAGCATGAAGAGAGTGGGAAGTGATCATTTGATTCTGGATATAGTTTGAAGCCATTGCCAATAAGGTTTTTTGATAGATTTGGTAAAGAGATATGAGTGAAAGAGAGGAATTAAAAATAAAGCTACAGTTTTGCCCAAAAATTGATGGTACTGCCATTTTCTGAGATAGGGAAGATTCAAGAAGGAGTTGTTTGGTATCTGAGTGGAAAGATGGAGTGAGAAATGGAATATGCAGGTCTGGAAGAGAAAAGAGGCGTCTGGTTGAAAATTTGAATGAGTTAATGTATTATTTTCCTCAAGCTGCTATAAAGAGCGTCCCACAAACTGGGTAACTTAAAATAAGAATTTATGATCTCAGTCTGATCGATGCTTCTCTGTCTCTGGAACTGTTTTTGTTCATCAGTTTATGTTGTTCATTATATTCCACAAATGAGTGAGATCATGGAAGGTAGGGGAGGGTGGGGGTAAGGGGAAGAGATCAACCAAAGGACTTGTATGCATGCATATAAGCCTAACCAATGGATACAGACACCAGAGGGGTCAGGGCATGAGTGGGGGGTGGTGGAGGGGCAATGGGGGGATATGCACACATATGTAACACCTTAATCAATAAAGAAAATAAATTTAAAAAAATTTTTAAAGAATAAAAGAAAAGGATTTGTGATGTCATAGTTCTGGAGGTTATAAGTCCAAAATCCATGGTATCGTCAGGCCATGCTCCCTCTGAAGGCTCCAGGACGAATCTCTCCTTGCCTCTCCCAGTTTCTGGTGGCCCCAGACATTCTCTAGCTTGTGACTATGTAATTCCAATCTCTGCCTCTGTCTCCATGTTGACTTTCTTTGTGGTTCACTCTGCATCTTTTCTTATAACGACCCCAATCATTGGATTTAGGGCCTGCCCTAAATCCAAGAAGATTATATACTAAGATTCTTAATTATATTTGCAAAAAAACTTATTTCTAAATATGGTCACATTCTGAGTCCAAGCAGACATGAATTTTGAGGGAGCACAATTGAATCCACTATAGGTATCGATGATATTTAGGTGTTTAAAACCCTAGTCCTGGATAAAATTACAAAAAGGTTAGTAGATAAAAAACAAAAGATCTGAGAATAGATCTCTGGGGAACCCAAACATTTGTAGATTGTAAAGTTAAGATATGGAAAGAAGATCAAAATATAGAGGCCATTGAGGTAAGAGGAGAAGTGAGAAAGTGGTGTTTCTTTGCAAAGTGAGAAGTTTTTCAAGGAGTGATGAACTACTGATGTAGTCCTTTATTTTACTGGACTGTATCATCAGTAAATCGTCTTTTAAAATGGTGCCTAAAATGTGCATAAGTTTTCTGTGGAATTTTTATTAAATATATTTATTCTGCCTTCAGACGGTTATGCTGAGTATAGAATTCTAGGGTCAAAATCATTGCTTCACTGTCTTATAGCATACAGTGCTGCAAGTGAGAAAAATGATGCTTGGCTGTTATTTCCCTTCTGGAAGTTATTCAGATTTGTATTTTATTCTTATTGTGAAATTTCACAGTGTGTGTTTAGACGTGGGTTTTTGTTTCATTCATTGGTGAGACAGTGTTGTGTATGGGGCTAGGGTTTGACCTCTGTACCTAGGGTGTCTGTGTTCAAATGCCAGTTTTGCCCCTCAATGCCCTTAAGGAGAATTACTTAAACTCTCGGTGTCTATATTTCTTCCTCTTTAAAATGGGGAGAGTGATAATATTTCCTTCCTCATGAGACTGCTGTCAGCACTAAGTGAGTGTATGTAGGTAAATCACAGAGAACAGTGGCTGCCACATAGTAAGCCTTCACTGAGTATTGACTGTCATGTCACTATTATTGGGAGACTTTGCTGGGGCCTTTAAATCCAAAAACTACAGTTCTATGGAAAGTTCTTCAATTATTATTATTTTAAAAGATATTTTCCTTCCATTGTTTTTCTCTTTTCTTGGTATGAAATTTGTCTTTAGTCAGAAGCTAGTATTTTGGGGTTGATGCTCTTTGCTTTTACTGTATCACACTTTTCGTCTATTTTCCATGTTATACTTTTGAAGATACTATTTCTACTTGATCTTCCAGGCCTTATGTTGCATTTAAAAATTTTCAGCTATCACATTTTTAATTTCCAAGACTGCTTCTAACTCTCTAATTATCTCTTTTCATAGCACTGTCCTTTTTATCGATGAAATAATCTCTCAAATCTATTTGAAGATATTAATAAGAAATATTTTAAGTTCTGTGAATTTTTTCTATTTCCTTCGAGATTAGTTTTTCTGATGGTGTATCTTGGTTCTTCTCTATATTGTTATAAATTTTCCCAAGTATTTCTTGTTTTTTGATTTCACATTAATGTTTCAAGAGTGACGAAATAGAAACACTGACTCTGAGCTTTGATAATGAGGTAAAGTTTATTGACTGGCAGACTTACAATAGGGGAACTGAAAGGGAGCCAATTACTTACACTTTGAGATCTCTACATGCTGAAACGCAGGGGGCTTTGTTCCAAAGGATGACAACTCCTACACCAGCTGCCTTAGTTTCCTTCAGATGTTTTATTTACTTATTTTTTACAAAGGAACCATTCAATCTGCCCTCAGGGGTGATTGCTATCTTGAGGCAGTCTGCTCCAGGTGGGAGGAGGTGGGTGGGTTGATTGTTCATCAGTAGACTTTTAATTCACCCAGCTACTCTCAGCTCCAGGTCTCAGCAGCCCAGCGTGGTATTTTTTAAGTGTTATTAAATACGTTGATTTAATAATCTTATCTTTAAAATAAAGACAAAAATTCGCCCTCAGTTCTTTATGAAAAGGTATACAAAGGAAATCTAAACAAAATCATAAAATGTTATTATAACAAGCAATTTTATTTTATTTATTTATTTTTTAAATATATTTTATTGATTTTTTACAGAGAGGAAGGAGAGGGATAGAGAGTTAGAAACATCGATGAGAGAGAAACATCGATAAGCTGCCTCCTGCACACCCCCTACTGGGGATGTGCCCACAACCAAGGTACATGCCCTTGACCGGAATCGAACCTGGGACCCTTGAGTCTGCAGGCTGACGCTCTATCCACTGAGCCAAACCGGTTAGGGCAAGCAGTTTTATTTTATATGACATACATATTTACTTATTCCTTCTAAACTCATGTTTGTTATCATTTTTAAAATTCTTTATTGTTTAAAGTATTATTTCAAGTAGCTTCAGAATCCTTCAAGGCAGACTACTGCCTTCACAGCTGTAGGACCACATCGCTCATAAAGACTCTGGGCTGTGGCTTCCTTGGCTCTGACCTATATCCCATTTTCTAAGAAAAGACAAATATGTATTGAAATTTCTTTCCCAGCTGGTGGTGATTTCCTTTTATCTGTGTTTGCCTAAACTTTGTTATTTTGACATCATGTTTATAAGATTAGGAGGAAGAAGAGATTTTCAAATGTTTTTAATCAGAAGCCTTGTGCTCTTCCTGTTAAAATATGTATATACATCTATAGGCAACGAGCACATTCTCCTCCACTTAATATTTAGTCAACATTTTGACATAAATTTTTGAAGTAGGTTGAGAAGTGTCATCGTACCACCTGTTACTGCAGCTCAGTGAATGCTTTCAAGCTGACACCTGCCTGCATCCCCCCTCTGACCCAGCTGATCGCAAAGGTGGGGTTGCCACTTAGTTACTGGATATTACAGAAATATCACTCAGTCATTCAGCAAGCGTGTATGAATCTGTAACAATGTATTAAATACTTTGCTAGGTGTTCTCAAGGTGTGGTTTAAAAAAATACAGAAGTAGCCTCGGTACATATGCAGCTTACTCAAAATGACAAGCATTAAGTTACTATCCAAATTAATATTTTCAAACTGTTGTAATATTTAGGAACTTTGGGGGTGAAGGAAATGTTTTGTATATTAGTTATGGGAGTGGTTGCGTTTGAAAACTCATGAAATTGTTGTGATGTTTTTGTATATAAATTTTACCTCAGTAAAGTTGGATTTAGGTCTGAGGATCTAATGTGCAGCATGGTGACTAAAGTTGAAAGCACTGTATTGTATAATTGAAGTTTACTAAAGAGTAGAACTTAAATGTTCTCAGCACCCGCCTCCCACTCCAAAAAGGATAAACATGTGAGGTGATAAATGTGTTAATTAACTCAGTGGGGGGAATCCTTTCACAACATATCCATAAATCAAATCACCACATTATACACTTTAAATATACACTTTATAATTTTGTCAACAATACCTCAGTAAAGTTGGTTTAAAAAAATGAAGGCAAAAATTTTTTTAGAAATAAATATGGACAAAATATGCATAACACATCCTTTCAGATACCGGTGAAGACTATAATATAAAACTATAAAATCATTAGAGAAAGGGGAAATATATCATGTGTGTGGATTAATGTAAAGATGTCAGTTCTCCCAAAATCAATTTATAGAATCAATGCAGACCTTCTCCTCCCCTATTTTTGTTTGTTTGTTTGTTTGTTTATTTTACTGGTGAGAAATTCACAAATTGATAGACAAAAAGCCCAGACTCAAGGTACTTTTGAAAGGGAGGAAGAAAGATAAGGAGGACTTTCTCTAGAATTGAAGTTTTTCTAATTAAGTCAGTGTAATATTTGCAAGTTTAGAACAAAAAATATCTCGTGACAGTTGCTGTTAAGGCAAAATACAATGAACTCATGTGGGAAAGTACAAAAACCAATGGGCAATAGGAGATCTAACATAGCCTTTGAGTCAGAAAGGCTTTCTCAAGGAAATTAATTGAAGTATGAGACACAGTCAGAAGAGAAATAGTTGACTGGGTGAGGGGATGAGAAAAAAAGAAGAACATTCTAGGCAATAGGGACTCCATATGCAAAGACTCTCAAGGGAAAAAAAATGATAATACTCCAGAAACCACACACAAAAATCAGGTTCTCTTTATCTTTTTTCCTCTGTATGGTATGTACCTAGACATGTGGACTGTAAACCTGACTGGTTTGATGTCAATGCAGGAGACATGAAAGAGCCTTGTATACCAATCCTATCTAATAAAGAGGGAATATGCTAGTTGACCCTCACATTGTTGCAAAGATGGTGGCACACACAGCCAATAAGGAGGGAATATGCTAATTGACTGCCACACCCTCACATAAGATGGTCGCCTCCATGTGGTCAAAGATGGCTGCCACAAGATGGCTTGCCGGGGAGGGAAGTTGGGGCAACCAAGCCTGCAGGGGAGGGCAGTGGGGGGGACCCAGGCCAGCAGGGGAGGGCAGTTAGGGGGACCAGGCCTGCAGGGGAGGGCAGTTAGGGGCAATTGGGCCGGCAGGGGAGCAGTTAGGCATCGATCAGGCCAGCAGGGAAGTGGTTAGGGGGTGATCAGGCTGGCAGGCAGAAGTGGTTAGGGGCAATCAGGCAGGTAGGCAGGCGAGCGGTTGGGAGCCAGCAGTCCTGGATTATGAGAGGGATGTCCGACTGCCGGTTTAGGCCCGATCCTGACATCCCCCAAGGGGTCCTAGATTAAAGAGAGTGCAGGCTGGGCTGAGGGAACCCCCTGCCCCCAGTGCATG
Organism: Myotis yumanensis; assembly: GCF_028538775.1. Taxonomy (NCBI): domain Eukaryota; kingdom Metazoa; phylum Chordata; class Mammalia; order Chiroptera; family Vespertilionidae; genus Myotis; species Myotis yumanensis. The sequence goes on from NW_027223754.1 coordinate 169,294,569, forward strand.
AATTTTGTGCACCGGGCCTCTAGTTTGAGATAAGCCTTAAAAAAAAGAAACCCACATGCTTCTTTATCCCTATTTCCACTGTTTCCCCCCTAATTAAAATCATTATTATTTTTTTCTTAAACAATGAAAAACAGCTCATAAGGTTATGAGACTGCCTCTAGTCTTGCCCAGTCCTGTCTGTTCAACATGTAGGCACTGCCTGTTTTTCCCAAACTGTACCTAGACCACATCACTCTACCTTTAACTCTTCAGTAGCTCCCAATTGTCCACAGAAGAAAAGATATTCTCTGGCCTGAACCCAACCTGTAAAACTGCATTTACCTCTGCTCCTTTTCAAATAAGCAACTGACAAGTGAACATGTTTTGTATACTCTGAAGGGTTATTTTAGAGGTGGAGGTACACATATGGAACGCCTGTTATGAGCCAGGTATCACTTCTATGAGGCCTTGGAAAGCTAACAGAAGCAGTTAATAGCAAACTGTTGAGAGAGAAAGAAGGATTATTTGTAGTTCAGAAACAGAAAACTCAGAAGGTTTAGTAAAATATTCAGTGTTACACAGCTAACAAGCCGAAGAGCTGGACTTCACTCCCTTTAAGGTATACACTGAGATATCTCAAAGCATTAGCTGTTTCTGATTGGCCAAGTGTTGGTTTTGAGAGGCAGCCTAGTGTGGGAGAAAGAGGCCTGCACTTGGATTTGAAAGAGTTCTGGTCTATTGTGTGACCTTGGACAGTGTGTTTGGTCTCACCCTTCTTTATCTAAAACATAGTGATAAGAATATGGTTATTAGGAGGACTAGATGCTGTAATGATGACATTATATTGTGCTTTCTAAAGGATCAGTCAATAATTTCCTAATTACGAACTACAAAGTAATGAAAATTTTCACTAAATCTATAATGTCATTACCCCACTTGTGAAGAGTATATCATGATTTTAAACATTTCTTTACATATGTTGATAATATTTTATTTTCAAAATGCTCATTTGAGAAATCAGTCTTATAAAATTTTGGACAGTATTTTATTTCTAAATCTGCTATAGTTATTACAAATACTGTAATGCTCAAATGAGTTTGCATTCCTTGAGCACTCACATCTATCTAAATGTTGAAAGCAGATACCCCACAAGCTGAACAAATGAGAGAGGGAAATGACCTTGTGATTAAAAAAAATGCGGCAGATAATCTAGAAAGCAAATAATCCACATGTGGGTAATCAAGAATTGATTAATTTGTTTTGAGGATGTTTACTTGCCTGCTGTTCATCAATATAATTTAACTACCAGAGCATAGGATAGTTATGTAAATAGTTCAAGTACTATTTTTATGAGAAATGATGCCAGGTTTTTATTAATAATAAACAGTATGAAAGATGGCACTCATTATTTGACTTTGCCATTAAAAATAATGTGCTCACTTGAAAAAATTGGATTTTCTTTTCATTCATATAGAGTAGCAACTAATCAGTTTCTCTTAGCTTTAAAAGGGTGCAGGATAAACTAATGATTAGGGTCTAGTTTAGGGATGGATATTTCTAGGCATTTGCACACTTTTTATTGTCCTTAGTTATGTTGTTACAATACAAATCACGTATGTATGAGAGATTATCACTCACATATCTCATTTTATAACTGCATTTAATTTTACAAAGAAATATTTTGTCATTTTCTAAAGTGACCCTTTAAATGCTATGGCAAAAGCCGTTTTCAGTAGCTCCCTCTGAAGCCAGCAGTCTGGGTGCCACTGTAGCAGGTCCTCATCCCCACACCAGAGGGAAACAAAGGAAGCAAGACTCGGAAATGTGTGAGCTTCTCTGTGTTCACACCCTTTCCCTTCTTGTTTTTCTGTTTGTTGGTTTGCTTTGGATGATCGCCTCAAAACATATGTGCTTTCTAGAAAAATCTATCCTCAACAGTGCCTTCCAATTTTATTACCTAAGTCTATTCTGATCCCTGGAGTCTGGCTGCTATTGATGGCTGTTGCTGGATGGCTAAATATCTTTTGGATTTTAGGTTCTCTGTGCTTTGGGACAGCATCTTAATATCATCACTAGCTGGCTGTTCTAAATGTAGCTACTGGAAATGTTCTAATTGCCCCTCAGGAAGTGGGAACTAGTTCCTCTCTAAGATATAATATGTAATGAAATTATAGTTTTTCATAAAACTTATTTTTAGTTGTTTATGTAATGTGCCTACAGAGTACAAAATTTAGATCCTTATAATATAGACTGAGTCATCTGAGCTTATACACTCTTGTATTCTCTTTTTGAATACTTTTATTCAGTTTGGAAAGTAATATGTTCAAACTTGATAGTTCATGTGGAATAAAATAATAATTTTCTCTCCTAGGTCTGTTGCTCTCTGTATATTTATCTCAAATAGAAATTTTGGTTTTACCTGACCTAAAGAAAGTACCCAAAAAATAAAATCTTCAAAAAATTTTTACTGTTTTCTGTTATTACACAATATGTAAAGCATATGTCTGCATCCATAGTTATAACTCAGTAATATCCACATTTGTGTGTGGGAAAAAATAGTGAAATCTTAAATTGTGGATCACATTGCAATTCTTCACTTGCTAAATACTTACTGAGCAACTAAGTACATCAAATAATTTGCAGATGAGGCTGTTTGTTTTATCTCTGACTTCAAAAAGATCCATGAGCCAAACAAACTTGCCTTCTGGTGAGAAGTGTGTGCTTTGGCAATTCAAGCAAACTTTCATTTTAAATGGTCTTTCACCAAGGTTGAAAGTTTGCATAAAGAAATCAAAATTATCAGGAACATGAAAGCATAAAATGAAGCAAATATATTTTTCTAGTTTTTCTTTTCTATCCTATATGATAGCAAGTATATAATTTGAACTATAACACATGTATACTTGTATATTTTGTAAATTGAGTCATATTTTAAATAAATTAAGGCCTTTCACTACCTAAAGAATTACTCAGAAAATCCTTCTGAAATGTGAATAAATGTTCCATATCTTGCCATTTTCTAAACTCCAGTCATTTGTATACCCCTTCATAATTTTTGTCATATTCATATGCCAATATTTATTTAATATTGTTTCTGTAATCCCTCTCCCTTTTTAAATTTAAATTTTGCTAGTGTACTATTAGTATCACTTGCTATATGGAAATAATTCAGAGATATAAATATGTAGCCATTAAAATAAAGGATTTGCTTATTATCACCTAATACTATACCAATGGTGGTAGATATAGACTATGTTGGGAAACACTGTGCTACATGGATGTAAATTCAGATTTTTATAAATTTAATTTTTTAAAAAAATAAGGATAATTTAGATAGATAGTAAACCTAGTGAGGGCAGAAATTACTTCTGGTTTGTGCATGTTGTTTCCCCACCACTAAGTACTTGGCCCATAATTGGCATGCAGTAAATAGTGAATAATAAATTAACAAGTGATGCATCCATTTATGTATTCATCTTCTAAATACTATTTAGTAATGAATAATACTCAAACTGTATATGAAAGTACATATGGCCCATAAATGTTGTATCCTCAGTCTTCAAAATACTGAGTGATATAATGCAAAACATTTCTATTCGTCTTTAATGATCATATTTATAGATCAAGGGAGGTTGCTATCTAATCTGATAAAAGACAAACATGCAAATTGACCATACCTTCGCTATGCCTTAAACCACGCCCACCAGCCAATCAGAGCAACTATATGCAAATTAACCCAACAAAGATGGCGCCAGCAGCCACAGAGCTGAAGTGAGCAGGAGGCTTGGTTGCTCCAGTGATGGAGGAAGCCAAGCTTCCCGGCCTGCTCTGAGCTCCACTGAAGGCAACAAAGTTTCAATTATAGAAGGTAAATAAACCCCAGATACCTGCTTTCAGCCGGCCGTGGCCATGGAGCTGGAGCGAGCAGGAGCTGTCTCTGAGCTCCACTGAAGGCAACAAAGTTTCAATTATAGAAGGTAAATAAACCCCAGAATAAAAAAAAAAGAAAAAAAGGAGAGGCTGGGAGCTTCCGTCGCCGGAGGGCTTGGCCAGCCTGAAAACGCCCCTCAGCCCCTCACCCAGACTGGCCAGGCACCCCAGTGGGGACCCCCCACCCTAAAGGGGGTGTGGCCAGCCTGCAAACAGCCATCAGACCCTCATGCAGGCTGGCCAAACCTCCATGGGGTGAGGGTCCCCACTGGAGGGGTCTTGACCAGCCTGCAAACAGCCATCAGCCCCTTACCCAGGCTGGCCAGGCACCCCAGTGGGGTCCCCCACACTGAAGAGGGTGTGACCAGGCTGCAAACACCCATCAGCCCCTCACCCAGGTTGGCCAGGCACCCCAGCAGAACCCCCACCCTGATCCGGGACACCCTTCAGGGCAAACCAGCTGGCCCCCACCCATGCACCAAGCCTCTATCCTATATAATAAAAGGGTGATATGCAAAATGACCCTAACAGCAGAACGACTGGGAATGACCGGTCACTATGACACACACTGACCACCATGGGGCAGATGCTCAATGCAGGAGCTGCCCTCTGGTGGTCAGTGTGCTCCCACGTGGGAGCTCAGCCACAAGCCAGGCTGATGGCTGCCAGCACAGCGGTGGTGGTGGGAGCCTCTCCTGCCTCCTCAGCAGCGCTAAGGATGTCCTACTGCAGCTTAGGCCTGCTCCCCACTGGCAAGTGGACATCCCCCTAGGGCTGCTGGGCTGCCAGAGGGATGTCTGTCTGCCAGCTTGGGCCTGATACCCCAGGGAGCAGGCCTAAGCCAGCAGGTGGACATCCTCCGAGGGGTCCCAGACTGCAAGAGGGCATAGGCCGGGCTGAGGGACCCCCCCGAGTGCACAAATTTTTGTGCAACGGGCCTCTAGTCCTATATAATAAAAGCATAATATGCTTAGTGTCCGACCCATCGGTTGACCGTTTGGTCTACTGCTCAACCGCTTGACCGCTCAACCAGTCGCTATGATGCACACTGACCACCATGAGGCAGATGCTCTGACCAGTAGGTTAGCTTGTTGCTGGGGTCCAGCCAATCGGGACTGAGTGAGAAGGTTGGACATGTCCTGGAATCCTCCCATGGACCCTCCCTGGCCGGCTGGCCCCCATCAGCCCTGATTGGGATTGGGCAAGACTGCCCCAATGAGCCCGATCACCGGCCAGGCCGAGGGAGCCCACCCATGCATGAATTTGTGCACCGGGCATCTAGTATTGTAAATAAAAAGAAGTTGAAGAAGTTGGAGAAGAGGCAGTATAGGAGTAGGAATTGTGTTTGAAAAGAGTTATGAGAGAAAATAAATTGAATATATATATGTGTGTGTGTGTGTGTGTGTGTGTGTGTGTGTGTGTGTGTGTGATGGGATCTGAGGTAACTCTGTAACTGTGTTCAGGCAAGAAAATGGGGCTAAATTAAAGGACTAAATATAGATGCAAGAGTTGCTTCAGTGGAGAAGGCTCTGTTCCATTAACAGCTACTTCCAAATCACCAACACTAATGACCAAATTGTTCTAAAATGAGATATTCTAAACATACCCCTTCTGGCCTTCTTCCAAGAAACTCACTTCTAAAGCTTAAATCCCAACCTATTTTCTTTTGTCCATGCATTTAAGAAATGACATAATCAATTTTCTGCATCATTTGCGTTAGAAGAAAAGACCATGTAAAGCTGAATGAGCAAAGGATGTTGATCCCATTTATAATCAGAGGTTCATCAGTTAGGGAGGCCTTTGAGATACAAATAGGCTGTTTCATAAAACCTATGAGGCCTTAGTAAGTGGAAGCAATCCACATGTGTCAGGAAGTCAATGGTTAGCTAATTTGCTCACTAGGAATTACATGGATGGTGGGAACAACTGACTTGAGGAACTGACTATTCAGAAGAGGAACCACAGAGACAAAACATCCATAGTTTAGAAATAATGTTAAACTTTTGCAATATAAGATATCTATTTTTTGGCCTATTACCTAATCTAAGAGAATAGTTTGTGCCTTGTTTTAGTGTGGGGACTCTGGGCTTATCAGAACTAAATGAATGTTGGCTTATTTCTCTTTAAAAACACACACAACTTTATTCATTTATTTTTAAAAAATTGTCTCTTTTGCCCTAGCCGGTTTGGCTCAGTGGATAGGGCATCGGCCTGTGGACTGAAGGGTCCCTGGTTAGATTCCGGTCAAGGGCATGTACCTTGGTTGCGGGCACATCCTCAATAGGGGGTGTGCAGGAGGCAGCTGGTAGATGTTTCTCTCTCGTCTATGTTTCTAACTCTCTATCCCTCTCCCTTCCTCTCTGTAAAAAATCAATAAAATATATTTTTTTTAATTATCTCTTTCAAAATTGAACATAGGAAAAGAAAATGAAAGGAACATATACTTCCAAGAATTTGGAATTAGATGAGACTGGACTAGGAAGGAAATAGATTGTGCTGAGCTGGAGTGGACTGTCTGGGGGGAGGGGCGTGCAGGACTCTAAATAGCAGCTGGATTTCCCTTCAACACGAGGGACATCGTCGTGGTGGTCACTGCATCAGGAGCTGTGACGCAGGTGTGGAAGAAAATGCTATTCTACCTCGGCAGTCAGAGTCTTCAGTCACAACACAAGGCTAGAAGATGGGAGAGGGGTGCATGCGAATATTTTCACAGCTACTAGTACAGTGGTGCAGTGCCATCAGATCATTTAGGGTCCGAGTCAACCCCAAAGCACCCAGAACCCAGAAATATTTGAGAGGAAAGGGACATTCTGTAAGTCAACTCTAGGAATTTTCCCTCTACGATCAAAGGAAGAGACTTGGATGGGGTTGGATGTTCCCATTATTTAGCAAATAGAACCAGGAGAATAAAGGGCACCTAATATTTGTAAATATTAATAAACCACTGGAGGAACTATATGTGACTCAAGATACATACCTTTCTTTGTGTAGGGAATTTTGCCAATTTTAGTCTGAGTCTACTTGTAGGCAGCCGTGAACATATAGGTGATCTTCATTAAATCACATACAATTGTTTTACCTCATTTTGTTTCATTTGTCTGATATGCTATCTACATGGCAAGATATTTTTTGAGGGTTGAATAAGCTAATATATGAGAAACCCGTTAAATAGTGACAGAAATTTGAAGGATATTGATGCATGAATGCTATAGCCATATGTTGATGATGAGGTTGTAATAGGGTATGCCGATAGTAATAAAAGACCCTAAAATCTCAGTGGCTTAGTGCAAACAGGTGGATTTCTTGCTTATACTGCATGTCCATTTCAAGTAGAGAAGGAAGGTGCTACATCATCCTCACTAAGGAACTGCAGCTGATCAGAACATTGCTGGTCATTGTGATGGAGAAATATACATGTGAATCACACACTGCATCTCCAGGGCTCTGCGTAGCAGGGACACATGTCACTCCCTAATTAGCTTTAGGACGTCCCGTGGCAATCCTAGCTTGTGTCCAGAAGAGCTGGGAATACTTGGTGAGCAGCACTAATGACCATCACAGATAATTTCTTTCCATTTTCTACAGCAGGATGACTTTTGCAACAGAGAAGCTGTCTAGATGTTTTTCCTCCACTAATACCACTACATTTTTTTCTGTACAGCTTCCAATAACCAAGTGGACTTTCACAATCTTATGTGTCCTCGGTTTTTAGGATTTGCTGGTGCTAAAATGTTAATAGGATATCTTTGTTTCTTTGAGATAAAAGCAGCAAGTGTATAACAGCCCATTTTTGTTTTCTTTCCACACAGACATTGATGAGTGCTCGGATGGCTTTGTTCAGTGTGACAGTCGGGCCAATTGCATTAACCTGCCTGGATGGTACCACTGTGAGTGCAGAGACGGCTACCATGACAATGGAATGTTTTCCCCCAGTGGAGAGTCATGTGAAGGTCAGTACAGGAGAAGACCTAGAGTTTGAAACTCCTCTTGAACCTGAGGAATATGCAGTAAGGGTAGATAGTTGCTATTGACCTAATGTTTAAGTTGGTGATTTTTGTTGTGTGCTTATACGGCAGTGATTGGAAATATGTTAAAATCTAACTTTTGCTTGCTAACTATGATAATCAGTTTTTAGGTTATTAAAATTTGTGACACTAAACCAATTCTCTATGGATATTTGCAACCATTGAGTGTGTTTTAGGATGAACAAGCCCATAATATCAGATACATTTTGGAATTGCCCCCCAAAATATGACCCCCAAGAAAAGCTTGAAAAAATAGATGGGGAAAGCAGCATAGAGAGAAAAAGGGGGTAATAGGGATATGATAGTGATATAGTCAAATATAATATACATAGTACATGATAACATATCACTTGTCTGGCAAAGTAAGAGATGTTTAGTGAATGTTTCATGTTGAATACAGAAGATATGATTCCTGCTTGAAAGAGGATTTTAGTCTAATAGGAGTAGAAAATTCAACCAGATTATACTCAACTAGAGGCCCAGTGCACAGATTTGTGTACTGATGGGTTCCCTTGGCCTGGCCTGCGGGGATCAGGCTGAAACTGGCAGGCCGACATCACTTGAGGGGACTTGGATTGCTAGAGGGCACAGACCAGGCCGAGGGACCCCACTGGTGCACAAATCTGTGCAACAGGCCTGTAGTATGTATATAAGATCTTTGGTTAATCTCTTCCTACTCTCCCCCTTCCCCTCTTCCCTCTCAGATTCATCAGTTTGTTCCATGTTTCCATGTCTGTGCATTGAGCTTCTGCCCCCTGGTGGTCAGTGCGTGTCATAGCTACCAGTTAAACGGTCAAATGGTCGCTTAGGCATTTATATATATAGACTAGGGGCCCAGTGCATGAATTCATGCACCTTGAAAGGAACTGTGGGCCACAAGGCTGTAGTGGGCACAGGATCAGGTCTTGGCCCTTCCTCCATGCCCCCGCCTGGCCCTTCCCGCCGCAGCCCCCAGTCCCCTGTCTGCCAGCAGCCCCACTCCCACCATTGCTGCTCCCATGCACTGAGGGTGCTGGCCCTGCTCGCACCCGCTGACAGCGCAGAGCAAAAAGGGCTGGTGCCAGAAGCGGGTGCAAGCATGGCTGATGTCATCAGCAAATATGAGTGGTGGCTGCTGCCCCAATCGCCCCTCAGGAGCAGGGGGAGGTGGAGAAGCCTGCAGGGGCGATCGGGACCGGTGGTGGACACCGGCAGCAGGTGGTGCACGGGAGCAAAGAATTTTCAGTAACCACCAGAGGCTTGCCCCAGTGACAGCAACCAGTGCCCGCCTTGGTCTGGTGCCCCCACTTACCTGCTCCACCATCCCGTCATGGCCGATGCCCACCATGTTCCCCGCTCTGCCACCTCCTGCCAATGCCCGCATGTTCCGCATGTGCCCCCTGGTGGTCAGTGCATGTCACAGCAACTGGTGGTTCAGTTGTTCTGCTGTTCGGTCTATTTGCAAATTAGGGTTTTATATATATAGACAACTTACCATTAATTTTGAATCCATTTCAGTGAATTGACAAACAACTCTGCTTGTCTGTACCCTCTGTCAAGGGGCACAGTTTTTAAACAGCTGGCAGAGCCCAGTGAATAATTGCCAGGGAAACCACCCACACTGGAAGGATTTGCCATCAAATGTAGGCACAGGAATAAAGAATAAAAAAGATCTCAAAAAGTCATTTTCTCCATTTGTATTTACACTTTCATGGAGTAACAGCCTGAGAGAATAATGTGGCTAAAATGACAAAGTCAATGAAAGCCTTGGAGAAGCTAACTTAACAGTAGTTGACACCTAAATGATATGATGTCTTTTATCCTTGTGCCTCTAAAGGTTTTCACACAGAGAAAAGTAAAACAGACTTGGGTGATAGATGCCAAAGCTCCCAGCATGCTTTGCCAGCAGCCGCAGAGCTCTGGACCTTGAGCAGAGGAGCCATCTGGATTTTTACGTAGGAATGGGAATACTAACACTTTACCAAGGGCTAAAGCCTGGCATCTGCATATAACCGTTTAACTTTGGTCTCAGGGCTTTCCCTTGCCCTTGTTAATGTTCCAGAGTAAGTACTTCCAGCCCCATAGAGAATTCCAAGGACTAGAGCAGATCAAATTGTGATTTGGCTCTTCCCCGATAAACTATTTTGCCTGTATTCTGTAGTATATTACGAGAAAGAAGCCTTCCTCTTCTCTTTTATTTTCGATTACACACAAAAAGGATGAATGTAAGCTGATTATAAATAAATCATACAGAAACATATACATGAAAGCTGAAAATGCATCTTTAGTTCATCCCCTTTCCCCCATCCCTTCCACTTCTTCTCTAGGGGTAATCTGTGTGTCATTCTGCTTGGTATCCTTGCACATCCTTTCACATATGAGTAGAAAACCACATACCTCTGCTGACTATCTTACTTTACTTTACACTTGTAACTGCACTCATTGTTTTTTAAAATGTATGACCACAAATCTCAAGTGGGCTATATTTGTTATCTATTGATGCATAACAAATTACCCACCCCCGCCAAACTTAGCAGCTGAAAACAACAAAAAGTATCTCAAAGCAGCTTAGATGTAAGACTCAGGTTTGGGGCTTCTCATGAGGTTACAGTTAAGTGGTTGGCCAGTCCGTGGTCTCATCTTGAAGACCTGTCTGGGTGGTATTGGAGGTAGTGGGAATCTCTTTCTGAGGTCACTCATGTGGCTATTGGCATGCCTTGTTTCCTCAGCACATGAGCCTCTCCATGGGGCTGCCTCAAGACACAGTAGCTGGCTTCCTTCCCCTGGAGTAAACAATTCAGGAGAGAGCAAGTGCCCAAGATGGAAGCCACAGCTTTTTTATAACTTAACCTCAGATGTGACATTTCATCACTGTTCCTATATTTTGTTTGTTAGAAGTGACTCAGTAAGTCTAGCCACATTCTGGGGGAGGGGATTATATAGGAGCCTAAATATTAAATGCTGAGGATCATTGGGGGCCATCAGCATTGTCCAGCATTCCTGTATTATTTCCTTAGTAACTTTCTCCTGCAACTGTCTGATACAACCATTTCATACCTTTTCCAGTCTCCTCAAACCTTATATAGCACTTCCTTTCTCTTCATTTTCCTGTTGATGGTTGTTCTTCTTAGTTAACTGAGAAAACAGAAATACCTCGCTTCTGCCCCAGGAGCTATACCGGATAACTCTCGCTTACATCTTTATCTGCTGCTTTCCCTCCCCCCTGTTTCACTGAATAAAGTTTTATTTTTCCTATCAAAAATTAAACCCTCCATTGTAACTTGCATCTCATTCCCTCTCACCTACATGAGGTCTCTGCCCTTGTACTATCCACTTTCTCTTCGACGTCATAAATACTCTTTTCCTCCTGCATCATTCTCATTAGCATGCAAACAGCCTGGAGTAGCACCCACATTAAAAAATAAAACAAAAACAAAGACATTGTAACTTTCCTTGACAGCACCCGATTCCCTATTTTTCTGTTCCCTTTTAGAGTAAAACTCTTTAAAAGAATTTTCTAGCCGTGTTACCTGTGCTTTCCTGCTTCCAGTGAAGCGGAGTGCCACTGCTGCAGTGAATGCTCTCCTTCCAGGATTAATAACCACTTCCACTTGCCAATCCCACTCGTCTGTTACTCTCTTTGCTTGATGACTCAGCCATTTGGCCCAGTTGATCATTTCTTCCTTTTGAAACGATTTTCTTCACTTGGCTTTGAGGACAGCACTCTCTCCTGGCTTTCTCACAGACCCTACCAGCTTCTCCATTCACGCACCACAGAGTAAAATCCAAATCCTAACAATGATTTACAAAGGCCTATTATGATATGGATGCGCAGCTTCCTTGACTCTTCTCAAATACACCAAACTGATTCCCTTCTCATGTGCTGTTCTTTTTGCCTGGAATGTTCTTCCCCCACATCTTTGCCTGCTTTAAAAAAAAAGTTTAATGTAGATTTTCTCTAAAATGACTTTTCCTGGACTCCCAATTTAAAATAGCATCTTACCCTTGACACTATTCACTTACCGTTTCACTTTTCTTCACAGAGGTTATAAATTTCCCTGAAATGTTTGTATATATTAATTTGTTTCCTTCCTTATTGTCTGCTATAGAGCATAAGCTTCAAGAGGCATAGACTTGCCTTGGCCAGTATGGCTCACTTAGTTGGAACATCATCCTATACACCAGTGATGGCGAACCTGTGACACGCGTGTCAGAGGTGACACGCAAACTCATTTTTTTGATTGATTTTTCTTTGTTAAATGGCATTTAAATATATAAAATAAATATCAAAAATATAAGTCTTTGTTTTACTATGGTTGCAAATATCAAAAAATTTCTATATGTGACACGGCACCAGAGTTAAGTTAGGGTTTTTCAAAATGCTGGCACGCCAAGCTCAAAAGTTTCGCCATCACTGCTATACACTGAAGGTGGCGGTTCGGTTTCCAGTCAGAGCACATACCCTGGCTACTGGTTCAATCCCCAGTCAGGGCATGTACAGGAGGCAACTGATCCATGTTTCTCACATCAATGCTTCTCTCTCTCTCTCTCTCTCTCTCTCTCTCTCTCTCTCTCTCCCCCCCCCCCCCCCCCCCTTTAAACGTCAATAAAAAAGCATATCTTCAGGTGAGGGAAAATTTTTTAAAAAAGTCAAAGAATTTGTTTGCTTATCAGTCATCAGTGTCTATAGCAGTAGAACCTAGTAGATGATATCTTTATTTTTCTAATAACAAAGATATGAGATGTATGATAGATGATATTTTAATCAGAAGTGTGTTAGGCACATAACCTATGTTAAAAGTAGATATATAGTATGACTGAGAGTAGCTAAGTTAGAAGTAAATATATATTTACGTATATATAGTAATGATCAGGACAAAACATAATTAGTGCATTCATGAGTATTCAGAAAATAACAAGAAGAATTAAACTAGCCATTAAAGTAATACATAATAAAGATGAGGATAATGAAGTAAAATATTCTATGGGATGCTTAAACAGATGCTTACACAGAAACAGTTGAAATTCTTAATTTTTCAAAACCATAATTCTAGAATGATTATTCTTTTGTTATCTTCCAATAGAATTTATAATGATTACCACAGAAATATACTACCTTTTCAGAAGTCAGTGTGCTCTGAAGGAGTCTTTTAAAAGAACCCACCTGTGCTATAAATTTTTTTTAAAAAAATTTAAAGACTAAAATGCTTCTTCTGAACACCTATCCATTTACTGCAATTTCAGTGATTGGTAGAATTGTAACATTAGTACATGGAAGGGTGCAGTTTTAAGAGGATAGTTATTTCTGAGAAGGTGCCATGTTTTTGTTGTTGAACAATAAAAAAGAGCATTTCAAAGTGGACAAAGCCACAGCAGTGGATTTACAATTACTATGAAGTATGAGATTCACACTTGAAGACTTCAATAAATAACTATGCACCATTTCACTGTTTTTTAGGCTTCAGTTGTATAATCCACAACATACATGTTGGTAAGCTACATTCATACAAAGTGTATGCTGTTTTGTTCATTCATTTATCTCAGAGGCATAGACACTTAATCCTCAGGTAATATGCCAGAGTAACATTTTCCTTGTCCACATCATCATTTCTACTGAGTTCGTATTTTTTCCATAGTAATATTTTATTTTCATGCCCACATTTCACTTTCTTGTCATTGCTCTCAGCTTGTAGAAGAGATAAAATTTGTATAACAAAAACTGTTACAGAAGATAGAATATAGTGAGCTTATATATATATAAGATGATGAGAGAGAATCATTGATTGGCTGCCTCCTGCACGCCCCGCACTGGGGATCCAGCCCACAACCCAGGCAAGTGCCCCTGGCCAGAATCGAACCTGGGACCCTTCAGTCCACAGGCTGATGTTCTATCCACTGAGCCAAGCCGGCCAGGGCTGTAGTGAGCTTTTTAATAAAAGAGAAAGCTACAAGTTTGAAAATGATAAATATTTCAGAAAAATATAAATTCAGGGCTATAAGAAAACAAAGAGAGAAATTATTTCCTGTTTGGGATCAAGAAAGGCTTGAGTATCTAACCTTTAGGACTTCAAGTTGGATTCGATTATTCGCAAGGTGAGATAGGAAAAGAGAATGCAAGCAAAGGAAATAAGTTGCAATGCCTTATGAAGAAGTTTGAACTGGAGTCTGAAGGACAATTTTCGAGAAAGGAAATGATGAAAGTATACCTTCACTAAATTCATATTTCAGCCCAGTCCTTTTTCTGAACTCCAGCCCCATATATCCAATTACTTATGGGTAAGACAGTTCTACTTGGAAGCCCCGAGGAAAGTGTAATTCATTTTTCTAAACTAACTCATGTCTTTCCTCATCCCTGCCACCCATTTCTACTCCTCAGCAAAATCTTGCTTTTCTCTCTGGAAATATCATCAACCACATCTTCTAGGCCAGAAATCTGAACATCGTTCATGATCGCTACCTTTCCCTAATCTTTAAAGCCAAAAAGTCACTATGTTGCTTTATCTTTGTTGTTTTCTTTCTTGGAAGATTATATTGTAATTGTTTCTTTCTGTGCATCCCCACTGCTCCCATTCAGTCCGGCACTGTGCTTCAGAGCACAGACTTGGAGACTGACTGCGTGGTCTTTCCATACCTTACTGACTGTGTGACCTTAGGGATGTTATGCAACACTTCTATGCCCACTTTCCTGATCTGTACAAAGGGGATTATAACTGTCCCTTCCTCAGTGTGGTGAGGATTAAATGAGCCATTATATGAAAGTACTTAGAATTGGGGAATACCAAGCACTATATACGGGTTTGCTTTTATGAGATAACTGTCTCTTGCATGGTCTACTGAAAGAGCCTGTTGATTATTCTCCTGGTTTCAAACTCGAATCCAATCAAATCCCTTTCCCAATATAAAACCAAAGGAATCTTTCTAAAATGGATATCTGATTATGATTTTTTTGAATTCTCTAAAATGACATTGTATTGTCTTTATGATAAAGTTCACATTTCTTAACATGACCTTTACCTGGGCCCTGTCTACCTCTTTAGCTGCATGTTTACCGATTCTGCTCTCCCTGGACGTTCAAGTCATATCAACATATCTGTTCCTTAAATACATCTCGATGGCTCTAAACATTGTGTCTTTGAAAATACTTGCCTCTGATTTGACCACTCCTTACCATTTCTTTGCTTGAGTAAAGTTTATTCATAGTTTAGTTGTTACACCTGGGGAGTGTGTATGTGGGCAGAAGATCCTACAAGAGCTACCAAGGAAGCATGTGATAGGAGGCAAGTAAAGAAAATTCACCAGGGAGAGGGAATAAACTATGTCAAATGTTGCTGCTCGATCAGGTTAGATGAGAACTGAGACTTGACCATTGGATTTAGCAACATTATTTTTTAATCACTCACTAAAGGAGCTATCGATATTTTTAAAGTTGGAATTTTTACATTCCATAGTTGGTTTTTCAAAGCAGAATATATTTCCTTTGTGCATATTTAATTTAGGAACCATACATTATAGTAAAACTGAATTCCAACATTCCATACTGCCACTCAATTGAAAATAGCCTCTGCCATGAGAAACCCAGTGTAGAGAAGCAGAAGAGGCAAGATTAGTTCAAATTATTTCAAATCCCATTGGATAACAAAAGATAATGCTTAGTCCATTACGATGTTTCTGCCTACACATTTCTCCACGTATGACAAGTGCTTGCGAGCCTGTTGTGAGCAGCTTTTTAGTCTACTTTTTTAAATTGTTATGGGTGTCCCTTGTTTCAGAGCATGGAGGTCCCTGGACATCTCTTCTTTGTCTGTCGAGGACTGTCTCTGCCCAGAAGGGGAAAAAGCATTACCTTTTATCAGAGCTTTTACTTTAAATGTCAGGCAAAATGAAAAGATTATAAAAATCCAGCCATAGCCATTGATGGAATATTGTTGTTAATAGCATGTATTTAAAGCGCTATGTAGTAAGAGGTTTTTGTAGAATTTGTGGTCAAAGGGACCAAATACCTACCATTAATGTTTATCCTGCTTACTATAATTCCTAATTATAAGAGTATTTAATGGGAGATGAAGATCAACTCATCAAATATACCTTATTATTCTGAATAGACCAAATATAGAGCTACTTTAAAATTTTTATTCCCATTACCAGGAGAAAATTTTATCTGCTCTGAAAAAAATATATATTAATCAGTGTACTTTAAAAATATTTTAAAGTATCCTCATACTGGCTAACAGTTCTCCTTTTGATCATCTATAATAATAAAAGCATAATATGCAAATTAGACCGGACAGCCAAACGTCCTTCCGGATGTCCTTCTGGACAAAGCCGTTGCAGTTGCAAGGGCAGAGGGCAGGCAGCCATGTGGCAGCCGGCAGCAGTGGCAGGGTGATGGGGGTGGTGCCTTCCCCTGATCAGCCTCATCGCCTCCTGCAGACGACATCCCCTGAGGGCTCCCGGACTGTGAGAGGGCGCAGGCTGGGCTGAGGGACACCCCCGCCCAGTGCATGAATTTTTGTGCACCAGGTCTCTAGTAGTCTATAATTATAAGCAGTATTATCCTTGGCAAATCAATCTAATAATAATAGTTCATTGTAGTTACAATAAAAAATATTTCAGCCATTGTCTCAATTCATAGGTTCTCTTATGATGGGAACTAATAAAAAAATTCAAGTAAATAGAGAGGAATATATCATGTGGCTTATTTTCAGGGATGCATATATAACAGAACTTCAGTATTTAAGATTTTAAATATGGCTAAACTATAATGTTGACTAGTCCATGTCCCCAATATTGTTGAAATCAAACCACTTAAGAAAGATATTTACTAAAGTCTGTTTTTAAAAATTTGAAGGAAAATAAGTGTATATTCCTCCCACTTAAGAGCTACACATTCCGTCTTCTCTCTAACCCACTTTCCCTGTTAAGATTTAATTCTTTCTTCCTGGACCTTTGCTCAGAGGAAACAGATGAAATGGGAAATAACTGCTTACTGCCACTCATACTATATCCCTGAAATGTATTTTGGCTTGTGACCTTTAAATTATGGGGATAAATAAAATGAATCATGTCTCTCCTATGGCCCTGATCTGTGGGTCATGATGCTTGCTTTTCATCTGTATGAAAATGCTCTAGGCTGTGATGGCCATGGACTGGGTGAGGTCGGGGGAAGAAGGGGCAGTTGCCAATTGAGTCAGGCAGGAGATGAGATGATCATCTGAAATGGAAAAGTTAACAAGTGGTGGATTCTTTGTGAGAGACATGGTAATTGTTGAAGGTACCTTGCCCTTCTGTGGGTGAAGAGAAGGTATAAGGACAATGTGGAAATTCCGAGTCTGTAAGGGAAGAACACCTAAGCAGAATGCTGAAAAGAGCTTATATGTGGGAGCCATGGCTGTGTGAATGGGGCTTGAAATTGAATAAAATGCCTCAGGCTTTCCCTGACATTTTATCTCCCACTAAGAAAGGATTTTCTGTAGGTACCATTTAAACATTGAGAATGATTTCCTCAATGAAAAATCATAGGCACTTTTAGAATTTCACTGCCACCTATTTTTGTTTGCTAAAGTGAGTCCTATTAAGTGTTTCATAAAGCCCAATGGTATTTACAGAGATATAAAAGTCAAAAATGTAAGCAAGGTTATTTGGTGTTCGAAATCAAGCGTGACTATTTTCCTGTGAAATCCCTAGCTGATGAGCTTTGCTTTAGTCAGCATTTAGTAGGAAGTGCATGCCAGTAAGATGAAAATGAATGTGTGCTCCATGTCAGGACACAACTTGCCTGACTGCCGTGGTTGGAACTGAGCGTATTCTAAGCACAGGGCCTGCTGCCTTTTCTTGGCCGTAGATATCGATGAGTGTGGGACCGGCAGGCACAGCTGCACCAATGATACCATTTGCTTTAACTTGGATGGTGGATATGATTGCCGATGTCCTCACGGAAAGAACTGTACAGGGGACTGCATCCATGATGGGAAAATTAAGCACAACGGTCAGATTTGGGTGTTGGAAAATGACCGGTGCTCTGTGTGCTCATGTCAGGTTAGTATCAATAAAAATGTTTCATCATTTCTATTGAGGTGTGATGTGCATAGATTTCAAGTGAACAGCTTAATGACCTTAGAAAAATTCATATGTCCATATAGCCACCATTAGTATTAATAGAATGTTTTCATCTACCCAAACAGTTGCCTCTGTCCTTTCTTAGTTAGTCCCATTTCCCTGGCCCCAAGAAAACACCTCATTAAATGGAACCATATAGTATATACTCCTTTGTGTTTGTCTTCTTTCTCTCGGCTTTATGTTTTTGACATTCATTGGTATTCATGGCATATATCAGCAAAGCAATCCTTTTAATTGTTGAATAGTATTTCATTGTATGCAAATGCCACTATGTGTTTATCTGTCACTTGTTGATGAAATGTTGTTGCTAACTATGCTATTGTTTTCATAGTCACACCACATTTGAATGAATGCATAAATGAAGCCAGAATGGACATGTGATGCTAGGAGTGAAAAATACCTATTTGGGATATATTTTAGTTTTAGTTAGATGTTCTGTTACATGTAACCAGTTAATAATGGAGACTTAAATTTTAGTTAAATGAATAATACTATGTACCAAGGTCTCAACTCTTATAAAAGAAGTTGAAAACAGTTTGTACAAAAACATAAGGCCTAAAATATTCCATAAACTTAATAATATGTAAGATTTGTTGACTAGCTGCTAAATACACATGCCCTAACAAAACAAAATTTAGTTAGCATTCTAATTACTATCCTCATAAACAAGTACATGTATGCTTACATATATCTATCTATATATCTACATATAGATATATATACATATATATACATTTATATAAACATAAGGATCATGTAGTGGTTATTATTGTATATAGGACATTTCTGGAAAATTTCTTTTTCTTCAAATAGCATGTAGGAAGGAAATGGAAAGTTCTCCAGCATGAGTAGTTTCTGTATGTTAGCTACAAAATGGAACTTTAAAGAAAATCAATTATGTTGGATAAACAGTGCAAATTATCTCAACTTTCAAATCAACATCTAAGATTTATATATGTATATATAATATATGTATATTATATATTATATATGTGTGTGTGTACACACACAGACATGCACATATGTATGTTAGTATATTGAGAGATGGAAGCTTTTGATAAATGCTTTTCTTCCTTCTCATACAGAATGGATTTGTGATGTGTCGACGGATGGTCTGTGACTGTGAGAATCCCACGGTTGATCTTTTTTGCTGCCCTGAATGTGACCCAAGGCTTAGCAGTCAGTGCCTCCATCAAAATGGGGAAACCTTGTACAACAGTGGGGACACCTGGATCCAGAATTGCCAACAGTGCCGCTGCTTGGTGAGTTTACTGCAAGAAGTCCAGGAAGAGTTTAGACCCAGAATCTAAATAGGAAAACAACCTTGCCCTCCCCAATCCACCAGTACACAGCACCTGGCCATAGTGTCAGCAGTTACAAGTGAGCCAGGTTAGGACGACAACCTATGCGTCAGGACCTGAGAAGGATACTCTGGGGTAGACATGATGCACCATGCCGTGTATATTTCCAGAGAATATCCGAGCTCAAAAGAAGAAAAGACTCTCCCAGCTTCCTCGGTTTCATTCAGGGTGGACTTACTCAGGCTCCAGCATCTAGAACAGATACCTAATGGCATATAGTATGCACTCACTAAATATTTGTTATGAATACAACAGTGGCATTCAGGAAAAAAATTATTTGTTTCCAAGTGGGACTTTTGTTAATCCATTTCTATCAGTCATACTGAGACTTTAAAAAATAAAAACAAAAAGAAATCACTCTTTTCCCTTCTAAAGATTGTTACTGTTGATGCTCTTTTTGTGGGCACCCAGTTTTAGACATAATATGGGTATATTATGAATACTTATTTGAATGTTAGAATTGAATGTCTGTATATATTTATGAAACTTCTACTGCAAATGATAGGTCAAAAAGAAAATCTAGACTTGATAAAGAAAATACCAGTCATTTTTTTTTCATTTGCCCAATTTCTTCTTTCTTTCTAGTGGTGCAAATGAAAAAGGAAAATTTGTTCTATGTGTCTTTATGGAAGAAAGTTTCATAGATGCTACATTTAAAGTTATGGCTAGTTTTCTTTCTATTTGTGTGAGGATATTTTTAAGGTAGTGCTTTCTTTTTATACTTTCAACCCAAAAAAAATCAATTGAGAGAACAAGGTCAGCTTCTGTGCCTGAAGGCTGCTTTCATCTCCAAAACCAGGAGATTCAGAATTATGGAGAAAATAGGAAACAGGTAGGAACTACATTTTAGAAAGACCCAATTCATACAACTTTCCCAGGTGGAAAAAAATGACTAAAATCAGTTCCTAATTTGCCCCTCCCCCCCCATACCTAGAAACATATAAACAAGAAAAACTGTCATATTTCTTACATATTTCAGTTTATTTCCTCATAAATGGAAAAAATTTTATTTTATGCAGAAGGGAATAAATGTGAAGTTAGGGGGAAAATATCAAAAGAATTTTAAAAAAGGATGGCATAGGCAACACGTTTAATAAAAACCTCTTCCATAAAAAATAGTTCTCCTTTTTCATGGGAAAGATAGGGGCATGCAAATTTGATTGTTTTAAGACAATGGTTTTTGGGTTTGTTTTATTATTGTTCTTGTTTAATCGATGAAGGACAGTTTAAAATTCAGCTGCAGGGTAAGCCTCATAGCTCTGAGTGCCGGATGCTCGGCCCGGGAGGTCTGAGCATACATGTCCTCCAGGTCAATTGCGTGTGCAGTAAACACCATGCTCCCTCCCTCCTGCCTCCTCCCCTGTCCGCCCTCCCTGCCCCTCCGCCCTGGCACCTCTGCTTTCCTTACAGCAAGGGGAAGTGGACTGCTGGCCCCTGCCTTGCCCAGAGGTGGAATGTGAATTCAGCGTGCTCCCGGAGGGTGAGTGCTGCCCGCGCTGTGTCACCGACCCCTGCCAGGCCGACACCATTCGCAATGACATCACCAAAACTTGCCTGGACGAGATGAATGTGGTGCGCTTCACTGGCTCCTCGTGGATCAAACATGGCACGGAGTGCACTCTCTGCCAGTGCAAGGTAAAGCCGTTCCATCCAGGGATAGTAATGGCCTAACCTGGCCACAGGGACGTATTTCATGTCCTATTTATTGTTCCAGGGGAGGTGGGAAGTGGTGATCAGCTTTGTTAGTTCCAAGGCTGAAGCTCATGTGCATCCTTCAAGAATATACGGTCATGGAGCAGGAAGCACAGAAAGAACAACCAGAACAGAAACGACCTACTTGCCCTAAAGCATCTAACTGTACACATATTTAAAAAAACAAACAACAACAACACAAAAAACCCTACAACACCAAACTTCATGTTACTTCTTTCATAAGAGAACACAATATTATTTTATTGATTTTTAACTGGTCCTTTTCTGAGGTTTGTAAGATGCACCAACCAAGTAGATATATTGCATTTTCCAAAGTGGAAAGCAATGAGGCAAAAATGGGCATAGTTCTTGGTTTGTGGTGATCAGTTACATTGAGCTGTTATTTTAAGATATGTTATTTACCATATTTTATTCCTACAGTTGGACAAAAATCATTACAAATATTTTTCTTCTCATCATAAGGAAAGAGAGCATTGTGTTTCTTCAGCAAGAACACACATGCAGAGAACGTATACATAGTCTGTAGAGTGCACAGATAGTGACAAACTTGGAAGTATTCTTCTTTGATGATTGTAGAAACATTTGATTCAGAAGTCATTGATCTTCATAGTCATAATTTTGGAATGAACACTAACATTAAGTAAAAAATCTGGAAGGCGTAATAGCAACAAGAAAGCAAAGATGTCCGATTTTTCCCGGCGTAGCACAGCCAGATATCTATAACCACTCTGGTTGTTGAAGTGACCATTTCCATTGAAAAGTAATTTTTCATAGAGCAATTTAATTCAGATTCATTTAGTACAAATTCTTCCTAGAGTGGCCTAATGTAACAGGACAAAGAAATGTAAAATGCGTTAAGTCTGGAGAAATTATTGTCTATTTTAACCCCAAATTTCTAGCTCTTTCAATCACACAATTTGTCAATCAAGCAAAGTTTTTTGAGTGAACGTTTAATGCTGTTTTCTGAAAGTACATTGGCAAATTTTACTACTGCTAAAAAGTTACTAATAATATATATGCAATATGCAATGTAATGTATATATATATATATATATATATATATATGTACATTTAACAGTTCATATCTAGAAACTTAAGCATTAATGACCAATAGGGAAATACTTTCTGACATTTAATTACCAAATAAATTTGAGTCCCCTTATACTCCTAATCTGTTAGATTATTGTTCTGAGCAGTGACAACAAAAATGTATTCCAGATAAAGAATGAAAAACACACAAATATGGCTCAGACAGATGCTTCCAATAAGAAAAATGCATTCAGGAATAGGTAGAAAAAAAAAGTGTTTTCTGGGGCAAAGATCATGAATGAGCTTGTCATTCACTGCCTTATAAACAACTACTAGAATTTTTTGGCTCATGGTAGGAATGTATTCCAGAAAGTGTATTTTGGCATTAAACTCATTTTTGTCAGGTAAGTGCTGATTCTGAGAAGTTACTAATTCATGCTGTTTTCCGTTTCCCTTCTTATTAAATATGAGTTGTAAGCATATGCTCAACTTTACCAAATTTGTCCTGAATACTTATTTTTATTATGTTTATTTTGTGTTCTTTTAAAAATAAAATTTATGAAAAAAGGCCTCCAGATATTGTGCTGGAGGTGAGCATTCTTCATTATTTGGTGTTTTCAGAGCACCGTTTTTACTTACCTTTCTGTCCTACCCTTCTCTGGGTTATTCATTTTAGTCAATAAAAATAAATTGTGTGGGGCATTGTGCTAGTAGCAAGGCTAGAATGATAAACAAATACAGACACGATCATTCCTGGAAATGATTGACTAGCTTCTTATTGTCTAGAGCTTTCTGTCTACTGCAGTAGTCAGTAGTTACATGTGGCCATGTAACTTAATTAAAATTAAATAAATTAAAATTCAATTTCTCAGTCAACTAGCCACATTTCAACCTCTTAAAAGCCACATGTGGCTAGTGGCTATCATATTAGATAGCACATATAGAGAACGTGTCTGTCAGCACGCAACCTTCCATTGGATAGGACAGGTCTAGAGGTGAATGCAGTGTCTGGAATCAGAGTAAACACTCAATAAATATTGACTGTTATTGGAATAAATAGACATTAATTAAGTCATGAAACAGATAAAGACACCACAAACTGTAATGGATGCTCTGAAGAAAAAGGGCAGTGGGTTGAGAGGCTGTAGAGCATGTGAACCAGTTACTGCTTGAGGAAGTGACATTGGAGAGGAGATCTGAGGAGTTAGGAGTTAGCTGGATGGAATGATTTTTAAAAAATCGTTACCTTTTTTGTCTTCAAAGTTAATTTACTTACGTTAAAAAAATGTTTTCTCCACTCAGAAGTTTGATTTCTGAGTCAAAAATGAATTACTAAGGTTGCCTTTCCTAAATCTAATAGATGCCCGTCCTATGATGGGTCAGGGTGCTTTCAGGCAATTATACTTTTGAGCTCCAAACAAAAGAGAGCTGTATCATTGAGAAATGAGGAGAGAGGAGGGATTAGAGGGTCCTTCCCTCTAATAAATAAAACACTGAGCAGGACACTTTGGAAATGATAAACCGGGCGGGGGGCGGGGCACTTTTAACTTCTAGGGAGAATCTAGATGTAATACTGAAATAATTGAGATATTAGAAAAAATTAGAATTTTATAAGAATGATGCTCCTAACTTCCTAAATGTTGCCTTCATCTATCAAAACAGCAAACTTAACGTTTTGAAGGTGGACCTCTGTACTAACATTGGGATAGATAACTAGATCTGTCTATGAAAACAAATATCCCGTAAGTGGGCACCATTATAATGAAGACTTTAAGGGATGATCAGGAGAGCTTGGAAAACCAATAGAGAAAGGAGTATTCCATACATATTCGAATGACTGGTCAACAATTTGAGGAAAGTCATTTTATATGCTATTATGTTCTATATCAAAACAAATTCTGTGTGGAAAAAATATTGAATATTAAATGGAAGTCTAAACAAAGAAAATATGATTAAATATTTATCAACATTGTAGAAGGGAGATTCCTTTTCTAACTTCGACGTGATAAAACATACCTCAAAGAAAAGTTAGGGCTTCTGTAGATAAACAAAATCATCAAAAGAGAAAGTTAAAACTGAAGACTGGAAAAATATTTTTAGCAGATATGATTTCTTTATTGGCTTATAAACATAAAAATTAATAACACTTCTTTTCCCATAAATAAATCAGCAATGGATGAATAAACAATTCATTAAAAAATAGAGATATTAAAAAAGAGGAAATCTTTTGACCTTTAAATAGTTGAAACAAATGTAAACTAAAATAATGAATCATTATTTTCCCATAAAAAATGTCACAGTGATTTCCAGTGCTGACAGAGATGTACTGGAGTTATACTGCAATTGTAATTTTTAGGCACTGGTAGGGACATTGAAAAATACATGTCAACAACCCACACATACACCTCCTTGCCAGCTCCCTGTTCCCACACAAATATCTTTTGCCCTATTAATCCCAGTTTTGTGAATGAAATTTAAAGAAATAATCTAAAGTATGCAACAAGCTGTATGCATGAGAATATTCACCTCATAACATTATTTGTTATGTAGAATTAAGGAAGAAACCAAAATGTCCAATTGAAAAATGGTTAGCCCTAGCCATTTTGGTTCAGTGGTTAGAGAGTTGGCCTGTGGAGTGACAAGTGACAGGATCAATTCCCGTCAAGGGGCATGTAAATCCATTGCAGGCTCGGTCTCGTCCCAGGTCAGGGAGTGGAAGGGAGGCAAATAATTGGTGTGTCTTACATTGATGTTTCTTTCTCTTACACTTATCTAAAAATGTCTTTAATTTTTGAAGATATTTTTACTAAATTTAGGCTTCAGAATTGACAGTTTGTTCCCGTCACATTAAAAGTGATTCTCTATTGCTTTCTGGTCTCCATGTTTTCTGATGAGGCTTCAGCTATCATTTGTATTTTTTCTGTATGCAATACTTCCTTTTTATCTATTTATTATTTTATTTTGTTATTAAACTTATTGGCGTGACATTGGTCAACATGATCATATCAGTTTCAGGTGTGGGTTTCTATGTTACAAGATCTGTATATTGCACCATGTGCCCACCATCCAAAGTCACATCTTCTCCTGTCACCTTATATTAGGACCCCCTACTCTCCCCATCCCCTTCCCTCTGGCAACCACCACACTGCTGTTTGTGTTCACGAATTTCAGTTTTATATCCCACATATGAGTGAAATCATGTGGTTCTTAGCTTTTTTCTGGCTGAATTATTTCACTTAGCATATTGTTCTCAAGATCCATCCACGTTGCTTCAAATGGAGCTATTTCATCCTTTCTTATGGTTGAGTAGTATTCCATTGTGTACATGTACCACATCTTCTTTATCCAGTCCTCTATCGCAAGATATTTGGTTGTGTCCATGTTTTGGCCATCATGATCATGCTGCAATGCACATAGGAGTGCATATATCTTTGCAAATATATGCTTTCAAGTTTTCCAGGTATATTCCCAGAAGAAATCATATGGTAGCTCTATTTTTAGTATTTTGAAGAATCGCCAGACTGTTTGCCATAGTGTGTACACCAGTCTGTATTCCCACCAGCAGTGAATGAGTGTCCCCTTTTTTTCCCACAACCTCTCCAACACTTGTTATTGCTCATCTTGTTGATAATGGCCACTCTAACAGGTGTGAGGTGTTATCTCATTGTAGTTTTGATTTGCATTTCCCTAATTGCTAGCGAGGTTGAACATTTTTTCATGTATCTATGGGCTGTTCGAATGCCTTCTTGGGAGAGGTGTATTTTCAGGTCCTCAGCCCACTTTTTCATTGAGTTGTTTGGTGTTGAATTTTATGAGTTCTTTATAGATTTTGGAAATTACATGTTTAGTCTTCCACATAGTTTCCCTTTTATTCTTCTGGGACTCTAACTACATATATGTTATATAGTTTAAGACTATCCTGAAGGTCACTGAGGGTCTATATTTATTCAGATATTTTTATCTTTGTTTTAGGGATTAGATAATTTCTATTGTTTTGTCTTCAAATTTTATGACTGTTCCTTTTGTCACCTATAACCTGTTAAATGCATCCAATATTTCAGATATTTCACTTATTTCAGATATTGCACTGTAAAGTTTCAAAATGTCCATTTAATTCTATTTAAAGTTTCATTTCTCTGCTAAGATTTACCATGTGTGTGTTTTTTCATTATGACCATCTTTATAAGAGATATTTATAATAGATACTTTCCGGTCTTTGTCTGCTAATTAGACCATCTGGATTATCTTTGAGTAATTTCTATTTACTACTTTTTCTCTTAATTAGGACTCACCTTTTCCTATTTTCTTTACATGTCTAATAATTGCTGAGGTTTATTGGAAATCATGGATAATTTAGGATATAGAACTTATGTTCTATTAGTTTCCTCTAAAGACTGTTTTTGTTCTAGCAAGTTGCATACTACTGGCCAGTCACCTTGCATTTAAAGAGTCTTGGATTTATGCTGGTTCTAATCCAGATTTACCCTTGTTCAAGGTTGAATTTCTTAATCTTGAAACATTGTTTTGCTCCTAATCATGGCCCTTTTGGGCTTTTAATGAAAAGCCTGGCTTGTTTATCAATCAGCACCTGAAATTTCTGCTCAGATCTTTCAACTTTCAAGCTATGACTATTTTAGTCTTCTCTGTAATTCAAAACCAGACAAAGGTTTGAGGGAAGTTTATATTCTGATGCGCTTTTTTCTAGATATTTTTTCTTGAATTTCCTGAAAGTCCAACAGCCCTAAAAATTGTTCTCTGGCATCTGGGGCCTATCAGATTGTAGCTTTTTGAGTGAATCACAGTTATCCTAAGACACACAGTCTAGGCAGTACCCTAAGGGGAAATGCCAAGTAAAAATGAATGTCACACAGTACATTTCCCTTCTTTTAAAGATTGAAACCCTCTGTATCTGCCTGATGTTTGTCACTCTCCATTGCTTCAAATAGTTATTTTTTTATTTTGTCTAGACTTTATAGTTATCTATCAGAGGGTTAGTCTTTTATAAGCAACTATGCCATTACTGAAACCAGAACCTCAATGGGATATTTTATTAAAATAATTACTTTCCTTCATGTATGAACTTGATGGGTGTCCACTGATATGGTTTGTAGACTATCTTGTTACAGCAGAACATGTTGATATGGAATAAGAAAAATATTCCTGGAAATTTTGAGAAAATATAAAGTCCCTTTCTAAAAACATGTTCATGACAACCTTAGCAATGGTTTCTTTTGTATAGGGTTCTAGTGCTAGTGTTACATACTCCAGAAAAGGCTCCAGAAAATCCCTAACTCAATGCTCAAAAGCCACACACTTTGAGAAACTGATACTCTCAGGCACTGGTACATCTCTCCTCTTACTGGGTCACTGGATTGGGAAAGAGCATGGAACCAAGTTTGGTCAAAAAGTCTCTTCCTCTGATATGATGACAAGGCTTCACAATGCCACTAGAGACTCAAGAGATGGGTGAGACTCTCTCTTGCTGTGAGAGTAAGAGCTCTGCTTAAGCACAGTTTATAATGGGAGAGGATGAGGTGAAATAGATAATCTTCTTGGATAAAGACTAGATTTTCCTCATTTGGTGTGCTTTAACAAAGCCTAAAATATCAAAATCTTGTCTTTTCTACTTTTTATCTTACAGGAACAGACACTTTTGATTTTATCACATTAAGGTATAATACATTTTCAGTGTTCTAAAGTCAATTCTTGAGAGAAAATATCGACTTGAGGATGAGTTTTAGAATCAGACTAACCTGAATTTTTATTTCAGCTATACCATGTATTAGCTGTGTGATGTTGGATATGATATTTAAGCTTTCTAAACTTCAGTTTCTGAATCTAAAACATCTATTAATAGTGAGCCTACTGGGAATGCTGCGAGGTTGGTAATGTGTCTAAAGTGCCTGGCAGAGTGTCTGACAGAGAATGCGCTCACTCAGCGGAGGGATGTTATCACCTCACAATTGTAGTGACAGTGTAATCATCATTATTTGTTAGCTAGTTGAGGAAAATAAGGTGCAAGGAATTTAAAAAATAAGTTATAGTTCCTTTGTGTATATGTACCACAATTTTTTTTTGTCCACTTGTCTGTTTCTTGGCCATAAAAAAGAATGAAATCTTAACCATTTGGAATCACATGGATAGACCTAGAGTGTATCATGCTAAATGAAATAAGTCAGACAGAGAAAGACAGTTACCATATGATTTCACTTATATGTGGAATCTAATAAACAAATGAACAGAATAGAAACAGACTCATAGATACAGAGAACAAACAGATAGCTGCCAGATGGGAGGGGAGTGAGGGAGGCTGGGTGAAAAAGGTGAAGGGGTTTAGAAGTACAAATTGAGATGTGAGGGCGATCTGGCTGCGACATCTGTCACCCCATTGATCGCCAGGGTTGATTCAGCTGATCGGGCTGACTAGGGGGGTGTCCTCCTCCTCCCTCACCAATCCATGTGCATCCCTCCCTAAGCTGCATGCTCCATAGTCAAAGAGGAGAGGACCCGTCTTCAGTCAAGGGTATACAAGTAGCTGTGCTCCCCTGCTAGAACCTCCAAACATGCTTTCAAGAAGTACGAATTGGTGGATACAAAATAGTCATGGTGCTGTAAAGTACAGCATATGGAATATAGTCATATTACTATTGTAATACTATGCATGGTGTCAGATGGGTATGAGCTTTATCAGGATGACTTAGGAAGTTATATAATGCCTAATCACTGAGTTGTACACCTGAAACTAATATAATATTGTATGTCAACTGTAATTGAAAAAAAAATTAAATAAAAAGAGTAAGATAGGATTTTTTTTTTCTTTTTTGTAATATACTACATTATTTCAGTATTTTGTTATAAAAACTAATTAAGCATTTTGGTCCTTCCTTGCCTGCCCATTTTTCTAACTTCATTTCTACATCGTTTTCATCACCAATTTAAAATTCTCACCCAGAGCTTTTTCAGTTTCTTAACTACACAGAACTCTTCACATCAACTGCATTCCCTGTGCTTTCGGCCTACCTTTTCACATAGCTGTCTTGAGGTCCTGGTTTAAATATCACTTATACAGAGAAGTCTCCCCCCATCATCCAATTTAGTAGCTAATCTTGAATCACTCTCATGGCACCAGCTAGTTTGTTTCTTTTCTAGCACTGTTCATAATTTTTTATTGTATGCTTGCTTGGTATTTAGTAGTTTTCTCCCCTCTCAGAAAACTAGAAGCCCTGCCCTGTGAAGGTAGTGAGCATGCCTGCTTTATTCTTCACTATATCTAGGGCTCTAGATAGCAATACCTATTTTGTGAATCCTATATAATAAAAGGCTAATATGCAAATCAACGGAACAGTGGAACGACTGGTTGCTATGACATGCACTGACCATCAGGGGGCAGACGCTCAACGCAGGAGCTGCCAATTGGTGGTCAGTGCGCTGCCACAGGGGGAGCACTGCTCAGCCAGAAGCCGGGCTCACAGCTGGTGAACACAGCAGCAGTGGCGGCAACCTCTCCTGCTTCTGCTGCAGGTGGGCAGTAAGGAGCAAGGGGTCCTGGACTTCAATAGCCCCAGACTGCAAGAGAGATGTTTGACTGTCGGCTTAGGCCTGATCCCCGGGGATCAGGCCTAAACCGGCAGGCAGACATCTCCTGAGGGCTCCCAGGCTGCGAGAGGGCACAGGCCAGGCTGAGGGGGACGCCCCCTACACCAGTGCACGAATCTTATGCACCAGGCCTCTAGTCTATATATATATATAAAAGGCTATTATACATATTGTTCCCTTGGTAGTTTGACTGGGAGACCAGGAGTTTGATAGCCTGCTATGATGTGCGCTGACCACCAGGGGCGACGCAGAACAAAAGAAGTCCCCGGCCGGCAGCTGGAAGCTGGGGAAGGAAGGCCCCTGCTGGCAGCTGGAAGACCCTGATTGGCCCTGATCGCCGGCCAGGCCTAGGGACCCTACCTGTGCACAAATATCATGCACCGGGCCTCTAGTAAATAAATAAAAAGAAGAATGTGACCTAAGAGGATGCAATGGGGTAAATAAAGCTAGCCTATAATTTGCTACAAGTAACTGGACATAATTAGTTCTGCTGTAGTACAGACATGAAAAGTGATTAGGCCATTGAACTTCTAGTGGTACAGAAATAATAAATAAACCATACTGTTATGTTTGTGTGTACCAATCAATAAGTGTGAGCATTTACTAATGGCTTAAAAATTCATACTGTGCTTTCTCTCCACCCCCTCCTCTTTTTTTTAGAATGGCCACATCTGTTGCTCAGTGGATCCACAGTGCCTTCAGGAACTGTGAAGTTAACTGTCTCACGGGAGATTGCTGTTCAAAGAACGTTCTTTCATTAAAAAGACCAAAAAATAAAAATAAAATAAAAAGGTTAAACCTTAAAGTGGATGATTTGCGGGCAGCTAGGTGCAGCTTTGTTAATAGCTGAGTGAACTTTCAATTATGAAATCTGTGGAGCTTGAGAAAAATCACATAAGGAAAATTCTTGGGGCAAAACTAGGCCAGAATTCTGTCTCTACTGTGTCTGACATCACCGTGTGGAAGAACGGGTGTGGAACACACACCATGACTTCATGACCCCTGGATACACAGCCTGGACCCTGCAGAGCTCTGAAAGCCTCTAGCTTCACTGGTGCAGAAAATTTTTCTCTAGATCAGAATCTTCATGAATCAGTTAGGGTCCTCACTGTCTAAAAGAAAACGCCAGGCAGTGAATGAATTATATTTTCAGAAGCAAAGCAGAGAAGCTATAACGTGTTATGTACAGTATACACTCTGAAAAGCAACCTGACACAAGTTATTGTAATGATAAAAATAATGCACAGGCATGGTTACTTAATATTTTCTAACAGGAAAAGTCATTCCTATTTCCTTGTTTTAATGCACTTCATATTATTTGGTTGAATTTGTTCAGTATAAGCTCGTTCTTGTGCAAAAGTAAATAAATATTTCTCTTACCTTATCACGTGTCCAAGTGTCTTATTTAACGTGTTCCTTTTTCCCACGGATTCGTTAGCATACAAATTGCTCTCTCGTTCTGCTGATGAAACTCCCACCATGCGATTTGCAAATTGAAAGGTGATTTTCACTGACTTATATGCCTGTGCCGGGGTGGGATGAATGCCTTTATTCTACCTCTCTAATCACCTTTTCTACCCTGCTCTGCCTCCTGGGGGCTGATCTGTCTAGATCAGTGGTTGGCAAACTGCGACTCGGCAAACTGCGGCTCGAGAGCCACATGCGGCTCTTTGGCCCCTTGAGTGTGGCTCTTCCACAAAATACCAACTTCTGCGCATGGGCCACGAAGTTTCAATCGCACACTGTACGTGCATACCCCCACGTGGTATTTTGTGGAAGAGCCACACTCAAGGGGCCAAAGAGCCGCGTGGCTTGCGAGCCGCAGTTTGCCAACCACGGGTCTAGACCATATGAATAGATTCTTTTGTCCTCTGGATTCTCGTTTGGTTTGACCAGTGAAGACCACTGGCAGGATATCAGAAGGAGGTCAAGTCTGGGTATTTACTCGGCAGGCTGTGTTCTGGCCAGGTCACTCTCATGAGTAGGTGTGTCCCCTTACTGAAGGCTGCACCCCCTGACAGGTGGCCCTCTGTTCAGCTGCCCTCTCTGGCGTCCCATCACTTCTATTTGCTTCTTGTGGCTTAGGGATAGGAACAACTCTGGCCGTTTTCGTCCTCAGGAGGTACCTGCTCTATTTCTTGTTGGTTTCTTATTTTCTGCCACATCTTCACAAATGGTCCCTTTGTTAAACCCTGGTAAGTTGGCATGCTTGAGTCTGCCATCTGCTTCCTGCCAGGACTCTAACTGATACACACAGGAGGGGAGGAGTGGAGAGAAGAGGGTTGGGAAGGTCTTCAAGCACTTCAATATAAAAATGTAAAGAATCCCAATGTGAAGAAGAATTATTATATTACATGTTAAATTGTTGATGTACTAGAATCTCAGGAAGAAAGAAGTAAACTGGCTGATACCCAATATTGCCCTATTCATGTATTGCTCTAGAGTGAAAGGAAATAAAAATATTACCAAATTAAATTTTAGTTGCATACAGACTTTTTCTTTTTAAAATATATTTTTATTGATTTCAGAGAGGAAGGGAGAGGGAGAGAGAGAAACATCGGCTGCCTCCTGCACGCCTCCTACTGGGGATGGAGCCCAACACTCAGGCATGTGCCCTGACCAGGAATCGAACCGTGACCTCCTATTTCATAGTTCAACACTCAACCACTGAGCCACACCAGATGGGAGAGACTTTTTCTTTAAAGAAAAAAATGAAAATGGATAGGATATGACAAACCCAAGCTATAGAAATGGTAAAGTGACGTTTAACTATCCCTTCACCATTGCTATGGAAACAATCTGACATGAGCTGAGCTGAAGGATAATTTATAAATGTCTTAATAGTTTGCCATGTATAATATTCATTGAATATGTGAATTCAAGTATCTCTCTATATTCCCTGAATTTATCATAAATGAATTTCTTCTTCAGCCTTTTTATATTTAAAATTTCAGCAGAGTGTAAGGTTTATTTTTATCACCTGTTATTTACTATGGTAAATAGCAATACTGTCCAAGAGGGTATTGATTTTGAAGTTTTTCCATGTGATTATTATTTTTGTATATAGGTTTGAAATTTCATATTAAATCTTCCTGAAAATTAATATATATGTTTGCATTTATGAGGGGAGTAAGAAATAGTACACACACATACTCGTGACCTACATCCATATACTTGTATATATTCATCATCTAGATATTATATGCCTTTTGAAAGAAGAAGCAAGGCTGAAATTGCATATTATCAATGCATTATAAATCTTTGTAGGGCTCTGAGCACTTTTGTGGTTTGCAGACCTTTATTTCTATAGACTGCTAAAAGAAAATAAACTCTCATAATATTGAGAAGAAAAGAGAAGGAAGAATATAAGATTATGTTCTTCCAAGGACCATTAAAGCAATAATGTGTTTAGATTGAATTTTTTTCCCTTCAAGGTTTATCCCATAAATAATAGATTCCCAGGAGAATTACTGTTTATCCCGGCAAGCAGTAATCAATTGCTTCTTAAAAACTTTGTTCCTTGAAAAAAGAGGTGGTTAGTACCCTATTTTTTACTCTGGAGGTAATTGGCAAAATGCCATGGTTGAATTATTCCAGTGTTATGGGAAAATGAGAGCTAAGAAGCATGAATTTAATTTGAGGGTACTTGGCTCTTTTAAGAGCAGTCTTGGTTAAAACAGTGTTTATTATATATTTTTTTTCTGAATAAAAAGTCACAAAAACGTTTAAGTGTGATCCTTTGGTAATTCATATATGGTAACCCATATCTTTCTTTCAAAATACTGCTATATTACTTCTTCCCTTTACCTTTTGTGCTGGTAAAGAAAATGATGGGTTTGTCTGATTACACTGCAATATCATGGAACTCCTTTCACCCTCCCAATAACTTGGTTAACTATAACCAAAGTTGAGATACCCTATAATTGCCTTTAAAAAATGAATGGGCCAGCCAGTGTTGCTCAGTGGTTGAGTGTCAGATGTCAAGGTTCCATTCCCAGTCAAGTCATATGCCTGGGTTGCAGGCTCAAGCCTCAGTAGGGGTCGTGCAGGAGGCAGCATATCAATGATTCTCTTTCATCATTGATGTTTCTATCTCTCTCTCTCTCCATCTCTCTGAAATCAATAATACATACATACATATATATATATTATTGACATATATATACATTATATATATTATTATTGATACACACACACATAATGAACAGTATATCACAGCTCTAAAACAGCAATCAATACTCTGAGTATTAGAGTAACAGAGGTTATTCAATTGAACAATGCTGAGGTTACGTGTACTGAATAAAAAATAAGCTTCCATTCACTAAGCATTACCTCAGCTATCAAAGTCAACATTGCTGCCTACTTAAGAATTCCTCTGAAGGTCAGTGGGTCCCACAAAACACCTCCAAGTCCTGGTCCTCTAGTGCTAAGCATTGATGAGAACAACTTTTTTTTCTTT
This sequence comes from Myotis yumanensis, assembly GCF_028538775.1. NCBI lineage: Eukaryota > Metazoa > Chordata > Mammalia > Chiroptera > Vespertilionidae > Myotis > Myotis yumanensis. The sequence continues at coordinate 169,328,756 of NW_027223754.1, forward strand.
TTTTTAAGCACACCTTATGTTGTTAAATGTTAACGTTTGTGGTACAATAGTAAACTGAGCTCTGAGAGATTCCTGCTGAAAGGATGCCGAAGGCAGTAAGTGAGCGCTATGCTCTGTATGCCCCGCATTCACTGTGGAGCCTGATGCTCCCCTTCGCAGTGGTTCTGTACAGTGAGGTTGGCTCATTGTGTGCTTACTGACCTTTCATTAACAATGCACTGTTTTCTGACCTAGAATTCAATATCTTCCATAAAGGACTTGTCACCTCCTTGCAGAGTAATTGCCCTTACTTAATAGACCTGCCAGTAGAAAGGCAGGAAGGCTTTGAACTGTAGTGGCCCTGGAACTGTAGCAAACTAAATTGTCCAAGAGTAGGACCATTTGGGGAGATTTCAATATGATAATCTGAGTTGCATTTCCCTGTGTACCTTGTACTGGCCAGGAAGCTGGGGCAGCTCTTCCAAACCTTCTGCCTTTGTACTAGGATCAAATTCTTATTCATAGAGACAGTTTGCATGACAGATTCTGAAATTCTCTTTTATTGTGAATGACAAATGACATAATATATTACTGTCACCACCAAAATATTGCATTTAAAACATGCTTTCCTATTTATCTCCAGTGTTAGTTGTTTTAAAATAACACTCTGGAATGAGAGTGATTATATGGTAGAAGTAGAGATGATGTCAAGTTAATTTTTGAGCAATTTTCTTACTTTTTCATAAAAACAGAACTCTAAATAGGGAAAATATGGAAAATAGAAATTTCTAAAGTATATAGAAGGAATCCAGGAATAACTCTATCAAGAGAAATGCATGGCCTTATGGAGAAAAATATCAAACCTCATTGAACAAGTATTTTTTGAGGACCTACTGTGCTAGGCTGCATATCTGGCGCTTCGGCCAGACGGGTCATGCTGTGCTGTCTGTTCCTAAAACACATAGATAGGAAGGTACTGACATCAGGCCAGGCCTTGAGATATGATCTCATGGCCCCTTCCCAGCATGCAGGCCTTCTTTCTCAGAAGGCCCGGAAGTCTCATTCCAACTTTGGGAGACAAAGGACTGGAAAAAGTATAAATAAAGAGAGTTTCCTCCATATTGGGGGCCCGGAATTTGAAAGACACATTTTTCTCTGGGCCTCCACAAAATTTAATAATAAAATGTAACTCTTGCAGTCAGCGCTGCAGTTCGGCCTCTGCTTTGGTAGGGTGCTGTAACTGTAGTCAGCTGGCCAGCTTAATAAAGGCTCTTAAATTTAAATTCTAAGTCAGTGGTCTATCTCGCTGAGTGAATGAGTCAACCCATAACACTACCATGTACCAGGCACTGTTGTAGGTACCATGTAAAGAGCTTACACAATGAACTGATTTCCTTGCAACAGTCAGTGCACTACAGCGCCAGAGCGTCCAGGTACTGCAGTGAATAAAGTATGAACAAAGCATAAGCACTTCTCATGGAGTTCATGTCCTGATGGGGGAAAGAAAGTTAAAAAATACACAGATGCCATGTCAGGTTGGGGGTAAATGTTATCAATAAAAATTAAGCTGGGTTATGAGAGTGACACAGACAGGGGTGACAGTTTAGATAGGATGGGCAGGAAGTCCTCTCTAAGATAAAGTGACATGAGAGCCAATACTTGAATGAAGTGAAGGCGTGAACCATCTGCATATCTGGAGGGAGAGATTTATACACAGAGGAAAGCGGTGTGTGAACAGGTTCAAGATAGGAGTATGGTTTTATGTGACTTGAGTGAAGTGAGCAAGCGACACAGAAGATGTGGTCAGAGGGGTGGCTGGCGAGCACATCACATAGGTATTTATTCCTAGGCCATGGTGAGAGACCCCTGTGTTTATCCTCAGTGATATGGGAGTCCTTAGAGATGATTGAGCATAGCTGTGGCATAATCTGATTGACAGTTAAAGGGAGCACTCTTGCCACTGTGTGGGGAATAGACAGGTGAGTCAGGGGAGGGATGGGAGGATGGTAAGTATGGAAATGGGAGGTAAATTTATACTGCAGAATTTTGGACAAGACACTAAGAATTTGGAATAGGATGGTAATAATGAGGGTAAAACTGAGAGTCAAAGGGACTTAATATTACAGAAGATCCAATTATGTGAAAAAATGAGTAGGAAGACTAAATATCATCAAAATGTCAATTATCTCCAGTAGTTCTAATAAGGAAAAAAAAAAGGTAATCTTAAACTATTATAAAAAAGCAGAGTATTTTGAAGAGTTATATTAGGGAGCAGGGGAGACGTATTCTACTATATATCAAGATGGTATAAAGCTATAGGAATTGATTCTTTGCTATAGGAATAAACAAGATAGATGACATACACACACACACACACACACACGCACATATACATATATATAGTATCTAATAAAGAGGGAATATGCTAATTGACCCTCATGACGCCCTCAAAGATGGCGGCACCCACAGCCACAAGATGGTGGCACCCAGTCCCCTCAGCCCCCCAGTCACTTAGGGGTGGCCTGAGGCGCAGGCAAGCCTCAGATGGTAACCAGGGCCTGCCGAGGCTTGTGCTGCCAGCAGTGGCAGCAGCAGAGATGTGATGGGGCATCGCCTTCCCCTGATTTCCAGGTCACCTCCCACCCCTGAGGGCTCTCGGACTCTGAGAGGAGGCAGGTCAGGCTGAGGGACCACCCCCTCCAGTGCATGAATTTCATGATTTCTGGTGCACGAAATTCATGCACTGGGGGAGGGGGGTGTCCCTCAGCCCAACCTGCACCCTCTCCAATCTGGGACCCCTTGGGGGATGACCAACTGCTGGTTTAGGCCCACAGGGATCGGGCCTAAACCAGCAGTCGGATATCCCTCTCACAATCCAGGACTGCGGGCTCCCAACCACTCGCCTGCCTGCCTGCCTGATTGCCCCTAACCACTTCTGCCTGCCAGCCTGATCACCCCCTAACCACTCCCCTGCCATCCTGATCACCCCCTAACTACTACCCTGCCAGCCTGATCACCCCCCTAACCACTCCCCTGCCAGCCTGTTCGATGCCTAACTGCTCCCCTGCCAGCACGGTCATCCTCAACTTTCCTCCCCTACAGGCCTGGTTCCCCCCAACTGCCCTCCCCTGTAGGCCTGGTTCCCCCCAACTGCCCTCCCCTGCAGGCCTGGTCCCCCCCAACTGCCCTCCCCTGCAGGCCTGGTCCCCCCAACTGCCCTCCCTTTCAGGCCTGGTCCCTTCCAACTGCCCTCCCCTGCTGGCCTGATCACCCACAACTGCTCTCCCCTGCTGGCCATCTTGTATCCACATGGGGGCGGCTATCTTTGACCACATGGGGGTGCCCATCTTGTGTGTTGGAGTGATGGTCAATTTGCATATTATCTCTTTATTAGATAGAATATATATTAACATTAAGACCTCAGAAATGATCCCATGCACTTATGGATTCATGAAATGTTTTGGTGATTACAGTGAAGAAGTGAGCCTATGGAAATGGTTATGGGAGAAAAAAACATAAAAATGTATAATTAGCCCAGCTGGTGTGTCTCAGTGCTTGAGCGTTGACCTATAAACCAGGAGGTAATGGTTCAATTCCTGGTCAGGATACATGCCCAGATTGTGGGCTCAATCCCCAGTGTGGGCTGTGCAGGAGGCAACTGATCAATGATTCTCTCTCATCATTGATGTGCCTCTCTCTCTCTCCCTCTCCCTTCCTCTCTGAAATCAATTAAATATATTTTTTAAATGTATAATTATTTCATACAAGTCAATTCTACATAGATAAAAGACCTAATTATGAAAAGCAAAATAAAGTTATGAAGAAATTTTAGGAGAATGCTTTTTTGTTTTAATCCTCACCCAAGGATATTTCTTAATTGATTTTAGAAAGAGGGAGGTAGAGAGACAGAAACATCAATGCCAGAGAGAAACATCAATTGGTTGTCTCAGATACACTCCCTGCCTGGGGATTGAACCTGCAACCTAGATATGTAACCTGACTGGGAATCAAAATCACAACCTTTTGGTGTAGGGGATGACGCTTCAACCAACTGAGTCACCTGGCCATGGCTAGAAGAATGCTTTTTGACCTCAAGATATTTTAAAATAGACTCAAAAAACATATATAATAAAATTATAGTTAAATTCTACTATATGAAATATATGAAAATACAGGCCAGAGACTAGAAAAGATATTATATATGGCATTGTATATCATCATTAAGGATTAGTTACCAGAATATATATTTAAAAACTCCTAAAAAAGAGACAAGAACCAAGTATCCAATAGAAAAATGATAAACACAAGTATTCCTCAAGAAAGAAAACCAAAAACAACTAATAGACATGAAAATTTGCTTGGGCTCTCTCAAGTAAGTTTATATTAAAACCATATGATAATATTGAAAAAAAATGACTGAATTAAAAAGTAGGATAACACCAATTGTGGGAGAGGATGTGAAGCCACAGGAACTTGCACACCAGTAGTGGGATTGTACATCACACACACTCCCAAACAACTGTGGAGTACAGTTTTGCAATATCCAAATTTGCAGCCCAAGTGTCCATCAGTAGATGAGGGAATAAAAAAGCTGAGATACATTTACACAATAGAATACTCCTCTGCCATAAAAAGGAAGAAAATGTTGCCCTCTGTGACAGCATGGATGGATCTGGAGAACATTATGTTAAGTGAAATAAGCCAGTCAGAGAAAGACAAGTACCATATGATTTCACTCTTATGTTGAATTTAATGAACAAACTGAACTACCAAGCAAAAGAGAGACAGGCTAACAGATAGAGAGCAGGCAGACAGCTCTGATGGTCAGGGGGAGGGAGTTGGGGGAGGGGACAGGGAGGGATTGAGCAAAAAGAAAAAAAGAGAACTCATGGACATGGACAACAGTGTGGTGATTATGGGGGGTGGAGGGGGGTGGAGATGCAAGAGCATATAAAGGGGATAAATGATGATGGAAAAAATTAAGTTAAATTAAATTTAAAAAAGAATTTGAGGATGCACACCCCTTGTGACCCAGCATGTACCCCTCAGTGTATGATGTAGAGATACGCTGTTCAATACAGTAGCCACCAGTGGCTATTTAAATTTAAAATAATTAAAATTGAATTGAAATTTAGTTCCTCAGTTACATGAACACCTTTCAAGGGCCCAATGGCTAGTGGCTATTATATTTGATAGTGCAATGACATTTTTTCATTGTAGAAATTCTATTGAATAACAATCTATCAAAATTCTCATACACATGTACAAAAAGACATATAAAAGATATATGCACAAAATCATTATTTTTCAAAACAAAATCCTAGAAAGCATTGAACTGTCAATCAATAGGATCACTGATAAACAAAAAGTGATATGTTTATATTTTGGAATACTCTAGCAGTGCTTCTCAACCTTCCTAATGCCTTGACCCTTTAATACAGTTCCTCGTGTTGTGGTGACCTCCAACCATAAAAGTATTTTTGTTGCTACTTCATAACTGTAATTTTGCTACTGTTATGGATCGTAATGTAAATATCTTATATGCAGGATGTATTTTCATTGTTCACGACCCACAGGTTGAGAACTGCTGCATGAAAATGAATACAAACTTCATACAACAACATGCATAAATCTCAAAAACAATCTCAGAGACCACAGCCGACAGGCCAGAAACAATGTTTAGGTTAAAAAAAAGTAAAGTGTATAAAATATAGGCATAACATAGTATTTATATAAAATATTGAAATGTGTAACATGAAGTATTCTGTAGGAATATACAGGGGCAGGCAAAAGTAGGTTTACAGTTGTGAGTACCTGAGTTTATTTTTATGTATTATTTATTTTTGCATTTCCTATTTTTCTATATGAACTCCTGTAAGTCTACTTTTGCCAACTCCCTGTATTTATTCAAGTATAAGTATTTTAAATGCATGGTAATGATAACTATCAAATTAGGAAGCGGTTGTCTCTGAGATGCGGAGGAGGGGTGCCAGATATCCAGGGTGCATAGTAGTGCTGGTCACATTTGTTTATCATTTTATTCTGTACATTTCAGGCATTTCAAAATAATGCTATTTATTGCTGACATTCTGGTAAGTGAACTTACAAAATAATTCATTGTGGGTTTTTTTTTTTTCACTTCTATTTCTATTCTCATGCTAAGCCAGTTAGGTTATCACATGTATATATGGAAGTCACAGGATTTGTGGAAGCAAGGCTTTCAAAAATTATACATTACAATGCCAGGTATAAAAGGTCTCCATTTCTAATTATTTAAATGAATACAGATCTACTTTTTTAAATGACAAATAGTAAAGAAAAAAATTATGATCTCACCACCTTTGCCACTATTTTTATTTTTCTTTGCTCATGCTTACATATTTTACATTGTTGCAGTCACACTATGGTTTTTATTTCTAACTTTTGCATAGCATTTTATTATAAACAATGTGTATATCTTTAAGTGTTCATAAAATTTTAAATGACTGGTAAATATTTCATTGATTTGTTAGAAATATAATTTATTTCCTTCTAAGTTTTTCACTGTTGTGGATGCTGCTGCAATCATACCATGTAAGTTATTTCCTTAGACAGTATTATCAAGAGTAGATTTAATGAAGCAAGTTATGAACAGGTCTAATGATGGGGTTTAGCTTGTTTTATTGCTTTTCTAAAGGCTGTGCCAATAAACAATGCCACTGGCAATGTATGGAATTATTTTTCAAACAACCTTGCCACCATTGCATATTATAAATATTTTATTGTTCAATAGTGTTTCCTTATTAGGTATAAAATGATATGCTACTGGTGATTTTAATTTCTTTAAATAACTGAGGTTAAACTTATGTAGGCATTGTCATTTTCTACTTATCTTCTTTGTTAATATATTTCTGTGCTTTGATGTTTTTCTTATAAGTCAGAATAAAAATATGTAATTGTTAGAAATCCTTTGACATTTTTGCCATATTAAATTATTTTAATAGTTTATTTCTTATCATTTTACCATAAATAATTGATATATCAATTATGGTTACTTTGATATATCATTAATGGTTACTTTGATATATCATTAATGGTTATTTTTTTAACCTCTTTATTTCTTTACAAGTCAGATTATTATATCTCCAAATAACTCCTTGTGCACATGCCAAAAATGAGAAACTTACCACCTCCAGAAACCATCCATTCCAGTTTTGGAATCCTCTAAGTTCTTCTGAACATCAGCTGAAATCTATTTACCATAAATTTCAACAATTTAGGTCATGTTCATTCTAGTTCTACTCATTGAACCCTTCTCTGAAACTTCCCTCCAAGTAGACGGCTAGAACCCTCTTCCTCCACCATGAAATTTCTCGAAGTCATTCAGTCTGTCCTCATGAAAGAGCTCAGATGCTCCCTTCCAGATGTTCTCTGGTCATTCATGTACCTGTGTATGTGTCAAGCCTGGAACCGAACTCCAAATCCCTTCAGCCAAAGCCACCCTGGGCTCAGGACCTGAGACTGCACCCTGGGACTCCTTTACTGGAGTTCTCTATCTTATTGAGAAGAAAAAAATTTTTCTCCCAATTCACCAAATGATCTCTTCTGATATATTTGAAATATGTAAAATGCTAAGTAAGAGAACATTTATATTCAAATTATATTCTCCCAAGTGTGTTTATGAAATCATTTTTCTAAGATCCTATTCAATGCTGTGTAGAATCGCATTCTGTTCGGTGATATATTACTATTCCTCAAGGAACTCAGTGGCATGTATTTTCTACTTCAAATTGAATTTTTCTAGTAATTGTGCTTTACGTGTGTAGTAAATACATTCCTCAGTACAGATCTACGTGCACCATTTCATCATCTCTAAATGATATTCCAAAGGAACGTGGCTTTGCCTTGCTGTGAATAAAACAGCTTGATTATATTTTAGTAATTTGAATTATTTTAACTGAGCAGCAAAGCCAATAGGAACAGAGTTGTACCACTTTGGTTACATCCTCACTCCCCATAGAACAGGACACAAGTCAAACACTTCATTGAGTGATGATTAACAATGAAGACAGTTATTGCACTGAGACATTTGGCATATGTGTTCTGAAGGCTACTTTGTTATTCCGTATGTGACTATGTTAGCCATCCCAGAGTTTTGTTTTACCTCCTTTTTTTAAAAAATGGAAAACTGCTTATACTTTAGCTTTTATCAAACATGAACTGTTTTATGTATTACTTTATGTATTTCTTTAATTATATTTTTAAAATGTACTCTCTTGCTATTAATCTTACTGCCTGATGTGATAACCCATCACATTGTCATTATTCTGATGAGGGGAAGACAACTACTTAAGCAGAATCTTTTTGAATGCTGTTTGAGCAAAAATCATAGGGATGGGGTTGAATATGGAAGCAATGAAGAGTGTGGAAGCCTCTTAGCTGGCTTCTTCTCCTTCTTCTTCTTCTCCCCCTCCTCCTCCCCCTCCCCCTCTTCCCCCTCCTCCTCCTCCTCCCCCTCCTCCTCCCCCTCTCCCTCCTCCCCCTCCTCCCCCTCCTCCCCCTCCTCCTCCCCCTCCTCCTCCCCCTCCTCCTCCTCCTCCTCCTCCTCCTCCTCCTCCTTCTTCTTCTTCTTCTTCTTCTTCTTGTTATTTTTATGTGCTTTATTTCCATAACATAGGATAGCTTTCCCCTATTCTTCTCCTAACAAACCACATTTGTCTGCAAACATTTATATCAAATGTTAAATCTGTTTTCTTATTTGAATTTCCAGTATTCTCCCCTCCTCCTGATTACCTTTCCCTTACATTAACTTGTCAACCCTACTGAACACACCTGAGAGCAGGGTTCATGTCTTACTGACTTCTTAACTTCTACATAGTGCAGTGGAAGGCTAGTGTAGAATACAATCTGTATTAATAATTATGTTCTAGATTTTAATTGAGGTATAATTGATAAAAATGTAAAATAAAGTGTGCATCGTGATGATTTGATGTATATTGTTACATCACTATCTCTATATATAAAACCCTAATATGCAAATAGACAGAACAGCGGAACAACCAAACAACCGGTCACTATAATATGTGCTGACCACCAGGGGGCATGTGGGGAAAATGGCAGGCATCAGCAGCAGGTGGCAGAGAGCGGAACATGGTGGGCATCGGCCAAGGAGAGATGGTGGAGCAGGTGAGTGGGGGCACCAGACCAAGGCAGTGCGCCAGTCGCTGTCATCAGTGTGAGCCTCTGGTGGTTTCTGAAAATTCTTTGGTCCCATGTGCCACGGTCCCGCTGGGCGCTCGCACCTGCTGCCGGCACCCACACCTGCTGCCGGCACCCACACCTGCTGCCGGCACCCACACCTGCTGCCAGCCCTGGAGCCACTGCTCGCACTGGTTGCCAGCCCTGATTGCCCCTGAGGGCTTCTCCACCTGCCCCTGCTCCTGAGGGGCAATCAGGCAGCAGCCGCAGCTTGCACCTGCTGATGGCGCTGGCCCTAATCACTCTGCACAGTCAGCTGGTGCCAGCCGGCTGGCAGTCAGTGTGTGGGAGTGGAGGCAGTGGGAGCAGGGCTGCTGGCAGACAGGGGACTAGAGCTGTGGTGGGAGGGGACGGGCGGGGGTGCAGAGGATGGGTCGAGACCCGCCCCTGTGCCTACCGCAGCCTCATGGTCCACAGTTCCTTTCAAGGTGCATGAATTTGTGCACTGGGCCCCTAGTATGTATGTGTGTGTGTGTATATATATATATATATATAGATAGATATATAGATATATAGATATATAGATATATAGATATATAGATATGGAGAGAGAGAACATTTAAGTTCTACTCTTTTAGCAAATTTCAGTTATGCCATACAGTGTTATTGTGGGGGCTTAAAAATAATTTCCTCCCATCTTCTAAGTTCTTTTAGCTGGGCTAATCAAATTAACAGAGACAGATTAAAATGAGAAAATGTCCAAATTTATTATATAAACACACATTTAGGATTGCCATAAAAAAATGAGACCGTCTTCACTGATACAGCACCTAGGGCATTGGAAACTAAAGAGAAAATAAACAAATGGGACTACATCAAAATAAAAAGCTTCTGCACCTAAAGAAACTATCAACAAAACAACAAGAAAGCCCACCACATGGGAGAACATATTTGCCAATGTTATCACGATAAGGGCTTAATCTCCAACATTTATAGGGAACTCATACAACTTAACAAAAGGAAGATAAATAATCCAATCAAAAAATGGGCAAAGGACCTAAATAGACACTTTTCAAAAGAGTACATTCAGAAAGCCAAGAGACATATGAAAACATGCTCAAAGTCACTAATCACCCGAGAGATGCAAATCAAAACAACAATGAGGTACCATCTCACACCTGTCAGAATGGCTATCATCAACAAATCAATAAAGGACAAGTGCTGGAGAGGATGTGGAGAAAAAGGAACATTCGTGCACTGCTGGTGGGAATGCAGACTGGTGCAGCCACTGTGGAAGACAGTATGGTGTTTCCTCAAAAAACTAAAAATGGAACTCCCATTTGACCCCTTGATCCCACTTCTAGGAATATAACCCAAGAAAACAGAAACACCAATCAGAAAGAATATATGCACCCCTATGCTCATAAAAGTGCAATTCACCATAGCTAAGATCTGGAAACAGCCTAAGTGGCCATCAGTAGATGAATGGATTAGAAAACTGTGGTACATCTACACAATGGAATACTATGCTGCCATAAAAAAGAAGGAACTCTTACCGTTTGCAACAGCATGGATGGAACTGGAGTGCATTATGCTAAGTGAAATAAGCCAGTCAATGAAGGAAAAATACCACATGATCTCACTCATTCATGGATAATAAAGACCATTATAAACTTATGAACAAAAATAGATACAGAGGCAGAGCTGCCTCAAACAAACTGTCAAACTACAGCGGGAAGGCTGGGGAGGGTTGGGGGGCAGGAGGGGTAAGAGATCAACTGAAGGACTTGTATGCATGCATATAAGCATACCCAATGGGCATAAGACACTGGGGGGTAGGGGAGGCCAGGGGATTGTCAAGGGCTGGGGAAAAAAGGAGACATATGTAATACTCTTTGTAATACTTTAAGCAATAAAACAATAAAAAAAATGAGACCGAGAAACATATTAGGAAGTTGAAGCTTATAAGCTATTCTGGCACTAAGGACTAGGGGTGGTTGTGGTTTGGAACTTCAAAGGGCAGGAAAGCAATTCACATGGAGATGGAAAGCAAATGATTGGCAGATCAATGTCTGCTGGGCTGTCTTTAACAATGGGACACAGAGAGGATTTGAAACAAATGGGCTTGCTTACTAGGTTTCTCCTTATCACACACTAGTTTACATTAACCCATAGTTAGCTATCAGGATATCTTCCTGCCTGAAGCAGGTCTTGTACCTAAATTCCTTTTAGGCAATTAGGGGGAAGGTCAAGGTGTTTTTTATTTTGTTTTGTTTTCCTGAGTCATTTGTTCCTTAATAACCAGCTTAAAATCAATACCCAAAAGGCATATTTTGGGGAAGAAATCTCTGCTTCCCCCCATAATGAACTGTAGTCACCACGTTAGATACTCAGATCTTATTCATCTTAGAGCTGAAAGTTTGTACCCATTTACAGACCTCCCTCTATTTCCGCCTACCCCAGCCCCTGGCAACCACTCTTCCCTCTCTGTTTCTGAGCTTGATTCCACATATAAGTGATACCATGCAGTGTTTGCCTTTCTCTGTCTGGCTCCCTTCACATAGCAAATGCCCTCAAGATCCACCCATGTTGTTGCAAACTAAGGATTTCCTTCTTCCCCGTGGCTGAATAGTGTTCTGATATAAACCACATCTTCTCTAGCCTTTCATTTGTTGATTGACACATAGATTGCCTCCATATTTTTCTATTGTGAATAATGCTGCAGTGAACATAGGGGTGTGAATATCTTTTTGAGATCCTGTTTTCATTTCCTTTGGATACATACTCAGAAGTGCGATTGCTGGATCACGTGATAGTTATAATATAGGAGATGTATAGTGGTCAAGGAGATTACATTTATTTACTTATTTATATTTGTACTAGAGGCCCGGTGCACAAAAATTTGTGCACTCGGGGGGGGGGGGGATCCCCTAGCCCGGCCTGTGCCCTCTCACAGTCTGGGACCCCTCGGGAGGTAACGACCTGCTGGCTTAGGCCTGCTCCTGGGTGGCAGAGGGCAGGCCCAATCCCTAAGTGCAGCCCCTGGTAAGGCTCAGAGCAGGGCCGATTGGGGAGTTGGGGCGCCACCACGTCATGCACAGAGCAGGGCGGATTGGGAGGTTGCAATGCCACCCTCAGTCACTTCCAGGGTAGACTGATTGGGGGGTTGGGGCACCGCCCCCTGTTACACTCAAGGCAGGGTCGATGGGGAGGTTGCGGCGCCACCCCCTGTCACGCACAGAGCAGGGCCCATCAGGGGGGTTGGGGCGCTGCCCCCTGTCACTCACAGAGCAGGGCCCATCAGAGGGTTGAGGAGCTCCCCCCTGTCACTCACAGAGTAGGGCCGATAGGGGAGCTGGGGCACCGCCTCCTGTCACACACAGAGCAGGGAAGATCAGGGGGTTGGGGCGCTGCACCCTGTCACACTCAGGGCAGGGCCAATGGGGAGGTTATGGCTCTACCCTGTCACACACAGAGCAAGGCCCATGGAGGGGGATTGGGGCACCACCCTCTATTACCCACAGAGCAGGGCCGATCAGGGGGATGGGGCACCGCCACTGTCACACTCAGGGCAGGGCCGATGGAGAGGTTATGGCTCTACCCTGTCACACACAGAGCAGGGCCCATGGGGGCAGGGGGTTGGGGCACCGCACCCTGTCACACACAGAGCAGCGCTGATCAGGGGGTTGGTGCGCTGCCCCCTGTCAAACACAGAGCCGCAGGGCAATCGGGGGATTGGGGAGCTTCCCCCTATCAGGCACAGAGCAGGGCTGATCAGGGGGTTTGGGCGCTGCCCCCTGTCACGCTGATCCCGGTGCCGGGAGGCCTCGCTGCTCCGCTGATCCCGGTGCTAGGAGGCATATTACCCTTTTACTATATAGAATAGAGGCCTGGTGCACAGGTAGGGGCCGGCTGGTTTGTCCTGAAGGGTGTCCTGGATCAGGGTGGGGGTCCCCACTGGGGTGCCTGGCCAGTCTGGGTGAGGGGCTGAGGGCTGTTTTCCCGCTGGCAGTTGACTAAAAGCTCCCAACCGCTCCTTGTTTTCTTTTTTTTTTATTCTGGGCCAACTTTAGCTCTGAGGCCTCGCTGCTGAAAACATGGATACAATGTTGCGGTCCGGGGATGACTGAAAGCCGGTTTTATTTAGCTTCTTATTTGCAACATAGTAGTAGTTGCTTAGAGTTGCAGTTGAGAGGCCGGCAAGTGAGGCGGGGAACGTTGGAGTCTGCAGTTCCTGGAGGAAGCAAGCCTCCCTGCTCGCTTCAGTGCATGGCTGCCGGCCGCCATCTTGGCTGACAGTTAATTTGCATAAGGATACGTTGATTAGCCAATGGGAAGGGTAGCGGTCGTACGCCAATTACCATGTTTCTCTTTTATTAGTGTAGACTAGAGGCCCGGTGCATGAAATTCAAGCACGGGGGGAGGGGTTTCACTCAGCCCAGCCTGCACCTTCTCCAATCTGGTACCCCTAGAGGGATGTCCGATTGCCCTTTTATGCCCGATCTCATTGGGCAATCGGACATCCCTCTCACAATCCAGGACTGCTGGCTCCCAACTGCTCACCTGCCTGCCTGGCTGATTGCCCCTAACCACTTCTGCCTGCCACCCTGATCACCCTGTAACCACTCCCCTGCCAGCCTGATCGATGCCTAACTGCTATCCTGCCAGCCTAATTGACCCTAACTGCCCTCCCCTGCAGGCCTGATCACTCACAACAGCCCCAACCCTGCTGGCCATCTTGTGGTGGCCATCTTTGACCACATAGGGGTGGCCATCTTGTGTGTTGGAGTCATGGTCAATTTGCATATTATTCTTTTATTAGATAGGACCAGAGGCCCAGTGAACAAAAATTTGTGCACTCGGGGGTCCCTCAGCCTGGCTTGTGCCCTCTCGCAGTCTGGGACTCTTCGGGGATAACCACCTGCTGGCTTAGGCCCGCTCCCCAGGGGGATTGGGCCTAAGCTGGCAGTCAGACATCCCTCTGGCAGCCCTGGAGCCCTCTGGGTATGCCCACTTGCCAGTGGGGAGCAGGCCTAAGCTGCAGTCGGACATCCTTAGCACTGCTGAGGAGGCGGGAGAGGCTCCCACCACCACCGCTGTACTGGCAGCCATCAGCCTGGCTTGTGGCTGAGCAGAGCTCCCCCTGTGGGAGCACACTGACCACCAGGGGGCAGCTCCTGCATTGAGCGTCTGCCCCCTGGTGGTCAGTGTGTGTCATAGTGACCAGTCATTCCCAGTCGTTCTGCTGTTAGGGCCAATTTGCATATTACCCTTTTATTATATAGGATAGAGGCCTGGTGCATGGTTGGGGGTTGGCTGGTTTGCCCTGAAAGGTGTTCCAGATCAGGGTGGAGGTCCCACTGGGGTTCCTGGCCAGCCTGGGTGAGGGGCTGAGGGATGTTTTCAGGCTGGCCACAGCCCCTTCAGGGTGGGGTTCCCCACTAGGGTACTTTTCCAGCCTGGGTGAGGGGCTGATGGCTGTTTGCAGGATGGCCAAGCCCCCCAGCGGGACCCTCACCCCATGAGGGTGTGGCCAGCCTGGGTGAGGGGCTGATGGCTGTTTGTAGGCTGGCCACAGCCCCTTCAAGTTAGGGGTCCCCTCTGGGGTGCCAGGCCAGCCTGGGTGAGGGGCTGAGGGCCATTTTCAGGCTGGCCACAGCCCCTTCAGGGTGGGGGGTTCTGCTGGGGTGCCTGGCCAGTCTGGGTGAGGGGCTGATGGCTGTTTCTAGGCTGGCTACATCTCCTTCAGTGTGGGGGTCCCCACTGGGGTACCTGGCCAGCATGAGTGAGGGGCTGAGGGCTGTTTTCAGGCTGGGCACAGCCCCTTCAGGGTGGAGGGTCCTGCTGGGGTGCCTGGCCAGTCTGGGTGAGGGGCTGATGGCTGTTTGCAGGCTGGCCACAGACCCTTCATGTTAGGGGTCCCCCCTGGGGTGCCTGGCCAGCCTGGGTGAGGGGCTGATGGCTGTTTCCAGGCTGGCTACATCTCCTTCAGTGTGGGGGTCCCCACTGGGGTACCTGGCCAGCCTGAGTGAGGGGCTGAGGGCCGTTTTCAGGCTGGCCACAGCCCCTCAGGGTGGGGGGTCCTGCTGGGGTGACTGGACAGCTTGGGTGAGGGGCTGATGGCTGTTTGCAGGCTGGCCACGGCCCCCAGCCACCGAAGCTCCCAGTGGAGGCTGGCTGGAAGCAGGTATCTGGGG
This sequence comes from Myotis yumanensis, assembly GCF_028538775.1. Classification (NCBI taxonomy): domain Eukaryota; kingdom Metazoa; phylum Chordata; class Mammalia; order Chiroptera; family Vespertilionidae; genus Myotis; species Myotis yumanensis. The sequence continues at coordinate 169,344,109 of NW_027223754.1, forward strand.
TTTATTTATATTCTATAATTGAAACTTTGTTGCCTTCAGTGGAGGTCTGAGCGGGCCAGGGCAGGCGGGAAGCTTGGCTTCCTCCATCTCCAGGGCAACCAAGTTCCCTGCTTGCTCCAGCTCTGTGGCTGCCGGCCGCCATCTTAGTTTGGTTAATTTGCATATAGTCACTCTGATTGGCTGGCGGGCATGGCTTGGGGCATAGCAAAGGTACAGTCAATTTGCATGTTTCTCTTTTATTAGATTAGATAAGTCACTGAGACTGTACAAATACTGAGGAGTTAATTAAGAAAATAAATAAAATCAAAGAAAGTTCACCATAGAAGCCATGGCACAGCTAATCCTCATACAATTTGTGATTTCCAAAACAAAACAAAGAAATTGAAGTTATTCTTAAGCTTTAAACCAACTCCCAAGGCTATAATGAGAAGGATGATCAACACAAGCAAAGAGTGACAACACCCATTTAAAGAAGGAGCTCTCCTGAGGTCTGGCCAGCTCAAGTGCCACGCTCAGGTGCTCTTTGGAGAGAAAGGGTAACATCTGCCTGGTCTTTTCTCTGTTGCCTTCTGGATGCTGCAGCTGTTGATCTGACTTCTTAACCAATCCCAATCATGGGAGAATCTGAGAAGATATTTTAAGAGTTTCATCCCAATTCCATGGGACATCACATCTAGTGACTGTTGTTCTTCATTTGGATCTAATTTGGGGATTATTTTCTCCTAAGTTATTCAAATGCCTGTCTTATACCTTAATTCCTGTGTCATTCTTTGTAGTATCTTCTCAGAGTCTTTACATTTGGAACCTTAAGTAATTGTTGGTTCAAATCTCCTCCCAAGGACTAGAATCTGAGACTACATAGAAAGCTGCCCAATGAACCCCAAATTGGACTATGCCATGAATGAGAAATAAAATTTAATTGTTACCCTACTGAAATTTTAATGTTGTTGGCTATAGCACTTAGCCCAACTAATGCCTACATTTTCCAGTGGAAATTGAATATGGCTTATGAGGAGGAAGGTAATCGGTAGACTGAAAATCAGGAAAACATTATGCTACGGAAAAACATTTGCAAAACATCTGTTGCCAGCAATAATTCAATAGGCAGACCATGTGCTTACTGAATTGTAGCCCTAGGGAAAGGGGTTAGAAAACAAGGTTAGTCGTCCAGCCTAACTAGTGTTGTCTGCTTTCGGCAGGTTTTATAAGAAAGAAATGACCTCAGGAAAGAGTTGGTCACTTTGCATGCAGAAATAAGAGGGAATAGGAAGAGTCTAAAAATGTGGACCATCAAAGGGTTGGATGTGTCTGTGCCTTCTAGATCCCAAATAGTATGTGATATGATTGAGAAAGGCTTTGAGTCACCAAAACCTTCTGTTGAATTAACTGATTAGCCACCATTACGTTAAGAAAAAAACAAATGGGGGAATGAGATAATAAAATCAAGCTGATTTGAAAGCAAAGTCTGGAAAGCATCTTTGGGTGTGGGGATAAGCACATGGTACTTACTGTAAGCGAATACATCTGTAGCTTTGTTCATGAGGAAATTGCAGGGCACATAAAACCATGAGGGTGGTCTCCGGGAGCCTGTAATTAAAGAGCGTTCAAATCATCTTTAGAATGGCAGTGGGTTGTCAAAGCTCTCCATCCCAAGGAAGGCAGCATAACACACTTCAGACGTGTCCCGGAGAACAGGAGCTATGGAAGAACCTCCCAAGGTATAGAGTCACAGCCACAGAGAATAATGGGCTAGCGCTCCTTCCAGAGAGTGGAGTCAGAAAACAGCATTTGTCCAGCTTGATTACCCCTGGTGGATATCGGCTCTGTCTCCCTTATTTACCCTTTCCAATTGGAACTATTTGTTATGGGGGATGTCAGGGACACATTCTAAGGTCACAGGTCACAGGACTATGACCAACTACCTCTGACATGTTGTAGAGGACATGAATTACCTGAGACCCTGGTCTCTGAACTGGACTTTGGAAGTGAGTATAATCTACATGTGGAAAAAAAGAGAGAAAATAAAAATTTATCAGAAAGAGCAGGCTATGGTAGACATGTTAACGTTCGCCAATATGCATATTCCTTTTTTTTTGGACACAGGAACTACATTTCCCAGTGTTCTTTGTAGGTTGGTATGACCTTCCAGCTGATGGAATGTGGGCAGAAATGAAGTGGTCTTCTTCTAAGCACAGCTCATACAACCTCCTGCAGTAGAGGGCTCTGAAACCCTAGAAGAAAGAAAACTACAGGCCACAGACCAAATCCGGTTTAGTGCTTATTTTTGTACACCCATAAATTAAAATGCTTTACATTTTTAAAGGTATTTTTAAAATAAAAAAAATAACATTTCACTACATTTTAAATGCTATAAAATGTAAATTGCAATATCAGAAATAAAGTTTTATTGGAACACATCCATGTTCACATTCATTGATATATTGTCTATATCTGTGTTTACTTTGCAATGGTGGAATTGAATAGTTGCAACAGACATGTGGTGCTCTCACTGTTGCCCCCTGCTGACTCATTATAGTGGTGCAGTTATAACTTGACAGCATTTTGATTGCTATGCATAACCCATTATTTGATTTTATTTTTCTACTATCAGTGCATATTCATCAAATCAAAACAAAAAAGGAATAGAAAAGTGGATTTTCAAAGTTGAATTTTTTCTGAGCAAGGAAAACTCTGCTCAGTCACTGTTATAAAATACAAACTGACTTTGGATATGAGCTTTTCCACAGAATTGATAATGTTCAGTAAATTCAAGCTAAAATTTTGAGGCAAAATAGAACTTATATGTGAAACATAAACTGGATAATATCATTTTTGTAGCTAACTTTTGAGCAAGCTGCTTTATATACTTCTGCATTGTAAATTTAAAACAAAACCCAAAATTTTCATTCCAACACAAATTTTCAGTGTTATATTTTCCTAGCTCAAACTACTGTTTCAAAAAAAATGTATCTCAATACAAGTACAAAAAGGTTTTCATATTTCAAAATCCATATAATTGTTCAATTGAGGAGCTTACTCCTAATATTCAATCAGAAGTGATCAATCTGCAATATGATGACAGGTTGAAAGGCAAGAGAAGAATCTAATAGAAACCTGAAAATGCTTTCCAAGAGATAAATACGCTCAATTAAAATCAGACACTCATGGATTGATATCGACATTGGCAGAACCTTATCCATGTGAAAAGATGAAATATGAAAAAAAAATCTCATAGCAGATCAGCATTTAATGATGACCACTTGCACTCATTTTGATGATAGAGGAACTAATTTAAACTTCAATTAAGCAAAAATGTATCCTCCTGACAAATTAGTTTAATTTGTCTCATTAGTAGACTTGTATTACACAGTTATTATACTGTGAATTCCATCAAAATATTGTTTGTTGAAATTTGTTTTCTCTCTTGTTATGAAAGTACCTAGATAATGTATTTGTTTTTGCTTCCTGACTGGCAAAGCCTAAAATATTGACGATTTGGCCTTTACAGAAGATGGTTTCAGACCCTGCTTCAGAGCTGGTGGGGCCCCAGGATTTACGGAGACCGGATTCCTAATCACTGTATGGAATGCTGACACTGAACACTCCGTTGGATCATTGGGTGAGAAATTAGCCTTTATGTGGTAAGCCACCAAGATGTGTCAGTTGTCTGTTAAAACAGCACATGTCACTTCCCATGACTAAAATAACCTTTTAATTATAGGATTAAAATTCATATTTAAGGAAACTTCAGAAACTACATTTTTGTAGGAAATGCTAAGTCATTTTTTAAAATATGTTATTTTTTCCCTTCTTATTGAATTTATTGGAGTGACACTGGTTAACAAAATTATACTGGTTTCAGGTGCACAATTCTACAACCCATCATCTGTACACCATATTGTGTGTTCACCCCTCCAAGTGAAGTCTTGGTCCATCACTATTTATTCCCCCCATACCTGCCTCCACCTTCCTTCATTCCCCTCTTCCAGACAATCCCCACACTGTTGTCCATGCCTGTAAGTTTTTTTTTCTCTCTTTTGCCCAATTCCCCTCTGACCCCCAACTAGGTCTCTTTTTAAAATGGCTACAGATGCTTTATCTTAGCAAAGTAAATCAGCATTGGGAATTCATCTTTAATTAATTCAGCCAACATTGTTTTAGGCACTGTGAGCAAGATATATGCAATGTTGACATGATGTTTTTCTCTGAATTGTGAATTCTCACATATTTATGAATTTAGCAATTTAATACATTTAAACCAATAAGTCATCAGAAATTACATGCAATCAATCGTTCAATGAAAGATTTTGCTTAGACATAGAAAGAATATGCATTTTTATTTCCTAAATGAGGAGTTTCTTTTCTGTTTGGAATGATTCTAAACTGTTCCTTGCTTGCAAACTAGAAAAGAATAAATTTTGAGAGCTGAATGGGACATTACTTTGAAATATCCCCAGAGAGAGCACTAGGCAAACTCCTGTAATAAAATGCAGCCATCAAATTGTCAATATTTGTCCCAATTGCATGAGGAACTAAGGAGAGCAAAGCACTGAGCAGAGAAATTTTTTTTCATTTGGCATTGTAAAGTGGACAGTTACCTGAGGTGATAAGCATTTCACTTTCTGATTCAGAGTAGAATCGGCAACACAGAATTAAATTATATAGGCATACCTCAATATTTCTTTTTAAAATCATGTATTTAAAAAATATTTTCTGGATATCTATAATAATAAAAGCATAATATGCTAATTAGCTCAGATGTCCTTCTGGACGTCCTTCCTTCCAGACAAAGCCACAGCTGGCAGGGGCCAAGGCCCTTGCACAGATTTTGTGCATCGGGCCTCTAGTGAATAATAACTGTGTATCCCAGAGCTCATCCTGACCATTCTAATTAATTTTCCCCAAATGTTGCTAAGCATGAGAATCCCTTAGGGCAAGTAAGCACTTTGTCAACTTTTCAGTTTTGTTTGTTTTTTTTAATAACATTTCAGTTTTTATGCCCATAAACTATGATGCTTTAAGCGTGGCGAGGGCCCAAGACTCTGCACTTTCACAAATTCACCTGGGAGGTTGAAATGGATGCTGGCTATTATGAATGGGCTTACTTGGCCTCCTTTCTGCTTTCAGAGACTCTCTTGCAGCTAGGATTCTGGTTGCAAATTAATTCCACTAATTACGATGCACTTGCATAAAATTTGGAAGGCAAAAGTATGGTGCTGCCATTTTTCTACCCTCTTTTGGCTGTTCTGATCTCAAGCATGGTTATGGGCATGGGTTTTCACAGGTAATGGTCCAGTACCCTCTATTCAGTTTTCTGTTTGTTGAACAGCAGCAGTTTCAGAGATAGCAGTGGTGTCCCTGTTTTCCCTCCCAGTAATGACCTATTGTTCTAGAACTGTTCTGGTGACCCAGTGAGGAAGCCCCCTTTTTTATATAACTTCCAACTATTTTGTAAGCATCTGACTTTGGCATCATGTCAGTTCCTGCTTAAGATACCCAGAGTGTTTTCTGTTTCTTGACTAATAAAGAATATGACACCAATGTTAACATTATCCAGCAGTGGGTTGTAGACCATCACCATCATTTGTAACTCTGAGAAACCTATTCTTTTCTCATCATAATTTATTATGAGAAGATTCATTAATAGCATCAAGATGCCATTGAATTTTTTTGAATGACACTTGAACAGCAAGTATTATTACTCAATGTAACCCTACTCCACCACTATCCCTCAGCAAATGCATGGGAGGCCAAGGATCATAATAAGCCCTTTACCAGTGCTTCTCCAGGTGGAGACCAGCCTTAGTCTGTGACCACAGTCCTTTCCTGGGAGGGCTGGAAATGTGGGAGATGGAGGAAGAGAACCATCAGAATATAAACTTCATAAGGGCAGACATTTTTTATTATTTCTTCAGTGCTGCAATCACAACATCTAAAACAGTGCCTGGCAGTCAGTTATCTATAATAATAAAAGCATAATATGCTAATTAGACCAGATGTCCTTCCGGACGACCTTCCGGATGAAGCCAGGGCTGTGAGGGAAGCCCAGGTCTCGGGTTCCAGAAGGAAGCCAGTGCTGGCAGCTGGGAGAAGGAAGGCCTACTCTTGCATGAATTTGGAGCATCAGGCCTCTAGTCATTATATAATGCATTTGATGAAGTCAGTGAGAATTCATTGAATAATGAATTTGTCTAACACAATCTAAAGGAGTTACTGATTCTTATCAAGGTAAAGCTTCCAGAGTCTTATCTTGCCTGAGAGCTAGAATGGCATAGTAGGGTTAAAAAAATAAATAAATATTCAGTGGTCTAGAAACAAGCATAGGACCTATGTAGTCCAGAATGTTGCTTACCAACTTACATGACTGAATTGCATGATTCTCATTCCTATGATTTGCTATCTGGTGGACTACTCTGTGATGCTGTGTTGTGCCTCAGAGGTTGCTCTGAGCTAATGTTTGTTCACTGCATGTCCCTAAGTTATGCCCCGAAACGTTTCTGCTACCTTCCATCAGAATGGCAAGCCTTGCCCCACACTATTTTTGATTCTCTTAGCCCCTTACAATTAAATGGATGTTAAGGTGGATGCTTTGTCTTGGTAACAAGAGCAAAATCTAAGTTATCAAAATCAGGACCCACATGTACACTCAAATTATCATTAGGTGACTTAAAATTGAGAGCCTAGAGCGCGGGTTAGCACACACACCCCTCCTTCCTAAGGTCAATATTGGCCCCAGAAATATTGTTAGGGCTGTCAGTTGATGGCAAACTTTGAGGTGTGAGAGCCGTGAGAAGTTAATTATACAAATTGAGGTAAGCTCTAAGAAGGGGAGCTCTATTTTATTTGTTTGTATGAGTCCCACTTGCTGATCCTTATCATCACACATGGATTCCCAAGGTTTGAGCAGAGGGAGCTCTGGGACAAGAATCTCCAAGAAATATTTTGTCTAATTCGATGACTTGTATCTTCTTGCTTGGGTTCCCTCACTTCCATTATCATTGCCACTATTCACTCTTTAAACTGTGATCCAACTTAAAAAAAATTACTGAAGCATTAGCATTCTGAAAACTTTCACACCGATTCTAAGATAGATAAAATTAAACTGAAGTAAAATATAAAACACATGAAAACTACCTCCCTGAGGATAAACCCCCTTCTAGCCATCACAAAGGCCGGCTGCCATCCCTCCTTGATTCTTTCCTATTTCCACAAGACAGATGCCATCCCTGTGCTCAGATTTGCTCATAAATTTCCCAGCCTTCTCTCAGGCAGAAATATCTTTCACTGTAGTGAATGTTGAAGTTGCTTTCCTACAACCCAATTAGTATAACTAAATCCCTTAGTCCACATCAGAACGAAAGACTAGATTTTGTTTTGACGACTCAGTTTCTGATCACTGCTTGAACCTTGTGCAGAGCCCACTGGTTTGGTAGAGCAAACCTTTGTTAGAACCCTCTCCTGCACCAGGCACCGCACTGTCATAAGCATACAATGGTGAGAGGTCCTCTCTTTCCCATCAAAACGCTGCCTGTGGTACCCGGGATGAGTCCCTGCACAACTGAAACGCTAGGCATGCTATAACTTCAACCGGAAACTGAATTGTCAAAGCAATCGCCAGCTTTGGCAGGCATTCCAAAAATAAAGGCTGCGATTCTTCTCATAGGACAGACCCTTGGGCACAGCAAATAGCCACTGGAGACACTGAAGAGGGTGCTTTCAGCGGGACCTGTGAGGCAGAACTGTTTTTCTGTATCAGATTCTCACCTATCCTGAAAGTGCTCCTTTAGTTGTAAAACACAAACAGGCAAGGGTTGAGGTATAGTTTCATAGTATTTTTACTTTTAATCTTTTAAACTTTAATTTGTTGTTTTACATTACATATAAAATTTTCTTTTGACATTTCAAATTTTGACAGTTTTATACTCATTAATACATTTTATATTTAAGATGAATAATCCAGGGTCAAAGTGGTTTTAGATAGTTTGTTTAAAGTTTTAAAAATCTCTTTGACTTCAAAAAAGTAACCTACGCATAGGTATGTAAAGTATTTGAAAGTTAACTTTTAATAACATAGAGGTTCCTTTGACTTTATTCTTTCTAAATCTAAAAGATCAGGAATGCACAACACAGTCCAGTCTGTTAATATTCAGTAAATATATTTTCTGTAGTGTTTAATATCTTTTCTTACTTCTACAATAAACATAAATGGTTTCATTAAAAACTTATTTAAAAACAATTATGATAAAATTTAACTTGGGGGCTACTAGTATGTGTTTCTTCTGGATTCCTCTAACCATGGAGCTATTTCACATATTTAACAAGGCAGAGGGTAAAGGGTTTTGTTACGAGTAATTGTGTGAGTTCATACAATCATTCAAGTGTTCTTTGAACTTTCACATTTGCCATTAGCAGTGACATAGTGTCACTGAAAGAAGAATCCTGGGAATTACTGAATCTTGTTCCCTCATTTTACTAATTCGACTCAGAGAACCCATATGCCGAAGGCCATACATTTTCTTAGTTGATGGCAAAAGTGGAATAAAACCCAAGATTTTACATTTCTGTTTTAGGACACTTTTATTGTAACACAATTGCTTCCTTAATTAGCTATAAAATAATAAAAGGTCACTTTTGAAATAAAAGTTGTAAGTTAAAAACTTTTTTTATTATACTCCAGATATTTAAATATATCTATGATAAATAATGATATAAAACCCCAGTTTTATAATTTAGGAAATTTAAGAAAATTTCACTTAAAGTTGGTATTTGACCTCAGTGATAAGCAAGGTAGCATGTAGTTTTAAGTCAAACTAGTAATCTAATCATATACTAGTGTAAATCTTTTCGATCAAGAAGTGTATTTTAAACATTCCTACTTGCAGTGCATTGTCTTGGTTTCCAGGGCAAACAGTTGGGGAGGTTGGAGAGGATTAAAGACACATAAATGGCATGGTCTTTATATTTAAATGAAAATTTCAATGTAATAGTGTGTGTGTGGGGGGGGGGGGGGTTGGGGGGACCCATGAACAAATAAAACAACTTTCAAAACTGATTTTTTAGGTCTTTAAAATTTTTATTTGCTAATATATAGTGAGAGAGGAAATCATCTTTATGTCTCTCTTTAACCCCAAATCTCATTCCCAGTGAAAATGTTATTCCTCTGTGTTAAAAACAGTTCCAGAATCTGACCACCTCTTACCATCTCAATTATATAAAAGAATCTCACTGTATTTTTGGACGTTTGAGTGCTTACAGTTTTTAAGCCTTAATCCTCCCTCTGTTCCTTCTGCCCCACATCTGGGAAACCTGATTTTAAAAAAGCCCCAGGTGCCCCCTCCTCTGGCACCAGTGCGAGATTCAGACCATGTGTGTGGGAACTCTCGATACAGCCCACTCCCTAATCACCATCTAACCCCCAAGCCAGTTTCCTTTCCTGCTTTCTCAAGCCACTTTTGGACCATCTTGGGTGGTCTACTCTGTTCTCTTCAAAAAGCCTCATTATATGGGTAATTAAGCTTTCCATGCCCTTTTGGTGTGTGTGTGTGTGTGTGTGTGTGTGTGTTCATCAGTCTTGACATCTGAAGCGAATTTTGATTGGAGCTGCACCCCATTTCTGTGGGGTGGCCACAGCACATTCCCATGCCAGTGTAAGGCACTATTAATACTTGCTCAGGTTATTTCCATGACCTTTAGCAATTTTGGTCTCTCACTTTCAGATCTTGCTCCACTTTTGTCTCCTTTCCACAGGGCAAACCTGGGTAATAACTTAAACATGTAAGTCATATCATGTCACTCCTACGTTCAGATTCCTCCAATGGCTTCACTCAAAAGAAGAGCCAAAGTCCTTACCATGGACAATTAAGAGTTTTGTGATCTTCCCTCTCCTATGACTTTTATGCCATCATTTCTTACCATTCTCCTTTATCGTTTCACTCTGGCTAGCCACAGTGGCCTTGTTCTTTTAACATGCTAAGCATGCTCGACCTCATTTTCACGTACTGTGCCCTCTGCTATTCCTCCAGATATCAGAGTGGCTAATTCCCTCATTTTCTTTACAGCTCTGTTCCTATATCATCTTATCACAGGGGCCTTCTCTGACCACCTATGTGACATTAGTAATGTCTTCACTCTCTAACATTTCTAATCTCTACTACCCTGCTTTATTCTTTCTTTCTGGATAGCATTGATCACCCCCAATATATAAATATATCATAATATTCATTATTGTGTGTTTTTTACTAGAAGCTAAGCTATTTGAGGTAGGGACTTTGACTTGTTCATTGCTATACCCTCATACTTATCACTGCCTGGCACACACACATGCACACACACAGAGTCAGAATTCATCATTTGAAGCAAAAGACCCAATAACTCATCAACACAGACAACAGCATGGTGATTATCAGAGGAATGGGGTGGGGGAGGTAGAAGAGGAGATAGAGGGGATAAATGGTGATAGGAGACTTACCTTGGTGAACACACAACACAATATACAAATGATGTGTTGTAGAATTGTACATCCGACACCTATATAATTCTGTTAACAATGTCTCCCCAATAAATTCAATAAAATTTTTTAAATAAAAAAGTTTTTAAAAAATACCCTGCTTGGGTAACTAAGCTAATTATTTAATCCCACTTTCTCTCTATAGACACACGGATATAAAATGAACAGCACTGATAGTCTTTTCTGATTCTTATTCCAAATCTCTATTTTCCCTGGACAAGCAGATAAGGTGTAACATGCAGAATTAAAGAGTTACACTAAATAGAAATTAGTTTTGTATCCCAGTCTTATACTGGACATAACTTTTGCTATCAAAGAATTTCAATTGGCCTGCATTTCTGCAGGGAATATAAGGCTATGTCTTAAACTGAGACCCATGGGCTTGGTTTGTATTCAGGTAGACGGGGGGAGGGGGATGTTGGAGTCGGCTGGGCCTACTTTACACCAGGCACTGTGGTGATTAAATAGAGTAATTATTCTGCCAGCCACTTTCTGACCCCCCCCCCCCCATGTTTTCTTTAGATGTCTGCCATGCAATTTTCACATGGAGGGGCTTGTAAGATGCTATTTGGGAAGCAGCTGCTTGTCTCAACTGCATTCTTTTTCTTCTCTTGAGCTGACTCAGCATGGCAGTCCTTTGAAGGCGGTGGGAGCTTTGTGTTTGCATCCCCTCCAAAGGCGTGCACACTCACCCAAGGCTCAGTGGAGAATGTGGAAATCAGGCTCCTCCTCAAGCGAGACGGTTTCTACGGTTTCTAGAGAAAGCTGCCTGCAGCGAGGATCTCCCAGGAAGTTCCACGGTCTTTACAGTTTGACCTTCAACATACTTCTTTTGTTAGGTCACAGTTTAAAAAACAGATCTCAAACTATTCTTAAATGCAAGGATTAAGCCTATGTGGTGCCCTAATAGGACCCATGGAGATATGATATTATTGTGTTTAACCTGTGGCAATTCTGGAACTGGAGGTGAAATAAAATCCTGGGTGTCTCTCACTCTGTATTTGAATTGGTGACTTTGAATTTATTTTTTTATATATTATTTTTGACTCTATTTGAACCTCTCTTTGTGACATTCAGCATCCTATGCTGTGTATATTTTTGCTTCTACCATTCTTATTACATTTATCACACTATCCCTTGTATTTTAGTTACTTTTATAGGCCGGTCCTCCCCAGAGTGCAAGTTGCTTGAAGGCAAGGAGGATTTTTTGTGTAATCTCCTTAACCTGGAGTCATATCCTTCACCAGAATTCAGAGGGGTCTGGTTGCAATTTACAACCTCGTTACCTAGTAAGTCAGCACCCAGGGTCTCTTAAGGTTTATATCTAGTTAGAAATAGTCTTTAAAAATATAAACACAATAAAAATCTTTAGCCACTGCCCAAATATCACAATAATTGATGTTAGGGCCAAAGAGGACCAGAGACCAGTAGCAGTAAGATTCCATACCCTATACTTGACCTTGATTCCGCCAGTATTCTCTAATTAATGGGGGACAGCCAAGTTCTCTATCATGAGAGGAGTGGTCTGTTATCACCATATTATTGGATTCATATAAATTTAGAATCATCATATGTTCCTGGTAGATTAATATTTAGTCCTTATGGAATGTCTCTCTCCATCTCTAATCATGTTTCTTTCCTCACAGTCTTATTTTGTCTGATGGTCATCCTATCACTGTTAATTGCATGTTTGTATTGTAGGTATTTTTCTTACCTTTTGTTTTTAGTCTTATGATTAATGCATGTTTCTAGAAATCAGCATATACTTGCTTTTTTGCTTTTTCCTTTTATACGTAGTGAGAAAACTTGACATATTACAGTATTATAAATAAAAATGATTATTAATAAAAGGACATATAGTTTCCCAGGCAATAAAAAGCTAAAGGAGTTCATCACTACCAAACCAGTATTACATAAAATGTTAAAGGGTATTAAGAAGAAGAAATAAAAGATAAAAAATATGAATGAATAATAAAATGGCAATAAATACATATTTATCAACAACTGAATCTAAAGATCAAAATAAATGAATAAGCAGAACAGAAACAGACTCATAGATACAGAGAACATTTTGAGGGCTGCTAGATGGGGGGGGGGGTGAGGGTTGGGGGACTTGGTGAAAAAAGGTGAAGGTATTAAGAAGTAAAAATTTTTCGTTACAGAATAGTCATGGGGATGTAAACTACAGCCTAGAGAATATAGTCAATAGTATCCTAATAACTATGTATGGTGCCATAACTATGTATGGGTATGAGATTTATCTGGATGATCACTTAGTAAGTTATATAATGTCTAATCACTGGGGTATACACCTGAAACTAATATAATGTTGTATGTCAACTGTAAGTGAAAAATAAAAATGATTGCTTTTCCCCACTTCTCTAGCAATGTTACACCTGAAAAATGTTAAATTCTGTTTCCCTTCCCCTCTCATTTTTTTGTGTTATTCTCATTCATAAAAGGTACCATATTCTATTGTCTTCTGACTTCTCTCAATTTACTGTATTAAAACAAACTATGGCTCTGGCTGTCTAAGTAATTTTCTCTTGTCTGTTTATAAGCAGTTTTAGAGTAATGTACCTATATGTGCTTTGCTATTTATTCTTACTAGAATTCATAGAAATTCTTGGTTAAGTGGCTTAATGTCTTTCATCAACTTTGAAAAATTCTTGTCTGTCATCTATTCAGATATTGGTTTGCCCCATTCTCTTACTCCTTTCCTACTGAAACTTTATAATATAACTAGAGGCCCAGTGCACAAAAATTTGTGCACTCGGTGGGGGGGGGGGGGGGTCCCTCATGCTGGCCTGTGCCCTCTTGCAGTCTGGGACCCCTCAGGGGATGACCACCTGCTGGCTTAGGCCCGCTCCCCGGGGGATTGGGCCTAAGATGGCAATCAGACATTCCTCTGGCAGCCTGGCAGCCTGGCAGCCCTCGGGGGATGTCCACTTGCCAGGGGAGAGCAGAGCTAAGCTGCAGTTGGACATCCTTAGTGCTGCTGAGAAGGCAGGAGAGGCTCCCACCACCACCACTGTACTGGCAGCCATCAGCCTGACTTGTGGCTGAGCAGAGCTCCTCCCATGTGAGAGCGCCCTGACCACCAGAGGGCAGCTCCTGCATTAAGCATCTGCCCCCTGGTGGTCAGTGTGTGTCACAGTGACCAGTCATTCCCAGTCCTTCTGCTGTTAGGGTCAGTTTGCATATTACCCTTTTACTATATAGGATAGAGGCTTGATGCATGGGTGGGGGCCAGCTGGTTTGCCCTGAAGGGTGTCCCGGATCAGGGTGGGGGTCCCACTTGGGTGCCTGGCCAGCCTGGATGAGGGGCTGATGGGTGTTTGCAGGCTGGTCACACCCCCTTCAGGGTGGGGGTCCCCACTGGGGTGCCTGGCCAGTCTGGGTGTGGGGCTGAGGGCCGTTTTCAGGCTGGCGGGTGACTGAAGCTCCCAACCTCTCCTTTTTTTCTTTTTCTTTTTTATTTTGGGATTTATTTACCTTCTATGGCTGTCACTGGAACTGAGAGCCGGCTTTAGCTCTGAGGCTCGGCTCCAGCTCTGAGACCTCAGCTGCTGAAAGCAGGTATCTGGGTTTGTTTGGCTTCTATAATTGAAACACTGTTGCAATTCCAGCTTTGAGGCCCGGCTGGCTGAAAGCAGGTTTCTGGGGTTTGTTTAGCTTCTATAATTGCAACATTGTTTCTTAGAATGCAGTTCAGAGGCTGGCAGTGGCAGGTGGGGAACCTTGGCTTCCTCCATCACTGGAGCAAGCAAGCCTCCTGTTCGCTTCAGCTGCCTGGCTGCCGGCCGCCATCTTGGTTGGCAGTTAATTTGCATAGTGCCCTGATTAGCCAATGAGAAGCATGTCAGAGGTATGGTTAATTACCATGTTTGTCTATTATTAGATAGGACTAGAGGCTCAGTGCATGGATTCATGCACCGGTGGGGTCCCTTGGCCTGGCCTACACCCTCTCCCAATCCGGGACCCCTCAGGGGATGTCAGACTGCCAGTTTCAGACCGATCTCCACAGGCCAGGTATAGGGACACCATCAGTGCTTGAATCTGTGCACCGGACCTCTAGTATGCATATAGTATCTTTGGTTAATCTCTTCCTGCCCTCCCCCCACCTTCTCTCTGAGATTCATCAGTCTGTTCCATGTTTCCATGCCTGTTCATTAAACATTTGCCCCCTGGTGGTCAGTGTGTGTCATAGCTACCAGTTGAATGGTTGAACGGTCGCTTAGGATTTTATAAATATAGATGTTCTTCTTTAACCAGTTTGGTGCCTTTAACCTAAATTCCATTTTGAGTGATTCTAATATTGCTGCTTTTGATTTTGTTGCATTTGACTGGAATTTTTTGATCCAACTGTCTCTTATTTTATAAAATATATTCATTGTTACTTTATTTTTGTATGTTACTTATCCTATGGAAGATAAGCCTAATATGCTAAGTGTCCAGTCGACCAGTCGGCTGTTCAATGAATCTATACTAATAAAAGGGCAATATGCTAATTAGACCGGACATCTTCTGGATGTCCTTCTTGACAAAGCAACTGTGGTGGGGTGGAGGCAGAGGTGGTTAGGGGGTGATCAGGCCAGCAGGGGAGAGTGGTTAGGGGCAATCAGTCAGGCAGGCAGGTGAGTGGTTAAGAGCCAGCAGTCCTGGATTGTGAGAGGGATGTCCAACTGCTAGTTTAGGAATTGGGCCTAAACTGGCAGTCAGACATCCCTTGAGGGGTCCCAGATTGGGGAGGGTCTAGGCCAGGCGAGGGATCCCCCCTCCCTGTGCAGGAATTTTGTGCACCAGGCCTCTAATAAACTACATAAAGTCTTTTTTTTGTTTTTGTTTTTTTAACACAATCTGACAGTTTTTAAAACTTTCACTTACATGTAGATACCTGATTTTACTTTTTCCTTTTAACTTTATTGGTTATTTGATCTCACAATTTGTTTTTTTCTTCTTTAAATTTATTGTTATTTTACATAGTTTGTGATTCATTCTCTTTCTCTCCTTGCTTATTTGGAAGTTCCATTGTACTTCTAGGAATGTAACATTGGCACTGATCTTCCCCTAGTGATCCAAGTCTTATCTATACTTGCTGGCTGGTGTCCTAGCATTAGGCTCAATGCCATTAACTAAGTGCTTGTCTAGACCACAGGAGAAGAAGCACTTTCAGTGTTTTCTTTGGGACCCCAGCAGACCTCGTGGTGTCACTTACACACACCTGCCAGTGGGACCCAGCAGCTGCTTGAATTGGAGAGCTAAACAGCTTGGCGTTGCTCAGGAGAGGAAGGATGCATTTCAGATGGCCATGTCTCCATAATCCCCCCTCAAGTGGCTCAGACGCTGTCCATTTAATCCTCCTACACCACATTTTCAAAGAATGTATTTATTTTCCACTAGGTCTGCATTAGGGGGCATAACCCGTGTAACACGACATAGTGGCACACACCTGTCTTTGGAGCTGAGCTGAGGCACTGGTTCATATTATTCTTTCAGGATGCACTCCCCAGGTACAATTTAAGGTCTACTCATCCCTCTGGAAATGTCTCTACTCCAGGAACTACTAAAATAGAGTATTAGAAAGGCCTTTTTGTGTGATCTCTGCATAGGAACTACCAAACAGTTCTAAAGAATTGCCATCCCAAAGTATCCTATGGTTCCCTCAAGACAAGTGACAATGTTAATTATTATAACAAGAACAATTACAATAATGTTGGTTACCGATTATTGATTGTTCACTTTGCAATGCCAGTCAGAGTAAATAAAATATCTTTAATCTTCACAACTTTACACAGAAGTGTAATTATCCCCTTATTACAGATGAGGAAACTAGGGCTTTAGGGAGCTTAAATAATTTCCTTGAATCCATTCAGCTTTTCAGTAAAAGAGCCTGGGTATAGAGGACCTTGGTCTGCCTGTGCTTCTAGCAGTGATGGCGAACCTTTTGAGCTCGGTGTGTCAGCATTTTGAAAAACCCTACCTTAACTCTGGTGCTGTGTCACATATAGAAATTTTTTGATATTTGCAACCATAGTAAAACAAAGACTTATATTTTTGATGTTTATTTTATATATTTAAATGCCATTTAACAAAGGAAAATCAACCAAAAAAATGAGTTCTCGTGTCACCTCCGACACGCGTGTCATAGGTTCGCCATCACTGTTTTAGGGCTTGCATGGGGCCTCCTTAGGTTGTGGAGGATTGAAGTCATGTACATCCAGCCCCACCCATGTTTCCACCTGAGCCATGCAGCCCGGGAGCCTCAGTGAGGATGGGCAGTAGGTGAGAACTGGAATTGGAATTTCTCACCTTCTCTGTTTGGGCTTGGTTCTTCCAACACTTCCTGCATCTCCTGGCTGTGGCATGGGTGTGGCATGCCCAAGTTCTTTTCCTCCTCTCCTGTTCCCATTTTTCTTCTTCTCTCTGCTTCCTAGCTCCTATTCTGAGCACTGTTCTTAATGGGAACTGTTAAGCATTACATGATCACCAACAAAACTAAAGCTACAGGAGACTTTAGAGGTAAGATATGTGAGCAAATTTCTTTATTGGACAGAAGTTGGGGCAGTAAACAAGTCTTACAGAGGTTATGTGTCTTACTGGAGGGGAAACCCCTGACATATAGCTCTGTTTCCCCCCACAACATGATACCTCTTAAAACTAAATGGGGTATTGCAACAGCATGGATGGAACTGGAGAGCATTATGCTAAGTGAAATAAGCCAGTCAATGAAGGAAAAACACCACATGATCTCACTCATTCATGGATAATAAAGACCATTACAAACTTTTGAACAATACTAGATACAGAGGCAGAGCTGCCTCAAACTGATTGTCAAACTGCAGTGGGAAGGCCAGGGAGGGTTGGGGGACAGGAGGGAGGGGAGTAAGAGATCAACCGAAGGACTTGTATGCATCTATATAAGCATAACTAATGGACATAAGACACTGGGGGGTAAGGGAGGGCAGGGGTTTGTCAAGGGTGGGGGGGATAAAAAGGACACTTATGTGATACCCTTTGTAATACTTTTAGCAAAAAAAACAACAACAACAAAAAAAAAAACTAAATGGGGTAACTCATATGGTTTAAGAGATGCTTTCTCCCTCAAGGGTACTTAAGGAAAATCCTGGAAGATGTAATGCCTGACAAACAATAGGCTGAGAAGTCTGCCTGAAGGGTCCCATGCCTCACTCCCCCTCCCACTGTTAAAAAAGATTATCCTCTGTCTTGAGGAAAGAAAACTCATATTCTGGCATTCGTCCCGACAGATGAAGGTTAAGGCGTAATAATTAAATGTGGTATCTTCATGCCTACTAAGGACTGTGGCTGGACATCAGTTGATATCATTATGTTTTCATCTTTATTCATTTATGCTTTGAAATTTCAATGTCGGATGAGCAAACCTCTTTATCAGACTGAATTCCTATGGCTGGACATCAGTTGATATTATTATGTTTTCATCTTTAACTAACAATTTATGCTTTGAAATTTAAATGTAGTAAGAACTAAAGTGAATATTTCCTGGAGGCCTTTCCTGGCATGTGTTTTTAAGCAGACTCATATTTAAGCACCAAAGTTGGACAGGAAAATAAAATTACTGCTCTGGACTCAAGCCCTAAAATAAATAAGGGTAGGTTCAAAGAACATCTATTATGCCTCATCTTTTCTTCCTTTTTTCTTACTCTCTTCCTGCATCCGTCAGAAGCATCCATCACAAGTATCTTCTGCAGCCAGGCATGTGGACACTCCTGAGGTAGGAGCAAGGCCACTCTCCTCAGCTTGGCATGAGAGCAGAGGCACCACAAACCATCTCAATGTCGTGCACCCAGTCAAAGGAAAAACGATAACATTTCAGTTAGGATTTTTAGTTGCAAGCAACAGAAATCAACTTTAGCTGACTTAAAGTTAAAAAGTAATTGGAAGGATTTGGGGAGCTCACAGAATCCTTGGAAAAAAGCAGAGAACCAGCCAGAATTAAGAAGCCTTGGTAGCAAGAAACACAGCCTGGTCCTGCCATAGGTCTGTCCAGTTAGAGCTTCTGTGCTGTCACCACCACTGCTGACACTCCATACAGCCATCAGGAGACTCCCACCCTTCCTTCTGGAAATAGGACACCCATTATCCCTGTCTTTTTGCCCAGTTCTCTCATGATTTAAAGTCCAAGGTGAAAGCATCTGATTATTCAAGTCACATGCTTGTTGCTGGGGTGTGAGAAGAGATAATATTTGACTCTTCCATTTCTCCAGGGGAAGACCCTGTACTTTTTCACAGTAGGGGAGTCCTCATAATCAGATGGGTGTTCAAATAGTTGAATCAAATATTAGATAGTCAAGGAATTGTGAAAAGTAAAAAATATCCCAGTCCAGAATTATTCTGACCTAATTTCTTTTTTTTCATTTAAATATGTTTTTTATTGATTTCAGAGAGAGGAAGGGAGAGGGAGGGGGAAAGGGAGAGGGAGATAAAAAAATCAATGAGAGAGAAACATAGACCAGCTGCCTCCTGCAGGTCCCCTACTGGGGATCGAGCCCACAACCCAGGCATGTGCCCTGTCTGGGAATCAAACCATGACCTCCTGGTTCATAGGTCGATGCTCAACTACTGAGTCACACTGGCTCGGCCCTAATTTCACATTATACTGATAAATCCATCAGACCTTCTACACTTGTAGATTAACTGGATATATGATGACATTCTGATTTGCCTATGAGCCTTGGTCAAAGGTGTGGGCAAGTGCCCTTTCTAAGGGAAATACACATATGGGACCAGTGATGGCGAACCTATGACACGCGTGTCAGAGGTGACACGTGAACTCATTTTTTTTTGGTTGATTTTTCTTTGTTAAATGGCATTTAAACATATAAAATAAACATCAAAAATATAAGTCTTTGTTTTACTATGGTTGCAAATATCAAATTAGGGTTTTTCAAAATGCTGACACGCCAAGCTCAAAAGGTTCGCCATCACTGTATGGGACACAGCCTCAATAGCTAGAGTACTTCATTCTTAAAGTAATTCTGTGCCAAAATGGCCTTAAAATGTAGAGGGGGAAGAAAGTATTTGTATCCCCAGCATTAAACATCATGCCTATATCACACTGCCCAATAAATGTTTGCTGAGTGCATACTTCTAAGAGCTATGTTTTGTCATTTAGTGCTATACCGGGCAGTAGAAAAAAGCAATCCATATGCATTACATAATTTAATTGCCATTATAGTATTCTTTACAAATGAGGCAACAGGTGTAATGAGGGTGCGTAACTTGTTCAGTGCTGCAGAGCTAATAAGTGGGGCATCACCCGAACCCGGGCCATCTAAAGTGAGCCAGGAAACAGGAGACGCCCTCAAACGTGTGCCCGCTCTGTGCTCCCAATAAAAGGCTGCTGCCACTTTTACTTCAGCTGAAAATCTTTGAACTAAGTTTTATCATCATCATCAATATAAATATATCCTGGAATACAAACAGAGAAAAAGCTGCACGTTGTGTCTTTTCTTCTCCAGCTATGCCTATTGTCTTGAACAGTCCACCAGACCTTTATTTTTCCCTCTTGGTGAGGAAGAAAGAGTTTTGAGGGGAACAGATATTATCCCCGACAGGAGGGACAGACAAGGACTTTGGGGCATGGTCAGGGTCTATGATTTTCAGGAGCTGGAGGAAATAGGTCACATTTCCTACTTACACTTCATTTGCAAAGATAGGATTTCTACAGACATAAGCCAGTTCCTAGACAGAAACTTCGAAGAAAAAAAAAACTATGAATCCTAGAGAGCTTTAGAAAAAAAAAAAGACAGAAAACAAAGTTGACAGTTGCTAATTGGTTAATTAGTGCTTAACTAAAATGACTCTAAATTCGAGCACTCCCAGCTGAACAGTGGGAAAAGTAAGCAGGAAACAGATTTAATGCACTTGAAGTGGAGTGCACGTGGCTGTTCATCAGAGGAGCAGCTGGCCTGCGTGTTCCTGCCCGCCCTCTGTGAGGTAGTGCTTTCCTGAAGTAACATGTGAAATGCATATAACACAGGGGACGTTCATTCAATATTAGTTGACGCCCCTCCTCCAACCCAGCTCCATTCCTTGTCTGCAAGGAGAGAGTCTGAGGCTCCTCTGTCCGTCCCTTATCAGCAGAGAGAATGCACTTGAGCATTCATTTATTCAGCAGAATTTCCCAGGTGTCTGCTAAATGTCAGGCACCAGGATTACTTAACCTCCGTGATGTGTGCCCTGAAGATAAAGGGGACAACCACCCAGGGTCTAAAGAGGCCGAAGGAATGAGGTCCAGAACTAGAAATAGTCTTCCTTTTCTTCTTTCTTCCTCCTTCCTCGGGCACAGTTGGGCAGGAACCAAAGAATAGGGTGTAGTCTTGGCAGTGTCCACGTAAGTACACTTGCCTCCAGCCCAGACTGAGACCTGAGCTTTATGAAAGCTTGTGTTCCATCCAGTGTTCCTTTCTATGGAGCAGGCATGTGGTCGGCCCCTTTAAATTGCCTCGTTGCCCAGGGAAGCTCTTGGCAACCTGCTCTGAGCCAGCCCCTCCGGTATCCTTAAAATAGGCCAGCAAAGGCTGTCTGAGATAGCAGAGGCTCTTGTTTAAATGTCAGTAAAGGATGATGGGGTCGCATAGTTACCGCTGTACCCTTAAATGTCTGTGTGGCTTTATAGTTAAGCAATTGTTCTTTTTCAGGCACGGAGCTTTGGCTGGTCTTTATATCATAAATATAGAGGCATGTAAGAGCTGACTCAGGTTTGTGGGCAGCTGAAAACTATTTCTTAATAATGGTAGCTAACAATAATTAAGTACTTACATGTTAAACACATTTCATACATGATTGCTGGGAGGCGTTATTAGCCTACTTCATGGAGATCTTGATGCTATGGCACTCCAGGAGGGGGAGGGGGCTTGGAATTTAGTTCAGACCCTAAGAGCTTAAATATTTCAGTTCGAACAGAACACTTCACACCAGGATCTCAGATATGTATTCCATTTCAGGCAGTGCTTCCTGCTGTGTCACCCAAGGCAAGTTATTGAGCCCCTTGGCCAATGGCTCATAAAGTGAAGAGGTTAAACTAGGTACATTCTAAGATCCTTTCCATCCGTCTAATTCAACCCGGGGAATCATGCCTTGGAAGAGAGTGATGGCCGTGAAGAGTTTAACACCAAGAAAATATACAAAAGGAAAAAGAGAAGCTGATTTTAATGGCACCTAGACTGAAGCAGAATTAGGTTTCTTTTCTTTTCTTTTTTCCTTCAAAAATGTTTCCTAATTCCCCACAGGTATTCTTTGTACCTGGTTAGGTAGGAACTTCAGAAGTGAAACTCAAGTCCTTTTTTTTGAATCTAAAATGAAGTCCTAATGAGAGAATGTTCTCTTTATATAAGGATGAGAGTTGGGCGGGGGATGGTTTTCCCCTACCCCATTTGCAGCGAGCTTTGGGAAAATGGCAATTTAGATAAGGTTTGTCAGCCTTCCCACAAGGGCTAGAATTCAAACCTTCAGGAAGTTGGAAATGAGCATTGTCCTCTCAACCGGAGCGTAGGATCAAGTTCAATTTTCTGCTTTATCCCGAATTTTTGTGCAATCATTGAAAAAAAAAATCTTTAAAGTGATTCTTGCAAATTTCTCTGCCTACAAATGGAGAAAAAGAAAATATTTCATGCCTCACCAGAGGACTGTGAGAACTCATTTTTGTTTGTAAATGTTAATCAAATGATAGGCATGGATACCTGCAAAGTATGGTTTCTCTCTAATTTAAAATTAGCCAGGTTATTGACTGAGGGCTGAGTAATTATTACAGCTGGAGTTGGGGCTGTAATTTGGTGCCCCTCTTTCTCTTTGCATTAATTTGGAGCTGGGTGGGAGCTCTAGGGCTCTCTGTAGAGATAGTGCCTATAAGGATTTATTTAAATTCTGATCACACTTTCTAATTGTGTAAATATTCAATCACTTCAATTGCTGACTTGATTCTTAAGCTGTTGAGAACATTTTCTATACATAGCATTTGGCTAAGTTTCCTGGCTCCTGTGCATTAAATGTTATGAGAAAATATGTGTTGCAGGGAAAAAAGAATCAAGCTGAGTGCTTTTTAATAATTCATCATTCCTCCTAGGTAAAAATAAATAAATAAATAAATAAAAACCTAGCACTTACACTTAGAAGCACTAACCATGCACCCAACAATGTGGGAATTGCTTTTGTTCACTTCAAGAGCTGGGTGTGTCCTGAGCCCCCACCCCATTTCTTTGGGCATGCCAATGGCTGCCAGCAGCAGGTGAGGTAACTGCTTCATCTCCTTGGCCCATCCAAGACAGGAAGTAGACACCTGGGTCGACTAAATTCACGGTGGTCACTGTGAGATGGGCACACCTTTCCATGCGCAATCCCCAAGAGAAAAGTGCCAGGTGTTAGCAAGCTGTACTTATTTGTCATCATTATATACTGTTATATTTTACCTCCTTCCAAACTTTCCAACTTCCATCTCCTAAACTCTCCCCATGCTCATTGTGCGGCGGCTGCAATGGCTTCCTTGCTGTTCTCTCATACAGCATAAAGCAAACATCACCCACTCCCACTCCCACTCCCACTCCTGGAGCCAAGGCTGCTGATGTTCCAAATGCTGACTAAAGTGCTCCCAACTTCCTGCTGTTCTCAAATGCAGTTTATCAGAGTCATCTGACCACTCTCCTCAAATAATGCACCCCACCCTCTTCCTCTCTATTGAACCCCTTATCTCCTCATCCTAGTTTATTTTTCTTCAATTAATAACATATCAATTGACATATTTTTATATTACTACTAGGGACCCAGTGCACGAATTTGTGCACCTTGAAAGAAACTGTGAGCTGCGAGGCTGCAGTAGGCACAAGGGTGGGTCTCGGCCCAACCTCTACACCCCTGCCCAGCTCCTCCCACCACAGCCCCAGGCCCCCTGTCTGCCTGCAACCATGCTCCCTCTGCTGCCATGTGCTGATGGCGTCGGCCCCACTCGCATCCTCTGACGGCACGGAGCAACTAGGGCTGGCACCAGCAGTGGGTATGAGCAGGGGCTGCTGCCCTGATTACCCCTCAGGAACAGGGGGAAATGCAGAAACCCTCAGGGCTGATCAGGGCCAGCAGCCACTGCTCACACCTGCTGATGGTGCTGAGTGATCAGGACTGGCACCAGGCACCGACAATGGGTGTGAGCGGTGGCTCCAGCAGGTGCAAGCAGGGCTGGCGCTGGCAGCAGGTGCGAGTGCTGGCGAGACTGCAGCACACGGGAGCAAAGAATTTTCAGTAACCATTAGAGGCTTACCCCAATAACAGCAACTGGTGCCCCGCCTTGGTCTGGCACCCACCGCTCACCTGCTCCACCATCCCGCCATGGCCAATGCCTGCCATGTTCCGCACACACCCCCTGGTGGTCAACGCACATCATAGCGACCAGTTGTTCAGTTGTTCCGGTTGTTCCACCGTTCAGCCTATTTGCATATTAGCCTTTTATTATATAGGATTTGACTAGTATAAAATTATGTACATAATATGTAATAAATAATATATTATTATTTGACATATATTTATCTATCTTCCCCTACTTATTACCCTTACTTTTCCCCTCCACAAGTTATTTCAATCTGACATTTTTTCATGCCTTTATTGTCTTGCTCTCTTTACTGTATCCTCAACACCTAGAACAATGTAGTGATCATTCTATGAGTGCTTGCTGATTAAATGAATGGTCAAATCATGACTGATAAGATTCTGTCCAATTTAACAATGTGTAAAGTGATCTTATTACCTAAAACAAACAAACAGACAAACAATCAAACAAATCCCAAAAGCTTTTCAGGGTCTTCCAACATTCAGGGTCTTCCAATGTCAGGAAGACCTGACATTCAAGGTCTTCCAACAGGAGGGCTCCAAACTTCTGATATAATCATAACTTCTGCCATATATCAGTCCCCTGGCCCATGCAACGTCTGTCTGATCAGCTCCTGAGGTATAGCAACTATTCCCAGCATACACCCACATTCTTCCCATTTAGGTTTTGCTCAAGGTGTAGTGGTGCACCTCTGTGTTTACCTGGTTAAATCGTTCTCTTCTCTATTAGTTTGCTAGGGCTGCTGTAATAAAGTACCACAGACTGGGTGGCTTAAACAACAGAAATGTGTTGTCTCACCATTCTGGATCTTTCCTGCCTGAAATCAGGAGGTCTGTAAAGAAGAATCTGTTCCATGCCTCTTTCTCCTGGCTTCTGGTGGTTTACTGGTAGCCTTTGGCCTCTACTGCATTGCCCTGATCCCACCCTTCATTTTCACACAGTGTTCTCTCTGTGTGCATGTCTGTGTCCAAATTCCTCTTTTCATAAGGACATCAGTCATATCAGTTAGGGGCCCTTCCTCTTGTATGACCTCCTCTTAACTAATTACATCTGCAATGACCCTGTATCCAAATAAGGTCACATTCTGAGGTACTGGGGATTAGGACTTAAACACATGAATTTTTAGGGGACACAATTCAACCTAGAGCCCTTTCTACAAAGCCTAGAACAAATATTACTTCCTCCTAAATGCTTTTAGTGGGAGTCTCTCTCGCTTCTATGTTCCCATGGTGATAGCTTTATATCTGTAGTCTTCCTTTTACAGCACCTACTCCACTAACTTATTTATTTATCATTCAGTACTTGCAGGTACTTAGTTTGTGTCTGGGAACATGATGTTAATAAGATATACTTTCTTTTTTTATTGACTTTTAGAGAGAGAGAGAGAGAGAGAGAGAGAGAGAAAGGAGAGAGAGACTGATATGAGAGTAAAACATTGATCAGCTACCAAGGATTGACTCCCAAATCTGGCATGTGCCCTGACCAGGAATATCACCAGCCACCTTTTGGTGCATGGATGATACTCAACCAACTGAGCCAAACTGGCTGAGGCAATAAGATAGACTTTCTGCACTTCTGGAGCTCCTAGACTAGTGGGAATAAGATTCTAAACTCCAGAAGTACAGAGCTTCTCATCTCTTGGTAGATACTCAATAACTTTCAGTTGAATTCAATAATTACTCTTCAGTTCAATATTAGCCATAATACATATGAAAAAGTAATGGAATCACAAAGGAGGATGTTTTCACAAGAGAGATGCTTGCTTTTGTCTGGAAAAAGCAATTGGAGTTTGGCTTGACTGAGTGGGGAACAACAGAAATTTCAAGCAGAGGTGGAATGCTTTTCGGGGAGGCATGAAAGAACAAGTCACCTTGGGGATATTGCAAGAATAGTAGTCAAGAATGCCTGGAGTGCAGGAGTCTGGGGGAAGATGGAAGAGATAATGAGGAGTCATATCATGAATATCCTTAGAATCATAATTAGGAAATCAGATATGATTGGATATGGAATACTATTCTTGTTCTCTCCAAATTTGTCTAAAGCCTGAAAATTGAGGGCAATTGCTGTTAAGAGGAGCAACAGACACCTAATTAGGTCTTATTAAGATTAGTTCAAAGCAGTCTTTCTCCTCTTTCTCTACTCCTCCTTCTAGCTTATATAAGAATTCAGTTTGTTGAAGAAGGGATTGATAGAGGCAGTAAATCTTATGCTTAGAGGAAAAGTATTTTGCATTTCTTCTTATCTCCTCTCTGTCCCCAAACCAAGAAAGGGAACACTCTGGAAGGAATAGAGATATAGAGATAAAGGATAGGGATAAAGAGAGATAGAGATAGAGACAGGAAGAGAGAGAGAGAGAGAGAGAGAGAGAGAGAGAGAAAGTGAATGAATGAATGAATGAAATAATGAATGAGACATTCAGAGAAGTTGGGGATGCGTGAAGAAAGAAGAGGTGAGCATTTGACACCTAAGTTAATGCTTGTTTAACTACAGCAACTCTTAAGCCCTTCCCAGTGGAGAGAATCCTTAAGAAACACACATGGACCTAGAGGTTGCCTGTATTTCTTGACAAGAGAATCGTGAAAGTGAGAATCTAGGTAGAGCTCCTCATGCGAGCAGCAAGGCTGGGAGCAAGGGGAGTGGCAGGGGAGGCTGCTCTTCCAGCATCACTGTGCTTGACTGTGCCTCACAGATGATCACTCAAGGAAGACCCGCTTCCCAGAGTGAGAGGGTCTCAGGAGTAAGACACAGGGATGTTGAGTTATTTTGGGGCAAGAGCTGTTGAGCAGGGGCCTGGGAGGTGTGGTAGGACTCAAACCAGGCTCAACAGAGAATATTTTACCCACTGCATGAATTTTATAGCGTGGAGGTCCCTCCAAAAAACCTGCAAACATGCTCTGGATGAGAGCCATCATTTGGAGGCTGCCACTGGCAGAGAACTGATGGTTAAGAAAGAATTACATACGACTCTTCTTTCTTTCTTAGTTCCTGTTCACTAACCCAGATCTTAGAGCTAGAAGAAACAATGAGATGACAAATCAGAGGAAAATGTAAGAACAGACCATGCCCACCCGACACTTTCCCTGCTGCAGGGCCCCTGGCTTTGAATTGGACACAAAGCTGAAGTTTTGATTCAGGCTGGGCTGGAGTTATTGCTACATCTGAGCTGCAAATTGGTCAGACCACCTAATTTCAGTCCATTTAATCCAACTGTCACATAGAACTTACTTTATAATACTGCAATTTTCAATGGGTGTTTGCACAAGAATTCTTAAAACATGCAATACCTGACTATTTAGTCAAGGGCACTGACCTATTCAGTGATGGCGAACCTATGACACGCGTGTCAGAGGTGACACTTGAACTCATTTTTTTGGT
Organism: Myotis yumanensis; assembly: GCF_028538775.1. NCBI lineage: Eukaryota > Metazoa > Chordata > Mammalia > Chiroptera > Vespertilionidae > Myotis > Myotis yumanensis. The sequence continues at coordinate 169,371,348 of NW_027223754.1, forward strand.
TGATTTTTCTTTGTTAAATGGCATTTAAATATATAAAATAAATATAAAAATATAAATCTTTGTTTTACTATGGTTGCAAATATCAAAAAATTTCTATATGTGACACGGCACTAGAGTTAAGTTAGGGTTTTTCAAAATGCTGACACACCGAGCTCTAAAGGTTCGCCATCACTGCCTTAGGTTGTCAAATAAAATGACAACAGCCAAGACAAATGAATGAATCAAAATTATACCTATTTTTGTTAGATCAGCAAATATATATATATATATATATATATATATATATATATATACTCTATGGTGTGCTGAAGAATTTTAGTAATTAGTTTCTGTGTGCCATGAGATGAGCAAGGGTGAAAATTACTGTTATAGTGGATATAATGTTGCTAAATATTTTCATTCAAGGAGATAGGTATTCAAGGTGTCATTTTAGAAAAAGCACCAGTAAAATCCTGCGCATCTTCCACAGCCCAATAGTCATTTTCTTAGGTGAGTCTCCCTATTTCTAATATTTACACTTATGTCAGTATTCGTCTCTCTTTCAGAGAAGTACAGGTTGGTTTTGCACTTGACATTGCTTGGTAAAGGCCTCTTTCCCACACTTGCATGAAAGCTTAATGGGAAAAGAAACTGCCATTATCTATTTTTTCTATTTTTTTTTCTATTTTATCCTTAGGGCTTAGCCTGTATATTTATTTAATTCATAAAAAAATACTTACTAAGTAAAAGAAGAAAAAATACATACACAATTTTTCATGACTACACTGTGAATTTTCAGAAAGTGGGAACTATGTTCTATTGGTATTTCTATTTATGAGTTTAATCTGGGTTTTTACTCAATAACTGTTAAAAGTAAATGATTTTAAACACTTTTAGTGCTTTTGAAATCCCAAGTATCTGATTATTCCCTTCTGCTATCTGGAGCTTCTGGCTGTTTCTGTTGTCTATCTTTTTCTGCTGGCCTCAGTCACATCTTATCTCCTCATGTGTTTTGCTGTATCATTGACTCTGTGTGTGACTTTGTTATAAAAAGTGTTTCTAGAAATAATTTGTATGGCACAATGTTATGCTCTTCCAGGAGAACTTTTATTTGCTTTTACAGGTCCGGAGGCATCAACATTCAGGGATTGTTTTAATCTAATTTCAGAATGAGGTTGTCTGGGGAATATGGATGGTTTGAACCCACGCTGCTGTCAAAGAGAGGTTAGTGTGGTTCTGGGCCACCCTTTTATCCTAAGGTACAGCCTTTTGGGGTCCCCATCCAAGATGTAGATTTACCACACTCCATCTTTGATCACCTGCCACCTTAAGGTTGAGAAATTTCTATTTAGTCTTTGCCTGCCTCACTGGGATCAGCAAATGTCCCCAGGACAAAACCAGCCAGTGGAGCGGAGTCCTCCTCTTTCCAGTCTTGGCCTGACATTCCGAGTCGTCTGTGAGCTCTGAGCTTTCTGCAAGCTATTGGAGCATAGTGTTTATCTCTTGTTGTCTTTTCTAGTTGTCCTCAGGGACAGTCCTCAGGGCTGGTGCAGATGACCTATCCATCATTTCTGGGTGCTGAAGCCTTGGAAACCACAATGTGGAACAGGCACAATGCTTTTGTCTAACTTCTACAGAATGACTGTTGGCTTTGGTGGATTTTAAATTAGCCATAGCAGGAATCCTGGATTGTGGCTGGAGTGCTGGGTAATATTTTGAAAGCTACCAGGAAATGTTAATGAAATATTGGAGTTTACACCTCCAGAATTTAGCCAAGTGCCTCCTCAATTTCAGACTGATACAGAATACATTTGAACTTGCCTGCAAGTCCATCTTAGTTCCCAGTTTTCATCTTGGTTATAATAAAACTAGAGGCCTGGTGCATGAAATTAGTGCACGGGGGCCGGCGGGGGTTGGGGGTGGGGAGTGGGGAGGATCCTTCAGCCCAGCCTGCACCCTCTCGCAATCCGGGACTGCTGGCTCCTAACTGCTGGCTTGCCTTCCTGCCTGATTGCCCCTAACCATTCTGCCTTCCTGCCTGATTGCCCCTAACAGCCTCTGCTTCAGCCCCTGCTGCTGTGGCTTCGTCCAGAAGGACATCTGGAATGACACCCGGAAAGTTGTTCGGCCCTCTCATCTAATTAGCATATTATGCTTTTATTATTATAGATGTGAGTAAGAATTAACATCCTGGTAACTTAAATGGTTTCCACAAGGGGTCCACTTGTTGAAACAACAAGATCTGTGAACAAGCAAAAAATGAGAAATAGAATAATGATGCCTGGCAAATCCGATCCCCAAAAGCAAGGCTTCTTTCTGTGGTGACTTTAAGATTATTTTTTCATTATTTCATTAAATATTTGTTAGAACCTGGAGGTGTGCCAGGTATGGGAATGGATGCTGGGAGTGGGAAGGAAACCTGACAAAGAAAGCCATGGTTCCTGTCTTCTCCTCATAGTGTACAGTTCCAACACCTGTTTAATGTACTACTACTCTAAAAGCTTTCCACAGCTCACTCAAGAGTCAGGGTTTATTTATTCTACTGTCCAAACACACTAGGATTGGCTCATGAGCAAAGGAGAATCCCCAAAAGGAGTGAATCACACACACACATTTGTGACTATCCACAACGCCAGGTTCATTAGGGGAGACCTCCCCACTAAGCCAATAGAGTCACATGCAGGTTGCACACAGAGAGGGGGAGCTTGGCAATAAAGGGAGCACAGTGAGGGTCAGGCATGAAGTCCCAGTCACTGGTGAGGATGGCAGGTGGAGAGGCCAGTGCCCTCTCATACCAGGCAGCTGCAGGGATGGCGCACTTCCGGGGGAGTAGAAGTCCGGCCGGGCTCTGAGTGTGACCCGTGGTGCAGCCAGGCTCTAGCATTGGGTGGTCGGAGCTCTGGTTCTTTTAGCCCCATAGCAGGTGAAGGTCCCACCCGTACCCATGTCTAGATGGAGTCCTTATGCAAGTGCCCAGTCTTGTGGTTTGGAGCATTCTGGGTGTCATTCCAGATGTCCTTCTGGCGTTCAGTTACACTTATGACCTGTCTTGACACAGCACTTGGCATAAATGTCATGGCCAACAGTGATCCCTATTAGATTGTCAAAGGTGTCCAAAAAGTCTGAGTTGCTCTTGCTCTGTACAGCATGGGTCCCCAAATTGGACATTCATGGCAACATGGGGTGAGCAGGAAAACTGATATGCAAGGTCACCCTGAACCCCAGCTTTCAGGTCTCTGTTGCCCCTTTGTGTTGAGTATCTACTACCTGGATGAGAATCCCTTTATCCTATTTAATCTGTCTTCCTACTCTGACCAAAGCGAAGTATCATAGTGAGACTACTGCTCAGATGAATTAGCAGCCGTCTGTAATGAGGCCACAGACAAGACACAGCACTCTTTCTGCCATCTCAATAGATCAGAAGTTCTAATTAAAAGCCAAGAGAGAAATGAAATTTTTCAAATGTACTAATCTTACTAATGCCCTAGCCCATGGTCGGCAAACTGCGGCTCGCGAGCCACATGCGGCTCATTGGCCCCTTGAGTGTGGTTCTTCCTAAGCCTTAGGAGTACCCTAATCTACACTAATAAAAGAGAAACATGGTAATTAGCGTACGACCGCTACCCTTCCCATTGGCTAATCAGCATATCCTTATGCAAATTAACTGTCAGCCAAGATGGTGGTTGACAGCCAGGCAGCTGGAAGTGAACATGAGGCTTGCTTGCTCCAGGGACTGCAGACTCCAACGTTCCCCGCCTGACTTGCCGGTCTCTGAGTTGCAACTCTAAGCAACTATATACTATGTTGCAAATAAGAAACTAAACAAAACCCCTGACACCAGCTTTCAGCCTGCCGGGATCTCAGAGCTGAAGTTATACATTGTTTCGATTATAGAACAGCAAACAAACCAGATACGAAGCCTCAGAGCTAGAGCCAGAGCTAAAGCTGGCCCAGAATAAAATAAAAAAAGAGGAAAAAAAGGAGCCGTTGGGAGCTTCAGTCAAAACCGCCAGCCTGAAGCAGCCCTCAGCCCCTCACCCAGACTGGCCAGGCACCCCAGTGGGGACCCCCACCCTGAAGGGTGTGTGAACAGCTGCAAACAGCCATCATCCCCTCATCCAGGCTGGCCAGGCACCCCAGTGGGACACCCACCCTGATCCAGGACACCCTTCAGGGCAAACCCGCCGGCCCCCAGGCCTCTATCCTATATAGTAAAAGGGTAATATGCCTCGCAGCACTGGGATCAGAGGAGCCGCGAGACCTCTTGGCACCAGATCAGCGTGACAGGGGGCAGCGCCCAAACCCCCTGACGGGCCTGCTCTGTGTGTGACGGGGTAGAGCCATAACCTCCCCATCGGCCCTGCCCTGAGTGTGACAGTGGTGGCGCCCCAACCCCCTGATCGGCCCTGCTCTGTGGGTGATAGAGGGCAGCGCCCCAACCCCCTGATCCGCCCTGCTTTGTGTGTGACAGGGGGCAGTGCCCTAACTCCCCTGATTGGCCCTACTCTGTGCGTGACAAGGAGGAGCTCCCCAATCCCCTGATAGGCCCTGCTCTGTGCGTGACAGGGGGCAGTGCCCCAACCCCCTGATTGGCCCTGCTCTGTGCATGACTGAGGGTGGCATCGCAACCTCCCAATCCACCCTGCTCTGTGCATGACAGGGGGCGGCGCCCCAACTCCCCAATCAGCCCTGCTCTGAGCCCGACCAGGGGCTGCACCTAGGGATTGGGCCTGCCCTCTGCCACCCAGGAGCAGGCCTAAGCCAGCAGGTCATTATCTCCCGAGGGGTCCCAGACTGCGAGAGGGCACAGGCCGGGCTGAGGGACCGCCCCCCCCCCCCCCCCCCCCCCGCAGTGCACAAATTTTTGTGCACTGGGCCTCTAGTTAAGTTAATAACAATGTACCTACCTATATAGTTTAAGTTTAAAAAATTTGGCTCTCAAAAGAAATTTCAATCGTTGGACTGTTGATATTTGGCTCTGTTGACTAATGAGTTTGCCGACCACTGCGACCTTTCCCAGGAATTTCTAACACTCCTAAAGAAAGCGGCTGTTAGGCCAAGCACATTTTCTAAATATAAAAGAGAATAAGAAAGTCAAATAGACTAGCAAAATGCTGTGCAAATTAATCAAGCTCCTCTAATTAGTTCTTGTGTCTAAAAATCAGTCCTGTGACTAGGCACTCATGTTTCTCTTCTCTCTCTCTCTCTCTCAGCTAAAAATGACACATTTTGGTGAAGTTGAAATATATATGAATAAACTGGCTGAAGAAACTCACTGTGTGCTCGGCTGTGGACACTAAAGACAAACACATCAATATTGCAGTTTGACAGAGCTGGAGGATTACAAATGTGAAAGATTTGAGAGTTAAAGTGTCAAAATATGAAAGTACATGCAACTTCATTAACACAAGAATAACTCACATTTCCTGAGGAAGCTAATCTGATATTGGCAGTCTTAATCGTAAAATTGCACTGGTTTTACTATTGGTTTTCTACCGTGCTTGCTGGTTAATTAACTAATTAATTAAAACTGAGCTTGGTTGTCTTATTAAATTTTAATTAATACAATAATTGGGACTAGTCAAACAAAGCATTTCTTACCAGCAGCCCTTTGGGAGCTGCTTTTGAACAGATCAAAATGTTTTATAATGAGGTGTCAATTATTTATATGTAAATGATATTTCTAAAGGGCCTGAGGGCATCTTAAAAAGTTTAAACTCAGTATGTTTAAACTTCTTTCCCACCTGTAACCTCATTTATGTTTATTATTAATTTCCATACCATAAAATATCCACAGAGAGTAACACAGGAGTATAAACCAATGCTTTCTCTGCTTGTTTTAAAAATTCTAAACGTATGGCAAGTTAATTAGTAGACTTTTAAATATTTTATTTAGTCTTTCAAATAGAAGCTCATCAGTGGATAGCATTGTGTCTGTTTATAAGAACTAGTTGGACTAAATTCAGCTTAAATCTGGTCCTTTTAAGAAAAAACGTCGTAAACCTGATTGGCTGATATAGTCTTTCTTTTCCCTCCCTCCTTCCCTCTCTGCCTCCATCCTTTCCTTTCTTACTGATACTTTGACAGAAGGTCCTTGGTCTCTATGTTTGTTTATTTGTGGCACACACTAGTCAAGTGTTCGTTAAATGTAATTTTAACCCAGTATATTTTACATTCATGTGGAACTTACATGAACATTTTCTCCTTCAATTCTCACAATTCTATGATATTTAAAAAAACTATTTTTCCCATTTTACAGATGGGAAACTAAGTCTCAAAAAAAAGGGATCAGACTCAAATCAACAGTTACTAAGTAATTGAATTGCTATTATTACAGCATACGTGCCAATATTAACCAATTTTATGTGCCATAAAATCAGAGTAAGATTCCTATTAAATATATCATGATTATGACAGATGTATGGCAGAATCTGGTTGCTTGAAAATACTCTTTCCCTCTGATTCCTTGCTCTTTTTCCTATCTTCATGGGCTAAGAGAACACCAGCATCTCTTCATGTTAGATACACTCAGACCCCCACCAAGTCCACTGTCCAAACAGAATCCTCTGAAACCCAAGCTGAAAAACTCAGAATATTTTAAATGGCCTTTTCAAGCTCTAATTTTGCCTGCAAATGATCATTTTTGACCCGAGGTCAAAACTACTTTTTTATGACCCGAGTCCTTACCTAATGTTTTTTGCATGAAACTAGACAAAAGGGCCACACAATGCAGATGAAGCTTTGACTTGTGACTTTGGGTAATGTCCCTATGTTGAACCACACCTTGCCCATTATAATTTCCCACTTGGAAGTGTCTAAATGGCCACAACTAAGCATTTTTCATTTTTCAAATATCTAAAACTATTTTCTTTAGCAAGCACACAATCTCTATGCTTCTTCCTCTAACCTTCTGAAAATGCTAAAATTTCCTAACTTGATAGATATATGAATTTAAGAAACAATCAGCAGGACATGTTCCTCATTAACCTAGGACGAAAGTAGCTCACTCATGAAAAACAAACAAACAAAAACCCTGACAATAACATTCTATGGAAATGTTTCTGAAGTGTCAGATAAAGTCACCATTGAGGAGCTGATACAGAAAATGGGGCACAGAACCCTGGAATTGCATTAACAATTAGTGGCTGTAGATGGCTGCATACATTACAATCACATCAATTACAATGATATTATTACTAAATAGGATATCTGGCATGGGAATATCTTGCCTTCTTATAGGTCCTCCTAACCTCCTTTCCACTCTCCATAGTCCTAATACATAATTGACAGTAGTTAAAGATGGATAAAATTTAATCTGCATTTCTTTTTTGAAAAAAATATCGAGAGAGAGAGAGAGAGAGAGATCTTTATTGATTTCAGAGAGGAAGGGAGAAGGAAGTGAGGGATAGAAACATCAATGATGAGAATCATTGATTGGCTGCCACCTTCACACTCCCCACTGAGGATCGATCCTGCAACCTGCGCATGCACCCTGTCCAGGAATCGAACCCTGACCTCCTGATTCATAGGTTGACACTCAACCACTGAGCCATGCTGGTCATGCTAATCTGTATTTCTAAGCCATCTCCAGATTGTGGCTAGAGATGAGGTTATTGTTTACAGTTATAATTTATTATTTATAATAATAACACATACTTGTTACAAGTAAGTTTCATTTGTTTTTGCACCCACTTGTAGATTCAAGTTCCCCACCAAGTATTTCTATGAACCCAAAGGGCTATCTTACGTGTTCTCATGAGTGATATGCCCCCTTGGGGCTCTGCTATTGCTCCATTAGGTTCCAAGGACCCCTGTGAGCACCATAATCTTCTAGTAAGCTCTGCCACTGCTCCCCCAGGCATCATTGCCAATGCACTTAAGTCCTGCAGCAGATAAACAGGCAGCGAGTGGAACGCCTCTCTCCCCTCTGTGTTATCATATGTCAGAGGGGTCCCCAAGCAGCACGGCCTATACACCAATCTGCTTTTTCAGTTTTTCATGTGAAATTGCTTTTTCAGTTTTTCGTTTTCATTTTCTCTCTTTTTGGACATGTATCCAGGCTGGAGATGAATTGGAATGACAGCCACTGTGCTATACTCAAAATTCTTATTCTTTTTCCACAACAAAGGCTTTGTTACAAGTGTGGCATGCCTGCTTCCTTCTTCCCTTTAGATGAACACTTTTCTAGGAGGCTTCTCAGACCCTGTGAAAATAGACTTGAGTCAGGGCCGTGCCAAAGTGTTGCAGACATATCAGAATGTCAGCACCAGGCATAGATTAGACTACAGAGAAAATCCTTGCTGTAGAAATAAGAACACATTTATAAACAAGCAGAACTGAGAGATCAGTTGATACTCTGAAATTTAGTTCAAGGTATGAAAAATTTAATGGCAATTTTAGAAGAGAGAAACTGAGCACTCAATAACATATGTGTTTGGAGAAGAGCGTCTGAGAGAAAACTATGTAATTGAGAGTCAGCTTGAGGTCCCAAAATGGACCCTTAAAATGAGTAAAATAATCCTGGAAGTAAAAGTATGGTTTATCACTTACTGGATGTTAAGTCTTTTATATCTTTAATATTCTAATCTTTTAAATTATAGATTCTAATAGAATATGGGGAAAATTATGTACTCAGGAGCTGCATTCCTTCTTCTTGGACAAGAAACCATGTGATAATTTTTCACTCCCTCCTTTCAATTAGTAAAAACATATATTTTAAATTTTCTTTTTAAATGTGAGAATTTAAAAAATATTTTGTAGTGTAAGTTTTGTAATGTATGAACATCCAGGGCAAGTTATTTTAGTATTTTACAATTATGTCACTTCTACAAAATCAGGAGAAGACAGTCTGGACAGAGGCTTCTTTGACAGAAGTCCTCTGTACTTAGTTTTGTTACCAAGTCCAAGCTCATCCCACTCACTACACAACAGCCAATACCTCAAGTGACAAGGTGGTAGAGCATGTAAAGCGATTCTATTTGGAAAGCCAATAAGCTGAGAAGATGGCAGACTAGTATCCTGAAGAACCATCTCAAGAAAGTACAGAATTCAGGCTTCTTTTATGTCAAATGAAGGGGGAAACAGGAAGGGCAAGAGGTGGTTGACAGCCAGACCTCTAAATGCCAGTATATTTTAAGGAAGATTGTAAAACTTTTTTGTTCTTACTCTGTTAACTCTAGTTACTGTGAGTCCAGTCTCACATCAGCTCCAAATCTTTGATAAACAATTATTATGTTTGTATATACTTTTTTATTTCTTCCAGAGAGGCACTTTCTCCTAAGGGGCTGTTTTTGTAAAACTCAAGCCACAAGCAGAATTCCTCTCATGATTAGCATGTCTATATGCAGGACCAAGCAAAAGCTATTAACTTGAAGGGCATGGAAACAAAGCAGGCTTGAAGAAGATGGAGTCAGAGAGGCCAAGCATTTCACTCTGTTACAGTTGCATTTTTCTTCTGCTGGTTCTTCAGGTTGCTCATGGGCCAGACCTGAGTGGAGTGGGAGAAGAATGTGTCCCATTGATGCTGGTTGTATCTCACTGAATTCTTTTCTCTCTTCTCCAGGAGTCCTGGGGGTACTCTGGGACAGTGGGGGCCAGGCAGGGGGTGGGGACTAAGATTGAAATATTTACATATGCTGAGCACTGGAGAACCTTTGCCTTTAAGCGCTGAATTTCCCTGCCTAATTAAGAAGAAGCAGGAATTAAAATGGAAGTATACAACTCTTTCTCCGAGTTCACTGAGCTCTTTCCCTACAACCCCAGCTTTACCCCATTATTGAGTTGCTGGAGGATTTGGCTTTGTACACTCTAAAGCACTATCTGAATATTATTGGAGTAGCCATGACATGAGAACTGATTCATTAAGCAGCCATGGGCTGCTAGGACTGCGGACCCAAGTACCAGTGAGGACACAAGAGCTGCCCTCAGCCTGGAACTAAAATTAAAATTCTAAGAACAAAATCAATTATTTATTCTTGATAGTTCACCTTAATTAAATTCATATTGTCATCCCAAGAGGCTTTGGGAGTGTTTCTCAGCTGCCATGTCCTGTTCTCCATTGGCATGATGATGGCTGCCACAGAGGCAGGAGGTAAGCAAAGCCATGAAGACAGGATGTCCTCCCTGTGGTATCTCCATTCCAGATGGTGACTGTTCTGATTTTCTGGAGGAGCTGCTGGGTCCACGCTGTGCTACCACAGGAACTACACATGGGAAATCCACCCATTGTTGCCCTGGGGACTGCATTCATCATAGGTACAGAGAAGAGTGGTCTTGTGCCCCCACTATCTGAACAAATTTTAGAAAAATAGCTTTTTAAGGTTGGGAAATAGCTTTGAATTTTTAATATAGATAGAGTTTCCTGATTTGGGTACGAAGATAATGATCAAATTGTTAATGTGACAATTTTGGACCCCAAATTTGCTTCATATGCACTTTAATTTTTTTCTGTATCATATTTTTTTCTGAGTAATACATCAGTGCTGCTGGAATGATCCAACTGTCTTCAGCGATTTTCTGAAAGGATATATTTTCAGAGATGTCATTTATTGCAGAGAAGAAAGCACTATTAATAGTATGCTAGTCCAGTATTGCACTTAGTGGCAGAATAACCTGAGATGAGATTTGGGACACAAAATTTTAAATGCTCTATATAATGGCACCTAACTTACTTTGTGCTTGAGCAGTGCTTGCTAATTCTACATGTTGTCAAAACTCTTGCAGCATCTCATTTTTATAGCATAATAACCTTAGCCTGCTTGTTATCTGGTATGTACTTCTGCTAGTTTTTTCTCAACAGATTGTATGGTGTGAGGAAAATCAATAGCTCATTTTTAGCAGCAGTGAGATGAATAAGCCCAGGAAGAGTTTCAGTGAAGTTTTGCCTCCTCCTGAGAGGGAAATACATGTTTTTTCCTATTTCAAGCTGCATAGTTTACAAGCAGCAATTGGCAGTTTTGCTGAACTTCCCAAGGTTAGATCTAGTGGCTCTTTAAGGTCTTACTGAATATATGTATGAGTGTATCTATAACCACCTATTCCTGCCAAGTTCAATTCCATAGAGCTTTCTATCCTTGAACTGTGCTCAATAAATGTTAAGGCTGGCTAAGTAAACAAGAAAGCTGCTAATCTCCTGCAAAGCTAGGTGGTGGTGATTGCACAAAGAGAAACCACAACACTTTCCATATGTCAAGAGGTGCAAGGTTAGTGTGGTTATGTGTTTTTATTTTAAAGACCTGTCAAAGGTAGCATGATTGTAACCTACTTAATTTTGCTGATTGTTAAAGGAAGAAATAATGAGGAATTGATTTAATCAGAGCTGGAAGCCATTTTTGTGCACTTAGGCATAATTAATTCCTCTGTATATTCTGGTGGGCGCATGGTTATTGCTACTTTTTAAAATCAAGGTAGATCATCCTAGTAGAAAATTGCCTTGGAGCACATACTCAGTATTTTTTTCTACTACTTATAATGGTAGGGAGCATTTTTATTAAAAATCATGACTCCTACACAGAAATAGTAACAGTAGTCATGATCGGGAATGTCATTAAAATAAATGTGCTGGGAGTAAGCAGATTGGAGAAGAACCAGACTTTAGTTCTTTGTTTCACTGCTCACTCTAATCTTCCCAAGGAGAATGTCCTCCCTGTTTCCTTCCTGCCTTTTCTCCCCCTAAACTCTCCAGAGCTATATCACTTTAGCCACAGCTCTACCCATTCCTACCTCTAGGAGTAAGGTCATAAAATTCTACTAACACTCATTTGCGGAGTGGTTTGCATCTTATAAAAGATTTTTTAATTTCTTAATTCAGTCCTTTAACAATAAGATCCTTTTATTTTTTTGGTTAATTCTTACCTGAGGATATTTTTCAATAGATTTTTAGAGAGAGTGGAAGGAAGGAAGGAGGGAGAGAAAGAGAGAAAAAGATCAATGTGAGGGAGACACATCAATCAGTTGCCTCCTGCACATGCCCATACCGGACCGGGATTGGGCCTGCAATTCAGATACATGCCCTTGACGGGAAATCAAATTCGGATCCTTTGGTCCGAGGGCTGACGCTCTATCCGCTGAGCAAAACTGGCCAGGGCAAATGTAAGATCCTTTGAATACCAGAGGCAGATGTGATGAAACAGACTCGGAATCATTGAGTGCCATTGTCCATCTGCTAACCACCAGCAGAGTGGGGAAGGAAACCCAGTTGCCATTCATAACTATGCTGCTCTACATATTTCTGGGCATGTAGGTCTGCACCACTTATAGTACATCTCAACTCTCAGGGTACTTGTTATAAATGCTGAGTTCTGGGCTCCATCCCAGAACTACTGAATCAGAATCTCTTACAACAGTGCTCAGTAATCTTATTTTAAATAAATACTACAAGTAATTTCAATGCATACTTAGTTTAAGAAGTCCTGTATCATATTATGCTATCTTTGACAAGATTGATCTAAGACATGTGAAGAGTCCATGTTTTCTCAAATACAATTCATCCTCAGAGCAATCCTGGTTATTGCACAGAATAGGTATACATTTTCCTGCCTCTCTCCCTAGTGCCATTTAAGATGGAGAAACTGAGACAAGGGGAAAGTGATTTGCCCAAGGTCACGTAATAAGTGCCAGAGTTAAAAGCTTTTCTGAAATTTAAATATAAAGTACAACTATGAGGAATCATTTATGTAAGGCTGCTTTTTAAAGTGAATCTGTATTAGATTTGCTGTGGGGAGGGATACTTGTGTTTTAGTAATTCCCATTTCTATGGTGCCATCTGTGACAATGCAGATATTGCAAATGGAGTGTAGATTTTAAAATAAGGAGTAATGAGCAAATCTTGACAGAAAATGCAATACTGCCTTTTGAGAACTGGTTTCTCCTTCAAGTTCCAATTGATTGTATTATTTGTTTAGGTAAAAGTCTAATTAGAGAAAGCAGAGGTAATAAATTCAAAGCCTGTGTGATAGGTCAAGGGAAATGTACTCTTTGGTAGTGACTGTTAGATTGAGTGATGTTCCTTTAATATGGAAGATATGGTCATTGACAAATTGTCTCCATTGACTTTGGTGTCCCCTTTGAGCACTTTTCTATTTGTGGCACTGAGATTTAAAAAGTCAGTGTAGCGTTCACCTAGGATGATATGTCTTATTTTCTGCAGTAAATGTTGGACAGAATGGCATGGCAAATTGCCATAGAAAGAAGCCATGAAAGGATAAAAGAGCCAAGAGATCATGGGTGTTGTTTATTGAATTGATTAGTAACTCATTCTTTTATCACTTCCTCCTCCCCTATCCCCAAGGTTATGTCCTTTTCCTACAGGGCCAAGTCCTTATTTCAATCTGAGGCAACTCTGAAGGGCCCTCCCAGCTCTAGAGCTCCCTGTAGGATTGGGTGAACATTTTGTTGCAGCATCATCACAATTTAACTGCTCCGTCTGCCCAGTTCCACTTTTCTCACCCCTCACAGGTGTAGATCAGGAGTACATTCCCCAATACACCTCCTGTATGCAAATCTCAAAGCCTCAGAGTCAATTCCCAGGGAACTAGTCCTACAAGTAGGCCTTTTTAAAAAAATAAAAATATATTTCTTTATTGATTTCAGAGAGAAAGGGAGAGGGAAAATGAGAGAGAGAGAGAGAGAGAGAGAGAGACATCAAAGAGAGAATTATTGATTGGCTGCCTCTTGCACGCCTCACACTGGGGATCAAGCTCGCAACCTGGGCATGTGGCCTGCCCTGGAATTGAACCGTGACCTCCTGGTTCATAGGTCGTTGCTCAACCACTGAGCCATGCTGGTTGGGCGGACTAGGCCTTTTGAGGACAATGGGTGATTATTTCCCACAAAGCCTGTGAGAGGTGCTGAGACATCCATGCTGAATAGACTTAAAGGGAGCAGAACTAGCCCGTGGCCATGAATCCTTATCAAACATCCCAGCCTATTTGAAGCGAGAATTGAAGAGTGATATAGATCTCTGGGGAAAATGATTAATTTTCTTCTTCCTTCCCTGTGGACCACTCCCACCCTCAACTCCAAGTCAAAGAAGAGGGCCCTAGAAGAGTTTTCAATTAAGATTAGAGCGGTCCACAAGGAAATGACCAGAACTGCAGAATTGTGGGTCTTGAGGCTTCTATGGAACCCAAGAGAGCTCTTGGGAGCGCTGGACAAGTCACATCTAAAGTTGAGGGCATCTGTTAATATGCTGTTTGCTCTGGGGAAGCCTCAAGATTGGCAGGAAGTTAGAACAGCCTGTATTTTCAGGAAGAAAAAAGAAGGTGACAGAGGAAGCAATGACGAGTAGGCATATTACCACGTCCCAAGTGAATGCTGTGCACGGTAGCTGTGCTAGAGATGTGTTGATGTGACTTCAGTAGTAAAAGGCCAAGGGATGTATGTCTAGGGACAGGAGCTGAGGGAGTGTTAAAGGAAGTCAACTGTAGTGTCCACAACCCATGCTAGTCGCTAGGTCCCACAGCAAGGGTTATTGGGCCGGATGTGTACATGAGATCTCCTAAGGGTTCTTCACTGGTCATCTCTTCTATCTGAGCTCTGTACTTCGAGTGTTTACTATACATATTTCTCTCTCATTCAATCTCCTCTCCAATCTCTATTCTTAAATCACTTTCTTCCAATCCTTCCAAATTTTCCTTAATTTTTTTAAGGAGAACAGTTATCTCTTTGTCTTACTCCTCATCTATGCCCCAAACTGCCCAATAAATTATTGCTGGGTCTGAGCCCCTCTGTTAGAGATGGGACCTCTTTGGAAGCAGGGAACTGGAAGAAGATACAAGCAGCCATAGGTATATGGGATATGCTTTATTGTAGATACAACAGCCATGGCATACACAGCAGCCAGCCAAAGCAGTCCCCACTGCTGATCAGCAACACATTTTATATTAACACAGACAAAAGAGGCTTCTTTCCCAATAGTGACATCAGTGTTACATAAGATAAAGGTGGACCTAGGCAGTGGGTACAGTAAAACTGCTGTGTCATCGCCTTTGCACATGCGTATGGCAAATGAGCCTTTTAACATCCAGCGTACTCTGGTCAGGGTCCCGACAGTTATTTAGCTAATCCAGCTGTTTTATAACTTTTTGGACCCAGAGCCTGTTAAAATATTCATTAAAATTGCAGATTGTTGCAAATAATTTCTATTTATTGTGGATTTATCTATTCAAATTTATTTAATGATGCTTTCAAGAAAAAATGTTATAAAGAGGAGAAATTTTCTTAAATAAGTAGTAAAGGGATCCGGCATTATTTGGTACTTGAGGTGTCTTGATAACTATAATTATGTCTTAAATTTGGCTCAAATTTTCTGGTAGTAGAGGAAACAGAGAAGATGTGGGAGTTATGAAGCATTGAGTGTCTGCCAAAGAAAACACTTAAATTTGTCAATAGAGAAACTTTTTTCATAAACTAAGTTCAAGCATGAATTTATTGTATGAGTCATTTAAAAAGAGATGATTGATTTGCAAAAGATATATACATGCTGTGATAATGGACAGCTCTTGAATGAGCATCTATTAAAGCCTGAGGGTATAATATTGCATCGTAAGGATAGTCTTATGCAAGAGCAGAAAGCACACTGGACCTGAATCTGAGATTGAATTCTGTTTCTATGACTTTGGGTGACTGTTTCAGCTTACTGCTCTCTCTGAGCAACAGGTTCTTCTTTATCTCTCAAGACTAACACCTGCGCATGGGTCTTTTTTGTGGAAATAAATAAATTAATATATATGACAGTGCATAAATTTGCCTGGCTCAAACTAGAAGACAAGCAAATGTTTCTTCAATTTTAATCTGTGAAGAAGAGGAAGATATGAAAATATATTCATGGATCAACTATATATATATTTTTTATATGGCATTTACATTTATTTTTGTATTTTACATATACAATGTTCCTTCTCTCGCGAATCTTATTTTCATCGTAGAGAGAGACAATGGGGCTCTTGGATCCTAGCTTGACCTCGGTCCTTAGAGAATGATAATCTCTCAGAAAAAAAATAAGTGAATAAAATGAAGCAACAGTGATTCCCTTGTGCTGACTGTTCTCATAAGGATGTCCAGGGGTGTCCCATAGGGGGCTGAACCCTCTCTGCCCCTCAGGCTGGAGGCGAGGAGGCTCACAGTTTGAGAGGCAACAGACCAGCCTATTTCCCCTGGGACTCCAACAGGGGGCTGACAACTGTCCAGATCAGCCCACAGCAATGGAAATTGCTACACTTTCACTGGCACACAAGCGAATGCTGTTGCTCAAGGAGCAGCAGAAGCTCCTTCTGAGGCCCCGGGGTAAATATACCTGTGTGGGGGCAACAGCATATAACAGCTCCTCTGAGGAAAACTGAGTGTCCTTACAGGCATTCAGTATTAGCCCCTCAAAAGTCTGATTTTCAACTTAAAATATTTAATAAATGAATTAAAGAATTGTCACTCTCGAAACCCCAAACTGAAGCTTAAAATATATTTCAAAATGCAGGGGGAAACCCAAAAAGTCTTTAAAAAAAGGTGAAAAGGCTTGAAGGGCAAATCAAATAGAAATAACTCAGACATAATGAGAATTACAGAATAAGATAAAGAAATATGTGGAAGAGAGAGTGTCATCTAAGAAGAAGGAGAAAAAGGAGGAGGAAGAGGACAGGAGAAGAGGGCACAGGAGAAATTTTAACCGAGTCAAAGAATGACTTGAATCTACACATTAAAAGGGCTTGCTGAGATCCGAAGGAACCAGAAAACATCAAAATCAAAATCACACATGCCTAGGCATGTCTTGGTAAAATTACTGAATTCTAAGAATAAGAGGAAAACTTAAACAAGTTTGCAATAACAATGAGGAAAAGCAGGTTTGTATCGGTCTTCATAGTAGTAATAATAAAAGCTAGACACAGTGGAAAAAAACCTACAGACTGATGAGAAGAGAGAACGCCAGTCTAGGAATTCCATATCTGCACATGGTATTCTCCACTGGTTAAGATGAAATATAGTTGAAGACACCCAAATTCAAAGAATAGGCCATGCTACTACCCTGTCTGAGAAATCAGATGTAATAAATGAATCGAAATAGAAACTTCAAGAAAGGAGAAGGGTAAAAAGAGAGACATTGGATATAAGTCAGTAGTTGTGCAACTTGCATAGTTAAATCTAAATAGATAGCAACAGAGTGATTGGAAATACGTAAAAGGAATGCTAACTAATGGTCATTCACAAGAAAGGGAACCCTGCAGTCTGGACAATTCTGTGTCTGATGGGGAGAATAATGGTCTCCAAAAGACGTCCGTGTCCTAGTTCGTGTTACCTGGCAAAAGGAATCTTGCAAAGGTAAGTCATGAACCTTGAGATGGAAAATGTATTCTAGATCATCTGGGCGGGCTCAATCTAAGCATACAAGTCCTTTCCATAGAAACTTTCCCAGGTATGGTCAGCGGGAAGTTTGACCACAGAAGAATGGTCAGAAATACGCAGTGTGGCTGGTTGCGAAGGAGTAAATAGCCACAAGCCAAGGAATGGGGGAGTCCTTTAGAAACTGAAAGGCAAGAAACAGATTCTTCCCTGGAGCCTGCGGAAAGGAACACAGCCCTGCTGCCACCTCGACTTTAGGCCACTGAAATGCATGTCGGATTCCAAAAGAAAGAACTTTAAGATAGTTATGTGTTGTTTTAAGCCACTAAGTTTTGGCAACTTGTTCCAGCAGCCATAGGAATCTAATGCACAGTGCTGTCCACTCAAGGCGATTGCACTTGAAAGGAGGCCACGCTGTTCCTGATGCCTCTAGATGGGACAAGCCTGATAGATTCTATTTAAAGACGGGAATGGTCACTTGGGTTAAAAAACACACCTCGGTATATACTACTTGTAGGAAATAACCTTAAAACAAAGTGATAAAGATGACAAATAAAAGGATAGAAGGAAAGTTACCCTGGCAACATCAACATTAGGTAAGGGAGGCTTTAAAGCTAAAAGCCCTAAACAGATGCAGTGTGTGGTGGCCCACAGACCACTTTTCAAGTAGGAAGAGTGCAGGGCCCTGGAGGGTATTTGAAGGAGTAGCGTCCTCTGCCAGCTGCGTTCAGGAGAAGAAAGGCAGAGTCAGGAGAACAGGAGGCTATTGGAATACGTTCAAGATATTATGGTGATTTGAACCAGAATAGCTATGGAGGAGGTGACAAGAAATAATTGAATTTTTGATATATTTTTAAAATAAAGCTGAGGGATTTTTGCTGACAAATTAAATTTGCCATGTGAGAGCAGGAGAGAGGTCAAGTTTGATTCCAAAGATGTGGTCCTAGCAAGTGAAATACTAGAGTCTCAGTTCAAGGAAAATGCCCAAGGTTGAGATTTAAATTTAACACGCGTGAGGGTGTTCTGATACCTCATGCCATGACATGAAGTGTGCTCACCAAGTGAGGGTAAAGAGGACGCGATGTCCTCGCACTAAGCCCGGTGTAAATTCCAGAGATGGGGTGGAACCAGTAAAGGAAACTGAGTGTCAGTGTCCAGTCAGGTATGATAATCAAGAGAGCAGTGTCCCAGGAGTCAAATCATGACCGTTTTTTCAAGGAGAGAGTGATCTGTGTGTGCCTGTTAGAAATGCAGAATCTCAGGCCAGTCTCACTGAATCAAAATGTAAAGTTTCATGTAATTCCCAGGTGGTTCCCACTGCACACTAACAAGAAGCACTGTCCTGTGAGTTCTGCCTCTCCTGTGCAATCCCCATCCCTTGCCCGATTTCTTTCCATGCTCCCCCTGGCTCCTGCCCTACAGCCACTACATCCTCGCTCAGGGCTGTTCCCAGAATGCACCAGTCATGCTCCCTCTTTGGGCCTTTGCATTAGATGTTCCTTCTGTCGGAAATGTGCTTCCTCTGGATATCTGCAGGGCTCTTTATTTAGGATTCTGCTCAGATATCACCCTCTCAGACAGGCCTTTGTCGATTACCTTCTCTAACAGAGCAACCCTATTCCTGAACTCCCTCTCCCCTTACCCGGCTTTATATTGCACAGCTGATAAATTATACATTTATTTTTTCATGTCTTTCCATATTAGAATGTAAGATCCATGAAAGCAGGAACTTAACTTTTGTATGCTAAGGGAGTGCCTGGTTCTAGCCAGCCATCAATAAAATATATGCTGAATGAATGAATGAATGAATGCACATACACCTCAGCCATACCTAATTCATTGCCATTCCTTAGACACACTTTATCTGTGCTCCTTCCTCTGTGTGCTTCTGTTGAAATGCCATCCAGACCCAAACCTCCACTCAAACAGTGTCTTTCAGGAGGCTTTTTCTAACTTCTCTAAGTGAAAATACTCCCTCTTTTCTCTATTTCCATTGAACTTTCTATCATTCTTACAGAAGCATCTACCACATCCTGCCTCATGCTTTGTGGATTCAAATTATCAAACATCTTTCTTTATCAACTTTATTGAGGTATAATTTATATATACTAGTAGTACATTACCCACACTGTAAGCTTACTACTTAATGTACTACTACAGTGTGGGTAATGTAGTACTACCGGTACACCTAGTAGTACATTACCCACACTGTAAGCTTACAGTTGATGTATACTCCATCTATCCACTAGCCACTCAGATATAGGCTATATTCATCACCACAAAGATTTCTGTCATGTCCTTTGCCGTCAGACCTCCTTGCCCCACAAATTCCTGCATCAAGCAATGACTTTATTGATTTTAGAGAGGAAGGGAGAGGAAGAGAGAGAGAAATCGAATGGCTGCAGGCGACCAAGCCCACAACCTGGACATGCACCCTGAATGGGGAATTGAACCAGTGACCTTCTGGTGCATGGGACCAGTTCTCAACCAGCTGAGCCAAAGCAGCCAGGGCTAGTACAAACTCCTATGAGCTTGGTTTATTTCACTCAGCATAATGTTTAAAATCCATCCATGTTGTTTTGTGTATTGGTAGTTTCTTCTTTTTATTGCTGGGTAGTATTCCATCATGTTAATACACTACAGTTTGTTTGCCCATTCGCCTGGTGATGGGCCACTTGGTTGTTCCCAGTTTGGACTCTCCTGAATACAGCTGCAACGGACACTATGTACATGCCTTTGCAGACATACACTTTTACTTACTTTGTGTAATGCCTAAGAGTAGAAGAGGTGGGTTTCATAATAAGTATTATGTATTTTTATAGAATTTGGTAACATGTTTTTGAAAATGGTTGTATAATTTGCACTCCCAACAGCAATGTATGAGAGTTTAGGTTTTTTCCCCTGATGACTAATGATGTTGAGACTCTTCATGTGCCTGCTGCCATTTCGACATCTTCTTTTGTAAGTCTCTCTTCAAGTCTTTGTCTTTTTATTAAGTTGTAAGAGTCCTTTATACATTTTTTATATTCATGTAAAATTATATATTTATTTATTTATTTATTTATTCTGGGTACAAGTCATTTTTTAGAAATTATACATGTTTTCTCCCTCTGTTGCTTGCCTTCAAAGTTATATTTTAAAAAGCAGAGATATTTAAATTTTTTCTTAGTACTTATTATGGTCTAAAAAAATATTTGCTTACTGCAATGTCACCATTTTAAAGTAAAGAATTAGCTCTGATGCAAGGCATTCTTCACAGGTGTTCAGGAGTGATGTTTATGTGATTGTTGAATCCATGATTATTGGAGCTGGAGGAACGTGGGTCTAATGCAGCTAACTGTCACCGCAGTTGCTTAGTTGACGAATAAGCATATAGGTAGGTGGTTCACACCATATGGGATACCATGAAAATGGGATTGCATCCGTCATAACGACCCACTTAACTCTGATCTTGGCAGCTCCTGTTCTGCAAGCACCAAAGAGGCATCAATTCAGTGTCGGTCACATAGTGCAAGTAACAGAAACCAGACCTGTTGTAAGAAATAAATAGATTTATAGGAAGGGCATTGAGTAGACTCACAAGCTTTGGAGGAATCTGCAAATGTTGCCTTGGAAATGGGCAGGGACAAACAGGGCTGAGAGGCTGAAAGGCCGGAGATTCTGGTGTGATGCCTCCTGCTGGTGCTCAATGGCACTGCCTACATCGTCGGTGCTAAGTATCTCCTTCTGCCGAAACCGGTTTGGCTCAGTGGATAGAGCGTCGGCTTGCGGACTGAAAGGTCCCAGGTTCGATTCCGGTCAAGGGCATGTACCTGGGTTGCGGGCACATCCCCAGTAGGAGATGTGCAGGAGGCAGCTGATTGATGTTTCTCTCTCATCGATGTTTCTAACTCTTTATCTCTCTCCCTTCCTTTCTGTAAAAAATCAATAAAATATATTTAAAAAAAAATAAGTATCTCCTTCGCGCATCTCCATTGCTGTTGTCCACCAGCCAGAGTGAATTTTAACTCTTTTTGCATTATTTGTTCATGACTCAATATTTTGTACAGAAATATCAATTCATTAACATAGGCTTATTGATTCTATTTTTATGTATCAAGCAGAGTTCTAAACGGGGATATACTAATAAAAATATAAAAATGCTTTCCCTTTTGAAGCTTATAGCATTATAAAGCTTATGGAACATGCAGACAATACCAATAAATATGATAAATAAATGAAATATATAATATGATGATGTGTCTTTTATTTGTTTTTCTGAAAGTGAGTAGATGGTGCATCTCCCCATTTTTGCTTCTGTAATAAGCAAAGTGGGCACTTCATCACATATATGCAAATGAGGAGTTCCCCCAATGTGGGGAGACAATTGGATGTTGAAGAGGCAAAAAAAAAAGAGAAAAATCTGCCCAGCCAGGGCTCAATACCCAATAGAAGGCAGCCGATCAATGATTCTCATCATTGGTGTTTGTATCTCTTTCTCCCTCTCTCTTTATCTCTCTGAAATCAATAAAAAAATCTTGAAATAAAAAAGAAAGAACAATCTTATAATATGGGTCTTGTTTAATTTAAAGCATGAATGAATATTTCTTATTATTTTATATTTACTCAATAACACTTATTGACCTATTAAATAACATTTATTCAAGACTATACAAGTCAGTTTCACATATATTATTTCATTTTATCCTCATAACAATCATATAATCCCTAAATTACTATCCTTATTTTCTTGAGATAAGACAACTGGAAGTTCAGAATGGTTATTTCAATTATATGAGGTTGAAAAACAGGACTCATTCCCAAGTCCTTTCATGCTATAGCCTGTGTTTCTTTCACTGTGCATTTCTTCCAGTTAATAGAGATATGTGTTTACTGAAACCTCAAATGATGGGAAGTCTATTGCGTGTTCATCTAACTTCTGGCCCCCACCCTTATGTGTGACAAATTCCACAAATACCCTTTATCCACAAAAGAAGCCTTAAAGATTTTACCTATTTCAAAATAATAGCTGGCCTCTACTGCCGCTCAGGGCAGACTATTTCCACTTCTGGGGATACGAAATCGTAGGAAGAGAAGCAATTATTGCATCTTGCACTGACTGATGAAGTGCTTCTTATTTATATCAAATCAGATGATAAAATTCATAAAACTACATAAAAAACGACCAGCAAGTAGGACCTCAAAAGCACTCGGAGAGTCACTGATCTGGGGGTCACAAGAAGGACCATTATTGTTGCTTGTTTTCTTCCATTAAGTGTTTATACTTGGCAGTCTATTTGGCAATAAGCTCAAGGTTATGCTGTCAGTGCAGGATCATTAGCTTTACAATTTTTCAAAAAGCATTTGCCTTAGCAAATGTTCATCCCAACTTCAGTGAACGTGTTTATGTGCAGGTGTAAATCCTGTTGCTGAAGATCTGCTTGCTAATTACGCCGGCCGCTGTTCTTTATTTCTCTGTGCATGAATTGGGCAGCAGAAATTCATCAGAAAACTTCTCTTCCTGAACGACATTAGCTGAAGTTTTCAGCCTAAGCTTGGGTGGTTGTGCCTTGGTAAGCAATTTCCTCCTGTTATCTCTCCAGGGCAAGGTCTCAACAGCTGTCCCCTTTATCCCAGTGTCATTAAGGCAACTAGGAAAGTGACAAATGTCTAGTTATTTTTGGTTAAAGTGATGTCAGCTGGATATCAGAAAATGTTTGGGCTTATGAATACCTTGTTTTCTCGGAATGCCCTTTGAAAAGAAAAGGGGTGTGATTTGCCGGTGGTGGCGGAGGGTGGGAGGTTTGGCAGAGTCACATGAGTCAGAGAAGAACAACTAGAATGTAGTAGGTACTGTGCTCAGGGCTTGATCTGCAACAATGATACTGTCCCTACTTTTAAAAAAAACCAAGACCTTCGTCTAGAAGAAACAAAGCCATGTAAAGAAATAATTGCAATAGTGTATTATCCTATATAATAAAAGCCTAATATGCAAATCGGTTGGTGGGGGTCGGGGCTGGTGAGCAGGCAACACCAGGCCAGCCAAGGTGGGTGCCAGCGGGAAGAGGGTGGGGACAGCAATTCCGAGGGTGGCGGCAGAAAGGTGATTGGTGGGGCAGAGCCGGAGCTGCCCCCTGGTGGTCAGTGACTCCCAAAGGGGAGATCTGCTCAGCCACAAGCAGAGCTGATGGCTGGCAGGTGCAGCGGTGGTGGCCTCTCCCGCCTCCACAGTAGCACTAAGGATACCTGACTGGCTTAAGCCAGCTCCCTGTGGGGAGCTGGCCTAAGTCATCAGTTGGACATCTCCCAAAGGCTCCCAAACTGCAAAAGGGTGCAGGCCGGGCTGAGGGGACGCCCTCCTCTACCCCCCCCCCCCCCGCAAGTGCACGAATTTTCATGCACCAGGCCTCTAGTAATTCATACAAGAGAATTACACTTTTCCACTGAGGCAAAAGAAATGGCTTCTCTTTTTAAAATATATTTTTACTGATTTCAGAGAGGAAGGGAGATATAGAAACATCAATGATGAGAGAGAATCATTAATTTGCTGCCTCCTGCACGCCCCACACTGGGGATCGAGCCGCAACCCAAGGATGTGCCCTTGACTGGATTCAAACCTGGGACCCTTCAGTCCACAGGCCAATGCCCTATCCACTGAGCCAAACTGGCTAGGGCAAAATGGCTTCTTTTATGAAGCAGGTTGATAAGGTGTATTAGTCAGAGTTCTCCTGAGAAACAGAACCAATAGTAAGGTAGATAGACAGATGATAGATAGATACATAGATACATAGACACATCGATACATAGATGTAGGCTCACATCATGAGTGACTGGATAATGAAATCCCATGATTTGCATTCTGCAAGCTGAAGAAACAGGAAAGCTGGTGCTATAAGCCCTGGTCTGAGTTCAAGGATCTGAGAAGCAGGAGTGCCAGTGTTTGAGGGCAGGAGATGGACTATCCAAGTTAAATCAGAGAGCAAATTTCACCCTTCCTCAGCTTTTCTGTTCTATTCTGTTCCCCAATTGGATGATGCCCACTGACATTGTTGAAGGTGATCTTCTTTACTCAGCCTATCAATTCAAATGTGAATCTCTCCAGAAACATTCTCCCAGACACACCGGAAATAATGTTTTAACAGCTATCAGGGCATTGCATAGTCCAGTCAGGTTAAGACATAAAATTAACCATCACATAAGGTTTCATATAGCAAGTGAGATTTTTGTTGGTCTTACAGGTAACTTAGAGTTCAACAGATTTGGTTTTAAAATTGACTTTGCATTTCCCATTTTCAATGTTAAACTTGAATAAGGCAGGCACACATACATTACTTCTATTTATCATTTGTTCCTGTAGTAACTCTTGAAATATAGTTTGCATTTTTATGGATCACAAAATTCCATATAAAATATATTATATAACTATCTATAATAATAAAAGCATAATATGCAAATCAACTGAACAGCCAAACAGCGGAATGACTGTCCAGACAACCAAGCTATGACATCCACTGGCGCCAGGTCAGCCAAAGCGGGTGTGATGTGATTGGTGGGGGGCCCCACCATCGCCTCATGATCACCCTGCAGAGGAAGACCCAGGCCACTGGCCAGTGGGGAGATCAATCAGAGGCTCTGAGATCGCCCAAGGAGGGAGGCCCAGGCCACCTGGCCAGTGGATCTGTGGTGGGTGGGTGGGGCCTCCTTCTGTGGGGCGATTGATCACATGGCTCCCAGACTGTGAGAGGACACAGGCCAGGCCGAGGAACAACACCCCGCCACCCCCGCCGTGCACGAATTCCTTACCCTGGGTCTCTAGTATATATAAAACCCTAATATGCAAATAGATCCAATGCGGACAACTGAAAAACCGAACAACCAGTTGCTATGAAGTGTGTTGACCACCAGGGGGCTTGCGCGGAACATGGCGGGCTTCGGGTGAGTGGGAGGGCCAGACCAAGGTGGGACTTCGGTCGCTGTCATCAGGGAAAGCCCCTGCTGGATACTGAAAATTCTTTGCTCCCACGTGCCGTGGTCCTGCTGGGTGTTTGCACCTGCTGTTGGCGCCTGGCACCAGCCCTGATCACTCTGGTGCTGGGAGCGGGGCTGCTGGCAGACAGGTGACTGGGGGCTGCAGCAGGAGGGGCGGGCGGGGGTGTGGAGGATGGGGCAATTGGGGCTAGGCACCGGTAACAGGTGCGAGCGGCTCTGGCTCTGGTGTCGGCCGTGGTGCGAGTGGGGGCCGGCACCGGCAGCAGGTACAAGCATTCGGTGGGACCACGGCAGTGGGAGCAAAGAATTTTCAGTAACCACCAGAGGCTTGCCCCTATGACAGCGACTGGTGCTCCTCCTTGGTCTAGTGTGGGAAACTGATATAGGGTTAAGCCTCAGACTGGCCTGCTGGCAAAGTCACAAACAAGTCCCAGCTTAGAGGGCACAGTCCTCTTAACATAATTAGGCTTGACCTTATAACACTCCCTAGATCTTATCTGGGAAAGCTAATGGGATGAGGAAGTGCAGGAAGTGTAACCATGGTCAAAACAAGTGAAACTCACAAGAACTGTGTAACTATGGTAATCACTACCTTGTTTACCTCTCACTATAAAAGCTTGGTGAGGCCTGAGCACAGTGGAAGTCCTTCTCCCTGAGTTGGACTTGCTCGCCTGGTCCCCCATATTCCCAAATTATCTTGTGTCTTTTCTATTTCATTTGTGTGCGGCTCCACTTCCAGACCCGAACCCTGAACTATGCAGGACGTGGAGGGAAACACTTACGGCATCTGGCGCCTGTCGGGAACTCTGGAAGTGAAGGTTTCGCTAGAGCGAAAAAATGAAGTTTCACTGGCAAAAATGAGGAACAAAGAATTCACCATAAAGGTAGGAAAATTCACCATAAAGGTGAGGGGTTATTTCACCCCACACAAACGCCCACAATCAGCTACAGTGGTCCAGAGCTGTAGGCGGTGTGGGAACGTTTTCTCAACCAGGCTAACGGGGCAGGATTCGGCTTTAAAAAGTAGATTGGGCTTTTAAAAAAAAAGTAAGAAACTTTTATTATAGACTTTTGAGTTGCATGCATAAGGAATTAAAGTTTCAGAAGGTAATCTCTTATGGTTTTTGCATGTTATTATAGAAAATAACTTTTGGTTTCTTGAAAAAGGTACATTAGATCTTAAAAGTTTGCCAAAAAGTTAGAAATCGAAAAAAGATCAGCAGTAGGGAAAAACTTGCCTCCAAACTGTTTTTCCTTGTGAAACACAGTATTTCATTTACTAGAGCCTTTGAGAGAGGCCAAGGAGGATAAATCTCCTCCCCTTGCATCCTCCGCTCCTAAAGAGGAGCAGAAATAAAAGAAAAAATGGGAGGAATGGCCTTCATGGCTCTCTCCACCTCCATGTCCTAATCATGAAATGTTTAATTCACCGTTAATAGAATCACCTGTGCAAAAACGCCAAATTATAAAGAAATTGGAATATTAAAAGGTACTCCTTTAAATCAGGCTGGAAAAAAGAGTGCCATGGTCATCTCAATGTGGTTTCTTGTTCAAATTAAAATCTTAATTTGTATTTGGAGTCTAAAATCTGTAATAAGAAATGAAACCCTGCTGCAGAATCCACCTCTGGTTCGGAGAGATTCAAAGGTGGCAGGAGAGGGCAGAGCTGTAAGCTATCCTACAATGAGATTACTTAATGTTTTATTTAAAAATTACCGGAGAACATCTTTTGACAACCAAACTTTGGCTAAGATAACCTTGGGTGCTAGCCATGACTTTAGAAAGCGAAATAGGAAAAAATTTAAAATGTATTTTTTCTAGTAAGCATGATTTTGGGAAAAATACACCATCTGCGTCATTTGCTGAAACTTCCCCCAAAGCAGGATGTGGGGGAAGGGAAGGGAGCACATGGTGATCCAATATGGACGCCCCCTCCCCAACTATTCTAATTGAAAAGATTTACAAAATTTAAAAATGCATCTGGGATTTCTGTGCACGTGTAAAGAGAAAAACTGGCTTGGAACTAAAGCGCGCATCATCCGATTTTGGACATTTAGATAGAGTTTTGAGCTAAAAATCTCTTTACAAATGTACAGAATAAAACCCAAGACTGATTATTTCCTAAGAAAAATGGCGAATTTGACCCAGGGGAGAAATGCAGGCTGGTTCTAGCAACAAGATTCCATAATAAAATGATTTTTGAAATGTTAATAAAGCCTGTTCCAAAGTTAATCTTAAAAGCCTCAAAGAAATTCAGTAAAATTGTCTGTTACAGAAAATTTGCCAAAGCAACTGCCTTAAAATAATAATTGGGTTTGAATCTAAAGACTTATACCTAGGTATTTTGAAGTGAAATAATGCTGAAATATTGATCTGAGTGTGCCTCATACTAAATCTAGAGGACAGAATTAAATCTGTTGGATGATTATATCTTGCATTTTTGAAGTTTATTCTTAAAAATGTTATTGATTAAGAAATGCTAAATATTTGACTTGCCAGCTAAAAGTTTAAGGTTCGGATTGAATTGGGAAAAATTGTGTAATTGAGGTAGCTAAATGCCTAAAGTATAGAGATTTATCTTTGAAAAAATAATTTTTGTTTTCTCTGAAATACTTAGAATTCAAAATATGTTACTCATTGATCTGATTTAAAAAGAGGATAAATTCTGTGATCCCAACCAAAATTTTTATATACAAAGATCAGTTTTAATTTAATTGATATCTCTTAATAATTATAAAAGGTATATAATCTTTAAATCATATATATATACATATATATTTGATGGTCTTCCAAGTTGGATTTCAAAACCATAACCAAGGAATGACTTTGGGACATTTCACGGGCCCTGAAATGTTTTCAAAAGTTTATTCTCTCTTCTTAAAGGATTTTTTAATAAAGCCAATTTAATATGCTTGAAATCACATGGAAAGCTTTATCAAATATAAATTCATAAATATATTTTAAGTGTTTGCCTCTAAGAAAGGGCAAAACAAGTTATTTTGTTTGATATTTCTTAAAATACAGCAGTAGAATTTTAAGATGTCGTATAAAATGACAAAAGTTCCTCGCCGCTGCATTTTAAATTAGGCTGGAGGCGGGGCAGCGTTTGCACCTCGTGAATCAGACATAAAACTTTACTAAATTTACTAACTTTATTAATAAATATACCTGCTATAAGAAGCCAGTATCTTTATAAGCATCCTAGTAAATTAAAATTCTTCTAAAAAAGTTACTGAAGGCTTCCCATGGTTCCTCTGTATATGCAAATAAGCCGAAAGGGAATGCTGTTTAAAAATATTATCTTAAATTTAATAAAAAGGAGAAATTTTAAAATTTTGAAATATCTTCCACTAATATTTATAGGATAATCTAATGATTTGCTGTTAAAATACCAAATCTGAAAATAAGTACAGTCACCATAAATGTTTAATGACTTTGACTTAGAACACATGGCCTTGCGGCACTATCAGTCAACATCCAGAAGGTAACCCTGTAGGTTACTTAGTGTAAAAAAAAAAAATATTTCTTTTTAAATTAAAGTTCTCCAAGTCTAACCCAGCAGGAGGAGGATGGGCAGGACAACAAACAGCCTGGAGACCACCTGGGGCATGGTAAAGAAGACTGTACAGAGGACATCTTTCTTGCCATGCTAGCAGTAATCATTTGTATGGTAATATTACCTAGGGCAAATGTGGAAGTATTTCAGACTTATACTCCTGACCCTTCATGGGTAAGAACCCTTACGTGGGCTGATCCTTCCAGCAGGACCTCAGCTGGGGCAAGGAAGCATATGGACAAGGTATTATTACACAGCTGTTGCCACCCAGCTTCCCTTTTGTAATATTCTAAATCAACCCACTGCTCCCTTGTGTGTAAAATTAAAAAGAGATTTAGGCTAGCCTGGACCCCAAAGAATGGGGAAGAAATGGCTCAAGTACATGTATTATCTCTACTTGCTCCGGGGAAAGGTGCAGAAAATATAAGTGTGCTAAGGCACCTCCTCCCCCCCCCCCCCCCCCCCCCCACTAAGCCTTTACGTACATGGTCTTATGTATGGAATCCCACTGAGGAAGAAGTTAATTGGCAAGACTGTTATAGTAATTATCCTACCACCAGCAAACTTAATAATTTTTTTTTCTTTATAGACTGGAGCCCTTATGGTTCTCTGTATAGTAACAACCGCACCCTTAAATGGAAAGGGAATGCATGCTATCTCTATGTTGAAGAAAATCACTCCATCTCATGGAGGAGAATTTGTTGGGCCTCAATTACAACAAAGTATGCAGTGGAAATTAGCTGCTGCACTTGCACCTATAGTTTCAATTATAGCTCAAATAGTTCCATTTTTGCTTTACAAGGAACTCTCAATAAGACAGTGTTTGCTACTGCCTGTGTGTTTGATCCGTTTGTGCCCCTATCAGGCCCCATTCAGATGCATCTTAATGTTACAAGCCATCTGTATGAAGTGTCATGCACAAATTGTACATTATCCCATTGTTCAAAAGAACTCCCTCATGATTTTAAAACAACCAGCTTTTGCTTAGGTTCCCACTAACTTAACTAAACCATGGGAATCTCATCAAACCTATGAACTGTTGCATGATCTAGTAAAAAATAAAATCTTAAAAAGGCAAAAAAGATTTCTTGGAATATTAATTGCAGGAATCTTTGCCCTCGTAATGTTACTTACTTCTGTGGGCATTGCTGCTTCATTTATGGTACAGACTGTTCAGACCTCTCATTTCGTACAACAGGTCAAGGAAAATGTAACTAAGAGCTTGTCTATACAAAAAGAAATTGACAGCCAGTTTAAAATTGAATTGCCATGGCCTAGAGCAAAGAATATCCTTACATGATATTGTTCTACAATGTCATTATTGTACATTTGTCCCAAACAAATTTACAAACTAATTCTTTGAATGTCTGGCAGAAATTTAATAAGGCCATTAAAGGATTTAATCCCTTCCACTGTGTGGAAGGCCCCCTGGGAAGGCACTTGAGCATTCTATATTGACCTCTCTTGCTCTTTTTGTCAAGAGGGTCCCTCTTCTCACAATCCAATTGCCCACAGCTGTTGCCTGAGCTCTCTGTTCATGCTGAGATTGAAGCCTCATGGTGACTGGTGCCGTGGATCTGTCTCTAGCCCAATGGCATGAGTTGGGCCCTCCCTGGAGAAGAAACCTGGGTTCCCCAAGATATGTGCAATGCTGGGGCCCCGCCAGCAGGCGAGGGGATCCCAAGGCAATTGCTGGGCATGGAGGCCACAGGGGCATAGGCTACCAAGGAGACAGAACTGAACCTCACATCACCCTGCTTGGCCCCGGAGGATGGCTGTTTAGTCAAAGACGGGTAAGATTCCTCAGGGAGGAACAACCTAAGACAGGCACAGTCACAGAGGGGCCAGCAGAAGAGAACTAGGGGGTCAACAGAGGTGGGGCACAGATCCTCACCCCCCCCCCCAACTCTGCAGGGGCTTGAATACTTGCCCCTTCTGAGGGAGGTCTCCTGCCCCCGTGGCTGCTTCTTGCTTCCCACGCCCAGCCCAGATCGGGACCCAGGTAACAAAAAGAGACTTGGCCTAGCTGAGATCAGTACCCAGACAACAGAGACTTGGCTGACAACAGCTACCCTATATCTACATCCAACCTAACACCAGGAATGCTCAGGGCTTTCTCAAGGATGCAAAATAATCCTTTCCATTAACATTTACAGTGTAAACTAAGATTGTTGTTAGAGTATTAAATTTGACAGTAAAATAGCAGTCAAGTTTCCAGATTAATTAAAATTGGCTCAAGAAGTATTAAACACAATTTTCATTTCATGAAAGAATTGCTTAACATGCAATGAACCTAAAACAGTCATATTTTTGTGCAAAAACATCAAAATTTAAAGTTATCTAGACTAAATCAAAAAAAGAGGGGATAGTGGAAAAATACCATGTAAGGAAAAATATCCTGTAACTAAATTACATCTAGAAAAATTTTTTCATTTATAATGCTAACAGCGAGACACCCAGGAAAACACACATGGTGTCAAAATAGCCTGGAGGAAGGGAATTCCAAACAGAGGGATCAGCTCATGCAACTGTCCTAAGACACTTACATACATGTGAGGTGTGTTTGAGGGAAAGCAAGGAGGCCAATGAGTGGAGTGGAGTAAGCAAAGGGGGATGGAGGGGAGAAGGAGGTAACAGCATAATGTGCAAAGCACAGAGAAAAGGACATAGAATCATCTCATTTAGTCCCCACAACAACTCTATGAGCCAGGCACAATTACACTCATTTTGCAGTGACAATGGGGTTCAGAATTGTAAGGAGTGATTGAAAATTTTGTTAACCACAAATTCCATTCATCCCAAAGACTGCAGAGTGTAATGGTTAGAAATACCGCCTCTGGGGCCTGACTCTCACAGTTTGAGTCCTGAGTCTATTAATGACAAGCTGAATGATATTGGACTAGTTATTTGAACTTTCTGTGCGTCAGTTTTAGCATCTGTAAAAAAGGAATGATTAGAATACTATCTTATAGTGTTTTATGAGAAGTAAATATATTAATTAATGTGAAGTACTTATAGTGTCCGGCACATAGTAATTACTTTAAAAGTGTTAGCTCTTATATTGAATTCCATTCTAAGTAGTGGATTAGCAACTTCCGTATTTCTCTTCTTCCAGCAAATGTGAATTGAGGACCTGCTACCTTCTGGGTGTTGATGATACAGAAATGAATGAGAGCAAATTACTGTGCAGTTCTCTCAGTCTAGAAGGGCAGGTCTAACCAGGACAGATACTATCCAAGGTGGAAGTTAAAATGATGAATGTATGCAAGCTATTTAGACTCACCTTGTTGATAATGTGGGCCTTTGAAAGCAGGGGAAGGAGGCAGTGGAATGAGGAATAAGGTTAGACTCATGAATATATTAATGTGACAGCAATGTGGAGGGTGGTAGAAGATACGGTGAGATGAGGGGAGGGGGTGAATGACACAGTTAACGAGGATGTGGTGGAAGAAACGCCCTGGAGAGACTGTCAGTATGAGGACTGATTAGATGAGTGACGTCAGAGAAAGCAAATAATCTAAGAGAGCTGCATTTGTTAGCATAGGTAGCTAGTTGGGTAGGAACAAAAGAGAAGAGAGCAAAACTGGCTAAGCCTGAATAAATCGGGAGGCTACACCTCACAGACACCCCAGGGGACAGCCACATCTGGGACAGCCACATCCTCCGTCAAAGGACATTAGTCCCCGAGCAGGCAGGAAAGACCCACTTTCCAGTCTCCCTCAGCAACAAGTGTCCCCTTTCCCTGGATTACTCTGGGAGGGATAAGCAGTAAAGGGACGTTTCCTTTACTGGGAACCCTAGAACCCAGCATGGCTCGGGGGGGAAGGTCCTCCTGCTAATTCCAGGCCAGTAGAAGGCAGATGAGGAAGTAGAGCTTTGAGGCCCTCACAGTAGGAGCCAAATGGCAACCACAAAGGGGAGGAGGTTAGCCTGGGAAAAGGATCAGATAGGATAAAGGCCGGACCTCCCTCTCCCGGGAAAATCTAGGAAACGGATTGGATGGGGAGGGCCCAGCATAGCCCCGAGAAAACCCAGCAAACAGGTTGAACAGTTTGAAAGACATCCTGCTTGGAGAATCGAAGATGGCGGCATAGGTAAACACCGGAGACTGCGGCCGCAAACAACCACTTCAAAAATACAACTAAAAGACGGAACGGACATCAACCAGAACCACAGGAAGGCTGGCTGAGGAGAGACTCTTCAACTAGAAGGAAAAACAACAGCACTACGAGTCTCAGAGGAGGCGCAGTGTGGAAAATTTAAAGGTACGGTGGTGCGGTGGTGTGTGCGCAAAGCGGCTGGTGGCTGAGGGCGCGGTTGTCGTTTTCAATCAGGAGGGAGTCTCAGACTCTGGGCTACAGATCCAGGCGAGTCTCTAGGGACCCAGACTCAAACGGGAGAAGCGGGACTGTCTGGCTACGGTCCCTCTGAGGTTTGCAGCGGTTGCTGGGACAGAGAGGCAGAGCCCCTGGGGACGGACTGAGAGCAGCCATAGCTGCTCCCTCCCCCCGCCCTGTTGATCCCACCCCGCCCAAGCCCTGCACAGAGCCATTTGCCGGATAGCCTCAGGCAAAGGCTAGATTAGCACCTCCCCAGAGGACTGAAGTTTTCCACACAGCTGATTCCCACAGCCAGTCGGCCTGGTGGTCAAATCCCTCTAGTATTAACTACAACAATTAAGGCTTGGCTAGAACAAGACTGCTCACAAAGACCACAAGGGGGTGCACCAAGAAAGCATAAAAGATGCGGAGACAAAAAAACATGACAGAAATGGAGGATATGGAGCTAAAAATCGCAATTTTGAGGGCTTGCAATAAACTTGAGCAGAGCCTCACGAAAACTAATGAGACCCTCGATGCTACGATAAAGAAATTAGAAATTAAGCATACACGGACTGAAATAAAGAATATTATACCCAATAGCAGACCAGAGGAGCTCAAGAATCAAACCAAAGATTTGACAAAAAACACCCAACTGGAAAAGCAAAATGAAAAAAGAATCCGAAAGTGAGAAGATAGTGCAAGGAGCCTCTGGGACAGTTTCAAGCAGACTAATATCAGAATTATAGGAGTGCCAGAAGATGAGAGACAGCAAGATATTGAAAACCTATTTGAAGAAATAATGGCAGAAAACTTCCCCCACCTGGTGAAAGAAATGGACTTACAGGTCCAAGAAGCGCAGAGAACCCCAAACAAAAGGAATCCAAAGAGGACCACACCAAGACACATCATCATTAAAATGCCAAGAGCAAAAGACAAAGAGAGAATCTTAAAAGCAGCAAGAGAAAGAGACTCAATTACCTACAAGGGAATACCCATACGACTGTCAGCTGATTTCTCAACAGAAACTTTGCAGGCCAGAAGGGAATGGCAAGAAATATTCAAAGTGCTGAATACCAAGAACCTACAACCAAGATTACTTTATCCAGCAAAGCTATCATTCAGAATTGAAGGTCAGATAAAGAGCTTCACAGATAAGGAAAAGCTAAAGGAGTTCATCACCACTAAACCAGTATTACACGAAATACTGAAAGGTATCCTTTAAGAAGAGGAAGAAGAAAAAGGTAAAGATACAAATTGTGAACAACAAACATGCATCTATCAACAAGTGAATCTAAGAATCAAGTGAATAAATAATCTGATGTACAGAATGAACTGGTGATTATAATGAATCAGGGACATAGAAGGGAATGGACTGACTATTCTTGGGGGGGAAAGGGGAATGGGAGATTTGGGAAGAGACTGGACAAAAATCGTGCACCTATGGATGAGGACAGTGGGTGGGGAGTGAGGGCGAAGGGTGGGGCGGGAACTGGAAGGAGGGGAGTTGGGGGGGGGGGAAGAGGAACAAATGTAATCTGAACAATAAAAATTTAATTAAAAAAAAATAATAAAGAAAGACATCCTGCTTGTTTCAAAAACCAGGAAACTATATGTAGGATTCACAAGGACCTCAGGGAAGTTGCTACAAGAGCCTGCCCACTCTCTACATCCCTGAGGACATATTATTTCTTTCACCCTAGTAAGTCCTGCCACTACACTTACACTTCTCCCACTTCTCCAGTCCTTGAAATTCTTTGCTCGTGACTCCCCAAGGGCCCATTTTCTCTGGTGTCACATTCAGGACTTTAGAATCTGGCTGAATTGTAGGGGCAGCAATCAGACAAGACATTGATGCAAACTGTTGTAAAGCCAGTTTGGCAGATCAGAAGACATCAGATTATTTGGTGAGTATGCAAACCTCTGATGGAGCAGAGGTAGGTATGGTCTCTGCTTTTTTTTCTCCCACAACCTTGCTACCAGATAGCATGTTACCCTGAAAACAAGTCTGAGGCCGAATTCTGTGCAATGCCCAAACACCACAGCAAGGAGACACAAAAACAGTGCCACACTCTGCACCAGGCACCTGGCCAGCACCTTGTAGGGGAAGTGATTTCAGTGCTTCCTGAGAGAAGGGGCAGCTAGTCTGGTTAGGTTACAAGGTCCTGTGTGGAGTAGGAGATGCAGAACTGGCAGCACATTAGCCTCAGGTAATTGCTGGATTCATTTTTCAGGTTTGTGCGGGTGGGGTGAGGGAGGGGGGAGGGTGAAGACTGTAGAACATTCCAAACTAGTCATCTTTCTTAAATACATTCATTTATTTAATAATTATTTTTTAAGTTTCAATATCTCTTAGGCTAATTACATATACTCTAAGGTCTTAGATTTTGATAAGAATAATTCAAATGTTTAGTAACCATCCTTAAAGCTTGTTTTCTGATGGGATACTTCAAATACTAACTAAACCCCCTTAGGCATAGATTAGAATTAACTTGTACAGCTATTTAAAACTTAAAAATACTTCAGACTGTTTACAAAGAAATATTTTAAAAGTAAATTAACAATAGAATAGGAAGGTCTCTGGAAAAGTTTTAGACACACAAAATATAAAATGCTTAGGAGGGTCAAGTGGCAATGTTTAGCAGGTATTTGCATATTTAAAACTAAATTTCAAGAGGGTCCTGGACATGTAGAATTAGGCATCATCCATACAAAGGGTATAGATCAAACAGTGGCACAGGATGAACCTCACGCCTGTAGAATGGTGAATTTGTTCACATAATCGACACTGGGTAGAGTGCTTGATTTCTGTCCCTGAAGGGTAATAATCATACTGATCACACTAATTTGCATTTACTAACGTATTAATTCTCACAATAACCCTGTGAGGTAGGTATTAGTATTCCATGTATGTAGATGAGGAAACCAAGCCACAAATAGATTAAGTAACTTGTTCAACATCACATAAGAACAACAAGAAAGTGATATGGAGCTGGTGTCTTTCACCACTAAAACAAAAATTGAAGGCCTGTTAGCAATGGAGACAAGGTAGGTGAATAAATTGCAGGGCTTTTCTTTGTTTATTTTTAAAATAGAAAGTCAGGTTGCTCTCTACATCAAAGCCGTTGAAATTCAGTTTCTTCCTGGGAGGTCCACCCCCATCGCAGAGTTTAATGAAGCTTCTGAAGTAAACAGTGTGGTAATTGAGGAGCTGCATGTGTAAGTGACGGGTGAAGGAAGGGGCGGGGAGGCTGTGACAGTCAGCAGAGACCAGGCTCTCAGGAAACGGTGACACACGAGCATCTCTTGATGAAGGGAATTAGATTTTATGCTCATCAGCAAGGTCAGACTCCCAGGAGGAACAATATTTGCATAATTCTCACCAGATTGTCCTTACTGACTGCATCTCTGGGAGGGCTGTGTCCTCTTCTCTTTGCCATTTGAGGTCTTGAACTGAATTTACAGGTCTCCTGGGGCCACCAGGTAGAGAGGAACAGCCCGCACCAGCTGCAGCACTGGGTCACAGTCCTGAATTATTCATGTGGCCACTGGCAGCAAATTCAAGCGGTGTTTTCCCTGGAGACAGACACAGCAGCAGGGGCTGTGTAGTGCCCCTCCTCCTCCATGTGGCTCCACAGGGTGGGACCACTCTTGCCAAAATTGGGCTGGTGCCACTGAGGGTGGGACTGACTTCTTTCAGGCACAAAAAGCCTTAATGTTAGATCTTTTCTGGTTCTTTCTGGATGATTTTATCTACCTGCATAGAGGCAGAGGCCATGGAATATGGGATTATACCTAGAAAACACCAGTGTTCAGGTATCAGATCCACTCTTGCCAGCTGTGACATTCATCTCTCCATGCCTTAATTTATCACCTGTAAAATGAAGATCATAATAATATCTATCTCATACTATTGGGAAGGTTTTAGTAGTCCCTAGATCAAGCATGTCAAACTCAAGGCTCACAGGCCACATGCAGCCCACAATGAATATTTTTGTGGTCCAACCAGTATAATGGTATGTAAGAAACATTTTAATAAAAATTTCATAACTTAATTTTTACAATATCCTGTTATACATAATCCTATATAATAAAGAGGTAATATGTAAATTGACCCTCATGCCCTGACAAGATGGCTGCCTACTACCAGGCCGACAGGGGGTTAGTGGGGGACGACCAAAGGACTGAACAGGCAGGCTGCGTAGGGCGACCAGGCCGGTGGGGGGCCATGAGGGGTGACCAGGCCGGCAGAGGGGGGCAGTTTGGGGTGATCAGGATGGCAGGGGGGGGACAGGAAGGGGTGTCCAGGGCAGCAGGGAGGGGGCAGTTGGGGGCAGCCAGGCTGGCAGCAGGGGCAGTTAGGGGGAATCAGGCCAGCATGTAGAGGCAGTGAGGGGTGATCAGGCCAGCGGGAGAGAGGCGGGGGGGAACGACGGTTAGGGGCGACCAGGCAGGCAGGTGAGTGATTAGGAGCCAGTGGTCCCGGATTGGAAAGGGTGCAGGCTGGGCTGAGGGGACCTAACTATGCATGAATTTCATGCACCGGGTCTCTAGTTATTAATAGCAAACTACAATGTTCACTAATGACTGATTAATAGTGTTGCATTCATTTCCCTTACATGCCTTACGCACAGTTGCACCATTTCTCTCCACTAATACTAGCAGCAAATGTTTTAGCAGTCAATTGCCACGTCATTAGTCTTGGACTGACTTGTTTATTGTGTGCAACAGGAAATATTTTGCTTTTGGAGAACAAGAAAAATAGGCTTATTTGTGTTACACTTATTAATTTGTGCAGTTATTCAGTGTCTGGTAAGTTAATGTTCAAGAAAAAATATTAATTTTTATTAAAATGTTCTATCATTTTATGTCAACGATTATTCATTTATTTCAGCCCTTTGTATTCAGCATGTCTCTATTGAAATAAACCTACATTTCTATGAAAATTGAAGCTTTTGTGTTTTTTCTTAGCCCACATAAACTTAAACCTTGTTTATTTGGCCTGTGTTAGCCTTTGAGTTTGACATGCTTGCCCTAGATAGAACATAGTAAGTGTTCAGTAAATGCTATTGTTATTACTATTAAATACAGTCACAGCACAAAACAAAAAAAGAGATTGAACTGAGATAAGGCAACCATCAGACACATTTGTGACTCACCTGTCTGTAATACACTATGCTTTAATATATTTTAGAAATCCCATTACTATTTGATAAACAGGACAATCATATTTCTATCTTTGTTCTCTATGTGTATTTTTCAATTTGAAGCAGTTTAAGAAATATAAGGCAATTTTTTTTGGACCATAAGATGTTTATAATCCTATTTTGGCCCATCTTATTTATTTTATTTTATTTTTTATTTTTTTGGTTAAATAGCTAGAAGCCTCAGGAAATGGAAGTTGTCAGAGCCACTCACCATTCATGGGGAGCCTGGTGCTCATCATGGTGACTGGCATTAGCATGAGCCCTAATTTGTGTTGCACCTGAGTGAGCAGAGCAGATTTACTTTTTCTTATAATTTATTATTAGTCTATCTATTGATAAAATATAATATTTAAATTTATCCTTTCAGATTTAAAGTATTTTTTTCCGTGTAAAGACCTTTGAGCTCTTGCATAGAAGATGATGTAATATTATCTATATATATAAAAGCCTAATTGACTGACCATTTGACTGTTCAACCAATAGTTATGATGCACACTGACCACCAGGAGGCAGATGTTCAATGCACAGGCATGGAAACATGGAACAGACTGATGAATCTCAGAGGTAAGCAGGGAGGAGGGAGGACAGGAAGAGATTATCCGAAAATCTTATATGCATACTAGAGGCCTGTTGCATGGATTCGTGCACCAGTGGGGTCCCTCAGCCTGGCCTGAGGGGATCGGGCTGAAACTGGCAGTCCAACATCCTCCGAGGGGTCCTGGATTGTGAGAGGGCGCAGGCCAGACCGAGGGACCCCACCTGTGTACGAATCCATACACCAGGCCTCTAGTACATTATAATAATGTGAGCAATGTATTTTATCAAGTAAATATTTACCTCTTATCTGAACAAAATCACTAGTGAAAAAAATGCTTGGTTTAAGGGAAACATTATTCTAATATCATTCAACTGCTGGAAGCTTTAATTTCTATTTATTTAATTTTTTAATTTAAAAATTTAAGATTTATTGGGATAGAATTGACATATAGCATTGTGTGACTTTAAGGTGTACAATGCAATAATTTTCTACCAGCATGGAATCATGGATTTTATTCTTTGGGCTATAATTCAGTACTTTATTTTTTTGTTCAAATTATTCCAACTTTGACATTGGGAGCCTTTTCAGTTGGCTCCTGTGTCCATTTGACATACTCCTCAATGTGTCTTCTTGTTTGTTTTTGAGTACTTCCTTATTTTCTGGCACTACAATATGCTCCAGTCTCATTTTGTGTATTTCCTGCCCCAGATCTAAAACCAAACATTTCTCTAAGGAGCCCTATTTCCTTTTATAGAAGAATGGTTTCAAATCACAATCTAAGTGCTAAGTGTGCTCATTATTTTAGACTTTCTCCATTGACAAAGCAAATAAACATATGTATGTATACCAACCTGTATATTTATATGCATTTATACATATTTCTGTGCTACATTGGTAACTATATTAAGTTAAACTGAGTTCATCATACTGCTCTTTCCAGCTCTAATCCATTACTACATGGATCACTCTAGCCGCCTCCCTTGCTCATCTGTAAATTCCCACTCCGACAGTAGGAAACCTGGCTCCTACCATCCCCTGTTCATTTACTTAATTGTTCAATTCCAGTGCATGTGCAGCAGTATCAGAATTATTAACCTGTGACCCAGAGGATACAGGTTTTATAGGCAATTCCTTTTGTTTGTAGTCTTGCAGACTCCACATGTTACGTTACCAAAGTTACTTTGGTCAGCACCTTCGCCCACCATCCACTTTAGCACGTTTGTTTCATAAATTTTTAATTCAATTAGATTCTTTTGTCACATTATTTCCTAAATGATGTTTTTTAAAAGATACTTGCATACATTAAGGTTCACTCTTTGTGCTGTGAAGTTCCATGGACTTCGACTAGTGCATAGCATCATGTATTCACCATTTCAATATCATACAGAATAGTTCTGTGCCCTAAAAGTCCCCTGTGCTTTGCCTAGTCACCCTCCCCCTTTTGCCCGCCCCCCCCAACACATACATAGATGCACATCTGACCCTCTCTGACCAGTTGATCTTTTTATTATCTCTATAGTTTTACCTTTTCCAGAATGTCAAGTACTCAAAATAATTTGAATCATACAGTAATATAGCCTTTTCAGAAAAGCTTCTTTAACTTATTAATATGCATTTAAGATTCCTCCATACCTTTTTTGGTAGTATTATAGCTCATTTATTTTTATTGCTGAATGATATTCTATTGTATGGATGCACCACAGTTTATCTGTTCACCTATTGAGGATGTCTTGGTTTCACCCAGTTGTGGGAATTATGAATAAAGGTGCTATAAACATTCATGTGTAGGTCTTTGTGTGGACCGAAGTTTTCAAGTCAATTGAATGAATATCTAGGAACATGATTTCTGGAACACGTGATAAGACTATGATTAGCTTTGTAAGAAAATGTCAAACTACCTTCCAAAGTGTCTGTATCATTATGCATTCCCACCATAATAAATAAGAGCTCCTATTGCTCTTCATCCTCAGCATTTGGTATGATAAGATTTTATTGGTTTTAAGCATTCTAATAGATGTTTAGTGTTATTTCATGGTTGTTTTAATCTGCAATTTCCTAATGATAAATGATGTTGAAATCTTTTCATATGCTGCTTGCCATATGTATATCTTCTTTGAGGTTCTGTCTAGATGTTTTGTCCATTTTTTATTGGGTTGTTTGTTTTTTTAATTATTGAGTTTCAAGAGTTCTTTGTGTATTTTGAAACCATATTTTTAAAGATTTGTTTTTTCTTCCTATCTGCCTTTTTTAAAAAATCCTTTTAACAGTATATTTTGCAGCGCAAAATTTTTTAATTTTAATAAAACTTAACTTATCAAATTTTTAATGAATCTGTTTTTGGTCTTGTGTCTAAAAACTGATCGCCAAACCCAAGGTTACTTAGATTTTCCTGTTATCTTCAATGAGATCTATAGTTTTTCATTTTACATGTAAGTTAGTGTTTCATTTTGAGTTGATTTTTGTGAAAAGTATATGATTTGTGTCTAGACTAATTTTTTTTTGCATATGGATGTCAAATTTTTTCCATCAGCATTCATTAAAAAGACTATCCTTTTCCATCAAATTCCCTTGACTCCTTTGTCAAAGATTATTTGGCTGTTCCTGTGAGTCTATGCCTGACCTCTCTTATTCGGTTACATTGACCTATCTGTCTATCTTTTCCCTAATGATATGCTACCTTGATTACTGTAGCTTCTTCTAATGTTGTTCTTTCTCTTTAGTATTGTGTTGTTCTGAGTCATTTTTCTTTCCACATAAACTTTAGAATCAACATAATAGCTTCCTGCGATTTTGATTGGAATTGAGCTGAACCTGCAGATCAAGTTGGGAAGAATTGAGACCTAAGTCATATTGAATCTTCCAATCCCTGAACATGGAATATTTCTCCATTCATTTATACCTTCTTTGATTTCTTTTACCAGAGATTTGTAGTTTTTTGTATATAGATCTTTATATATTTTGTTAGATTTACACCTAAATTTTGTTGGTGTTATTTTAAAAAGTAGTGTGTTTTTATTTCAAATTGTTTATTACTGTTACCTAGGAAAGCAATTGACTGACATATGGAGCAATTACCCTTTGGCCCACTCACTCTCTAGGCTTTCTTTCCCAGTGCCAACAGGTCCTTCTCCCTGGACTCCCACTAGTATTCCCTGTTCATGCCCTACCACCCGCTCATATTCCAAAGATGTGGTCCTGGGACTGTCTGCTTCAGAATTACCTGGGCTGTTTGTTTGAAAGTGCAAGTCCTATATCATGAGTCAGTATCTTGGGGTTTGGGGTGTAGAATCTGTGAATATAACTCCCTCTTACTCCTGT
The DNA here is from genome assembly GCF_028538775.1 of Myotis yumanensis. Lineage (NCBI taxonomy): Eukaryota > Metazoa > Chordata > Mammalia > Chiroptera > Vespertilionidae > Myotis > Myotis yumanensis. The sequence continues at coordinate 169,413,564 of NW_027223754.1, forward strand.
TCCACCACTGCCATCACCATGGTCCTTATAACCACTTAAATTTTATTGCCGCTACTCTTAGAGTAGACATTTAATAAACCACTAAGTTAAACTGAATGTGAGTGTATAGTCTGCAATTCAAAGATATCAACTAACTACCTATCATCACTGTGCTGTAAGGAACAAAAAATGAATAAGATGTGATCCCTGCCTTCCGAACACTCACAATTTAGTAAGGGAGGGGAGAATAAAACAACTAATCAAACTCAGATACATGTAGTGACACAGTAACAGAAACGGGAATGGTTACTTCTGATTAAGGGGACCAGGAAAGATTAGTGGGAACAGTGACATTTACCTTAAGCTTTGAAGAACCAAGAAAGGAAAGGTGTGAGGTGTGCATTCTAGAGAGAGGAAACACCAGGAGCAATAGCAATGACCTTGGCAGTGATTGGCATGTGTGTGTGGCAACTGTGGGAGAACTGAGAGGAGACAAACCATTTGCACTTCAGCAAAACCCTAGGACACCAAAGGTAAACTGGTGCTAGTGTGTGACAGTCCTTGAATTCCAAATTAAAGAATTCAGTTTTATCCTATTAAAAAGAAAAGGGGGGAAGAGAGTTATTGAAGGTTTCTGAACAGGGGGGTGACATGATTACCCTGATGAAATATTATGGCAGAAATGTTAGAGAGAAAAAACTCAAGATGAAAGAGAGTAGGAGGGCTGTGGCAATAACCCATGTAATAGATAATGAAAAGCTAGTCTGGGTGGGTAGCCGTGGATACCTAGAGAGGAGGGTATTTGAAGTATATTAAAAAGGTTTATATTTGCTGCCAGTTTCAATTTATTTAAAAAAAAAACCGGAATAATGTCAAAGCTGATGCCAAGGCTTCTAGCCTGCATAAGTAGATGAGTGGTAAAGAGAACCAAATGTAAACAGACTTAAGCCAATTGGATAATACACCCCTCTTCGGTGATTGTATAGATAAATGTAGTCTCTAAAAGTTCGAAATGATGAAGGCTATATGATAAAGGTAGAGTGTTATAATAAAAGCAGGTCTTGAACCAAATTCTGCCACACACTTAGACACTTACTGAATTAAATATTTCCTAACCAGGTATAAAATGGTGCATTAAGTTTGACTTATAATCTTATTGACATCTCATTTCTCTGTTCTCTTAGGTGACTTACCACAACTTGCATGAAATATGCACCTGAGGCAGATTGAACAATATTTTAGAAGCAAGTTTTGGTAACCTTTGATCTGGTGGTTGGACTTAGAGAGTCCTCTAGGTATTAAGTCTTAAGTGGTTTCTTTAAGGGCAAAAGACACATGATTTGCTAGGTTCTGGATTCTGGGTTCATGTAAAAATGGGAAGTATCATTAAAATACCATCATAACTTGAACATCATGAATTTCATCAATGAGAGTTCATTTCTGGCATTCATTCATTAACATCAAATCAGAGATCAACTTAGATAGGATGCTGTAGAAAGCACTTTGCAGTGTGGCCTTTCTGATCTAATGTTAAAACTGGCTACCTGACCACCCTAGGAATGAGTTTCTATGAGGACAACTTACTACACTAGAACATACATTAAATAAACATGCACACATTTGCATCCCTCTATGTTGAAGCACTTTGAAGTAAATATTATATCTTGTAGCACCAAGTTCCAGAATACAAGAAGAGAAATGGTTTTGATGAAGGAAGAGTAATTTGGTTATGTAAATCCTGAAATTCTACAGAAATATAGAACTGTACATAATAGGGGGATGTTTGGCCATTAAAATAATCTCTAATTTTGCTTAAATTCTTTGCCTTTCTTTGGTACCATATAAAATTCTCTGCCAACAGAAGCAGAGAGCAAAAGCTAAAAGCAGTTTTCCACCAGCATTTTTTTTTTAGAATTTGCATTTGAGAAAATTGATTTTCCAAAAGGAGTAAAACCGTAAGATCATATCAGAGCAAAGACTGGCCAAAGAAACAACACATTCCAACATGTGTGAATTTTAAATGTGCTAATTCTCACAGAATACTGCAGGAGATGGAAGGCTACAATATTTTTGTAATCAAATTTGATTCAGTAGACATAGACTTCCTCACCTTAAACTCTAAGAAATGCTGCAAGCAAGACACACAATATATACATTTTTGTAGGACCATAGCAAAGTACCACAATAACATAGGCAAAAAAAAAAAAGACAGAATGACCGGCACCAGAAGCCTCTCACTGATCTCTCCTTGTCATGTCTTCTGCTGTCCTCCCACCTCACTGCCTGCAAGAAGTCTGGGCATATAGCTCAGAGTGGCACAATATATGTAGCTATATATCTATAAATTTACATATTAATTTACATATCTACACATTAAACTGTCCCTCATTTGAATTTGCCTATACCCCCTATTGGTTCTTCAACATTGTCCAAGTTCCTGACCTTCACTTGGACTCAGTTTTTAATTCTTAAAAAAGGAGATAGTTGTGTCTATCACAGACTCTACATAGGAATCAAATGGCCTAATGTGTATAAAATGTTTAGCAAAGGGCCTGGCACACAGTAATGTACTTAATGCTCGTTAACTATTACCATCGCAGTGCAATAAGGGGGAGTCTGAACTCAAAATTATTGTGGCAAGAGAGTTGGCTTCTGTATTTTCTTAGTTGGGTAGAGCCCTCAATTTACCTTGTAACAGGTCTTCAGTGTTTAGGTAAGATTTGAATAGTCCTTGTTAGGTAAAGTTAAGGCTGATTTCCATTGAGGTAGAAGGAATAGGACATTTGGTGGCCTGAGGAGGGAAATCCCTCTCAACAACCGTTGGGATGTAGAAGAGACTAAGTATGGGGCGAAGACGCCTCCCGGAGGAAGAGAGATATCACTCTGTGGAGGTTCAGTATTAGCAGAAACTCTATGATGGGTTCCCATGATTTCAGTTTGTCACTTGGCAGGAAGAAATAATTGGTTATTGGTAGGTTATTGTTAAACTAAAATTAAAAAGCCAAAATAAGAGGCAGCAAGCTTATTGGGATCAGAAAGAATGCAATTCTGAGAGCACAGATTGAGGCTGAACCCCAAATCCCAAATAGTGCCACAATTACAGGGTGAAGGCAAGGGATTTATGAGAAAAGGAAGGGAATAATTACATGAACAGAAAAAAGAAATTTCTATAAGTGCTGACAAACTGAGTGACTCCTTAGCTATACATGATGGGTTACTGATTCTATCTTCAGTTCTTGTTGTCAGGACGTCTCCTTACAGTTTGTAAGACAATGTTGGTTCAGCCCAGTCCAAAGGTTATTTTGCCTAAATCCAAACCTTCCAAAGGTTCAAGGAGCAAGATGTATAAGAAATTCTGCTGGAATAGCTGCTCTGGCTTTATTTTAAAATTGTTCCACTTATGTCAATTTTTCGTAGCCCCTAAGGGGCATGCACCATATAGAAACAGAGATTGTAGGCTCAACACCAAGATTAAAGTTGATTTTGGGACATGACTGCTTTCAGGCCATTGTGATACCAAGACCAAAAGACTCTCAAGACCCAATACCCTTCCCACTGAATTATGCTTTGTATAAAGAACGGCCCTGCATATAAGGATAAACTAAGACACCTTCTCATTGGAAATTCAAGGGGGCCATTTCCCTTAAGGTACATTTTAATTAAGGGCTATACATTCTAAAGAGTGTCATCTCTTCAATGTGAAACAACCCATGTGATTAAGACAGACAAATTTCCAACACAACTACATATGGCAATGAAGGAATCAATAATGATAATGGACTAGGCCGACTTACCCCTTCTCTCAAATGCATGGAGCTGAATGGCCTCTTGGGTGAACAATTGAAGTGAAAAGACCTCAGGGAGGTCTGGATAATTTGGGCAAGTAAGTTTTAAGAGATTAATTTTGAAAATAAAAGGAGCCGAAACCGGTTTGGCTCAGTGGATAGAGCGTCGGCCTGCGGACTGAGGGGTCCCGGGTTCGATTCCGGTCAAGGGCATGTACCTGGGTTGCAGGCACATCCCCAGTAGGGGATGTGCAGGAGGCGGCTGATCGATGTTCCTCTCTCATTGATGTTTCTAACTCTCTATCTCTCTCCCTTCCTCTCTGTAAAAAATCAATAAAATATATTTTAAAAAAAAAAGGAATAAAACCATATATCATGTAAAGCTATCACACCACTAACATTGTTACCATCCATCCATCCATCCATCCATCCATCCATCCATCCAGTACATATTTATTAAAGGTGCTATTTAAAATAGAGAAATTTATAAGACATGATTTAGCCACAAAGGGAGAAAGAGCCCATGAACCAAATGTGCTTCATGGGGAACATTTGAAGGAATATCATTACATTTAATTTTTTACCACTTTGTCAATGAAACGTTATAAACTCAGAAAATCCAATCATCACCTTACCACATGTGCAAAAATGTTTCACTGTGTGTGTGTGTGTGTGTGTGTGTGTGTGTGTGTATGTTTACACAGGCATTTTTGTTTACAGATTGTTAGAATGACCAAGTACTTATGCCAGTCTTTGCTTGGTTTAGTACAGTGACTGCTATTTTGGTGTGAAAATTGGATTTGCAAAACAAAATAAAACAAACGCCCCCTGACACACTGCTTGGAAAGGAAAGCCTCAGAAAGCATGCCCTGGTGTCTCCCTCATCTGCCTTTGGAGACAATTCAATATCAGATCTGGCTCCCATGGAAGCACTGCTTGTCCTTTCTCTTGATGACCACACTGGAAGAGGCACTGATGAAATTGCTTGCATAACCCCAAGGAATGCATATCCGTCCACAGCCATAGCAACCCTTAGGATTCTAGAACAAATGAATTCCCACCTGTTATGAATTATCAGATATTTCTGCATCTCTTCAACACAGGATATATTATTAATAGTGCAGTAAAAACAGGACTGCATCTGTGGATCTATTTTTGTTCCTTTACTAATCTTCCATATTTTGCTTTTTGGTCTCATGAGACTGAAATAAACATGTATTTTATATGAAAAAGAGACATCTGATCCAATATTCCTTAATTAAGGTAATCTTTTTAAGAGCAACCCAATATCCTTAGAAAATCTTTGAGGACCTTGGCAGAATGAGGAAAGGGCTCACTGCACTTATTTAAAAATTTCTATTTTTAGCAGCATCGCCCTGAAGTATTTTATTCAGCTGCCAGGGAGGCAGGTATCCCCATAGCGTCTGGACAGCTCCAAAGCTCACAGAACGATGGTGGAGAGGTCAGGTTGACAGATTGTTTTTGCTGTCTTAATGAGCACAATGAACTGATTTTGCTGAAAAGTCCCTCTGAATTATGACAGACAAAACATCTTCCCCAACGTGATATGTTTTCAGTGGGCAGCTCTAGTTTCTTCAAATAGAGACTGCTTAGCCAGCATGCCTGTTCAAGTTTATTCCTTGTTAATTTTTTGCCTTGATGACTCAACCTCAACAATTCCCTGAAAACACAAACATAGGAGCTAGAGAGCAAAGGCAGGCTATGTCATACTTTTTTTTTTTCACCTGGGGTGATCAATGATAGAGGCTGACATCAATTGCTGAGTCATTTTGTGTACTTGGTTTAATTCATCCCTCATAATGAATGCTTTCTTATGAGTGTTAACATATGATACAAAGACCTTCACACTTTATGATCACTCCCCTTATGTTCATTCATATGCTCCCACAACCCTGACTAGTCTGCCAGGCTACTTGCCAGTGTCATAAATCCATATGTATTGTAACCTTGGGTTACTTTTCTTTCTACACAATGTATATGACCAGGTAAACCAAGCAAGCTCTGGCCACTGGGAAGAATTTCTCTTTCCAATGTCTTTCAATACCTCCCTGAATGAGACATAGTAGAGTTGCTGTCCACTTTCAGCTGGCACCCATATATCAAGGCAAGCTATCCATAAACCCAGCTTAGTTTTTTTCCCCTGTTAATTTTGGATCTGTTATACGTTCACAGGTATCAATTGAGGGAAGTAGCCTATCTAATAAAGTGGGAATCTGCAAATTGACCATCACCCTGTCACAAAGATGGGGGCACCCACAGCAGAGGCAAGGTTTCCTTAACACAAGATGGCTGTGCCCACAGCGGAGGCTGAGTTCCCGTAAAGAGCCTTAAGAGCAATCAGCAGGGACCTGAGGCTGCGCTCCCCAGCCCAGTGGGGCTTGACAGGGGATCTGAGGCTGTGCCCCCCGCCAAGCGCCAGGCCAGGGGACCTGAGGCTGCGCATCCCACCTGGGAGAGCTTGACAAGGGTGGGGACAGCCAGGTCTGGATCTCACCTAATGGGGGTGGAGCCAGCTGGGTCTGGGCCTCGTGCAATTTTGAGGTGCCACAGGTGGGCAGCAACTTGACTCTGGGTCCTGTGGCATGCCCCAAACTCTGAAAGGAGAAGATTTTCATATACATTTTACTAATTTTCTTTCATCTTTGACACTTCTATTATAGAGAAAGGGCAAATAGCAATATTAAAATATTTCCTCTAATTAATCCCCTTTTAATGGGCATGAATTTTGTGCACCGGGCCACTAGTACTATTATAATAGAGGTGGATGCTATCTTAGTCAGTGCAGGCTGCTGTAACAAAAACACCATAGACTGGCTGAAAACAATAAACTTCCTTTCTCACATCTCCGGCAGCTAAAAAGTTCAAAATAAATGTGCCAACGGATTTGGTGTCTGGTGAGGGTAATGTGAAATGCCTCCACATTGGTTCACAGACATCCATTTTCTTGCCATGTCTGCATGTGTTGGAGAGATTGGCTCTATCCTTTTGTAAGGGCACCTATTCCATCTAATCCCCAAACCTCATCCAAAGCTTATTACCTCCCAAAGGCCCTACCTCCAAATATCATCACATTGGGAATTAGGCTTCAACATATGAATTTTGGGAGGATACAAACATTTAGTCCATAGCAGATACCTTGGGCCAGGTGTGGGGGGTCTGGCCTACCTACTTGTGCTCTCTGGTCCCGCTTGTGTTTAGTACCAGATGTACTGCTTGCTTCTTACATGACTGTTACTGGGTCTACCAATGTTATGCTTGGGATTGACAGAATCCAGACCATAATGAGCCATTGGGCTGCATGGTCATGTGGTGCCCCATCTCTACCAGGACCAAGTACCACATCAGAAGTTGTTTTTCAGAAAGCATGTAATTCTGCTGCAGATGGCATGGCCTTGCTCCAGAAACCTGGGTGCCTGTGTTGTGATTTTCTCAGTGGGGCATGGCACAGATCCACTCAGCCTTTTTTTTTCTTTTCTCACCACTGATGCCCCCAACACTATAGAGTCTGCTCATCTTATGTCCCAGGTGATGGCAGAGTTGCTTGACTCTCAGCTGAATCTCCTGCAGAGTCCTCTCCTGCTCTAGGCTTACCTCCACCTGAACCTGGGAGCCTTTTACATTGCCTGGTATAGGGACTGAGGCTGTATTTCTATATTTGGAATGCAGCCCACTAGGCATTGAGTTTCTTCTTTGTGTTAGGAGGTGCAAGATAGACTAAATTGGAGGAGATGTCTCAGTATGTTTTCAGCCACTGGGCCTCCAAAGATATTATGAATGTATCAGGTCCTGAATTTTCTCAGGGCCCAGATCCTACCCTTTGGGGCACATTTCACTAACCAAGCTCTCCTGTATACTAGCCATCTCTTGCTCATTCACTCCTATAGACACAATATCATTGATGAAACTAATCAAAGTCAAGTTCTATAGGATGATCCAGATTTCTTTAAATTATGCTTCAACTAAGGGCAGGAAAATTATCCTTGGGTAACATTATAAATAAATATTTTTTCTCTGACCCATGTGAATGCAAATAGCTTCTGATACTCCTTTCTTTTTTTTTTTTTTTTTTAATATATTTTATTGATTTTTTACAGAGAGGAAGGGAGAGAGATAGAGAGTCAGAAACATCGATGAGAGAGAAACATCGATCAGCTGCCTCCTGCACATCTCCCACTGGGGATGTGCCCGCAACCCAGGTACATGCCCTTGACTGGAATCGAACCTGGGACCTATCAGTCCGCAAGCTGACGCTCTATCCACTGAGCCAAACCGGTTTCGGCTGATACTCCTTTCTGATTGAGATAGAAAAGGATGTATCTGTGTTGCTTCAGGAAGGGTGTGTCCCTGGGGAAGGTGGCTCTGCAGCTGAGGCCTATCATGAGGAGCTGACAGCTAGAGCCATCCACTGAGTATATCCCACACAGGTAGGCAGCTGGGCAGCAAGTTCTCCCTGGGGCATCTGAGCAGCACATTCTCAAGTTCACCATAAGTCAGTAAAAGGCGTTTTACTGGTTTGTTTGTTTGTTTGTTTGTTTGTTTACAACTAGTTGCAGAATGGAGATTCTTCTTTTTTTTTTTCTTAAAAAAAGAGTGGACCGATGGGGAACCAAGATGGTGGCATAGGTAAGCGCCTGTAATTGCTGCCTCCCACAACCACATCAAAATTACAACTAAAATACAGAACAACTATCATCCAGACCACAGGAAAGCTGGCTGAGTAGAAGTACTACAACTAGAGAGGTAAAGAAGAAAGTGTATTGAGACTGGTAGGAGGTGCGGAGGTGCGGAATGGGCTGGTCTGGCACCCAGGTGTGTAGCTTCTTTAATCGGAAGTGAGATTACCTCTTTGGAGGAGCAAGGAGTCCCAGCCCTACGCCAGACCCCCAGCCCACAAGGGAGTACCCATAGGACTGTCCACTGATTTCTCAACAGAAACTATGTAGGCCAGAAGGGAGTGGCAAGAAATATTCAAAGTGATAAGTAGAAAGAACCTACAACCAAGAGTACTCTACTCAGCAAAGCTATCATTTAGAATTGAAGGTCAGAAAAAGAGCTTCACAGACAAGAAAAAGCTAAAGGAGTTCATTACTACCAAACCAGTATTGTATGAAATGCTGAAGGGCATTCTTTAAGAAGAGGAAGAAGAAGAAAAAGGTAAAAATAAAAAATTATGAACAACAAAGTGACAATAATACATTTCTATCAACAAGTGAATCTAAAAATCAAATGAATAAAAAAATCTGATGAAAAGAATAAACTGGTGAATGGAATAAAATCAAGGGCATGGAAATGGAACAGTCTGACGATTCTCAGAGGGAAAGGGGTGAGGGGGGTACGGGAAGAGATTAGACAAAGATCTTATATGCATGTATGTGTACCTATGGACACAGACAATAGGGTGGCAAGGGCCTGGGGTGGGGTGAGAACCAGGTGGAGGGGAGCTGGGGGGGTGGGGGTGGAAGGGACATCTCTAATAATCTCAACAATAAAGCTAAAAAAGTATATTTAAAAATTTTAAAAAAAGAGTGGACCAAAGCCAGAACTAAGACACATGATAGCTTTCCTACTTTGTATAGTTATCTACGTATGTAAACCCAGACATCTACCACTTTTGAGGAATGCTACATATTTCACTATATTATATGCATTGAAATCTTTGGTACTCTTTCAGTCCTTGTAAAGGTCTGAGTTATAAAAGAGCCTCCTCCGGGGCCCTTAACATGGATGGTCCATCATAATGGGTCACTATTTCCCTGCTGCCTAGGTGAGTGCACAAAAAAAGAATCCTCATTCAAGCAGGTCATTTTGGTGTGTCATCTTCACACAAGTAAGTGGTGAGTAATGTTGGCCAGTTATGGAGAGGAAACCTAAAGAGAGCAAAGTCAAAGCTAAATTGATTTCATCATCTTGTTGTACTGGTGGCATCCATTGTCGGAGTGATTATTAAAACACTGCTATATCAATGATACCATTTCTTACTTGAAATTCTTTAGAAGTTTTCTATTATCTTCAGAAGGAAGTGCAAACTCCTCAACATGGTCAACAAGGCCCAAATATGCTCTGACCCCTGCCCACCTCTCCCATCTGAGAAAGTTGCTAGCAGCAGTTCTCACCCTGTGGGTCACGACCATCAGAAAACACATATAGCATATCAGATATTTACATTACGATTCATAACAGTAGCAAAATTACAGTTATGAAGTAGCAACAAAAATAATTTTATGGTTGGGGGTCACCACCACATGAGGAACTGTATTAAAGGGTTGTGGCATTAGGAAGGTTGATAACCACTGTATCTCAACCAGCTAGAGTTAAAGAGGAGCCTTGGAAAAAAGTAGAAAGTAAAAAGTAAAAAGTAGAAAGATATACTTTAAGTACATGATAACAAAAAATATCACTTATAGTTATGAGGATTAGCGCAGCACTGGTTGAGTACCTCAGTTGGTTAGAATGTTGTCCTGATGTGCCAAGGTTGAGGGTTCCATTCCTGGTCAGGGCACATACAAGAATCAACCAATGAACTGGTCAGTCCCCCAACTTGGACTGTGCCTGTGTTCCCCTGGGCCTCTCCCCGGACTGCCTCCAGCTTCAAACTGGTTGGATTCCTCTGAAACCATGACAACACCCTGACAGCTTGAGCAGTGTCTGCTGCCACCCTGATAGTGGATCTCTGGGATAAAGAGTATTTTCTGCCTTCTTCACAGCCACTCCCTGACCCTTTCAAATGGATGAACCATGCAGGGAAAATAAACCCTTGGTCCTGGCTCCTGTTTTCCTCAATGTCCAGATTTATTGCCCTTTTCTTTGGGGCTTGGCTACGACACATATTTAAGCCCTTAGGTTTTAAAAAAAAAATCTTCTATGCTCTGTCCTTTAGAATGGACAACAGGGAGTGGGGCTTGGGTGGGGGTGGGGAGTAGGAAAATGTCTTACATTCACTGCCTTGGGGTAAGAGGTGACTGATGCTAGAATGCCAAGGAGGCAGGAAGAGGGGACATGAGACACATCCCCCTGCTGTTTTCTCTCCCCCTCAGCCTCATCCTGTGCTGGATCCCGGGCTGGCGAGGCTGGCTGGATGCTCTCCCTTAGACCCCACACTACTGACTCACTTAGGGCTGGGTGCCAGTTTCCTCTTCCAGCCCATACAAAACTAATCAGATTAATGGCTGCTGCGGCTGGTTTTCATCAAATGCCATCAAAATAGAACTCTTTCATGAATAATTCTAAACACCGACTCAAAGCAATTGATTATGGTACAAGAACTACATATTTCAAATGGGAGGAATAATGTAAATAAGCTTCTGAGACACAAGTTGGAAGGGTGCAGCTGGAATCGCAGTACTTTTGAGTTTCAGAGCCTCTGACTTGTTTTTTTTTCTTTTTTTTTTCTTCTAATTTTGGTTTCCAGAGCACAACTTGTGAAATCCTATTAACCTGTTTCCTCCTCTTCCACTCTGTCTAGTCCTGCTGGTGGGTTCCCTGAGTCACTTACACAGCATCATCTGCTCACAGTTGTGTAGAATGGGGTAGGATATTTTCTTTCTTCTAAAAGAGCAGCATCTTAGGATACAACTGCGTTCCCAGTCAATCCCAATCAACTCACCCCAGCAAATCCGCAGTAGAAGAAACTGACTAGTCAGGTGAGGAGAGAGCACCACCATCTCAGGAATTAGACCAGTGGACTTCCAGCTGCTACTCTGATTTGCTGCTCTTTGTTTTCATTGCTTCTCACGCTTCATCCTGGTTTGACTCCTAGTACCTATCTTGAGCCTTCCTTAACTGAGGAAGAGTTTGTACACACTTTTCTGGCTCAACTGTGACATCCCCCACCCTTTTTAATTTATTTTTATTGTTGAAAGTATTACGGATGTCCCTCCTTTTTCTCCCATTGATCCCCTCCATCCTGCTTCCAGCTCCTCCCCAGGCCTTCACCATATTATTGTCTGTGTCCATGGGTTATCCATATATGCATGTAAGTTCTTTGGTGATATTCCATTATTTTAAATATATATTTTTATTGATTTCAAAGAGGAAGGGAAAGAGAAAGAGAGATAAAAATATCAATGATGAGAGAGAATCACTGATCAGCTGCCTCCTGCATGCCCCACACTGGGGATCGAGCCCACAGCCTGGGCATGTGCCCTGACCAGGAATTGAACCATGACCTCCTGGTTCATAGGTTGATGATGCTCAACCATTGAGCCATGCCAGCCTGGTCCCTTTTAATTAGAGTTTTAAAATTTGCTATCCTTACCCCTGGTGATGGTTATCAACTTGAATGGGCCATGGGTACCCAGGTTAAACATTGTATCTAGGTGTGTCTGTAAGAATGTTTCCAGCTGAGATTATTGCTTGAATTGGTAGATTGTCCTCCCCAAAGTGGTTGGGTAGAGAACAGAAGGCAGAGAAAGGAGAAATTCCTCCCCCTTTTCCCACCTCACTGATTGAGCCGGAACATCTTAGCTTACCTTCTCCTGCTGCTAGACTGGGATTTGTGTCTTTGGTTCCCTCGGTTCTCAGGCCTTGGGACTTGGATTGAATTATACCAATACTTTCCTGGGTCTCCAGCTTGCAGAAGCCAGATGTGGGACTTCTTTGCCTCCATTATCCTGTAAAACCTGGCTGGGTATATATTTTGTAAATGCTCATTTGACTAGAAATCCTGCAAACTGTTCCTTGTGTTTGGTGGGCACAGAGCTGACTGACATTTTTCTTTGCAGTTAGTCAGGCACTGCAGCAGGGTCTGGTCGATGGAATGCAGAAAGTGAGGTATGCCATTTCCATGTCTGCTCCCAAAACCCTCTACAGAACCTCCTTTACCTTCTCTCTTTCCTCACCAGCCAAAGACACACAAGCACTTGTTGGAATATGTCTGAATCACCACATTGCTGAATGGAAGGCCACCCAGTGGATATCCAATTCAATTGCAACATGAGAAATGAACTTTTATTGGTAAGCCATTGGGAATTTGGAGTTGTGCACACTCATTAAAAACCACTGGTCAGCAACAAGTGGCCTTGAGAAAGTTAAATGATGTGATCATATTCAGACTCTAGAAAGACAGTCTGGTAAAGGTGTGGAAAATGGATAGCAATGGACAAAGTGGGAGTTGGGTAGACACATTGCAGGTATCCCAGCAAGAGATGATGAGATCCCTGTATAGCAGGAAGTGATCATGAGAGAGAGACTAAATAAATACAGTCTACTCCCACTGGAGACCACTGGGATATGTAAATGACAGAGCCTTCCGATTTTCTGACATATTTGAAGCTCTAAAGATTGATCTGCAAACTCAAAGGTAACTTTATGTAATTTCATCATTATCAAATCTAAATAGTAATTGTTAGAGTGGTCTTTCTTGACTTGGCCATTCTCTTTCTTTCATCTTATACATTTTGTTTCAGTAAAGAGTGACAATTTTTAATCCTCACTTGAGGATATGTTTATTGATTTTTAGAGAGAGAGGAAGGGGCATAGAGAGAGAGAGAAATATTGATCTGTTACCTCCCATATGTCCCCCAACCATGGATTGAACTTGCAACCTAGGTATGTGCTCTATCCGGGAATCAAACCTACAACCTTTTGGCATATGGGGCTACACTCCAACCAACTGAGTCACCAGGTCAGGCCAAGAGTGATGAATTTTAAATTGCAGTTAGGTTTAAGTCAACTGGACTGTCTAGGTAAAATAATGTATTCCGTAAGGCACCATGCTTGGCCGAGGAGTTGCCTTGAATCCATGAATACTACACTAAGGTGGCTCCTCCTGAAAGGCTGGGCTGGGTCACATCCTGATTCACAAATGGTGTCCTCGCTGCATCCAAACACAGCCCAGGGCTCCTGAAGTGAAGGCTCAGGTGTGTGGGTCGGCTCTTGTTTAAATGCTGAGGACACCAGCACTCTCTTTGGAACTTATGAAAGGCGGTGGATTACTGGCATGATGTGAAAGTTCTGATGAGAGAAGGTGGTAGAGAATCATAAGAGGAAGGCAATAATTTAAGAACTCCTCGAGGAATAAGCCCAGCCCAGCAGTTTGAGGATTACAGCCATCAATTTTTAGACAATTTAGACACTTGCTTTAAACTAGGGGATCTGAAGTTCTGTGAAAAGTGAAAAGGAATTATACTGCGACTTGTAGAGTTAAAACAACTGCAGGGAGACAGAAAACTGGGAGCAAATAGCCCAACCACGTTCAATGGCAGCATCAGCCGGGAGCTGAAAGGTGGGCGCTGGAGAGGACTGGAGCCCACACCTCACATCTGCACAGCTTGCTGCTGTGCACAGAATGCTTTCACATACTGTTGATTCTCTTCAAAACTCTGCGAGGTAGTCCCATTTGGGAGGATGAGGAACTAAGGCTCATAGTGTTCAAGGGCCATGTCTTCAAGGCCAGTGCTTGTCCTATCACAGTACAGCTGTCTCACCTTGGTAAAGATTTTTTAAATGGGAGATATTTGTAATATTATCAACAATAAAAAGTACATTTAAAATGTTGAAGGGTATTCTTTAAGAAGAGGAAGAAAAAAGAAGAAGATAAAAAATATGTACCATAAAATGGCAATAAATACATATCTATCAACAATTGAATCTAAAAATCAAAATAAATGAACAAGGAATCTAATGAACAAAATAAACTGATAAATAAAATAAAATGGAAACATGGAACAGATTTGATGAATCTCAGAAGGAAGGAGGGAGGGAGATGCAGAAAGAGATTAACCAAAGATCTTATATGCATATATGCATTACCTATGGACACAGACAACAGGGTGGTTAAGGCCTGGGCAGGGTGGGAACCAGGTGAAGGGGGCAACAGGGGAAAAGGGGAACATCTGTAATACTCTCAACAATAAAGATAAAAAAAACCCAAAATTACATTTTGGATGGTCATTTTACAATAGAGCTGTTTCTAGAGCCTGTATTTAAATTATGCCCTCTAAAACCAGCCATTTGTTAATCATTCTTTTTCTTGCTTTGATATTTGTAACTACCTATTCTTCCACTGACATTTGTCTGGGGGCGTATTTAGAACATGCAGAGATCCACCCTTTTCCCTCCCCTAACAAAGTAAAATCATGAAAGAAACCAATTCCATTGCTGAAAATAGTATTAAGACAAATCTGTGTGGCAGTTTTATAAATGTAGCTTAAATCAGGACACCTGCCAATGAACCGAATGCTTCTGCCGTTTAATTCAAACTTATCTGTTTCAATCATATGATTTACCTTGTAAATTGCATCCAGACAGCTGTTGGAAATTATTTAACTTAGTTAGGTTCCTGAGAGATGTGAATTATTGCATCTCAAGCATCTGAAGGTTTTATAACTGCTCCTCATCAAAGATCCTGTTTAAGATGGATTCTCTAGTGTGGATGGATGTTTATGAGTTTGTAATGGAAAATAAATGGAACTTTGGAGTAGACAAACCTGGGTTCAAATCTCAACTCTGCATTTGCCACTCTTGTGAGCTTGGGCAAGTTGATAAACCTCTCTGACCCTCAGTTTCATTGCCAGTAAAGTAAAATTAGCCATACTTATCTTCAATGATTAATGTGAGGATGAAATGAAATAATTTATTTGTCCATAGAAAATACTCAAAATGCTAATGTTATCAATATGAGGATTGAGCAAAGATCTGGATAGAGTGAAAAATTTTGTTAGGGTGAGGAGCATCTGTAAATTTGTTTTGTTACTGTAGTTCTCAATCATAAATTATAGTAGTGCTTCTCAATCACATAGGCAAGTCCTCAAGCCCAGTAGTACAATTATGTCATATTAATGAACTTAAGACCTTATGAAAAATCATATTGGAGCACAGAGATAAGAAATAAACCTCTGAGATACATTATATGTGTGTTTTTTTTGTTTTAAATATATATTTTATTGATTTCAGAGAGGAAGGGAGAGGGAGCAAGAGATAGAAACATCAATGATGAGAATCATCAAGTGGCTGTCTTCTGCACGCCCCACACTAGGGATCGAGTCTGCTACCTGGGCATGTTATGTGCCCTGACCAGGAACCCAACTGTGACCTCCCAATTCACAGGTCAATGCTCAAACACTGAGCCATGTCAGCCAGGCACATTATGTGTGCCTTATATTCTCTGAAGTCTAATCACTGATACCTCACACTAAGTTAAAATAATATCAGGAGTACATTACACATATTAAATGAGTAATAATACTGTCCAATATTGTCTCTCACTAGAAATTTTCAGAATGTTTATCATAAAATATCTGATAGTTTTGTTACCACGTCACCAGCTCTTATATGCCGATGACATGCTAGCACACACAGACTGCTCCGTGTTTCTTCTCCCATGGAGGATGGTCCAGTCTCTCTGAATTAAGTGTTGATTGTGGTCTTTATCCTCTCATGTTGCTCACTCCCCGACACTTACTTCTGTAATTTGTTTCATGGGTTCCCATGCCTCCTCTCCCAGGTCTGGCCATGCTCTCGGGTATAGACATAGAGTAATTTGAGTGTCAGAATGTGTACACAACCAACCAACCAACCAACCAACTTTTTGTGTAATCCCCTCAGTTACGTTGAACACACCTTTTTGAGTCTCCTATATAAGGGCAGGAATGTTGGACTCATGTTGAAGTTCCTTTTACAAAATCCTTGCTTCCCTCCCTGATGTTTTAGAGCTGGTCCACACAAAAACTGCCACTTTTCATTTCCAAGACCTCATTTCAGCAAATTTCACTCACACTCCACCATCTGCCTAACTTTTTCTTTTCATAATAAATATCCACCTCTTTTCCCAATTATCTTCAACGTGACTGGCTTGTGAGCTGCAAACACATCTAAACTTTCTAGTTGTTTAAATTATAAGCCAGTTCTAGGACTAAATGATAGTAAGTCAAACATTTATTACCTCAATTCTCTTATCTATGTTGGTTCCCATATTGGTTCCACATATTGCGTGTCAAGCCTATTCACAAAAACATATTTAAACATAAAAATAGGGATAAATGAGAAAAGAGCCAGTTTATTTGTTGCAAAACTAAGTTGCTTCCTACCCACCTTTTAAAGGTGAGTCTAGCTAAGAGGTTAGGGTTGGTTCTGAGGGGCAAACCTGGAGGAAATCAAACCAGATAGACCAGTGAGCCACTTAATGGTCTTAGCAGGAAAAGCTAACAAAAACACAATACCCAGATAGTGGATGCATAACTTTAGAGTGAGGAGATAGATGATAAGGTGATGGGGTGTGTGTGGAGGTGCTGAGGTCTGGGGTGTATGTCAGATAATCCAGCTGGCTTCATGAGCCATCAGTTGTAGGGACAGCTAAGAGTGATTCATTAGCATTGTCTTTCTCATGTTTCATAGTGGGTTGTGTTGGTGACTCACAGGACAGCCAAATAACATAGCAATTGCTAATGGAGCCCAGTGGTTAGACTCAACAGTGGTATTGACTCCCACCCTCAAATCTGTGTGTCTGTTGGATGACTTCTTTCTATCATATGGGCAGCCAGTAGTGCTTTTGGAAACTACTTGGGAAATCTGAGCTTTAAAAGTAAAAGATTTCATGTTTGGCTGACTTTAGAGCAAATGGGAAAGAGACGATTCTTAATATTTCTAATAGGATTCACTGGTGGTCTAAGATGTGCTAAAAGTTAAGGGAACATGATAAGTAGCCACCATGGGTGGAAGATGAGGTAACTAACTATGGTTATACAAGTGGTCATGTGGTGATGAGATTTATGTCTAGGCATATATTATCAGGCTTAAATTCATGATGTTTATTTCATCTCCCATTTAAACTACTAATGAAATACTTTATAATGTAGAATACTAAAATCATGTTAAATTAATGCCATCTCTGCCAGAATAAAATACTGTAATTACTAAACAGTAGAAATATAATTGTTTATATTCCTTAAGCGCCACTGCAATTAAGACATCACATTTGTTGTGCTTTCTTTAGAATCTGATTAGTGATACTTAATCCTTTTTAAAAACTCTTCATTTTCTGAGTTTACTGCACATGCTTTTAAAAAATTCTCTCAATAGTCCAAAAAGTTCTGTAGAGTCATAGTCCATTGGTATATAACTTAGAATCTAAGACTATACATGAATGGGTGTGATTTTCACTTTGATTTTTTAAATTTTCTAACCTTTAATTGGTATATGTGCAAATGGAATGTACAAGATCCCAAAAAAGATAGGGGGAAAAAAGGAAGGAGACTAGTGTGTAGATAAAAAGGTCAAGATTGGTATATACAATTGGATATGGGAAGCCTTTGAAAGTTCAAATCTTGTTTGACTATTAAATGCCATCCCTGGAAATTATTCCATGTGTTACTAATATTTATGGAATTTTTAAAGATATATTTTCATACCAGTTGATAGCTTCTCTCATTAATTCCTAGAAACACAGAAGCATAGTGCTCTAAGGTTTGGCGTTTTTTTGTTTGTTTGTTTGTTTTGTTTTTTTCTACTTTACTTCTGCTAATTACTTCCCCCATTGGAATACTTTTTTCTTAATACCCACATAAAGATTTTCAAATAATATATTTTCAAGCATCTACTGTGTTAAGATTTTATTTTTAGTTTTTACCATCTTAACTTTTTGTTAAGTTTATTGGGGTAACATTGGTTAATAAGATTATATAGGTTTCAAGTGTATGACTCTATGATACATCATCTATGTATTATATTGTATACCCACCACCCAAAGTCAAATCTTCTTTGGTCACCACATATTTGACCTCCTTTACCCTTTATAACTCCCCCACATTCCTCTTCCCTCTGGTAACCCCCATACTGGTGTCTGTGTTTATGAATTATTGTATGTTCATTTTTCTTGTTGTTTTTAATAAACACTATATACTAATAATAAACACTCACTTTCTAAATCAATTCCCTTCTTCTTCATTCTATAAGAATAAATAAAAATATAGTTCTAGGTCAGCGTTTCTCAACCTGTGGGTCACGACCCTTTTGGGGGTCGCACGACCCTTTCACAGGGGTCGCCTAAGACCATCAGAAAACACATATATAATTACATATTGTTTTTGTGATTAATCACTATGCTTTAATTATGTTCAATTTGTAACAATGAAATTGGGGTCACCACAACATGAGGAACTGTATTAAAGGGTCGCGGCATTAGGAAGGTTGAGAACCACTGTTCTAGGTGGTATTCCTTCCTTGTCCTAGAGGCAAAAGTTGAATCCTCTATGTTATGCTAATTTGGTAATGACCAATGTAACCACATGCCAGGGATAAGTTTCTTTGATCAGTATGGTCAATGGGTTACTATAGTGAACTTGACCTCTGCATTTTTAGTGTCAGAGATACTTATGATCCTGAGTAGTCCCATGCGTGACTATTAAAGGTAAAGAAAAACCAGCAGGTGCATGGCTCCAATTGCTGCATAAACAACTGTAGAAACATGTTTATAAAAGCTGGCTCTCAAGTGACAGATAAGTGCAGAGTTGTGTTATGCATGCTAAATTCAGCATGCTGCACGCTTAAAAGCAGGTAGATCAAAACAAGAGAGATTTTAAAAAATCATAAAGACAAAATACAGCTGTGTTGGTATGTGACAAAAAATAATTTTGCCTTAAAAGTGATCTTCCCCAATCTCCTCAAGGAACATGTTACCGTAATTTATGGAAAAAAACTAAAGGCAAATTGGGAGTGTTCCATTTCTTAACTTGTCTGGCATGGAGATTAGAAAAAATAGGGGGAGGGACTGTTGTTAAACTAAGATACAATTGAGCCCCTCTATTATAAACAAAAATGACATCACATAATATAGAATTTTCTTAAGTATTAATATGAAATGTTTAATTCTTAAATAAAAAAAAAAACAAGCACACAAAACAAGCCACTAAACATATCCTTTCATGCATGGTCTTTTCTACCTCACAAGATTCCCTTGCATGACTTTTAGAGTAGTTCCCTTGCTCAGGGTTGGCATATATTGATTTTCAATTTTCACTGTCCAGAGCCATATTTACAGAAAGATGTACAAATATTGTAGATGGTAGGCTGTGCCACCCTCACATGATTAAAACTTCAGTTCCTTGGTTTTCTAGGGCTTTGTGTAAATGCCAATAAATCTGAGAGTTCATCCAACTGTGCCTCTTAACCTTTGTTCCCGAAGGTGAAGGGCAGCATTTTTAATCAAGTAGCAATTTATCTTTAATTAGGAAAACATAATTAAGTATTATCATCTAATTGCAATTACTGGTTGGGGAAAGTCACATTTCACAAGTAGTGACCCGTGCTGGATTACCGTTCTTCTGTTATGGAATTTAGCCTCTGTGCTTGCATTTGGTGGATGGCCAATAAAAATTCAAAGGTAATCACCACGCATCTCTGTAGCCCAGCTATGGAAGTCACCAACCCCACTGGTGAATAAGAAACCAAGAGATATTTCCTGAGCCACACTTAGGCTACCCCTCTTTTCTGCTCAGACATCAATCAGACATCAAGTATAGGTCAAAATAATTGTATATAAATAAATAAAAAACACCATGTGACATAGATCAGAGAACTCTCCACACTTCATTTCTGGTACAATTAAAAACAGTTTAATGTCTCAAGGCACCACTATGGTTGAACATCAGATACACAGGTAATCAGCTAATTTTCTACTACGCCATAAAGTCAGTAAATAGCTTGTGCAGTTGTGAAAAGCAATCTCTAGAGGGTTGTTGGATATATAGTAGGCACGTGTATCATCATACAAATAGAAAACAATGAGTCCTAGAAAAAGCATGTTGAGCACCGTTGTGGCATTGTTTGTATTTCTCTACCTAACATTAAGCAGACCTTACATTTACAAAAAGAAAGACTAAATTATTGAAAGGTACACTCAGGGTTGCTTTTTTTTTTTTCTTCTGTATCCAAGTAAGGGAATCTAGTTCGTGGGTGTACTTTTAGAAGTCGTTGGATCAGGGTCAGCTTCTGCCGCGCTGGCAGGCTCATTCAAATGCGAGCTCAAGTTTTCCGACGTTAGGTGGGAAGACTTGAAGACAATCTCATTGAGGTCGGACCTGATGCAGACCAAAGAAGGGTCATTCAAAGGGTCTTCCACTGAGGCCTGGGTGTTTTCTCGAGTGATTCCCATGTCTTTGCTATGTTCTGATGGGGATTTTCGTTTCATGCGAGTGTAAGTTTTGTCTTGATTCTCCATGCCTGGCTCATTTTTCAAAAAGCGTCCAAAGAACCAAATGAAGAATCCAAACCACACAAAAGCTATCAAACTTGGAACAAAAGCCATACACTTGACATCAAGGCTAGCCCCTGTGAACCTGCTGTGGAGGAACATGTCTCCTTCAACATACGTCTTATTCGTTTGAGGATTAGTATGATTGGACCTCCATTCCCAGGATAGCTTGGTTCTGTTCAAATCCTTTAAACTTTCTGAGTCTTTAACTGTATATATCTTCTGCCCTGGGCCGATATACTGTCCATATTCATGAGGCTTATAAAATATCTGGTTCTTCCACATATTAAGATCCAAAATCAAGACGAGAAAGATAATCCCATAGTTAAACCATTTACCTGCATTAAAAAAGAAATACTGCATATTAGTCAAAGACTCATAACACTGCAATACAGTTTACTCCAATAAAAAGGATATAATGGTATAATAATATAAATTGTTAATGTTTTAGATCTGTTAACAATTCATTTTTTGAGAGTGCTATTCGGCCATTAAGTGAAAATTGGCAAAGGGAATTTCCTAAATGGATGGTAGGCATATGAAAGCATAACTGTAGGTCCCTCAGCCAGTAACTTGTGGTATTTACATTGACCAGATTAAGCCCCCTTGTTTTATAGGCTCCACAGGTTATATTCAAATTTGGGCCCATGTAGGTTATTCTCTAGAGCCTTTCACTTAATGTCTAAAAACAAAGTTCTAATAAAATTCTTAGAAAAGGCCAACATATAATTCAACATCTCTTAGAGTTTTATAGTAATGTCTGGGTGAGACATAAATCATTTCACAATGCAAGCACAGCAGCATATCAATTGAATTCCCATTGCTGTTTGCAGGTGACCTGTTGATTAAACCATTAGTTGATGTGATTCAGATCAATAATCCTTGAGCATTCACTTCGAGATGTTAAAAATAACTACATCAAATTCTCATTGAACAGAATGCATTTATTGGACATATAAATATAACTACCCCTAATGAACTGTTTTAGAAGACAAGATTTGGAGAGATTGTAACTACCATGATGTCTTTGTAGTATTTTAAATTTTTATATAAATAAGATATTCTTAAAAGTCATATGATCTAGTGATATCTTTATTTCTACAAATGGAAAATGTGAAAAACATTTTCAAGGAATACTACATTCCATTGTAATTTTTATTATAATCAGCATTTATAGCAAGTTTGAGAGTATCAAGTTTATCACAATAAAATAGCAATACTCACCTCACAGATTTGCTGTAGCAAATTAGGTGACATATGTAACAGCTTGTAGAAGCTTTAGTTCTAATTATTATTTGTATCATGTCAAAATTATTTTATTTTGTATTTGAAGATAATAGTATTGAATATTATTAAGTTACTAATTCACCTGATTATAGAACTTTTGGAAAAGGAGAGAGGTAAGATCTTGGGCAAATTTTCTAAAATAAGAATGATAAAAATGTATTTTGCATATGTACTCTCACAGAATATATAGCTATATTAAAAGAAAACTTTGTGAGGAGTTTAGGAAAATATTTTATCATCATCATTACACATTTTCAAGTTCTTATTACATGCAAGGTTGAAGGGTTTTAATCCTGGCTCTATTTAAATTCTCTAAACCCCAATTTCTTTGCATGCAGAAAATAATAGTACTTATTAAAGCTGTTAGCATTTTTCATGAAATTATTAAATGCTAAGTACAGTGCCTAGTGTAATAGGTATTCCGTAATTGTTCCTATTATTATCATCAAAGCCTTGCCTAAGCCATGATAATGACTTCATTTGCATGGGATGGTACAATTTTTCTCTATGAAGAGAGTTTATATAAACTATATGAAGGGGCATTATAACTCTGCCTGTTTTAAAATTATTCAACTTCATAGGGTTTATAATATTTATAGTGGAAGCTCTTGCCTGAATGATTTATTTTGCACACCTACATTAGAAGGTAGGTTGGAACACTGGAAACATTTCCAGATATGATAAGACAACTACAGCGTCTGGCACTGTGAAGTTCAAGCCACTCATGCCCTCCTGGATCTTAAAACTGAAACTAATTCTCACTAAGAATCAACCAGAAACAAATGAAGCTAAAGCCAGGAAAATGCAATCAAGTACAAAGGAGAGCATCATTACCAAACATCTACTGTGCTCATAACAGACTCTGCTTAGGATACCTTAGGAAATGCTGAGGGCATATGTTTCTTCCTGTTGGGGAAACAGGATAGAGACATCAATAGATAAATAAAAATAAGAAGCCACATTTGAGAGGTGCTTAATGAGTGATCAAACCATACATGCTGAAGATGTTGAGAAAATGGAATAAAAACTGAGCGCTAATTTTTATAGAAAGGATTTTGAAAGAAGTAGTAACTCATGTGGTCCCTGAAAGAAAAGCAGGATAGAAAGCAGTTTAGAAGATTTTTCATTTCTTTTATTTTTTTTTATTTTTATTTTTTACTATTCCCCAGATAGAACAGCTTACAGAAAAAAATCAGGTGATATGGGGGGGTGGGGGGAGAGGCTGAGAGGAGAGAGAAGAAAAAGAATAAAGAATACTGCAAGGAAACAAAGGCAGGAGATGAATGAGCGATGGGTGAAATGAAAACGTTCAGAGATTTTTCATCCCGTGTTCAGGAGGCACGGGAGTGCAGCTTCCATGACAGAAAGCAAGTTGAGAGAGGTGCTCTGGGTGTTTCTCTGCTGTAGATTTCTACTTATCCCCTTGCTGTGAATTCCATGTGTTAGAAAGCCAGATTGAATGGTGAGGGGAAGAGGTCCTTGAACTTGGATGACTGATCATCACCTTCTTGATTCACAATGGGCCCTTGGAGAGACTTGTTCCCCTCTAGGTCATTTTGATAAACTGGTGAACAGGGCAAGGGCCTCCATAAAGAGGTCCCTGTTTCTATGGTGATGACAGGAGATCAGAAACTGAAGATAAGCAGCAGCACAGAATCAGGGAGAAGAAAGGGAGGCCCATGGAGCTTGGAGAAAAGTGCTTTTCTGGTGGGGAAAAGATGCTCAGTGAATGTTTCAAGACAAAGGAAAAAAAATCAAAGAATAAAAATGGAGCTATGGCCCAGCCGGTTTGGCTAAGCGGATAGAACATTGGCCTGGAGACTGAAGGGTCCCAGGTTAGATTCTGGTCAAGGGCACATGCCCAGGCTGCAGGCTCGATCTACAGTAGAGGGCATGCAGGAGGCAGCCAATCAATGATTCTTTCTCATCATTGATGTTTCTCTCTCTCTCCCTTTCCCTTCCTCTCTGAAATCAATATATATATTAAATCAATATATATATCAATGTATATATATATTAAAAAGTCACTCCTTTAAAAAAATAAAGCTATATACTCTGATCACACTAAGAAGAAACCTTGAAGATAGAAAGAGCTGTTTTTCCTACTTGGAAATTATTTTTCTACCATCTCAGATGAATGGTGCTGGGTCAGTTTGACCACTAAAGTTTGACACTAAAGAATTACTGCATGTTATTTCTTATGTGGCCTGAACTCTGAATATTTAGATGGGATGGAGGGAGAGCACATTAAAAATGCAATGCTTGACATCAGTTAATGGGTACCATCACCCTGCTCTAACACATCTTTACCCATTTGTGAGAGGGAATGCTCTCGTGACAGAAACTGCAGGCTGGAAATCAGCAGATGGAGATTTCATTCTAACGCTGAACTTGAATAATACAACCTTGGGTAACCTGTTTAACCTCTCCAGACCTCAATATTTTATTTTCAAATTGAGGACATTGAACTACATGCCTTCCAGATTTATGATTTTCCTCCTCTTTCCCCAAATCCTTCTACTCACTAGCTCCATGAATTCAATTTTTTTACTCTGTGAAATGGAGAATAATACCAATGTAACTGCATCAAAGGATTATTGTGAGGACAAAATGAGAAGTTATTATTTGAAGTTCTCTGAAATACATTGTTTGCCAAAAATGTAGGGTAGTATTATTTTACAATTTCTTTACTTCTTTAGGATCTCGGTGACAGAGCAGAGGGAAAAAAGAGTATGTACGGGTTTATAACAAAGATATATCTTAAAGGTGACCAGTTTGGATAAAACAGAATGAATTACTGTGAACTAACATTATTGGGTAGATATTACTAGGCCAGTTACCTAAGAGTGCCCAATGTGTAGCTACATGAAAATATACTTTGTGAATCAGCATATTTAACATGTTAAAAACCTATAGCAATTGGTCATTGTTCTACAGGTTGCAGCGGTATTGCTCCTGAGCAAAGGTCTTGTACATACACATAAGTTGAGGCTACAAGACAGGAGATAGTACCTCCACTCCCACCCCAGCCGAGAGGCCATGTGGCGATGAAAAAGTGCAGAGGACAGAGAGGAGACTGAGCAGAATGCCTACTGATATATTTCCTTATTCTATGCTATAGCATTGTACTTCCCTATACTGTCATAGCCATTCAGCCAAAACTTGAAGCTGCTGGAAATCTAGAATTCTTCTTACATTTTTGTTTGTTTCCAGACCACTTGGCATAACTTCTGGTCCATTTATCCATTTGTACAAAGAAAGAATGTTTATCTTTCTCTAACATCCATTCTTACATTTTCCCACACAGTGTTTTGTTACCTTGGTAATGCTTTCTCCTCTTTAAAAAAAAAACAACTACTTTTGCCCTATGAGATGTGGCAACCCAGAGAGCAAAACCTGGTTGGACAACTGAACCTTGCTGTTCTTATCTATAAGGTGAGGGAACTGAGCTATATAAACCTTATGGTTTCTTCTCAGCCCTGAGAGTCTCTTGGATGAGTCTGTGAAATAAACATTGTCTAAACATTAATGTTTTATGATGGGTCAGAAAATCTCACCATTAGAGCCAAAAGATGGGGTACACCATTTCCAGATGGAGAAAGCTTTCCTCAAAAAGAAAAAGCTTGTGTACTTTGAGAAACACTGCTTAACATAAAAACTGAATTTGAGTCCCAGAAATAACTCACATGGAAAGGCTATAAGGCACAAAAAAGGGAAGGATAGAAAGTGCTTCTATTTCATTTCCCAAAGTGTGTTGTTGTGAATGTACGGTCAACCACAACGAGAGGTTTGGTATTTCAACATTGATCATATGAGAGATATTGCATTTCCTCCTGTTGTTCCAATGACATAGCACAATGTAAATCAGTAAGGAGGCAGGGTACAAATCCATACATTATTTCTATTAATCTCCCTGTTGAAATATCTCACTGTCTCCTTTAATGAGAAATCACTGCATGGTGTTGGTGGGATTACCTCCTTCTTGTATATTGTGCTTTTAATGAATCATACTGATTGTCAAAAATGATACTATAATGATAATTTTATCTTTTTACTTTGTGGGAGTCTATAGAATCCTGGGATAGTTAGTTTTAAAAGGATTCTCCATTAAATATCACCATCGCCATAGGAAGTGACGACAATTTGGAGGAAACTGTCATTTTTTTCAACTAGGAAAAATGCCTATAAAGGACTGATATTTTCACCATGTAACAAAACTTTCAGGATTCAAATATGCAATCATAATATATTTTAAAAAATCTTTTACCCAGTAGTTTCCAGCTAGCACTGTGCTTGAGCTGTGCTGTGGGCACCTTCCACCAGGTGGATACCACACTGGGCCAGACTCTGGCATCCAGAACAAATACATGACACCGTCATGTTCCACAAAGCCATTTAGTATCCATAGTATCCACTATGGCAGCAGTTCTCAACCTGTGGGTTGCGACCCCTTTGGGGGTCAAACGACCCTTTCACAGGGGTCGCCTAAGACCATCGGAAAACACATATATAATTACATATTGTTTTTGTGATTAATCACTATGCTTTAATTATGTTCAATTTGTAACAATGAAATTAGAGGTCACCACAACATGAGGAACTGTATTAAAGGGTCGCGACATTAGGAAGGTTGAGAACCACTGCACTATGGGATAAGAAGAAACCCTGGCCTTGAAGGAGATGAGTTTCGGATAATTAAAGAAATAACAGCAGGCTCTAACAGGCGTCTTGGCCATAGTCAATGCCCTCTCATTCCAGACAAAAGCAGTGAAAACAAGGCTCACTGCATTAGCATCTCTTTAAGTCCCTGCCTAGGGAATTCACGAACATCTAGAACCCACATTAAGTGCTTGGACCCTGAGGATACCATTTAGAAACTTGAAGATATTTACTAAATAATTTTTGAATTAATAAGAGTTGGTAAAGTATCTTCTTAAGACTTAAAAACAAATTAATATAGCTTCTCAAAGTGCCTCTCTTGTCATTGTGGCTTCCTAAGTGGGAGACTATTCCTTTAGGACATAATCTGATATGACGAGTAGAGGCAGAAACTTGTGATGATGAAAGAGAAAGAAAAAGCTATCTAGTTGTACTTAAGACTGGACAGAAGATTCTTGAGATGGGGAACTATGTCAGGTTCATTTTTGTATTTCCTAGATCCTAGCTTAGGTGTAGACACAAATTAACTCAGAAAATGTCTGTTAACAAACAGGGAAGCTCTGAGATAGTGTGTCCAAAAAAAAAAAAAAAAAATACAATGAGTGAAGTTCTATCCTTCAAATCAAATACATATGTTACAACGATCTCTTGAATTCTGGGATATTGCTAAAATCTAATATAATCTGGAAAATAAAATATTCATGTATCAAAGATGGATTAATTATATATTTCAAGTTCTTCCTCTGAGTGCGAAGGCAGTTCCTGAGGAGCATGTGAGTTTTATAATGAAAATCCTCATCTATGCATAAAGACACCTCAATTGGGGGAGTGGGGGGCAGGGTGGACCAGCTCAGGGGCAGCAAGGACTCACAGGTTATGGGCGAAGCAACTACGGCCTGAAGAAGATGAGTTTTGGACAAATAAAATGAATTGCTGCTTTAGGTAGAAGTAAACATAGTTAGTTCTTAGAGCTGTATAAATGTGTTGATAATGGAAATTGCTTCAGGGAAGGTTTAAAAAAAATTCACAACTGAGAGAAGAGCAAGAGGTCCTTGTGTGCTCTGGATAACTTCATGATCTTGGGGGACTGTCATGGTGAACAGGATGCATCCTATCTCCCTATAACAAGTCCCTCGCTAATTCTGTCCGACAGAATATTGTGCCCGATGGACCACTGGCCTGCCCTCCCTAGCACGTCCCACGATCTGATGGACACAGGAGAGCTCTTTAAGAAACAATCTCTGGGAACTCATTTGCCAGAAATCATGCACCTTTGGAAACAAAGCGAAGGGTTTTCTTCATTATTTTCCCCATTCTCGCCATCGTGCAGCACCTGTGCCCTCACACCGCGCAGGGAACTGAAATAGAACACACACGCCACAGAGGCTTGTTTACTTCTGCATTTTCCATTTTTGCCGAGAGGGTTCCCGCGGGCATCATGGTGCCAACAGTGTGAATTCTCTCCTCGCAGAGGCACCGGCCTTCCTCCGGCCTTTCCCCCCCGCCCCCGCCTAATTTACTCAGATGATGGCCACCAACGGGACCCTTCCTTTGTCTGGCTGGGATGACAGATGGCAGAGCTTCCACCGGGACTGGCATTAATAGGGCTCAGAGGAGCTCCCGATTTTGAATTGAGAGGCCATTCCTCTCTCACCTCCTGAGACTCAATACATCACATTCTGAATCCATCTTTGCACTCACCTTATAGGGAAAGGGGCAGAGGGCAGGGGAGAGGATTGCACAGTTGCATTTAGCATTTACTTGGGGTTGGGCTAAAAGCACCGGGGTGACCTCGTCACTAACCTTTTACCTCCTTTGTTACTGAAATAAAAATTCCCAGAAAAATATTTGAACACACCCTTAGATAGTGATGATATACATACTGCAGCAAACCATCTGCCAAGGGGGACCCAGAGGAGCTGAACAGATGCAACAACTCAGGTTATTTCTGACACGCATAAGGAAAACTAGCTCGGAATCAGGATTAAAAACCACTCAAAGCCTAATGCTTTGAAATGGGAATGGGAAGTCATCAGTGTCAGATGGCCCTCTCCATCCACAGCAGTTCCCTGGGAGAGAGATTCTTGCCATTCTCAGCATCTTCCTTCCTGAGGACTCGGGGCAGTCACAGTAGAGAACTCAGAATACTGGATAATTAATCAGAGTGCCTTTCTTTGACTGCCTAATGTTTTACTTTGTTTTAAAATTAAATAGAAACCCTGAATGGATACATGGAAAAGCTTTAGGTAAAGACAGTGAGAATTTGAATGCTTAAGACATGGCAGACAGTGTTTTAAGTGCCCCGTACATGTGAATCAATTTAATTCTCATAGCAACCAAGGGGTAAGTACCAGTACGGTCTCCATTTAACAGATGAGAAAACTGAGCCACTGAGCGGTTATGGAGCTTGACAAAGGCCACGCCAGCTGTCAATGGTGGAGCTGGAGCCTATGCCCAAACATCTATACTCCATTGCCTCAGTGTGCACCCACGCCCTTTGTAGATCACTGAGCCGCGATGTTGATGTCAGGGTATGGCCATCCTTGACCCTTAGGAAACCCTGGCAGGCCCTGTCCAGCCTCTTCTAGTGCAGAACACACACAGTAGAGAAAGCAGCACATGGAGCTACATGGGGTCCCTAGGGTCCCTTCCACCTCAGCTCCAGTTTCTTCTGTGGTCGCCAGGCCTTTCCCATCATGCTCTGCTGTGGGGCCTCCTCTCTTTGCCTGGGCTCTAAACTTCCAGCTCCTGGCAGGCCTCTCCCATCTCCTTTCCCACTGGCCACCCATTTCTATTGAACTTGCATTCTGACCCCTAACTTTGTTTTAGGAGTTGCATATAAAGAGAAATTAAAGCTGAGATGACAAAACTGACTCATTCACCTTTCTGGAGTGCCCACATGTCTACTTTTGTCGCAACACCCTGGGCTCTGGCTCCAAAATCACCGGAGGCCCTGAACATTAGCCAGCTGTGGTCCTGGACTTTAGTGTCACACACACTGCCTGCCTGTGAACCTGCGCAGCTGGCTGCCGGCCCATCAACCTCTCAGGCATCGGGGCCGAGAAGAAGAACCTGAGAGGCCTGGGTCTGGGACCCTGTGTCATGAAGTCAGCCTGTCCAGAGAGGCCCCAGCCATTTCCACTCATTCCTGCAATGGCAGCACTGTCACCTCTTTTCTTTGTAAATAAAGCCAGACCATTAAAAACAAAAAGCTTAGATGAGAGTAATTCTGACTACAGAAAATGTTTCTCAGCAGCAGTGTTTCTCAGAGTGCAGTCCCCTGGCACCCTGGATAAGCATCCTTGGTGGTGCCTGGAGAATAGCTGATTTCAGACTCCACCACATACATCAGGCATCCGGATGACTCTGGGTGTGCAGCTAACAGATAAATAAATAAATAAATAAATAAATAAATAAATAATAAGTTTTATACACACACACACACACACACACACACACACACTCACACACATACACACACTGAGAGGCCAGATTATTATGATCAGCCAGATTATTATGACCACCCCATACTTCATTGGGCTACCTTTTGCCTTCAATACTGCGGCGATTCTTCTTGGCATTGACTCCACAAGATGTTGAAAGGTGATGCGAGGAATCTGACACCATGCCTGATGAATGGTACTGTCCAGTTCTGTGAGATTTGATGGTTGTGGAACCAGCTGCCTGATGGCTCTTTTAACTTCGTCCCACAAATTCTCAATTGGATTGAGATCTGGTGATTGTGGGGGCCACCTAAGCAAGGTAAAGTCTCCCTCATGTTCCTGAAACCACTCCTGCACAATACAAGCACTGTGGCATGACACATTGTCTTGTTGGAAGAAGCCATCTCCATTGGGATATGCCATCAACATGATAGGATGAACTTGATCAGCAACGATACTTAGGTATGTTGTGCTATTCAGATGTTTATAATGGTCTGGCCCTCTAGCAACTTCAGCGTGAAATTATAGCTAATTTGCCTACAAACGTCAGATGGTCATAATAATCTGGCCATTCAGTGTGTGTGTGTGTGTGTGTATGTATATACATATATATACATATATTATTTCAGAGAGGAAGTGAGAGGGAGAAAGAGAAACATCAATGATGAGAGGGAGTCATTGATTGGCTGTCTCCTGCATGCCTTCTACTGGGGATCGAGCCCACAACCTGGACATGTGCCCTGACCAGGAATTGAACTGCAGCCTCCTGGTTCATAGGTTGATGTTGAACCATTGAGCCACACTAGCTGGGCTGATTTTTTTTTTTTTTTAAACAAGCTCTCTAGGTGATTCTGATACACACTAAAGTTTGATAACTGTTGATGGATATAGAGGGTTTCACACTTAATCATCCCAGTGGTGATACCACATTTGCTTAGTAAGAAAAGCGTTGACGTCTCTCTAAGGAAGGAAGCAGCACTTAGAGAAGCTGATCAAGTCAGGGTTTGCAGTGCACTTGGACAGTCGTGGGCTGCTAACTACTGAGCCTATTAAAATACAACATGGAGCCCCGTGGTTTGGAGACTTTACTTAGTTTGCCCAGAAACAATGATTTTACAAAGTCAGATAAAGTCAAAGGCCTTTCACAGGAGATTAGGTGGCACTCCAGAGTGGCCTCAGCAACCTCTTCAGCCAACTAACAGAACAAAGACAGTAACTAACAAAAACAAGAGGGGAGAAGTTAGGACTTTCTTTTCTATCACCATTTCCTAGGAAATGTGATCAGGGGTGGGTCTGGGGAAAGATATATCTTCTTAGCACAAATTAAATTTAACTTTTTTTTGGTGAATCCCTTCACCGCAAAGCCCACATGTACCCTATTTTATTTTTAACTGCAGAACCCTCAAAAAAGCCCCTCAGCAGGTCCAGGCACCCAGACATTTGCATGCTTGGCCCAAATTTGGAGACGGTCTGACCTCAACTGTGCCTTCTCAATCACACCGAGAAGTTCTCAAAGATCAGCATCACCAGGGAGGCTTTGCAATAGGCCCATTCCCTGGCTTTTACCCAGACCCAATGGGCAGGAACCATTAAGAATGGGGCCCAACAATCAGTATATTTATAAAGTTCCCCAGGTGATATGCTAATCAGCATAATTTGGCAAACACTGCACAAAAGCCTTAATCACAATATATTCCCACCTCCTGGCACACTTACTAACATGCAGACTCCATTAAGTTTTTGCAAAATAATACTTGGCGGGACAAAAGTTTACGCTCAAAGGCATAGGAGTGTCTACCTCAAAGCTAAGGACTCTAAGTTTCAGGGGACCCCTGTCGCCCGGTTCCCTTCCAAGGCCTCACTATCATTCTCTTTTCTCTTCATGTTTTTAAACAGAGCATCCCAAATTGTGTAAGCTTTGAGGGCCACAAAACCTAAACCTGCCCCTGTCTTTAAATGACAGTGTATCTGACAAAACCATGCAAAATAGTCCTGAATTCAATACTTTCAACAACTTGATTTTTTTTTCTAATCAATGGCTTCTCTGAATCTGCCCCTCCCCTTTTAAACCTGTTAGTCTACCCTCCAGCAGTATAATTTTGACAGGGATTCTGATATGCAGTCCGAGACAATATTCGTGCCATGATGGCCTGGGACAAGAGCTGATAGCAAGAACAGATGGTCCAGGCAAAAGCCCACCCAAAGGGATATGACGATGCCATGTGCATGATGGCTGTTCAGAAGTCCGGGAGGGGAGCATGCTGCCGAGATTAAGTGGGGACTCTGAAACCACACGATGTGACCTGAACTCAAATTGATTGATTTACCTGGTGAATTTAATAGATGAGCCTCATTCATTCTGAATAGGAAAAGCAACCTGCTGCAGCTTCCCTATTCATGAGCTCATTCTCCAATTTAGAAAGGTCGCCTCATGCTCAAAGCAAAAAAACAGCCTTCAAGTTGAGAAGCAAAGGTCTTTTTGCAGTGCTCATGTGTTCACGTTTCCTGTGTTCAGGCTATTTTTACTCGGGAGCACAGACGGTAGTGTAAGCACAGATTTCCTCAGCAGTTTCTATCAGAGCAGGTGTGGGATCCTCGGCCATTGTCCTTAAAACGTGCACACACGGGCGACTTGCATTTGAACAGCTTGGGAACTAATGCCATCCTTCATTTGGCCACGCAGCTGTCTGCTTCTTGTTAGAAAAGAAATAAAAGATATAAAGCATAACCCTAGGAAGCCTTTTTTAGAAGCAAATGACTGAGATGCCACAAAAGAGTATTATAACACATCATATTGGAGGTGTTTCAAACACAGGACACATCTGAAAGTGAAATCATCTGAGGAGTCACAAGAGAATCACTGGAGACAAACATGAGCTCTGCCACAGAAGGAGCTTTGTACTCAATCAAATGAGACCTGGGCCAACTCCCTGAAGGCTGATGGTCTGATGGGAGCTACCATTGTTTTGATCTCAGCCGTAAACAAAGAACAAAGCACAAAGAGTGTTCATGTTGAGAAAATTTACTGAGCTGTAGGTTGTGAAAAGGAAGCCCACCAATGAAAAAAACAAAACAAGGCAGGGTGATACAGGGAGTACGGCTAATTGTAGACTACCTATGGTACAGAGTTCGCTACCTCTCCACATTGAAGGTTTGTCCTCTCCCCTGACAATCCTGTGCTAGGGCACTAGGTCTGACAGCAGAAGTGGCTGCCCAACCAGGGACTGCATTCCCACCCCACCCCACCCCCGCCACCCCGCACCCTCCTGACTAGTTATTGCCAATAAAATGTGAGTGGAGATGACATGTTTCTGTTCCAGGCCAAGGTGGTTAAGAAACAGGGAAGCCTTCTTAACCATTTTCCCTATTCTCTTTATTCCCAACTGCCTGAAGTTGCACTTGTTAAAGCCATCAGCAGTGCAAGTCCCAGAGTGACAGCCCAGAGCCCCAGCCGATCTGGAACCACTGGGAACCACCTGGTACTGTTCGGTAAGAACAAGTTATATTTATGTATGCCTATACAATGTCGCCATTTGCTTTTTCATAGCAGCTAACATTACTCTAAGTAGGAGACAAATCCTATTCATGGTTATAACATACCTGTTATGTGAATGCGATATTCTTCCTTAAAGATCTTCTGGAAGAAAGGAATCTGGAACTGCATGTGAGGCGTATGCAAGCCAGGGAGATTTACATCAACGTCTCCCATGAAATGTGGGAATTCCCAGTCCTATCAGAGAAAATCAACATAAAGACATATTTGTGATTTGTTTTGTACCTAAGCAGTGAAACATCCCAAAATCGACTTTTTGTAAGCACTTATAAAATCATTTCAATGCAGCCAAGCTGTTGGATGTATCAGTTTCATTCGGTGATGGTTATTTTATGTACATTTGGTAGCGGTGTGCATTCAAAACCAACATTAAGTCATAACTTATATCCTCCGCTTTTCTCTTTAATGTGGTACTAAGAAACCAATACGGAATGGATTTGCATCTATACATGTTTATCTTTTTCTTCTGGAGAACTGATTTTAAATTTTTATAGGAAGCAAGCAATCCATATTTTATAAATATAGGGTAAATTTGTTTCACTACCTTTAAAATATATAAACCCTATAATAGCATGTTTTATGTAACAAGATGAAGTAAAAAGGATCTGATTCACTTAAGAAAATTCTTCCGTTTTCATCACGGCCAAAGACTCCTGTCCTGCTCTCTTGCAATTTAGCACTAGTTTGAACCCAACAATGGAGGGCCTGACATGCTACCGTAAGAGACAAACTGAATTAATTCCCAAACTGTCATTAGTTATTTCCTGGTTGTGAAAGCAAAACCAAGTGGGATAACCCTCCCTTTCATAAATCAGGGTATTTTCAGGTGTTTCACCTGCTCTTGGTTTTTGGATGCAGGCATCAAAGTAAAGTTCATAACTAGCATGAGAAGAAAGAATGCACAAAATATAAAAAAACTTTTGAGGTGAATCCATAGGCATGAGTACAGATATTTTCACTTTTAATAATGAAATAATCATTAAATTATCAGTTCTGTATTTAGAGAATACTTTTAAAGAACTTGAATATTGAAAAAATAAGACACTAAATACTAATTTAAAATTTCAATCCATTATCTCAATATAAAAAAGTTGGAATTTCCCAAGACTTCTATATATGCAGCTAATAGAGGTGCGTTAATACAGTTCCCAAACATGTTGCGGGTTTTCCTGTCCATTCCCCTCTCCTCTTTGCTGTGAATTCTGATTAAGGGAAAACAGGCCTTGGATAAAGGAGAACATGTGAGTGGTGGTAAACAGGAAGCTTTCAATGTTTATTAATTCTTTACTTATGGATCACTTCAAGTAGCCAAGAAGGAATAAGTACACAAGGAGAAAAATAAAATGATGCAACATCATCCCTTTCTATTGGTACGTATGCAAATATCTTGTTGGTCTCACCTCTCCCTGTTTTTCAGACATTAGCAGCAAGTAGGCATGTAATTTGCGAAATTCAGAAAACCCAAAGCATTTGAGCTAAATGAATTTGAACATTTTGATCTAAAATACTAGTAGAGCCCTAGCTGGTTTGGCTCAGTGGATAGAGCGTTGGCGTTCAGACTGAAGGGTTCCAGGTTCAATTCTGGTCAAGGGCACATGCCCAGGTTGCGGACTCTATCCCAAGCAGGGGGTGTGCAGGAGGCAGCCAATCAATGATTCTCTCTCATCATTGACATTTCTATCTTTCCCTTTTCCTTCCTCTTTGAAATCAATAAAAATATATGACAAATAAATAAATAAAATATTAGTAGAAAATGGATTGGTAATAATACTTGTGAACTATTGAATTTTATTAAAGTGCATTTGATACTATCTTGTTCTATGTTACTTAACAAGACTCCTGCAAGGAGAATTGAAATTGATTTGGCTTTTTGATAAATATAACTGACATCTCCCATGAAAAATTACACTTGGTAAACAAAGAGATTGATAACCAAGAGTTTCTTTCGCTAGCCCTGGAAAAAGAATACAAAGCATTACCAGGAAAACAATTTTCCTTTTTATTTCTTGGTTTAAAAAAGAGAATATTTCTCAGTAGTAATTGGGCAAGTGTACTTAGGGTACCTTCTTTTTGGAAAGACATTATTGGATTGTTCTCATTTGGCTTTTCATTCCATAAAACTAAAGTTTCTATTGGGTATGAAATTGGTCTTAGTTTGAAAGTAATCTCTAGAGCAGAGGTTCTCAACTTTCCTAATGCCGCGACCCTTTAATACAGTTCCTCATGTTGTGGTGACTCCCTGTTTCATTGCTACAAATTGAACTTAATTAAAGCATAGTAATTAATCACAAAAACAATATGTAATTATATATGTGTTTTCCGATGGTCTTAGGCGACCCCTGTGAAAGGGTCATTCAACCCCCAAAGGGGTCACGACCCATAGGTTGAGAACCGCTGTTCTAGAGATTTATTGTAGACTGGGATCAAAACTTCATTCATCAAAAAATAGTTCCTCGCTGAAACTGGTTTGGCTCAGTGGATAGAGCATCGGCCTTCGGACTGAAAGGTCCCAGGTTCGATTCCGGTCAAGGGCATGTACCTGGGTTGCAGGCACATCCCCAGTAGGAGATGTGCAGGAGGCAGCTGGTCGATGTTTCTCTCTCATCGATGTTTCTAACTCTCTATCTCTCTCCCTTCCTCTCTGTAAAAAATCAATAAAATATATTAAAAAAAATAGTTCCTCAATTATTTCCCACCTGTACTTGGAGATAGAAAGATGAATTAAGGAAATGGAGAGTAAAGGGAAGAGAAATTCTTACTCTTTATATGGACTACTAGAGCCCTGGTGCATGGGATTTGTGCACTGTTGGGGGTGTGTGGCCTGTGGGGATTGGCCCGCTGTGGGAGCACCGCTCATCCTGGTCAGCCCAGGAGCTGTGGACCCGCCCTCTGAGCAACTGCTTCCACTGTGGGAGCACACTGACCACCAGGGGGCAGCTCCTGCATTGAGCATCTGCCCCCTGGTGGTCAGTGCGTGTCATAGCAACTGTTTGACCAGTAGTTCTGCCATTCGGTTGCTGAGGTTTTATTATATAGGATGGTATTACTTATTTATTTTTTTAAGGGCTCAAGTAAGGGCATTTGAGGGAAATTGTGAGAGAAGTAGCTGGTGCCATTTAATTTAAGAAATTTTTCAAATGATTAATAAAAAAGAGATGATACATTCTCTTAGATTTGCCCCTTTTACATTATTTTTTATAATTGCCACATTTTGTTTTTCAAAACTTGTTTCCTCAGTCTCTGCCTCCACTCTCTCCCTGCTACTCTAGTTTTTGTACTTCAATTTCTACTCTGCATATTTCTTCAGACTCATTATTGAATCAATGGAAACTCTGGCCTTACTTGACAGAGTGGAATGGTAATAATAATAATTGCTACTATTTTAAGGATATCTTGGGCTCATCTTAATGGAGAATACCTGGTAATAACCCAGGTATTTACTTGAAGGAGGGGAGTGGACAGTGTCCTAAAACTTCCTAGGTTTCAGTCTCTTCACCTATATTTGGGATTAAATATCTCCATCTCACAGACTTCCTGGGAGTATGAAATAATGCCTGGACAGCACATAGCACATTGCTGGAGACCAAGGGAAGGGGCAAGGAAATGCCCACAAGCACAGTTGATTTCCTAGCATGATTCCACGGTCAGGCTTATCCTGAGAGTGAAGCAGAGGAACCGAAAGATCTGTTTTCGGGAGGATTATGCAGAAGGCTCCTTCAAGGTTCAGGAGAGAATGGATGAAAGCCCTCTTTCCTTCCTGCCTTTACCCACTGCACAGCACTGGCCTCCTGAGGCCTCTGACTGAGACTTCGGTCAGATCAGAGTTCTCCCAGAGGGTGCTGGGAGAGGGCCATAGGGAATGGCGCCTTCCCTCAAAGAGACATGGGAGGTAGCCTTATGGTTTCTCATGCAATATGGGTCACACTGTGGTGACCTCCAGAAATAACGGTAGGAGACTTTAATGGTTGAGGACAGAGGCACCACTACTACATAGCAATATGTGAAATGAAAGGCTGAGGAAATCTAGATACTTGGATATAAATTATTGATCACTAGCAATGCTATAATATCATCCTAGGCAATATATATTTATATTTATATTTATATTTATATTTATATTTATATTTATATTTATATTTATATTTATATTTATATTATTTATATTTATGTTATTTATATTTATATTTATTTATATTATTTATATTTATGCCATTTATATTTATATACAAAATTATCCTGAAAGCTTGCAATGAACCCATTCACAGATGAGAAAGTTTACCTCAGAGAGGTTAAGTTGCCACAATGTAACATAGCTGCCATATGGCAGAACCTGGCCCAAACAATACATACCTTCCGTTAGGTCATGCTGTCTTTAACTGTGAAAAGTGACTGCAGCTACTATGTTTTATTCAGAACTGAAATTATTTTTACCTGCTATATCTGGTTCTAGTTGAGAATCGCTTATGGCAGTCATGCTTGCTTGTCTTTCACCAACAGCCAGTTCCATGAGGAGCTTTAAACTATTTTCCTCCCACCCCCATTCCAAGAGAGCCCTCATTTTTATCTGACCTTACCTTGAACAAGAATAACTGTAATTCTTTCTCCACTAAACAACTGTCCCAGAAATAGTTGGCTTGTAATCCAACTGATGAGGGAAATTTGAATAACGGGTGATTGATAGCAAATACCGAGATTCTCTTGGCATTGTGACTATGGATGTACAGCCAATTTCATACACAAATTGCATGAGAGCCTTGGCTTTATCTCCTTATGCATAAATGTTAAATATGTACTTTGAACACAAGACAAAAATGTTGACTTAAGAGAATGATGAGGCAAGATGTGTTTGGCTACTAAGACCAGGGTAGATCCAGGCTGATCCTGTGATTGCATATTAAAAAAGTATTAATTTATTTTGTTCTTCAAGAAATGTTATCAGTATTTAGTAATTAAAAGCTTCATTACTACCTTCTGCTATTAAACCTAACAATAACTGCAGAGGTCTGTCACATTTGTGCTTTAGAGATGTGAAAATTGTTTACCACACATGCTATTCCAGCCAGTTCTCATCAGCTCATGGTGATGAACAGACTTCCAACTTTGTATCTCGCTTCATCTATGACAGACAATCCATTGCCATTCAGATGGGCACATTTCCCATGTAAAAATAAATGAGCAGTGCCATGGTGTATATCTAATCTCATTTTTTACTTACTATGGCCTATAGCAATAAAAATCACATTTGAACACTGATGTCCAAATTACATTTGGATGTGTAATTTGGACTGATTTGCCCAAATATGATTCTGTCCAAATGGGCCCTATTATTCATGAACCACATTGGGACAGAATTTCAGGACCATGTTAACTATATAGGCAAGATGGTCTCAGGATATACCAGTACTGGATTCAGCATTTCCCCACGTTTTCTCTTTGAGAGGCATGCCTTAGGGCCAAAGAAGTGAACTTGGTATGCAGAGGAACTCAAGATTGAAACCAACACTGTTTTGAATTCCCCAACTGGCATTCAATTCCCCAAAGCAAAGGAAGAGACTTCATTTATATTTAGAGAACCGTGGGAGGATAAAAAATGGAATAACACTGATTACTCTATCCTGCTAAACTAAAGCCATAGTATCAGAACACAAGTTTTTATTTTGGGGGTCAAGGATTGGTCACTTGATTTTTGAGGAAATGAAGAGATAGATTAAATTAGATTTTACTGAAAAGTACTGATCACCATTCAGAGTAGAACTGATAGTAGATTCTTAAATGTTAGTAAAAAAATACCCAACATTTTTCAATATAATACTTTGTATACCTACTATTTAAAGGCATTAAGTTTTAAATGATTTCAAAAGCCTCTTTACAGATATATTTATTTCTCTTTGTTATTCTCTATTCCTCCTGAATTTAGATCCACGAATATCAGATCATCATACTACCAAACATTTCCCCAGCTTAAAAAGTGTCCTTAGCTTTTCTATGCTTATCAGTGTCCTAGCAACAGGATTTCAGATGACAAGGAGCATTGGTGGCCTGAAGAATTGTACTTCTGCTTTGGGTGATATTTTTGTTTCTTATTAAGAATCTCAAGTGCTTGATTTCTTTTGGCAACCCTGTGCTTCTTCTAACTGACAAAAGTTGCCATGGGATCCCTTGGCTGAGTAAATCCTTGCCTTGACATATAGTAGATATAGCTTGTATGTTTGTTTATTGTCTGTCTTTCCCCCTGGAATGTAAGCTCTTGAGAGCTTACAGGTGTTTTCTTTTCCCTGTTTTGTTCACTGATGTATTCCCCATACCTGAAATAGTGTTCAGCATACAGTGAGTGCTCAAATATTTGTTCAATTAATGAATGGAGCTCTCTCAAAGTTAAAGATATACAACAGCCCTGACCGGTTTGGATCAGTGGATAGAGCATCGGCCTGCGGACTCAAGGGTCCCAGGTTCGATTCTGGTCAAGGGCATGTACCTTGGTTGCGGGCACATACCTAGTGGGGAGTGTGCAGGAGGCAGCTGATCGATGTTTCTCTCTCATTGATGTTTCTAACTCTCTATCCCTCATCCTTCTTCTCTGTAAAAAAAAATCAATAAAATATATATTTTTAAAAAAGATATACAACAACCCCTTTTTGGTTTCATGTAAATGGAAACTCAGGATAGATTTACATAAACAGATATATCATAATAAATACTTGTTTTTGTAAATAATATCACACATCAACCTGAGATTCTTTATTGAGAGAAAAAGTTGTTTTCTCCCCTATAAACTAGTTATACTGGAATCATAGAGTAACCTAAATATTATGCCATTTGCTGAAGGCACAGAGGAAAGCAGATAGTGGGTAATTAGAGAAAGAAAGTGGAGGTCAAATGCAACTATTGTGAGATGAGGCATTTACTGTTGGGGGAATTAGTTAAAATGCGTGTTGGGATGATCCAAGAAACCCTTTCAGTGACCACGTAAATGTAAAGATGCTCATAAGACATGTCCAAACAGGTCAAAAAACAAGAAAAAATAATGTAAACCAACATGTGATTTTAAAAAGGTGGGGGAATCATTTCCCAGAGAGGATGACACCAGAAAGATCATGAAGGCCAAGGGGAATATCAGGGATGGCCTGCAGTAAGTGTGGATGATGGACAACGGAGAAACAGCATGAGGGTGATTCTCAGATGTCCTTTGACTAATGCCCTTTTCTCAGATGTTATACTCTCATTTTCTCTTAATATTCACTATTGGGTTTTTTTCCCCCTGAAGGGCAAATGAATTCTATAACCTCTTGGA
Source organism: Myotis yumanensis (assembly GCF_028538775.1). Taxonomy (NCBI): domain Eukaryota; kingdom Metazoa; phylum Chordata; class Mammalia; order Chiroptera; family Vespertilionidae; genus Myotis; species Myotis yumanensis. Next base: position 169,454,767 of record NW_027223754.1, read on the forward strand.
GTTTTCTCCCAGGAGGCATATATGCTATTTAAAAGATTAAAAACCTCTGAGGAAAAAAACCTTGGCTTTCTGGTTGAAATAGGCTTTTGTCAACAAGTAGTAGAGCTGGCAGATCACATTCATCACTGAAACAAATCCAAGTCAAAGTGTAAATTTTCACTTAAAATGTTTAAAGAACTTGACTCTTGCATGTGTTTTTGTGTATCTAAAATACCAATGAACTCTCAAAACTGTTGTTGCCCAAGCAATCTAATTTATCCTAAAGGCCTATTTTGTTTAATGTATTTTCTTTATCAGTAATTTTTCTTACTAGCAAAAATTATTACTAGCAAAGGCCAATATGAATTTTCCTGGTTAATTATGAAGCCAACGTTCATCAATGAAATATAATTATGCCTATAAAAAAGCAAATAAGTCAATCCCAGAGTAGATTTAAAAAGTAAATGTAGTTTGTTTCTTTTAAGAGACCTTACCATGAGGCTCTGTCAAGAGAGCAGTGGGTTTTTTAAAACAAGCTTTGTTATATTGAGACACCTTGAAAGCATTATTCGCTTAAGCACCAAGGTAGAAGAGCGTCTAATAAATGCACTGGCCTTCCTTTCCAGATGTCCTGCCCTGCCAGACTGATGTGATGAAGGACAAAATAAAAGTCAGTCTTGTAAGTGTTTACAACTAATAGAAATGCATCGTGTGGCATCTAGGAATAATGGGAAATCAATAGCCCTCGCTAGGGCAATGCAGTTCACCAGTACACAAGGAAAGAGTGCTTGACATCTTAGAGACTTCTATGGGGGGTGGTGGGGGGAAGAGGGGCGGGGGTAGGGGAAAGACAAGGAGATAAACCACTGGCTGTGACAAGTGCCTGATAACTAAAGTTGGTGCAAAGTCTAAAGAAATAGATTGTTATAACTCAATAATAGGTCCTTTTGGATAAAGTCTTCCATTGGTCATCAAACAACAACTTGAACTACTCTGTACTTTTTAAAAAGAATGAATATTGACTATATGATAAATTGGCATATTTTTTACTTACATAAGTACTCCTATTAACTCATCTTTTCCTAATAATGAAAGAGTAAAATATAGTCAAAAGAAGTTATTAGACAACAACTTTAATGTTATTCCTCCGAAACTGGCTGTCATTCAGTTAGCCCTTGGTTACAGTGTGCTTTATTGTTTTCGCACATTTGGTACAAAATGTCACTGCTCCAGTATCAGTTCTGGCTCTATGCATGCTGCTAGTAATGGTCACATTCCATTGTCTGAATGACTAATTTCTTCTATGGGGCTATTCAGGAAAATTAATTGCATGCTGTCAAAAGAGTATATATTGTCCTTGGTAAAAATTTTTATTTAATATTGAGGTCATTTCTTCTGTGGAAAATAACAGTGGAAATCAGTGGGTAAATGTGATTCAATATAAAATATTCATGTCACAAACAACTGAAAGGGAATGGCATACATTACAGGAAGAACAGGAGAAAGCACATCCTAGAAGCTAGGTGAAGAAAGTAGTTCAGGAAGGATGGAGTGATCAACGATGTTGAATGCAGACAAAACTTTGAGTAAGAAGATTGAAAATTAACCATAATATCAGGGTTGTTGATCATGATAAAACCTCTGAGCTCTAGAGGAAGCTGATATTGGGGATAAAAGCCTGATTGTAGTGTGTTCAAGAGAAAATAGGAGGTGAGAAGTAGAGGCAATAAATATAGAACTCTTAAGAAGAGTTTTCTGTCAATGGAAGCAGGGTAACAAGTCAGTAACTGGAGAGAGACTATGATTCTGTTAATTTCAAATACGTTTGCTAGTGTAAAATAAATTCAATTTTGGTAGAATAGGAGACTCTGACCCTGAGGTTCCTTTTTTACATTTTCAGTAGTTTCTGCAATGACTAATGGTAAAAAGGTGTGCACCAGAATGAATTGACTGACTGTATTTTCAGATGGCATCTGTTCTGACTGGGCAATGTCCATTCTGATTGGTCAGTACCCCTGCTCCATCAGTAGTTAAATATTCTGACCATCATTCTTTGTGAAGTCTAGATGACTGATTTTCTGAAAACAAAGCAACCCTGGGCTAAGTTCATTGTGTCTTGAATGCTTTAGGCTTTTGGAAACAATAGGCTGGATCTTGCTTTTCTGTATCCTGTGTTGTTTCCTTCTGTTTTCATCTTTCTTGGTAAAGGTTTCAGATTCTGGAGCAATCTCGGAGTCTCTGCCTCTGACCCCCATGGGCCACTCAGTGATAACACGAACAGAAAGTAAAACCTTTAGAGCAATGGATTTAAACTGCCCAACATCCCATTCCTTCCTTCAATGAGTTTTAGGTCTAGAGTCATCCTCTGAGCTCTAGAGAAAAATGATCAACCCTCAGGTAAGAGAGAAGAGACTAGACACACAAGATATACTAGTATAGGGGCAGGGCAGAGGGATGGAAAAACTAAAATACATTTTGTTGTTTGTGAATTATACCCTCAGTGAATTGAAAAATTTTCTGAAACGATTGCTCGTCCAGAGGTCAATGGCAAAAACAAACAAACAAAAAAGCTAAAATACATTGTTTTTCTTGTTTGGCACCTATGGGAGAGATATTCTATCACACCAGTTTCCTTTTGGAAAACAATTTTACACGCTGTAGTAAAGAAGCCTAACATGCATGCTTGCAGTTCCCTGTCCTTGTACTGACACAATCCATTATGAAAAGCCTGAGGTGGCTACAGTGGGCTTGGTTTACAGATTCCACAGTAGCACTAACAAAATGAATGGCAAGTCTGCATTTTTTTGTGTGTATATACTCACTGGAGGATATACTATAGAATAAAAGGCTAATATGCAAATCGACCGAACAGTGAAACGACTGATCACTATGATGCGCACTGACCACCAGGGGGCAGACGTTCAATGCAGGAGCTGACCCATGGTGGTCAGTGCACTCCCACAGGGGGAGAGCCACTCAGCCAGAAGCCGGGCTCATGACTGGCCACCACAGCAGTGGTGGTGGGAGCCTCTCCTGCCTCCACTGGAGGCAGGCAGTAAGGAGCAAGGGATCCCGGACTATGAGAGCCCCAGACTGCGAGAGGGATGTCTGAGTGCCAGCTTAGGCCCTAAGCCGGCAGGCGGACATCCCCCAAGGGGTCCCAAACTGCGAGAGGGCATAGGTTGGGCTGAAGGACTCTCCCCTCCCCCCGGAGTGCATGAATTTTGTGCACTGGGTATATATATATATATATATATATATATATATATATATATAACCAATATAATATATATGTATATATATATAACCAATATATATAATTGATTTAAGAGAATAAGGGAGAGAATCATTGATCTGCTTCCTCCTGCATGCCCCATATTAGGGATCAAGCCTGCAACCTGGGCATGTGCCCTGACAGGGAATTGACCTGTGACCTCCTGTTTCATTGGTCAATGCTCAACCACTGAACTACACTGGCTCGGCTGGAGGATATTTTTTTCCATTGCTTTTCAGAAAGAGTAGAAAGGAGGGAGGGAGGAGGAGGGGGAGAGAGAGACATTGATCTGAGAGAGAGAGGCACCTTGACTGGTTGCCTCCCACAGTGGGGTGGGGCATGAACCTACAACCGAAGTACATTCCCTTGACCTGGAATCAAATGTATAACACTTCAGTACACAGGCTGACACTCTAACTACTGAATAACACTGGCCAGGGCTTAAATCTGTATTTCTTTCAGAAGTTCCCAATAACCACTCAAGTTCCCCATAGAATGGCATTGAACTATTATTCAACTAATTCAACCATTATTCAATGTCCACTATATGCCAAGCATCTATTCTTAAAGAATAACAATTGGTATTCATAAATAAATAACTAATGTCTTCCTTTTACAGTTATAGACAATGAGGGTCAGTGTCTATAGCTCCTCCCAGATCACCCAACAGATTGTTGATAGAGAAGAGAGCACATGAAATTGAATCTGTAGTCCATGACCTATATTTCACTACATCCTTCTTATTCAGAACCCCATTTAGGAGAAAGAAAATCCTGTTTAGGAGATCAACCATATGTTCATATTCTATTCAGACTAAGAAAACAAAATTTGTCATGGACTTGCTCTGTGTCAAGCATTTGATCCACTGTAAATCACATGCAATTATGCAATGGCAGGCAGGCTATTCCTCATTTTATAAAGGAGTAAACTGAGGTTCAGAGAATAGTGGAATAGCTTGTCCAATTTTGCACAAGGTACCAAAAGGATTTGACCTAGGTCAGTCTGCTCCAAAGATATTTTGTATACTAGTACCATAGCAAGCGTTTTCATGACTTTTTTTGGGGGGGGCGGGGGGGGGGGTGGTGGTCAGGCTCCAATGTTGCAATTATCTTCCCACCTAAAAGCCAACTGCCATGCCAATATGTGCTTCAGCTTGATACTAATGCATACCTATAATAAAATGTTTCCTTTCAGTGGTATGGTGTATCTTGTCTTACAATAAGATGTCTTCAGAATGAATTTGCTGCCTGCAGCACATGAAGAAGGAATCAAACTTCCATTGCAAAGTGAAGGAATGGGTCTATGTCTCAGCTTATCCTGCAAGGCATTGACAAAGCCTGCAAAATATGCAGGCTGAGCTGCACATTTACTCTAGGTGGTTTATGACCATCTTGGAATTTTTACTGCCAATCTATAGATTTGGCTCTACCCTTAGAATATTTCTAGTAATGAACATTACCTCCCAACTTCTGTGTACTTCGGCTTTCTCACCTGAGGATATCTTTCATCATACTTAGGTACTCTGATGGCATACTCCTATATCACTGCATCAGGAAGCAGGATGGATTTAGGGATGATTTAGTGCTTACTAGTAATGGCTATCAAACTTTGCAACTTCCTAAAAAGGCACAACTTTTATGTTTCTTTGGTGCTTATATGATGGTAAGATTTGTGGTACTAACATATTGTGGCTGTGCATATCATTAAGTGATGGAATTTTATATTATGTAGGGGACTCAAAGCAGAACAGAACACAAGAAAGAGAACTAAAGGAATATATATATATATATATATATATATATATATATATATGTATATGCAATCTAACAAACTATTTTATTTTCTCTCAAGCCTTCCTCATTTTGTATGTCAGTAAACTAAGTTATTGTGTTACAGGAAGCCTCTCACTTCAAGGATGAATTCTTCCGGCTCATACTTATGATCAGTAAAAGATGACACAATTTCCATAAATATAACATTATTCATAATTTTATTCAAAGCCTTTTGTGATGTTTGATTTTAAATAGAATTATTAGTGCAACCAACATTAAAAGGTACATCGGTTATGAGCTGGAAGTTCTGTATAATATGTCTGTGTAATATACCAGATTTTTCATGAAATGTATCATATTTAGAAATATTACAAATAATACCCTTGAGCATGTCTAGAAAGAAAGTAACACCGGATTTGGGGAGGGTGGCAAAAATTATCAGAAAATAATTTTATGCTCACAAAATATTTATTCATAAAAATTGGTAAGCTTATGGTTCTGAAAATGGACTTTTAATGCACAGAAAAGCAATATGAAGGCAATCATAGAAACTAAACATAAAATTTTGCCTTCAAGCATTGGATTGTACTTGGTGAGTCATAGGTAAATGTGAAATTATTACATTTGCCAGTTGCCACAGGCTTTGCTCTATGACTATCTGCAACACATATACTAAATCAATTAATATGCTGTTTTTCATATATAAACCCAGGTGCACTTAATTCACTACTTCTCACTAGAGGGGGAATTGATAAATCAACATCATTATAAAGCTGTCCAGGCGATTGACTATATTCAGAAATTAATTTCTGAAAAGGGTTCCAAATTGTTTACAAAATATGATTTGCTGATTGATCCCCAACCCCTACTCCCAGTCAGAGATATTGGGACATTTAATATTGTGTTTCCTTTAAAATAATAAACCACTATTAACTATACACACAGATTAAAAACTTCAAGTAATAATGTACCATTGCCTTTCAATAAAGATACATGATTGCCTTAGAGCCAGAAATGGGAACTTCTCCAAATCTCTTCTTTGGGAACAATACATACAAATAATAGTTAGGAGTTTTAATGAGAGCATCTTTAAGGTAGGCTAATTTACTTGGAATCAATGAAAGATTTATTTAAGTGTACTCCTGAGCCACAATTACAATGCAAAAGAAGAAATATTATCATAATGGGCAATTTATTATTTTTATTTTTCAAGTCAATGGTTTATGATATAGTGTGCTTTTCCTGAAAATTAGATAGCATGATGAATAGGGTGCTCATGCTATGATCCAAAATAAAGAGATGCCCTCTATCTAAAGTTATCTAAATGAAAGAAAATCAATTTCCTTTTTTAATATTATTAAATAAATATTCTACTTGCAGCACCTCCAGCCAGGCATCTTAACTGATGAACTGTTATGACAACAGCAACCATTCAAGGAGCTAAATGAAATAGGTTCTGCCTCAGGAATAGTGATTTGCATACATTTTCTTATTTTATCTCTAGAATAATTCTATGAGTTAGGTTTAAGTTTTCCCATTTTGCAATTGTGGAAACAGGTTCAGAGAAGGTACCTGACTTAACTACTATAATATAGCTAATAAGTGGAAGAGTAGAAGCCAAACCTAGATCTGTCAAGCCCCATACATACCCAGTGGTAAGTCTTTATACTCCACTCCTAAGGTGAGTAAGAACTTAGCTTGTCCTGGCTCTAACTGAACTATTATTGTCTTGGTCTCCTACTCATTATTCATTTTGTCTCTCTCATGGAGCCCCAAAAGAAGCCACTGAATTGTGTAGACATGTTTGCTCATAATTGTTGTTTGTTTCTTCTCACTAATCCCACTATATTTGATTTCAACATTTATTATTTTCCTCCGAAAGCAGAGCTTGCTTCCACCACCAGCATTTCGAAGCTAACACTTGCTTTTCTGTACTAACAGTGCATCTCTTTTCTTTGCTTTAAAATTTCTTTTGTCTTGTCTTTTCCTTTCATACCATTGCCTTTTATTTGCTAAACTAGAGGCCTGGTGCATGGATTCGTGCACCATCAGGGTCCCTCAGCCTGGCTCTCTGACATCCCCTGAGGGGTCCCAGATTGCGAGAGGGTGGTTCTCGGGTGAGGCACCCTGGAATCGGGCTCCCTCCTCTCCGGTTCTGAGTGCATCACCCGAGAACCACCGCTCGCAAGTGACCGCAGCTCGGCAGCTCCTGCTTTGAGCGTCTAATCCCTGGTGGTCAGTGCACGTCATAGCTACTGGCCGGTCTGCCGGTCGCTTAGGCTTTCATATATATAGACTAGAGGCCCGGTGCACAAAAATTTGTGCACTCGGGGGGGGGGGGGGGGAGGGGGGGTCCCTCAGCCTGGCCTGTGCCCTCTCGCAGTCTGGGACCCCTCGGGAGATAACAACCTGCTGGCTTAGGCCTGCTCCTGGGTGGCAGAGGGCAGGCCCAATCCCTAGGTGCAGCCCCTGGTCGGGCTCAGAGCAGGGCTGATTGGGGAGTTGGGGCGCCGGCCCCTGTCATGCACAGAGCAGGGCGGATTGGGAGGTTGTGATGCCACCCTCAGACACCCTCAGGGTAGGGCCGATTGGGGGGTTGGGGCACCGCCCCCTATCACACTCAAGGCAGGGTCAATGGGGAGGTTGCGGCACCACCCCCTGTGATGCACAGAGCAGGGCCAATCAGGGGGTTGGGGCGCTGCCCCCTGTCACTCACAGAGCAGGGCCCATCAGGGGGTTGGGGAGCTCCCCCGTCACACACAGAGTAGGGCCGATAGGGGAGTTAGGGCACCGCCCCCTGTCACACACAGAGCAGGGCGGATCAGGGGGTTGGGGCGCCACCACTGTCACACTCAGGGCAGGGCCGATGGGGAGGTTATGGCTCTACTCCGTCACAGACAGAGCAGGGCCCGTGGGGGGGGGGGGGGGGGGGGGTTGGGGCGCCACCCCCTGTCACACACAGAGCCACAGGGCGATCAGGGGGTTTGGGCGCCACCACTGTCACACTCAGGGCAGGGCCGATTGGGAGGTTATGGCTCTACTCCGTCACAGACAGAGCAGGGCCCGTGGGGGGGGGGGGGGGGGGGGTTGGGGCGCCACCCCCTGTCACACACAGAGCCACAGGGCGATCAGGGGGTTTGGGCGCTGCACCCTGTCATGCTGATCTGGTGCCAGGAGACCTCTCGGCTCCGCTGATCCCTGTGCTGGGAGGCATATTACCCTTTTACTATATAGGATAGAGGCCTGGGGGCCGGCGGGTTTGCCCTGAAGGGTGTCCTGGATCAGGGTGGGGGTCCCCACTGGGGTGCCTGGCCAGCCTGGATGAGGGGATGATGGCTGTTTGCAGCTGGTCACACACCCTTCAGGGTGGGGGTCCCCACTGGGGTGCCTGGCCAGTCTGGGTGAGGGGCTGAGGGCTGCTTTCAGGCTGGCGGTTTTGACTGAAGCTCCCAAACACTCCTTTTTTCTTTTCTTTTTTTCTTCTGGGCCAGCTTTAGCTCTGGCTCTAGCTCTGAGGCTTCTGCTGCTGGTTTGTTTGCCGTTCTGTAATCGAAACAATGTATAACTTCAGCTCTGAGATCCCAGCCGGCTATATTTGTTACAAAGTTTCAAACTGCCAGCTCAGAGGCCGGCAAGTCAGGCGGGGAACGTTGGAGTCTGCAGTCACTGGAGCAAGCAAGCCTCATGTTCGCTTCCAGCTGCCTGGCTGCCGGCCGCCATCTTGGCTGACAGTTAATTTGCATAAGGATATGCTGATTAGCCAATGGGAAGGGTAGCTAATTACCATTTTTCTCTTTTATTAGTGTAGATATTAGCATATTCAACAATTGTTTGTGTCAGCCCCTCTTCTAAGTATTGACCATACAGCAGTGAACCAGATATGCCTTGTTCCAGGCTCTGCCTTCATGGGGTTTACAATCTGAATGTAGCATAGACACATAAACAGAAAAAATTCAGAAAATGCTTAATGCTGAAGAGAAAATGAACCAGGATGACTGTTTGGCAAAAACAACTTTAGATAAGGTTAGAAGACACTCTTTATATACTTCTCTCAGCGTAATGCTACATACATAGTAGGAAGTAAAATCTATTTAACTTTATGAAGATAGAACCTCTTCAGTGAAAGGTGCCAGGTGCTGTGATATGTGCTATGGATGCAAAAGAGACCAAAACAGGCCAAAAGAGTCCCCACTGCCAAGTAGAATAAGTGTACAGGGAGCCATATAAATGAAAGAAGTGGTAATAAGCACTGCAATAGAAACAAACCAGGGATTGAGGAAGAGGCCACTCAGGGAGGCAACTTGAAAGAGGTGACACCTGAGCTGAGAACTAAGGATGGGAATGATCCAGCCACACAAAGAGCAGAGAATACTGAGCAAAGCAGTTGCTCATTTATCTACTTTCTGCCAGGTTCTAGGAGTACCATGGTGGACAAAAGCCCAGGTCCACCCTGACTTCTAGTAAGGAAGTTGAACATGAATCAGAAAATTATGGAAGTAAACCTTGGTATTTATGGGTTAACTTGTGCAACCATGCTTAACCATGTAACCATGCCTATCCATTACTCACAAGCACCAAAATGCAATAATTTTCGGTACATGTAATTCGTCTTGGCTGTTTTCCTCAGTGCCAGCACCAAAAAGCCTGCGACATGATAGACTAGTGCATGGTGCTCATTAACTGCTCACAATTTATGTGTTGACTACACTAATTGAAGATACTCTTCTTTATATCTCTCTCTGTTCTTAGCATAATATTACATTCATAATAGGCAGTAAAAACTATTTGTTTACTCACCAATATTTACTGTTTGCTATGTGCCAGAAACTATACAAGGCTCTAGGATACCAAATATACGAATCAAAATTTCTGCCTGCATGAAACTTACCTTCCATAGAAGCAGTTAATAAATTAAACAGCATTTATAGGATAATATGGAAGCCTTATTATAGAAGCAGGAAACAGGCTCTCAATGAACCTACCGGGGAAGGAGTTTCTCATTCAAACTGAGAGAGAATGAGTACATTAACCAATTATTCCTGTCCTCCATTTTCACAGTGGCCACAAGTCTGCTGAGAGTACGTAGCTTTTCATCATGTTGTAGGAATAGAATGTAGCCCTATAGATTGCTCATTTGGCTATGTTTTGTGGAGCTGTTGGTTTTAAAAAGAGATCAATAAACTTTCCCCAGGAAGTAACTTTGGTTTATCTAACTTTTGGTGTTTTAAAGATAATCTTTCACAGATCCACTTTTCTTTGACATAAGTCCTATTCTTCCCAAAAATAGACCATGGTCACTGGAATATGTGAGAAAATAGAAAACACAACCCATGGAACTGCCACATTGATATGCTCAATGCATATTACTTGAACACCTTTTGTTAAAGCAATTAAAATGAGAATGGTTTACAAAATTTTTGTGAGCTAGTGAAATGTTTTAGGTGTCTCACATTAACCTGAGTCAATTTACATTTCTTCCAACCATAAGACAGATCAAAATGGGCATATGACTTATGATCATTAAGAATATTATTGAGAAAAGTGATTAAAACATCAAGATCCTCAAGCCCCTGATTAAGGGTATATGCCTTATTTATATTTAACCTAGTATTGACTGCATACTCTAGTCATCATTTAGATTAATTGCTATTTGGAGTAACATTACCCAGGCAATTTTCTTGGTCAGTATTAACGTTACACATCAATATTTTGTAATGTATACCTTAACTAAAGCCAGTAGTTTTTATCCTTGACTCTTGTGGTAATTACGTTGGTAAATGACTATGGCATAAATCAGATAACTATATAACAACTCACCACAGAAAAACAGTTATGTGCATACCATTTTCCCCAATGCCTCTATAATTAAATGAGAAAACTTTACAATCCTATTTACCATCATGCAATGGAACTTCAGGAATTGGTACAGACATGCACACACACACATTCACACTTCTAATTGTTTTCAGAGAACATTTGACCATGCAAATTAAAGTTGAAAGCAGAGAAATTACCTGTTCCCCCTATGTTAACTTAACCTTCTATATCTGGTACAAATTTGTGTTTTCTATGAGATACAACTTTCTCTTTTTTTTAAATCTGGTTTTCCACTGTCAACGTGATTGAATTGAATGAAATAACGATGTAATAAAAAAATAAAATCAAACCACTTGCTTGTGCAAGGACAAAAAACTGCTTAATTTTTCAATTTTGAAGTAGCTGCTTTGCCAACTTATAAACATGGTTGGTCTTTAGATAGAGTTATTTTCAGTTATTTTCATATTTTTCACTTATACAGTATGTTAATTTGAGAGTATTTTTATGCATTCATGTTTTAACATACTCATAAATCCACATTAATCTGATAATTCTTGGTCTGGAAATCTCTGCTAAGGAAATAACTTTAAAAATGAAAAATCCTTATGCATAAAGATAGACTTCAATTTATTGTGATTTTGTATGGTGAAAAAGTAGAAACAATATTATGGTAGAAGAGTGGAACAAATTATGCTATATCATTCCATGGAAGATTACATAAGCTTCTCAGAATTATAATTATGCAAACTGTATGATATATTTTTAAGTAAAAATACATAATACAAAATTTAATATATGCTATAATTCTAAATGGAATCTTTCAGACACATAGTAAAAAAACACAAACAGAAAGAACTAGCAAAAGACATAAAGATAATATACCAAATTTGTTCTGTTATTATAGTAAAATTATAGATGGTTTTAAAAAACTCTTTGCTTTCCAAATTTCTATAGTGGTCATATATTATTTTAATGTTGTATACAAATATTTATAAACATACTCTCAACGCTTTCCCATTTTTCAGAGCAATTCTTTTTTTTTTTTTTTTTTGGCTTTAAATCTCTCTTTAATTCTAATATAGTCAATTTCTTTCCTTAAACTCTAACTTTATCTCCTCTTATAAATCTTGTTCTTATTCAATCTTGCTTTTATTTACTTTTGGTTGAAACAACTCTCTTTCAGCTCTGGGTTCAAAGGGGATGTAATATCACCTGCATTCTCTCAGTGTCCCCACTGTGCTGTGAGATGCAATGAAGTGACATCCAGGCAGCACTTTGTGGTCCTTAGAAACAGGTGCTATATAAATACAATGCATTACAATTATTTATGTTTTATAGAACACACAGAGATATTAGAGCTACAATTTAGCACGAGTAGACAGGGTTGGACTAACTCCAAGTGCCAGCTGGGCAATTTCCCTGAATACCAAACTAGAAGAAGGGATCCCAGGAGTGGGAGGAAGTTGCTTCCTGGGCTCAGAGTACCAAAATGCAATCCTAGCTCCTCTCAATGTTAAAGATAGGATATTTGGGTTTTAATGTACAATCTTCTAAAAGTTACCGCATCTCATTTATGCTTAGTAGGTATACCACTCCCTGTCTCTGCTTAATCCCAAATGAAAACATTTCCAATTATTTATTGGGACATAAACATACAGAGCCAGCGTTAAAAGGCACATATTCTTGCTTACCAGAAATCATCAGATGATGCAAGGGGCTGTGTACTAACGAGGAAGGATACAATTTCTGAATTAAATTAGAGGTCATTTAGCATGGCCACCCCCTACCTTATGCACAAATTCCCTATCCAGCTGCTCATAAGGGATCACTCTCTGAGCATTTCTAGTGAAGGGACACTTTCACTTCCTAACAAAAGCTCTGACTTAAGAATATTCTACTCTCCCTTTAGCCAGACCCTGTCCTCCTGCACGTCTTTCTGAAGCCACACTGTCTTTCCTCTGACTTAGTCATTTCACTGTGCTTCTTTATTCATGCATTTATTTAAAAACACTTATTCTGTAGCCATTGAGTAGGCACCCTGTGAGTCTCCGGGAATGCAGAGGATTATGACACTTCTCTTAAGATTCTGCCAATTGGAGAAAGTGTGGAAGAGTATAAGAGTCTATGTGAATGGGCCAGGTGTATGCAGGGAGTACTGACAAGTTCAGTGGAATGACTTAATGGTACAGTGAGGCTGAGCGGCCAGTGTGTGAGGGCTTTCTTATGAATGCTTATAAACTTGGACTTTACGGTGCATGCAATGGAGCCAACAGAGACTCTGGGGCTGGTGAATGGCATGATTGGATCTGTCCTTCGGATGATGACCGTAATGATAACCTAGGTAGATTACTGACTAGGGTGGAGGAGCCTTGTGTTAAGGAAAGGTTGTAAAGTCTGGGCAAGACATGATGAGGACCTAGAGTGCAGTGGTAGCAAGGCAGGAGTGAGACTTGAAAAATGAATAATGGCACTGATGTCAGTGTGTTGGATAGGAGAACCAAAGGATCAGGGGAGGGAGGCAAAAGGTGAGTCTATTTTCCTTTTCTAGAGACTAAATGGATGGAGCATCATTAACAACAGCAACAACAAAGTTTTGGAGACAGAGCAATTTAGGGGAGAACGGTAAGTAATAAACTAAGCTCTGACTGTGTATATGAGGTGGCCATAGGATATTTAAGTGGTGATGGCCAGAAGATCACTGGAAATATGGATCTGCTCCATGGGGAAGAAGTCAAAGCTGAAAATAAACTAGAAAAAATATTCCAAATAAAATAAACATAACAAAATAGTTGAGATGAACTCAGTTGAATACCCAATGAGGCACTACTGTGATCCCCCTTAACATTGTTATTTCTTCTGCAAATGCTATGGACAACATGGACTCATTCAGAAGACAATAATGTAAGCACGAAATGAATGAAAGTAGCTTAATTTAACTACATTTTGCTCCTTTATAATTTTGCACTTGGGTTTAGTTTTGCGGTTTGACAAGCACAATTCTTTTTGTTTATCTGTTTTACATGCAATCTTGTAATTTGTTGTTTTTTTCTTATCCCATTACACTAACCTATCTTCCCCAAGACACCCTCCAGAGGAAAAATAACAAGGCATTGCAAAATCTCTTCGTTTTAAAAAATTTCTCCGCTGCCCAGCCAGGTAGCTGGGTTGGTTGGAGCATTGTCCCATCCACCAAAAATATTGCAGGGTCCATCCCCTGTCAGGGTGTTTCAGGAGGCAACTGATTGATGTTTCCTTTAACACTGAAATCTCTCTCTCTCTCTCTCTCTTTCTCTCTCTCTCTCTCTCTTATCAATAAAAATATCCTTGGGTGAGAATTTAAAAATAGATATCTAAAAAAATTGTCCCACCATCACACCCACACACTATTTCTTTCTATTTTTTTCTCCACACACTATTTCTGAAAAGCCAACCAATGGGTCTGACAATTGCACATAAACTCAGTTCTCTTTATATCAAACAGCATGTGCCTTTCCGTGTTTGTTTTTTTTTTCTTTCTGACTCACAGCAGGTATAGACCACAGAGGACTATACTCATGAACCTGCTGGGAAAACACTGGAAAGCCACTGGGGATTCTAATTAGCTTTTGTGGAACTGCCTGCATCCACCTTTAGAAATGCTGGTTTTACCTGGTGTTAAGGAACTATTGTAAAGTCTAGGCAAGACATGATGAGGACCTATAGTGCAGTAGCAGCAAGGCAGGAGTGAGTGCCGAAGATGTTTCCTGTTCTGCCTCTTCTATGGGTCGGCATTAGGCTGACCTAGCCTCCTGCAGCCCTCATTCTTTCTGTTCTAGGCACTCCATTCTTCCGGTGCTATGTATACACTACTTCTATCCATTTCCTCTATAGCAACTTCCTATTCCCAATGGGATGGATTATTTCTTAAAATACTCCTCAGTCCATCATGCAAATGGACTCTTGGTAGGCTGATCCCCGAGGGTTCTCCATACAAATCTGATCATATCTGACAAAGTACACACTGATTGGGTGACCGTGGGTAATGGATACATCTCAGGTGGAATACAGTTGTCCCCGCTGCCAGGGATAATTCCAAGGCCCCCAGGGGATGCCTGAACCTGCAGATAGTACCAAACACTAATCTCCTTCTTCAACTCTGTAGGGAGATATGGCAGCATCTTCTTCATGAGCAGGTGAAGCCTCAGTCCAAACCTTTTCTGGGATCTGTGTAACCATCCCTTGCTGAAGTCTTGCTCAGTGCTTTCTAACACACCTTGTGATGAGTTGGAACATGTTTTCTATACATTTCTTTCACCCACAAATGTAAGCACCTATCATGCACTGTGGCTGAAACATTTTCACTTGGAAGTGAGAGAGCAAAATTAGCAGGGATTTCTTTTTCCTTCTTCACAATTTCAAGGATAGATGATTTGTTCTTACCATAGAGCTCAGCAACCTCAACATAAATTTCTTCTTCTTTCCTAGTTACATTGAGAAATTTTACCTTTGTACCTGTAGGAAGCAATTTATGGCTTCTCTTCAGCAAATCTGAATTGCCAGCATCACGGCTCTTATGCTTTGGGGCCATTACTCAGTGAAGTAAGTGTTCCTTGAACACAAGCACTGTGATAACATGACAGCCAATCTGAGAACCAGGTGGATACCAAGTGACTAAAGGGCTGGGAGTGTCTACAGCTCAAAGATGCTGGGCAAAGCGATGAGTCACAGAACAGGACAGAGCAGGACAGTGCGTGAGTTCATCATGCTACTCAGAATGGTGCACACTTCAAAACCTATGAATTGTTTCCTTCTGGAATCTTCCATGTAATATTTTTAGACGTTGGTTGACCTCAGGGAACTGAAACCATGGAAAGTGAAACCTGAAGATAAGGAGAGGGTACTCTAACCAGGGAGTCTATGTACTGTAATCTCCAAACAACCAATGGAAAGGAAGCGTCAAATTAAACACAACCAAACTGCCTTATGTCTCAATCTTTCATTTTGAGAAACTCAAAACAGCTTCATTATTAAGTTCAAGCAGAACTGTGATTATTCTGAAGTAATACCAATCAGAAGATATATTTCCAAACAAATATATGGAGCCGAAAAGGCCAACTTGTATAAAGAAAAGTCATTTTTAAAGTTACTGTGCATCATTCAATTTTTACAGCATCATGCATGAACTTTTAGTTACCTCATCCTTTGGAAATAATAATAAAAACAGTGCCATATATCCATTTACATTGGGTCTGCTGATTTTATTATTTTTAATACTAATAAAAAGTTATGTACTATGAGAATGCAGGTAAAATTAATTCTAATTGCATGCTTTTCCCAACAATGATGGTTCTGCACCAGACTTTTCAAAAGAATTGAGAAGACATAAAACTTCTTCCTATGACTACTTCTCTTCACAGCTTAGTACGACTAAAAATTGTTTCCCAAATTAAAAGCATTTTACTTTCTTTTTAGTGAAATGTTCTTTTTACAAATTACCATGCCTCTCTGTCTTCAAGAAGAAACAAAGGGGAAATGGCAAGAAAAGTGAATAAAAATGAAAGGAAGATAAATCTGTTCAGCAGCCTCCTATCTGACCCCAATGCAGAAGAGGATTTACTGAGAGCAATTTCTGGGAAAGGCAATTTCAGCCTTTTTATGCCACAGCGATATATCTACCAATGCCAGTGCTGTGCGGAGAATAGGAACTTCATCCAAAAAGCAGTTCAGTTTTTAGCAATCACTTGGGATGAGTTGTCAAAAATACTCTGAAATATATCTTAATTGACAAATTCACTTGGATTTTGACAAATGCAATAGTTTGGCTTGCATTTTAAAATAATTTTTATTAAAAATCCACAAGCAAAATGTAATTAATTTTCCCTCAGGTAACTCAAATCAAATTTCTCTGTCAGAACTAGGATTTATTTGTGGGCCTTCAAGGAATAAAGTATGCCAGAAGAGTCCTAAGGAAGACTGGCGATTCCCAGCAATGAACTATTTTTAGAAGAGTTAGAAAATATTTTTGAGGATTCTAAAGAAAATGTCAATGATAGGGCATAGGCTTGGAGAAGAACTGGGTCAGTTGAAAACACAACCCATTGATTGGCTACTTCTTTATTCATCCTGCATTTCATTTTCTTACATTGACATTTGAATCTAAGCTCATTGTGACCTTCATAGATGCCATCTCTGCTCTCCCTGACTGAATTAGGAGTATTTGCATATGACACGTTGGCCAATTTTGTATTTCTCTTCTGCTAGATTGTAGTATCTTAAAGGCATGGACTATCTATCTTATTCATTGTTTATGTTCTTAACACCTCGTATAATAAGAAGACTTAAAAATTTGTTGAAAGAATGAATGCGTGCATGAGTGAGTGAGTGAATCTATTCTATCTGTATTTTCCTAAATTAGGAAAAAAGACAGACTAAGCCCTCATTGAGGGAAGGGTGCTACTTCCAAAAGAGTGCTCAGGGACCTAAAATGCAGATTCCAGCATAAATCCTCACGTGGAGTGACACCCACCAGCGCCCAGCACTCTGAAGTCAATCTGACAGGAATGCCAATTGCTATGTTGTGATTAACAGTGGAAGAACAGGACAAGCACTCAGGAAGGAGCAGCTTGCATTACTTGAACCACACATACTAACCAAGCCTAATCTCCTCCATTATGAATTCTGCTGAAGCACCCTGACAACGTGATCCAACTTTTCATAGCTGTTAAAATAATTACCTCAATTATACTTTACTGAATGGACGGCTTTCTTTTAACATATGGTTGTAATTAAGAAATTCACTTATTGTTTGTTTAAACAATAGAAGGTAATTTGTGTAACATAGGCCATGTAAAATGAGTCAAATCGATCTGTTATTTATTAACTTTCACAGAAAAATATTACATGTAAGTTTGTGAAGGTTTGAAAATATACGCTCCATCATACTTTATGACCTAAGGCTTTGAAAATGATAAGAAAAAGTATCACTGACATCAGTATGTAGTATTTTAAGTGGGGCAAAAGGGCAGTTTGTTTGAAGTCCTATATCAGTGGTTCTCTGTTAAAAATATGCTTGATTAATAATAATGTAGTGGGGTTTTTTCCAGTACTCACTGAGATTGAGAAAGACTTTCAACAAAAGAATGTTGTTTTACTGTTCTCACTGGCACAGTATTTTAAACCTGGAGACATAGGTTAGAAAACACAGAAATAAAACCAGCTCTCTCACAAAATCAACACTATTTAAGGATGTGAAAAGAATGAGCCTCATAGAGAACAATAAACTCTGGTGAGAGAAGAGCTTCAATCTGATGGTCCCAACATTTTAGCATAAAGTTTCCACGTACGTTGTGACTTTCTTACTTTGGTTTTTCCTGCCATCACCACACTTCTCCCAAAGGTACAAATGCCCCTTTTCTTAGTTCAAAGACAAAAATTTCAAGTAAAACAAAATGCGTTTTTCCCTTGTTCTTTTTAATAAAACTAGGTCTACAACCAAATGAGTTAAAGAATTAAATGTAACACTTGAAACCATAAAACTCCTAGAAGAAAATTCAGGCAGTATAAAATCTCTGACATTTTTTCTTAGCAATATTTTTTCTAATATATCTCCTCAAGCAAGAGAAAAAAAATAAGCAAATAGAACTACATCAAACTAAAAAGGGTTTTTTTTTTCCCCACAGCAAAGTTTACCATCAACATAATGAAAAGACAACCTACTGAGAAGATATTCACCAATGATACATCCGATAAGGGGTTAATATCCAAAATGTATTTAAAAAGCCTCATACAACTCAACACTAAAATAACAAACAATCCAATTAAAAATGGACAGAAGACCTGAGTAGATGCTTCTCCAAAGAGGACATACAGAACATACAGATGGCCAATAGACATATGAAAGGATGCTCAATGTCACTAACAATCAGAGAAATGCAAATAGAAGTCCTGGAGACAGGGCTGAAGTGGGGTGGGGAGGGCAATGGGGGTAAAAATAATAGGACATCTGTAATACTTTCAACAATAAAGACAAATTTTTAAAAACACGAGCTATCACTTCACACCTATCAGAATGGCTATCATCAATAAATCAACAAAAAAGTGTTGGCCATAGTGTGGAGAAAAGGGAACCCTCATGTACTGTTGATGAGAATGCAGATTTGTGCAGCCACTCTGGGAAGAGTATGGAGTTCCCTCAAAAAATTAAAAATGGATCTGCCTTATGACTCAGCAATTCCACTTCTGGGGATTTATCTGAAGAAACCCAAAACCCTAATCTCAAAGGATATATGCACCCCTATGTTCACTGTAGTGTTATTTATAATAGCCAAGGTATGGAAGCAACCTAAATGCTCATTATTACATGAATGGATAAAAAAGTAGTGGCACATATATACAATGCAATATTACTCAGTCATAAAAAAGAATGAAATCTTACCACTTGAGATAGTATGAATGGACCTAGAAGGTATTATGCTCAGTGAAATAGTCAGAGAAAGAAGAATACCATATGATTTATCTTATAAGTGGAATCTAAAGACCAAAATAAATGAACAAACAAGGTTGGTGGTAACCTTTTCTCTGAAAAAAACTTTTTAGTTTGATGTAGTGCCATTTGCTTATTTTTTTCTATTGCGGGGGGGGGGGGGAGGGGGGGGCGGGGCTTGGGGGGCTGGGTGAAAAAGACGAAGGGATTAAGAAGTACATATTGGTAGTTACAAAATAGTCATGGGGATGTAAAGTACAGCTAAGGAAATGTAGTCAATAATATTGTAATAACTATGTACGGTGCTAAGTGGCTGTTGGAAATATCAGGAGCACTCCGTAAATGATTGTCTAACCACTATGCTGTGCACCTGAAACTAATACAAAATAATATTGAATGTAAACTGTAATTGAAAAATAAAATTAAAAAAATATAGAAATAGATTTAGCATTAACTTTCCAAAGAAAATTGAAGAAAAAAAATAGAGATATAAACACAGAAAAAAGTTTTAAAATATGTGCTTCTGAAATGACAGTAAATAATGCCATCACCTACTGGTCAATAAGAGTTTAGCTGGTCTGTTCTGTGTTACAGTTGGGCTTGGTAATGTCTGAGATGTTCTTAACATTAAAAAATCTTTCTGTTTTAAGATAATTTCTGAGAAAACAGTGTTTATAACCATCTGAGGTGAAACACATCTATTCGTAATGGTCCTTCATGTTTTTATCCAAATGTTCCAGTGGCATTCTAACTAGAAGCTGAGTCAACTA
Source organism: Myotis yumanensis (assembly GCF_028538775.1). Classification (NCBI taxonomy): domain Eukaryota; kingdom Metazoa; phylum Chordata; class Mammalia; order Chiroptera; family Vespertilionidae; genus Myotis; species Myotis yumanensis. Next base: position 169,474,840 of record NW_027223754.1, read on the forward strand.
CATTCTATTTCTCCATTGGACACTACTTTTTGTGATTGATCTCCTTAGTAAAGCATAAAAATAACCCACTCAGGCTGGAAACTCATCTCCATTCCCTGGGTTCCACCCTCAGAGTCATCTCAGTTGCTCTATAGTGAGACAGATGTAGGCATTTTTTAAAGCTCAGAAAATTCTAATGTTCAACCAGAGTTGAAACCATTGCACTAATAGCTGAGTAAAGAAAAGTTTACAGGAGAAATTCTGTTGCTAGGGGAGAGTTATGGACTGTGACTATTTTTCTGAGATGTTTAAATGCTGGCCTATCACTTTGATCCTGTGATTGCTAACTCTTATAAGAAAATTACCTCTATTATTAAGAAAAACACAATGTTCCCTAAGAAGGCATTGAACATCTTATGTGAAGATTGTCACCATCCTAAATTCTCTTGGGAACAGAGCTGGATTTTAAGAAAATTAATTAATTTTGGATGATTTTATCTCCAGAGCTCTCCTACACTCATGTATGGAGAATTGGGGGTTTATAATCTGAAAGAGTCCCACATAACAAAACGCACCTATATAGGCCATCAAAACCATGAGGCTATGTTGAAAGACAGGAATCACTCAAAGGAACTAATACCTTTTCCGCTGTGAATACTTAAAACTTAGGTGCCCTTCAACCCAAGGGTATTCTTGGGAACACACCTGATATTTTTCTGAATACTTTGGAGCTCAAATTTATTTCTATGGCTTTGTAGCCTCAGTGGAGGTTTGAAATCCTTCCAAAATCTGTGACCTATGGGAAGCTTTTCATACTTTTAATTTAGAAGACTATTTTGCCATGGACTCAAAGGTTATGGGATAGGTAGACTGATTTAATTGCAAGATCACACCATGAAAAACAAGTACCTTTTAACTAATTTATTGTGTGTGGGGTTAAGACAGACTGGCTAAAAATCATGATAGAGGACATTACAAATAAATTATATTCAATTATCTAAACAAATGGGAAATGGATGTCCTTATCAGAAAAAAAAGCAATCAAAATTAATTCACCGACCCAGAAAAATGATGTCTTCTCAAATGGCATCCCTGAGAGGGGCATTATTTTCAATGATATGCTCACTGAATATAGGCATATGGAAAGGGACAACCATTATGGCCCTTTAGTGAGCTGAAGATCTTACGTATATTTTGGCATAAGGCATCTTTTCCCAGTGTTGGAAAACTCATCAGCTAAAACGCATGTAGATTGCCAATGACAGAGCAGGCACGGGACTCTGAAATCACTCTGCTGATTCAGATTGTGTTCTGAAGGGAACTGGTCAAGCTGCTTTTGACACAATGAGGAACAACTCGGCAGCACATGCTGAAGATTCACAGTCGGGGAAACAGGGACCAAGCTTGTTCTGGTGCCTCATTTCACGCAGTGAGTGCAAGAGTCTAAGAGACAATAGACTTACTGAGTACTTTTCCCATTGAAAAAGTAAAGCGTGAGAGTGCATGGGAGTGAGGCTGACTCTGTTGTGTATTTTGTGTGCTGCGTGTTGTCTTGTACTTTGAAGACGAGATAATGGACAGCCACACTCTACTTTAAAGCAGGATGACAGACAACCATATGACCTGTTTTAGGAATGACGGGCATAGCATCATCATGCGGAAACTGAAAGTTGTGCAGGTAGATTAACTTAGATCCACCTTATTAGAATATTGCAAGTAGTATACACCATTACTAAAGCAACATGCCACTTATGAATTAAATATAACTAAGCATTTGTCCAAAATAATCATTTCAAGAGCATACTAGGAGGGCAGTGGGCACAAGTAAATAGAAACCTTGTTTTCAAGCTAAGAGTTGGATTGAAAGGATTTGTTAACCTATTTAAACACAAACAAATTAAACAAATAAAATGATTTCATTTATATTGACCTGATAGACTATTAGGGGGAAATAATCCAACACTTTAAAAGACACAATATAAAAGATCTCAATTTCTTCGTTTGTTAAAAGAGGACACTTTAGTAAATAACCTGTAAGGTCCCTTTTAACTCTAAAATATCCTGTTTCTCAAGAAGTGAAATAAATAATTTTAGTAGAGGATAAGAAGTTACACTGCCCCTAATTATCTTATTTGCAGAACCATGAAAAAGAGAATCTAATAGTACCAGGTTTCATATTTAGATGTTTTCAATTTTAAAATGTAGAATTAATTACATCTGTACATACAACATAATACTACTCTGAAAATAAATAATAGTGATGTTGACTGTGTAAATGAATAGCAATTACCTTTCTACTCACCTTAATCCCTACAGACTTTTGTGCTAGTCTGTTTGATGTATCTTTAGTTTTTCATTCTCTAAGTGATAATTATAATGTTGATGATATTAATAATGGATACCATTCATGTAGGGTCCATTTTGTGCTTTACACTTGACATATTTTATCTTATTTAATCTTCACAGTAATATTATGAATGTGTGTATAACTTAAAGAGGCAAAGTAAACTATTCAAGATGGCCCATCCATGACAATTTCAGGAATTCAGTTCAGGTTAGACTGCAATCAGGGTGCTGTTCCTTTCACTAATCACAGGACAAAGGATCTGAGGAGGACATGCACTGAAGAAATGGGAGCCAGCGAAATTAACCGAAATTCATAGCTAATACAACTCCCTCAAGATTTCCTCCAGACACCTCAGCTCAGCCAACTCCGCCTAAACGACAGTCTCCCTCACGGCGAGGGCCTTTGCATGGATTGATCTCCCTTCCCACCACACCATTTCACCAAAGAAGCCCTACTTTCTCTCTTCTGCCTCTTCACTCCAACCCCAATTCCCAAACCACAGCTTAGAAGTCCCAATCCCCTTTCCAGTTCCCAGCTAGTTGAAATCGTTGGTCTAACAGTTGATGACTGGTTTAAGGCACCCTTCCCTGGGCAGGGCCACCTTCTGTAATAAGACATCCGGGTGGGAGGTGTAGGAGACCCTACAATCCTAGGCCAACTCCTTTGGAGAACCAGAGACAGGACTTGGCCTTATGCCATCTAGGGTCTTCTCCACGCAGCGATGATGGCACGAATAGAAAAAGAGAAGCAACATCATAGTTCTGAACGATGTGAAGGGCCCTTCCGAGCATGGGACCCTGTGTGACTGCTCAGGCAGCATCCTATGAAGCTGGCCCTCAAGGCCTGCTCATCTTTACTCGGTGAGAACCATACTCCTAGTTAGCTTTCTTCTAAGGATGTGAAAACCAAATGATGTCTCTATTATTAAAAATATGTAAAGCAACAGACATTTGCTTTTCATCACAACTTGTTGTTCTTAGTATTAAAAGGTTACCTATAGTTCTGCGACATCGTAGTTGTGGTTTTTAATGAAAGCCTGCTTTTTCCTACTTACTTCTTAACTATTATAAAATCTACTTAAATATGTACTCCTCATCAATTTACTTTGTGCTCAGCATTGAACAAGCCAGGCAACTTACCAATCAGTTGCTTTTACCTGTCTGACCCCATGCAGGCTTCGGAACTCCCTGCCATGAACTTGGGCTTGGCCCCAACTTTATGACCCACTTTAGTGCCAGCCAAACACACTTAAGGGTGATCAGCCAAGGGCCAAGTTCTTCCCATTTAAATATTATTCCAGAGTAGACCATGACATGGCAAATGCAAAACCATGGATTTTTTAAGCTGGTCACTATAATATTCTCTTGTCTATAAATATAATGTATTTATTTTAAACTTTTGTTTTGGTTTATTTTAAATTGCAAATAACATAACTTACCATGTCAACTGTTTTTAAGTGTATAGCTCAGTAGTGTTAAGTACTTTTACATTGTTTTGCAAGCATATCACCATCTACCTCCAGAATGTTTTTCATCTGCCAAAACTGTGACTCTGTACCCATTGAATAGTAATTCCCCATTTTCTCCCTCCCCTCAGCCCCTGGCAACCATCATTTACTTTTTGTCTCTATGAAATTTATCCTTTTAGGTAACTCATAAAAATGGAATAAGGCAAAAAAATATGTCCTGTGACTGGCTTATTTGATACTAGCATTTTAAAAAGATTTTTAATTGCTTTTTCAGAGAGAGAGGAAAGGAGAGGGAGAGAAAAACATCAGTGCAATAGCAAAACTTTGATTGGCTATCTCCTGCATGCCCCCTACTAGGGTTCCAGCTGCAAGCTGGGGCCCTGACCTGGAATCAAACCAGCAACCTTTAGGTGCATGGGATGACACCCAACCAACTGAGCCACACCAGGCAGGGTTGATATTAAGTTTTGATGTAAATTTTTCAGGTGGGTGTACAGAACTGGAAGAGTCCTTTTAGGAGCAGTTAATGGACAGCCACTAAATTTTAGAGAATTTGCTTATTGCTGTAGGAAATAAGATCTGAAAGGGAGTTGGATCTGGTCTCTGGGTTGGAAATATTATCGCCAAGCTAAGTCTCTTTTCCTTTACTTTCTCTATATTTTTCGAGAAGAATGTTCAAATCCATTGAAGTTGAATGTCTCAATCTAAATTTGCAAGGTGGCCTGTGTCTTAGGTTATTACAAAAGAAGAGAAATGCCTTTTTGTCACATACTAATAAAACAATAATCATTCAGGTGACCAACCTGCAAACTCTCTCATTGTTAAATATTTAATGAGTCTTTTCTCTTTCTTTCTTTCACTTTGACTAATCAGCACTTCATTTCTGTTTTACCTAGCCTTAGCTCACCCTTTGTATTGGGAACACTTTGCCTAGATATGCAAATCATTGCAGGCTGACCTTGATAAATGGTCCATGTTTGTGTAATTTAGATTAGTTCAGTAATTGCTTGGAACAGAGGACAGAAATCTTCCCGGGGGCATTAAGCATTCTCTTTGAGGAAGTGGTGGTCTGGGAAGAAGTAAAGGTCAGACCAAAGATGCTTTACCACCTTCATCCCAAGGTCACGCCTACTCTTGCTGCGTGGCAGCAGTTGCCTAGAATCGATTAGCTGGAAGCTTCACTCCCTAGATTTTCCTGAGAGCTGAGATGCAGTAAAGCTGGCTAACCTTTAGGAAAAAAGCAGAGAGCAAAGCCAAATTGAAAAGGCAATGACAGTGGTCCAGTGGCCTTTGGATATGACACGCAGTCTGCTTTAAATAGCGGGTGCCCCAGAATAGTTCTTAAGAAACTAGGCGGCTGACTGGGAGTTTTATAACCTATTTAAGTTTGTTTTCTTATGTGGAACTGTTCCTTTTTTGTTTTTTAAAATATCTGGGGACTCCTGTTAACAATGAGTACAAGTAAGGAATAGAATAGCCTCCAAGAATCTGAGAGGTTGATCTCTAACCCTTTCATTCCACTAATTCAACATGACACCAGGCTTAGTTTTGAACAGCTCTCGTGATGGGAGGACTCACCACTTGCCACAGAGCCTCCTTGGAGAACCTCACTGCTTAGCAGTCTCTTCCTTCACCAATGGGAAACTGTTTTCTCTGACATCCTCCCTGATGCAGTCATATCCCTGGGGCCCACAACAAATACATTGTAATGTCTTTTCCAGACTCTTTTTCTATAAATACTATCCCAGTTCTTCCTTCTCCAGCTATGTAACCCATGCGGACACTTGTTCTGGCACGACTGCAAATTCCCTCTTGCCATGGTTGTGTTTCCCCTGACATATTCTAGCTGGTTCACCGACTCTCTCAGAGGACAGTGGCTACAGCTGAACCTCAGCGCAGAGCTTGACTAACACCAACCACATTCTAATGCTATACCTCTTTTAAATATACATTTTTTATTGATTTTAGAGAGGAAGGGGAGAGAAACATCAATGATGAGAGGGAATCATTGTCTGCTGCCTCCTATACACCTGCTACCGGGGATGAGCCCGTAACCTGGGCATGTGCCCTGATCAGGAATTGAACTGTGATCCCTTGGTTCATAGGTCAATGCTCAACCAGCAAGCCACACTGGCCAGGAAATGCTATGCCTCTTTTAAAAAATAAATATATATGTGGTCAGAAACTCAAACATGCCTACAGGCATCTAGATGCCCATAATATAGAATTGATTCTTTCCCCTCTGCTGGAAGCCAATTCCAGCATGTCAACAAGGGCTGAATCATCTGGGAATGGCTGATGGCATTTCCCAAAATCTGAAAGGGATGCATAAATCTATTGCTTGCTGCCAGACAGCTAAGGGCATCTTAATCTACATGTTATTGCCTCCTACTGGCCAAACACCTGAACAGCCGTAGGCAAATTCTTCCAATCTGACAATGGAATCTGTACCTAACCCTACCCTTTGATGTGTATATCTCCACCTTGTCTTAGGACAATTTGTGTTAATAAATAGCAAGGGGTCCTGAGACAAGGGGATCTTGGTTTCTTTAGCTAAGCTTTTCTGACTCCCTATAATGCCTTTCAAAATTATGTTTCGTCTCTGGACTCTTTATTAAGTTACACACAGCCCTTTTCCAGATTTCTGAACCCTTCTAGATGCTGGAACAAGAACCCTGGCACCCCTCCCCAACAACCTCCAGCCCCCACCTCCCTCTTCCAAATAGTTACTGAATAATTAATTTAATAACCATTTTTAGGACACAGAAGAAATAGAACTAATGCAGTAAATGTATTCCCTGACTATGAGACACATTCTGGTGTGAAAATGGGCGTGTTGGAATGGATTGCATGCTCTAACACTAACTCCTAAGGATCTCTTGCAGGGCAGTTGTCTTCATCTCAACCAGAAGACACAGTATTTAGGTTTCTTTTCTTTATTTTATTTTTTTAATTAAATCTTTATTGTTGAAAGTTTTACATATGTCCCCGTTTCCCCCCATCCACCCCTTCTAGCCCGCCCCTCTACCCCACCCCAGGCCTTCACCACCCTATTGTCTGTGTCCATGAGTTATGCATATATGCATACAAGGTGTTTGGTTGATTTCTTCCCACCCACCCACCCTCCCCAGCCTTCCCTCTGAACAGTTTTCTTTTCTGACATCTGTAAGAGTTAGAAATAGGGAGTCAGATGTTCAGTTCCTAACATAGATGAAGGGCATGATTCCCTTGAAGTGGGATCACCCTTCATCTTCTCGGATTGATTCTTCCCCTCAGAGCTGCTCTGCTACATTCTTACTCTACTAGACGCCACCAGGTACTTCTCACAAGTTTCTACAATTGCAAAGAATATTACACACAGCTGAGAGGAATAGAAGTTATGAAAAGCATCAAGTTTCAAATAATATTTTCAAAGATTAGTTTTGCTTCTTACATTTTTAACTTCAGAATACTACCCCTGTCAGCAGCTTAAATTTTATTTATTTATTTTGGCAACTGATCTAACAAACAGTGGGTCCTGTTGATGAAGTTTATTCATGTTTAGAATTAATAATTCTGTAACAGATGTAGCGTGCAGCATTAGAGGGGAGGAAGGGCAAGGAAGGAGAAATTAGAATGAAACACTAATGAAGTACTTTTACTCTATGTCTGATACCAGGCTTTACATATAGAGCTTCCTTGGGAAGAAAAAAAAAAAAAAAGCTTTGATTTAAAAAATAAAAGCCTTTAAAATGCAACTTTCCTGCATTTTTTTCAGGCATTTTTTTTTCAATGCCTAATGGATTGCTTTAAAACCTAAGACCAGGAATTATTTGTTTCTGGTTGCCAATAAAGCTTCATTAATCATCACAAACCACTGAAAATCAGTAAAATGTCATAAAAGCTTGCATCCCGTTTTCTTGCAAACCTAGTGCTGACACTTCTATAGTGAAGGGGTAAAAAATGGAATGGATTAGACATGTTCTAGAATACAAATTAGTAGGTCATGGCAAATAGGAAATATATGAATGTCTGCATCTGTGTATAATATCTATGCATAACCATGGTTTTGCTGGCAGAAGAATTTTTTATTCCTCTTTTTTTGTTTTGTTAATCCTCACCTGAGGACATTTTTTCCCATTATTTTTTCAGACAGTAGAATGCAGGGAGGGAGTGGGGAGAAAAAGAGAGAAACATTGATTTGACAGAGACACACCAACTGGTTGTCTTGGGCAGGAGCCTTGACCAGGAGCCTCAAGCAAAGGTGGGCAGTGAACCCCAAAAGCCAGGTATGTGCCCTTGACTGGAATCCATGCTCTGACCTATGCTCTAACCACTGAGTAACACTGGCCAGAGTGATTATTTTTCTTTACCATCAATTAATTTCCTTATTCCTTTCCTATTTTCAAAGAATCCCAGATAAAATTTAGTGAGTATTATCCACATTTTATAAACACAAAGATTTACAGCAGTTAAGAAACTTGCATAAGATAAATTAGTAAATGGGGGGCGATTTACCCAAGTGTTTGTACCCCAACAAATTAAATTCTAGAACATGTCCTCTTAAATGCAATACTCCACAGACTCCCCACAAAGCAGTCAACATTAAATGATCACATGTCTTATTCTGTGGTCAAAGAGTATGAATCTACTAACAGCACTGAAGACATTAGGACAAACACATTAATTGCCATATCCTAAATTTATTCTATTTATAGAACATATATTATGTTTCTCCTATAGGAAAATCAGTCCTTGTAATAAATCCTAATTTTTTGTTTTATTTCTTATACTTTAAATCTATAAATTTAAAGTCTATGCATTTTAATGGCAAGAATTGTTCCTGGTTTTTACATATAAACTAAGTTAATGCATATGACTATTTGAGTATTATAATACTTGAACATTATAAACTTGGGTTTATCGAGCAACATCTGACAAATGCTCTTCAATGTTTTTTTGTAGGTTTACAACACGCATGCATTAACTTAAAAAACAACAAAAAATCCCTCATCAATAAAACTTTCTGGACCCTTTTACCATGATTACAATAACAATGTTTTTAGACAATTTATATGAAAACTGAAGTATAGAGGTGTTACCATTTGGATGATGTTACTTTTAACATTAATGGCAGAGATCTGAAATTCAGAAATTCTTCCTTTTAATCCTGACTCTGCCAGTACTTGGGCAAACATGAACTAGATGACCCTGAACATGCCGCTTAACTTCTCTGAGATCTGCCTCTTCCTCTGCAAATACTATCCTCCTACCTAGTTGAACTACTATGATGACCACTGAGATACAAGAAATACATGTGACTTTGGAATTAGGAATGTTATTTAAATACAAAGTACTACTTTAAAATGATTTTCTTCAGTGTCTTATTTGTTTTAGACAGTTCCTTTGCTAAAATCTATCCAAAATTTCAAGAAAGTTTATTCTGATGTGTCAATTTCATGCTCAACACCACCAATGGCTCCACATTTCCAGGTCCAACCAGTTTACACTCCTCTCCATTTTCAAGGCCCTCCACAGTAGGACTTCAGGCTGCCTGTTCAGCAGTAGCTCCCACTGCTAAAGGCCATGGACTCTGCTGCTCTTTTTAAGCCTTGATCGACACCCTGTTCCACATTTCGCTCCCAATCTTCCCCACGTGCTGTGTCTAATCCCTTTTCTGCTTAGTGAATCCTCTTCCATTCTTCAGAACCCCCAAATTTCCTTGACCATCCCTGGAGCCCATGAAGAACTTATAAAATACACCTCATTTGATGATGCCCTTCTTATGCTGTCGGATTTTTGATGCTTTTTAGTCTTGCTCACCTCGCTTAATAATAATCTCCTTAAGGTGAAGGCTCAGTTTACACACATTTTGAGAACATTTTTATCCTATGGAGCACATAACTGTCTTAGGTAATAACCTCAATATTCACTAACTAGCACCCATTAAGTGTCAGGCACTATACCCAGAGCTAAGGAACGGGACCGGCACTGTTCCACTCCTCATGGAGAGCACAGTGTGGGAAAGGAATGGTTCTGTGCTCAGACATTCAGAAAAGAGTGTCAGGGTTCTTCCTTAGGGGAGCCCATGGGAGTGACACCTAACCAAACCTTAGGTAGTCAAGGCAGGTTTCTCAGAGGAGGTGACCTTAAGCTAAGAATGCCAGAAAGAATACAAATCAACCATGTGAAGTGGGCACTACCCTCATTTTTCAGCTTCCCAAGATGATTGAGCTAAAAGGGATTTAGGATTCACCTGAGACCCAGAGCTGTACTATGACCTTTTGAGTATCTCAATTATAGTCATGTCCTCCTAACTCTTAGCTCGGTAGGCTTTCCATTAAGTCACATGGCTTCACTCAGCCAAGCTAGTGATATGCATAATGTGTGCTATGTTCCTGAAGTGAGTGAATCCATTACCTTAATTATATTACAGCTCAAACACTTGACTAGAAATAGAATGCCCTAAATTCAGTCTCAGTATTTCCATAGCAGATACAATTCTGTATAATATGTGCTTGCATTTGACTTGAATAGAATTTGGAATAATACTTAAGAGGACGACTACAAGTTTATGAGGCATTGAGAAAGTTTCTCATCCAAGGAGCTATGGAGAGAAAGGACACTATTATTTAGTAGGGAATACTAGTACACATGATGTGCCAGTCACAAACAGACCTATCTTACAGTCTTCAATAACTCAATTGAGGTAAATACAATAAAGTCCTTTTATAAATTAGAAAACTGAGGTTTCAGGGAGGTTAAGCCATGTGCCTCAGGACAAAGAAGACAGATTTGAAGCTCAAAGGGCATGTTCTTTCCCTACATCACCTTTGTCACCTAAATGATTGGTCAGAGAGGCGATCTCCAACCAAGCTTGCCAAACCATGCCAAGTGCCTCTTTTCAATGTTCTCATGTCTTCCTGAACTTTTCCATAAGAGAAACCAATACAGCTTGTACTTATGCATTTATTTCTATGGTTCATTGGTTAATATCTGCCTCTGCTCCTACATTCCAGGCTCCGGAAGGGCAATGCCATTTTTATCCACCATACTTTATGCCCAGGTCCTGGCATATTGTTAACATTCAATAAGTTCTTGGCAAATAAAGGACAGTACATCAATATCTGAAGCAAGAAACTTGGAAGTGGCTTGTCCAAGACACTTCTGGTAAGAACAACGCAGTTTCAGAGAGGTAAGAGCTGTGAAAACTGTCTCAGTGGTTTGGGCAACACAACTATTTATCAGTTTTGAAATATTAAGAAACACTCGCTAGCAGTCTTACGCTCTTATCAATTGCAATAAAAATATGTAATTCAATAAACTGTCCAAAATGTACAAAAACATATTTTTAAGTCTCTTCATATTAGTTGCAACTGAATAAGTATAGCTTTTATACAAAATTATTTTAAAGTTAAAAATATTGTAAAGTTACAAATATTTTAAATCCTTTAATTGAGTTAAATCTGTATACACACACACATAGACACACATACACACATACACAAAGGCTTGACTAGAAAGAAAACTTCCGAAATTGAATATCAATATTTCCATAGCAATACAATTCTATATTTGTGTGTATGTAGTTTTTTGTTTAGTTTTTTATAAGCCCCTCGCTGCAAAGTGGTTCTGCCTAAAAGTGAATTATACATTAATTACACTTTAATTTTAACTTAGAGTACAACAGGGATCTATAAAACAATTTTATCAGTGGTTGTATTATTGCACAGTATTGGAAGATAGCCTTAAACAAGCCTATTTAGTTTTCATTTGGCCCAGATCTTTGCCTGATGCAGAGCAATCCGTATAACTCGGGGAAAGACTAACTTCATTAATCTAAATGAGCAGATATTTTTTTTCACCTTCTAATAAGAAGTGAAATGCTCGGCACAAACTGATTCCATTCCTGCAAAGCGAAGACAAGAAGAAAGAGGATTCAAGTAAAACATTATGCGATTTGTCTTTTACAGGAACACTTTGCAGCAGTATTATTGCCCCATCTCATAAATGAGGGAAACTGAAGCCGAGAGATGTGACATAATGCTGGCAAGCGACAGAGCTGGTAAGTGACCCCGTCAGGATGTCTTCTCTGGATCTCAGTTTACACACATGTAGAAGGAAAGTGGCTGCTCCATCCAAATGTGCCTGATCTATGTCATAAATTGATTAATTAGTGCTAAGCCTCTAGCAGAGCTGGTCCTTGTAGGCACTCACATAATTACTAAATAAATATCATTTAATTAGCTAAATTTATTTTGGCAGCATAAGTAAAACCATGTTGATAATAGCAATGTTCCTCACCATCCAAGGGTTAGAGAGTGTCAGTGAGCTGTCCAGTGGAGCGGGGTGCCCTGGAAGGGATTCAGTCCCTGGGCCTCTACTTTCTAGATGAGAGGGGGGAATCCAGTGTCCAAGAAAGGGTATCCCACACTCTGAGCAGTAAAACATTGTTAAATTCTATAGGAAGCTTAGAAAGGTAGTCAATATTGTCTGTTAAATTTCAATGAACCACAATGCATCGCTAATTCATGAACAATTACCCTGTGGTCCAAACTGTCAACATTTAAGCTTAACCTGACAAGATGTTCTTTCTTAATTGTTTAAAAGCTCTTTAACTCTTTGGCATGCAGGTCGTGTGTAGATGAAACGAATATGGAACCCCAAGGAGCACTGAGATGGGCTTGAACTTAATGGTTATTAGTGATGGGCTGGTCCCAAAGATGACTCCAGGCTTATGAAGCATCACTGTTATTAACGCTGACGAGGATCTCAGAGGATCTAATGTCTCATACGACAAATTCCGACATGGCATCCACGGTGCTTTGTTTACTTACAAGGCCTTAGCTTCTGCAGAGATTAAAAAGATGTTTAGATGATCAAAGAGTTTAAATGGTACCACTTATGTGATTCACTAGCTGCTGGGATTTTTCTAAAGGGAAATTATTTTTAAAAAGCATTCCGAAAGGAGAAATATTAGAGCTTATTTAAAGGCTTTTATTTGGTCCCCAAATTCTCTAGTGGTCATCTCTATACAGAAACTGATCAATTCATTGATGGTGTGATTCTAATTTTTTTTTTTGTAAATTGATTACTGAGGAATCATAACATTTGTGGTTAGATTTCCAGACTAACAATGTATTACGACTTATAGTTTAGCTGAATACTGTGAGATTTCAAAAATGTGAAACAGTATAAAACAAGACTTCTTGTATGAGGTACAAAATCATAGAGACAGTATGTACAACGGTGGCTCCCAGGGACTGGGAGGGAGGAGGGAATGAGAAGTTATTTTTTAATGAGCACAGAGTTTCCGTTTTCCAAGATAGAAAAGTCCTAGATATGAATGGAAGTGATAACTGTGTTATAAAAAAACTTATTCTGACACTTGTTAAAATGGTAAGACAGACTTCATTCAGGATTATTGCAATACGTGTCAAGACCATTGTAATAGGGGCCAAGATCACTGCATTAGGGGTGAGAGATCAGACTCAACTCTGAATACAGTGAAGGCAGATGGGATTTATAACCAAGGAGAGGAGTGGCAGGGTGGGGGCTGGGGTCAGAAGTTGGAAAATTACTACAAGGACACATCACAGATAGGAGGATTCTTACTAAATCAACTGAACAGGACGCTTGCCGAAGGCAGGCCAGGGTGATCAGATATCAAGGGTGGGTCAGTCTCTCTCAACTTTGCATGATGACAGATTGTTACTAGACCTGTGATGACCATTCCATAAGGTGTTTAAATGTTGAATCGCTATATTGTCCAACTGAAATGAATATAATACTGCATGTCAACTATGCTTCGATTTAAAAAAGCGTCACTGAGACAAGATGTCATTCATGCAATGGAGACTTTCTTTATACATTCCACTTTTAACAACTATTTCTGATTTTCTCTTTACCTCATTATACCGGGCTTTTTAAAGTCTCTGAACTCTCTGGTAATGAGCAGATCTTTCTGCTACCAGACAATTCTAGAATTCTCTAGAAACAAGTGGAAAGGGTAGCAAAAATTTAAGGTAAACATTGGGGAAAAATGGTCCAAATCCCAACCAAAGATGTTTTTTTTTTAGTTAAAAATTATAACATTAATTATAACAATTGCTTTGCTTGGCTAGAATCTGCTGCTGTGTTTGGTCTGTGACAAGTTTTCTAAAAGTACTTGAATGAATGAACTAACTATAAGAGGTAACAGTTCCCTGGTGGAGATGTTTACTTACTGGCAGAATAAAATGTACTGTTTCTTAAAGCTTCAAATCCTAAAGAGAACTGAGAGTGTTCACAATGCTGAGATTCTTGGTAGCTTTAATCATCCACAGCAAATAAAGTTAATTCAACCCAGCGCACATTTAGGGAAACTCTTCCTGCAACACACTGGCTAAATGGCAATGATTCTAAGATAAATATGATGGCTCATGCCTTCAAGGAGTTCATAGTCTGGTGGGCTCTGCACAGTTTTGCAACTTGCAAAGGAAGTCAGCCTTAGCTAATACAACTCTCAAGATGTTCTGTAGTGAAAGAATAAAAGGGTTATTAATCAACCTTGAGAAAAAGCTCAGGTTTTTGATCAACTAGAGATAACATCAAACCGCATTTGGATGACAAGTCTACTATTTAGAAATCACTTACCTGGCTCACTGCTCCGCAGAGAAAAACACATTTGTAATCTGTCACAGAAGTTTGGGCCTGGGCCTGGGCCTAGGCAGCTAACTCACTGTGTGTAATGTCGATGAATGCATTTTCCTTTATGGGCATTCCATGACAGCCCACTAGCCAGCTCTGAGAGTGTGCACATATGAAATTAAAATACTGGGGGCTTCTGACCTTGGCAATTGCGGGGTTCTTACTGACTCGGAACTTCAGCTGCACAGCAAGCACACTGGTATTTGAAAGGACTGACTCCAAATGCAATACATGTGAGTCATTTGCTGCAAAACCCCCCCACAACTCCTTCTTCAAATTGCTGTATTACAATAAGAAAAAAAATGTCCTCTATATAGTGGAAGAGAAAATTATCCATTAATGACCAAGATGAAATGTAAATATGACAGATGCTAAAATACTTAACACACTCATTATCTCAAGACATTCAGTGATTAACTATGCACATTGCCTTTTGTTATGCAAAAACAAGCAGACGCTTTATTGAACATTTTAAGGATTCCTAGGCAAGTAAAAATGAGCATGTCTTTCAGTTAACATGCTGTATAACACCAATCAAATTTTCATTGGAAGTATAAACATCTTTCACTTAATCATCTTGGCAAAAACTATGCATTTGGTTCAGAATACAATGCTGCTTCTCTACATAACTCAAGTAAGTTTAATTCTTTTCCTTTTATTTATCCTCTTAAATATAATCTTATGTCTGAATGCATTATAAATCCATTCAAATTTCAATAACTGCTGAAATGTGCATTATATAGTTGAGATCTTCCCAATTTTAAATATTCACTAAATTTTCCCATTAAATTTTCATTAATTCTTCTTTTCAGAGATGCTGAGAATCTCAGAAGAAAGGATATATATTTTATTTATCTTTGTAGCCCTAGTATCTAGCCTATAACTAATAAATATTAACTACATATTAACATATGTAAATATATATACAGATATCATTGGGCTTTTGGGGGACTTATTTGCTGGATAAGGTCACATGGGGGACATTCCATAGAAGATCATGAGACAAACTGACTCCCAAAGACTGGGCTCTGACTAGAGGTTAACATATGCCTCAGGCCAGAGGGAAGGGGTGTTTAGTAGATCAGATAGCTTATGAAACTCAGATTTGAGAAGGAGGAAAGATGCATGAATCTCTTGAGTTTTTGAAAAACATCAAGCCATTCATTGGGCAGCACACTGGGTGAGTAGTGTGGGAGTGGAGAGAGGTGAGGCATCCAAATGAGGGATCTCATAGGGCACTTAGTGTTCTAAAGGCAGCAAAAACCACAAAAGGATTCCAAACTAACAGGATCAGAGATGTTTTATAAAGAATAAATCAAGTGTAAGATGGATTCTTTGTCCTGAATTTCAACACACTGTTTTTCTTACAGCCTCCTGGTACAATGCAGAATAGCTACAGTCATTCTTTGACAGTAGAAGATAGCTAGAGTGCCCCTCCCACCCCCAAAGTATATGCTTCAATCTAAAATCCCCATTTCCTCCGCCATTCCTTTGTCATTCTTACTGGGTCTCAACATGTTGGTGTTGGCCTTTGGACATGATCTCAGGTTTGTCAATGTCTCTTTTGAAATGGTGCTTACAGCTTAACATAAAAGGCAGAAATCACTAAGGAAACAACTGACAGATTTCAACAGACCTAAAGAGAAAACAACTACATGTTGAACAAACCCTTCCATAAGCCAAAATGTGAATCTCTGATTCCCTGCAACAGAATCACACTTGGGCTCTCTAAGATTCAGATTCCAGAATTCTAACTTGACATTTTATATAAAATTTTCAATGGGCAGTTTTTACGAATTTACACTAAACATGTATGTATACACGCACACACCCATGTTCATGCACATCCACCCTACTCCATACCACAAAGACATACCCACATATTTACGGGTGATTTGGGGGACACACTTAAGCTTCAAAACAGCTGTTGTAAACAACTCCAAACAAATATTTATAATATATATAGCAGAAAGAGTGGTAATATTTTAATGTGCAAAGAGCAAGCCAATGAGACAAATATTAAGTAACCTGATAAAAAAAAATGAGCAAAGGTGTGGCTTCATTGGTTGAGCATCATCCCATGCACCAAGAGGTCACTGGTTCAATTCCTGTCAGGGCACATGCTGGGTTGCCAGTAGGGAGTGTGTAGGAAGCAGCTGATTGATCGGTGTTTCTCTCTCTCCCTCTCCTTTCCTCTCTCTGAAATCAATAAAACCATATTTTTTAAAAAAACTTGAGCACAGAATATGAATAACTAATCCACAAAGAATAAATAAAAATAGACTTAAGAAACACAATCATCTTCACTACATGTCCACCATCCCTTGCCTTCAAATTTGAAGTAGAAAAAGCTCTGAAAATAAGATTTCCTAGCTTCATACAGCAGCAAACCTAGTCTGACTTCAGCTCATTTGGTGGCAAACCTGATGAAAAGGGAGGATGTTGATGGTCTCTGCATGTTTCACTTAGTGTGGCCGTTCATGTTTCAGTGCAGAAGGACGAGTGTTTGCTTATGGTTTGCTGTGCTACCCCAGACCCTTGAGGTGGTTGTATAATGTACTGTTTTGTATTATCTTGCTAAAAGTCAAAAAGAAATCCAAAACTTGAAAAAGTTGTTGAACTAGTCATCATGGATATGTGTAATAAAAAGTGTATGTGTATGTGTATGTGTATGTATATATATTTTCCCTGACAGGTGTGAGATGGTATCTCATGTTATTTTGATTTGCATCTCTCAGATTGATATACATTTTTGATTAAAAATGTATCAAAAATGTATATCAATCTGAGAGATGCAAATCAAAACAACATGAGATACCATCTCACACCTGCCAGAATGGCTATCATCAACAAGTCAACAAAAGACAAGTGCTGGTGAGGTTGTGGAGAAAAAGAAACCCCTATGCACTGCTGGTGGGAATGCAGACTGGTGTAGCCACTGTAGAGAACAGTATGGAGTTTCCTCAAAAAACTAAAAATCAAACTCCCATTTGACCCAGTGATCCCACTTCTAGGAATATATCCCAAGAAATCAGAAACACCCGACAAAAAGGCCATATGCACCCCTATGTTCATAGCAGCACAATTTACAATAGCCAAGATTTAGAAACAACCAAGTGCCCATCAGCATATGAGTGGATTAAAAAACTGTGGTACATCTACACAATGGAATACTATACTGCTATGAAAAGAAAGAACTCTTACCATTTGCAACAGCATGTATGGACCTGGAGAGCATTATGCTAAGCGAAATAAGCCAGTAGGAGAAAGAAAAATATCACATGATCTCACTCATGTGTGAAATATAATGAACAACATATACTGGTGAACAAAAATAGATCCAGAGACATAGAAGCATCAAACAGTCCATCAATCTTCAGAGGGAAGGCAGGGGAGGATTGGGGTGGGAGGTAAGAGATCAACCAAAGGACCTGTATGCATGCATATAAGCCTGACCAATGGACACAGACACTAGGGGGGTGGAGGCATGTGCTGGGGGATGGGGGTGGCCAATGGGGAAAAAAAGAGACATATGTAATACTATATGCAATACTTTAAACAATAAAGAATTTTAAAAATGTATACCAAAATGAAATACTCTTTTTTTGTCAATCAAATTAGAAACTAGTAATACAAATCCAATATTCTTTTTTGGTGATGGGAATGGTCACCTTTCTATTCTTATCATGGAATGATAAATAAAACACCCTCTGGAGAGAAATTTGCCTAAGCATATTAGAAGTCATTATAATATGCAACCCTTTTAACTTGACAAACCAACTTCTGGGAATTAATCTCAAGAAAATAATTATTGTAACATGTTCATTGCAGCACCAGAAATAATAATGAAATGAACACAAATGTTTAACAATAGGGAATTTGTTAATACCATCACAAATGAAATTATAATATATTCATTAAAATGATCTTGTGAAAGAATATTTCATGATGTGGAAAATTTTAATAATACATTGTGAAGTGAAAAGGCAAATTACAAAACAATAATAATGTAGATGATGATTCTGTTTTGGAAAACTATCTATGCAATTATGTGCATAAATTAAAGTCTACAAGTAATGATGGATTTACCTGGACAATTGTATTATAACAAATTGTATTATTTCTTCTTTGTTCTCTTCTTTGGTGAACATTTTTTTGCAAAGAATTTTTAATGCTTTTGCAATTTAAAAAATCAATACACTTTCAATGTAATTCTCCACGTTCTACATAATTCTGCTGAAATGTTCTGACCAGGATGAAGTAACATGATGTGATTACTTCTTTTATCCTGGATGCTTCAATTAAAGCAGTCCAAGTTGAATTTATAAAAGAAGAATAAACTATGTATTTTTAATTTGGTACAGTAAGAACAGGCTTTCATATAAGGCACAATCATAATAATATTAGTAACAACATTAAAACATCAGAGGAAAAGAAATCTAATGAAATTATAGGCAACCAGAAGCCATATTGCCAACAACTCTCCAAGGAGACTCTTTCTTATGCCTCACCTCCTGTTCCTTCCATAACCACAGGAATGGCTTCAGGATGTAAAAACTCTCTGATTTAAAAAATGGGCAGGGTGGCAGTTTCAACTTCAAAATAGCAGATTGAGATAATATATTTATTTTCCTTTTCGCTTTAAACACCATTGACATTATTGACATACTATAAAAAATGGGGGAGGGGAAGGAGATGTATAACAACGCGCAGAACAACAGAGTCCACCACAAATCGCTCCCACATATCTGAATGCTTCCAGAGCACAGCAGAGACAGAGGCTCTCAATCTATTTATAGCACTAACATCACAGGATGAAAGGGAGCAGGAATAGGAGGATGCACACATCTCGTACATAAGTAGACACCCAAACCCAGTTCAGCATATGTTGAACACTAACGCACTTGCACAAAGTAGGACATACTCTAGTGACGTAAAAATGGGTCATGGGAAAAAACCTATTCTCATAGTTTATTATATTAATAGTTGGAAGTAGAAAACAATGAAGTCACATTTAATCATCTCTAGAGATGTTAAAAAGCTACTTTATTTTATAAAAATTCACCACAAATTCTGGCTAAAGACTTAGTAAGCATTTCTCATAATCTGTTATACACCAATAGCACAAATGATACTTAATGGTCAAATGTGTAAGGAAAAAAAAACCCTAAAATTTCAATAATTAAATAGGATCAACCATAAGCTGGTCATCCATAAAGCAATTTTAATATCCATCTGGCATCTAACAGAAGAAAATAAACTCAATCTAACTAATAATGAAAAAATTAAAGATCAATAAGATATTTTTGACCTTTGGACTACCAAAATTTTTTAAAGTTCAATAATACCCATGTCAGCAAGATATGGAGAAACTCAGGTGTATTCTTTTCCTATTGCTTCAGTAACCAACTAGTATAAACTTTGTGCCTTAAAACAACACGAATTTATTACCTTATAGTTCTGAAGGTCAAGTTTCCTAAAGGAGTCTCTGGGAACAAAATCAAGGTGTTGCCAGGCTGCCTTCCTTCTGGAAGCTCTAGGAAAGAATTTGTTACTTTGCCCTTTTCTGATTATAGATGCCGCCTGCATTCCATGACTTACTGGCCCTCCTCCTCTATCTTCGAAGCCAGGAGTGTTGGGCCAACTCCTTCTCATGCTGCCATCTCTCTGGTTCTCTTCTGCCTCCTTCTTCCTCTTTTAAGGACCCTTGTAATTAACTTGGGCCCTTCTGGATAATCAGGATAATCTCCCCCTTTTAAGGTCAGCTGATTGGCAACCTTAATTCCAGTGCAACTTTAATTTCCATTTGCCATGTAACTTACATATTTGCAGGTTCTAGAGAGTAGGGTGTGGGTATCTTTGGGGGGAGGGCATTATTCTCTTTACCATATCAGGTATTTTTATTCACTGTTGGTGGTATATACATTGGCACAACCTTTCTGGCAAATTGTTATTAAAATATCCCTGTAGATAAATGTGCATCATGGAACTGTTATATATTAATTAGATTTGAAAGCATTATTTCTTCCCCCCAACCCCTGCTTTTTGCAGAGCTTTAAAACAGATTTCAAAAGAAGTGCTGAAAGTATTTACACTGGCCCTGCTTCCTCAAGTTCAGTGATGACCTACTTTATATAGCCTCATAAGCAAGTTACAGGCTATTCAGAGATGGGGATAATTTTCTGACATTAAAAACAAATCAGATTTATTTTTACTAAGAGATGAGGGAGTTAGGAAGTCATTTTAGTAGAGAGATGAAGCATTCCATAAATTTTGAACAGAAATAGTGAGGGTGCCTAAACATTCTATATCTCTGGGAATCAATCATTTAAAAAAGATGTTCCATTATTTCTTCAAGTACTGTCTCATAGGGTCAATCTCAGAAAATACACATTGAATTATCTAGACAGCCTTAGAGATTAAACAGAAAATGCTTTGGAGCTACTAATCATGCAAATGCAGACAGAACTAACACCTGGACCATGCTCAAGGTGATAAGTTTAGTGTCTTCTCTGACATAAATCATCAACTCATTTTTTTATAATTAAATTATGCCCTTGTATAACTCACCCCCATCATAGAGCTAGAGATCTTTCCAGCTAGAAAATTTTATTTTATAAGAAACCCTCTTCCAAAGTTCTTCCACTTATATTGTTAAAACCCACACATTTTTTCCTCTCTTTATCAAAATAAACCATAACTTTTTTGTTTTATTATAAAAATTATAATAAATATATGTTTAAAGGTACCCCTGCCATGAAGCTTGCACCCTTGAGTGATTCTAGATGAAGATACAAAACACAAAGTAGTGTTATTATTAATATTAAGTAGTTTGTAGTTGAAAGTAGATGGTTGTTATTTTTATAAATTAATAAAAGATTCTCTATGACTGAATTTAAGATTATGAGCTTTTATAATTTTAATTCATTTGGTGTTGTTTTCTCACCCATAAAAACAGAAACATTTATTACTAATGTAAAAGTCAGTTACTGAAGTCTCCATTATTCCATTCACAAGTAAGCTCCTAGGGGGCGGGGCATGTCACCATGTCTCCCCTAGTAGCCATGATGGGCTAAATCAAGGCTCAGTGGTTATATCCTTAACCCTCTTCCTTCTTCCAGGGATTAGGAAAAAATACAACAGGGTCTGCCATGCTCAGAGTCTCTTTCTGATGAATTTCCCATCAGAATTTTCCTAGCCTGTTTAATAATATAGGGAGGAGCAATCATACTAAATTTTACCACTCTCCTAGTCTCTTTTGCAGCTATTTATAAGTCATATAAGACACCAGTTTCAACTAGAAGAGTTTATGTGAGGAAAAACTGGGTTCAGAGAAGTACATGGTAGCCTCAGAAAAAAAGACTGCTTTTGGGTAGAAATGGTTGTACTTTGTAAAATATGAAGAAATTGAATTACATGATAAATATTTCCAGAATCTATATGAAATTTAATGCACAGATTATCTAATGTCAATAGGACCTTAAATAAGACCTGTGAAAACAAACTTTTCCATTTCTGATCAATACAAATATGATTCTCACATAGAAACTTTGTAAGTTGCTCATATTAATACCTTGATCCCCAAAAAATGTGTAATAAAATTGCTTCCATTTGGAATAAAACATGATTCTTGAGACCCAGTGACTTGCCATATACTGGTCTAGGTACTGGTCTGGGTTTAACCAATATCTGCTGAATATTCTCTGTGTTGGAGCTGAACTATTCCATGTAATTCTCACAACCTTTCAGTGAAATGATTATATACATGCACACAAACAAATGAAATGCAACAGGGGAATAGCTAGAATTGAAATCTATAAAAACTTCTATGGAAACAAAAGACACACTTAAGCTTATCTGAGAGAGGAAAATGAGGCTACACAGAGAGGTTTCATTTTAAGTTGAGGGTTAAAAGATGGCTGAGGGCAGCAAAGCATGCACATTGAGGAGAGGCCCTCATGTTGCATGTGCCAAGGCCCACACCAGGAAAAATGCATTATGGCTTGGGAAATCAGCTGGTATTTCAGAATCTATGGAGTATAAAATGGAGCTGTGGGTGGGGAAAGAAAAGGAGGGTGATAGCAGGAAGAAGCCAGTAGATAGGCATGGGCTAGATGATGAAAGGCCTGGTATGGCATGAATAGAATTTCTATTAGAGGAATTTTGAGGATGAGATTTTTTGTTTAAAATATTACTTTGGAGAAATGGTGTAAGTCTGAAAGAAGAGAAAGAGTATTGTAGTCAGTTTTTTTCCAAGACGACAGCTGGGAGGATGGCAATGAGGGAGAAAGTGTGAGTGAGTGAGGGAGTAAAAGGGGAGTGAGTGGATGTATGGTGTGTGTGTGTCTGAATGAGGGACAGCTAGATCTTGCATGACCTTTGGGGGCTGGCGGACTGGGATTGCCTAGCCAGGCAACCTCTGCTACTTCAGTAATCTCTCCCAAAGTGCCAGCTCTGCCACAGAGGCCACACCAACTTGAAGGGGAGAGTGGCAGTGACTTGGAGTCCAGCCTCACCTCCATCCATCCAGGGTGCCCTCAGACACCACCTGGGACCCTACAGCCACACCGACCAGGGAACTGCTGCCTTGGCTATGAACACACAAAAACTCAGACTCTAGCCTCCCCAACCGAGGGCTGTTGTGAGTTCTGGAGTGCACTCCCCTCCTGCCTGCTAGACGCTTTAGCCCTGGGCACCACGACCATGCCAGCAGCCACATGAACAGCCACTGACCATGACGACATGGGTGGTGACAAGTAGTCACCACCCATGAACACACCAGGAGCAAGCAGCCACTGCTCAGAGACTACTCAGAGAGCAAGCAGCGGCCACCCAGCAACTGCACAGGAAGGAAGCAGCCATCACCAGTGACCGCGCGATGAGCAGCCGCCACATCTCCCAGGGGAGCAACCGATGCTCGTGACTACCCAAGGAGCAGCCACTGCCTGCAACCGCCTGAAAAGCGGCAGCCCCAAAAATGCCTGAGGAGCAGCTGCTGCCCTGTGACCTCAAGAGGAGCAGCTGCCACCCACGACTGAGTGACCCACCACCAGGCTCCCCGCTACAGCCACAGGCCCCAGGTGATTCGACACCTAGATCCTTCAGTGAGAGCAAAAATGGGGAGACAGAAGAACAACCCCTAAAAGAAAGAAAAGGAGAAAACACTAGAAAAGGAACTAAATGAAGCAGAGGCATGCAATATGTCAGAAAAGGAATTCAGACTAAGGGTCAAACGGTTCATAAACTGGATGAATGAAAAAATCAACAACCTATGTAAAAATCAGGAGGAAATAAAGAGGGATATAGCTGCAATAAAATACACTATGGAAGCTTTCAACAGTAGACTAGGAGAAGTGGAGGGCCAAATTAGAAGACAGGGAAGCAAAACACACCCAATCTGAACTGCAATTGGAGAAAAAAAAATCAAAAGACAGGAGGAGAGCCTGAAAGGAGTTTTGGAACAACATGATATGAAGCAATATACATATAATAGGGGTTTCAGAACAAGAAGAGCAAGGGCTAGAAAACCTATTCAAAGAAATAATGTCAGAAAACTTTCCTGATTTGGTGAAGAAAAAGTCACAAAAGCACAGAGGATCCCAAACAAGATAAACCCAAAAATACCCACACCAAGACACCTAGTAATTACAATGGCAAATGTTAACAACAAAAAGAGAATCTTAAAGGCTGCAAGAGACAGACAAAATGTTACTTACAAAGGATATCCCATTAGATTATCAAATGATTTCTCAACAGAAAC
Organism: Myotis yumanensis; assembly: GCF_028538775.1. Taxonomy (NCBI): domain Eukaryota; kingdom Metazoa; phylum Chordata; class Mammalia; order Chiroptera; family Vespertilionidae; genus Myotis; species Myotis yumanensis. Next base: position 169,499,062 of record NW_027223754.1, read on the forward strand.
ACATCAGGCCAGAAAGGAATGGAAGGAAGTATACAAAGTGATGCAAAGCAAGGGACTGAATCCAAGAATACTCTATCCAGTAAGGCTATCATTCAAAATTGAAAGGGAAATAAGAAGCTTCATAGACAAAGAAAAGCTAAGAGAGTTTATCACTACTAAGCCAGCAATGCAAGAAATGCTAAAGGGACTGTTGTAAAAAGAAGGGGGCGGGGGAGTAACATAGGCAAAAAAATAAAAATAGCTATAAACAAGTACTTATCAATAATAACTTTAAATGTAAACAGACTAAATGCTCCAATCAAAAGACATCGAGTGCCTGATTGGATAAGAAAACATGACCCATATATCTGCTGTCTAAAAGAGACCCACCTCAGAACAAGAGACTCACACAGACTGAAAGTGAAGGGATGGAAAAATATCTTTCAGACAAATGGAAATGAAAAAAAGCTGGGGTAGCAATACTTATATCTGACAAAAAGACCTCAAAGTGAAGGCCATAACAAGAGATAAGGAAGGCCACTTCATAATACTAAAGGGATTGATAATTCTGGTAAAAATATATGCACTCAATGCAGGAGCACCCAAATACTAAAAAAACAAAACAAAACAAACAAACAAAAAAAACTTTTGGAATATATCAAGGGAAAGACCGACAGCAATATGATCATAGTAGGGGACTTTAAAACCCCACTGACATCACTGTATAAATCCTCTAGATAAAAGATCAGCAAAGAAACAACTATCCTAAATGACTCACTAGCTCAGATGGACTCCATTGACATCTTCAGGACATTTCACCCAAAGCTACAGAATATACATTCTTCTCAAGTGCACATGAGACATTTTCAAAAATAGATCACATATTGGGTCATAGGCAAAGTCTCTCCAAATTCACAAAGACTGAAATCATATCAAGCCTCTACTCAGACCACAATGGCATAATATTAGAAATCAACTACAATAAAAACAATAAAAAAATTTCAAACACTTTGAGGCTGAATAGCATGCTATTGAACAATGATTGGGTTATCAAAGAGATAAAAAAGAAATTGGAAACATCCTGGAAACAAATGACAATGAAAACACAACAATCCCAAACCTATGGGACACGGTGAAAGCAGACCTGAGAGGAAGTTCATAGCATTACAGGCCTACTTCAAAAAACAAGAAAAAATGGTAATAAATTATCTAAATCTACAACTTAAAGAATTAGAAAGAGAGCAACAAGAAAACACAGAGTTAGCAGAAAGGAGGAGATAATAAAGATCATAGCAGAAATAAATGACGTAGAGACCAAAAAAAAAAAAAAATACAAAAGATCAATGAAACCAAGAGCTGGTTCTTTGAAAGGATAAACAAGATTGATGAACCTCTAGCCAGGCTTACCAAGAAGCAAAGAGAGAGGACCCAAATAAACAAAATTAGAAATGAAAGAGGCTAAATAACAACAAACCCTACAGAAATACAAAGGATTATAAAAAAAATACTATGAACAACTCTATTCCAACAAACTAAACCTAGAGGAAATTGACATATTCCTAGAAAAATATGACCTTCCAAAACTCAACCAAGAAGAATCAACAAATCTCAACAGGCTGATAACTTGAAGCAGTCATCTAAAAACTTCCAGCAAACAAAAGCCAGGGGTCAGATGGCTTCACAGGGGAGTTTTACCAAATATTCAAAGAACTAAAACCTATCTTTCTCAGACTATTACAAAAATTCAAGAGGAAGGCACACTTCCTAGATCTTTCTATGAAGCTAACATTACCTTAATCCCAAAACCAGATAAAGACACTACAAAGAAAGAAAATTATAGGCCAATATCCCTGATGAACATAGATGCTAAAATCCTCAACAAAATCCTAGCAAATCGGATCCAGCTTTATATTAGAAAGATCATACACCATGTGGGATTTATTCCAGATATGCAAGGCTGGTACAATATCCACAAATCAATAAATGTGATACATCACATAAAGATAATTGAGAGACAAAAATCACATAATCATGTCAATTGATGCAGAAAAGGCATTTGACAAAGTCCAATACCCTTTCCTGATAAAAACTCTCAGCAAAGTGGGAATAGAGGGATCATACCTCAACATAATAAAAGCCGTATATGACAAACCTATAGCCAATATCATACTCATAGGTCAAAAACCAAAACCATTTCCCCTAAGAACAGGAACAAGACAGGGATTCCCACTTTTACCACTCTTGTTTGACACAGTACTGGAAGTGCTGGCCATAGTGATCAGGCAAGAAGAAGAAATAAAAAGCATCCAAATAGGATAAGATGAAGTAAAATTGTCATTATTCATAGGAGACATGATATTATACTTAAAAAGCCTAAAGACTCCCTAAAAAAAATATTAGACTTAGTAAATGAATTCAGCAATGTAGCAGGATACAAAATTAACACCCAGTGATCTATGGCTCTTTTATACAGCAATAATGAACTCCCAGAAGGAAAAACTAAAACAAAACAAAACAAAAAACCACATTTACCACTGCAACACAAAAATTAAGGTACCTAGGAATAAATTTAACCAAGGAGGTAAAGGACCTTCACTCAGAAAATTACAGGATGCTTAAAAAAGAGATAGAGGGATATATAAAGAAATGGAAGAATATACCGTGTTCATGGATTGGTAGAATAAACATAATTAAAATGTCCATACTACCCAAAGCAATCTACAGATTCAATGCAATCCCCATTAAAATACCAATGGCATACTTCAAAAATCTAGAACAAACTCTCCAAAAATTCATCTGGAATAAAAAATAAAGACCCCGAATAGCTGCAACAATCTTGAGAAAGAAGAACAAAGTTGTAAGGATCGCATTACCAGATATTAAGCATTATTACAAAGCCACTGTTCTCAAAACTGCCTGGTACTGGCACAAGAACAGACATAGACCGATGCAACAGAACAGAGAACCCAGAAATCGACCCAAAGCATTATGCTCACTTAATATTTGACAAAGGGGGCAAGAGTATACAATGGAGTCAAGATAGCCTCTTCAATAAATGGTGTTGGGAAAATTGGACAGATACATGCATAAAAATGAAACTAAACCATCAACTTACACCATACACAAAAATAAACTCAAAATGGATAAAGGACTTAAACGTAAGGCAGGAAACCATAAAAATCATAGAAGAAGCCATTGGCAACAAAATAGCAGACATTTGTCGTAGCAATATCTTTACTGATATAGCTCCTGGGGCAATGGAAACTAAGGAGAAAATAAGCACATGGGACTACATCAAAATTAAAAGCTTCTGCACAGCAAAAGAAACCATCAACAAAACAACAAGAAAGCCCACTGCATGGGAGAACATATTTGCAATGTTATCTCTGATAAGGGTTTGATCTCCAAAATGTATAGGGAACTCATACATCTTAACAAAAGGCAGATAAACAATGCAATCAAAATAATGGGCAAAGGACCTAAATAGATACCTATTGGAAGAGAACATATAGAAGGCCAAGAGACATGTGAAAACATGCTCAAAGTTACTAATCATCTGAGAGATGCAAATCAAAACGACAATGAGGTACCATCTCACACCTGTCAGAATGGCTATCATCAACAAATTAACAACAAGTGTTGGAGATGATGTGGAGAAAATGGAACCCTCTTGCACTTCTGGTGTTAATACAGACTGGTGCAGCCACTGTGGAAACCAGTATGACGTTTCCTCAAAAAATTAAAAATGGAACTTTCATTTGACCCAGTGATCCCACTTTTAGGTTTATATCCCAAGAAGCCAGAAACACCAATCAGAAAGGATATATGCACCCCTATGCTCATAGCAGGACAATTTACAGTAGCTAAGATTTGGAAACAGCCTAAGTGCCCATCAGCAGATGAGTGGATTAGAAAACTGGTACATCTACAAAATGGACTACTACTGTAAAAAAAGAAGGAATTCTTACCATTTGCAACAGCATGGATGGAACTGGACGGCACTATGCTAACTGAAATAAGCCAGTCAATGAAAGAAAAATACCACATGAACTCACTCATTTATGGATAATAAAAACCATTATAAACTGATGAAGAAAAATAGATCCAGAGTCATAGAAGCATAGAATAAACTGTCCAACCTATGAGGGAAAGCAGAGGTTGAGGGGGTAAGAGATCAACCAAAGGACTTGTATGCATGCATATGAGCATAAGCAATGGACATAGAGGGGGCGTGTGGGGTGAGGGCATGTATTGGGGGTTAGGGGTGCCCCGCGTGAGGTCAATGGTGGAAAAATGCAATAAATTAAACAATAAGGAATTTAAATTAAAAACAAAGAGTATTGTACTCATGTAAGTGAAAGTTGATGGTAACTGAACTAAGGCAGAGGTTATACAGGTTTAAAGGAGAAAGAAATTAAAGAGATATTTAGCAAGAAAAATGTGTAAGCTTGATGACTGACTTGAAGATAAGTGAAAAGGGGAAATCTTGAATATTTCCCAGGTTTTTGGCTTGAGTGACTGAGTAGATAACAGTCTGGGGTATTCAGGACAGGCTAGTGATTTTGTTATGACGAACCTCAGAAACCAGGTTAGACATCCAGGTCTGAATTCCAGCAGAGACATTTGGCCCTGAGAAAGGCCAGCCTATAAGGAGGACTTGAGGCCAAGGCAGAGCTTGAAACTGCCGTGGAAAAAGTAGCTGAGAGGAAAAGTTAAGGGAAGCTAGGGCAGAGCCTCAGAGGACACTGATGTTCAAGGAGTAGTTAGGGGAAAGGGATTTGCTACACTGGCCTGAAAGGAGACATAGTTTGGCTTCCAGTCAATTAAGAGATAGTTTCATGGAAACAACTTCAAAAGCTGCATGAAGCGGTGGCCATAAGGTGAATACACCCATTGGACCTTATTTATTCACTTACTTATTAAAAGTAAGGACCCGTTAATTTTCATGTTCCAAATATCAGAATGTATCTTGGCCTCCATAACCTTGTCTTTCACTGACTCCTGCCCAATAGTTCATTTCGATTTGAAAGAGGAAGTTGGGGCTGGGGAAAAATCATGCCAAAAAGACTGTAGAATTATATTAACTGAAATTTTCTTGGGAAGCTGGATGTAGCATACAACATTGTAAATGGCAGAGTAAACTTTTCAGAAAATCCTCTCTTCCAAGTTCTATTAGCTGTGGCAGCTGTCAACTCTATGTCTTCTCTATTTCCCCCCTAACAATTCCTTCCAACCTTCTGTCTCCTACTGTCCTACTGCATAGGCAAGAATCCCTCTGGCGGGGGGGGGGGGGTGTTGGGGGTTAATGGGGGGGATGAGGACACATTTGTAATACCGTAACCAATAAAGAAATTTTTTTAAAAAAGAATCCCTCTCTAGGTCTCCAGTTTTTTCATTTTTCCATCCATACCTTGGACCCTATTCATTAAATCAAAGGATATTTCTTGGCACTCACCCTCTTTAGAATTCCCAGGGAAGAGTGAAAAAATATATAAACACTTAATCCCACCCCCCCAGACACATATATTTATATATAAAGTTATTTTCTTGTAAAACTAAGAAAAATATACCTCTTTGGTTTCATGCTATTCTTGCACTTTAGATCTTATTCAACTTGTCAAATAAATGTACTCAGCTATTACAATCAAACAAAGATTAAAGAAATGGTAAGCACCTTAGACATAAATACATTTTTTCAACAAAGGGATATTTATAAAATATACTTTCAGCAAAAATAAGAGAAAAATACACCAGGCACATATTTGATTTTAATTGTTCAGTGTTCATAATATGCACCACAGGAATGATGTAGTTTTATAGGAGAAATGCAAAATTCTGAACAATTCTTCAAACTTCATCAAATGCAATAAATTCCAAGTAATACCTGGCAATTTGGAATTTTCTTGGGGTTCTTTTATATAAAGTCATCTGAACCAAAGTAACAACAAACATTCACTTATTACCAGTGTATTAACTTAGAGCAGTGAGTTTCAGAGAAATAAGATTAGACTAAATAAAAAGTCAACCTCTCAGAACAAATTCCTCAGTGATTCTGATGCCACTAGATAAGAGGCAGACCGAAGAATCTGCATTTTTAACCAGCACACAGTTGACTCTAGTGCGGTGACCACTGTCATAAGAATCATCTGTGGTGCCTAGTAACTCCCAGGCACCACTGCCAGCTTACCAAACCAGAAACTTCAGGTAACCTTTCCATCAACAGAGAACTCAAATTTTTCTAAGAATTTTGATGTTTCTTATAATCACGTACGGGTGAGAATCATCCCCTAGTGTGCATCTCTATGAGCAGATTATGGCTACACTGCATTGTGACTCAGACTCTTAACTTCTTTATGTATCATCACTTTATCGTTTTCCTTAGCTAAAATCAAAAGAGGCCTGGAATGACTAATTGGGATAGAGGGTTGAGATTTGGAAGACCCAGGTTCTAGCCTGGGCCCAGCCACTGACTAACTTGGTGACCTCAGGCTTCAGCTGTAAATATCAGGAGGTGATCATACGCTCCTAAGTGTTCCTCCTCCTCTAAAATGTTATGATTCTAAGATATTAAAGTTGTCTGTCTAAAAATATTTGTTTTTCATTTTTTATTTTAGGCATGGGTTTAAATGAATGTTCTCAGTTAGTGGGGGTGGTTGTACTGGCTTTTTCAAATTTTCATTGCCGCCAACCTTTCTTTTTTAACTTGTTTCTAACTTTATGATTGTACCTTAAAAAATTAGCCCAAGAAAAAGCTCAAATGCTTGACACTCCATTGAGAGTAGTCACAAAGTATTGGCCCATCTGCATTGGGGAGAGGCTATTCGAAATGAATGTCTGTCAATACGGCTTACATTTAGCATAGCTTACAACATTCTGACCTGAAGGATAACCATACTCTGAGTTCAAAACCTGCCACAGAGGAGCTGGAGGCCGACTGAAATGACTGAATGGGTCAGAATTCAACATTGTACTTTTTAAATCTTGTAAAACAGTTGCAATGACAAGTGGCAACTGCTACACATGACTTCCAGGGCCAACTGTGAAACACACAAGCAAAAATGGGGGTGAGACCCAAAATGGGTGCATTGTGTTGGAGTAATGATCAGGCACTAATCATTCCACAGCACCTAGAAACAATCATGCGTCTATTGGTTGGAAAAGCAAAATTCAAAGAAGTTATATCTTGTTGCCTCATGTGGCTTTGAAAAATTATTGCTCATGTGCAATAGTATAGAATTTATATATTCCCCAGTTTTTAAATCATGTTCCAGCTCTTTAAAAAAAATACCTTGGGGATTAGAGTATTTAAATTGGGATAAAACTTAAATGTTTCTATTTTCCACTTGCTTAACCAAATCTTATCATTCCTTCAAGCTACATTCTTCCCACATTATCCATAAAGACTTGAGTGATCTCTTTTGCTCACAATAATCCTCATAAAATTTACTGCCTGTTTCAAAATTGTGATCTGTAGCATATGCTCACCAGATTATTAGTTTCACTTTCAAGTGTGTTTGTCACTCCAGTACCCATGATTAGCTCCTAATTTTTTTTTTTTGCTCGTTAATCCCAATGCGTCCAGTTCAACTATTCCCTTCTGGTGAAATTTTCCATTATGAGTCACCTGCCAAGACGTGTTCTCTGGCAAACCCTACAGACTGTCCACTTGGCTGGACTCCTCCATGCTGTGCGGATATGACTTACCAGGGTAAGTCTGTCTACTGTTTGGGGGCTAGTCGTTGGGGCTTCTAGTAAACACATTGAGGTTCCCCTTTATGATTCTCCTTAAACAGAGATTCTCTCTTTCCATTGGGCCAGCAGTGATGTCAGATACACAAAATTGTGACAGTAAATAAGGGTGAGATTCAAAGTCTTAGGCACCTAAACATAGTAGGCATTTATGGTCAATCCAGGCAATACTTAAATTATATCCCCTTGCTGGGACCAATGACAGAAATTACCATTACCGTGTTTTCAAATAGGAGTGTAAACCTTGAGTTAAAAAATGGAGATGTAAAACAATTGTGAGAGGAGTTTAAAATACTTTGAAGAAGGTTATATAAGGTATTCACAAAGCTGAAGAATATGTTAAAATGGTGGACAGACATTTAAACAACCTTTTCTTTCTAAGTAGCCTGTAAACAAAATCAGTTGGAATCACTCATTCCGAAAATATATACCAATTTGTCTAAACAGCATGGCTGTTTAATTAAAATAGGTTCGTGCTTGTTGTTCTGCCCTAAATTCTAAAGTGATTGATTTTACTTTCTACAGCTAAGACCTCAGAAGCAATGCACTACTAAAGTCAGGTCAATGGGGTTTTAAAATATATTCTACCAAGAGTAATAATATCTATTTTTTAAACTAGTCAACCTACTTCTGAGAACCATGCACAAAATAGAAAGCAAACACATTTTAGATGTTGCACAGCGAAATGTTTGTAGAATGTAATTTTCATAATTATTTTTTCAGTGCATTAAGAATTACTTTTCAGAAAATATCACTTTTCTCTAAATGCTTTTCAACTAGAGCAAGAGTCCTTTTTAACACTTAACAGAAGAATTTATTCATATTTTATTTGGATATTTAATATCTGTAAAATTGTAATTCAGTGGAAATGACCTAATCTAATATTACTGATGGTTCATTCTCCTGCTGTTGGTAAATATTTTACATCATGAAAAATCTCATGTTTTTTGGCTTTTCTGAAATAATGCTTTGTTCATTTCCTTTATTCTTTCATTCAGCAAATATTTATGGTAAAACTGCAGTGCACTGAACATGAGCTAGTTGTGGAAATGAAAAAATTGAAAAACACATTTCCTCTTTGAGGAACTCACATGATATAGGAGGTAGGTAGGTACAAAGATATTAAGCAGGTATATAGATAAACTATGAGAAAGGAGTGTTGAAAAAATGTACCAACAATGTGAAGATTCATCAAAATATGATCCTTGAATCTTTCTTCTTCTCTTTAAAAGCTGCTCTTCTACAAGACTTCTCTCATCACCTTGAAATCCATAAAGCTAATATATTACATATATAATGTATTTTTATGCTATATATCTGTTTGTATACATATATCTAAGATACACACACACATACACAAACCTGATGAGAGAAGCCTTCTAGAGGAGAGGTTGAAAAAGCGAAGAAAGTTTCAAGAAGATGATAGATGATAGATTGATAGATAGATAGATAGATAGATAGAAGAGACAATAGGTATAGACATAGACATAGACATAGACATAGACATAGACATAGACATAGATAGTATAGATAGATCTTGCAAAGTATTTCCTCTGGGTACTTTCTTCAGCAGATGCTATCTTGATGCTTTCCCTACCCCAATATCTAGAGTTCAGTTATATAAAGCATTTATAAGAGGCAACGAATCATTGAAAACTTCACAACAGATGTAACTTCATCAGTCTCTATGGTCATTACCATTGTCTACTCCTGTCCACCTCCACCCATCCACACACACACTGGAGAATTTTACTAGCTCCTCAAATCATCCAAACCTAAAGCTATCTTTCTGGCTCCTCACCTCTCCTCCCTCTCTTCCTTCTCTCTTCCTCCCTGTTCCTGTCTAGTAAAAAGCACAGATTACTCTTTATGTTAGAAAGAGAAACTTCCTGTCTTCTGAACCCTTGATATCAGCAACTAGATTCTGGGTCAGCGGGGGGAGATGAATTTAAAAGTGGCAAAGGTGGAAATGTTTAATTTCTACCTGAATAGTTCTTCCAAATATATAATTCCTTCTAAAATGTCTCTACTTTTCTACTCTTGTTCAGTCTATTAAATTATTAATTCCTCTGCGCAACTTCAAACTCCTGAGGACTGTGTCATGGTCTTTGATCTCCTTTCCCCTGACTTCTGTCTCTAACACCTGAGGTGATGCACACTAGGAATGAATTCCTAAATGTTTTCTGAACTTAATGGGACAAAACTGAGTTCTTACCTTGGAGAGTATGATACTAGTCTCAGCTCAAAAACCTTTTCTCGTTCATTGTTCTGCCTTTTCAAATTCTAGCTGCCTGCCCTTCTACTCTCTCTCCTTTGAAGCTTTCTCCTACTACTCTGTCTACTCTGATCTCTCTCTCTTTCTCTCTCTCTCTCTCTCTCTCTCTCTCTCTCTCTCAAATGCCTAAGACTTTGTTTTCTTTGCTTACTCTATGACACATCATATTTTTAATTCATATATCTTAGATATATTTGTTCTTCAATCAAGCAAAGGAGATGAATGGGTGGGACATAACTGCAAATTAAATATTTAATGAACTGAAGCAGTATAATAACATCAATGCCATAATTATAAATATTAAATAGAATTTGAACTAAAACTTCCTTTGAGGAAGTGTTCTTTATAATTTTCTTCTTATGTCCTGTAATGATGGGTGAGTAGTAATGAGTCGTGTTATATTTAACTGGGATCCGTTTTTGCCTTAGTTTTAGAGATTTGACTAGAACTTCATAAAAATGTGGTACAACAAATAGTTTTCACACTAAATGTAGAAAATCCTATAATACATACTCAAAAATAATTCTACTTTCACTACAAATATTCAGAATCAGCTTGCTGGTTTTGGTAAAACTAAAAATTTACAGCAATAGTACTATATTCTTATGGTTACTTTTTATTTTTTACTTTTTATTTTTTTTACCAAACATTAAAATATCTTTTGGTAGTGTAAGTTACATTTTTCTACCATTAGAAAAGTATAGGATTACTTGCTTTTAAACCACTTGAATAACTTGAATGAGGACAAACATTTAGTGAAAGTACTGGCTCCTTTTCCACTAATTTTGCTACTTTTCTATTTTTCCTTTGTCTGCAATATGTGAATATGGAATGGATTAGATCACAGTTTAGTTGGTTGGAGTCTTGTTAGGATATTTGTATTGTATATTTTTAAATGTCTGGAATCTAGAAGCCTTCTGGGGCTCTGTTTCTTTAAACTCACTTTCTTACCACATGCATTAGTTCCCAGAACTACAATATGATGCTCCCAAAGGGACAGGGTTTACAGGAGACTCAGTGCTGAAATGAGACTTCTTTATCCTCATCAAGCAGTTATTACTCTGGGCCTACTGCTGCCCATGTGCTAGGGAGCCTCCCGGGATAGATAGTTATAAGCGATGGCTTCTGCTCTATAGGTCAGGAAATGCTGATTTGCAGTCCAGGTACAAAGTTCCAAGAAGTTAAGAGCAGGAAGTAATCACATGGCTGCAATGAAGGGGAGTTGGAGCAGTCCTCAATGGTAGGATCTAGATGAGCACAGTAGAAGGGAGACTCATCTGGGGAGGAAACAGAGGCTCAGAGACATCCTGGAATATGTGTGCTGTTGTCAAGGGCCAAGAAAAAAAGCCCTTTGGTCTAGGGTAGAGCTAGAACACCGGAGACGTGGGAGAAAACACAGCCAGGGCCAGACTGTGGAGTGCACTCACAATGAGGAGTCACTGACTACTTTCTTGGACAGTGAGGAGTCTCTGACTATTTTTGACTAAGAAGTGACACATACAACATGATATTTCAGATTAGATTATGAACAGGGTATATGGGACCCAGGACATTTGGAGGCAGAAGGTTCCACAGGTAGATTATTTTATTCCTAGAGGCCCAGTGCACAGATTTGTGCACAGGTGGGGTCCCTCAGCCTGACCTGCACCCTCTTGCAATCCGGGACCCTGAGGGATGTAGCAGTGCTGAAACAGCAAGCAGCTAGGGAGGAACCCCAGCCGGGGCCGGGCACAGCTCCACTGCAGCTCATCCCGGTCCCACTGCTCCTGCGGCCGCCACCACCACTGCAGCTGCACTCACCAGCCATGAGCCCAGCTTCTGGCTGAGTGGAAGTCCTGCTGTGGGAGCCCACTGACCATCAGGGGCAGCTCCTGCATCGAGTGTTTGCCCCCTGGTGGTCAGTGCGCATCACAGCAGCTGATCAACCAGTCATTCTGGTCGTTTGGTCGTAACAGGTGCTTAGGTTTTTATATATATAGATAATACAGAGGATAGACAGGACTGGAATAGTGGCAGAGGAATGAGAAGGAAGGATTAAGCTACAAGATAAAGAGCAAAAGATGAATCAATAGGCTTGGCTAGCTGACTCAGTGTCGGGGGAGAGAAAGAGGAGTTAAAAAACTTACTTTTGGGGCCTTAATTTTTACACTTTGTATTAGATACCTACTAACTTGGCTGTTGAGGTCCAACCTCTCTCCTCTTAGGGGTGGGGAAGTGGGGGAGGGGGACTGCCTCACTTCCAGACAGTTCACAGATAGGCACAGTTCAATCCTGTGCCAGGAATCTGGAATTAGGCACCTAGAGAGTGGCCTCCTATGAGGTGTTGGTTGTGTCCATCTGTGAGCTGGCAAGTTGAAGAAGCTGCTTTATAGAAAGAGAAAAATAAAGCAGAGGTGGATAAAAAAGTGTGAGAGGCAGAGAAGAAAAGGTAGGTCTGGGTTCTCTCTTACACTTTAGTCTTGGCTTTCATGTGTCTCCAAAATGCATCCCTCCCCTGATTCTGTAGGACATCCTATGACACAGGAATACATTCCCCCTTGGATTAAGCTAGCTTGGCAGGGTTACTGTTACTTGTAGCAAAAATGATATATTCCTCAGTGCAAACTATCTTCAGTCATCTGGTGCTCTGGCTACTCTGATCACTTCAACACTTTACTAGTCAGTAAACATTTTCATGCCATTTCTTTCATATAGAACAGCGGTTCTCAACCTGTGGGTCGCGGCCCCTTTGGAGGTCGAACGACCCTTTCACAGGGGTCGCCTAAGACCATCGGAAAACACATATATAATTACATATTGTTTTTGTGATTTAATCACTATGCTTTAATTATGTTCAATTTGTAACAATGAAAATACATCCTGCATATCAGATATTTACATTACGATTCATAACAGTAGAAAATTACAGTTATGAAGTAACAACGAAAATAATTTTATGGTTGGGGGTCACCACAACATGAGGAACTGTATTAAAGGGTCGTGGCATTAGGAAGGTTGAGAACCACTGATCTAGAATATTTTCCCCTGCCCAATCCTGCTGATTCCGCCTGTAGAAACCTGACTATGCTTCCTTTCTTCCACCTCTCTCCTTTAGGTAGTTTTTGAGTGAGTGATAATATCTGTACATTGTAATGTTTTCCCACTTCAAGTCCCTGCTTTTAGTGAACTAGAGGAAGAATAATTTAAACTATTTAAATAAAGTAGAGGTAGTGGATGGTAGTAGGAAATCAGAAAACTTTTGCTTTCACAAATACACGTTTGAACAAATTCAAAAGACAGTGATGCACTTGTCTACTTATACCTTTGACTCTAAGATGGATTCAAAGAGGTAAAAGTGGGCCACTTGGCCAAAGCAGATATTTCACTTAAGGAAGTATGTTAGGAGTATTAGATGGAAAGAGAAAAAATAGCCTTTAAACAAGCAATGCATGATACATCATTGCATAAGTACTATAAATTCAGTCTTATAAACATCCAGAGGAAGTTCTACAGTAAGGAGAGGCAGATATGGAACCCACCAATACTTTCTCACTCAAAACCCAGGGCTTTGTCCACTATGTGGAAGAAATGATAAATACATCAATTTTTAGGTGCAACAAAGAATTTAATTTTATATCTTCAAATAATTTTTAAAGCAATGATGTTTTTAAATTATCATCCATTAAAATAGCTATATACTCCAGGAACCATGTTGAACCTAATGTTTGAGCTACATTATATTAAAAAAAGATTGTTTTTCTCCTCTTTCTCTATTTAAATACTACAGAATATTTCTTAAAATGGTCTCTTTTTACCTCTAGAAATGAGAAAACCAATCTGTTATCCTGTGAAATCTCACATAAATTCAGAACACAAAGGACTATACTTTCCCTTCAGCAATGGAGCCTTTGTTCTAATAACATAATGCCTTGGGAAGAAAAAAAACAAAATTACCTTATGAAAGCAACACAAAAATGTCTAGTAAATGGATGGACATTTAATGAGCATGATAAAATGCCAAGAAATAGTTAATGTCTCTTTTTGTCCCATTCAAAGGATACTCCTAAGATCCTAAAGCATTAACACTGGAAGATTACATGAGCAGCACTGGTTAGCAGGATGCTATTGTACAAACAGTCTGTTGCTAAGCAGGGCAGAAATATTGTTTACATAAAAATGGAAGGACCTCTGGTGAATCCGGAAAGAAAGTGATAATTTCCATAACCATAACCGAAAGAGCATTTTTATATCATTCCATTTCAACTGCTATAAACCCTGAGTTGCTTTGGCAATTGCTTATTCCCGTTTTGCTGGCTCTATATCATCCTCATCTCTGCAGCTTTCCATTTACTGAATGACAGGGGGTCTTCTGTGTTTTGTTTGTTTTGTTTGTTTTGTTTTGCTTTGTTTCCCCTGAAGCCTTGGCAGGAAACACTGTACGGTTTCTAGGGGCCCACTTTGCAATGCTCATTCAATGAATTTCTGGTGCCCATCTCATAAAAACCTAATTGGCTTATCCTGGTAAAATTGCTGAAAATATGATCAGAGGAGGCCCCATTAATAGTAACTGTGAAGAATGCCCTCCTCTAGCTTTATGGAGCCTTTCCCTGTATAGTGTTTGTTTGCTAGACTGAGAACAAAGCGCAGCACAGCTTCCATGAGAAGAGGCAAACACAAAGACACTTACCTGCATGACAATCAGGAGGTCAAAGACCAAGATGAAAGAAGCCAGGAAAGCTCTGGAAACTTCATCACTAGGCAAAAATCCCCGATTCAACTTGTCCCAGCTGATCCAGTCAGTTGTGATGACGAGTACAACCACAGAAGTCAGAGTGAACAGAACCGTCCTGCAAGGAACAAGACACTTGTTAAAGAACACCAGACATAATAACAGAGACAGTGGAGAGTACATGTTATCTGCGCTAGTATATTAAATGTCTACTACCCCTGGCCAAGTACCTATCCTACGGTACATTCACCAAAAGAAAGATGAAAAAAGAAGTAAATTAAGTGCTGTCTCTGAATTAGAAAAAAGATATGATAGCATCTCCTCAAAGAGTTTCCCTTAAGGAAATTAAGATAATGATTACAGAGCAAGAAATTAACAACAAAAATATTACAAATGACCTTGGTTAGTGCAATGTGTGGCAAAGAGGACATTGGTGTGTACATTCTCACTGCATGTACATCCTTTACTGAGGGCAGTGAACATGTCTATGGAAGAGCATAGACAGATGGTAAATGGGTGAGGAAGTCCTTGGACTTTACTAGCTTTTAACAAAAAGAGAGAGATAGTTAGAACTCCCATCATTCTCCTAATAGCCTGATGAGCTCTATAGAGAAACCACCTCTACATGCCAACTTCATAGGTCTCATGACAGATAGCTTGTGGCCTAGTGATCAATGTAGGTCACATCATGTCTGATTGCCCATTGCTTGTTATAAGATACTAGGGGCCTGAGATTTTTCTCTTATGTATCTTTGGAGGTCCCATAAAATCTTGCATAATTACATGCAGATAAAAGTCAATGAACATTTTTAAAAATTGTAATAATTATCAGTTAAGCTCTTCATTAAAAAAAACTAGAGGCCTGGTGCACACGTGCACTGATGGGGTCCTTTGGCCTGGCCTGCAGATATCAGGTGAAACCGGCTCTCTGACATCCCCTGAGGGGTCCCAGATTGCGAGAGGGCTCAGGCCAGGCCAAGGGACCCCACCGGTGCATGATCCGGCCCAGGGAGGGGTGGCGGGAGGGCTCCAGGGCGTGTCCAGCCTGTCTTGCCCAGTCCCGATAGGCTGGACACCAGCAGTAAGCTAACCTACCAGTCGAAGTGTCTGCCTCCACATGCCAACTGATGGTCAGTGTGTGTGTCATAGCAACTGGCCAAATGGTTGAACAGTAGGACACTTAGCATAGTAGGTTTTTATTATATAGGATACTTAAATTAGTCTTTAATATTGTCATTCAAAGTAAATCTAAAATACGGATTTAATCTGCTAGAGAACTGTCCACAATGCAGTTCTTTCAGAGCTATATTGGTACCTCAATATTGTTTTGAACTGTAAAGAGGAAAATAAAAGATAAAAATAGTTTTAAGAAATATATATCTAAAGAAATAATAAAAGAAAGAAAATAATGAAAAAAGAAAAAAATATATAAATATGGAATTATACCTTATATGAATACTTATCCATTTTGGGAATTAACAAACTGTTTTTGCCCTCTAATTTTTTATAATTGATATTTCAAAAAAAATGATATAAATTATCTTAGATTTCTCTTTTGAATTGAATAAAATACAAATTTCTAAAACAAAATTTTGGATTTTCTCTTCAAAACATCTTATTTGGAACAAAGTATTAGCATAAATTTTGAATTTTGATATAATGGATATAACAAATACCTTCTTAGATTACTCCCAGAGATAAAAATATATTATTTTATTTTTGAAAAACAAAAATTTATAATAAAAATTCATTTATATCATTAAAATTACAAACTCAAAATAATTTGACTCATGATCTCCAAAATGTAAATTACAGATCGTCTCTACTACCATTTAGAATACCTTTGATTATTTCCAGAAATTCAAATAGATTAAATAATTGTAAAAATTATTTCTACAATTCAACAGAAAAACATTGCAAATATTATATAGTGAAATATAAGAAAAATGTGATTTTAAACAAATTTTTCTCCAGGTTAAGTCAACCTGTGTTTTGGGTTTTTTTTGAGTTTGAGAAACTTTAATCAAATTACCACAATTTCTCTTGTCAACAAGGAATATAACAACCTCCATGAAGGAAAGATAAATATTGACTATTCTTCAAAGCTCCTTTTGGTAATAAGGGTATTTCCTCATCACGCTTAGCTTTTCAAATGATGTCCCACAGGATGCTGTGAATAGATATAGTTCCTTAGGCTGCACTGCATGGCTGAAGAGGCTGGTAAATAGTTAGGGTCCCAGTTCCCACAAGCTCATCCTTCCTTGCCTCCCCAGCCTCCTTCATGAAGCCCTTCACCTCCCTGATACTCAGCACCAAGGTGTGAAGCCCCGGAGACAGGATGCTCCAGCACCTTGCTCCAGCTCTAGGGGCAGTGCCCTTTCTCTTGCTCAGAGTCTGTGGTCTACAGGTTAGTATTTTTAATATCGTCCCCTGCACTTTCCCTAAGAGATACCTGGAAGCTCCTTTTGTGAGGAAAGTTGATTATATAGGAATTCATACTCTAATGTTACTTCATTGGTCTACATATGTAAATTGATGCTGTAAAATTAAATATTAAGAGCAACGTTTTTAGATGTCAAAATCTGTGAGTTTGGAATAAGTGTCTGCTGAGCAATCAGAAACTTCATCTGTTATAAGATTTTTTAAATAAATTGTTCTTATTCATGTTGATAATCTCATTGTGAATGAAATCACTAAAATTAATCATTAAACTTTTTTTTGGCAATTGGAGCTTCTCATAATGACTGTTGTATGAGAGCTTCCTAAGACCAAATCTGTATCAATTCACCTCTCAGATGTTTGCTTTGATATATTTCATTTACTCCAATATGTAATATTCTAAGAGCTTTACATAGGTGTATTCCTGACTTTATTAAGTACTTCTGTTTTGACAAAGAGTATTGCCATAGATCGCAAGAAAAAGTTACTGGTAATATTTTATTACTCCAAAGGGAAATTAAAGGAGGTATTCTGTCTGACATTTAATATTTAATACTATAAAGAGAATAAAAATGGCAATTATTAAATATGCATACATACAGCTCACAGAAAGAGCCCTAAAAATAAAGACTCCAGAGAACAGAAAAAAGAAAATGAATAGGGGAACCAGAATACATTAATTGGTCATTAGAGCTCCAAAATTATATTCAGTGCTTTGGCTAGATTTGGCTGAAAAAATCAATGTGTTGCATGTGGTTTGATTTCTGAGCCACTGCTTATATTTGTTATATTTTTACCATGCTATGATAATTCAGTCACAACACCAGTTTAAAAGACCCAGTTAGGATTTACAAAAAATAAAACTTTTATGTGAAAAAAAGGACAGTAATAATAGCAAATTGCAATCACAGCAATATGCCACTTACAATGTGCACAGCATTGGTGTAAGTACTTTACACAAATTAACTCATACAATCCTTACCACAACCCTGTTATCACCACCCTCGATTTACTATTGCTCAAACTGAGTTACAGAAAATTCAAATAACCCAACTAGGATTACAGACTTTGTACGTTATGTAAAATATCAGATATAAGTGACATAAGATGAGTCAAATCCAGGCTCACTCATGACGGTCTGTCCTAACCATTGTCCACATGGCCTCTCATAGGAAACACCTGCTAGGACCCTCCTGTTCCAATGTTTGTAGCTAAGAGTTCATTTCTTTTCCTTGGAAAATTATCATTCGGAATACTTAACAGTGAAAACTAAAACTGACAGACACTGACACCCACTGCCAGGGAAGAGCTAAAAGGAATATGTCCATGGCAGCAGACATGGAACCTGAGGGAGGCTGGCCATCCATACAATATCCTTTGGTTTTACTGAAGCAATATGATTGAAAAGATGCTTACTCTGGACCATGCTTCTTGGGGAGTTCCAGCTTCTCTCTTTAAGAAGCATCTAATTAAGCAATTATCTGGATTATTTCCCTTCAGGCCGCAGCCAGCACCAGCAGGACATCCTGGCTCATCAATATCACTGACTGGTTGATGGCCACCAAATAGAAAGAACTCATAAATAATCATCAGCTTGAGTGGTGAATCTCACTTCCATGTTTTCAAATTCTAACTTGTTTGCTTTTCCTCAGTTGTTGCTAATTCCTCTTAGATGAATAAGAATTAGAATTTGAGATAAGAAGGGCTAACAGTGCTTTTCTGACCCAATGGCTTCTGACCTCTGGGAGGGCTCCTGGATGCCATGGAGCTGCTGCTAAGCAAGTGTGAATGTATATGTGGACCAGGAGTTGCGGTCAAGTGAACAAACAAAATGCTTCCTGACAGGTTAGGGGACTGGCTTGTGTCACACAGACAGCCAGTGACTGAACTTCAGTGAGAACTTAGATCTACTGACTCTGAGGAGGATTTGTCCTATGGTAAACCACTTTCCTTCTTCAGCTGAAAATATGCAGATATTCTCAAAAATTTCATATCATCTTGATCTCATTTGGAAACATAGGCATTTAATAGCCTCTTCAAATATTTATTTTATATGGTCATCAGAGACAGAGGTATCCATGTAAGCAATGTAGACAATCCCCCCAAACGTGGTTTATTTCATAGTCTGAGTCATTCTAACCTAACTTCTGAATTTTCAAAAATACTTAACTCTAAGTAACTAAATTAGTTACTATTGTTTTCCTTCTTCCATTCATAGCCACTTTAAGATAGACTTATGGCATAGTCAAATTGCCTGAAAGCAGACATTAAACCAAGGGAGAGAAGAATTGGCATTAGGTTTTAAGCGCTAACTCACAGGGCTATTACACACTTTCATTTTGATTAAACCAGGAATGTGCAGACTCTCCTAACTAATATATTATGAGCTGAGTCAAACAAAATTGCCAAAATCTGACCACCTTTTACCCTACTAAAAGTAGCAATTATAAGTGATTCGATATAATATGCTTTTACGTGTTTTAATATATTAGCTATTATTCATGCTCTAAATTATTTATAATATTCTATTCCAGTGATGAATCTCATATTCCTTTCTGATCATGCTACACAGTTATTGTAACATCTACAAGGGGAAAAATCACTTTTACTTCTTTTAAAAATACTTGTGTTAAAATGTTGGAACAATCAAAACAAGTCAGATCATGTATCATAATTTCTCATAGTAAAATCAAAATCTGCAAATATTATTAAAAATGGAAGATTTCAGGTTAGCACTATAATAAAAGAGTGCATGAATCAAGATAGCAAGTTTAATTTTATAATTAACTTATATATTCTCATATTTCAAGTGCTAAATATAATAAATGAATGGGTTATGGCAATGGTATTTAAAATTATTTAATACCATAATTTCTAACCATGTTTTTTAGAGGGGAAAATATAACAGGCATAAGAAGAAGAATGCTTTCTTTCATTTTCATTGCAAACATCCAGTTCCCCTTTGGACTCTAAGTACCAGCACACAGAAGTCACAGATGGCCATGGGAGAATGCCAACCCTTTTCATTTTGCTTGTTTTAATTATAATGTTGCCACTGCAACTCTGCAAGAGAAACAATCACCATTTGAGTCCTCAAGCCAGATTGTTGTGAAATATGTGAGTTTATTCAGCAGCATAACCTAGCTGACGAAGTCAAGGTTGCTCCTCAGATAATAAGGAAATGGCTTAGTGTCCTTCTGGTCTCCTACTCTTGAGATGGGGAAGCACTAAGGGGAGACAAAAGTAATTTTTGCTAAGTGACCTAGTGAACAAGCACCGATTCTCCGTATGGCTTTTAAGTAAATGCCACTGCCAGTTCTTGGCCAACCCGAACACATTTGTTAAGATGGGATCCCTGAGAAAGGAGATGCAGTTATTAACTAATCTTGTTTGTGGCTCCACTGGGATGTGGAGTCTGTAAAATAAATGATTAGACTCTAATGTTGTCCATTAAAGGGTGCATTTGTGTGTTATTTATCTTTATATTTCTCTATTACCCACGAAGAGAAGTGCCCTGAACACAGCAGGAGCTCAGAAAGCACTGAAGAAACTGAAATGAAGAAACAACTTGGTAACTCTGGTTCCTGAAAGGCCATGAAAGAAGAGGCTGAAAAGTCACCTCTGGGTCAGGGTATTTGGCCTTGAAGTTTGTAATTTATGTCAACAGTGTCCTGACATCCTAATCTATGTAAACAATGACCTTTGGAGTTCTACAGTGCTCAACCACTGCATCCTTGTGTGGGATCCTGGGCAGCAACAATTTTTCTAATAGAGGTGGCAAATGAAATAACCATATATTTTTTAGTTGCTTGAATTCTTCTGTCTGAGTAATGTTAGTTTACCCAGAGGTACTGAAAAATAGCTAAGTGATATAGAACATAGTTTGTTTTGGTCAGGAGAAAGCTTTTTTTTTTTTCTTTTTGTTTCATAGTTTTAGGCATGGAGTAAAACATGGTTTTGGAAAAATACTATTTAGTAGACTACAAGATTCTCAGGATAGAGGCTGTGTCATTTATTACTGATTACTAATGACTGGCACATCATTCTTACTTAAATAGCAGTTGAATGAATAAATGAATTAATTTAACCTGGAGTAGATAATACTCATCCCTTACTCTTGACCAAGCACAGATACTACTGCAATTGATGATACTTCCCTCCAGTGTTTCCAGAGATTCCAAGAAAGAGGCCCAGGCAGTGCAAAATTAGATCAGATGGACCTAATGGGCATATTAATCCTGTGTGTCTCAGCAAACTCCCCAGGCCAATTTTTCTTCCTAGTGAAAATTGCCTTGTATATACTAAGTCATTCACCAATTCAGTAGAATAAAACATATAAGACATACTCTACTCATTGTTACCTTGGGTATAAAATATTAGCACAAATTCAATATTGAAAGGGGTAATAAAGATAGAGCTGTAGGTAAATGCCCATTAACTACAGATAATGGCAGGAAGCAGTATAACCATTATTTTTTAAGGAAAATGGAATGACAGCGATGATACTCCAAACATACTTTTGACTTTTAAAAATGCAAAGTAGAAATTTTAAACTAAATATCCCAAGCTTCATCTTTTTCCTGTTGTCAAATTTTCTTTTAAAAGAAATAAGAAAAACCAGGATCTCCTTAAGTAGGAGTGAGCAGGACAAAAGTATGTCTTATTTGATGTCTAAGAAATAGGATGAATTTGCATGCTGGGTTAAAAATAAATGTTCAAGTAAAATTTTGTGACTTTATTGAAGCCAAGATGTTTACATAAGTGAAAACCAAGGCCATGAGTTTATTTTGAATAGCATCTCAAACATCTCTTGAACAGGATATGTCAATAGGACCCTGTCCATTGGGAAGAATACTTGCAGAACTCTCCACAAGCACCCCTGGAAAGAAATATTTTCAATGACTTTCGGCTCATGATATAATTTCTAGGAAAGTAGATGTTATAAACACAAAATACTTTTATAAAAGAAGACCATGAAATAGACAAGAAGAACAAAAAAAATTCCCTAAAGTTGTAAAACATACTTATGGAAATAATGTCATGTTACAATGGAAGATCAAGCATTAGTATTCAGATTCATAAAAAACACTTCATTCTTGAATTCAAAAGGAAAATATTTTTTAAAGTATCTAAGGCTTTCTTATTGCAGATATATATTTAGTTTCTGTTGGGCATTCATGAAGATTTTTATTTATTTATTTAAGAAGAATTCAGGACAAACTGTTGCAAAAACAATATCTCACTCAGAAATAGGAGACAAACATGGCGTACTAGTGATTAGAGGACCAACTAATAACTTTGATTTGATTAAGAATTGCTTATTGGCATTTTAAAATATATTTTTATTTATTCAGAGAGGCAGGGAGAGGGAGAGAGAGAGATAGAAACAATAACAATGAAAGAGAATCATTGATCGGCTGCCTCCTGCACACCCAACACTGGGGACTGAGCCCACAACCCGGGCAGGTGCCCTGACCAGGAATTGAGCTGTGACCTCCTGGTTCATAGGTAGACACTCAACCACTGAGTCACTCAGGCCGGGCTGCTTATTGGCATTTTAAAGGCAGATCATCAGCTTTGTCTGGTCAACCTAGTGGAGAATTTTGAAGCTGTATAAAATGTGTAATTTCCTCAAGAACTTAGAAAGCTCCTTGATAGAAAATGCTGTTTCAAGTAATGTATAAGTTTGGGAAATAGTATTGCTTTTTGAGAAAGTTACATTGTAATGCATGCAAGGGCACAGAGAATTCAAGAAACATTTGTTTGCATCTACTGTGCCAAAGGCACAGAGCTAAATTGAAAAGACAGGAATAATCTCTGCCCTTAAGGAAACGTGTTGCTAGTAGAAGAATGGCAGTACATACAAAATAATCACAAGTAAAAACCATAAAGCTATGGCTATTTCCAAGACTACCTGATTCATTTTTATCAGGTATGAAGGGTAGCTGGGAGGTTTAATTAAATTAGACCTAAAATATGGATAGATTTCTACAATGGAATGGATATTGCAGGCAAAAGACAAATTTGAAGTGAAATATGGAAATATTAGTGGATGGGTAATGAAGCATAAGGGAAGAATGGCGAAGTTTTCGAAGTTTCTAGTTTGTGTGACGAAAAGGATTGTGAAGCCATTAACTGAACTGAGAAATATGAAAGAAGGCAGGGATGAAAGTCTCATTTGGACACACTGTTGAGTTTAAAGGGCTGGTAGGAGCATATATACAGGACTGAACAACAGTCAGCTGGAGATAGGAATCTGGGCCAAAGAAAGGTCAGGTCCTGAATTTTGATTCATTCAAACAGACATAATTGTTAGAGTCATAGGATGAATACAATTTTCCAGTTAAAAAATAAATATTAAAAGAATGGATAGGAAAAAATCAAGGGCAGAATCCTGAAGATCACCTCTTTCTATCAAGTATACAGAGAAAGATGAAGACTAATAAGACCAGAAATATATGAGAGATCCAGAAGAAAACAATATTATAGAAGGGAGAGAAAGACAATTTCAAGAATAAATTCATACCCCCCAAATTCCAAGTGCTACATAGAAATTTTATTGAATAATTTTGAAACTGAATCATTGTTGAGGATACTTTCTTCTTCAACATAAAACTCCTCTGAAAATTGCAAAATTAAATATAAATATAGTTACAGATATTTCCCCTGTAAACTCAGATATGGGACTAATTTGTGTTCTGCTCCCAGGATATTCAGTAAAGAGGAAGAGAAAATTGAGGGAACTGAGTAATTCAATTTAAAAATATTTGGCTGTGATTAGCCAAGTAATTGACAGTTTTATTAGAATTTACCCAAATATATCAGACAAAGGTATTTAATGTTTCAATTTTCTGGTATGTTGTATCAATGAAGAACAGCCATTTCAAGTCATTCTATTTTATAGAATGTATTTCTCGGGAACAAATTTTGACTTTGACTTAATCATTTCCTCATTAAGAGAAAGTAGTTAGCATGCATATTTGAGGGACAACAATATATCAGCATAGAAATATGACACAAATATATCTACTCTTGAATACGTTAACACATAATTAGGGAAATGAGTTATAATGTAATTAGGAAGAGAAGACCATCATGTATCAGAGTGCAATCAGGAATAAAGGAAAGTCTTAAGGGGGCACTGGAATTACTTGGTGCACTGAGGGAAGAGACAAAGGATCACCTTAGGGATAAAATGAGCCAGAAAATGGGGACATCAGTCCTATACTTACGTGGAACTGAATTATCCAACAAGACAAATGATCTTAGTAAAGGACCCCATGCTCCAGATGAAAATGCAGCCGGCTGACAGCTTAAGTCTGAGCAGAGTATCCAGGCCCATCTGGTCAGACTTCTGACTTACAGGACTTATGTAAGATAATTTTTGTAAGATAATACATAGTTGTTTTTTAAGACACTAAGTTGTGGTAATTTGTTATGTAGCAATCGAAAACTAAAATGTAGGATTCCTGGAATCCTAAAATGATTGCTTATTGGAAACATTTCCAAACTAGATTAAGAAAAGAAATGCTTACCTAAGATAATTAAAATCAACTATAACCATTACCTATCTGAACTGGAGAATAAACCTAGGTTTCCTTGGAACATCTATTCACAGTAAATAGCTCACTGAATTAGAAAACCAAAATTAGTCTTAACAGAAAATTTGGTCCAGCTATTTGTCTCCCAGTGTATAAATAGTTGTACAGGGAAGGCTGTTTCTATGTCTTTTCTTA
This sequence comes from Myotis yumanensis, assembly GCF_028538775.1. Lineage (NCBI taxonomy): Eukaryota > Metazoa > Chordata > Mammalia > Chiroptera > Vespertilionidae > Myotis > Myotis yumanensis. The sequence goes on from NW_027223754.1 coordinate 169,523,948, forward strand.
AAATTTAACTGAAAGAACGATGCTTTCAAAGCTCATTCAAGCATATAAAAATGCCAACTAATATCTAAATCCAATTTCTCTTAGTTAAATTTAACTTATTATAACCCTAGAATCCATTTAATAGGATCTACTGCATGATAAAAACTCATATATTTAAAAAGAAAACTCTGTCAAAGAAAAGAGAGAAACTGGTTTCTAGTTGTGGTTCATACTACTTATTTATGTGTACTTTCATGCTTAATTTCTTGATCTCCGAAATGATGAAAATAATTATGATGATGATAAAGAAGAAGTAGGTGATGATGGTGATGATGAGTTAAAATATATTAAGTTGTAATTAAATTGTCACATCCATATACTCCATTCTCAAACAATCTTATGAGGTAAATATTATTAATCACTTCACTTTGCATACAGAATATTAGACCTAAGTAAGCTGTCCAATAAAACAAAGCTATTATCGAATGTGGAGCTTAGATTTAAACCCACGTCTCTCTGACTCCAATGACAAGATCTTAGCCATTATGCCATTCTGACTTACCTATTTATGATGTTGTTGGGATTGAATAAAATAACGTCTGTGAGGCAGCAATGAAAACTTTAAATGTTGTTGTTATATTTAAAATATAGCAGCCCTAACCGGTTTGGCTCAGCGGATAGAGCGTCGGCCCTTGGACTGGAGGGTCCCGGGTTCAATTCCGATCAGGGGAATGTGCCTTGGTTGCGGGCACATCCCCGGTGGGGGGTGTGCAGGAGGCAGCTGATCGATGTTTCTAACTCTCTATCCCTCTCCCTTCCTCTCTGTAAAAAATTAATAAAATATATTTTAAAAAAATATAGCAGTCCAGTCATTCTTTAGATTTCCTTCTCCAAATTATTCAACACATATTCAAAGATAAAGCTACTAATATTATCTCACTCATGAGAAGTTGGGAAAGTTTTTTTCAAGTAATAAAACTGAGTTGTGTTTTCTTTAATTAAAGATGATGTGTTTAATGTACAAAACCAAACTTTTCATATACTTTTCTGTACTTTTTGGGTACCAGTAAGTGATAAAAGGGCCATTCACACTGGAGCTGGGCCTGTGCTGGTGCAGGCACAGAAATATCTGATTTGGCCTAATGTGGAATGGGCCATAACTTGGTGAAACTGGGTAATTTTCAAAAATTATCATTATATTATGATTAATTTTAAAAACATTTAAAGGACCTGAGGCCCTACCAGTCTCCGTTAGGTAGTTTTCGAAGAGAGGATATTATAAAAATATACTATTTGGATGAACTTAACTTACCCACTTCAAAGTTGTGAATTTCACTGAGTCTATTGGCCTCCTTCCTTATAACAACATAGGCACTTAGCTCTCTAACACCCTCCATTTCCTTACGTAAGAACAGAGGCCTCTAAGTGAAATTCTGCCTTCCTTTTGAGTTTAGGGATTTTAGAAGGTTAAATACTAGTTTGTTCCCACTTTCCTTATTTTTACCCACTTTTATACCCTTTTCTGATGCATAGATCTGTTGACCTTGGTGATGCCACGTGAACTTAACTGCATGTTTGGCAATAAGATGTTGGAACTGCATGAGTCCAATAAGCCCTGTTAGAGCACATTGGATAGGAAACTCCAAAAAAACATCAAAACCTCCATGCTCCTTATGCCTGTGATAATATTTCAAAAAGCTCATTATGCGAGGTGAAAAGCTATAAGGTTGGTACTGCTTCGTGGGAACTCTTTCTTCCCACATTATTTTCCTACCAGACCCCAGAAGGACTACTACTTGAGAGAAGGCGTGTGTAGGAGGGCGAAGTGGAGAATGCTGACATTAAATTAAAGTTTAACTAGAGAACAATACAAAATAGAGAAAAAAATTATGTGAAAATAAATTAGTTTTTTAAATTTCTTCTTCTAGTACTTAGATGTATAACTCTGGAAAGAGGTTTCTGAATGTATCTTTTCCAATGCCTTAATCCAGGCTTTGCTTTTCCAAATAAGCCATGATTAACCTGCTGTGCGTGCTTGTGCCAAATCCCAAATTCTTAAATGTTTATACTTGCCAGGGAAGCATAAATTTTTATCTTTTCTACCAATACCTTTGTTTTTAAGGGTGTAGTAATGGCCTGTCAGCAAATATTAAACCCCAATTAGCTCAAAATTAAGAAACCAAATAAAGTTTTTAGGCAATTTCCTGAATATTCAAAGATATGTCTTTTATATCAAGATGATAGATAACATGAGTACTTTTGTAAACCCCTCCAAATCTTGTTTTAATGAAGATCTATAAAAGGAAATAAATCCATTAATAGCAATGAGAACACATAAGTAAGAAAGATATTTTGATGAATTTTCAGTAAAAGAAGACACTGGATTTGGACATATGTGACACTCAGTGAAGACAGCAGTAATATAGGCACACACAAAAGCTCAGAGGAGAACCCTTCATTCCACTGACATTCCCAAGAGACTCGAAGCAAGAAGAGGGCATGGATGAAAAGCAAGAAGGCAAGTGCAGTGAAAATAAGACTGGCAGACTTCTCTTTCTTCTCTCTTGACTGTCCATGACTTTGAGCAACTGTTTGACTATGAAAGCAGCGAATCTATGTGACCTTAGCACTGGCTGCATGTTCTTTCACATGAACAGATTTAATGTCATCACCTTAATTGTATGGCCAGTCATATTAGTTGATTTTTCAGTGAGTCAATTTTTAAAATATAACATATAATTTAAAAACCATGGGTAGGTTTGCAAATGTTGGGCTGAATCAATAGACTAAACATGGAAGGCAGTTACAGAAATTTGGGGAAACCACAAATATGTGAAAATTAAACAACACAGAATAGCCAATGGGTCACAAAACAAATTGCAAAAAAAAGATTAGAAAATATTTAAAAATGAATGAAACCAAAACACAACAAATCAAAACTTATGGGATACAATTTTTAGAGGCAAAGTTAGAACTGTAATTGCCTATATTAAAAAAAAGAAAGATTTCAAATCAATAACCTTACACCCTAAGAAATTAGAAAAAGAAGAGCAAGCTAAAACCAAAGCACAGAATGGAGAAAATTGTTGAGAAATGCAGTTATGTGCCAGGCAGTCTTTTGACCTCCCCAGACTCCCCCTCCCCATATGCATACACAGTTACAAAAGAATAGGCTTTGTGCCTGGAACACTTGCTTACAAAGAGATAAAGAGTCCGCACAGCCTCTGTTAGACTAATTATTCTGTACAGAAATATATTTCCCTGTCTCAGACTGGATGTGTGTTCCTTTGTTCTGCTTAAGCATGTGTTTCATATGGCACTAGGCCAACCCCACTGCTACACCTGTCCCCTGAAGGCAGGGGACAGAGTCCTTCATTCTGGGCTACAAGATGGGTGCATACAGGCCACTTGTTCTGCATTGACTGCTGAGAGAAACCCACTGGCAAAAGGGACATGAATAGGAGACTGATGCTCAATACTAAAGCTGATTTTGCTCTTTCTTCTCTGTGCGTAAAGCATTGTTCTATCTGATGCTTGACGGCACTGTGTTTTCCTTAGTGACTCTGAGTGTGCAGACTGCTACTCTGGTGAAAAGCAACAGATGCCATTTGCTCAAAGTAAATAATAAAAATTAGCAAAGAAATAAATAAATTGAGAATAAAAGCACAATAGAATAAATAAAACAAAATATTGTTTCCTTGAAAGTATTGACAAGCGTAACAAATCATAAGCTAGATTGACCATAAGAAAGATTCAAATGACTAAAATCAGTAGTGAAACACGAGACATCACTACTGGTCTTGCAGAAATAATTTTAAAACGTCATAAGGGAATACTGTATACAACTGTATGCTAACAAATTAGATAACCCAGGTGAAATGGCCTTTTTCTTTTAAAGATACAAACTAAATCAAGAAACAAGCTAAATCAAGAGTACATGGAAAATCTAGACTTTTAACAAGTAAAGAGATGGAATTAATAATTTAAAAAAACTCTTTACAAAGAAAAGTCCATGTCCAGATGGCATTCAATAGTAAATTCTAGCCACTATTTAAATAATTAATATCAATCCTTCACTCTACTCCTAAAAATAGAAATGAATACTTCCCAATTTATTCTATGAGGCCAGCTTAATCTAATACCAAATCAGATAAAGATATCACAAGAAAAGAAAATTATAGAACAATATTTTTTATTAATGTAGATGCAAAACACCTCAACAAAATACTGGCAACCAAAATTCAACAACAAATAAAAGACGATCATACACAATGACCAACTGAAATTTATACCAAGATTGCAAAATTAATTTATGATGTGGAAATCAATATAATGTATCTTGTTAATAGAAAAATGGCCCCCTCACAAAAAAAAATGACATGATCATCTCAATAGACAGAGAAAAAGCATTTGGCCAAACCAACCCCAAACTCAACATCCTTTCATGATAAAAGCACTCAAACAACCAGGAATAGAAGGAAACTTTTTCAACCTGGTAAAACCCATCTATGAAAAACCAATAACTAACAGTATACTTAATGGTGAAAACTGTAAGCTTTCCTCCTAATATCAGAAAAAAGAAGGAAGGATGTTTGCTCTCACAACTTATTCAACATTATTCTAGAGGTTCTAAGCAGGCAATTAGGTAGGAAATATAAACAAAAGAAATTAAAATGAAAAATGACCTGATACAGGGTGGGACAAAAGTAGGTGTACAGTTATGAGTATGAGAAACACAGAGTTTATTCTTGTGTTATTATTACTTATTGTCTTATTTTCCACACAAATAATTGTAAACCTACTTTTACACAACCTGCATAAAGTAATACTGACACATATATATATACACATATAGACACAAAATTATTAGAACTAACAAAGAAATGAAGCAGGTTGCAGGATCAATATACAAAAGCTAATTGTATTTCTATACACTAGTAATGAACAATCTAAAAACAAAATTGAGAAAATTTTCATTTATTTTAGTATCAAAAAGAATAAAATACTTACAAATAAACCTAACAAAATAAGTGCAAATCTTATACTCTGAAAACTATAAAACATTGTTGGAAGAAGTTAAAGAAGGCACAAATAAATAAACATTTCTTGTTCATGGATTGAAAGACTTAATATAGTATCAAGATGGAAATACTACTCAAATTGAAAAAAAATTGCTATATAGTCAGTGCAAACCCTATCAAAACCCTAGCTGCTTTGTTGGCAGAATTGACAAGCTGGTACTAAATTCAAATGAAAACACAAGGGACATTTGGCATAAGAGCAGACATTTGGGTCAATGGAATAAAATTGAGAGTCCAGAAATCTACCTACCTATTTATGGCCAATTGATTTCTGACAAGGGTGACAATACCATTCAAATGGTCTTTTCAACAAATGGTGCTATAATAATTTGATAATCACATGCAAAATAATAGAGTTGAATAGCTACTTCACACCACACACAAAAATTATCCCAAAATAAATCAGACTAATTTTAAGAGCTAAAACTGCTGATAGAAAACATATACCATGGGGTGAAGCTTGATTAACAGTTTTAAAATCAAGGAGGTGATGGAGAACACTGAGAGTGGATTCTGAATTTCCAGCTAGGGGAAGATTTTTTAGGAAGACAACAGAGATGGAAACAATGAGCAAACAAGCAGATGAAAAACAAACTATTCAGACAAAAATAGGTTATCTAGAAACAAATAGGTTATCTCCTAGTCAGTTTAATATAGCTTTACCCTATTAAATTGAATCTCTTATCTATGTAGGCACTGTTAGTCTATTTGTAGGTATACTGAGAGCTACATTCTTTAGAAAGCCATGAAATTGAGTAACATTTTAGAGCCTAAATCTGGGATTCTAATTATTAGGTTGAATTGTTATAAAACATTAAACAATTCTGTTACTTTGACAATGTTGATGTGACCCTCCAGGATATAAATGCACCTTCACTAAAATAAATTATGAACTAACAGAATAGAGCTTGATTATTCTATTTTTTTTTTTAGCAGGTGAAGGAATATGTGCATTTTACATACAATAATGTGTTTTTTCATTATTTTTCCTTATGAGAAACACAATGACAAATAATTCCAAAGAAAGGATAGCATCATTGATGGCAGGTCTGCCAAGTGGCTAATTATCTTCAGCCCTTTTATCCAGATGACATTTATCTTGCCTTAAATGTCCCATATCAGACAGGAAATAGTTAAAATAACAGGTTTCATGTTTTTTTTAAATGGATGAGGAATCAAAATAAATAAACATAAAAACATTTGGTTTCTTTAAAAAACTTTACATAATAGGTAAAGGCTACTCTGAATTTATTTTACCATATCATTAACTTTCCCAAATGAAAGTGTTAATCTATTTCAAACACCAACTTATTTAAATTAAATGTAAGTGTTGTTACAAATGCTGCTCTCTGTGACACAGCAAAAGAAAAGTTATAGCCTTATAAAAAGCACAATTTCAATAATGAATTAGTACATAAAAAGTAGAGCACTTTTTTTACCTAGCTTACATTCTTAAAGGTGACTTTCATTTAGTAGGATAGCAATATTAAAAATTAATCTCATGCCATGAAAAATAGTGGTGTATGATATTAATTTATTTTCTATAAAGTTATATAACATGGAATATAAGCCATGGGAAACATACTCTGGTAGCTTAGTATGTGTATCTACTGATTGCTTTTGTACCTCCGATAAGATACCTCCTTCATATACATCAAACATGAAGCAACAGGAATAAACAGACTTCTCTGTTCTGTTTCTACCAATGGGTGAACAAAATTTCCCTGATCATGTCATTACTCTGCTTCAGTTTTCTTTTCCCACCCAATGAAAAGTGAATTTCTTTTTTATCTCTATATTATAGTTTTCTGAAACAAATAAGTGAATAATGAGTGTATGACCATATATGCACCATTAATGCAAATTCATGGAAACTGTAATTAATGCACGCAGATATATACACATTGCAAAATGTGTGTGTGTGTGTGTGTGTGTGTTGTATGTGCACGTGTGTGTAAACTGAAAAATCTGTGGTACCACTCAAATTTTAGAATGTTGAATATAGTGAGCATGACACTTTTCCCTCCTTACTTTTGAGGCAGAGCTTCTCTTTTGCATAAACATGTCCAGGAAAAGCTCTGGAGAATCCAGCTTATACCTATATTAATCCTTACAGGTTTTCCTTTCACTGAAAGCTCATATGGATTTTCTTTTAATAGCAAAAACATTGACTGTTTACATTGCATTTCATTAAACAAGGTAATTTTCAGCTTTGAACAAAGGTCATTATCTTGTAATTCCTGCCCAGATCAATAGAAAATTACAATAAGATGAGTTTTACAAGGTGAAAAGTAAAAAAAAAAAAAAGTCTAATTCAGAACTTCAATCAGAGGGGCATCCTGACATGCTTTTAATTGAGTTTCAGTCTAATGCTTTGTTTCAAACTCCATTCAAAATGATGGCACATGTAAAGGTTTTTCAGACTCCTACTTCTCCATTTACCACTCAACTGGAACAATGGGTTTTATTGCCAGTTAAATATCATAATATCAATGGCAGGATTTATTGAACAACACAGTACCTTCCATAAAAGTTTGTATTATTAAATCGGAGTGCTTCCGTAAGCTCCATTTTTAATATGAATTTTCCCTATAACAACTACTCATACGTACCGACAGCATCAAGGATTTTGAATATAAGCCTGTAGGTAAATGCAGTACAAAAAAGGCTAAATCCTCAATATCAAAAGGCTTTCTTTCTATCATTGCAGAAGTCCAGAATTTTGGTACCAATAGAAAAATTTTCAGATTTTTTTGCACTTTCCACATTACAGTTTCATATTTTGGAGGCAGTAGCATGGAAGATTAGTTTTTGGGTCAGGTACTCCATTAATGATCATTGCTTTATTATTTTTTTAAATTTCTATTTTATAAAAATTATATATTAAGATAGACCAACATACAGTAAATTTTACAACCTTTATAGACTTGCTATTCAAAAATACATTTAAAAAATCCAAGACAAACTGAGGACTCAATTTATTCCATAATAGAGATACGAATAGAAGAAGAAATATGCTATATAAAGTCTAATATGCAACTCATAATTTAAAACTAGAATATTTTAAAAGCAGCTTGTTAAAATTATTTTTCCTCTCTCTGTTTACTTGTGGAGTCTGATTAAAATGCTTAACTTCAAGATTTATGCCTCTCTTCCCGCTCCCAGAATCCATGATTTACATATGGTTTCCCACTAAACAAAAATAGTGGTGGGTTGCGGGGGGGGGGGGGGGGGGGGGAGTCAGGAGAGAGAGAGGGTTATTTACTAAACTAAGCTAATCGCTATCCATGAAAAGATATTTGTCTTTTTTTCTTCTAAACTTGCATAGCCTGATGGACAGGTTGCCAAGGCAAATAATGATCGCCAAAATAGCCAGCTTTAAAATGATTTCATTCTGAATAGCATTTTTCCCAAATATCAACTAATAAATACTTACACTTTTTGCTTTAATATTTACTATAGGAGATAATAATAGATTATGTGACCAAAGGATTAAAAATAAAGGATATTAGAAAATGCCTAGAAAATGGAAATTTTTTTACTACTAGGAATTACAGAATTTTTACGTACACTCTCTTTTGATATCACTTGGCTTTTTATCTAACATTAAAGCAGGCAAGATCTGAGAAAAGGTTAGAACTCCTCTTAGCCAAGAGACAAGTCAGAAAATCATAAATGAATCTGAAGGCACAATCTCATAGGAATTACCATTGTAAGGGCAGTGATGACTACAGATGCTTGAGAGATTGCTCCATTACCCTTTTCTAACCTGCAGATATGTGTGGACTATTTTGGTGACCAAGAGGATCTTCTGGGCAGTAGAGCAATGGAAGGACATTATGGCTACCACCAGTCCCTACCTGGGGACCTGGGAGCAACAGGGGAGATGTCCACAGCCAATTCTGTCCAGTGACAAAACCAGCATAACCTACTTGAGGTAGGTTTCAGCACAATGTTCTAATGTGCTTCTTTAGTCATTTTCATAGTAGTTTTTTTTTTTTTAAAGAAACTATTGGTTCTTAAATAAAAATTATTTCATAAACTGATCAGTTTTATAATTCAATTATTCAAATATTTGTAGTACAAAATATGAGCCAGAGCATGAATAATAATGTTTTTAGTTTTAAATGTTTTTTTCTGTAACTCAAAGAGAGAAAGAAACATCCATGTGAGAGAGACTCATCGATTGGTTGCCTCCAGCTCAAGCCCCAACCAGGGCTGGGGATAGAACCTGCAACTGAGGTACATGCTCTTGTCCAGGATATGGGCCCATGCTCTAACCACTGAGCAACTGACAATATTATTTTCAATATATCAAATGTTATTATTAAGTCATTGCAATGGTAATATACACAGAAATATTTAGATAAAGTGTGCATTTCAGGAAATGCAATGATTTATCGTTCCTTGAAGTATAGATTTAATTATAGAGCACCTAGGTTGGGGAAATCTTGTTTAACTGCTACACACCATCATTCCAATCATGATCATCACCCCCAAAAGATCAGGACACTTTGACTTCACTCCTTGATAGAAGTCAGTAGCTTTGTAGATTCCTGTGATGCTTTGAGATATAAGGTAGGCAATTGCACAGTGAACAAAGAATGGGTTGTAAAGGCTCACACATTAGGTTTGAATGCTGACACAGCCACTTAGTCACTGTACGATTAGACAAGTTTTTTGATCTGTCTGAAATGCAGTGTCCTCATCTTAAAACTAGGGTTATAAAAACTACATCATGGTGTGCTATGAAGAGTAAATGAAATCATTACGTAACTCACCCAGCACATTGTAGAAACTCATAACTTAGGAACTCATCTACACTAATAAAAGAGAAAAATGGTAATTAGCGTACAACCGCTATCCTTTTCATTGGCTAATCAGTGATTATATGCAAATTAACTGTCAGCAAGATGGCAGCCGGCAGCCAGGCAGCTGGAAGTGAACATGAGGCTTGCTTGCTGCAGACTCCAATGTTCCCCGCCTCACTTGCCGGCCTCTGAGCTGGCAGTTTGAAACTTTGTAACAAATATAGCTGACCGGGATCTCAGAGCTGGAGTTAGACATTGTTTCAATTATAGAACGCAAACAAACCAGCGGAAGCCTCAGAGCTAGAGCCAGAGCTAAAGCTGGCCCAGAATAAAATAAAAAAAGAGAGAGAAAAAAGGAGCGGTTGGGAGCTTCCGTCAACAACCACCAGCCTGAAAACAGCCCTCAGCCCCTCACCCAGACTGGCCAGGCACCCCAGTGGGGACCCCCACCCTGAAGGGTGTGTGACCAGCTGCAAACAGCCATCATCTCCTCATCCAGGCTGGCCAGGCACCCCAGTGGGGACCCCCACCCTGATCCAGGACACCCTTCAGGGCAAACCAGCCAGCCCCCAGGCCTCTATCCTATATAGTAAAAGGGTAATATGCCTCCCAGCACCGGGATCAGCGGAGCCTCGAGGCCTCCTGGCACCAGATCAGCGTGACAGGGGGCAGCACCCAAACCCGCTGATTGCCCTGTGGCTCTGTGTGTGACAGGGTGCGGCGTCCCAACACCCCGATCGGCCCTGCTCTGTGTGTGACAGGGTAGAGCCATAACCTCCCCATCGGCCCTGCCCTGAGTGTGACAGTGGTGGTGCCCCAACCTCCTGATCGGCCCTGCTCTGTGGGTGATAGAGGGTGGCGCCCCAACCCCCTGATCTGCCCTACTCTGTGCGTGACAGGGGGGAGCTCCTCAACCCCCTGCTCTGTGCATGACAGGGGGTGGCGCCCCAACCCCCTGATTGGCCCTGCTCTGTGCATCACAGGGGGTGGCGCCGCAACCTCCCCATCGACCCTGCCTTGAGTGTGACAGGGGGCGGTGCCCCAACCCCCCAATCGGCCCTACCCTGAGCATGACTGAGGGTAGCATCGCAACCTCCCAATCTGCCCTGCTCTGTGCATGACAGGGGGCGGTGCCCCAAGTCCCCAATCGGCCCTGCTCTGAGCCTGGCCAGGGGCTGCACCTAGGGATTGGGCCTGCTCTCTGCCACCCAGAAGCAGGCCTAAGCCAGCAGGTCGTTATCTCCTGAGGGGTCCCAGACTGCGAGAGGGCACAGGCCCGGCTGAGGGACCCCCCTCCACCCCCACCGAGTGCACAAATTTTTGTGCACCGGGCCTCTAGTATTGCTATATCACATGACTAGAACATTTAAGATAAGGTTTACCACCTCATTGTAAGGCATAGTTCTCAGTCAATTAGAAGAACGGCTCAACATCACATGGAATTTAGTAAGGAACAATGACTAGGAAATGCTATCCTATATAATAAAAGCCTAATATGCAAATCAACCAAACCGCAGAATAACTGGTGGAACAACCAATCGCTATGATGCGCACTGACCACCAGGGTGCAGACACTCAACGCAGGAGCTGCCCCCAGTCGGCAGACCCCAGGTCAGTCAAGGCAGGTGCCAGCGGGAGCCCCCCGATCACCCCGCCAGTCGCCCCACAGAGGGAGGAGATGAGCGGTGGCAGCGGAGGGTGGGGCCAGCAAGTGGGCAGTGCCAGGCTGACCAAGGTGGGTGCCAGCGGGGACCCCCTATCAGCCTGCTGGTCACCCCACAGATCGGCCCTGATCGCCCGTCAGGCCTAGGGACCCTACCCATGAACGAATTTTGTGCACCAGGCCTCTAGTAGGTATATAACAGAACACCAATATAAAAAATGAAGTGTATTTCTATTCAAATATTTTAGCCACACTAAAAAATGCTGAAAAGAAAAAAGTGACATTCATTTTATTTTTTAAATTTCTTTATTGATTAAGGTATTACATATGTGTCCTTATCCCCCATTACCCCCTCAGCCCCCCGACTCGTGCCCTCACCCCCCTGTTGTCTGTGTCCATTGGTTAGGCTTATATGCATGCATACAAGTCCTTTGGTTGATCTCTCCTCCTTACCCCCACCCTCCCCTCCCTTCCCTCTGAAGTTTGATGGTCTGATCAATCCTCTCTATCTCTGGATCTGTTTTTATTCATCAGTTTATGTTGTTCATTATATTCCATAAATGAGTGAGATCATGTGATATTTATCTTTTTCTGACTGGCTTATTTCACTTAGCATAATGTTCTCCAGTTCCATCCATGCTTTGCAAATGGTAAGAATTCCTTCTTTTTTACTGCAGCGTAGTATTCCATTGTGTAGATGTACCACAGTATTTAATCCACTCATCTGTTGTTGGGCACTTAGGCTGTTTCCAAATCTTAGCTATGATGAATTGTGCTGCTATGAACATAGTGGTGCATATTTCCTTTCTGATTGGTGTTTCTAGTTTCTTGGGATATATTCCTAGAAGTGGGATCACTGGGTCAGATGGGAGTTCCATTTTTAGTCTTTTGAGGACACTCCATACTGTTCTCCACAGTGGCTGCACCAGTCTGCATTCCCACCAGCAGTGCACGAGGGTTCCATTTTCTCCACATCCTCGCTAGCACTTGTTGTTTGTTGATTTGTTGATGATGGCCATTCTGACAGGTGTGAGATGGTATCGCATTGTTGTTTTGATTTGCACCTCTTGGATAATTAGTGACTTTGAGCATGTTTTCATACTTAAAAGTATCTACTTAGGTCCATTGCCCATTTTTTGATTGGGTTGTTTATTTTCTTTTTGTTAAGTTGTATGAGTTCCCTGTAAATGTTGGAGATTAAACCCTTATCGGTGATAACATTGGCAAATATGTTCTCCCACGCAGTGGACTTTCTTGTTGTTTTAGTGACATTCATTTTAATAACATATTCATCCCAATTCATCTAAAATACTATCATTGCAATGTATAATTAATATAAATTTATGAATGGTATTTACCATTCTCTTTTCTCTAAATCCTTGACATTCACTATACTTTCTAAGTATACATACAGTTACACTTAGTGCACACCTAAATTCAGATTGGCTATATTCCAGATGATCAGTGGCCGCATGTAGCTAGTATCTCTCCTGCTAGAAAATGCAGACCTATGAAACATGTGGGCTGAATTTATTAATATTCCTCTCAATATTCCAGAAGCCTGGGGCACAGGCACTGCTACACATTTTTGGATTCCATAAATTTTACATGTGATTCTCAAGGAAATCTATCTTCTCCATTGAGGTGCCTAAAAGAAACACTATTGAATTGTGCATAGCTTTCCAAGTTAAATATTACAAATGTTTTGAACTCGTCTCTAATGTTTCTTCAAAGGAGTTTAAAAAATATAGATTCTTTCATCTAACAAGGTTGATTTTTCTCTTGTAAGAGTTTAAATAAAAGAAATGTCAAAACACTCTAATCTTTTTTTTCCCCTGGTGATGCTTTAATGTTAAAAATATTTTCCTAGAATACACACCATATGTCATCAGGGAAGAAGAAAAATTTTTTCATAAGTGAATGAAACTTCATAATAAGCTCCATAAGCAGCAAGTCTTTCAAACTATTGAAAGAAATAAAACAGCCATTATTCATAGAGGCCATGTCTGTTCATGTATTATAAAGAATAATTGCCTAAGGTACCAAGAACTAATGTCAAATCAAAAATACAAATACATATTTTAAGAAACCTAATGGAATGAGTAGGAAGGTTCTTTTATGCTTTGTCAGGGTTTGTATTGTCTAGCATCAAATATCATTCCATAGATGCAGTTTGTCCATAAATACCTACCTAATATTTTAGTACCTACTGAGTTAAATTTGAAGCTAAACCAAAATAAGAACATTCATAGGAAAAAGGTAATTAAGTTTCCATCATGGAAAAAAAGAAATATTCAAATTATTTTAATATATAATGCAATTTATTTATTTATTTGTTTATTTTTGCAATTTATTTTTTATTCCAATTTTACTGAGGTTTAATTGACAAAAATTTACTTAGATACTTATGGTGTACAACATGATATTCATAGTGTGTGTGTGAAATAATTACCACAATCAAGCTAATTAAGAAATCCATCACCTCATATAGTGTGTGTGTGTGTGATGTGTGGTGAGGACATTTTAGATCTACTCTCTTAGCAAATTTCAATTATCCAATATGATATAAAGCACTATAGACAATAACTTTACATTAGCTCCCCAGAAATTCTTCATTCTGTGTAACTGATTCTTTGATCCTTTGAGCAACGTCTCCCCATTTCAAATTAGATTTTATCTCTTCATAAAAGTACTAAAGAGAAATAATCTCCAGGATTTCTGAACCTGTTTATTTTATATATGAGATACAAATTATTCTAAAGAAGGCTATGGAAACTAACAAGGTTATTACTGAATAGCAAGAAGGTGAAAAATACTATGCCAGCAGTAATTCTGGGTCAGCCCAAAATATCTGTGCACAATATACACTGAGTGGCCAGATTATTATGACCACCTGACGTTTGTAGGCAAATTAGCTATAATTTCGCGCTAATAAGGTCATTTGCTGGGGCCAGCAGGGACCCAGTTACAGACCTGGAAAAGGGAAGAGACTAAGCATAAAACTGGGTTATTTATCTACATAATGTCACGTGAGTGGCCAGATTATTATGACCACCCCATCAGTACTTCGTTGGGCTACCTTTTGCCTTCAATACTGCGGCAATTCTTCTTGGCATTGACTCCACAAGATGTTGAAAGGTGATGTGAGGAATCTGACACCATGCCTGATGAATAGCACTGTCCAGTTCTGTGAGATTTGATGGTTGTGGAACCAGTTGCCTTATGGCTCTTTTAACTTCATCCCACAAATGCTCAATTGGATTGAGATCTGGTGATTGTAGGGGCCACCTAAGCAAGGTAAAGTCTCCCTCATGTTCTTGAAAACACTCCTGCACAATACGAGCACCGTGGCATGGCGCATTGTCTTGTTGGAAGAAGCCATCTCCATTGGGATACGCCATCAACATGATAGGATGAACCTGATCAGCAATGATACTTAGGTATGTTGTGCTATTCAGACGCTGTTCCACACGAATTAAAGGGCCCAAATCATGCCAGGAAAACATGCCCCAAACCATAACACTGCCCCCACCAGCTTGAAGGGTTATACTCATGCATGTGGGGTGCATGCTTTCATGCTGTTCCCGCCAAATTCTCACTCTGCCATCTGCATGATGCAACCGGAAACGTGATTCATCAGACCACATGACTTTTTTCCAATGCTTGACTGTCCAACCCTTGCGTTCCTGTGCGAATTGGAGATGTTTTATCTTGGTAACTGCAGACAGCAAAGGTGTTTGAACAGGCCTTCGGCTTCCATATCCCATACGATGCCGTGTACGGCTAATTTGCCTACAAACGTCAGGTGGTCATAATAATCTGGCCACTCATGTTCAAATATATCCCACATTCAAAGGCTGTTAAATAGCATTGTTTAAGCATATCTTCAGAAAAAAATCACTTCTACTGTCGTGGTAAACAACCTGCTTCCCTATTTATAATGTTCTGGCTCTCTCGCAACTTCAGCGTGAAAGTGTAGCTAATTTGCCTACAAACGTCAGGTGGTCATAATAATCTGGCCACTCAGTGTATATTTTATGTAAGGTAGAAATGTTTTCTCATGGATTCCTCCTCATTGCATATTATATCTCTTGTTCTCCTGCATGAAGTGTTTGTTTAATTTCATCCAGTAAAACCAGGGATCTGGGATTCAGGTGGTATCTAGGTGGAATACTTGACTTGGGAAAGGAAAATTCTCATCGATATGCAACTTCTTCCCTTAGTATTCTTTACCCATGTCAGATGGTCTCTTAAATGACCCAGTATATGGGCTATTTGAGATTTAATGAAGTAGCATATGTGTAAGTATCTGGTATATAATAGATATTTCATAAGTCCCTTTTTCCTTTGTGTGAG
Organism: Myotis yumanensis; assembly: GCF_028538775.1. NCBI lineage: Eukaryota > Metazoa > Chordata > Mammalia > Chiroptera > Vespertilionidae > Myotis > Myotis yumanensis. The sequence goes on from NW_027223754.1 coordinate 169,539,838, forward strand.
GAAAGGGTAACTCGGATGGATAAAGGTCATTTGCTGGGGCCAGCAGGGACCCAGTTACAGACCTGGACAAGGGAAGAGACTAAGCATAAAACTGGGCTGTTTATCTACATAATGTCCAAGTTACAAACTCTTTTGAAAAAGACTTTAAAACGAAATTATCATCACATACTGGGACTGGTAAATCAATAGCCTGTAGAAAAATTGTGCATTTTTTAAGATAATGAAAATGCTTTAAGGGCATTGATTTTTTAAAATAGAAACATTTATTTTATTATCCCAAATAATGCTATTTTTCAGAAGCAGAAATCAAGTAAAATAAAAGCCCAGGTTATTTTATACTGATTTTTCATTGTATCTGTAAATTATTTTTGAGGGGTTGGTGACATCATACTACATTCTAGTGTATTATATTACTACTGGACATAACTTTTGGCATAAAATTCAAGAATGCATAGCAATATAAGGCAGTAAAATTCCACATTGTATAAATCGACATCAAAATCCACATGAAATACCCATGTATTATTTATAAGAGTAATTTCATCTTGTGATTCAGATCAAATCATAAATAATGAGATGAGGCCTATAATGAATTTAGCTTTATTGAAATATGCGGTTGCATATTTCTTTTCTTTTTCATATTTAAAAGGTTAAAACATGACATTTTAGTTCCACATCTAATATTAACTATTTTAAGTATAATAATGAGATTCTATATATCCAACTGAAAGAGCTTTAAATACTATAGGCTGGATATAACTTCAATTTAAAAAATATATAGGCCGAAACCGGGTTGGCTCAGTGGATAGAGCGTCGACCTGCAGACTGAAAGGTCCCAGGTTCGATTCCGGTCAAGGGCATGTACCTGGGTTGCGGGCACATCCCCAGTAGGAGATGTGCAAGAGGCAGCTGATCGATGTTTCTCTCTCATCGATGTTTCTAACTCTCTATCTCTCTCCCTTCCTCTCTGTAAAAAATCAATAAAATATATTTTAAAAAAATAAAATAAAAATAAATAAAATAAAAAATATATAGAAATATAATTTAAAAATTCAGATAACATGTTCTATTCTTTAAAAAATATATATGTGGTTTGTTTATGCATATACATAAAATTTATATATAAGCTATATATACATATTTTCAAAAATATGTTAATATGTTTTTATTATTTTAGAAAGAGAGGAAGGGTGAGGGATAGAGAGATAGGAACACCCATGAGAGAGAAACAACAATAGGATGCCTCCTGCATGCTCTCTACTGGGATGGAGCCTGAAACCCAGGCACGTGTCCAACTGGTAATCTCTTGGTTCATGGGTTGATGCTCAACCACTGAGCAACAGCAGCTTGGCTACATTTTATATATGTATATGTATGTGTACATATGTGTATATATATGTATATACACACACACACACACACACACACACATATATATATATATATTTACTTTAAAATAAGACTTTTCCAAAACTGCTAAACACAAAACAATGATGCTCCTAACTAGTGTTTGCAGTAATACAAGTCGAGTTACACAGGGTTGATACAAATAACTGAATAAACATGCCGCTGGGGACTGGAGGCAGAGCTGGATTGACTGTCAGGTGACTAACAGCTCATGTCACCAACAATCCCTAGGTCTCATCAGTGTCCAGTCATATATCCTCATTCTGAAATGAGAGAGGACTGCTTTCCAAAACTTATTTTCTATATTATTTTTAAATGCGAACAGAAAATTACAGGAAAGTATATAGTAGAAAATAAAATTAATCCTGCAGCCATCTGATGCATGATTTTCCTGCCAGTGTTTTTTTACTCTTTGGTTGTATTCAGTTCTAATATTTTCTCTATAGCTATGTATGCATATGTGTGTGTGTGTGTGTGTGTGTGTGTGCATGCTTGTGTGTGTTATAAAATTGTGATCCTGCCATGTCCAAGTGTGTATCCTGCTTTTTTCACTTAACTTGTTAAATTGGGGATATTTTTATCAGAAAACTTTAACATCCTTCGAATACACTATCTTAAATAGTTATGTAATATCCCATGACAAAAATCTATTGAACTTATTTGGCATTGTTCTTAGACATTTAGTTGTTTCTAGATCCTAGTCAATATCTAGTACTTGCTTAAGATATGCTCCAAAAGCAGAATAATTACTGAATCAAAGGGCATAGCTATTTTATGGGTACTTTCCATATTATAATTTTTTTTCTTGTAAGGTTGATTCAAATTACAATCCCCACTAGCAGTGTATGAGTGTCTACTTTTATCTAACACAGTAGAAACATTTTTTAAAATGTTTTTATTGATTTTCACAGAGAGATGAAGAGAGAGGAGGAGATAGAGACATCATGAGAGAGACACATCATCAATTAGCTGCCTCCTGCATGCCCCCTACTGAGGATGGAGCCCGAGACCTGGGCATGTGCCCTGACCTGGAATAGAACCAGTAACCTCTTGGCTCATGGGTCACACTCAACCGCTGAGCCACACTAGCCAGGCAAGAAATATTTTTAAAAATCAAGGCCAATTTGATAAGTGAAATATGGTATCTTGTGGCTTTTATTTGAATTTCTATGATCAATAATGAAGTTGTTCATTTTATATGTTTAGTAGTCATTTCTATGTATTTTTCTATCAACTTGTTCTATTTTCATAATGTTTTTCTAATTCTTTTGTGTTTGTTTTTGTTAATCTTCACCTTTGGATATTTTTCCATTGATATTTAGAGATAGTGGAAGGGAGTGGGGGAGAGAGAGACAGAGAAATATCTTTGTGAAAGAGACACATCGATTGGTTGCCTCCCGCATGCTCTCTGACTAGGGCTGGGGATCAAGCTTGCAACTGAGGAACATGCCCTTGATTGGAATTGAACCCAGGACCCTTCAGTCCATAGGCCGATGCTCTATCTATCCACTGAGCCAAACCTGCTAGGGCTAATTGATTAATTCTTTATCTATTGAGAACATTAATCTGGGCCAATGCCAGAATGTTTTAATATTTGTTTGTGTTTTAAAGAATTTTCATTAATTTTTAGAGAGAGAGGGAAAGAAAAAGAGAAACATTGATGTGTGAGAGCGAAACATTGTTCAGCTGCCTCCTGCACACCCCCAACCAGGGTTCAAGCCCACAACCCGGACATATGATCTTACTGGGAATTGAACTGCCACACCAGTCAGGGCCAGAATGTTTTAATTTAAATAAATCAGATCAAACATATCCCCTGCCTCCCAACTCATACACACTTACCTATTCATTAATGTTTGGTTACCCACTTGAAAATGTAATCATATTGCAATACATAGTAAATGTATCAAACCAACACACTGTCTACCTCCAACTTATACAATGTTATATGTCAATTGTACCTCAATTAAGAAAACAAAAAAAAATCCCTTGCTTATTTCTCTCCTGTGTTTTGACAGGTAAATTAATTAAAAGTGGGAAGGTAATAATGTTAGACACATACCAGTTAAAGCCTTAGTTAAAAAAAATGTATTGATTCTTAGATATTTGTGCTTCAAACATCTGTGATTTTTTAAAATTAGAGGCTCAATATAGAGAGGATTGCTTTTTTTTTCTCCTTTTACTTCTCCCTCTCATTCTCCCTTTCTTCCTTATCTTCTAACTAAATAATTATCAAAACCAATAAACTTTTCCTTCATATTCTATATTGTTCTCATTTTAGAGAACAATTAAATTTTTTTTTTCCTGGATGAAGTGACCTGACATTTTTAATGCCTTTAAATCCTACTCTGTTGTTGTTTTTAAAGGCATGTAAGCTGAACATCTGGATGTGGATAAAGTTGAACAGGTGGAAGAGGGAAGAAGGCCCTCTAGGTAGGGGTGGAGCATGGTCAAGGGCACCAGAGCGCACAGGGGCAGCTTGTGGACATCTGAGCAGATCCTGTGTAAACTGGTGTGTCAGTATATCAAGAGATGGAAAACAGGAAAGGGGGAGGTGAACCAGATGCTATAAGGCCTTGTACACTATGCTAAGAAACTTGCTTTTTTTTTCATTGAGGAAGGAGGCCCAGGTAGGGGCAGTGAGAGTGGGGTGGGGACTCTCTCTGGGTAGGGTATTACCACTCACAGAGGAAAAGTTTCTGAGTGATCCGACCCAATCAGCACTTTAAGAGGCTGATGCTGGATGTTTCACTTTGTTACTAGTACTTGTTTGTGACCTTGGAAATCTGTGCTTGGCCTAAATAGAGGTGCATGACTTAAAGCCATTTTCTTCAACCTCCTAGGATACAGAGTCACTAACTACAAGAACAGTTAGGACTGCTGGTCCTAACTATTCTTTTGTGTCAGCTAATAAGATTATTTGGTATTTCCAATTATGCTTTGGTCAAGGTTATAAGTTAGCTTGATACACAGTTTTTAAAATCTACCTTACATAGAAATGAATGAACTGCAATGCATTCCCTCAGTGGTCTGGGACAGTGGTCAAACCACGCTTGGCCTCCGGTTGCTGTCAAAGACGGTGAAATGCCATGTCCCAGAGGAGCTGACTCACTCACAATCACCCTTAGGATTTCCTGAGTCTAAGAAAAGCACCCAACCAATGGCCTTCCAGGCTTTAAACGCCAGGATCCTGAAAGCAGCTTTGAAAGCACGGAGCTTCCACGGCGCATAAATTGTTCGTGACAGGGCCATCAGTAACCACCTTTTAAATGCCTCCGCGGGATTTCAGGTTTCCACTTTAGAAGGGTTGTTTTCATTTTATATCCGGTTAAGTTATGGTGATGCTTCAGCCTTTCCCTTTAATAATGCTGTAAATCTCTTTCAAAGATGAACGCGCGGGCTTTGCAGTGCATCCATCAGAGCTGTCATTCACTCTGGAGGAGCGGCTCTCTCCCCAGGCACCACTGCTCCCCAGGGCGAGACCACACGCAATGGGGAGAGTGTTGGGGCAGCTGCCACAGCAATCCGGTCACCGAGAATCCTCGCAAAACCGTGACCCTCTTTGGATAGTTTGCCCATTATATGGGTTCTAGTTTGATCATCCCATTTCCTGCAGACTTCAGACTAGAATAATAACTGAGCAAATCTATCCAATGAGAGATTACTAGTTGTGTCCCACATATGTTTGAGACAACCCCCAAGATAAAAGAAACCAAAGAAAACAACCTTTCTCTATTAAATATATTTACATTCTTTATAATTTAGAAAACACTAGAGCACAGAAGAAAATGATGCCTTCTTGCTCTATTGCTTTTTTCCCCAAAAAAACTTTTTTATAGTTGATTTACTCAGTAATATTATAATAGCTCCATTATTCATTAATGGCATAAAGTGAGACAGTCACTACCATGCAGACTTCTCTGTGCGAGAGAGAAAATTAATGATCTGAAGATACAGATTACAGCAATAACATAAGTGAATTGTAATTTGAAGGCCTAAATGCCACTGCTGTGAACAGAAATGGGAGTTTTGCTAATACTGATACTTTCAATTAAATGGGCTCAAGATTGTCTGACAAACTCTTAATATTGCCAAATGTATTAAGGAAGTAGTGTGGGTTCCCTGAATGCTAATCCCAAACACCCACTCTCCCTCCTTGCTTGCACTTCTTCAGATGATTAAAAATAGCCACTCTTTCCGAGGGACTGTCAGTCAAAGCTCTGTGCAGGATGCAGTATGTGCAAGCCCCAGAAATGCTGCTAGACCATCAAGCACCAGCTCACTGGAAGGTGCTGAATAAATTAAACCAAAAATATAAACCCCAGGTTGATGTGTTTGAACTTCTCAGCAAACATTCTTCATACATATTTAATTGCTCCATTGAGATCGTCACTGTTTGGAGAGGTTCCAGGCATTATTTCCATTCCATTAGTAAGCTTGCAGGGTGTCTACTCCTTAACCCAAAATGATTGATTCTATAAATGCCTTCCCACTTACTGACCTCAACGCTAATTGAGTTTGTGTATAGATTTCAAAAAAGTGTGTTTGCAGAAATTGTTCAAAATATATTGCTGTCACCTAAACGCCTTGTAGCAGGAGAAAATGGCACATCTAAATGATGATACTAAACGTCTTATCTGAATTGGATTTTTAAAACACAGTGTGTAGCAAACTAAATTACTGATGATGGAGAACGCTGCTGAAATATGTTTTTTCAATGCAAAAGCACACTGTCTTCTTTAAAAAGAGAATAAGCATTTTGCATATACTAATATCTTATTCTGCTAGTTTCCAGCTCTCCTTCATGTGGTAAATGTGTTTACTGCAAGAAAACATACATTTCCTGTATTTTATTACAGAATGTTAAAATCCAGAATATCTTATTATTTAGTTTTACTCAAGAGGGAAAGCTAAATGTATCTCAAGAACTTTTACAAACAGACTTAAAATGATGAAGTGTGCATTACCCCACTAACAAAGTAAAACTTCTACCTTCATACATAGTGTGTCAAGATAAAATATAACTCATTCATGCTATGTTAATGTGACTCAGCTTGAAATTTGGACCTTATAATTCTCACATTTATTCACCTTTTTGTTACCTGATAGACTGCGATCAAATTAAAATTCTTAAATCTCTAGCCTAATATAGAATGAGTAAAAGCAGTTTCTACAATATGATGCATTAATAATTATTCTGACTGCACATGTGGAGTTATATGAATGCTATGTACATTGCACACGTAATGCATTTCTTTCAAATGGTCATTTCACATCTGAGAATGTAACCTAACTTGGGGTAATAGACAGTTTTGTTTTCCTGATCCTACTACTTATTTTCCTGATAATCATTCCAATGTCCACCAGAACCATTCCCTTTAGTCCTCTTACTATTCCCTCCAGAGCTTTCAGCAGTACTTTTTAGTTTCCCCCAAAATTGGTTGTCTTAAATAGTAAATTTAAAGAATAAATGATTTGAATTGATTCATACTCAGTATCTACACTAATAAAAGAGAAACATGGTAATTAGCGTACGACCGCTAACCTTTTCATTGGCTAATCAGTGAGTATATGCAAATTAACTGTCAGCCAAGATGGTGGCCGGCAGCCAGGCAGCTGGAAGCGAGCATGAGGCTTGCTTGCTGCTGACTCCAAGGTTCCCCGCCTCACTTGCCGGCCTCTGAGCTACAACTCTAAGCAACTATAAACTATGTTGCAAATAAGAAGCTAAACAAAACTCCAGAAACCAGCCGGACTGAAAGCCAGGCGGACCGAAACATTGTATCCATGTTTTCAGCAGCGAGGCTTCAGAGCTAAAGCTGACCCAGAATAAAAAAAAAAAAAGAAGAAAACAAGGAGTGGTTAGAAGCTTCAGTCACTCGCTTCCGGAAAACAGCCCTCAGTCCCTCACCCAGACTGGCCAGGCACCCCAGTGGGGACCCACACCCTGATCCAGGACACCCTTCAGGGCAAAGCAGCCGGCCCCCACCCATGCACCAGGCCTCTATCCTATATAGTAAAAGGGTAATATGCCTCCCGGCACCGGGATCAGCGCAACAGGGGGCAGCGCCCAAACCCCCTGATTGCCCTGCGGCTCTGTGTGTGACAGGGGGCGGGGCCACAACCTCCCTATCAGCCCTGCTCTGTTCGTGACAGGGGAAGGCGCCCCAACCCCTTGATCAGCCCTGCTCTGTGCCTGATAGGGGGGAGCTCCCCAATCCCCAGATTGCCCTTCGGCTCTGTGTTTGACAGGGGGCAGCACACCAACCCCCTGATCGGCCCTGCTCTGTGTGTGACAGGGTAGAGCCATAACCTCTCCATCGGCCCTGCCCTGAGTGTGACAGTGGTGGTGCCCCATCCCCCTGATCGGCCCTGCTCTGTGGGTGATAGAGGGTGGCGCCCCAACCCTCCTCCACAGGCCTTGCTCTGTGTGTGACAGGGTAGAGCCATAACCTCCCTATTGGCCCTGCCCTGAGTGTGACAGGGTGCAGACCCCAACCCCCTGATCCGCCCTGCTCTGTGTGTGACAGGGGGCGGTGCCCCAACTCCCCTATCGGCCCTACTCTGTGAGTGACACGGGGGAGCTCCTCAACCCCCTGATCAGCCCTGCTCTGTGAGTGACAGGGGGGAGCTCCCCAACCCCCTGATTGACCCTGCTCTGTGTGTGACAGGGTACGGAGCCCCAACCCCACTGATGGGCCCTGCTATGTGAGTGACAGGGGACAGCGCCCCAACCCCGTGATTGGCCCTGCTCTGTGCGTGACAGGGGGTGGCGCCACAACCTCCCCATCAACCCTGCCTTGAATGTGACAGGGGGCGGTGCCCCAACCCCTCAATCGGCCCTACCCTGAGCGTGACTGAGGGTGGCATCGCATCCTCCCGATCCGCCCTGCTCTGTGCATGATGGGGCAGCGCCCCAACTCCCCAATCGGCCCTGCTCTGAGCCTGACCAGGGGCTGCACTTAGGGATTGGGCCTGCCCTCTGCCACCCGGGAGCAGGCCTAAGCCAGCAGGTCATTATCTCCCGAGGGGTCCCAGACTGCGAGAGGGCACAGGCCGGGCTGGGGGACCCCCCTCCCCCCGCCCCCTGAGTGCACAAATTTTTGTGCACTGGGCTTCTAGTTTAATATAATTTTTTAAAAACCTGACAAATATTTAATCTCTTAGATTATAATAAGGAAGAGTACCCCTCCCCCCCCCCCCCACACACACACACCAGGTTTTCTCAGGTATAGTTTTCTGATTAATGGAGCTTGGCCTTACATCCTACAGAATAATAACCTAGAAGTCTATAATGTAAAGACCTTAGTTCTACTCTGATCATACCATCACGGAAAAGGTAATATACAAAAAGATATAAGCGAGATTCAAAACCAAACATTGACACAAGAATATTAAGAATTTTTAACTTTTAAAATTATCTGTTGTTCATTGGAATAATGTGTTAGATAAGAAGTAAGGAAAGTTATAAAGTGATCAAAAAAAGGGGGGATTTCTGTACCATATGTGAAGCAGGAAAAGCAAGGAAGCGATAGAGCCTCACTATTACTCCACAGAATTTTTACAGATATTTATGTATGAAAAGCCTAGATCTAGTAAAAATGAAACCCACTGTTGGCCTGCTTCTGAGTCCTTCCCTTGTCCTTTTCCATACTCCTTCCCAGAAATGTTTACTGAGTGTTACTATGATGTACAACTAACCTGGCATTTGAGATGTGAAAATCAACTTAAAACCCCTCTCAATATGCACTTATGATCTTGGCATATGTACACCACATGGAACTGCTTCATTCCGTAATGTTTCACCTTCTTGCCTACACTCAACTTTTTCAACTTTTCTTATAATTGCTATGTTGCAAAACATAAACATTTCTTATCTGTAATTTCTTCACATTTATGTTTAAAGCAATGGGGATGCTTCAGCAAGTTTCACTGGTGGGGTCAAACCCACGATCAAATATACAGAATTACTTTCATGGCTGGTTTTTCTCATGAATCTATAAATGTTTTTCAGGGCCCTACATACAGTACAGCACTCTGCGTACATCAGTGTTCAGCAAATATCTGCAGATACCCTGTTTTGTTTACTATGGTTCAATGAATACAGAAATAATGTTTTTATAGGTGTATATTTAAAACACATTAACTTATTTTCAACTTGTACTGTTTCATCTGTGTTCTGAGGTTATAGGATATTCATTAATTTATTCAACAGCTATCTTAACTATTGTATGCTATGAAGTGTACTGGATAATAATGATTAAATAATTTAAAAATAGCTATGGAAGGCTTTATTGAAGGAATGATGTCTCAATCAAGTCCTAAAGAACAAGAAAAATTAAGTGGATAAAGAGTGAGTGTTCCAGGTAGATGTAATTTGAGAATTCAACAACAGGAAATAAGGAAGTAGGAAATTCAGATCAAATATTTGATGAAAGCTACAAAAGGTGGGTAACATATAAAAACAATATTATTTTATTTCTTTATTTTTAATCCTCACCACAGGATTTGCTTATTGATTTTAGAGAGAGGACAAGAGAAAGAGAGAGAGAAACATCCATGTAAGAGAGAACATTGACTGATTGCCTTCATACCGACCAGGGATCGAACCTACAACCTAGGTATGTGCACTGACCAGGAATAGAACCCACAACCTTTTGTGTACCAGATGATCCTCCAACCAAACTGAGCCACACTGGCCAGGTCTAAAAACAATATTCTTTAAAAGCATCAAAAAGCTAACGTGGTAGTGAAGAATTACCGAGACAAAAGAGAGAGGAAAGATATTCCAGACAGGGAGGCCTTGCAATAGATGCTGGTTTTGCCTGGAAGAGTCTGTCTATCAGCTCTGACTCAACAAACTTGAGAATCTTGTGATTCCAAATGAATTCCCAGTCACTCACATGGGCAGGCACTGGGATAAATCACCCCTGGCTTTAAACGGAGGACCTGAAAGCCTATACCCTGAAGGCAGGGTGAACTGTTAATAAAGTATCCCTTTGTGGATGCTCATCCCAGCTTTATTACTTCATGGGTAGTTCATGATACCTCAAACCTTGAGCTTATATTGAGAAAGATCTGAAGGACCAAGCAAAAGAAACAAAAAAAATCTACTCCAAAGAAAGAAATCACCATCTTAAGCCACAAATTACTTCTATAAAGCATTTTTCAAATACAAAATGCCTATTTTAGAACTAATGTTGCCCAGGTATGCAAGAAAAGAAGCTATTAAGAGGGAGAATATGTAGAAACAGCATCAATGTTCGAACTATTCAGATAGAATTATCAGACATAAACCATTAAACAACTATATTTAAAATTTTCAAGAAATGTGTCAAAAATTAACCTGGAGCTTAAAAATTTCATGTGGAAACTAAAAATTTTAAAAATGCCATAGCATATAAAAAAAGAAATTCTATAAGTAAAAATGAATGACTGGAATTATGAACAGGATTAACAGAGGATTAAAGAGAAAACTAATTAACTAGAAATAGACCAGAAGAACCCAATAAGAACATAGCATAGAGAGACAAAAGTGGAGAGGGGAAAACGGAGGTGAGTGTAAGAGATAGAAGACACAGTGAAAGGTTTAATGTTCATGTAATTGGCAACTCAGATAGAGAAGTGTAAGAGAATAGTACCATGGCAATATGTAAGAAAAAAATAAAAAAGAAAGGAAGAATTTTTAAAAGTTTTAAACTGAGGAATGAAATCTATCCACTGATTCAATAATCACGAGAAATCTCAAGTATAATATGTATGTCATTTTGTGTGTGTATGTATATATATATTTAAATCCATAGCCAAGCATATCACTGTAAAAGAGAAAGAGACCAAAAACAAAGAGGAACCCTCAAAGGAGCTACAGAGAAAAGACAGATTACATTTAAAGAAACCAGTTAGAGTAACAGCCACCTTCTTAACAGAAACAATGGAAACCAGAAATGACATAGTCAGTGTATTAAATGCAAAAAGGAATTTCAACCTAGAACTCTATAGTCATAAAAATGTTCTTCAAGATTAAAGTAAAATTAAGCAATTTTCAAATAGTAACTGGGGGATTTTGTAACTAACACTTAAAGAAATAATAATTACTTCAGGGAGAAGTAATGATGAGAAAAGATACCAGGTGAAAGGTAACATCAAGAAAAGAATAAAGAGGAAAATAAAGTTGGGAAAAGTAAAAACGTTAATATTAGATTTTCATAAAGATGTATTTCTTAAAATTCTTACGGTAACACCAATAGAATTAAAGCTGGGTTTATTACAAAAAAATCAATAAAAATATAGAATTGAATACAATTAATAAACCAGACCTAGAGGATATATAGAGAACTACGTAACTCCAAAATATGGAACACACATTTTTAAGCACATCAGAAGAATTTTTAGAAGTGATTATATACAAACGATATAAAATATGTCTTCACAAATTTCAAAGTGTTGAAATTGCACAAACTATACACACTGGCCAAAATTCAATTATGCTAGAAATCAATAACAAATAGATAACTAAAAATTACAGTTATCTATTAGAAAATAAGTGTGCCTGTGAAAAGATCACATTTTAATTTCAAAATGTTAGAAAAAGAAACAACCAGAAATGTAGAAAGGAAAAAAGAGCATAAATTAGTGAAATAATACAATCAGAAGGATTAACAAAGACAGAGTTAGATCTTTGAAAAGATTAATTAATATTGAGGAACTATAAAGAATGATAAAGGAAAAAAGGGCACACATAACTCACATCAGGAATGAAAAAGCAGTCATGGCTACCAGTCCTACAGACCTTGAAGGGATTAAGTGAAGATTGAGAACAAGTTCATGGTAATATATCAGAAAGTGTTGACAAAACTGGATAAATGTTGAGAAAGGTATAATTTATCAAAACAAACCTAAGACAAAACTTAAAATGTGACTCTAAGTCATCTTTAATGATGAAAGAAAATGAATTATTTATAAAGAAAATATTCTCACAGAAAAACTTTAGGGCCAAATGTCTTCATTGATTTTTGCCAAACATTCAAGAAGTAAATAATTTTAGTTTTATACTAAAACTTCCCGAGAACAGAAAAAAAGTATACACACCCCAATTTGTTCTATGATGCCAGCATAACCTGAATATATACACAGGGACAATGTGCGAAAAGAAAAATACAGGCAGGAAAACATATTTGCCAACGTCATATCTGATAAGGGCTTAATCTCCAAAATTTATAGGGAACTCATACAACTTAACAAAAAGAAGATAAACAATCCAATCAAAAAATGGGCAAAGGATCTAAATAAACACCTTTCAAAAGAGGACATTCAGAAAGCCAAGAGACATATGAAAACATGCTCAAAGTCACTAATCATCCGAGAGATGCAAATCAAAACAACAATGAGGTACCATCTCATACCTGTCAGAATGGCCATCATCAACAAATCAACAAACGACAAGTGCTGGAGAGGATGTGGAGAAAAAGGAACACTTGTGCACTGCTGGTGGGAATGCAGACTGGTGCAGCCACTATGGAAGGCAGTATGGAGGTTCCTCAAAAAATTGGAAATGGAACTCCCATTTGACCCTGTGATCCCACTTCTAGGAATATATCCCAAGAAACCAGAAACACCAATCAGAAAGGATATATGCACCCAGATGTTCATAGCAGCACAATTCACCATAGCTAAGATCTGGAAACAGCCTAAGTGCCTATCAGTAGATGAATGGATTAGAAAACTGTGGTACATCTACACGATGGAATACTATGCTGCTGTTAAAAAGAAGGAACTCCTACCATTTGCAACATCATGGATGGAACTGGAGAGCATTATGCTAAGTGAAACAAGCCAGTCAATGAAGGAAAAATACCACATGATCTCACTCATTCATGGATAATAAAGACCATTACAAACTTTTGAACAATAATAGATACAGAGGCAGAGCTGCCTCAAACTGATTGTCAAACTGTAGTGGGAAGGCCAGAGAGAGTTGGGGGGCAGGAGGGAGGGGAGTAAGAGATCAACCGAAGGACTTGTATGCATGCATATAAGCATAACTAATGGACATAAGACACTGGGGGGTAAGGGAGGGTAGGGGTTTGTCAAGGGCGGGGGGGAAAAAGGGACACTTATGTAATACCCTTTGTAATACTTTAAGCGAAAAAAAAAAAAATACAGGCCAATATTACATATGAACATCGATGTAGAAACTCCAAAGAAATATTAGCAATTAAATCTAACAATATATGAAAAATAAAGTGCAATGTCACTAAATTGTGCTTACCCCAGATTATGCAAGTTATTTTAATATTAGCAAATTAACCAAGATATAAAAATGTTCATAAAAGCACTTATAAAAATAACAAAAACTTGGAAGCACACCAAATTTTCTTCAAAGTGAGAGTGAGGAAATAAAATCTGTTATATTCACACAATAGAATTTTATTCAGTAGTCAAAACAAATAATTATATATACCTTCAATAATATGAATACAATTTAGCAATATAATATTATGGGGGAAAGTAAATGCCACTGTGATACCTTTTTCATAAAAACAAATTAAAAAGAAAGACAATAAAATATTTTTGAAAGAAAAGTTTTCAAATTATTTTTGCTTGGGTAGGCAAGGAATGAGATGGAAGTAGGTCATGTGCTAAATGTCAATTATTGTGAGTGATATAGCTATTGTTTTGCATATAGCACTACACATCTTAATATATTATTAAAAATAGTTCACTACAATAATTGAGTATGTAATGTGAGTATGAACGAACTAGAAATAAGATAGTGTCCTGAATGAAGAATTATGATTATTCTAATTCTGTGTACCTAACATTCAAAAAAACTTTGAAGAAAAGAAAATCAATCAATTTAACTCACTACATTAATTGGAATGTATATGATCATATGATTATCTCCACAGATGCAGAAAATAATTTTATTAAATTCAACATCCATATATAATATAATTCTAAGCAAACTAAGAATCAAAAGAAAACTTATTAAGCTAATAAAGGCAAACTACAAACAAAACCACTGCAAATATTACACTTACTAAAGACATCATTGAAATCAGGAACTAGTCGTCTCACTTCTACTCAGGAATTGTACTGGTGGTTTTAGACATCACAGTAAGGTCAGAAAGATACAAAATGCATAAGAACTAAGAAAGGTAAAGCAAAACTGTCATTCACAGGATTTATGGTTAATAATAAAGCCCCCCAAATAAATTGCATATGAATCATTAAAAATTTCTAACAGAATTTAGCAAGCTCACTGAATACAAGATCAATATATAAAACCTAGTTTTATTCTTATCTGCTAACAAAAGTGAGAAAGTGAAATTATTAAAAAGACTATTTTACAATAGTGTCTTAAAATATGAAGTCCCTAGAAATATGTCAAAAAACACACTTATTGGGAAAATTATGTGATTCATTGAGAGCATTAAAGAAAACCTAAATAAAGGGAAATGCATCTGTGCTTAGACCTGGGAAATTCAAAATTGTTTAAGCATGAATTCTTCACAAAATGATTCATAGTTTCAGTGAAATTGCAGTCAAAATCCCAATTTTGTTGTGAAAGTTGACATGCTGATGGAACTAGAGATACTAAAGCATGTAGACTTTACAAACATAATTGTAAGTGAAAGAAGGAAAACACAAAGCACGGTTATGTAAATTGTAAAAGAGCAACACTAGTCCAAACTGTTGAGAAATTCATGTGTAATTGGTAAAACTATAAAGAAAAGCAAGGACTTGATCGCCATAAAGTCCAAATAGTGGTTAACTTGGGTATGGGGGGAGAAGATAGGAGGGTGGAGCACACAAGAGGCACTGGAGGGCCTCTGAGATGTTGGTGCTGCTCATTTCTTGACTTAGTGGAGGACACACAGGTGTTCACTTTATAATTACTCAGCACATAATACCTTTGTTTAAGTCTTTCTTTCCTATGTGTTTTATTTCACAATTAAAAAACAGTTTTAGTGCTGCAGGCAGAGGAGATAACAATGTGGAAAGATTCAAATGTAAGTGATAATGTTAAGCCTTCTAGGAATTAAAGACATTGACTTTTAATTAAAGACTTAGAGCTAAGTGTGCCAAGAGAGTTGCAGGTGGGAAGTGACAAGGACGAAGCTGAAGACCCAAGCAGAACTTTCATAACACCAACTTTGAAATCCTAGTAAAATTTTCTGGAAGTTCATAAGGGGGAGCCATCAAAAGACTTTAAACAAGGCAGACATTTAATTCTGCCACTTCACTGGAGAATGAGTTAAATAGGGACAACGATGTAGACAGAAAGATAGGTGGGTAACTGTTGTGATATTTCAGGAGAAAGAAGATGATAACTTGAACTGGGGAAAATGGGAGAGAGGATAGCAGACAGATTGCATAGTTACAAAAAGGAAGAGTTTTTAGAGAGATGAATTATTGGTTGTAGCGGTGATGTACAGAAAATTAAAACAAATAGATGATAGTGCCATTCTGAAACAGGATGTGGAGAGGAGAGGAGAGGAGAGGAGAGGAGAGGAGAGGAGAGGAGAGGAGAGGAGAGGAGAGAGGAGGGGGGGGAGGGGAGGGGAAAGGAAGGGAGGGGGAGGGGAGTGGGAGGGGAAGGGAAGGGAAGGGAGGGGAGAGGGGGGAGGGGAAGGAAGGAGAGGAAGAAGAGAGGAGGAGGAAAGAGAAGAATTAAGGGGAAAATAATGCGTTCTCTTTGGGAGTCTCTGGGACATTCAAGATGAGATATCCAGCAAACAATACAGTTTAATCATCCATTTGGTACATATTGATTGTCTGCAGTTCTAGGCACTAAGACTGTATGGGTGCAACACAGAGGCTCAGTAAAAACCAGGGTAGAGAAAGAGGATTGGGAGCTATTGTTTGCTTCTACAATTCATATTTTTGGAATGTAAAAATAATTTATGAATAAAAGTAAACATTTCTATAAAATCACAGCAAGTGACTCAGTAAATTGTATAGACAGCAAGCTGAAAGAATAGATGTTACAGTAGGGCACGGTGACATAATACATGTTTAAACCAAGCTAATGTGATCACTATTCAAAAGCCGGGAACAGGTGTCCGCTCCTCTTCTTACTAACGGTACCATATTGAGCCTGTCTTGGCCCACTCTCCCACTGTGCTTTCTCATTTCAAAGAATTGACGCACCCATTAAATGAAGTAACAGAAAAGTACCTTGCTCAGGTCATAGTGGAGGCTTGACACAGAATCTGAATCAGAAATCGGGATAATAGGAAATAGGGTACTTTTAGAATATGTACAGCAAAGTAGGCCATTAGCACATACATCAGGAATATGACTACAGAGTCAAGTCACTCACAAAATTGAATAATGGAAGATTTCTTTTTAATCCTCACCCAAGGATATTTTTATTGATTTTTTTTAGAGAAGAAGAAGAAGAAGAGGAGGAGGAGGAGGAGGAGGAGGAAGAGGAGGAGGAGGAGGAGGAGGGAGGAGAAGGAGGAGGAGGGAGGAGGAGGAAAAGAGAGAGAGAGAAACATCAATCAGTTGCCTCTTGTACACACCCTGACCAGGGATGGAACCCACAAACTAGATATCTGGCAACTAGATATCTGGCAATTGAATCCACAACCTTTTGTTGTATGGGACCACGTTCCAACTAACTGAGCCACCCAGCCAGGGCAGAAGATTTTTTTTAATGTAAAATTAGTTTGGCTTATGTTATTTTTATAAGTAAACATTTTCATTGACTTTTGTGTTGAATATGGCAGTATATTAAAAGTATTGGGATAGAGAGTAAAATTTCCCCCAAGAAATCTACACATGTAATCTACAAGTTTTCTTCCAATGTAGTTAAAGCTAACACTTCTAAGGGCTACAGCTTAATTATAGTTCCCAAAGAATATCTTAAACAGTAGACATTGAAGCATGCAAAAGACTATTTCAGAGGAAGAGTGGGTGGGAAGAGATTAACCAGAGAACTTATATGTATATATGCATAGCTCATGGAAAACAATAGTATGGGAAAGGCCTGGGGATGGGCAGGAGTGGGGGGAGAGGGAGCCCATGGGGGCAGGGGGGAGTAATACTTTCAATAGTAAAGATTTTTTTAAAAATATCTTAAACTGTGGAATCGGTGGAAACTTTCTGTAATGCTTTCAATAGTAAAGAATTTTTTAAAAGAATGTCTTAAACAGTGGAATTGGTGGAAACATGAGCACATCTATTGTCTCTATTAAAAAGCAAGGAGGCAAATGTGAGGGAAAGGCTCCCAGAGTTTAGAGTGACTCAAGAGATGATTTCTAGGAAGCAAAAAGTGAAGGGGGAAGGGAATCTAGGAATGAGCTGCTCCAGAATCCCTGTGCAATAGGCATGAACTGTGGTGTGCCCTTTCTTCTGGCTCGGGACATCATCTGCTCCATGAGCACATGGCTTTGTCTGATAACGATGTACTAGGAGCTGGGACCATGCCTCCACCATTGGGAGTGTTGTCAGTGGGGAACTCTCCGAGTCCCCACCTGTTGCTGGTGGAAGTGGGGTTCTTGCAATGTCATAGGAAAAGGCATTTCCTGAGACTCACATAGGAGGATGAGATGTTGTAGAAAACTTTTTTTCTGTGAAATGAAACCCCTGAGTTTCCAAGGTCCCATTTCCCTCCATCCAGCCAAGGAAAAAGTCCCATTTTGCTCTCAGCAGAGCTAGGATTAATGCCCAGAGTTTCCCTTCCACGTTTTCACAGTCCAACCCAGGATCAGGCCAGCTTAATTTGTGTTCCCAGCCATAGTCCATCAGTCCAATGCATGTGGGGTCCACAGGGCCAGGGACAAAGCCAGAGGAACAAAAGATCCACAATTGCTCCGAGAGAGAGCACTCCTTTGTCTGAGGGATTATGTATTCCCAAATTTTTAAAAGCTTTCAGTGGCCCCACCCCCTCTGGCCAATGATTTCTGTTCCAGATTAGATTGGGAGGCACCTCCCCTACCTCACCCCGACTTTACTGCACATGCACCCATCTTCCTTTTGTTGGACCCCTCCCCCAGTATTTTTCAGGGAATGGACTGATGGTTCCTTGGGGAATGTAAAGTCGCAGCTTCCTGGTGAAGCTGCCCAGATGGCCATGCTTATAATGTCTGGCCTCCCTTTTGCTCCTTTTCTATTATCAATAACTAGAGGCCTGGTGCATGAAAATTCATGCACTGGAGGGGGCCCCTCAGCCTGGCCTGCCCCCTGTCACAGTCCAGGATCCCTCAGGTGTAGGAGGCGACCCGGTGATTAGGGGAAGGCAATGCCCCCATCACACCTCTGCTGCTGCCATTACCGGCAGCGCAAGCCTTGGCCAGCCCTGGTTACCTGATCCTCGGGAGGCCCTGGGTGGCTGGGCAGTCGCCATCTGAGGCTTGCCTGTGCCTCGGGCCTGCCCTGGGCAGCTTGGGGGCTGATGGCAGGTCTGGCCACATTGTGTGCCTGCCGTCCCCCCTGGCTGGGCTAAAAGGACTGGGGGACTCCGCCAGGGCTGACGGGATTGGGTGCTGCCATCTTGTGGCTGTGTGATGGTCAATTTACATATTCCCTCTTTATTAGATAGGACTAACTAATTACAATGTAACAATGTGACTCTGCTCACTCATAAATACAGGTTTTCGGGTGTGTTTTTTTTTGTATTGATTTGCCTAAGGTAAAATGGTCTTAACTAGGCTAGGATACATTAGTTTCTCCAATACAATGCTTAATAGGTATCTCAAGCTAACATTTAATATTTCATTGCTCACACCAGAAACTTTGGAAGTTGCAACTCTTTTCCCCCTTTCTTTCTCTACTACTAGCTTATTTGACAACTTGGGTATTTAATAGATACCTGTCCAAAGAGAAATCATAATTCTCATCTCCAAATCTGCTCCTCTACTAATTTTCCATCTCTAAATGGCATCATCATTTTCCCAGGTGCTCAAAGCCACAAGTTACATGTCATCTTTGAATCATCTCCATCTGTTACTCCTCACATCAATTTTCCCTCCAAGCATATTCTGAATCTATGTACACCTGTCCATCAGCACTACTACCATTTTGGTCCATGACAACATCGTGTCTTTCCCAGATCACTGTTTTTCATACTGCCTTCCTATAATCCAGTGGTTCTCAACCTTACTAATGCAGAGACCTTTTAATACAGTTCCTCATGTTGTGGAGACCCCCAACCATAAAATTATTTTAGTTGCTACTTCATAACTGTAATTTTGCTGCTATTATGAATCATAATGTAAATATCTGATATGCAGGATGTACTTTCATTGTTCACAACCCACAGTTTGAGAACTGCTGCAGGAATCCATCTCCACAGAGTAATTAGAGTCCTTTAAAAAAACAAAAAAACAACTGGCTAAATTTTCACAATGGCTTCCTGCTATATTCCTTATGGTGACCCTCTACTTACTGTCTCTTGGACCCACTTAGTCTCAAATGAGCCCCTCCCCCCCCCCCCCCCCCCGCAATGTTTTCACTTCCTGTAAGCCACACTGTCTTTCTTTCTATTCTTGGAAATTGCCAAGCTTGTTCCCACATCAGGGCTTTTGCATTAACAATGGTATATCCTCTACATGGGATATTCTCATAGACCTTCTTGTGGTTGGTTCCTCCTTGTCATTTGGTTCTCTAATTCAATATCCATAGGAATTTCCCTGGCCAACCAATTTAAAGAGGCAATTCTGGGTCACTGCTCTACTTTATCTTCTTCTTTTTTTAAAAAAAAATATTTTATTGATTTTTTTTACAGAGAGGAAGGGAGAGGGATAGAGAGTTAGAAACATCGATGAGAGAGAAACATCGATCAGCTGCCTCCTGCACACCCCCTACTGCGGATGTGCCCACAACCAAGGTACATGCCCTTGACCAGAATCGAACCTGGGGCCCTTCAGTCCTCAGGCTGACGCTCTATCCACTGAGCCAAACCGGTTAGGGCTACTTTATATTCTTTATGGCACAAATCATTGTGGGCTTTTACTGTTAGCCCTCCAGATCCATGGGTTTAGCATCCACAGCTTTGACCAACTGCATAAAAATATATTTTTTAAATGTTGCATTGTTGCCAACATGTTCTATGTAGTTAGGCCTACGATGGTTGTGTCTGTACTGAATATGTATGACATTTTCCATGTCATTATTCCCTAAACAATGCAGAATAACAACTGCTTGCATAGCATTTACATTGTATTAGGCATTGTAAGTAATTTAGAGATGATTTAAAGTATATAGGAGGATATGTGTAGGTTATAGGCAAATACTACATCATTTTATATAAGGGACTTGAGCATCTATGGATTGTGATACCCACAGGGGTCCTAGAACCATTCTCCAGGGATACTAAGGGAACACAGTAATTAATTACTTAGGTTGTTTGCTTGTTTTTGTCTGTATAATCCCACTAGAATACAAACTGCAGGTTCTGACAGCAGGTACCTTCGCTACTTTTGCTCAGATATGTTCATTGTCTAAAACAGTGACCAACACACCACAGGTAATAACTACTTGTCAAATGAACAAATAACCTCTTCATATCCAAATCCTCAGCAAATCCTGTCAGTTTTCTTTCGAAAACATATATGGAATCCATCAACATATTTTCATTTCAGTTATTTTACCAATAGTCCAAGCCCTAAGCCACCAATATCTCTCTCAAGGGTGCCTGCAATGTCCTCTTAATTGGTCTCCTAGGTTCCCTCATCATCCAGAGCGATCTTTGAAAATGTAAATGAAATCATATCATGCATCTGTTTAAAACCATCCATGGCTTTCCAACTCCATTTGAACAAAATCTCAACACCTAAGACGATCTAGCCTCTGACTGTCTGTCCATCTTCCCATATCCCTCCCTCCCCAGCCTAACTTTCCAGTTTTGTGTCTCTTCCTAACCTTACTTGCCAATTAAACTTTCTGGATCTTGGGTTCTTCGCCTGTAAAAATAGTACCTCTGTTAGGCATAAACAAACATTTACTGGCCTCCTGCTGTGTGCCATGAACTCAGCTGGATCCTGGGAAAGGATATATGAACAGGCTTGAAGAGTCCTGCCTTTGAAAAGATCAACACATACGTAAACAAACCAATAATGGTGCAATGAAAGCTACAACAGAGGGAAAGTGGAATGTTGTGAGATCAATTAGTGTTGAATCTACTGGCAGATCCAGGAAGGCTTCACAGAAGAGCAGAAAATGCTTACAAAGGTCTTGTGTAGACTATAAAGCACGTTGGAAATACAAAGTGTGTAAAATAGTATTATTGTTCAAATGTAGAAGTAAGTATGAGGCTTGCTTTCAGTTGTCTGTTCCACCTGAACACGTGGTTGGATGAAAGGAGCTGTTTGAGTAAACTGAATTTTCTAGCTAACTTGAAAACCCATTTTGTTTTAACTTGCAAATATGTCTAAAACCTAATAATCCATTTCTTGCTTTTGTAAGTATAATAGACTAAACATGATTGAATCTTTTCTTTCATGACTGCAAATAATAAAGTGCCCCAGGGTCATGTTTCTGCAAATCAACTACTGCTGTGACTCTGAAATGCAAATATTGAACTTGTAGGAGATTGGGCATAGCATGTAATGAGCCAAAGGCATCCAGGCCCTGGAAAGTGCAGCTGTAAAAATCCACGGTAGTAGGTTGCTTTTGTTTTATTTAACTCTGTGTTATTACTTTAAAGCACTAATTGTTTGAGCTGATCTGATTTTTAGTGATATTTAGTGTATTTCTGTTACACACGTGCACTACTTTGCTAGGGCTGTCATTACAAAAGACCACAGAGTGGGTGGCTTAAGCAACAGAAACTTATTTTCTCTCAATTCTGGAGGTTAGAAGTTAGAGTTCAAGGTGTTGGCAGAATTGATTTCTTCTGAGGCCTCTCTCCTTTGTTCATCTTCTCCCTGTGCCTTCATATGGTTTTGTTTCTGTGTGTGTCTGTCTCAATTCCCTATTCTAATAAGGGTATCAATCATATGAGATTATGACTCACCCTAATGACCTCATTTTAACTTAATTAGATCCTATCTCCAGAGTCACATTTTGAGGTCCTGGGAGTTAGGATTTCAACACATGAATTTTGGGGGGGACATATCAAGCCCCTAGCAAGATATACTAGTATATTCTATCTGTATTATATGTTATACATACTAGTATATTATATACTGTATGATATAATATATGTTGATCTATATATAAATAGAAATATAGATGTAGATAGAAAGATAGAGACATATTGAGTTCTTTCTCTCTCTTAAGATATAAAGTGAGGTACTCTGCTTACTTCAGGATAGAAGAAATTCTATGATACTGAACCCAGGTTGCATATTATACAATTTAGAAATCATTCATTCTACCCATACTATTTTAAGGGCATTTCCAATGACCTTCACTTCTGCCCCACTCATTCAATTCTTATCCAGAAAGAGAGATCATTTCTCAATCTGGTGCCTATGTACATGGAGAAGATGACCACAGTACCTGAACAGATTGTGAAATAGGTGAGATAAGGAAAATTTTTGAGTAAACATTGGTAGTAATTCTTCCGGACTCTAGGTAATTGTAGCATTTTTCCCAAAGGATAAAAATGTTTCTCACATGGGGGCTATATTTCTTTTTCTATTTCTTTCATTAAACATACAGAGCAGCATGTAAATGTCTATAAGCAGCATGATGAGATCAAATGAGCATAAGTATGGATCTTTAAAACTATTTTTATGACATTAGGTAGATAAACCTGAGTTTCTTCCTACATGCTAGGGATGATAATATCTAGCTCATAGGGTTTTCTAAAAGCTCTGTGATAATATTTATTTTAATGTTTTAATTATAGTTAACATACAATATTATATAATTTTCAGGTGTACAACAGATTGATTAGACATTTCTATAGCTTATGAAGTGATCACTCCAACAAGTCTAGTACCCATCTGACACCTTAACATATGTGTGATAATATATTTAAAACACCAACCTCTGTAGAGAGTCTCAGACACGTTAGTACTCTTCCTCCTTCCCCTAGTCCAGTCTAGTAACTAACCCACTGTGGGCACAACTTTGTTAAAGAATATTCCTATTGTGCAGAAAATCAGGGAGCTTAGTGGGCATCTTCTACAGCTAAAATGGATTTACACCAAGCAATGGCGCTCAGTGTCCAATCCATCAGAGACCTGCAGGTGATGCTATGATATTTTGCATAGAAAAGTTATACTGTGGTAAAATCACTAATGAAGATACTTATATATTAAAATTGCTTTAATTGAGAAAACAATAAAGTATCTACATATATAATATAGGTATGAAATTTGAATATATATATATATATATATATATATATATATATGTCTTATGTTAAAAGGAAACAAGTCAGCTCATTTATTCACAGGGTGGAGGAGAAAGCATACTAAATTGCCTTTGATAGTTTCAACCTTGGCAACATTCTGTTCTTTTAATTCCAGGAACTCTTTCATTGTGCTATTCTTGCCGTGCAACTGGGGTAATTCAAATGTATGCCAAGTAAATGTTAATGTAGTTTCATGGCAGCTTTTTGGCCTACCATTTCCTCTCTGATACTCACATTTCATTTTAAGTACGAAGATGCTTCCTAGTATAAGAGAATCTCAGCCAGTTGGATTTTAGAAGTGTAAGGAGAAACCTAAACGTGATGTGTTCTTTCCCAACTGGACAAAACATACAAAGTATGTTTTTCGACATATAGTATTTTCCCTTTCCTACCACAAATTTACCACTCCACACAAAGACACGTGGAACTGCTGTACTAAGAAAAAGCAGCCTGCAGAGATTCTACCTTCCCAAACATGCAAATGCGAATAAATTCCCATCCCTTACAGGCAGCGGAGAGAGTGGAACTGGTGTTCAGGGTGGCTGCCTTGCCTCAGGCTTCCAAAAACTGCCTTGGGGAGAGGGGATCAGAGGAGGACTGAGAAAGGCTGAAAGGAGGGGCCTGGGAGAACAAAGCTATGGTAATTTTTTGAAATTCTTCATTGGCCCTAATATGACAGCTGCCAAGCATTGATAGATCGTAGTGAACTGCATTGCCTCTGGCATGGTCTGGTTACTAAAAGAGTATTCAGAAGCAAGGCCAGATTCACAAAGGGAGTGTGGGATCGCACTGTCATGGTCGGATTTTAGAGACAAGAGTGAAGGAAGCTCCCAAGTCCAAAAGGATTTTGGACTTCACATGCTTTGTAATACTTGAAAATTTACCAAAGGTAATTTTCTTGTAATTTAAGACTTTGTTAAAAAATGTATTTGAACAAGCTCTACTCATTCCCAGCTCCCCTTTGTTCTGAACTTGTCACAGATAAAGGGGCTGAGAGGGTTATTAATGTAAATGTAGATGTGAGGTGACAGAACAAAAGAGTCAAATTTAAAGTGTTTGTACTAAGGCAAGTTGATAATGATTAAAATCTATAAAGACATATACAATATATAGATAAAAGATGGTCTTGGAAGGAGCATTAATGAAAGTGTCATGAACCAAGGATTGCCATCAATTCAATATGTTTGTGTGTGCATATGTTCAAGTGTATGTATGTATGGGTTTATGAGCATATGTGTATGTATAGAGTGCGTGTGTGTGCACTTAAGTGTGCACATGAGTAGGTGGTGAGAGAGAGAGAGAGAGAGAGAGAGAGAGAATCAGGGCAAAGAAACATGGACTAGGCATGAAATTTAAGGTCTTCTCCTTGAGTAAGAATCAGACAACAAGGATCTTATTCCCCTACACCAGCGGTTCTCAACCTGTGGGTCGCGACCCCTTTGGAGGTCGAACGACCCTTTCACAGGGGTCGCCTAAGACCATTGGAAAACACATTATAATTACATACTGTTTTTGTGCTTAATCACTATGCTTTAATTATGTTCAATTTGTAATGAAATTGGGGGTCACCACAACATGAGGAACTGTATTAAAGGGTCGCAGCATTAGGAAGGTTGAGAACCACTGCCTTACACCATCAGGGCCCACTTTAAGGGGGATGTGGTGACATGTAGAAATGACCAGATAAATATGAAGGCACTCAAACACAGCAGGGCATCTCTGACCCAAAAAAGGTGGCAGGTCTTTCCTATAAAAGAATTATGTCACAGCTTTATGGCATTTGTAGAGGGATGTAGCTGGGTACAAAAGATGAACCAACTCAAGATACCTCCTGGAGTGGACATAAGAAGCATGGGATTAAGAAAAGGGGACTTTGGAGACTTGGGCTGAAGGTAGTGGGAAGGAAAATGGAATTCATGACCAGAATAGGGCTTGAAAAGTCAGACAGGATAAATTGTAGCTGAGCCGTTACTGTTCACAGATAAGGCTAAACCAACAATTCCACAGCAAAGATCCAGAGGCTTTCCTTTCCTGCATCTTCTTCAAGTAAGGCAAGAAAGTCAAGAAAATGAGTGGGAGAGGGAGATCTGCAAAACAAAGCTACCTCAAATAGACAGACTTAACCAAACAAGACTAAGTCCTCCAAAAGTGACCAGTTAGACCAAAGCCTCAGTAGTATCATTAACTAGTAATTTAATATTTTGTGATGATCCCCTATATTTCCAAATCTTAGCAACTAAAAGTAGGCTTATAAAGAAGACATGATCAATTAAGGATCACGATATATTCTGAGTTCTTGGCACTTCTGTAACATATTTGAGATTTCACTACATTGAGATGGGACTTATATCAGTAAATAAAACTGATATCAGAAGTCCACAGTTAGAATCTTATGCTAAGGCTAGAACACTGGCCATATGAATGGTATAGTTGTTATAGCCTTCAGATATAACTAAAAGTAGGCAACAATAAAATATCCTTCTATAAACAACTGAAGCTCACTTAATTTGGGAGAAGGTCTCTCAAATTGTTAAATAAAAAGTGGGGATCAGATGGCTTTCTGGTCTCTCTGACCTAATGAGGATATAATATTTCAAAATTGAGCCCAAATCCATATAAAATGCTTACAATAGGACTGCATTTTAGACACATATGGGGTCTTAATCCGTGCTATCAACATGACTTATCACTGATGATGTTAAAGTTAAACACATGGCCAGGGTAACACTTTCTGGATTTCTCCACTGTAGAGTAGTTACTTATTTCCCTTTTCCATACTCTGCTCTTTGAGAGCCAGGCACAAAATTCAGCCCATACTCAAGGGGAGTTAAGATTCACTATCTTGAAAGGAGGAGTATCTACATAAATTATTTAGAATTCTTTTATATGGGGAATTTCTCTAGTAGAACCCATTTATTTATTTGATAATTTATTTATAATAGTATGGGTTCATGGATACTTATTTGGTACTTTGGATTATAATCTAATATTGTGTCATTTATTTTGTT
The DNA here is from genome assembly GCF_028538775.1 of Myotis yumanensis. Classification (NCBI taxonomy): domain Eukaryota; kingdom Metazoa; phylum Chordata; class Mammalia; order Chiroptera; family Vespertilionidae; genus Myotis; species Myotis yumanensis. Next base: position 169,566,568 of record NW_027223754.1, read on the forward strand.
GGTCCAATTGTTCCAACTTTGGCTATGGGAGCTATTTCAAGTTTACTCTGTGTCCCTTTGACATGTCTTCAACATTTCATTTTTGAACACTTACTTTTTGGCATGACAAGATGTTCCAGGATCATCTTATATTTATTCATTCTCTGCCCCAGACCTGGAATCAGTCATTTCTCCCAGGTGCCCTGGTTTCTTTTATTGGGGAATGGCTTTTGAAACCAAGATCTAGGCCCTGGGTGTGTTCATTCTACTGGAGTGGCATTATAAGACCTCTCTGCAACCCAGAACTAGAAAATATATGTATGTGCTCTAATATATATATATATATATATGTATATATATATATATATATATATGTATATATATATATATATTTCAAAAATTATCTCTGTAACTTTCTTTCTCTATATCAAGCTAAGCATGACTTTATAATGATGTCCCTGACACTAATTTAGTACCACATTGTTCATTGTAGCCTACTTCAACACCCCCTTTTTCCTGTAACTTCCCTGTTGCCCAGTGAGAAATCTGGCTTCCACCACCAATTATTCATTTATTCATTAACTAATCCCATATTTATGTAAAGCAAGTTCAGAATTGTCAACTGATGTCCCATGAGAAATAACTTTACCAACTTCAAGATAATTATTTATGTCTAATTCCCTTAGTCTTTAGTCTTTCAGTTCCCAGTCAAAACACGATTTCCCAAAGTTAATTGTAGGTATCTTTTTTACCTCCACCTTTCATGTCATTAAGTATCTTCCCAAATCATAGCCTTTAATGGCTGGATCGTGTTCAAAAGAATAAGCATGCTAAGATTAACATTTCCTTAAGATGTTCCTTTGAGTTGCTGTAATCATTATTCTGAGCACTTCATGCCTGTCCAAACATATAAATAACCTTAGACAAGAAAATATCTACTCAGAATTATAGAATTTTAGAAGGCAAAAAATTTTGGATATCAGCTAATCTATTCTTGCAATTAATATCTGAATATTCTCTCTGGCAGATGTTTGCTGGAGGAACATTGAACTCACTATTTTCCAAGGAGTAGAATCCTTAACTGACTATGTTTAATATCTTCTCACTTCTAGTGTCCCCTGGTAAAATGCCAAGATTTTGCTGTGATTATAATTTGTAGCATTTAGGACATCAATTGCAATATTTACTTTCAATCTTGCAAATATATTTTAAAGAAATCAAGTCCTTGAAACTCCTGAAGATAAAACAAACAAGAAAAATAGAAATTGGCTTTTCATATGAGAACTTAAATGAAGCTTCTGTTCATACATCATGCTTTATTGGCATATTAAACTACTTATTGCACATCTCTTTCTTGCCTAATTCCTGTAATTGAGAGAAAATGATATACAATTACATCAATTTAAACCACACAGAATGTTCTGATTATTACTATTGGCTTACAAGAGCTATTAACTCAACATATCCAGTCATCAGCAAATTCTTTTAGTTTGAATTACATTGATTAGAAAAAAGAGGAATAAGGGAGGTAATGTAATACAGTAAAATGAATATTAAACCAGGAACCAATAACCCTAATTTTCATTGCCATTGAGATATTAACTAATTCTTTGCCCTTGGGTAGGTCACTAAACTGACTTTTGTTTCATTATCTTTGTAAGTAATATAAAGGTATTAGAACATAAGTAGATAAACTCAAAGGATTCTTGGAGTTATGTCTTTCTTTAGTCAATTCAAATCCATCTGCCAGGAGAAAGAAAGAGATAGAGCTAATATACATATGAAAAATATGACTAATCATTGTTAACTGTATTAATGTCTTAAAATACTGGAATAAGTGAATCTTCTCAGTGCAGTATGGTACAGGTTCTGAAGTCAGCCTGCCTGTACTCAAATCCCAGCTTTGCTCCTCGCCAGCTATGCAACCTCTCTAAGTTGTGGGGTTTGTCTTTAAGATACAAATAATAATGATAAGTATCTGGTCAGTGAAAGTATAAATTAAGTAAAGCAAAAACTATGAAGAGCCCAGTCCTGGGCAAACCAGAAGCACTCAATAAACGCTAGTCATTTTTTAACAGAATTATTAGGATATTTCAATAGAGGCAATGTCTTGAAAAGTAATATGGTTAAGAATTACATAGAAAATGACTCACTGTTAGTGCTAACTTCTTATATGTAAGTTTGGGCTCCTGCATGGTTCATATGTAATACTCTGGGTAGAGTAAAAGCTACATAGAGGGGAGAATTATTCCTGGATTAATCACCACAGTCTGTCAATAACTCAAACCTATAACTGGAAATGTGACTGTAGCATTGTACCAGACTTATTTATAAAGGACTCCATTACAGCCAGAAATATAGTGGCTCAAACCACAAAGAGTCAGCCAGATCAGCAAGTGAAAAAAGGCAGAAAGTCTCTGCAATTGTTCAGATACCTGAGATGAGAAGACAGATCTGTACATTCTGAAAAAATTTCTTCTTGTGCTTTTTAATGTTCAGTACCGGTCTACTGAAAAAATGTTAACTCTATTAACTATGAAAAAGATAAACAAAGAATGTGTTTCATATCATGCTTGGCCCATGTTGCTGTAATGGCAGCAATAATGCAAATGAGACAACCCCAAGAGGAGGGGGACACCCCAAAGAGGGAGAAACCCAAAGGAACCCCATGGGGTTCCTTATACTGACAAACTCTCTCCACCAGAATGTCCTCATCCAGAGAAACTTTCTACTAAACAAGGTTAGAAGCTTCTAGGTTTGCTTACCAAGTAGTGTTGTATTCATTTATTCTGGCATCAGCAATGGAACAGATACTAATTACATAGCTAGTAGGCCCTGGTAATATTGAGTAAAACAAAGCATGGTGTCTTCTCTCAACTCACAGTGGAGGAACATGGTAGGAAAGCCACATACATACACTTCCACAGTATAGTTGGGAATAAAACACCAAACTGTAAATCTCTTTTTCACATTGGACCTGAGAGAACTACAAATTTCCCTGACACAATCCCAGGTGATTCAGCACTGGGCCAACACCACTGCTTGCCTAGTTCAGAGCCTCATTGTGATCAGTAGGTTTTTGGTAGTTCCTGAAAAATCTGACATATTTTAAGTTAAGACCCTGTGTGTACATTGATCTAAAACAGCCCTAGACAAGATTATTAATAGCCTACCCCTAATTTGGACCTGAGAATACTGACTGCTCCAGTCTTCTTGGTGAGAGTACTCTTGTTACTTGCTTAACCTCCATCATCTGAAGATTGTACTTCTCTGTGCCTCTTCTTGACCTCTAGTTTCTTCAAGGGCCTAATTAGGTCCAACTTCCTCCATGATCACTTTCATGACTACCCCAATCACAGGCAGTGTGAGATAATTAAAATTTGATTACAAACCATCTCATGTTATCTATCATTCATTGCAGTTATATGAGTTTTGACTTGCCCAAATCATTTGCATGGCTCTTGAGGGCTGGGTTCATGATTCATGTTTTCTCTGGCTTCTACAATTCCAGGAGTTTATGGAATGCTTTCTTAAAATATTGCTGATTCTGAACTACGTAAAATAATAGAATGGGTTTAAATGGCAGAGAGCAACAATTATTTTTCAAATTTTTTCAAAATTAAGAATAGCAGTCTAAGCCCAGAAAGAAACTGCCCTTCCCTGCACTCAGAAAACTAAGGGAAGTGGCTTAGTTTTGTTCAGTGACTCATGAAATAAGCAAGGATTCACTTCCACTTAGATAACGGTAAAAGAGTTGCCCTGTAGAGAACATCAGTGTATGTGTTACCAGCAAATTTGGTTTGAAAATCAATCAGTTGTGAGTTTCCAACAGTGACTAATGTACCACAAAATTGAGTTTGTGTATTGCCCATCTCAGAACCAGATGTGAGCCATAGTGAATCATGGGTACTAAACAACCAGCTGTACTTTGGTGACACTGAGACTGTGTTTGTTCCCCCATTCAGAATGAAAAAAGCAGATGCACAGTTATGATGGGAGAGATTTAATGAAGAATTACAGCTATTCTGATATAATTGACACCTGAACAGAAGATCTTAATTCTAATAGGCAGGTTTTGATCAAAACACAAAAACACACACACTTTTTTTTTAAGGAGGACTTTTATGGCAGCAAAAACGTTATCATAGCAGCATTTTACTCAGAGACATTTGCATTGTGGTCACTTGGTAAATATTCACAGCATGAAGATAAATACCTCAAGGTTACTGAAAGAGCTAGAGAAATAACAAGAATGAAGTATCTGGGCTTTTCAACAGGTTGAGTCATAGAAATATTTGTTGTTTTGTTAATATCAAAGACTTGCATTTTTAGTTTACTAAAGATGGTGGGAGTCGGGGCATGAATCATGAGAAAGGATGAAAAGATATGCCACCATTTCCCACACTGCCAAAATGGATCAAGTCATGAAATTTGGTTAAATGTTGCTTTCTCTCTGCTAGGACTTATTGTTTCTATTTTAAATTTGTGCATTTATACAGTTATATGTGAACTCAGAGACCTCTGAAAACATGACTTTTACTTTAAAAACTTAGTAAGTATAACTTGGGATTCATGGCTCAGGGGAGTATTCCATTTAACCAAAAAAATTTCAAATTAAAGAAGAATAAACTGTTCCACGAATAACTGTTACACAGAAAATCTATGCAGTATTTCCAAGCCCTAATTAAAGGGCATTTTCTTTTAAAGATTCATAAATCCAAGGATTGTTTTGGAGCTCAATGTTGCTATTCCAGGTTTTAGCAATTAAAGAAAGGTCTATATTAGGGTGATACTATTTAAGTAATTTAAGACCAACTGATTTAATTATTTTTCTTTAAATTTCACTTATGTATATGAAATGAGGAAAAGAACTTAATATAAAAGCTTTCAGGGTCAGTATGGGGATGATGCTGCGTCACTGTAGTTATATACTCCACAGTGTTTTAATGAACTTTCTAGATGTTGGTAGAACACAGAATTTGTGGGTAAAGGAATTATTACCAAGGTAATTTCTAAAGGACTGAAAATAATCATTTATAAATATTTTTCATAAAAAAAGTAATTCATAAGCATTATATTCTTATGAAGTATCAGTTAATCACAAAGTAAAACTACTTTTAACTAACATTTTATCATTTTCAACAAATTACTCTATCTGAAGACACTTACAGAAATATCATAGAGTATGGTAGATTTGAAAGTCCTCACCAAAGTAATTAATTCAACAGGAATGTATTCAATACCTCCTATGTGGCAGGCACTGTACTAAGTCCTCGCATGGTGAGATGCTATTCCTGCTCTCAAGTAATGTGATACAGGCAGAAATATGTAGAGAACTTCATCACCATTTTGACTGTAATACACTTCTTTAAACATTTAAAGGTATTTTAACTTAAACCCTTATCAACTCTTTATTCTCCATCTTTCTGCTAAGAAATGAGAAATTGCATACATAGTAAATTTTCACTACAGAATTTAACATAAGAGGCTTTAATTCAATACCTGTGCAGCAAATAATTTTAATGATTGCCTTTAAAAATAAAAAGACATATTCTGCAGAAGACAAATTAGTAAGTAGTCAAACCAGTAAGTTTATTTAAATTCTTCCTAGGGAATATTCATTTTTAACTATAGATGTCCCTCCAATCTTCTCTTTCATCTTCTGACTATGCTCACTGTTCCAACTACTGGGGCTCTTATTCATGCCTTGACTGAGTACAAGTCTGGCTTCTATCAGTGACATTCCAGAAAACCATTCTTGCCAAAGTCACCACTCATGGTCCTCTTAGAATTAAAACCCATGAACACTTTGCATTTTCACCTTATTTGGTATATTTACAGCTTTAGACTGTTGATATTATATGTCTCCTGATATATGCTCATCTCCTGGCATCTATGACATACACTTTTCATATTTTTAATTCTTTTTGTTCCTCTTTCTCTGTCTTCTTTGTAGATGCCTCTTCTGCCTGTTCCCAATTAAAATAACTTTACATGTTTGACCTCAGTAGACCTTTTAACCTCACTCTACACCCACTCACAGTCCTTCACATACCATATGCATGTAAGTAATAACATCTGTATGAGGGTAAAAATATAAATCAAAATAAAATTTTAATTTCTATGTCAGACTTCTACTCCCTCACTCCTCAGTTCCATATCCATATTAAAAAAACCTTCTTATTAGGTATTTCTATAAGCACATCACCTCAACACATTCAAGTCACTATGCCCCCTGAGACTTCCTCCTCTATCAGCATTTCCTATCCCAGTGAACAGTATAATCTTCTGTTCTATTTCTCAAGCCTAAGCACTCATGATAGCCTTGACTTTTCCTTCTCCTCACTCCACATAACCTAACCACTAGCCATGTTTCCCCCCATCTGGCTTCTGCTTATCCTGAAAATACACTTTGGCTCTAGCTCCTTTACAAAATTTTCCCTGAGCTCACTTAGAACTACATCACTTAGAACTACTTAGAACTTAGTACCTATTGGTCAAACAGGAAGTAGAAAGAGTGAGTGTAGTCAGAAGGTGAGAGAGAAGGTCAAAGGGACATCTATATTTGGAAATGAATATTCCATACCCACTATTGGTGTTACCTCTTCCCCTTTTCCTCCCTCCATATTTCTCATTAGACAGAATATATATATGCTGTCAGATTCCTTACTTTCTCTTTCCTAGTTAAGTTTTCAGAACCATGAGAGCACCTGGTGCAGCATTACAACAAGCATATCAGTTAAAATAGTAGAGCATTATGCTAAGTGAAATAAGCCAGAAAGTGAAAGAAAAACACCACATGATCTCACTCATTTATGGATAATAAAGAACATTATAACCTGACGAACAAAAAGATAGATACAGAGGCAGAGAAGCATCGAACAGACTGTCAAATTACAGTGGGAAGGCTGGGGAGTGTTGGGGGGGGGGGGCGTGAGGTAAGAGATCAACTGAAGGACTTGTATGCATGCATATAAGCATTACCAATGGACATAAGACACTGTGGGGGTGGGGTGAGGGCATGTGCAAGGGAGGGGGGGTAGGGGAGGCCAGAGGAAGGTGAATGGGGGGGGGAGGAGACATATGTACTATTATCTGTAATACTTTAAACAATAAAATAAAATTTAAAAAATAGCAATAATTACTACACAATAGTAAGTAGTGAAGGCAGGATTGAAAGCTATACAGATAGCTCAAGGGTCTGTGTTCCTAAACCAGTATTTCACATTGTTCTCACAACTTAAGTATTTACTTAAATAAGTTAATATAATCAAGGTTTGTTCTTAATTGAGCAAAATTAAGTCTAGAAGGGCATCAGATAATGTTAATATATGCCTGAGAGTTAAATCTCTCAGGAATAAATATAGATTTTACTTTTTAAATAAAAATCTCCAAATAACATGACAACACAGTAAACCAGTTGAAGCATATTCTTGGATCTTTTGCTTAGAAGTAGCCAGACTTACATTGAACCCTGTGAACTCAGTGTAGTGTTTAAAGTTAATGTGAATGATTCAGTGGATATAGCTAACTGACTTGGACTAAACACGTTCTGATTTTTCTTAGCCATAGAGGCAGCTTTTAATTAAGGATAGACAACTGCTTAAAGAGATGTGTTGAGATGGAAGGAAGGCTATAGGCAGGAAGACAAAATTCACCCAGAGGAAATATATGAGCTAATTTCTTATTTGGGCAGTGAGGCAAAAACCTCTCGTGAATTATTGTCTAGTGTAAAAATTCTGCTCATAATGATGATGGATTTATATAGAGCATATTAAATGATAATTAATATAAAGTAGACTATTATAAAGCAGAAAATATGCAACACTTTTGTAGTTAAAACTGTAGAGTCACAGAATCTTCATGTTCCATTAAAAATTAGGAGTGATGTGGTTTTTTTCTCATTTACTGTGAAAATCTACGTATAGCATCCCTGAAAGATTACCTAGCCTTTGCAGGAATACTTTTACTGATGGAGAGTCAGCTCTTCATGTGGGAGATTCACTCAGCAGTGAGACTCCCATCATTAGGGCATCCTTCATATATGAATGTGAATCTGCTCCCATGTGACATACGCTCATTGGTCCTTGTGTCCATGTCTTAGTTCATTGTGATGCTATCATAAAATACCACAGCCTGTGTTGCTTATAAACAACAGAAATTTGTTCCAATTCTGGAAGCTGAGAAGTCCAAGATCAAGACATGAGCATAGTTTTATTTTGTGAGGACGCTCTTCCTGATTCAGAGCCGGTGCCTCTCACGGTGTCCTCACAAGGAGGAAAGGGCTAGGGATCTCTTTGAAGGGCACTGATCCCAGCCATGAGGGCTCCACCCTCATGTGCTAGCACCTCCTAAAGGCCCCAACTCCTAATACCATTTCAACATAGAAATTTTGGAGGGAAGCACATTCAAACTATAGCAATCACATTCTGCCTTTAGGGTGAGGCAGACAAAATGGCTCTTTGTCAGTGTTTTAATTTTATTATGGATAGCATTACAGACCTAGAAAGGATTGTGAATAACAAAATACACTTCTTTGGCATAAAAGAAAATATAAACCTCAAGTAGTCATACAGGTCATAGAACATGATGTTGATAAAGCTATTACTGAAACACTTTTGACTGATATTTCCTCTAATTCTTAGGTCTTTTTAAATTACATTCTTGCATTTTATCATTATTTTATTATTGTCATGTTACTCTCCCACACCATGTATATTAAGATAATAGTCACTTATGATTAGTTCTTCACTGATCAAAGTGAAACAAATAAGTTCATTTTATTAGATTTTAATAATAACCATGGTGCCTGGCCAGATTGAGCATTGACCCATGAACCAGGAAGTCAAGTTTTGATTCTCAGTTGGGGCACATGCCTGGGTTTCGGGCTCAATCCCAGTAGGGGGCATGTAGGAGGCAGCCAATCAAAGATGCTTCTCTCTCCTTGATGTTTCTATCTCTCTATCCCCTTCTTTACCTCTCTCTGAAGTCAATAAAACATATTTTAAATAATAATAATAATAATAACCATGGCATTCAAAGCAGGAAAAAAACACCAGCAGCTACATTTGTTTCCCAGGTAAGAATTAAGAGATGCTCACCCAAGTTATCATAGTGCTAGAAAAAATACTATTTTAAAAAGTGCACTAATCATAAAATAAAAGATAAAAAATAAAAGATAATCTTCTCTATGCATCAAAATGGAATAGACATGGACAACTGTATACAGTTGCACACAACAACACACTGTTAGCACTTTGTTTTCCAACCTCTCCTAGAGCATCTCATCACATTTTTTTCCCAAATACTTCACCACCAAGACACCTGGATACCATCTTGCCAGCCTCCATTTTCCTTGCCATTTGCTGCCTAGCCCTTTAAAAAAACAAAACAAAACAACTTTCTTCCTGTTTTCTGTTGTGGCCGTCCCCTGCTTCCAGAGATCAATTTCTGTATACATCAAAATGGGCTAGTTTATACTGCGATATCAAACAATCCCCAAGTCTCAGTGGCTTAGCATTTGTAAAGGACCATTTCTTGCTCAACTACATGTCTACTCTGTTGTTAAAGATGCTTGGTTTTTCCTAGCCATTCAGGGAAAATGCATGATGAGGGCTCCGGCTAGAGACACAAGCTTCCAAAATTGCTACTGGGGAAAAAAAGAGTTCCCTCCAATGTTTCTCAATGACTATTAAAGGCTTCTACTTAGACGTGACACATGCCACTTTCACTCACATTTAAACTGGTCAAAGCAAGTCACACAACCAGAGGAGACAGCAAAGTGTAATTCTGTCATGGGTTTGGAAGGCAGAGAACTGGAGTGTTTGTGAAGTCCGAATGATTACCACCTCTCCCAACCCCTTCTGCCAGTTCATCCCCTAATCACAGAAGCGTGTCACCCCTTATTTTTTAAAAGCTAACTTTTTTGGAAAATATCATCCCAAGATGTTTCCCATCAAAATCATATGAATTGTGTCTCTAGACATAAAGACAGGAGCTAACAAAAAGAATCATATTACTTGCTTTGTAGGTATATGTTCTTTTACTACAGATAGAAGAGAGTGAAGATAGTTTGTGGAAGTCCTACTAAATAATAGAACAGTACATGGCATTCATCTGGGATTTAGATTCTTAGATCTTTATGCTTTCTAATTATGCAAAAGCCCGAGGAAAGGGCTTTAGAAAGAAAGGTTTGTGACTATTCTTCCCTTTCCCTTTTAGGGTTTTCAAATACAGCCACAATTTTGTCTCCTCCCAGACATAAGAGCCCATGTGCCATAGCCTCATCTTTGCACAATTACCTAAAGAAACAAGAACCATGTTCTTCCATGTAGAGACATCTATCACTAAGAATCAAGGAAGAAAGCCACACAGTTGTGAACAAAACAGCTTCTGACAGGCATTAGTGAGTTAAAGTAGCTACACATGAACAAGAGGTAGTTTTACTAGAACAAAATTCCAAATTGTACTGTTCACACTGCTGCACATAATCACATTCCAACTTATGAAGGCTTCCCTTGGTAAAATTTCTTCTCCACCATAGATTTTTCACACTAATTTCTCTTTTCTTAATTAGGACAAAACGGAAAGAAAACATCTCTTTTTTGAGTGGATGACACTCAGCGTAGAGTATGTAAACACTATCTTTGATTTCATTTAAAACCTTGCCAATGATTTCTGTATTTTATCTTATGGAGCTAAAAAAATATGATCTTTATATTTTCTAAATCCCTTTTTTTTTCTGAAAAGTATGAAAAGGGAGATGTCTTTGCTTCCCACATAACTTCCTTTCTTTCTTTCTTTCTTTCTTTCTTTCTTTCTTTCTTTCTTTCTTTCTTTCTTTCTTTCTTTCTTTCTTTATCTTTATTGTTGAGATTATTACAGATGCCCCTCTTTTTCCTCCCAATAGCTCCCCACTACCCAGTTCCCACCTCACCCCAGGCCCTTGCCACCCTATTGTCTGTGTCCATAGGTAATGCATACAGTACATGCATATAAGATCTTTGTCTAATCTCTTCCCGTACCCCCCACACCCCCTTCCCCTCTGAGAATCCTTAGTCTGTTCCATTTCCATGCCCCTAATTCTATTCCATTCACCAGTTTATTCTGTTCATCAGATTTTTTATTCATTTGATTTTTAGATTCACTTGTTGATAGATACGTATTTGTTGTCACTTTGTTGTTCATAATTTTTTATCTTTTCTTCTTCTTCTTCTTCTTCTTCTTCTTCTTCTTCTTCTTCTTCAAGAATACTCTTCAGCATTTCATATAATACTGGTTTGGTGGTGATGAATTCCTTTAGCTTTCTCTTGTTGTGAAGCTCTTTAACTGACCTTCAATTCTAAGTGATAGCTTTGCTAGGTAGAATATTCTTGGTTGTAGGTTCTTGCTATTCATCACTTAGAATATTTCTTGCCACTCTCTTCTGGCCTGCATAGTTTCTATTGAGAAATCAGCTGACAGTCGTAAGGATACTCCCTTGTAGGTAACGAACTGCTTTTTGCTTGCTGCTTTTAAGATTCTCTCTTTGTCCTTTGTCCTTGCCATTTTAATTATGATGTGTCTTGGTGCGGTCCTCTTTGGATTCCTCTTGTTTGGGGTTCTCTGTGCTTCCTGGACTTGTAAGTCAATTTTTTTCACCAGGTAGGGGAAGTTTTCTGTCATTATTTCTTCAAATAGGTTTTCAATATCTTGCTCACTCTCTTCCTCTGGCACCCCAAAAATTCGGATGTTGGTACGCTTGAAATTGTCCCAGAGGCTCCTTACACTATCTTCATATATTTGGATTCTTTTTTCATTTTCTCTTCCAGTTGGGTGTTTTTTGCTTCCTCATATTTCAAATCATTGACTTGATTCTTGGGATCCTCTAGTCTACTGTTGAATCCCTGTATATTATTCTTTATTTCAGTCAGTGTATGCTTAATTTCTGACTGGTCCTTTTCCATTTTTTGGGCATTCTCACTAAGATCCTTGAAGGGCTCACTAAGTTCCTCAGAGGTTTCTAGAATATTCTTTTTTTAAAAAAATATATTTTACTGATTTTTTACAGAGAGGAAAGGAGAGAGAGAGTTAGAAACATCGATGAGAGAGAAACATCGATCAGCCGCCTCCTGCACATCTCCCACTGGGGATGTGCCCGCAACCCAGGTACATGCCCCTGACCAGAATCGAATCCAGGACCCTTCAGTCCACAGGCCAACACTCTATCCACTGAGCCAAACCGGTTTCGGCAAGAATATTCTTGAGTAACATTATAACTGTGGTTTTGAACTCTATATCCAGTAGTTTGCTTTCTTCCATTTCTTTTATTTGTGCCATGTTTCTTTGTCTCCACATTTTGGCTGCTTCCCTGTGTTTGTTTATATATGTTGGGTAGTTGCTAAGTCTCCTTGAGTTGATAGAGTGGCCTTGTGTAATAGGTGTCCTATAGGGCCCAGTGGCTCAGCCTCCCCAATCACTGAGGTGGACGCTCTTGGTGCACCCCTTTGTGGGCTGTGTGCACAGTCTTGTTGTAGTTGAGCTTTGATTGCTATTGGTGTCATTGGGAAGAATCGACCTCCAGGCTAACTGGCTGTGGGGACCAGCTGCGACTACAGTGGGAGAGCTGCTATGCAGGAAACACCCTAATGGGGCAGGACTTACTTCAGTGGGACGTTAGTGCTCACTGAGTCTGCCCCTTGAGTGGGTCACTTACGGATGTGAAGAGTTATAATCTGGTATGGTCTCACACTAACCACTGGGTACACTGGCTCTTGGATCTCCAAGGAGCTGCAAAGTTAGCCACTGCCTGGGGCCACCCAGCAGGAGCTACAGAGAGATCTGCAGATTCCTCCTCTTTGTATCGGATTTGGAAGTGCCCAGACAAGGCCCAGCTGTGAAGCAAGACAGGCTGGTGCTGATGACAGCCTTGGGCCTTTTATTGATAGCTTTGGGGCTCCCTGACCCAGCTGCAACTTGTTTGACAGGTTTTAGGCTGAGAAAGGACAGGCCAAAAGCTGCTGCCCACAGCTTGGGTGGGCTTGTAAATTGGGTGAATGGGTGGAGTGGGGTCTCAGGGAATCTCCAAGGTAGAGTGAACAGAAATGTCTGCCAGTCAGCCCTGCACTGGGGAGGTCCCAGCACAGGAACAATGACCACTGGGAGCACCTCCATCTGGAAGAAAGCCACCCCCGCGTTCCTCCCCCAATGCCAGACAGTCCAGTTTCTCCCTGTATCTGTCTGGGTCCCTCAGAGCCTCGCCCAGCTCTGGATCTCAGAGCAAGTAGGAGCTTACAAATTCAGTTTGAGGTGCCAGCCTTTTAAGAGGAGCAGCTGAGTTTCTAGCAGCCTGTGTGTTACTCAGCCCCAATCCACACTTGTTTTTACATTCTGTAGTTCTTATTGCCTGTAGGAACTTCTTTCCACAGCTCTGGAACCCTGGGCTGGGGGTCTTTTGTGGGGCTGGGACTCCTTGCTCCTCCTGGTGGCCTCTGCAGAGGTGATCTCCCTCCCGATTAGAAAAGTGGCCCACGTGGGTGCTGGACCAGCCCATTCTGTGCCTCTGCACCTCCTACCAGTCTCAATGCGCTTTCTTCTTTACCTCTCTAGTTGAAGTACTTCCACTCAGTCAGCTTTCCCGCGGTTCTGGATGGTAGTTGTTCTATATTTTAGTTGTAATTTTGATGTGGTTGTGGGAGGCAGCAAATACAGGCATTTACCTATGCCGCCATTGTGGTTCTTCTCTCTGCTTCCCACATAATTTTCATATTCAACTTTTTGTATCAGATTTTCCTTTTTTTTAAAGAAAGAATACTGTTGTCAAGATAATGTAACTGTGTAGAAATGAATAAAATCAGAAAAAGTGACATTTAAATTCCCCTCATTATTTTATGCTCTCCATGATTTGAAATACTACCTTGGAAAAATCATCTCTAGTAATAATCTCCTATCAATACTTATACAGAAACAACTACTGTAAGAATAACTATGAGGTTTTGTTTATTTTCCATTCAATAATATTATCTGCCAGTGACCAACTAAATTAGTTTAACAACATATACTAATAGACCTGAGTGGTAATATTCAAGGAAAGATGTACTAAGATGTCCAGGAAAAATCTAGTATGATTTCTTTTCCTCTGAAACAGCTGTCACAATTAAGAGTAGCTAATGAAAACAACCATGGAGGCCTTCGGATAATTATGCATGCCTCGCCTTTGTGATAATATATATGTGACCTTGGTAACTGGCCACATTAAACAATAATCAATGGGCTGCCTTTGAAGGTACATTTAAATAATACAAAATGTCTATAAACAAAGTAAGTGTAAGTTTTTTAAAAAGAGATAGGTCATCAACACTTTTACTATTAAGATCTAGCTCCTTTTAGATTGTGATTCTTAAAACCCCTATAGAGAATTCTGTAGGGTGGAACAATTTTTCAGAATCTCACATTCTTATCTGGAACCATTACCTAAAAATGGACTAAAGATAATCATTTGGAAATTTGCAACTGGTTGCATCTTTTGTTCTTCTAGAGGCAGTATGGTGCAATGATTAAAAACTGGGGCTCCATGAGGGCCTGGGGGGTAGAGGCAGGAGCAGGCTGGAAGAAGCTGATGGGGGGAAAGGAGGACCTTTTTCCTTTATTGTTCAAAGGAAGACTTTAAACAATAAAGATTTTTTAAAAATAAATAAAAATTTAAAAAATAAATAAAGACACACTGTAAAATATAAATAAATAAATAAACACTTAAATAAACACATAAAGAAACACATAAATAAATAAATAAATAAATATAAAAACTGGCGCCCAAGACTAAGAGACTCATGCTTATAGTAACAGCAGCTACCTTATGTCAGAATTAAATGAGTAAATATATAGAATGTTAAGTACTTACCACAGTGCCTGTAGCAAAATGTGCCTTTTAATAAACATTTGCCACAAATATTATAAAGCATATTATTTAAACAAGATACATGGGGCACTTTTTAGGCAGGAAAACATATGGAGGTTAAATGCATCATAAAAACAGACCACACTTGACTCATAGACACAGGTGTGAAAACCTACAAAACCATATTTACTTTTACATTATTGAAAAAAATCCACTTTTGGCCGAAACCGGTTTGGCTCAGTGGATAGAGCGTCGGCCTGCAGACTGAAAGGTCCCAGGTTCGATTCCGGTCAAGGGCATGTACCTGGGTTGCGGGCACATCCCCAGGAGGAGATGTGCAGGAGGCAGCTGATCGATGTTTCTCTCTCATCGATGTTTCTAACTCTCTATCTCTCTCCCTTCCTCTCTGTAAAAAATCAATAAAATATATTAAAAAAAAAAAATCCACTTTTGTTTACCTGCTAAGAAATAGGTTTAAAATGCTCTCTATGTCTAGCAACATTTAATGATTAGTGCAAAAGCACAAAGCTATCTTAGAGAGAATATTTTCCAAGTACTCAGTAACTAAGATTTTTCTAGCTTATACATAAAACATTCAATGCCCCCAAATTATATCCAAGAATAAACAGATTTTGCCTTCATTTCAAAATGCAGGTAGAGTGGCTGGAATTTACCAGGCACAAGGCATCATTAATTATAACTCTTCTGCATGTCAGTGTGCATCACTTCTCATAATCAGGTTGAATCCCTGTGCTTGGCCAGTGGAGGAAGTGCCCTCTTGCTCTCTCCACATTCCTATCTTTTCTGTCTAATCTTATTCAAATACTCATAAATAATGGTGATGCCACTTAAAAAAAAACACAACGAAGTTCTATCAGACATAAATTATTTTTAAAATTGCAATGATTGGGCTGGGGATCTAAAGGAAACTTTAGAAGTAAAGTAAAGAAGAAATGCCAATGAACCAGATGTGATTTGTAAAGAGGGCCCTTTTCTGTACAACTTCTTCAAAGTAAATTATATCATGTCAAATATACTGGAAATTTAGCATTTACTGAAGACATTTTTAATATCATAATTCACTGATAAAAATTACAGCTTGTTTTTGCTCAGTCAAAATCCTTCTTACCTCTGCTAAAATCTTTGCATCACTATATTATCAAAACATATCTCTTGTAAATGTGTATATGTAATATTTGTAAGCAGAAATTCATTTAATAATTATAATGATTGGTTTTAATCATTTTAATGGAATGTAGTACTCATTTATAATGTCTCTCCACATAGAATTCTATATATCTAAAGAAAACTACATCCAATCCAAGTCATTTAGTGAATGAGACAAGGTATAAATCAATAAATTAAACAATCTCTTACCAGAATAAAATGATCCTAACATTTCCTTTCTTCCAGAAAGCTCTTGCGGATTTCCCCCAATCAGGATAGGGTTTGTCCTGAAGCATCATATCAGTGACCTGAAGCAATCAAAGAAACTTATTTAGCACTATCAGAAATTTACATTCAGGGGTAAATATGTAAATAATTTACATTTTATTGAAAATAAAATATGTATGTATTTTAACACTAGAACATATGCAAAGATAAAAATTAGAAGAATATACTTCCTTTACTTAAAAACTTTAATAGTTCATATTCTTTATATAATAAACTAGAGGCCCGGTGCACAAAAATTTGTGCACTGGGGGGCGGGGGGGGCGGTCCCCCCCAGCCCAGCCTGTGCCCTCTCGCAGTCTGGGACCCCTCGGGAGATAACGACCTGCTGGCTTAGGCCTGCTTCCGGGTGGCAGAGGGCAGGCCTAATCCCTAGGTGTAGCCCCTGGTCAGGCTCAGAGCAGGGCCGATTGGGGAGTTGGGACGCCGCCCCGTCATGCACAGAGCAGGGCGGATCGGGAGGTTGCGATGCCACTCTCAGTCACGCTCAGGGTAGGGCCGATTGGGGGGTTGGGGCACTGCCCCCTGTCACACTCAAGGCAGGGTCGATGGGGAGGTTGTGGCGCCACCCCCTGTCATGCACAGAGCAGGGCCAATCAGGGGGTTGGGGAGCTCCCCCCTGTCACACACAGAGCAGGGCCCATGGGGGGGGGGGGGGGGTTGGTGTGCTGCACCCTGTCAAACACAGAGCCGCAGGGCAATCAGGGGATTGGGGAGCTCCCCCCTATCAGGCACAGAGCAGGGCAGATAGGGAGGTTGCGGCCCCGCCCCCTGTCACACACAGAGCCGCAGGGCGATCAGGGGGTTTGGGCGCTGTCCCCTGTCACACTGATCCTGGTGCCAGGAGCCTCGCTGCTCCACTGATCCCGGTGCTGGGAGGCATATTACCCTTTTACTATATAGGATAGAGGCCTGGTGCACGGGTAGGGGCCGGCTGGTTTGCCCTGAAGGGTGTCCTGGATCAGGGTGGGGGTCCCCACTGTGGTGCCTGGCCAGTCTGGGTGAGGGGCTGAGGGCTGTTTTCCGGAAGCGAGTGACTGAAGCTTCCAACCGCTCCTTGTTTTCTTCTCTTTTTTTTTTTTTTTTTTTTTATTCTGGGCCAGCTTTAGCTCTGAGGCCTCGCCTCTGAAAACATCGATACAATGTTGCTAAAGCCCGGCTGAATGAAAGCCGGTTTCTGGAGTTTTTTTTAGCTTCTTATTTGCAACATAGTACATAGTTGCTTAGAGTTGCAACTGAGAGGCCGGCAGCGGCAGGCGGGGAACGTTGGAGTCCGCAGTCATTGAAGCAAGCAAACCTCCCTGCTCGCTTCAGTGCCTGGCTGCCGGCCGCCATCTTGGCTGACAGTTAATTTGCATATACTCACTGATTAGCCAATGAAAAGGGTAGCGGTCGTACGCTAATTACCATATTTCTCTTTTATTAGTGTAGATGAGCATATTTAAGGTCATTCAACATGTCAAAAATATTGACATTATTTTTTAAACATCAGTCAAGATTACCTTATAAAAGAAGGCATCATTAAGATATTAATAACCTCTCTGTAGAAACAAAACATATAATAAAGTACCATATTCTTTCTAACTTAGCTAAACAGAAACTATTTCCAGTCAAAATATTATCTTTCCTTCTCTCCCTTTTATTTTTCAATGATTTGTGAAGTATGGTACCTTGACCCAGTTTTAAGGCACATTTATTCTAATTACCTAGCAAGTTTCCACCTCCATGTAATTAGCAATTCTATTCCTTCTTCAAAAAAATGTTCTACCTCTCCCACCTGCACAGACTGTGCCTATCTTCAGAGGCCTATATACAGTCGTGTTACCATTGTGATGTTTTCATTTTTCCCTCCAACTACAGTTCTTGACCCTTTTCATGTTACATATCACTTTCCACCTTCTCCTTTACTTACTTATGCACATTTTTCTCTCCACTAGGCTTTGAAATCCTTGAAGTCGAATATTTATCATTGTATGCTTTCCTAACGATCTTTTATATAAAAGACTAAAATATTACTCAAAGAAAAAATGGCAAAAATGTATTAGGATATAAATGCTTGCTTTTAAAAAATGCATTAATGAAGTAAATTGTCCATTGTCAACATCTCATATTAATAGTTTTAGCAAATGTCCAAAGAATAATATGTAGATGTCATAAAAAGCAGCTTTAAAAAACAGGTGAGAATGAAAAATGAATTTCCTTCTTCTAATAAAGGAAACATGTTTGCATATGTGCACATACACACACACAAATAGTTTTTTTTTTCCTTTTCCCAGAAAATATACCTTCCATTTGAGAGAAGAGAACATTGTTTAATTAATTATGGTTTTATTTAATAATCTTTAAATTAAAAAAATCAAGACAGAATCAATGTTAAGAATTTTGATAAAGAATGGAATAAACTCAAGAGAGTAACAAAGAAGTTTCATTATCCATTAAAATATTTTTTTCTCTTGCCCTTAAAGCCTTAACATTACATTTAAATGTAGCTTCCAACAATGGCCTAACCTGGAATGGGTGAGATTTAATAATTTGTGATGAGAGATGGTGATCCAGTGGGCCCTTCAGTACTACTGGACTCCCTGCAGAAGGTGCATTGATTCTCAAGCAAGCCCATTTTGTGCAACACAACATCCTGGAAAAGTTCCTGGAAACTTTCACTGACATGCTAAAGCTGCACATGCTCACTGAGGATGCAATCAGAACAGTGAGTAAAGAGCCCAGTCCCTAGGGCACATGTGATCTTAATTTTTCTCTATATTCTTTCTCACGTCATTTCTAGGACTAGAATTCCCACGCCTCCCCTGGTTGGTAGGAATCAAAGCAAGTTCATTGATCTTCATTGAGCAACACTGCAGATCTATGCCAGCTCTGTCTGATTGAGAACCCACAGTAATTTTGTGTGATATGATTTCATTATTGAAAAGGCTCAACAATCATAACTGGTTTTAATTTAAACTCTCAATTTCTTAAAACTATTAATTACTTTGATAAGTGTACATGCAACTAATATTAAGAATTCAAAAAGAAAAATAAACATTTGTTAACTTATTTTTAAAAGAAAACTTATTTTCTTCATGACTCATTAGAATTACAAGACTTTATTTTCTCACCCATGAATTGTATCTTCAATTTTAAAAAAATCATGATATTTATCAAAATAAACAAAGGGAGGATGATAGAATAAAAATTAACCATGAATCAAGTGAGTTATATTGTTACTAAAAAAGAATAAAGGTAAAAATAGAAAATGTATATCCCATATATTCTTGAGCATAAAACAAGTTTTATATCACAACTTCCCTGAGGAAAGAATCACTATTTTTCAAAATACAACAATTTTATCCGCTGCTCCTTTGTCACCTTCTTGAATAACAATCTTGTATCAGATTTTATTTTTACAAAACCTCAAGTTAAGCAAATAAATACTTAAATAAATATTTCATGTTTTGTCAGCTTTTAAAAAGATTTAATTAATTCTGTTCAACAATATTTATCTTGTTCTGGAAAGAGTATGAATAGTAACAGATATTTTCATGGAACAGCATGATTATTGGGTAAATTTTATTCAACTTGCAATGTTTTCTCCAGGGCACTTTCTGGGAAATAATTACTATATTTTCTAGAAGGAGGCAATCTGTTGCTATATGACTAATTATTACAGCAGCATGTTTTGCAAAAATGCCATTCAAGGGTAAAAGATTTCTCAGTAAAATGGCAAGATGAGGACAAAATACATTTTTTTCTGATGCCAGACAGCTGGTTCTTTTCACCCCCAGCTTCCACCTATTTATTTTAAGTCATATCATCAGATCAATGTCAGGGCACTTGCTAAATTGGCAAGGAGCAGAGACAGTCATTAAAGGGATGCATCCAATAAAGAAAAATCCAATTACCTGCTGCATTAGAGAAATCAAATTCATTTCTGGTGTTGGTCAAGGACAGTCTTTGTGGGAAAATATGCAGGAAAAGTGAGGACTAAAAATGATGCGAAAAGGTTGCTGTGTAGCATAAATACTATGCCAAACGTGTTGATGCTTCTCCCATGGGAAGATTATTAGAATTTAAAACTGCAGGTCTTTTTCCTAAGCTGGGAGAAGTTTGCTTAACTCTTTGAGTACCACAATCCTTCTCTTCTCCTTTCCTCTCTCTTGGGTCTTTGCACAAAACTCAGAACCTCATGATGCCCCCTCCCTCACTATGCCCTGTTAGGGAGTCTCTCTCAGTGGACATAAGCTATTTTATGGCAGGGACATTTTTCAGTCAGAGCAAACACATGTGTGTTGAGATTGAAAAGCCAGTAAATGATTATCCCTGCAGGAATCCAAGGGAAACCTGTGCTCCTCTATGAGCTGAGCTTACATGATGCTGTGGCAACAATGGCAGCATGAAGACAGCAGACAACAGTGATATTTTACGTCTGCTATGGAGCTTCATGGCTTACAAAGCTGATGGATGTACTTCTCTTAGTAACTGACATGCTAACTTTATAAAGGGAGTCATTATTCTCCATCTTTCACCAACACAGAAAGAGAAGTCAGTGAGGTTAAGTACCCGAGCAGGTCACACACAGTGTACTGTTATGTGCATCCATCCTGCAGCCAGCCGGTCTGGGTCCTAATCCTAGTGTTATCTCTTACTACCTTTTGATTTGGGGCAAAGTAGTTCATCTCTCTGTACCTTGGTTTCTTATGTATTATCTAGTGGCAGGTGTTATAATAATTATTAACATGTTGTTGTGTATATCTGGAATTTCTAACCAATTGTTTTGCTTCATGTGACTATTGTGTTAAATAGCTGATTTGGAGTCCAAGGACTTGGCAATCATTCTCATCTCCTCTATAAAGACAAGACTATCACACTGGACTGTTAGAAAATGATAAATATATAGTATAATGTTCAAATATGTGACAGTCAAATATTGCTGTTAAAAATCAAAGGGAGGGGAGGCCAGCCACCAAAGGTTGCAATAATCTCAGAAGGTTTCACAGAGGGCTTGTGTAACATAACTGAGCATTCATTTGCATCCTGTATTCTCCAATTTTGCCAGTCTAGTCTTAGCCTGATTATTAGCTACTCACATGCAGATATACATATGCTGCACCTATAGTTTTATTTTATATAGTTTTATGTTAAGCATGTGATATTAAAATATTAATATTGAGGATATAAGGTCATAATATAACAACTATGGCTACATAGTCCACCTCGTAAGACAGCTATTATTTAGTGGAATATAATTTAAAGAAACAAGTACTATTCTATTGATAAACAATAATATATACATTAAGTATATTAATGAACAAACATATACATATAATCTTGCATGCTATTTTGCAACTTCTTTCCATTTAACAACATATCTTGAACATCATCCTATATCACTACAAATAAAGCTATTTAGTGGTTTCTTCTTTTTTATCTTCTACTATACCATTAGTGTGTATTTTTCCAAAATATAAAAGGTTTCTATTTTGTTCTAATTATTACCTTTATAATGGAACTTCATTTAATGTATGTATTTACTATGTCTTTAGATTTTACTCCCCATTATGAGCATTAACACAATTATTTAATTTCTGCTTCTCCCTCTGCCTTCTTCCCCCCAGCACCGTATTATACTTACTGTACTATTTTTCCTATTTTTCAACTCTTTGAATATTTAGATCCTTATTTTATTTATCATCTTTAAATAATACCACCTTTCCCTCATCTAAAAAAGATGAGACAATCAAAATATTATATTTTCTTACACCATATATTATTTCTATGTTGTTGGAGTTTGGGAGTATTTTTATATTTGGTCTATAACCAGAAGCCATGCATTTATTTTAACCTGAGCCCAACAATTAAATTGACTCAATTACCTTTCCCAGTACATCGGCTAAAGTTTTCCAACGCCTGAACTTTGTTCTGCAATATATTCTTCAGGAAGCTTCACTAGAACAATGTGACTGATAACCGAACGGTCTGTTTTCTGTATCTTTGACTAATAATCAGGCTGAGTGTAAAATTTTTGAGGCCCATTTTTCCCCTTAGCACTGAAGGCATTGCTTCACTTAACACTACTGAGTGATATCAAGGAGGAATCTGAGAAAACTGGAATCTGGACTTTTTTTCGCATCTTTACAGGTAAATTATTGTTGTTGTTTTTTTGCCTTTATTGTTTTGTTTTATTTTCTGGGGTGCTGCAGTATTTGCTTTTTATTTTGAATGTAATAATTTTGCTAAGTTTATCTATTGTTGTCTGTCACTTTTCTAGGGACAATATCCCCTTTTAGTTTAAAGATTCAAGTCTTTATTCTATGAAGTCTTTTTTAAAATAAATTTACTGGGGTGGCATTGGTTAATAAAATTATAAAGGTTTCAAGTGTACAATTCTATGATACATTATCTGTATATGGTCTTTTTGGAATCCTTAATTATTTCTTTTCTGTTACTTCTATTATTTAGAAAAATAATTATGCACATACTGGTTTTCTCTGTCTTCGTGTCTGCACCCCTTTTAGAAAGTTCATTTTGCTCACTCAGTGATGTCCCATACTGTGATTATGGGTGTTCTGATTACTGTTTGTCCTGTTTGAGAGCAACCAGGCTCTTCCCAGGAACTTCACTCTGTAAGAAACAAAACTTTTCATGTCCTTTTGGTACAGGTGTGACGTCATCATTCTAAACATCTGAACCAATTTGGGATGGGGTCCGTCCTTCATCTATGTGAGATTGTGTCAGGGAAACTTTAATGTATTCCTGAAACTTTTCCTCCATGTATCAAAGGCTGATAAGGAAAGACAAAGGTTGATGTTACATAAATTCTTCATATAAAATATGGAGAAATTAAAAGATCCCTATTCTAGTACCTCTACTCTGAACATAGATGGAGACTATAAAATGCAAAAAAATCTAAAGTGGCTGAATTAACACTGCAAATGTACCCACCGCCAGAATATAAGTTTTATGATGACAGGGATTTTGTCCATTTTGTTCTCACAATGTTCCAATCATCTAGTATTGCGCCTGGGGTACTGTGGGCTCCCAGTAAACATTTACTAAATGAATGCATGAAAGGATAAATGGATGAAGAACAGCATGAGGAAGGCTAGGATAAGTAGCACACTCCCAGTAGCTCAGTGTCTTCCACTGAAATCTCCAGCAATTACTGGTAATGATGGCGCTGATGGATGTGGTAGTAGTAGAGGGGGCAGGAGTAATAAGATAGAGACAGTGGAGTATTCCTTTTCCTCCTAACCCTGTCCCTTCACTCCCTGGAGAGGTATAAAGATACAGGAGATATATCGTTAAGATTCTAAAAGAGATACAGATGGTCTTTCTAAATTCCTGAAAAAATAAAAAATAAATCAAATATGACTTCAAAGAAGGATATTATTAAGCCTGAGATGCATGCTTACTCATGTGATCCATGTACATACTATATTGGCTTTATTGAAAATTTATTTTTTGATGAACTAAATCAGGACAAATGTAAATCACACATTTTACAGACTAAAAATGGTACACTTTCATATGCCTTATTTGTGGTATTGACACATTATATGACAGAGGTGGGGGAGTTGGACAGTGCCCAGCCTGTGTATCCTTAAGGGGTGGTCCAGTTCTGTTGGTACATTTGCACCCCCTGTAGCAAAGCATTATGTTCTTTTCTGTCCTCTTAGGCCGTCTATGTGGAAACAAAGCCTAAATTGCCATTTCAATACTGTACTTTATAGGGCAATGTGTTTTTTCCCCTTTCACTGCCCCCTGACCCCACCACACACATCACACCGCATACACAGACATGCATATGCAATCAGTCTCACACAATAGCACTTCCAGCGGAGACAAAGAAAGACTCCAAGGTCCAACCAAAAAGGAATACGCACCCTCGCAGAGGAACATTAGCTGAGTATATAATTAAGTAAATGGAAACCATGGAGAAAGTTTTCTAAATTACCTAGTGATGCCTTGAGTGAATTGCTACAAGAACTATCTAAAAATCGCTGGAAAATATACTGGCAAACATAAAACTTGGAATGTATTCTACAGATTTTCAGAAGCGCAACCAGGATTGCATAAAGCATGAATATTAATGCACCTGCTTATTATCTCCAATGATAGCCTGCACTGCTTTCGTGATGTATGGCACCTTATTGCCGGATCCCTACTGATTTACAATGAGTCATAGACTGTTTTATTATTAAGTAAGGAAATTGGGCATGTCTCAGAATACAGAACATTTAGAAAAATATCCCTGAATCACCTGAATACAGAAATATACACAATCAAAAAGTACTTTCCCAAGCAAAGTCTGCAGAGTTTCAAATAGTGTGTTAACTAATGCGAAATAAAAACCATGTGCCCCAGTCCAATTTGCTTTCCATCACAGTGAATTATAATTTAGAATATGTGAAAAAGTGAGAGCTATTACTGATTTTGCTGAGCATGAAGACAGCAGAAAAATATTTGTATCATCTTCTGACATGTTATTCCTTGTGACTGGCTAAATTACCAAATGATAGCAGCCCAATATTACATGATTGAACATTAATTTTGGGTTTTTGGCTTGAAAGAATTAGTGTTCGGTATACATATCTTATCTGTTTTGTTAACATAAATAATTTATTGTTACTAGTAAATTAATTATACAAAACATACTGTAATATGATGGCGTTGTAACTGTATATATGAATGGAGGGCCAAAAGGAAGAGAAATAAAGGATATTTTTAGAAATGTGAATGTAAGAACCATTATCCACCAAGGATCCATAGGAACACAGAAAGAGCAAACATATCCTCAAAGGGAAAATCAATCTCATTTTCAGGATTACGAGCATTCCAGTTTTCTGAATGAAATGCCTAATACATGCTGCCCCTAATGAGAGAGTCAAAGGAGTTTGCTTAGTCTCCAGGCCAAGGACCACCATGTAGCCTGCCATTTTGCTTGTATAATTATAATTTATTAAATATTCAACCAGCCCTAGCCAGCATGGCTCAGTGGTAGAGCATCGCCCAATTCACCAAAGGGTCTTGGGTTGGATTCTCGGTCAAGGACACATACCTGGGTTGCAGGTTGATCCCAGGCCCCTGTCAAGGAGCATGTGGGAGGCAACTAATCCATGTTTGTCTCTCCCCACACACACACCTTTCTCCTTTCCACTGTCTCTAAAAATCAATGGGAAAAATATCCTCAGGCAAGGATTCAATGTATTATATGTATATTTATGTACACACACACACACACACACACACACACACACACACACACATATATTCAACCAACTCTATAAGATGACAAATCCAAAGCTATAGGCTGGTGGGATGAAAAGATGTTCCATTGGATTGACATTCCTACTGTTAGTAAATAGTAAGTCTAAGAAGAGGTTGATAATCATCCATTGGAGATAACTACCTTTATTTCATTTTCAGAATTTGAGAGATTTAAAGTAAGGCAATTGCTAAGTAGCATGGTTTATAAGTGAAAACAAGTATTATTTCTATGTTGTATTGTTGCCTGAAAACAGATACAACACTATGGACTGAGTGTTGTGTGACATAATAGCAAGTTTAGAAATCCTAAAGCAATAACCTAAATCTATATCATTGCAATAAAAATCCTACTTATCAGCATTCATTGTCTAAAACTAAAATGAAATATTTTCATTTTAAATACAAGTAAAATATTGACTTTATGGCATATTTTTAAAAACTAAATCTAAGCATACTAGTAAGTATGCTTCAATTAGACTTTTCAGATGTAGCTACTTATTCAAGATGTTTCATTAAAATTATTTAAAAATTTTATATATATCAAAGAGCATATAATGTATAAATAATACAAAAATATAACAAAAGAAGATAGAACATGTTCTTATTAGGTGGTCTGTTTTTAAATATTATTGATTTTTAGAGAGAGGAGGGGAAAGAGAGACAGACAGAGAGAGAAAACATAGATGTGAGAGAGAAACATTGATTGGCCTCCTTCTGCATGTGCCCCAACCCATAACCTGGGTATGTGTCTTAACCAGGAATCAAACCTTCCACCTTTTGGTGTATGGGACTATGCTCCAATCAATTGAGCCACACTGGCAGGGCATGGTGTCTTTAAATATACAATAAAATCAAAGGTCTTGAAGTCCTCTGTGTATTTGTCTCTAGTCAAATTATCCTGATTACTCCTATAAGAGGTAACCACAATTCTAAATCCTGGATTTATAATTCCCATTTTCATGTTTTTATTTGTGGTTTCACTCTACCTGCATGTAACCATAAGTATAACAAAATATTGCTTAGTTATATATATTTTGTATATTAATAGTTTAGTAGCATAATAAATTTTCCTATAGCTGGCTTTTTTTTTTTGATGATTGTTATTTTTCTGAGGTTCATCTAGAGTAGTGGTTCTTAACCTCCCTAATGCCGCGACCCTTTAATAAAGTTCCTCATGTTGTGGTGACCCACAATCATAAAATTATTTTCGGTGCTACTTCATAACTGTAATTTTGCTACTGTTATGAATTGTAATGTAAATATCTGATATGCAGAATGTATTTTCATTGTTACAAATTGAACATAATTAAAGCTTAGTGATTAATCACAAAAACAATATGTAATTACATATGTGTTTTCCGATGGCGTTAGGTGATCCCTGTGAAAGGGTCATTGGACCCCCAATGGGGTCGCGACCCACAGGTTGAGAACCGCTGATCTAGAGTGAAATGTATAATTATATCTTTTATCTCCATTCTATCTCTATTAATAATTTTTTTCATTTCATATTACTAATTTGTATCATTTTTCTTTTACTCTTGATTAATATTATAAAAATTTGTCAATTTTATTAGGCTTTCAAAAATTTGACTATTTTAATCCTATCATACCTTTATTTATATTATTTTAATTTATGCTGATACCTTTATGTCTTTATTCCATTTTTTAGCACGGTAGAAACCAACTGTCATTTCTTTACAGGTAAGTCTGGCATTTCTTCAAAAATTCTTATTACTTTTCCTTTAATGCTATGTAGTTTCACTTTCATTTGTTAAGGTATGAAATTCTTTTCCTGTGTTGAGTTTATTGTGATTTTGGAAGATGAAGTTTCATGCATTCAATAATTAGGAAAAGGTCTAAGCCTTTTTTTTCTTCAAAACTTTCTCTCCTGTCCTCTCTGTTTTCACCTTCTGGAACTTTGATCACATCCACGTTAGAACTCGCTTCATATCTCTTACCTTCTTTTAGATATTTTCTATTTCTTTGTACACTATTTTGGAAAAAAATATATTTCACATGTTTTTTATACTTTACTAATTATCAACCTTTGTCTAACATGCTCTTTAACCCAACAACTACATTTTTCATTTCAATCGTTATATATTTTTATTCCCAAAGGTTCTGGTTCAGTTTTCAAGTTCCCCTGTCTTTTGTTCCTGACTTATATTTTCAATTCTCTCTTTATTAGTTTCAATATATTATTTTAAAATATTATGTTATGTTCTCTAGAAATAATTCTAAAAACTGAAATCTGTGAGTCTAGTTCTACTAGTTGTATTTACTGCTATTACTCTTGATAATTGTTTCCTTGTGTGTTTTGTAATTTCCTCTTCAGCCACGTTTGTTGGCATTTTATTTGTGGAGGTAGTTTAAGGATAGATTTGTTAATGTGTTCCTCCAGAGAGAATGTAAGCTTGGTTCTGTGAAGGACCTACAGAAACTTCCAACCAGGGATCACTTTAAAATACATTCTTACTGTGGAGGTTTTTAAACCTGTGGGTGGTGAGAATTAGGATCATTTACCCACTTGAGGAAAAGCTCATGGCTATAAAGTCTCAGGGGAGACTTCATTTTTCTCCTCTCTCTAGGACCTATGACAAGACAACCATGTTTCTAATGTGCATACCTATTTGGGACAATTTTTTCCAGTCAATCTTCGCACTGAGAGTGTAGCTTTTCAGGGTTCCTGGTTTTATGCTTACTGTTCCTCATTTGACAACATATCTTACCTGAGCTCTCAGTTTTGTCTCCTTTTCCTCAAATAAATATTGAAACAAGAGCCCTAAATCACTAATGATTGGTCAAGTGCCTCAGGCCAGTCTCGGTCCCTCTCCTTACTTAATCTGGGTTTGTGTCACATTTTGTTTTTTATCTCTAAGGATATCCTTTACTTTCCTACAAAAAGACCATTATTTTCAAAACATAGAGGTTGTTATTACATTTATTTGATTTTTAAAAAGTAAATATGGATAGCCAAGGTGTTTTGTATTTGGAGGTGATGGTGGTTGTTGCTTTTTCCTGCTATCTGGTTCACCATAATCTCAGGAACAATTCCATTTTTCCACACTTTTTCTATCATCCTCACTTAAACGTTGTATAGAACATGGTGTTTTAACAAAGAATTCAATTTTCATCTTTAATCCTAGGAAGGCATGATTAATGTCTAGAAAGAATTAACACTAGAAAGAATAAAGACATTCAATAATTTTCAAAGGAACACAGTCCAATAAACCCCACAGACTCTCTGTTTTGTTTTCAAGTCTACAAGTACAGAAGCTGGTTGCACTTGAGAGATGCCTCCCTCCCCACACCTCACTTCTACCTTTAATTAGTCTGAAGCAGAGAAAAGGCTAATCGAATTTTCACTTCATATCTTTGGGAGCTTAACACATGTTTATTGACAACCAATTAATACGCATTTTTCTTCACCGCCTAAGCGTTACTACCTTCCTGGTTTTATGGAATGGGAACATGCTGCTTGGAGGCCTTATATGTGGTCCAAGGTCACAGTGTGGTAGGGCCAGGATGCAGACTAAATGCAGGAATGCTCGGCTCCAAAGTCTAAGCACTTGGCCAACATACTATGTGTCTACTTGATTAATATTAATGATGATTTACTGCAATGAATAATTTATCATCTATTTTCAGAAGTTTTTTTGTGGAAACATATTTCATTCAACTCAATGCACTCAACCAATACTTCACTTGCATTAAATATACAATAATTTTCAAAGTACTCCTAGAAGCATCAGTTATTGTGTACCCATGGCCACTTGGTGTGGGACAAGTTTGACAATTTTCATTTAACACATGGAGAAGCAGGCACAGAGACGTCGCGTGGCTTGCACAGAGCAGTTTAGGACTGCAGCCAAACCAGGCCGCTTTATTCTCACTCCTCTTCCCTCACTTACACTTGCATTTGAAAAATGACAGTCCCCTTGTGAAAACACTGGGCATCCAATATGCCCTGAAAGACAGTGCAGTCAGAGAAGGAAGCTTGGGACCCAGCTTGGGGTGAAGAGGATGGTGAGTGCTGTGTGTGGTCCCCTGAAGACTCTGCTGCTAGAGAGGGAATGAGGTTGACATGGGATCACCCTTTTTCCCAAGCCCACCTCCCACACACCTCTCCTCTAAGAATGACTATTTGTTATTTGAGGAAAGTGTATCAAGATGAGGGCAACTACTGTATTAAATCTTTAAAAATAGAATGAAACATTTTAGAATCACAATTTAGTACAATCTTACCCTTATACACTCATCTTTACACTTAAAGATGACTCTGATAATAAATAAAATGTGCGTCCCTTTACTCCTTTTTTTTTGAAATCTTCACCCACGGATATATGTGTTTCATTAATTGTAGAGAGAGGAAGGAAGAAAGAGAGAGAAACATCGACTGAGAGATAAACATCGATCAGTTGCCTCCCGTGTGCGCTTCGACTGGGGATTGAACCTGCAACTTGGGTGTGTGCCCTGACTGGGAATCTAACCTGCAACCTTTTGGTACACGGAACAATGCTCCAATCAACTGAACCCCACCAGCCAGGCCATGCCTTGACTCTTATGTTTGATCATGGGATTTAGAAAATGTTTACATATTTTATAAGTCTTTATTAAATATTTTCTGGTTTTGACTACCACACACTCCTTTATTTGCAGGGGGGGATAAACACACACAAACAAACTAAGTTGCTAGCTCAATTCAATTTAAATCAACGTTCAATTTACTAAACACCAAGCACTAACTGGGGCTCTCCCTGAGCACTGTGATGGTTCAATGACCTGGCTCAGGTTGTCTGTCCTTATAATGGGGATGGTAGGCCCTGCATCCCTCTTAAGATTGATGTGGGGCTTTGTAATGGTTAACTTTATCTGTTGACTTGACTGGACTAAGGGATGTCAGGCAACATTATTTATGAGGGTGGCTCTGAGGGTGTTTTCAGAAGAGAGTAGCATTTGAATTGGTGAACTGAGTAAAGGAGTTTGCCCTGAGATTGCTGGGCATCATGCAATCTGTGGGGCCCTGAACAGAATAAAAAGACAGGAAGGGCAAATCTGTTCTTTTTGCTTGAGCTGGAACATCCATATTCTGCTGTCCTTGGGCATGGGTGCTTCTGATTCCCAGGCCTTCAGACTCGGACTGAATTACTGCACCAGCTTTCCTGGGTCTCCAGCTTGCAAACAAATGAATGTGGGACTTTTCCACCTCAATAATAGTGTGAGCCAACTCCAAGTATAAATCAATTATATGTATATGTATATATGAATATACAATTTGCTCTGTTTCTCTGAACCCTGACTAATACAGGCCTAGGGAGATACTATTTTAAATAAGCCAATATGTAAGCTTATTATTGTACATGGTAAGCATATCAGCAACCCTTCCCTCAAGGAGTTTAGCACCAAGCAGCAAAAGGTACTCAAATCAGTTTGATGCAGGACAAATAGAACAAAATGTCAACTGAAGTCATTATTACAAATCTATCATCTCTTATCCAAAAGTTATTGGGGCCAGATACATTTTAGGACTTGAATTCGTCATATTCTAAACAGGCAACATCATACAATATAGTTCATCAGGTACACCTCCATAACAAAAAATATTCATGCTTCTGTAACAGAACACATGGCTGGTCACACATGGGATAAAGAAAGAGCACAAAGAGCCTCATGTCAGTTTAGATCTGGTTTTGCCAAACACTGAATGAGGGCAGGACAGGTTTAGCCACTGAATGAGTTGTTATAAAATCTATTCTGTTGTTCTTTTCAAAGCTTTTGAGATTTCAGAATTGTGGATCAAGAGTTGTAAATCTGAAGAGCATTTAAATGAAATAATTACTTATTATCTGTTCCTTACTCCATATATTGGTTCATTTATCTAGATATTTTTCTAGACACTTATCAAGAATCTAGACAAATGGGTTCTCTTTCTGGAGTGATAAGAAGCCAGCAACAGGCATCAGAATCACCTGAATAATGTTCAATGTTCCTATAATAAAGCTGCTGAGCCTCACCTGAAGGTATCCGGATCCCATCTGTCTGAAGCAGAACCTGTTACTTGGTATTTTTCCAAAGTTCTGCAAATGATTTGCTACACACCCTTCATAGAAAACCATGATTTAAAGCAATCATATTTTAGCTTTATATTTATGTGGCTTAATAGTATAATAAAACCAACAAGAATATTTCCTATAAAATTAAACACTTTCAAATCCAAAGTTTCTTCCAAAATCTTAGCGTTTTTGGATGATATATTTTTAAAGTATTAAGATATCATCAAAGTGGGTTGCCCATTTTATTAAAATCTTTTGAGTGGCCATTTCGTTATTATTTTCCCCAAATGAACACTTCTATGGTTCACACTGTGTGCAGAGCTGACGTGGCCAATCCTTGGTCTACAGCTGGTCCTGTTTGTCATCTCTGCTCACTTAACTGAGCAATTTAATCACCTTTTGGCATAAGGCCCTTGAACCTTCTGTCAAAAAATAATGCTGTCTTGCTATTCACTTAAAAACAGGTAAACCCAGAATTTCACAAATTTCCCCCATTTCATCTAGCACATAGTTTCTAAGAATTTAAAAGTGATTATTTAAATTCTGGATTTTAATTTATTAAAAAAATCATTTTTTTTCTAAAATAGCTTCTACATCCCCTCATAGTGATGCAGACAAGTTCATTTCGTCAGCACTTCTATGTTCTTTCCTTAAGGGTTGAAGAATAGCAATACATTACTGCTTTTCTTTGCCCATTTAAGGTCTTTGAACCTTTTTTCCTTTCCCGTTCACACAAAGACCTCTAAGCGTTGCAGGTTACTAAGATATATTTGTTGTTATGGAGGGGTAGCAAGACAATATTTTATTTTACCTTTCAGGTATGGCATGTTGTCATATCCTCCTGTATATTACAAACAGGTTAATAAATTTCATGTTCATGATAACATGAGCCTAATGTAAATACCTTTATTTCCCAGAGTATATTGTACAGAAGCAAATCTAACATTCTTTTAGCATCTCTAGCTTATCAAAGCTATTCTCACAAATCTTTTTCTTTTCCACAGTAAAAACTAATCCTCTCATACTATTGAGAGAAATGCCATTTTCTGAAATAACACTTGATTGAAGAAAAGATTCCTTGCAAATAGGTATTTTTAATAAACATTAAGAATGCAAAATAAATCCTTTCCTAGTTATGGATGAGCATGGAAGTCATTCACTCATTTATTCAATAAACAGTTATTAAAAATAATCTATGTGCTAAAGTACTATTCTAGATCCTTGGGCTATGTTAGTGAAAACAAACAAGAATTGCAGTATTTATATTCTAGTGGAAGAAAATGTTCAATAATAAACTTAAGTTACATTATATGGTATAAGATGATAAGTGACATACAAAAAAAATGAGCATGGTAAAGATACCATTGTAATTAGTTATGAAAGGAACAAAAGAGAGGCCAGACATCATAAGCATGGCCATTTGGGGCAGCTTCACCAGAAAGCTGGAATTTCACACACCCCAGGGAACCATTCCCTGCAGGTCACTGGGGGAAGGGGTCCAACAAAGGAGAAGATGAACACATGCGCAATGAGTCAGGGTGACTCAGGGAAAGTGCCTGTCAGTCAAGCCTGGGAACCATGGATTGGCTAGAGTAGGCAGGGCCATTGCAAGGCCACAAAATATTGGGCTTACATAGTCTCGTCGACAAAGGAGCTGTCTCTCTTGACTCATGGCTCTCCTGGTTCTTTGGTTCCTTTGGCTTTGCTCCTGCTTGTGTTTCCTCCATAGTGCCATGGTACCCGGCCGTACAGACCCCACACACAATGGATGGGTGGACTACAACTGGGAACACAAACTAAGCTAGCTTAATGCAGGACTGGACACTGCTCCAATATGGAATGGAAACTCTGGGCAAGGGCTTCAATTGTAGCCCTACGGAAGGCACAGCTGGACTTCTTTCTTGGGGGAGGGGGAAAACAAAGGGAAATAGGACCTTTGAAACTCAGGGGTTTGATTCCATTGAAATAAAACTTTCTACAATAGCTCATCCTCCTGTGCAAGTCTGAGAAAATTCCTTTACTCGGGATACTGCAAGAAGCCCACTCCCACTTGCAACCAGTGGAGACCTAAGTTCTCTCCACCTGTAACAGTAAGACAGACAGGAGGGTAAGGGAGAGACAGTGGCAGAGGATGGAAGTACTTGGGGTGGGTAACTTTAAGCAAAATGGACCGCATGTGGGAGAAAGCAGCAGGAGCAAGGAGGCTTTTCACCGAAGTTTACCAGCCCCCTGTATTTATCCATTGAGCTTCAAAGACAAGAGTCAAGAGTCAAGGAGTAAGTAACCAGTTAAGCCTGATGAGGACCTCCTTGGCCCTCTTGGCCAGTTATGGCTGGGTTGCTCTAGAAAACATGATCATCTTCCTATATGCTCAGATTCTGTCTTTTTACCAAGTTAAGGAGTCCTTGAATTGGTTAAGTAAGAGTGGAAAAGGGACCAGAAAAACAGTAAGAAAAAAATCAATCAAGATTAGCAGCAAAGGGTAAGCAGAAAAGCAAAGCCAAAGACAATGGGATATGACCTGAATCATTGAAAGAGAAAATAGAACCACGTGTCTAAAAAAACAGAAGCCCAAATCAGGAGTAACTGAAATCAGATATGGAGATGTAAGTAGCTCACACTGGCCAGGTAA
Organism: Myotis yumanensis; assembly: GCF_028538775.1. Taxonomy (NCBI): domain Eukaryota; kingdom Metazoa; phylum Chordata; class Mammalia; order Chiroptera; family Vespertilionidae; genus Myotis; species Myotis yumanensis. Next base: position 169,600,820 of record NW_027223754.1, read on the forward strand.
TTTAATGTGATCTTTAAGACCTGGCTATGTATGCCTTCTTGCCCCATGAGGTGATCCTGATCATTTAATTGTGTTTCATATTTCATAGTCCTTTTCAAAATTCTTCCTGAAAGGGCTCTATGTGCATCTTCCTCCCCCAAATACCAGGTTGGCCTCTTTTACTTCATCTCTTAAACCATTCTCAGATCCACCAAAAATAAGGATTTAATTTTATCAGCTGCCTCTTGAAATAGAAAGTTAGTTATATTGATTCTTTTTCAGGCCTGGTGGATAGACAGATCAATGCTAAGTAAATCATTGTTTGAAGCTCCATATGAATCAGTTAGGATCTTACAGAGGGTCTCTCTGCTCAATACTGTACACTGCACCCTGTACGTAAAGTGGCCATCCCCAGAAACAAATACTGGCGGTAAAATGGGGCTATTTAAGGGCAGTAGATATAATCCCCAAATATCAGGACATAGTGCATTGCCCAAGAAGCTGCTCACTTCCTTGTTTAATTCTATTTATGGCTCAAGACCCTACACTAAGCACAAATGCAATATACCCATTCCCTTCATTAGACTATGAGTTCCTCCAGGTCAGAAGTCTTATCATATTTGATTTGAATTCCCCCACATGAATTAAAAAACCATTACTGAGTGCCAAGCACTGAAAATATATGGCCCTTTCTTGCCAGGCACTATCAAATCCTATTCTATATAATAAAAACCTAATATGCTAAGTGTCCAGTCATCCGTTCAACCAATCAAAGAATAATACACTAATAATATGCTAAGGCTGCTCAACCGCTCACTATGACATGTGCTGACCAACAGGGAACAGACTCTCCAACCAGCAGGTTAGCTTGGTGCTGGGGTCCAGCCGTATGGACTGAGTGAGATGGGCCGGACATGCCCTGGATCCCTCTTGTGGTCCCTCCCTGGCTGGCCAAACTCCCACATCCCTCCCTGGCCCTGAACGTGCCCTGGTGGGGCCCCACGGCCTGGCCTGCACCCTCTAGCAATCCAGGACCCCACGGGGGATTCGGAGACCTGGTTTTGGCTCGATCCTGCAGGCCAGGCTGAGGGACCCCACTAGTGCATGAATTCATGCACCGGGCCTCTAGTATTTGATAAATGATTAAGTGCACAAATGAATATTAGGCTAACATTAGTTCTAAAGGGTATAATATGAGACAGTACACATAGTAAAAATTACTCTTCAAGGATATAACATAAAATAATATACTATTAAAAATAGAAAAATGAAATTTCTGCTTTGACAAATATATAGATAAAAGAAACAGAAGAAAATATTAAAGATCATGAGGACCTTGATTTATTTCCTATTTACTTCTGTTCATCTGGATTAGACTGATATGGGGGAAATAAATATGCAAATGTAAAAGTCTGTATATAATTCAAGAGCACATGTGTATTAAATAGTTTTAAGAAACCTCCTTAGTGATGGTCCATCTGTGCAAGAAACTATTATGTACTAGAAAACGCAACTGCCTTGAGAATTAAATAAGCAGGATGCATACATATGAAATTTCTGCTGGTTAGGATTATTTTCCATATCCTCCTAGGTTCTTGCACTTCTCAAATCACTCCCAATGAGTAATTTAGGCATGCTTCAGAGTAGGGTGACTCCTTTAGTCCACTGGAGAACCATGACCAAGTTGTAGTCTCATGAATTGAAATTTCAATGTGCTTCCAATGTACAGAGCACACACACATGGCGTAACGATGCTTTGGAAGATTGCAGATGAAACTAATTTTGCTTTCCTAGTGCCACTGTTATATTTTGTTTTGTTTTTCATAAATTTATAACTTTTATTTCTTTCCATTTTCTTTCACAAGATCATTATCAAGTGAAGGATGCTAAAGCAGTTCTCCTAATAGGGGCTGTAACATTAGACCTCCTAGATATACAATGTGGCTAGTCAAAATTATGTTAAAATAAGCAGAGCTCCAAATATTACTAGCTTTTAAAACATATTTTCCTTACAAAAAATAGGCTATTGTGAGAGTAAATCATTTGTATTTGCAGCTACCCCATTCACTAGGAAAACTGGTTACATGTGACACAACATATGGGGGTGTTTGGTGGTAAGCAATTCACATGTATGCGCTTCTGAAGTCTCTGCATCTTTCCCTGTGCATTTACCAGCTCAGAGGGAATTTGAAAAGTTAGCTATCAATTAAACAAACATGCTGTCGAGTGCAGGATACCACTCTCTCTAGACCAACCTTTCTTGGTTAGCCAACTCTAGGTCTCTGGAGAATAAAAATATTCTGATCGTTTTCATGGAGGCATAAGATTTAGTGGGAAGGTGAGCCAACAGGGGTTCCTTGACTCAGCTGTCAGCGTTGGTCTGGGAAGGGCCAGGGCTTCCCATGCTTTCTGTAAGAGCAGATGTCAAAATCCTAACCACACCTCATTATCACAACTCCCAAAGGCCTCTGGCACAGACGGTGGAGGTTTTGGCAGAGATTCCAGGGAAATCATCTGCTGATCCTTCTGCATTCCGCCTGCTGAAATGCCCTTAGGAGCTTCTATTTGGGTATGCATCACTTTTTGTCTCAGATTTCTGCAGAACATTCTGGTGGCTGCTTTAGAAGTGTGGCTTTTAGGTGGGTCCAAAAATGAGCAAGAGATCTAATGCACTGTTTTATCTCCAATATTAACTAGATTCTTTTTGTTGTACAGCATTTACAGAAGTGTGAATACCATTAGACAAGCCCAAATCCATGCTTTCATAGAGGAGAGATCCTCTCTACCTGATTCAGGGAAAAGAGAGCAAGGAGGTCAGTGGGCCATTTACAGCACATGATGGGATAGAATATAAAACACAATATAATATTTGTATCATGTGAAATGGGAATGTTACTAACTAGTAATAAGTTACATGTATGCAATATAAATTCACAACCATAAACATAAGTTCATGAAAAAAAAATGCTTTTTTAAAGCGCCAGTGCCTTTTCCTAAGTTCTTGTATGATTAATAATTTACTTTTCTCTTGTGGTTTTATAGACTACTTCTTCCAAGAAGATAAGCAAATGGTGAAATGTCTGAAAAATAATCTATAGGACTAAACTTAAAATGAAAAAATCTTAATCACTACACTTTTTCTATAAATTGGCAAAAATAATCATTGCCCAATTATTCTGATTGAATATATGGCTCAGCTCATTGACTGTAGCCCGAGAACATTGTTCCTTCAGTCAATGTTTCAGCAATCATGTTTTGCTAGGCACTATAATAGTCACTGAAGATGTGAAGTCAGAGAAGATATGACTTATCAAAACTAATTTAAGGCTTTGTAAGAGGAACATAGACAAGTAAATCAATGATTACTAGTTTGGGTACTTGGCACAGGAAGTTATGCTTAAAAATGACTGAGTCTCTCTTGGTTTTCTATCATCCTATCTAATAATAGACAAACATGGTAATTGACTGTACCTTTGCTATGCCTCCCATTGGCTAATCAGTGCTATATGTAAATTAACTGCCAGCAAAGATGGAGGCTAATTTGCATACTGCAGGCAGGGCGGGACAGTGTGAGCTGCCATCCAGGCCCCCGTGTGCGACCTTGGCATCGCTTGCCTTCGCCTGAGCCCCCGCCCCCCCGCCGGGGACACGGGGCCCTCTGAGAGAGAGAGAGAGAGAGAGAGAGGTGGAATTTGACACCCCACATCCCTCCCTGATCGACCACTGTGATTCCAAGCCAGCGAGGGCTGCCTTCAGGCTGCAGCTCCAAGTCCCTCACCCCCACTCCAGGCCCGAGAGCACAGTGTGGGGCAGGGGCACCCAGGGGTTCGGGAATGCAGCGTGAGGGGCCAGCACAACGTGGGGGGGAGGCTGTGTTTACACCGCCAAGTTCCCCACTTCTGCCCTGGCCCACACATCCCTCCTCCTTCCCCTCAGAGGCCCAGTTCCTGCCTACATTCTTGCTGGGTAGGCCCAACTGCACCGGGGAGTGAGCCATGGCGATTGGGATGGCCACTTCTTGGGATGGGACGGCCAGACCACGGCAATTCATGAGGGCTATGAGGCCCAGGGGGCATGCGCAGCTCTTGGGAGGCAGGGGTGGCCGGCCAAGCCAAGTGTGGCTTCAGTGGGGCCAGTGGGAGCCTGAGGCCACCCCAACCCCCACAGGTCCTGGGCGGACGGTGGCTCAGTGGAGAGCAGTGTCTCCATGCATGGCGCCCAGGGGCGGCTGTGAGCTGCTGCAACCCCGCCCCATGCTTCAGGGAGGGGGAGAAGGCTCACAGTCACCAGCACCCTAGGCTGCACCACCTGTGCCTTAGCCTGCCAGGTTGGCAGGGTCCAGAGCAGGTGAGCTGCTCCCTTCCCCCAGTGGTAGAACAGGGAGGAGAGTGCTGGGTGCAGCGAGGGGACCTCAGCTGGGATCCGCCTGGTGTGGGGAAGGGGCCCAGCCTGGGCCCAGTGGGGAGCTTAGGAAGTCTGGCTAAGCAGGCGCTGGTTCATACCAACTCTTACTCTGCCATCTTCCTCCAGCTCTTCAAGCTAGCCCCCCTGCCCCACCTGTCCGGGGCAACGGGCTCTGGGTGACCTCCCTGAGCTCAGACTGTGGACCCAGAGACCTCAAGGAAGAGTGTCCGGCCTGGCCCAGGAGGGGGCCGGTGTAGAACTACCAGTGCAGAGTTGCTTTGGTGTCTCAGTTAAGTTTGCAACTGACCCAAGGAGGAAGCCGAGAGGGGAAAGGCCAGGAGGCATGAATTGCCAGCACTTTAGCCACTTGAAAACAGCTCCACTTGGAATGCGAGGCAGTTGTATGTTCAGCTGAGAAGTGAGGGGGCTGAACTCCACCGTCGCTGGGTTCCTGTCAGTCCGAGGCCCAAGCATCCACCATGACAAGGAAAGAACAGAGCAAGGGGCCCAGAGGAAGGGAGGACAATTAAAGAAAACCGTGTCTAGACTTTCCCCAGCCCTCTCCTTCTTTCTGCTGCCTACAAGAGCCCCAGGCCTGGCCACAGTTCTATCTCCACCTTTTAGTCCCCTATTCTCCAACCACAGAGGAAAGAAATAAGGAAGGAGTCTGTGCTGCCTTCAGAAAGTATCTATATACCTGATCGGCCAGTTGCCTTTCACAGAGGGAGGCCAGACTGTGGCTTAGGCCCGCTCCCTACAGGGACATCAGTAGGACATCCTGTGTGGGCTCCCAGACTGTTAGAGGGGGCAGGCTGGGCTGAGGGCTGCCCCCCGAGTGCACAAATTTTTGTGCACCAGGCCTCTAGTTGTTAAAACAAATTAACGCAAATTTAGTGGCTTAAAACAACACCCAGTTACTAGCTCACAGTTGTGTAATCAGGAAATGAGGCATAGTCTGGCTATGCTGGTTTTCTAGAATCTGTTTCCACGTTCATCATGATTGTCAGCAGAACTCAGTTCCCTGCAGTTGTAAGACTGAGGTGCCCATCTCCTTGTGGGTTGAAGACTGAGGGTCATCCTCAGCTTTTAGAGGCCACTTTCCTTCTTTGATCTCCTGCCTCCATCTTCTAACCAAGCAACAGGGGTCAAGCCCTTCTCATGCTTTGAATCTCTCTGACCTCCCCTTCTGCCTCATCTCTCCTGCTGCGCCTTCCTGACAAACTCCTTCTGCCTTTTAATGTTCATTTAAGAGCACATGTGATTACAGTGTGCCATGGAGGTAATCCAAGACAAACTCTCCATTTGAAGGATGACGAGCATCTTAGTTCTATCTATAAAGTCCCTTCAAGCAGTACCTCGATTAGTGTTTGAGTACCCAGGATTGGGAACCTTGGGGGAACACATGTAGAATTCCACCTGTTGCGCAGGTGTGTTTTAGGCCTTGAGCTTGGGAAGATCTTGCTAGGTGTGTACATACAGCTAAGCAATGAATGCATGGAACAGGAGGGAAATCTATCAAATGTGCTGTTAGCCATCAGCCCCTCACTTCCTATGTGCCAACACCAAGGCCAAACATATGGGCTCTTCCCTGCATTTCCCTCCTCCTTCTCTCAACATACTACTCAGTTTCATGTTAATCCTTTGTGACTTTATTCCTTATCTGGCCTGCTTTTGACCCTAGTCTTTCACCCATTTTCACTTGTACAAAACCATTCTGGACCTGGAAAATTTACCCTTGGTCTCTTAAAGTAAGTTCTCCCAGACCTTTAGTAAAGGCCACAGCACAGCACTCCCTAGGACTGTTCAGTTAATGTTTACATCAAACAACATAGTGATAATGTTTGGAGCAGCAGGAACTAGGCAAATACATGTTGAGCATATGCCTTTAGTACAGCTCAGTGCTTTATCATTAATCATGCCCAGCTTCATGTCACCTAAAAATATAAGTACCCTCAATTTACAACTATGCAAAGTAAATTAGTATGCAAAATTAAAAGAGCGGTAAGCTAAGACTGCACCACAGTGTACTGTGGCACATGAAAGGATAATTACATAGACATGCATCCAATAATAGGGATTGCCTAAATGAACAATGATCTATTTATATACTTACCAAGTAATGTAATATAGCCATTAATTGGAAAAAATATTAGAAATACACCAAAATGTAAACTGTTATCTCTAACTGAGGATTATTGGCTATGTTTTGCTTTTTTTTTATAGTACATATCTGGGTATTCTAAATACTACATGAATATATATATCACTGCAATTGATTATTATAAATGATCATAATGGTCATAATGATATCCATGGTAATGTTTCAGTACCCTAAAATAATGGTATATACTAATATAAGAAAGGTAACTAATAGATTTAGAAAGTTATTTTAAATTAACAATTTGAATTAAATGATTTTTTTTTGTTTATACATCAAATGAAGTTCTTGTCACTGCCCAACTCATCATACTTTTGTCAATCAGTACAACCAGGCTATGAAATACCTTCAAACTCTTGTAATTTAGGGCAACTCTAGGTATGTCAGGAGGCATATGCCTGAATTGCCTATCAGGTTATTTTCTTGTTTTCTGTAATAATTTCACGATGCCTCAAAACCTATTGGTACATAGAAAGAAGATGATGAAATGTCAGGCAGTTCTTTCATCACAGTTCCTGCAGAATCCTACTTGAGAAGATAATGGAATATGAGCTGCATTTGGTTTAATGAAAGGACATTTGTAACTGGTGGTAGTGATTGTAGCAGAGATGGTAAACTATTCCCCAAAACTGTGTGCTCTCCTTTACCACCCAGCCAGGGACCACATTTCCTAAGCCTTCCTTGAAGCTAGGTGAGGTCACATGATTAGTTTTCCCCAATGGAATGTGAGTTGAAGTGATTCATTTCACATCTAGGCATCTAGGCGATGGTAGTTCTGAAGTAGGTGAGCCTTTTCCACCTCCATTTATTTTTTTTAAAATATATTTTATTGATTTTTTACAGAGAGGAAGGGAGAGAGATAGTTAGAAACATCGATGAGAGAGAAACATTGATCAGCTGCCTCCTGCACATCTCCTACTGGGGATGTGCCCGCAACCCAGATACATGCCCTTGACCAGAATCGAACCTGGGACCCTTCAGTCCGCAGGCCGATGCTCTATCCACTGAGCCAAACCGGTTTCGGCTCCACCCTACATCTAGATTCTTCTTCTTAGATAAAAAAGACATGGAGATCTTAAGGGATGGCTGATTTCACAGATTAAAAGAGCCTGGGTCCCTGAATCACAGCACAGAAGAAAGCCACCTGCCAACCAGTGTTATATAGCACTAAAATCTTAGAGTTAGTTGTTATTACAGCTCATTTTTTCCTAAATAACACAATGATGAAGATAGCCAGTATTAACTGAGTACTTACTATGTGCCAGGCACTATGCTAAGCAGTTTACATACTCCATCTCCTTTAAAGTGTTTCGCAGACTATGAGGTAGATGCTATTTCCTTTTAAAAGTAAGAAAACCATAATGTTGAAGGATTGAATAATTCATCAAGGGTAATTAAAATATTACATCATTTTTATGGAAGGCTTGGGAATCATCTCTAGGATCTCCAACTTTTCAATCCACGCTCTTAACTACAATGTGACAGTTATAGGTTTGAAATCGGTTGAATGACCTTATCCAAAGAGTTTGATTAATGAAAGGATGCCCACCTAGAAGAAATGTTGAGGTTTAATATATCAATCAGTGAATTGCATGATTAAATTCTGTGCTTGAAACCTGCAGGTGACAGGGAACTGGCAAAGATAAGTGGGTGAGATGAGCGAAAATGATCAAAGCATATATTAGAAGAATACAGAAATGGCCTAGATCTTACAAGTTAAAATCAAATGAGGTTAAATGTAAGTTTCTATCATTCTAGTCCATAAACAAATTAGACAGGTGCAGAATGGGAGAGTCATGGCCTAGCTGTGCTTTATGTGACGAAGTATAGTTGTCAGTGTATTCAACATAGATCAATAACTTGATGTGATTATCTAAAATGAATGTATTCTGGAGCTAAATTAACAGTGTATCGAAAATGTGAGAAGTGATAGCATAGCTTTTTTTCTGGGTTGGTCAGGCCATAGCTGGAGTAATGAATTCTGTGGTGAAACCATATCTTAAGAAAAAATATTGATAAAATAGTGACTGGGATATTGAAGTATCTTGAACCAAGTCAACTGAGAAATGACTTACGTTGTAAATGCTTTCCCTGAGAAGAAAATACCCAGATGAATTCTATTATGTATCTTTATATAATAGCTTGTCATATGAAAGATAAAGTTTTGGTATAGCCACAACAATTAAAACAACACAAAGTGTAAGTTCAAGAAAAGTGATTTCAGGACACTGTAAGAAAAAAAAAAAAACTTCCCAAAAAGTCAGACTGGTCAGCTAGAATGGACTTCTGCATAAGGTAATGAGATCTCCATCACTGGAGGCATCCAAGCCAATTCTAAACAATTCATTGGCAAAGTTGTAGAGAACAATCCAGTGATCACTGAAATTAATAAACTAATCATTACATTCACTTTTAAAACTGAGAAACTGTAATTAAATGAGTGATTTATATCTTTACATTTTAATCCATTCATACTCTAATCAGTCCCCACTGTGTAAGTTCTTATGACTGAAGTATTAATGACTTTCATGAGGCATGAAAGGAGAAACGTGAGGGGTTTCAGCCTGAGTATACCCAGCTCACCGCCATTAATTAAATTTGCAACAATTCACTTCACTCCACCTGCAGAGGCCCAGCCACAGGCAATTGTAGAACACAAATAAGCTATAAGTAAATAAATGTGTCAATTGCAGTGCAGGTTTGTGATTATGTGTGCAGAAAGAGTAGGTTCCTTTTTCTGCAAAGAGATTGTTCATTTTGCATTGAGCCTTAAATGAGCTATAACAGTAAATCTTTTGTGTAAAGAAGAAAAGGAAGATGGATAGTCCATAATATTTTGCCCAGCATATTTTTTTTCATCTAGCAGATTTAGATTCTTTACCATTTAGCCCCAAATAGTTGTGTATCTTTCTGTTCTAAAGCAACATTTTCCTACTGAAATGGTCTGCACTGCATTGTAAATAGAAAGCCCCTACATGAAACCAGTAAGAAATGGTCCTGGGCTTTTTGGCAGAGGTGCTACTTGTGTCTCTTGAATGGTTTGTAGCTTATTTTTTTGTTAATGTGAGAAATGCAGCTGGGATAGCAGTTTGTCAACATAAGGAAGATGATAGCCTTAGGTATTTTACTTGTCAAGCATAACTTGCCCCTTTCCTTTCTTAGCTGGTCTTCCATGTTATACCAGTCCTCCGTTGTTTTGTTTTTTGTGTGATATATATATATATATATATCCTAACCCTGTCACTTTCTTCCTGTGTTTTAAAAAATTCTTTGAGGAGAGCATTTTAATTAACTTAAGACCATTACGTAGCATTCTCTTCATCATGAGCTGAAACTCCACAGTACTGGGGACACTTTATAATGCCAAGAATGAACTGCCATAGTCAAGTGAAGACCACCAGATCTTAATCCCCTTATAGGATTATTTTAAAAGAGAAAAAAAACAACTTTTGGTTTTGGTTTAAATAAACTAAAGTTTAAGAGCTGAAAACAAGCTCCCCAGGCAAGGTCCCTTGGATTCTTGGTTGTTTCTTGAACTCTCTTCCTCCCCCGCTATGTAAGGGAAAAAATCAGTCATTCTGCACAAATACGTTTGGGAGCCTATTAAATGCTAACCTCTGGACACTGTGACAAGGATCATTGCTTTTTCTATTGAGGAGTTCATAGTTCAGTGGGCATCTCTAGGTATGAGATTACTAGTTTAAAAAGACTTCCACACTTAGGCAATAATGAGATATCATTTATACATCTCAATTTAACATATACTGTGTGTGTGTGTGTGTGTGTGTGTGTGTGTGTGTATTTCATTTATTCATGCATTCCATGGATATTTGTTGAGCACCTACTATGTGCCAAGCACTCTTTCAGGTGCTGAGTATACATTAGAGAACAAATGAGATTAAAAAAAATAATCTCTGTTTTAGCAGGTCTTAAAATCTACTGCAAATAATAATGTTCTATTCTAGTTAGCCCTAAGTGATTGCCAGAAATTTCATATGCCAATGGTGGAAGCATAAATTAGTAATAATATTTGATAAGAAATTTTGAAATATTTATGAGATTAAACTTCTTTATTAAAAACTTAAACAAACAAAATCTTCTTTAGCCCCATCTCTCCCTTGAGCTTCCATCTTATCTCTCTTCTTTCACAAATTTTCTTAAACAAACCATGTACACTTGTTCACTTCCCACTTAACCCAACTATCTCCAAACTGTTTCTATATCATAACTCTATCATACTAACTTCACATGTAACCATAAGACCATCTATTTCAATCAAACCAATAATCAATTTTCCAGTATTTTGCTTGTATGACTTCTCAGCAGCATCTGTCACTGTTGGCTACTTCTTCCTTTTAAAATTCTCTTTTCTTTGCATTGTGATTTCCTCCCATTTGAGTTGTCAGTCTACTCATTCTACCCTTTCCAACTCTACCTCCTTTATCTGACCAAAAATGGTGGCATTCCTTGAGCCTCAATCCTAGCCTATCATGTTCACCCCACTCTACACTCTAGGCTCAGGTAAACTCACTAACTCCCATAATGTCTATAATCATCTGTTGGCCACAGGTGTCTGAATATGTATCCCCAGGATTGTACTCTCACCTGTTACAGGCCCTTAGGCTCAGGCTGGTCTATCGCACCTCTTTGGTGACATTCCCTTCTAGGCATCATTTACCCATCTCAAACTCAACATCATAATCTCCATTCCCCACTCTCAATAACTCCTCTTCCAATGCTCCCTGTCTTAGTGAATGGCTCTAACATCTACCCAGTTTCACAAGCCAGAAACCTGGGGTCACGAGAAACACCCCATTGGAAACTCCGACCACAGGTTATCACAAAATCTCGTCAATTCAACCTCCAAAATATCTCTCAAATATGTTCTCTGTCTCCATCAAAACCACCTCAGTATATGCTCCATCTGCTTTGTCCTGAATCCCAACTGAGATCTCTGCATCAAGTCTTTATCCTTGGAAAACATTCTTTATTTTCCAGTCAAAGTAGTATGCAAATCTGCTTTCAGTAGTCTCTTGTGCTCTTAGAAATCAAGATAGAACATGTTTTTTTAAAAAACCTTTAAAACCTATGCCTTCAACCTGTCTGATATATCTTTTCCTCCCACTCACTCCTACTCACTTCCAACTTTGAGGTCCTTACACTTCTCTGAACTTTCCTTTGGATCCTCACACATTCTGTTCCTTCTCCCCCAGACTCTATGCTCTGCTGCCAAGGCCACTCTTAACCTGCTGATTGACTTTCATTTTCAGATGACACCACATTTTTAAATAGGCCTCACCTGGCCTCTTCAGTTTAAGCCAGGATTTTCTGATGTTTGATAATCTCATTAAGTAAGCTCTGCACAATGTTTATCAAGATGCTCAACACATTTTAATATATTTGTTTTCCTAGCTAAATTGTAAACTCCATGTGTATCTTGTTTGTTATTGTATTCCCAGAAAGTGACATAGTATATAGATATAAAATAGGTATTCAATATCTTTTTGTTGAACAAAAAAAAACAAATGAATGAACGTATTGGGGCATTCAAACTTTTGGCCCAAGAAAATCTGAGGTAAAGAAAAACTACATAAAATTTCATTGTCAATTATGTAGCAAAGCCAAAAAAAAAAAAAAAGTAAACTACTTAAAACACAATATTCAAGGAATAGTTAAATATATCACAACAGAAATTGTAAAACTTTTCTGTAAAAGGTTAGACAGTAAATCTTTAGGGATTTTTGGTCTATAAAATCTCTGTTACAACTTCTCAACTATGCCATTGTAGCATAAAAGTAGTCATACACAAAACATAAACAAACTAGTGTGTGTGTTCCAACAAAACTTTATTTGCAATTTGACGAAGGGCCATGTTCTCTGACCACTTCATTAAAGTATATCCTTATAGCCCTGGCCAGTGTTCTCAGTGGTTAGAGCATCAGTCAGTCAAGAGCACATACCTGGTTCAATCCCCAGACCAGTTAGGGGCATTTTTTTCTATCTCTTCTCCCTCCTTTCCCTCCCTTCCACTCTCTAAAAAAAAAAATCAGTGGAAAAAATATCCTCAGGTGCAGATGAACAAAAACATAAAATAAAGTATATCCACATGATGGTACATTTGGAAATGGTTAAAAATATTTACATAATAAATTCAATAACATGTTGGGATCACAATCTCAAAAAATGTGGTTCTGTAAATTATAAACAGGGTTACATTAATATGTTTAACATATTTGCATGAAAAAGGCCTAAAAATAAATAAGCCAAATGTTAAAAGCAGTTACCCATGGGTCACAGATGTATGCAAAATTGTTTTCTCTTTGAGCTTTTCTGAATTTTTTTAAACATTAACCATTTCTTTAACATTTAGACAAAATATGAAATGCATCATTTTAATAATCAGGAAAACATGTATTAACTATATTTAAATATAAAGAAAATTCACCCATAAATAACTAGAAAAAAATCTTCAAGTATCTGCCTGATGTGGCCACTGCCCACCACCCAACTTCATGTGCCCACTGCCGAACCACCCCACTTCATCCACCCAAGCATCTCTGCCTCACCCATTATGCCCCAGCCACACTGGCCTTCCTTGAGTTCCCTGAATGCACCAATCTCTTAGCTGTCTCAGGGCTTGGCACACACTGTTCCCACTCCTGAAACACTCTTCCCTCTACTTTCTCTCTTCCTGGATCCTTCTCATATTTTCGCTGTCAGCAAAAAATGTTAATTGTCTTAAGATACTGCCTCTGACAACCCCTCTAAGTTACCACCTCCTGATATTCTCTGTTATGGTGCTCAGTTTGTAAAACAGAGAACATCAGAGGTAGAGTGAGCCTAAAATAGATAGGGCAGTCAGAGATAGCTACTTGAGAAAGTGACATGTTGGCCCAAAAATGAGCAATGCATTTTTATTATGGTATTAAGTACTATGGCTAAGAAGCTAAACTTGGAAGAAATCTTTCAGGTCTCACACTCCTAATTTCAAAAATTACTACAAAACTACAGTAATCAAGACAGTGTGGCACTGACATATAGACTAAATAAAGAGAAACATATACACCAAAAGACATAGAGTCCAAAAATAAACCTCACATATATGGTCATGAACAAAAGATTTTCCCAAATGATGTTGAGGAAGCTGGTATATATATGCAAGAGAATGAAGTGGACCCTTATATTGCACAATGCGCAAAAATTAATTCAAAATGGATCAAAGGACTAATTATATAAAAGCCAAAAGTACAAAAAAAATCATGACATTGGCAATGATTTCTTGCATATGACACTTAAAGACAGGCAACAAAACAGACAGTTAAACTGGACTTCATCAAAATAAAAATGTTTGTGCATCAAGGGTCACTACCAAAAGTGAAAGGCAACCCATGGATTCGGAGAAAATATTTACAAAGCACATGTCTGATATGAGGTTAATATCCAGAATATATATTTTAAAACTCCAACAAATCAACAATAGAAAACAAACAGCCTGACTAAAAATGATCAAAGACTTAAAATAGTTATTTTTCCAAAGAAGATATATAGATGACCAATAATCACATGAAAAGATGCTCAACATCATCAATTATGGGAAATGCAAAGAACAAGCACAAGAAAATATCACTTCACATTCAATAGGATGATTTATTTTATTGGAAATTACCAATGGTTGGCAAGAATGAACAACCTTGTGCATTGCTGATGTGGGAGTAAAGTGGTTCATTCACTATGGAAAACATATGGCAGTTCTTCAATAAAATTAAACACAGAATTACCATAGCATCCCACAATTTAACTTCTGGGCAAAGAAGTGAAAGTAGGCACTTGAAGATACATTTGTACACCAGTGTTCATAGCTGCATTACTCATAATAGTAGCCAAAAAGTGGAAACAACCCAAATATCTATCAGTGGGTGAATGGATAAACAAAAATGTGGCATGTACAGATAATGGAATATTATCCACTGTTAAAAAAAGGAAGGGAGTTCTTGCATATGCTACAACATACATAAACATTATGATAAGTGAAATAAGCCAGTTATAAAAAGATAAATGTTGTATGATTCTACTATATAAAGCACCTAATGTAATCAAATCCATAGAAATATAAAGCAAATGATGCTTGCCAGGGTCTGAGGAAAGACCGAATGGAAAGTTAGTGTTTGATGGATACAGAGTTTCAGTTCAGAAAAATGAGACTTGTGTACATTAATGGTGTTGATGGCTCCACAATACTGTAAGTAATTAATGTCACTGAACTGTACATTAAAACATAAAATTGTAAATTTTATGTTACATGTATTTTACCACAATAACAAAATTTAAGCACATATTTTTGGTTCAACAATTCTAAATTGGGTAATCTTTATGAAGAAAATAACATGAAAAGTTTGATGAAACTTCATGCACAACATGTATGATTATTTAAAACAGCACAACACCAGAAAGATCCTGAATGCCTAACAAGGAAGAACGGTTCCTTGAACTAGGTTATGATCACAGAGTATGATATAGTCATTGAAAAGATTTTAATAAGAATGAGTAAGTGCTCCTGTTATTATGCTATATAAAAGAATTTGGAATGTAACACTAATATGTAATAATAATAATGTACAAATATGTAAAATTTTTAAAGAATAAAAATGTTAACCCTGGCTTTCTCATGATGGTTGGAATATGAGTGATGTTTTTCTCTTTTTTTACTTTCCATTGCTTTAATAACATCCATGTACTTGTACAAATAAAATGTTTTTGGAGAAAAAATAGTCCCAGCAATAGGTTCTCCAAGTCAGCCATCAATCCTGCAGGTACAGGCCTTTTTTACCTGGCCTAACTGAGCATGGGAACTTAGGAAATAAAAGGACAATTTGGAAATTTCAAGAGGAGAGTAAATTTTTCTTTTAGTTCTGACGGCGCTGGGTACTGAACTGTGTACTGGTATTTTGCATACCATGACCTATACTATGTAATACAAGCCTTAGGACTGTTATGTGCGCACATAATTTTCTTCACTCTTCTGGGGCTGAAACAGATACTCAATAGGGCTGCATAACTTGCTAGACATTGAAAGTGGCAGAGCTGGAACCAGAACCCTGATGATCTGATTCCACAGTTTATTTTTACATTATTAATTGCCATTAATACTGAAGCAAGAGGAGTGTGCCTAGGCATCTGAAAAGTTGCATTAGTCTCTGGGGCAGGGGATCTAATATAAGACAAATTCTATGCATCCAACAAGTTGCACTAGGTATTCAACAAATCAATGTCTAGTACAAATAAAGTACATTTTACTGCATGTCATTTCAGATACAAACACATTCAGAAAAAAAATACTCTAGGAGCTACCCTATTGTATGGATCCTCAACTTCTGAGAAACTCAAGTAGAAGAACGATGTAAAACTCCTCAAAGGGATGTGGCAGTCTTTAAAAGAAGAGGATTCATTGAACAACATTTATTAAGCAACCACGGTGTGCTAGATACAATACTAGTATGGGGCCAAACTGTGTAGGCTTACAATTTTGACAGACGGATTATATTTTACTTCCATATTTGATAAGAAGCCTTATAAATTCAGGTTGGGAGACTAGTTTCAGAGATAAAGTACTTGGAGAATTCTGTGCTGACATTGCTCTTCTGATCCATTCAATAAGAAAGAAGATTTTGCAGAATGCTTACATTTGTCTGAACATAAGACTCTGACTTGGGGCTAATAAATATAATTTTTTAACTGCAAGGCTGGTAGCAGCATGACCACTTAAGTAGTAAAGTGTTCTTATTGTAGAAAATTCGATGTGTTCACTTAGAAACAAACTAGTCTTGTGTAACTCACTCCCATAAAGACGGTGAATTCGGTGCCGAACTGCAAGCATTTTCAGCACTTAGGTTGGCTCTCCCCCTAAAACTGTTCTTATTAAGGAGATTCAAGTTGACTTTGGCATTTCGGGACCAAACACAATGTGAAACTTCATTTCTTCCACAAAAATTGCTTGTAATAACCCCCCAAAATGTTCATTTTTATATATTTACTGGGTTTTTTTTCAGGTTGTTTTTTTTTTTTTACTTAATTGAAGGTGTTATAACCATGATGTTAAAATATACCACCCAGAACATGGTTAAGCGATTGCAGAGTATTTGCAGAACCACTGTGT
Source organism: Myotis yumanensis (assembly GCF_028538775.1). Classification (NCBI taxonomy): domain Eukaryota; kingdom Metazoa; phylum Chordata; class Mammalia; order Chiroptera; family Vespertilionidae; genus Myotis; species Myotis yumanensis. Next base: position 169,617,514 of record NW_027223754.1, read on the forward strand.
TCATACTTTCTGCTTCAATTGCCCACTCTAACCATTTCAATGACCTTGAGCCCCTCTAGTCTGGAAAGGGAGAAAACAAGAGGTTGTTCCAATATGGGGCTTGATGCTAAATAGAAAAGTACTTGAAAAAAAAATCCAGTTGACTTGGCATATTAAGATGAATGGCTTCAATAATCCTAACTGCCATTAGAAGATTAGATGTGTTTATCTTAAAACATAAAATGTAACCAGGATTCCACACAGAATGTCGCCTTTAAAGCTTCCTTTTCTGAACACCACCAAATCAAAAGGCTATTGAAATTGGTACCTTTTGGTGATGCTCACCATTTCATTTGGGAGTCAGTGAAACAGTTAATTCAGTCATTTTGGCTTAAGTATAAAATAAGGCCAGCTTTTCTGCTTTCATGTTCTAATTCTATAAATTCTCACAAATAAAACTGGTGACTATCCAAAATCTTTACCACAGTGCTTTTAACGGGGTCACACCTTTACCTATTATTGCTTCTAAGGCAAAGCATGCAAAGATAAGAATGTATTTATTGACTGATTCTATTATCTTTTTATAACTTCAGAGAAAGATCATTTCAGAAATGCAAACTTAGCTAAAGATAGAAATGTAGATTGAGAAATGTAGAACTCATCATTAAAAATTTGATTTTAGAGCATTTTTATACTCTCCATGTCCCTAAAGGTATGTCATGGAATCAACTTGAAGACAGAAGATATTCAGAATGTATGAAAAGCCCTGGTGAGCAATTTAAAAATGACATACTCACTGCTGAGAAACTTTTATCTTATTTCTTATGCAAATATTATGGATTTGCTAAATTGTTTCTTTCTTCCAGAGAAGAATATGTACACTGCATAGCAAGCCATCTCTAAAGTTTTCCAGAAGAGAAGGCTGAGGCTGGCCAGGATGTATCTTTGGTCCATAGGCTAGTGTTGCAGCAAATGCCCATATATAGTCCTTCAATGCTACTGACCAGTCAAAATATACTAAGCATCAGTGAGGACTTCTCTAGGGTACAAAAATCATTTGGAAAAGGCTTTTCGAAAAAAATATTTGGTTTAATAATTAATTTCTATTCAATTTATTTAAACCAAAATAAATTTTTAAAAAAACACACAATTCACTCACTTTTTTTATCCCCTATTCCTGCCTCTGGGGGTTTTCTATGAGCTTGTCTTTAAACCCTTCAGATAAGAGAGATCATATTTCTCTTTCTCTTCCTGACTTATTTCACTTAGCATAATGCCCTCAAGGTCCATTCATGATGTCTGTCACAAACAGAAAGATTTTATTTTTTTTATGGCTGAATAATATTACACTGTATAACTATATACCACAATTTCTTTATCCATTCATCCACTGATGGACACTTAGTTTGTTTACATATCTTGGCTATTAAAAACAATGCTGCAACAAACAGGTAGTTGCATATATCATTTCGAGTTAACAGCAGGTCCTCAAATACTATTTTTTCCATTTAATATTGTCTCATTATAACGTTAACAAGAAAAAAAGAAATTGATTCCTGGCTGGGGCCACTGTCAGCAATAAAATAATAGCTAGCATTTACAATAGCCTACAGTGACCCCAAGTTCCATGCAAAGTTATTTAAAAGATGTAGGTATAGACACACACACACACACACACCCCTCACATTCCCCTGCCCCCCCCAAAAAAGAAGAAGATGTAGGTATCAGCTCACTTTACTAATATGGAAACTAAGGCCTAGGTCATATAATTACTAAGTAACAGGATTGAAATTTGAAACCAGCTCTATGCAAATTCAATATTATTTCCACTATAAATGAAAAAGTTTAACTTATCTGTATCTTTTTTGTTTATTAAGATAGAGACATGTGCAACAAATTTCAGATAAATTTTCATCAAAATGTAATTACACCCCAAAACTTGCCGTAATTAAGTTGAATTCATGTTAAATATTAACTGGAGAGCTGTAACCGGTTTGGCTCAGTGGATAGAGCGTCGGCCTGCGGACTGAAGGGTCCCGGGTTCGATCCCGGTCAAGGGCATGTACCTAGGTTGCGGGCACGTCCCCAGTGGGGGGGTGTGCAGGAGGCAGCTGATCGATGTTTCTCTCTCATCGATGTTTCTAACTCTCTATTCCTCTCCCTTCCTCTCTGTAAAAAATCAATAAAATATATTTTAAAAAAATATTAACTGGAGAAAAATCTATTATTGGTGGCAAATAAATGAGATATTATTCATTATCCTTAATAATCCCATTGCACAATGCTCAAGAAACCCCTTGATTATAGTCACTTAATAACTGTGTAATCTTTGGCTCACAATGCCTCTGTGTCTTCAACTGTAAAATGGATATAGTAATAAATACACCTAATAGCATAGGGTCTAAATAAATCAATAGATTAAAAAATCTTAGAAAAGGCTGTGGCACTTGGGCGCAATAAATTTTATATTGTTGTGATCCCTATCGCAACTACAATAATTCCTTTCAAATCACCAATAAGAAGCAGGGCACTGACAGAGTAATTTCTTCAACAGTATTAATGAAATCCAACTTGATTCAATAGTTGTATTCCTGAAAAATTATGGACAATTCACATTTTTAATAAAAGAAATAGCATTCTTTCTTGAAACAAATTTCACTAATGGGTTATTTTGCACTATAACCATTTCCTTTCGCTATTTATTATTTCAAATAAAATGTTTAAAAGGTAAGGAAAAGTGAATTTTTATATATGAAGTTAAACTCCAGTATCTAAGAACCTGAGAAACAATTCAAGTTTCAGACCAGGAAACCCCAGTGTGAGGAACAGGTCAGAGAACACCAAACGTTAAATATTAACTTCTTATGTACATTTATTCAGAAACCTGGATTTTTATAGATTAACTTTTCTGTATGTAAATTATATAAATATGTATATATTTATGCATGTGTGTAGAAAAATTTACTTAATACACAAGCAAAGTAGTTTAAACGCTCAGTGAAATGACAGCATGGATTTGGCCATTTAAAAGAGTTAAGGTTGCTTACAAATGCACGAGCCTTACTCCAGGGAGTGGCTTGGACAACTACACATTCTCAGTATGTATTTTTATCTTTGGAACACCTTCAGGAAATGTCATGTTCTTTTCAGGTTAGTGGCAGGGTCCTGCTAATTTACAATCTGCCACTTCCCTCTGTCTTCCTTTGCCCAGGGTGTCTGTGCTCTCATCTGCTCTCTGATTTGAACCGAGGAACCTGTGTGCTGATGCACGTTACCCCAAATTGTTTCTGTGCCTTCTCTGTCTTTCCACATCAGCACTTTGCTTCTCACCAGGCATTCCACAGCTAGGGTTCCTTTCCCTTTGTTGTTGTTGTTGTTAATCCTCACCAGAGGATATTTTTTCCACTGATTTCAGAGACAGTGGGAGGGGCGGGGAGAGAGAGAGATGTGAGAGAGACACATCCATTGGTTGTCTCCCACACATGCCCCCAGGACTGGGGATCCAAACTGCAACCCAGGTACCTGCCTCTGACCTGGAACTGAACTGGAGACGCTCTGAGCACCGAGCAGCACAGGCCAGGGCATCAGGTTCTTTTCTTATGTTACTTTTAGTCCTCATGAGCCATCTCAATTAACTTAATTCTGTTGATGATTTCAACGAAGTTACAAAGTAATTAATAATAATTTTTGTCAGCATTTTTACATTTAATGGTATGTTTAGGGAGAACAGGAAATAGCCTTATATTGTAGGGTATCGAGTGCTAATCCATACGCAGGCAGAAATTATATGCCTCACAGTGTGACGCCAAATCTGTGATTATCTGGCTGCACATTATACTCATGAATTTCAAGCACGAATGGGCAAAAGCCTTCATTAAAAATTATGGACCCACGGTTCAGGAAAAAATGCTAACATCAAAAGCAAGGGAGGCTGGCACTGGTAAGCTTTCGAAAGCAGAGCTCTGCAATTGTTTCAGCCTGATTAACCCATTCACACCTTTGCATTTGTATTAGAAAATTAAACCAGCTGCAGTTTTTGTTTTTTGTTTTTGTTTTTTAAAAAAGGTTTTTGAAGAGTAACTAATGTGATTGAACACTGTTGGCTGTCATTCCTGGCAAATAATGTTTCTCAAAGGGAAGGAACGGGGAAGAAGGCAGGGATTTTAAGGCAGTAACAGACATTGCATCTGAAGAGAAGCAAGTGACATTTTGAAGTTCTGTAGGCACCGGCCTTCCACATAGAATGGCTACTATATTTGGAGATTAACAATGATTGCCACTCACTGCCCCTGCTGCTGAAATGTTACTCCAGGACCTACACAATTCCCTCCAATTCTCTCTTCATTATTATATTCCATTTACTTCCCCCTACTCCTAATCATCCCAATTATCATAGAATTTCCCCACTGATCTCTCCTCTCACCAATGCTAGCCAGTACACATGCATCACCCCAGTCTCATAGGCTGTTGGCATCTTGTATGATGCAGCCCTTGCTCCCTCAGCCACATTTCTTCTCCACGTGCACATTAGCCACAATCTGTCAGCCAGCTGTACCACCGCACAATGCCAAAGAGCAGGGCAGACACTGCCCGCTATTGACCGCATGGTCAATATTCACTTCCTATTGTGTAGAGTCTCTGGTAATTGACTTTATCACGCCTTGCTAATTTTTTTTAAAGTTCCCAAATGCAATTTAATTTTTGCGATAGCATTTCTAAAGTTTATTATTTCCCCTTCGTACTAAAACACCCCATACCCAACATTTAAAACTCAACAATATACGATTAGTATTTTTAAGATGCCATGGCAACCAAAGATTATATTTGAATTTGAATAAAAGAACTCAACCTCCCTGAAAAATCTTCTCTTAGCTGGAAAGAATACCAATATAATTGTATGTAGAGTCTTGTCAAGTGCATTCAAGAAATGTCAAACTATATTTTCAGCCATGAGTTTGCTTAATCTCCTAAGACTCTCTCTCGCCTTTATGTTGACAAATGAGCAGGGCTGAAATATCAGGGATCTGAGCTGCTGTCAAGATCCACTTCCCATCAAAAGTTGTTCTTGTGCAGCTGTTTTCTCAAAACTTCTGAATAAAAATCTGCACCTACCTCACCTACGGTTCCCCTGGGTTTGCTAGTGAATTCCTTTGTTGCCACTTTAATTGACTCCATGCTTTACTTTTATAGATGAGTTAATGGTCTGTTGTGGAATCATACGCAGCAGGAAAATCAGAGAAGTGCCTGGTAATTGTCATTGATTAGGAAGGGATCTTCTTTACTCATCGGATTCCCAAGTTGGCTCTTGAATGGCACGTGTGGCCCAAATGCCCTCACTTTCATGTTTTTCTACATATAATCTATTTTAGAAAATAGAAAATTCGTATTTTAACAAAATGCGCAACTTGAACTCTACTAAAATAAGTAGGACTAAACGTGTATGACAAGAAAATTATTTAATTGAGTGTCTTATGCTTATCTCTAATATTGGTAGAGGAAATCTAGCAATATTTGGAACTAAAGGCCCATCGGGAAGAAAAATTATGAGACAAAGTTCTATGGTGGTTAAAAGTTCAAATCTCTACTTTGTGGCAAGATAATATTTTAAAATTCAGCATTTTTTAACACTACATTTTAGTCACTTATTTTGATAAATAGGAACCATGGTTTATCCATTCAAGATTGTCTTGTCATCCTTTGCAAGCATACATGAGATATAAGTATTCCTTAAAGAATATAAACTTTTCATTGTGAATTTTCATCACGAAACATAATTTATATAATTCAGCTCTTACTTCCGCTAAGCAGTGGAAATTCTGGCAAATGACATAACATTAACATCAGATATATTTATACTTTGCGTGACCTGCTTAAAGCTGACCTCATTTTAAAAAAACCTCACTTAAGTAGTTCGCTATAAAAAATAGTGAATATACAATCTTGGTATTAGTTCATGTTTTGCTGAGCTGTGGGAATGATAGTATAGAGCAGTGGTCGGCAAACTCATTAGTCAACAGAGCCAAATATCAATAGTACAACGATTGAAATTTCTTTTGAGAGCCAAATTTTTTAAACTTAAACTATATAGGTAGGTACATTGTTATTAACTTAATTAGGGTACTCCTAAGGCTTAGGAAGAGCCACACTCAAGGGGCCAAAGAGCTGCACGTGGCTCGCGAGCCACAGTTTGCCAACCACGGGTATAGAGAAAATAAAAGATGTAAAAATCAGTAAATGTCTTCATTCAGAAAAATGCTAATTGTGAACCATATTTTAAGTTGTTCTTGATTGTGAAACACTATAATTTTTTTAAACTAAGTAACACTATTAACAGTCATAATTCCACATGCTTCGTCTTTTATCTCACATCAGTTCACAGTCATATTTTCTAATAATTACTCAAAGTAAGCCACGCTCGGTAAATGGCAACAATGCTTACTAACATTTAATGAGAGGTAAAGAATCAAATTTAAGCACATGAAGAATTGGGGGAGCAGATCATTTGCTGGTGGGAGGGTGAGTCGAGGGAAATGTATGTAGATGATGCTGTAATAGAATAGGCTAAATGATGTCATGATTGTTTCCGTATTATGAGCTTGAAAAAGATGGGACAAGGGATGCTTGTCCTGGTATCTACAGAGGCTAACTTCTTAAATAGTTTGAGCCAAAGACTGGGCATCGTGACATTGGTCAGCTCTTCATCGTGACATTGGTCGGTGTCCTTTTGGGAGTCTGTTGAGTGTATCAGGAGGTCACAAAGTTGCTCTGTAAGAGCCCAAATCAAGTTCTAGACCTAGAACTGGAAGCTAGGTAAATTTACCCAGTGCTTGCTTACATTGCCCCATGTCAATGGGCTCTTGGGTGCTGCAACTCAGTGAGGAAGCCAGCCCTCCTGTCATCCATGTTTGATATCACGCCTGCTTCTCTGTTGTATAGTCTCTGGGCACCAACAGATACCTACCCCTGGTTTCCCTTCAGCTTAAAATCGGATGGTTATGACCCCAAAGATATGTCAAAATACCCCCATGCCTAACTTCCCTAGAATCAGCTTACAGAAATGGTCCCAAACATGCCTTCATATTAGAAACGCAGGGAAACTCAAAAAATTCTAATACCCAGGCTACAATTCAGATAAATTAAATCACTATCTCTGGAGCGGGGCACGGGTATCAGTTGTCTTTGATTCTTCCCAGGTAATTCCAATGTAAAGACAAATTTGGGAACCACACCACTTTATGGAATTCAGGTAAAAAAAATGATTGGGGCAAGCAACTAAACACTAAGCTCGGTTCATTGTATCTATATAGAAACTGCCTAAAAGCTTTATAAATTCTAACACCTTAATGATAATTGTATTCATTTAAGATTTCCACAGTGAATATTCATTAAGTATCCATCTGAATGCCATCCTATATAATAAAAGTGTAATATGCAAATCGACCAAACAGCAGAATGACCAGTAGGCAGGGGGCAGGGCCAGTGAACAGGTGGTGCCAGGCCAGCCAAAGCACGTGCCAGCAGACAGAGGGAGGGAACAGTGATGGGGTGGGGGCAGCAACCAGCCACAGCAGAGGGGCGATGGGGCGATGAGGGGGCTGGCAACATCAGCCTGATCGGCCCGTCCGGTGGTGTCCCGCAGATGTCAGTAGGACACCCCGAACTCCCAGACTGTGAGAGGGTGAAGGCCAGGCTGAGGGACCCGCCCCCTCCTACCCCCAGTGCACGAATTTTCATACACTAGGCCTCTAGTTTCTTTATAATAAACCAAAGCTAGTCAGTAAGTCAACAAATACATCATGAGCTTAGGTCTCTGCACCATGCTGGCAATGGCTAATCTGACCACCATAACAAGCGTTTCCTTAGCACTTCAGAAAGTATTATTATGAAAATGTTTTCATGCCCATATGAGCCTTAAATATTTGGTTAAAAGAGTGCTAAGCGGTACAAAGACTCTGTTTTCATCAGCTGTGATTAGAGTGCGGAGAGTTCTTATCTCCCCTGCATGTTAGTGTGCATAACAAAAGGAGACCCAGCCCTTTCGAGGGGGGGTAAGTTTAAGAGGTGTGATAGAGACTTCCCAGAATGGCACTTGCCCCAAATTCACTCCTCATGTGGATCTTTCATGTCATGTCAGTTTCCAGCTTAATTCTCCTGTTTATAAAGCACAAAACAGATGACCAGTGGGCAGAATTTGTGCTGAAGTTATATCCTACTTTACACTCCTGGCATTTTTGTACTAAACTGAATTTTGATGCCTCTTTGTATGGAATATGTTCTCTGGTTCAATACAACTCTCCCCTCCCCCCACCCCCCATTCACACCCTTTTATCTCATACCAGATGTTTACTAGATCACCCTGGCCCTCAGGGCATTTGAATTTGCAACTCCATTATTTATTATTTATGTAAGTTTAACACAAAAAGCCACTGTCACTCATTAAAACCTCACCTCAAACTGATGACTTAGGATATTGAAAGGAGATTGGGAAGACATAAACAGATGTTATAGGACAATATTGTAAAGGGCTGGCTGGGGTAAGGCCCTTAAGGAGATTCCTTTAATAAGAAAAAGTCAACTTTAAATGCAATGATATTATAATTCCATTTTTATCATCTACAATATATTCTAATGTTTAATACCTCACATATTTGTTATTATTCTGTAGGTGGTTAGTATATATAATTAAGTGATTATTAATTTAATGAGTATGTGAGGGAGGCTCTCAGAAAGGTCTAAGTCTACTAAAAGTCTGTAACTTTGCAGCATCAAAATTTAGTAAAATATTTAAAAATGATGCATAGAGACAACTTATCTGATGAATTTTGTCACATTTAACTACTCCCGGGCTGGTGTGGCTCAATTGGTTGAGCATCATCCCTGCAGGGAGAGGTCACATGTTGATTCCTGGTCAGGCACATGCCTGGGGCTTGCAGGCTCAATCCCTAGTAGGTGGCATGCAGGAGGCAGCCATCAATTTTTTTTTTCTTTCTCCCTCTCCCTTCCTCTCTCTCTAAAACCAATAAAAACGTTAAAAACAAAACAAAAAAACCCACTATTTGTGGATATAAAGGTAATTTGAATAAAGGCAAAAGATAACTGATATTTGAGATAAAATAGTACTAAAAATAAATTTGTACAGTATCCATTTGATAGAATACACTCTGAGCTTAATTGGGAACTAATTAATTTGAAACTAGAGAACTTATTTTCTCAAAAATATTATCGTCTATAGACATAGTCAATTGGAGGTGTCAGCAATTTCAGAAAAAACACCAATGGCCCTAACTTAGAGACTTATATGCCTCAGAAAGAAAAGTATTGCGTGGATACGTACCAAGAATAATTTTCTGCTTGTTTTTCTAAGTGTTCATATAATCAAAGTAAATAATTTCTAAAAATTATATTCTTTAATACAAATAGATGTATTTCTTTTTATATTTTAGGGGAAATTTTTAAATGATCCTTGAAAAGGCACTTTATATCTCCACCAATATAGTATAAACCAATTTGTTGGTCAAAAATGTATTTTAACAACTATATGATTTTAATTATATTTAGTCCCCTGTTAATAGTCAAAAGAATCATATAATAAGCTTGTGTAATAAACTATACAGTCATCATATAAATCAATAAGCATTCAATTAAGGAATGATTTTTGATATCGAGCATTTGGGAAGGCAAAAAAATTGTTCATTTTGCTAATTTTTTATTGAGACAAAATAAATGCATTTTAAAAATCTACACTTAGATTTGTCAAAAATCTTCTATTGATTCTGTCAGCTCTAGTTGAAATTGAAAACACCAAAGAGAAACTGGGATAATTATAACACAAGTTAAGGAAAAACGTACTTGAAAATTATTAGTTTTCATTTTTCTTTAATAGCTACAGACTCACCGTATCTTCTATGATGTATTTTAAAGCCTTATGAGAGGTGCTGTTCTTTTCAATGAAAACAAATGGCTTCTCTCCAGGTTTCCAGTTTCCTCGCAAGCACCTAACTCACGCATTGCTTCTCACATACCCTCTGCTCAGCAGTGAGGAACAACTTGAAATTTTTAAGTTTGCACATGTGATGTCCTAACTTTCAGTGATCTCTGTTCTGCAGCACTAAGGAAACTATTGACGTGGACCCAATCATCTGCTGCATTTGATAACTTTGGAAATATCAAAGGTATTGATTTGCTATTATCCTTAACTAGTAAGTTTTGTTGTGATTGCACGTATGCTTAATTTACTCCTTTCCTTGTGCAATTACATGTTCACAAAGCTCCTTATGATATTTCATTAAGCAACTTGGTATACTAGTGAAGGGTACTGGAGCCAGGCCAGGTCTTAACATATTTAGTCTGCCAGGGCAAAAGAAAGTTCTTTATTTCCTAATCGGCATTCAGACATATGTGAGCAGAGAAGAACAAATGCCAAGCATGATTTTACATAGCCACTCATTATCAAAACATTCCCTTTGTTCACTCAAATACTTCAGTGTTGAAACATGGTATAATAGCTTTTATTAAGCAACAACAACAAAAACATAAGCACTAGGAACTTAGTTGCTATAAATTTCTTTTTGATGCCTATAGAACATTTAACTACAAATGAAACATACACTGTGAACATAAACATATTTAGTTATAAAAATCCTTGAGGCAAACAACTACTAAAGAATACCAACTCATATAAACAAAACAGAGCTTATACCCTGGAATCGCAGTATGTATCTTAATTATAGTGAAATAAAAAGGTATCCTTTTCTTTTCTTTTCCAGTCCCAGAAATAAGATGCTTTCAACCACTGATATTTGCTAAATGGGAATACAAATAAATAGCTGAGTTTCTAAAGTTTAAATGTAATAGTACTATCTCTTAGTACCTGAAAATACATGCACTCCCCTCCAAACTAGTGACATAATTCAACAAATGTTATTGACACTGGAAGAAAAAAAATCAAGCCAAGTCCTGTGTCTATATTCCATGTACTGTTAAAATCTATGATTAAATATTACCAAGAAAGTTATTTAGCTTGACAGAATAGTAAAGTAATTGAAAGCATTGAAAACTTTGGGAGCTAACTAAAAACTCTCTCTCTCCCCACCCCTTCTCTCTCTCTCTCTCTCTCTCTCTCTCTCTCTCTCACACACACACATACACACACACATAAACACACACACACATTTATTTAGTGCCTCTTTCTGCTTGGCCCACAGAAAGAGGCATTAAATAAAAGTTTATAAAATGTTTTAGAAGAATAATCTAACTATTTTTATAAACAAAAAGAAGCCTATAACTTATTTGTTAATGCTCTAATCTAAGCTAATATTAACAACCAGCCCTTATCTATATATATAAAAGCCTAAGTGACCGTCTGACCGTACCACTGGTAGCTATGATGCACACTGACCACCAGGGGGCAGACACTCAATGCACAGGCATGATGAATCTCAGAGGGAAGAGGGGGGAGAGGGGAGGGCGGAAAGAGATTAACCAAAGATCTTATATGCATACTAAAGGCCCAGTGCGTGCACCAGTGGGGTCCCTCAGCCTGGCCTATGGGGATCAGGCCAAAATTGGCAGTCCGACATCCTCCAAGGGGTCCTGGATTGCGAGAGGGTGCAGGCCAGACTGAGGGACCCTACTGGTGCACGAATCTGTGCACCAGGCCTCTAGTTTCATTATATTATTGACTTTCAGAGGGAACAAATATCAAATATCAATGTCTCCTACCTTTTATTTAAACTACTTCAGGCAAATAATTGACAAATGGTACTTTAAAAAGTGTGAAACATTGTTAGGAAAATTATAAAGAATGGGTGGCCAAAGGACACCTTCTTTGAGGAAGTATAAACCAAGTAATAGAAAGAAAGTAAAATGGAATTAAAAGAAGCCAAAACTGAGCTGGGAACAGAAAAGAAGAAGAGTGAGCATCCCCTACCCCTGATGAGTATGTCTTTCTCTAAGAGATGCTTAGTGTCTTCCACATCTCACCTCAATCCACTTCCCAAGATGCCTTTCATACTCTTAGAATAATATGGTCCATAAATTTTTAATAAATGGATATAAATTACATACAGTAAGTACACCAGTAACATACTATAGAATTTGATAGACACTGAATTTAGGGGAGTCATAAGCAGAGCCAGAATTTGTGATTCTATTCTTAAACATCTATCTGCTATACTCAAATCTATTTTACTCAGAAATCCTCTTTTTTTTATTATTCCACATCGTATTCTGTTACTACTTTAAAAATTTAAGGGTCCCGAACATTAGAAGACTCTTGATCACCATGTGTGATGCTATCTGAAAATAGAAGGTTGGACTCTTATCTTATTAATTTTTTAGTGAAAACTTATTATATTTAAAAAACATGAAACACAATGATAAAATATTTATAGAGACATTAAAATATTTATACATGTTAAAGCAAAATGGCCATATTTGTTTCTAAATTTCCTAATGAGTAAAAAGGTAATGTAAAAAATAATTCCTCGCCTGGCCAGGGCACATACCTGGGGTGTGGGCTACCCGCAGGAGGCAGGCAATCAATGATTCTCTCTCATCATTGATGTGCTTCTGCCTCCTCTCCCTCTCCCTTCCTCTCTGAAGTCAATAAAAATATATTTTAGAATAATAATAATTCCTCTATTCTGCTCTTTGATTCAATCAAATGAGCAGATGAACTGGCAATGATTTTCAGGAATTATGGGTGCCATTAAATCTACTGTCCTGGGTTTTGTCTGTGTGGTAGTCAATGCTGGTGACCCACCCAGATCCTCTTGACCTCTGGTGCTCTGCATTCCCCAAGAACATCCTACCAGAGCAGTGGATCTGGCCCAGGGTACACTTTACCTGAAGCCATATGACCACATCTGTGCTTGCCTCCTCCCCCTCTTCTCTCCTGAGTCCCTCATCTCCTTACAGGTTTCCTTGGAGAGTATGTCCACATGTGTCCCCAAGCCCATGATGCATGCTCTTTTTCTAGGGAATCTCACTTAACATAGACTCTTTATAGAAACACAGTTATTGCCTAATTAAATTCTTGATCCAGTTTCATTTTCATTGTAAAAAATAATGAAATGCAACTACAAATGTACTATACATGGAGTTAACTAATCATGGATTAAAGTCATAAACTAGCTCCAACGAACAGGCTGAGAATGAGAGCAAAAGAGACCACCTCAGAGTACTGCTGGGCGCTTAAGGCCGGATTCAGGGGTTACACATCTGGTGCCCTTCCATTTGTCACATACACTTGTTCAATGAGTTTGCTAGCTCTGATTCTTCGCTCCATGTCTCACAGTTTAAATTCCTTTCTATTATGAAGTTCAGTAAAGCTGTTATTGCTACTTTATTTTAGATACTAAATCAATTCAATTATGCTTTTTATTCTGTCATTTTAAAATATCAGTGGAAGAGAAATAATTAGGAAGCTGGCATTGATCATAATACAAATTGTCAAGCTCAATTCTAGAGAGAATAACAAGCTAGATGTGATCTCAGTTGTATTCCAGGTTATTGTTCATTGACAAACAGCATTTGAGAGCAATCCACAAAAGAGTGACATGTGTATAATAGAAAAATTTGAACTAAATAAACTATTATTAAGTTGGTGAAATGAAAATAACACAGATAATCACACTCCTTCCTTAGCAAGTATGCAATAAGCATGGGACAACAATAGAAAAAAATCACCAAATTTTAGGTTAGGACGTGTATATAAATTACAAAATTTATTTTAATTTCCTATGTTTAAACTAGAAGGAATAATTTATTCTCAAATGCTGCAGAAATATTTCCTCCCTCTATTCTGTTCTAGATTTGTTAATAAATACTAATCCAGAAGGAGTATAAATTATTCTCAAGTATGTATCGTTCTTAATCCTCCCTCCCTCCAACCACTAAAGGTTAACCAATCTCTGTCTTGCACAGTAAAGGCTGTCTGCTTCAATGACTAAAGGGGTACATCTCAACCCAGCTTCCTTCTCTCCCCCAAGCTCAGAGCAGAACTTATGCCACCGACAGCAATAATGACCATTCCAGGAACCATCTGGTGGGATCTGAGAATCTCAATCTTTGTTTTACCAAAGAATGCCTTTTATACTCACATGGTCACAGCACCATTCTGAGAGCATTGCCTCCATTCAAGGGTGTTTACAATCATGTGTCCTCCTACAGACAAGCTTGGCAGAAGCCAGTGCATAGCCTTTGGTGGGGGGCGAAGCGGGGAGGATTGATATCTATGTATCCTGAACAATACAGCTCTCCTCCTGTCCCCTTTAGCATTGTGCAATGTTCATGTTATCATACTAAGTCACAACGTGTAATGAGGGAAAGAGAGATGGAACTTAATGCCTATGTGCTCTATCGGTTCTTTCAAAAACAATTTCTTGAGCACCTGTTGTATGCCTGGTACTGTGTTGGGTACTAGGAATATAATTGTGAACACTACTGACACTGTAATTCCCCTCAAAGAGTTTATGGTCAAGTAAGGAGGAGTTTTCAGTTTTGCTTCTTAAATAAACAGTCTTTTGAAAAAATAAAATAGCAACATAAATAGGAATTATAAAATCTGAAAAAATAAAAGCATGTGAAAAATAAAAAGGCAAAACTTGCCATTCAAATATTTAGAGAAATAATTTAATATTTATGTATAAGGCAGGCACAGTTAAAATAGAAGGGAAAAATATATTTTTAAAGACTTTTTTTTCTAGCCAGCTGGTGTGGTTAAGTGTCAACTTATAAACCAGGAGGTCAGGGCACATCCCCAGGTTGTGGGCTCAATCCCCAGTGGGAAGTTTTGCAGGAGGCAGCCAATCAATAACTTTCTCTCATCACTGATGTTTATCTCTCTCTCTCTCTCCCCCTCTTCCTTCCTCTCTGAAATCAATAAAAAATATTTTTAAAAAAATTTCTAAACTCATATTCTTGAAAAGGCTTCAACAGAGAGAAATAATTAAGCAAATTTAAAAGTTTTATTTCTTGTTATAACCCAGCTACAAAGGCTATGTTTTATCCACCTAAAAGCATTTCCACATGAAGGTATTGACTCAGTTTCTCCGGTTCTAGTGGAACTCTGAGTTTCAAGAAGAAAAACAAACTCTATTAAAACTGCATACAATTTAAAAACAAATGGTGACTATACAAACATGAAATAAAGATAGAGTCAATTGGCAAACAACGCAATTGTTGTGTGTGTGTGTGTGTGTGTGTGTGCATGTATGATTAGCTTCATAGTGGAAGCTTTGCTAGTAGTGGTAATATGTATACAAATGTCCACAGACCATCCTGGGGAAAATAGGTCAAGGCCAGACAAGTTCATACACACCTAGTTTTATGATGAAAGATGCTCATTAACTACTTTAGTGTTTACCATGGGAACTGCCTTCTTTAGGTCATGGCTCAACTTCACCTTATTTGCACCTTTCCCTGCACACCCCTTCTCCCAACCTGGAGTTAACATCAGACCTGGAGTGTGACGTCCCTGTCACTATCATGAGCCATACACCATTAACTGCCACAAGAGAAAAGCACTAGAATAGGGGAATAAGGGGCTGGGGAAAAGGTATGGGTAGGATGGATAGATAGGAAGTGCTAATAAACGAGGAGCAGAAGCAAGTGCCATCTCGATGTCCTCAGAACCCCCTGCCACCTTAGACCGAAGCAGAAGCTGTGACCTCTGTCTTCTGAAGGAGGGATGGTAAAACTGGAGCAACGTGCTGTGGGACTGGCCAGCCCCGCTCCGCTCCTTGCTCAGTGGCACAGAGCCTGGGCAAATTTGTGGCTATGAGGCAATGGTGGCATATGAGACACCCAGTGTTTTTGATTCATGCTTATCTTTATGACAGTTCATCTCTGCTCCTACCATGGACCAGCTCAAGGATGAATTATACCAGGTATCACTTTATTTCCTTTATATTATTATTTTTTAACCAACTTAACAAAAATAAACGAGGTGCACCACTGAGCCAGAAAAAGTCAGGACTGCCCAGTGAATGGAATCCAGTAGAGCCTGATGCTCAGTTGGGTGAGGGCCAAAGATATTCGTAAGATTGATTAATAATTCCCTGCCTGTGGACCAATCATATAGCCCGGTGTACCTTTTAAAACCATGGGAAAGATATGGATTTTGTCCATAAAATAAAAATCCTTACTTTAGAAATGCATTAAAAGGTACACTTTTATTAGAAATGAAAACAGCCACTTGTTTTGCCATGACAGTCACCTTCATCATTGATATTCATTTCATGATGAGAATTCTGCAGACAAATGAAGGTCAAAGCTACCCTAAACTCCACTTGGGAGGAAAACTATTATTTTTTTAAATGTTATCAATGCACACATATGTAGACATATAAATATTTATACAGAAACCTCCTGCCTAGCCAGTGAACAGAAATGGGAATAGAATGATGTGCTCTGGGAATCCTCCCTGTGTGACTGGACTTGCAAATCAGGAATGCATTGTGTTTCTTTTGCCATCCCTACCACTGTGGCTAATGAGGAAAGGTGAATATTTCATATAACATGAGCAGAAAGGGACTTTGGATTCTACCCAGTTTATAGAAAGGAAAAGATGAGAGGCCCCGGGAAGTAAGGTGACTTAAGATCACATTACTTAGTTAAACCTAAGACCTAGTTTTCTTGACTCTCAATCCAATCCGACTTCTGTGATATGGGAAGTATAATTAGAGTAGTAATCTATGGCATAGGGAGAGGTAAAACATTATCAGATTGGCTAGTAGAAGCAGAAGACATTACAGTAGTAAATTTAGAAGAAACTATGAAGGTTAACCAGACAGAGGAGAAAAAGAAAGGCCATAGGCTGAAGTCTGAAAATATTTCTATTTCCCTAAGCCACAAGAGTAAGGCAGGTAAGTGCACAGTAGAAATACAATCCAGAAGAGTCAGGGTCTTTGGATAAAGCTGCACCATGCATTTGAGTCCCCAAGCTACTCTAGGAACTGGACCCCACCTTATTGCTCAAAAGAAATAAATCCAGATAAAAACTAACCAGTAAATAGAGGCAGAGGCATATATGATGTAGGAGACACTATCTTGAAGGAAAGTCTGGGGAGGAGTTGGATGAAACTGGGTCACAAACAACAACGGGAAAGGAAACGATTTATGGCTGACTTTTGCCTAAAAATTGCAAAGCAAGCTTCTAGGTCTTATTGGTCTGTTGCTTCTCCCCTGGTTTTATGAGGAAGCAACGTACCATACTGTCTTAGTCTATCCAAGCATTGGCCATTGGAAGGAAACTCCAGATGCTCTGGAACCTCATGCTCCTGGGGTTCCATGGAAGAACCTTGGGTCAAGGAGCCACCCTTGCCATCACTTCAAGGACTGGGCCCAGCGAGGAGATGAGAGCCCAAAACATGAATAACAATAATAGAGCACTAGGCCTGCATTCCACTTCCGCATGTTTGTTGTGTTTGTTTGTTTGTTAATCATCACCAAAGGATATTTTTTTCATTGCTTTTTAGAGAGAGTGGAAGGGAGGGAGGGAGGGAGAAAGAGAGAAACATCAATGTGAGAGAGACACATTGATTGATTGCCTCTTGCATGTGCTCCCAGGACCAGAGATTGAACCTGCAACCTAGGTACATGCCCTTGACTGTGAATCAAACCCATGACCCTTCAGTGCACTGGCCAACGCTCTAGCCATTGAGCAACACAAGCCAGGGCCCACTTCAGCATTTTAAACCTTATCACAGGGCCACATATTTAATCTTTACAGGAAACCTGTAACACAGGTAGAAATTATTCATCCCTTTTAAGAAACGTGTGCACCAAGGCTCAGAGAATTGTGTATTGCTTGTGGAAGGACAAACCACTGGTAGCAAGGTCTGAGGATCTGCATTTCCGATCCAATTCTCCATTTTAGTGAACAGATTCACTACAGAATGGAGTCAAAATCCACAATAAATGCAGAGATTTTTCAAAAGGCAGCACCTCAAATTCCACAGAAAGTGTATATTTAAAGTTCACATAGTTCCTTCTAAATAATTCTTTCCAATGGAAATAGAAATTTTTTACATGAATCAGCCTGGTCTCAATGGCTGGTTTATTCTAATTACGATTTCTAGTGAGTGAAAATAAAATAAATCACTTCTCAAATTTAGATTTTAAAGTTAATGGAATGGGATGCATCTGGTAATTTGTTCTGTTAACATTCTATAATTGAACAGAGTTGGGAGGAGGCTCAAAAACAAGCTATACAAACCCTTTCATGGTTACTTCATACTCTTGCAGGATGATCACAATAGCAGCAGTTAAGATATCACTCCTTCTTGTTCCCTGAAAACCTTTCTTTAGGTAAGAAACAAAGCTATCAATGGAAACGCAGTAACGGTTATGACAATCTACCTGTGGTCCCTGGAACACATCTGTAGGGGCACATCCATCCCAATTCTTGTTTATGTTGGGTATCATCATTCCTTTGGTAGGGCTCATTGTCAAGGAATAGATGAATAAAGCTAATTAGGATTAACTATACTTATAAAAGGTGTCAATGAATGTTAAAGTGTCCCATATTTATGAGAGTTATGCTCTTTGCACTTCAAGATTCTCTTATAAACATATAGGCCTTTTAGTACATACTGTGTTTAATTAACCCAATGGTTAAAAACAGAAGCTACTTTCCTAACAGATGAGCTCAGCATGAGATATAATTTGTGTATTTGTTGCAGGCATATAATAATAAAGACTAATAATACATGAAAGATTAAAATATACAACTCTCAGAACTCTTAGTTACTACTATTAAGTCAGGTTCGATGAGCAAAACAAATATGAAAAACTACTTTAAAAGTCCATAAAGAATACTTAATGTGGTTTTTTGAGACAGGCCAGACAAGGTTCCTTACCTAAAATTTGCACATGGTAAAAACAACAACAAACATAATATCACAGGTAATAACTTTCTATTAATTTCATGAATATGTATATGTTTGTATATACATGTTGCTCAGGAAATAGCCATCAATATTACAACTGTATTTTTTCCCTAAGGTAGACAGATATTACATATTATCTGGACTTACCTATACCCATGAATGCGTTCCACTCAAAACAGAGGTAACTATGTTCTCTAAACCATCAAAAGTGATGTCGATCTCACATGTGAACATGTCTTCTATCAGCTATGAAATGGGTGAAGTTAAAATTTCTTACCATCCAAGCTGTGACAAAGTCCCCCATCCAGGTCCCCACAGCAGCTACCTTCATGAAACTCTCATTCCGGATGCCCATATAGTCTGTAATGATATATGCTCTGTGGAAACAAACACACAAGACATTGTCCAGACTCAGAGAGACATACAGTCAAAGCCGCCTGGCTCAGCAACATGCAAAGAGACTTTTCCTCTCTCGGTAAGCTTTCTTGCTTCCTCTCTCCACATGCACTTATAAACCGGAGAGGCTAGGACGGGCTCTGAGGTGTGTGGGTCAGTTCCAATTAGGCTTGAAAGACTGTGACTATGCCAATTACCATCTGCATTCCATTTTGAGCTGTAAGACTGACAACAGCTTTTGGAAAATCAAACAGAAATACTCAGCAAAGGCATCATTTCATGCTCACTCAAGCATGAGGAGAGCAGAAACAACTGTCGAATTAGAGTAACTTGAAAGGAAAGAGAAGAGCTCACTTTCCTTCAGTCTGTCAAGTCAGGACTATCGGAGAGGTGCTGGGATGAGGCTTCAGATATAATACCTGAAAAATGTTCAGAATAATGTCAAGATTTGGGGGAAATTTCCACACGATAAAGCAATGTAAAATGTGCTTCAAAGATATCTACTTTAAATTATTACTTAAGTTAACACTAGCCAGAAGACTTAATGTCATCACTCCTTCTGTTTGGCTAACTCTTATTTGCTTGCTAACACCAATTCATACTCTTCACAGGTCAAGGAGAGATTCAAAGGTACAACAAGTAATGAGACCATGCTTATTGTTGACTTCGCATTTTCATTTTCTCCTTTGATAGTCAAGATAATCCTAAGTATTATTTTTCCGTTCATTAATTTCTCAGAAAACTGTGACTCAGAGAGATCAGTTAACTTGCCTAATCAATACCACATAACTAATGAATGGCAGTTAGGAACTAAATATCATTCTCTCTCTAAGTTTGTTCCTCTCAGATTTTTTTTTTTACTTTAAATTGTGTTCCTTTTCATATATGCTAATACCTGTACAGTTTAGAGTACTAGTTGAACCTGATTCTTCTTAGATTAACTTTAAAACAACACATAGTAAAGAATGATATGTTTGTCATTTATCTACTAAAAGTATGAAGAAACACATATTTTGAAGCCATTGAAAGGCAAACCATCTCCAGGTCAGTCACTTTTTTTCTGGGGTTATTTCAGATAGTTTTTGTAATCCATAAAATAAACAGATAATGAAATAGTCTTATTTAATAACAAAAGCAAACTTATGGACTTTAAAAAAACAACTCTCTTTCAATATGCTTCATTCACCTACCTTGGAGGGTCTGCATAAATCTCTTAAGGTCTCACCCCAAAATTCCTCATGTCTAACTCCATGGCTTTCCATAGAAGCCAAAAAATGTATTGCTGCCATAAAGTGCACGCTTCCAATATGCCAGAGATTATTATTAGCACTTTAAATACTGTGTCTCCACATGTCAGCACAATGACATGTATTATTATTCCTGTTTCATCAACATGGAATGGAGGCTTTAGAGAGTTTTTGCAACTTTTTCAAGGTCAAGCATTTAGTAAATGGACAAGTTTTGCATCTAAATTTGACTGACTTCCAACTCTAGGCACTTAACCACTATGCCATACCTTCTTCCTACAAGTGCTAGGGAGAGATAAAAATAAAAATAAGAACCACAAAGGATAACCGCTCTGTTTACCAGTATTTTAGCAGGCATGACTTATTTCCTTTGAGGACAATTGATAAGAAGTCAGAAGAGCATCCAGAAGCTGCACCTCCCCAGAGCTACCACCAAGTCTCGGACTCCCACTGAGTTCCCTAATCAAGCAGCCTCTACGTGAGAGCCCCCACGTTAACTTGGAGAGTTTGGTGTTACTCCCGCCAGTACCACTGCTGCTGACAGTCCTGGGGCAGCGAACTCAGTGTACTCGGGAGTTTTAGCTCTGGGAACTGTCCAGCTCTTCTGATGACACCTATTTAGAAGAATATGCTCAATGCCACACCCCTACTTGTCTACTTTGCCAATTAGTTCTAGAATGCAATCGGCTAAGGTGGAAATGTCAGGGCACATTCATTGTGGTTGAATAGATGTGTATAAAAGAAGGTATCATTCTTTTATTCAGTATCTAAAAATAAAAATGAGATAAACTTGCAACATATCAATGATCCAGCCCCCCCCAAAAAAAAAACCCTAAGAAAAATAAATAAAATTACCCCCAAACTCTGCTTAAAGACATATGAGAGCTGATGAAGCAATGAGGATTAGAAAAACCGAGATACCAGATTGAAAAGAATCATGAAAAGGTGAGCTGTATTTCCTGAGGGGACATTTGCTGATTCCGGACTTTGCCTGGACAGAGGGCAGTCTCGGTGGATTGGAGAGACATGAGAAACTTAAGGAGCCAAGATCCTCCTGAGAAAGTACGGGCCCGGAAAGGAGCATGATACACACCTGGTTTTCCTTTCAAGACTTTTGCTAAATTATGAATTTGTTCAGGGGTAAGCTAGACACTCAGCAGAAAGTCCCTGAAAAGCATAGCAGAGGTCTGGCAAGTTCCCCACGCTGAAGAGATTGCTATATCATTCAGAACCTGCCAGATGGAATGGCCCAGGAGAATACACAGAGCCATGGAGGGCAGGAGAGAACTACAGATAGTCCTTGACGAAACTGGGAATCAGTCCTTGCCAGTCCATTCAATGCCTGGATTAAGGTGATCAGGTTCTAGTACTTCTACTTAACAAAGGAAGGAGTGAATCTTTTCTGAAAGAATGAAGTATAACTTAGATCCTCTTTATATATTTTTATATAACATCCAACATTCATTCAAACATTACTAAGATGTCAAGAAATAAGACCATGCCACTGAAAACCAAGAGAGAAAACAATATCTAGACAATAAGCTCCAGAAGGACAGGGAGTTATTTTGGTTCTTCTTTTCACTATTGGTGTGCTAGCACCTAGAGCAGCGGTTTTCAACCTGTGGGTCGCGACCCCTTTGGGGGTCGAATGACCCTTTCACAGGGGTCGCCTAAGATCATTGGGAATACATATATAATTATATATTGATTATGTGATTAATCATTATGTTTAATTATGTTCAATTTATAACAATGAAAATACATCCTGCATATCAGATATTTACATTATGATTCATAACAGTAGCAAAATTACAGTTATGAAATAGCAACGAAAATAATTTTATGGTTGAGGGTCACCACAACATGAGGAACTGTATTAAAGGGTCGCGGCATTAGGAAAGTTGAGAACCACTGACCTAGAGCTATGTCTGCATATAGAAAGTGATCAACATTTGCTTAATGTATGAATGAATGAAATGACCCCAATTCTTCACATTTATTTCTATATGGCATGGGTAGACCTATGCATAGTAAACCCTAGAAGCAGAATAAAATGAGATTGAGTCATGAAGGACGCTTCCACAGAGGAAGACATTAAACATGTTTTTAAACTATTTTGCATGTTCACTTTATTTCTCCACTGACATTTATATCTCCTTGACTGCAGGATAGCTGTCCCATGATCATCTACAGTGACGTATCAGCAGAAATCAAAGATAGGCCCTTCCCCTGTGGCTGTGGGCAGGTGATGAGAACTGGATGTTATGATAACAATGCAGATGAGACAGCACAGGGAATTTATGAAATAACTAATATATTTAAAAGTGACGAGGGACATATAAAAGTTAGTAGTTAATCTTATTTTTGCTGATTTGGAAAAATGTAAAGAATTACAAATATGCAGACCTGTCAAACTTTTTTCAATTATTAGTTTACTGATTTGCATATCCATTAACATTTAACTATATTTCCTGCTTAGGTTGTAAAGGACAAGGCATGCATACATTTACATCAGCAATTTGAACCAGTTTGAACATTACATTGGACTCATAACGTTGTGAGACTTTATACCCAATGATATTAGGCAGTGGTTCTGAATTAAATTTAATTGCTAGGAGGCACCATTAAAGTTTGAGTTTTGTTTGGAGTTTTTACCTAATTATTTCAACTATTCACACATCTTTTGCATTGTTTTGTATTTTAGATGATTATTTCTACTATGCATAGTTCTAAAACATTTTGCAGCTCTATCAGCCTTCCAAGTTAATATTGGTCACTAAACTTTTCTTTAAAAATTCTAAATGAATTTTTTTTCAGGCTACAACTTCAGGTTTTATGTCTTCTTGAGATTCCAAGCTTACCTGTCAATTCATAACAAATGTGTAGAAAATTTCAAACTACAGGATCTTGGAAAAGTTCATAATTATCTTAGCCTATAAACATGAGCTACCAAGACTACTGTAGCTCTCTCTCCACCATGTGAGGATACAGCAAGCAGGCAGCCATCTATAAGCCAGGAAGAGAGCTCTCACCAGAACTCATCCATGCTGGTACCCTGATCTCAGACCCCCAGCCTCCTGAACTGTGAAAAATAAATGTCTGCTGTTTAAGTCAGAAAAAGAAAAAAAAAAGACTATTGCACCTAAATGGTCATAAACTAAACAGACTCTACTATGAGCTAAATAGTCAATAAAACTGTAATACAATCACTCTTACAGGTGAGTCATGATCACTAGCAAAAAAAAGGTTCAATTCACTTCAGCCTGTTATTTATATGTAAGTGGATGCAATCATTGCCAAGTGATTTATGAGTTGAGTCTCTGAAAGTTTAACAGGAGGCAGTAAGCATAGATCACCAAACCAATACTGATTCATGCTTCACTGAGGATCCATCTGTGGCCAGATGGTTTCATCATGTCTCAGCTGTCTCTCCCAGCCATGTTTGGGCAACATAAACAATATGGGGGGCTTCACACATAAGTAAATCATGAATAAGGAGTTGACTTACATGATTACAGATCTGCATTAAACACAATGAAACAAAACAAAAACTCTAAAACATCCTGACAACTTTGAGGTACAATTGGTCACTACAAAACTTCAGGAGTTAAATCTAGATTTATTATATTAACCTTTTCTCTTTTTGTGTTTGTAATGAAAATATTAACAGCCTTTAGTCGAGTCACTTAGTCAACTATTATCCAAATAACCACATTTTAGTATTTTGCTCAAAATTCCTAGCTCTTGATTTTGGAAAGGATTTGATAGAGCTCAATGTATGTGTATGGACCTTCCAGGAAAGACCTGGGGTATGAAGCTATAGAGCAAAATCCGTTGAAATGTCAAAATGCTGCAGACAATTGATAGAAGTAGCCTGAAATGATTAAAATTGCAACTGGAATTAATATTGCTTATAGATAAAATACCACCTCAAATTCCCCAACTTTAGCCATTCATCCCTTCTAATTTCTATGAAGAAGTCAGATATAAAAAGACTGTAGATGGAGCTTTCATTGAACAACTCCACCAAACTTCAACTATACTTTTCATTCCTTACCTAGCTTCAGCCCCTTCAGTGAATTTCACTCATATTAGATGCAGAAACCTTAGTATAACATCAATTCCTCCATCCCCTTTAATCTCAACATTTGACTAGTCACCAAGGTTACTTCTGAAGGGCTCTCAAATCTATGGTGTTTGTCTTTCATCATCATTACCAATGTCTTAACTCCTTTCATAATCTTCTCTGTTCTGAATTACACAGTAGTCGCCCATTTTTCTGTGACTGTCTCCCCTTATTATAGAATATCTATGGCCACTAGAGTGACTTCTAGAGTTGTCATGTGGCATGACAGGGGAGCAGGAGTCCTGGAACCAGAAAGTGCTGGGCTTGCAAACAACCTCCCCACTCTAACCTAGGACAAATGATCAACTCAGTCAACACCCAGTCCCTCATCTGTAGAACGGGGATTTAAAAATACCTTCCCTTCACAGGGGTTTCTTGAGGATTAAATAAATTATTTAAAGCTTCTAACAACTATTCATAATAAGCATGTTAAAAAATGGTTTCTCTTTGGCCTCCTGATTCCTACCTTCTAAAATAATTATAGGCCCTGTCTGGTTTGGCTCAGTGGATAGAGCTTCGACCTGCGGACTGAAAGGTCCCAGGTTCGATTCCAGTCAAGGGCATGTACCTTGGTTGCAGGCACATCCCCAGTGGGGGGTGAGCAGAAGGCAGCTGAACGATGTTTCTCTCTCATCGATGTTTCTAACTCTCTATTCCTCTCCCTTCCTTTCTGTAAAAAATCAATAAAAAATATATTTAAAAATAAAATAATTATATTAGTTCCCATTGTCACAGAGTAAAAAGACTCTCCACTCTTTCTAAGCCATATTCTTTTTTAGACGCATCTCCTTCTATCTAACATCTCCTTTTTTTTCAGGCTCTGCTCCTCACCATGAAATCAGTCTCTCTCAACATTCCACCATTCTATGATGTACCTTAGTATCTGTGTGCAGTGCCTTCTTTGTTTGAAATGCCATCCTCTTTCTTCTGGCCTAAGATTAGTAACTCAACCTATCCACTGAGAAATCGCCTGCCATTACTCTTAAAAGCCATCCCTCCCCTAGTGTTACTATGTCAATTTGAATATACTCCTATGTTTAATACATTTCCTAGAATATTTTAATGATTTTTCTCATATTGCCTCTCTCTCCCAAAAGACTTGGTTCATCAATACAAGAGCTAGATAGTAAAGACATTCATTTTATCCATGTGGAAAAAAATTATTTTACTACCTTGCAAATGGATACTGCCAAACTACATTTGTTGTTTGTTCTTTAAAGTAAAAATTTAGAAGTTTGCAAAGTTACAAAACAATATATCCTCAAAACTAATTTTAAAGTTACAGAATTTTTGTGGTTATTCCCCAAATTTTTTTTCCTTGTTCAAATTTTTTCTCAACCTCACTAATACTCCAGAAATATACAATCTAACAAAATGCTCAAGCCATATTATTCTGCGGACTGAAAGGTCCCAGGTTCAATTCCAGCTTCGACTCCTGATAAATTAAACACTATCAACATACTTCATGTATCTTTACTAAAGTCATTGGACAAATAATAGAAAGCACAAAATTTGTAAATCCTGATCTTGTTTCCAAGACAATCCCAATAAATCTCAAAGGATTCCAGAGTGTCACAAATTATCTAAAATTGATTTTATATCTAACTTAGTCATATTTTAAAGTTAAATAACATTCAATGTTTATGACTATTCTAATAAAACTTATCTGAATTGTAAAAGTGAATTGCAAGCTGTGCCAGAATGGCATTAATTAATTTATCCTACATAATGATGCTTCCTTCCAAAGTAATTAGAGAGGCATAAAATACTTATATATTCTGCTAGATTCTGATGCTACTCAAAGTAGGACAAAAAAACAAGTTTAACTTTAATCAGCATATGTCAGCGAAGATAAATGTTCATGGCTGTTTAAAGGTCAAGATAGATAAGAAATAATGGAATAAAAACAATGAGACATAAATACAATAACTTTGGGCAGATTAAGCATATATCCACTTAGTGGAGAACAGAGAGCTGGAAAAAGTTTCACAGGAAGTTGGGATAGGCACCCTAGAATTGAGTTTACCAATAATATGAGTAATTTGAGGTAGCATACATAGAATCCAAAGACTTTCCAGGTGTTAAATACTCCTGGAATGCTAAATATCACACACCCTTCACCCTCAGCAACCCCTGGATTTGAACTCTCTGTATAAGAGCCAAGCCTATGGCTATCTCCTTAGTCTAATAATGTCTAATTGTTATCACATGCCCTTCAAATTGGAGGTGATATCACTTCATTGCTCTAGAAATTTGCTCTGCAACTTTATTAATTATGCAGCTTCATTTGCACTAACAATGAAGAATTCCAAGTTCTGCTTTTGCAGTGTGTGCCTCACAAGTTCCACCACACCAGCCTATAGAAAGAACAGAAGGAAATAAAGCGACATTGCCCTCCACCTTATGAGCATTTCAGGCCCACAAGGTTCTTCCAAAATCATTCAAATGGTTTTCAGAGAGTTTTATTTGTGCTGCTAGAACTTTTAGTTACAATAGTGCTATTCTCAGTTGACACTGATGTCAAAGATGGTTCCAAAGTGATCCTGTTCTACTGATGTCCGCCAAAGCTGTGCTATAGCTATTCATGTTGTCAGTGTGCATGCCAACATCCAAAGGTACTGGTATCTGTGCCAGAGGCAAGGGAGACATCATTACAAATTCTGTTACTGTACCCTGTACCACCTTCACCAATCCTGAGTTCCATCACCAGTACATTCTCATTGCTCCACTGTGCTGGTTGAAGGTAGAAGTTATACCTCAAAGAAAATTAGCCAAGTCTGCACCTCGCAAAAGCCTATTATCATTTGAGGGGCCCCCAGTGAAGCAGCCAAGTTCCCATCAACCACAACTCCCTTGGTCACAAGTCTATTCACAGACTTCCCAATCATATTTTTATTGGTCACTCTTAAAAATGAACAGACTTCAGATATCATATATTTGAAAAAAAAATCTCCAACAAAATTTCAAAAAACTCAAAACTAAACAAAAACAGGGAAGTCAGAGGATATAGAATATGCAGAAAGCAGAGAAAAAAGTATGAGGCTATAATTAAGATATTTTTCAGACCTGCAAAGTCAAAATTCAATTATAAGTTGACTATAAAAAATAGTTTTATCTAAAACTAAAGCTCCATAAAGGTTGAAAGTTCGAAATGTTGAAAAAATATACAAACAATAAAAATATATGGTGTAGCTACACTAATTTAAATGAAGGCAAAATGTATTACAGATTCACACAGAAAATGTGAGACATCAACAAAGAGTAAGTCCTTACTTAAAATAGTCAACAGATTCTGTGACTTTACAAAATAAAATATAATGAAACCAATTTTACCATAGGCTAATTTATATAAACAAGAATTAAGTTACTTTAATTTCTGTATTTGGGGGGCACATTACATCATCCTGATAATTTGAAACTTTTGTCATTAGTAAGGTTCCCTCTTAGTCAGGTTCTTGAATGTTTTTCTCTACATCATTTTGTTATAATTGACAAAATGCTATGAAAAAAAAAGGCAAATTCACACAGAAAATGGGAGATATGAACATAAAGTACTCGCTTAACATCCAGTGAAAAGACTTAAAATCTATCACTCTCTAGCAAGACCAATTAAAATATGAGTCTAAAAGGCACAAATAACCAATGTCAGAAATGAAAAAGGGGCATCGCTACAGTTGCTGCAGAGTTTAAAACATTTACAAATTACCAAAATGTACATAGGAATACAAAAATAGCTCTAGTCACAAAACTGAATTTCATAATTAGAAACTGTCCCGCAAGAAAATTCCAAGCACAGATGTGCACAGAGGCACCAAGAGAAATGTGCAGGAATGTTTATAGCATCATTATTTATAATAGCCTAACACTGGAGACAGCCGGAATGTCTAGCAACAAAAGAATGGAAGGCATAGTCATACAATGGAGGCTATTCAACAATGAAAATGAAAAACACACACACACACACACACACACACACAAAAACGCAAAACTACTACTATACAAAGCCTGGATGGAGCTTAGAAGCTGTATTATAAAAGAAGCCAGACCAAAAAAAAAAGAAAGAGAGAGAGAGAGAATATACTATGTAGTTACAAGCACATAATGCTTAGAAACAGGCAAAATTAAGCCACAGTGATTAGGAAAGTATTATAAGTGGTAAAACTGTCAAAAATGCAAGGGAAGAGCAAAAAAGTAAAATAGGGCTTACTCTGGAGGGAGAGAGAGGTTTTCTATTGGGAAAGACAAGCAGAAGGCTCTGGGTTGCTGACAGTGTTCTTTTGTTTAACGTGAATGGTGATACCATGGGTCACATGGGCATTCACTTACAAATATCTTATAATAATTCACTTTACAGTCATGAGCTACACATAGGTGTTCTGAGTACTTTTGGATAGGTATATTATTTCTACATGTTTAAGAATTATGAAAACATAAAGTACCTAGCTATTATTATAGAAAAAGATTAAGAAATGGTAGTTACAGCTGTCACTTTTAGGGAAAATACTGCATAGCAAAAGATCAACTTAGCTTTGGGGAGAAAAGTAATTTTATATTGGATTGGAGGGCGCCACAAAGGCAAGTGGGGGAATAATAGATGATTCCTGAGGCGCAATGAAGTCTGGGTGCGTGTTGGGTGTTGGAGCAGCTCAATGAGTGCAATATCCTGGCCAGAACAAGGACAATATAAAGGAATAATAAAAAATGAAGCTGAAATTAATGATGTAGTGAAGGGCATTAAGTACCTACACTGCAGTTCAGCCCCTGTTTTGAAGCCTGCGGACAGTTCACATTTGGAATTCAGGTTGAGTTTCTTTCACAAGGCACTACATTTTAAACATCTTTCTGCTTTTGAACTAACCATGCTTCTTTGTCTCTCTTCGTGGAAAAGTGATGGCACAGCCGTATCAAAGCAATGGCTACCGTTTTGACACACATAATGCCCGTAAGGCAGAGAGTAAATCAAGTGCCATTTGAAAGACCCATAAAAATGTATATCTGCTTCATTGACTTCAATGTGTGGAGCAGAAAGTCACCCCGAAGCCCTGTTCCCTCAGCTCCATGAAGAATCACCTGGGCAATTTCCCAGGAGTTCACTTGTTTTAGATGAGAAAGGTACTGGCAAAGGAGGACAGGAAAGAGTATAACAAGCTCTGGTGAGTCCAGCAAAGCTCTCCAAGACCCCGACATGCAGAGCTGGCCACCGGTGAGGAAATGGGTGATCTCCCTCAAGAGGCGAAGTATGAAGGCTTGTTAAGGCTTGACTAAGGCCCAGGGGTAGGGAAGAATGACAAGGACACTCCCAACACACACCATGAGAAAAGTGATGGCCAAGATGCTGACTCAGGGGCATGGATGGGAGAGCTGTTTCCAGCACCCAATGTGACTGATGGCAGCTCTTCCAAACCTAGCCATTCTGGGATGAGGGACCCTGCATTGTGGCTATGCAGGGTCTGGGCCAGGGAGGACACCCATGCTGAGAGGACAGGAGCCCATGTAACTGTGCAGTTGAACGCTTGCTTCAATAGCAACACCACGTGGCAGCAAGACACACGCAAGTAGCCCTGACCGGTTTGGCTCAGCGGATAGAGCGTCAGCCTGCGGACTAAAGTGCCCCAGGTTCGATTCCAGTCAAGGGCATGTACCTTGGTTGCGAGCACATCCCCAGTGGGGAGTGTGCAGGAGGCAGCTGATCTGTGTTTCTCTCTCATCGATGTTTCTAACTCTCTATCCCTCTCCCTTCCTCTCTGTAAAAAATCAATAAAATATATTTTTTTTAAAAAAAGACACACACAAGTAGAAGAATAGTCAGAGGGCAGAGCTTCCTCTATGGCTGGTATCTGATAAGGCATCAAAGTGAAGGTTGATTGGTTGGGTAAAACTTCAAAAGGGAAACTGGGCTCCTTGCTAATGAATGCAGGTAGAGCTTCAGGTCATTAATTAGAAAGGTTAGAATAAATTAGCCCAAAGTTGTACTGTGTGTGTGAAGCATTCATGCTATGAATAGCTGATGCCACAGATTTCTGCACGATCATCTTATATCAGCTTCATGTGTTCATTATTCTTTGCAAATATTGAAATCATAGGTTTTGGGTAGGAATTCGAGGTCTATTTGCCTAGAAATTTCTTTTTAGGGAACTCAGGTACAAGGAGCATAACCCAGCTCTGAAAGAATAGCCAATGAAGACAACTCCCAGCCATGAGCAACTTAACTGAAAGAAGAGAGTCAGTTATATATTTATTCGTTGAGCAACAGTGATTGAACACCTATGCCTGGAACTGGGCTAGGTGCTGGGAATAGAAAGGTGAATAAGACATGGTCATTACTATTTAGCAAGTAAAAAACAATAGCAACATACAAGTATCTCCACAGAGCCCTTTGTGAAAAATGCTATAAGTGAGGGGAGAGGCAGAAATGAGAGCCCCCAGTTCTGGTGTGAAGTTGGGGGGAAGGGAGAAGAGCAGGCTTCACAGAGGGACAGAGGAGGGAAACCTTGTGAAGTAGGAGGAAACTGATGTACAGAGGCAAACACGGCTGGAAGCAGCAGGCACGTTAGAGGGAGGCTCACACTGCTGCCAGGGAAGCAGTGGCTGCAGGAGGGAAGGCTTTGCACAGCCTCCGTGAGATTTGCTTTTTCAAACACTCAGGGAAATGGGAACAGTAGAACGACAAACCCTGCCCCTACCCCAACATCTACTTGGATGCTATCTACTTCATAGCTGTAAAATGCTTCCCATTTAGGAAACTGTATCAGTCAGGAGTTTTTAGAGAAACAGAACTGGTAGGAGATGGTGATTAGAGAGAGAGAGAGAGAGAGAGAGAGAGAGAGAGACATACACATACACATACACATACACATACACATACACATACACATACACATACACATACACATACACAAAAAGATTTCTTTCAAGGAACTGGCTTATGAAATTGTGGTGGCCAACAAGCCTGAA
Source organism: Myotis yumanensis (assembly GCF_028538775.1). Lineage (NCBI taxonomy): Eukaryota > Metazoa > Chordata > Mammalia > Chiroptera > Vespertilionidae > Myotis > Myotis yumanensis. Next base: position 169,649,109 of record NW_027223754.1, read on the forward strand.
ATCTGTAGAGTAGTTTTGCAGGTTGGAATTTCTTGGGCAGGAGCTGATGTTTCAATCTTCGGGAAGAACTTGTTTCTCTGGGAAACCTGTTTTTGCTTTGAACTGATTGGGTGAGGTCACCCACATTCTCGAGATTATGCCCCTTTAGTTGAAGTCAGCTCTACAAGAGACCTTCACAGCAACAGCTAGATTGGTGTGTGATTAAATGGCTGGGTACATAACAACAAACCATCACTGAAGCCATACTCCCAATTTACAATTAAATATGTACTTGTTTTCACATCCGAAAAGACAACTCCCATGAACATCTGATGTTACATTTTAAAATTTCTACAATTTTAATTTTAAAATTTAACATAATTCCTGTAACATTGCCTCTTCTTTCTCTAACACACACACACACACACACACACACACACACACAAATACCTCATCAAATAGAAACGATGCTTCTCATTAATACACTAGTTGAGAAGGTGAAAGTTGATACAGTCAATATTTTATCATTCAAACTGTGGGATTTCACAGTATTTCTGAAATTTTAATTCAATTTCCATGAATCCACACCTGTACCTCAGTCTGTAAAGAGTTTTGTTGGTTCATCAGAAACCTCCACAAGCTCTCTGTCTCTCCGGTCCTTTCTGAAGTCCTTACTCACACCAGAATGATTTTTGCTATCAAGCATCAACTTCCTACTCTTATGTGAACAGCTGCAGTTAACAGATAAGTCACTCACTTTCATGTCCAGCCTAAAAAGCATTCCTTTGAAACCCAAAGGTGCTCATTTTTCATTCCTTTTAAATGCAGAGGGCAGGGATAGACTGGGTATTTTTATTAAATGATCCATTTTTTTGTCATTAACAACAGACTATCCCTTGAGCAGACTATCCTTTGCATATACTATATCCAGCACACTGTACTAAGCAGTCATCAGCCTGTGAGAAACACTACAGAATGTTTAATAACCTATGAAATCACCGCCAGCCAGATCTGTGAAGATCAGAAACTGTTTCTGGAATCCTGCTAGTTCCAGGGCAGCATATAAACACAGGTAGCAATATCTAACACAGTGCTTGATGCTGTCGGCATTCAGTTCCTACTTGGTAAATCTGAAGAGAAAGGGAGAGAGGTTCCACCTTTGGGAGAAACACAACCTTCTTTCTTAGATGGAAGGAAGAACTGGAAATTGATATCAACCCAAACTGAGTCTTGTATGTATTTATGCTAATAATAGGAAAGCACATACTTATTACAGATTTTAGGTTCACTCATATCCAAAGTTATACTTTCAGGCATCTTCATAAATGCCTTAACTGAGTGCCTCAGTGCTTGTGACCTGGTGGCTTACAGGGCAGGAGAAGGGGATGGGGACACCACTGGGCCTCCTCACAGTGGTTGCCATGTATGTGTCCCAACATCCAGAAACCCCGAGAGGGGCCTGAGCAATCAGAATCTGAACTGGGATCCCAAAGCCAAGGATTAGCAGCTAACTGAGGCCTATTTAGAGCTGCTCAATGACTTAATAAAAAAGCAATTCTTCAAGTCCAAGAGGGAGACTTAATAGAAATGTGGGCACCAGGGTACAAAATCAGACAATGTCCATAGGCGGGGACAAAGGAAGCTGGTAGCAACTCCTGAGCTAAAAACGGACCCTCCAGTTACACACACGGTTAACATTTTATCCAGCTCCTGCTGCTGGAGTGAGGGCATGCTCAGATGCTTAAATGGAGAGAACAGGCCTAACGGATGCCTCCAGATAGACACTGTTAGCTGAGCCTGGAAGACTTTCCTGCTTTTTATGGTTGAGGTGTAAGTGCACAATGCAAGAAAAATCAGGGGAGCAGCAGCCTTTCCTTAACATTGTTCTGATAAAGTGTTTGGTGGCTTTAGTCTGTCTGACAGTCCTCATGCTAATCAGCAACACTCAAAATTAAGAACAGAAGATATCTAACAGACAACGGTAATTTCTGTTAATGTGAAGTATCTGTTGTCTGTTTAACTGAATCATCTTCTTTTCCTGTCCTTGTCTCTTCACGGTGTGGCTTTTCATACTCTGGACACCCACTTTCAAGGGCACCAGGTAATGGCACACCATTACCTGCTCTAGGCCCCATCTCCTAACTTCTGCTCTGAGTTTTCTCTCTCCAAGCCTTTCAGTTCCCATTCTGTTGACTTCATACCTGAAATAAATTATTGTCAGTCCAGACTGCACTTCCTTAAAAATCTATATGGATTTTCATCTCCTCCATTCCCAAGACTGCCTTCCCAGAATCCTCAGCTCTCTCCACCACTGCTCAAAGGTGAGCATGCCCTGCCCATTCTTCATTATTAATCTACTAGAGGCCCGGTGCACAAAAATTTGTGCACTGGGGGGAAGGGGTGGTTTCCTCAGCCCGGCCTATGCCCTCTCACAGTCTGGGACCCCTTGGGGGATGTCCACATGCTGGCTTAGGCCCGCTCCTCGGGGAACTGGGCCTAAGCTGGCAGTCAGACATCCCTCTGGCATCCCAGGAGCCCTCAGGGGATGTCCACTTGCCAGTGGGGAGCAGGCCTAAGCTGCAGTCGGACATCCTAAGTGCTGCTGAGGAGGCAGGAGAGGCTCCCACCTCCACCACTGTACTGGCAGCCATCAGCCTTGCTTGTGGCTGAGCAGAGCCCCCCCCTGTGGGAGAGCACTGACCACCAGGGGGCAGCTCCTGCATTGAGTGTCTGCCCTCTAGTGGTCAGTGTGTGTCATAGTGACCAGTCATTCCCAGTATTCTGCTATTAGGGTCAATTTGCACATTATCCTTTTATTTTATAGGATAGAGGCCTGGTGCATGTGTAGGGGGCAGCTGGTTTGCCCTGAAGGGTATCCCAGATCAGGGTGAGGTCCCACTGGGGTGCCTGGCCAGCCTGGGTGATGGGCTGATGGAGGTTTTAAGGGTGGCTACAGCCCCTTCAGGGTGGGGGTCCCCACTGGGGTGCCTGGCCAGCCTGGGTGAGGGGCTGATGGCTGTTTGCAGGCTGGCCATGGTCCCCAGCAACCCTAGCTCCCAGTGAGACTGGCTGGAAGCAGGTATCTTGGATTTATTTATCTTCTAAAATTGAAACTTTGTTGCCTTCAGCGGAGGCCACAGCCTGCCAGGGCAGGCGGGAAGCTTGGCTTCCTCCATCGCCAGGGCAACCAAGCCTCCTACTTGCTCCAGCTCCATGGCTGGCTCAGCCATCTTGGTTGGGTTAATTTGCATATAGTCACTCTGGTTGGCTGGTGGGCGTGGCTTGGGGCATAGCAGAGGTGCGGTCAATTTGCATGTTTCTCTTTTATTAGATTTGATGCTCTGCTCATGCTTAACCCTGGTTACACTGTAGCTTGCCCTGAGGAACTTCTAAGATACATCATTGCCTGGGCCCAATAGATTCTGACATAATTAAGCTGCTGGGAACACAGGCATCAGCATTGTTTTAAGCCTCCTGGTGATGCTAACACAGAGAGACTTGGGGACCACAGCTAAAACTTCTGCATGCTTCCCTGTTGGTCCACAAGGCAATTTGGAACAAGAATCACCCCACTAAGTCACAAAGGGTCTTGGGAGGTACTACAAAGAACCCCTGAAAAGCAGGATATGGCATAAAAAGCAGGATATATTCTAAACCCCCAAATGACACAATTACATACATTTGGACAGATCAGGAATAGCCAAACCGGAGGCTCATGAAAGGAAACAGGGATGGCCTCCTGCTTCTAGCAAAGGGCCTTTACTTATTCATCAGATTGGGTGTTCACTAGATTAATAATGAATTCCATTCAGAAAAACCATCAAAAGGCAGCTAAAGTCTGTTCAGGGTGCTCAACTTTTAACTATCCAATTATCTGTTGAAGCTCATGAAAAAATGATGGAAATATCAAAGAACAATCTGCTTCAAAATTACTGATTTAAAAGTGCACAGCACGTGAAGACATAATTACATCTTTCGTGATTAACAACCTGAGAATTTGTTCAAATTAGAGACCTTCTGGTTGAAACAAGCTCCAACCATAAGGTGATTCGCCTGCACACACAGCATTCAAAGTGGTGTGAAGTAAGCCGGCATAACCCCACCTGAACTGCTCTTATCCGCATTGGAGTCCGTTTTCCCAATAAATAACTGGAATGCATACATGATGAGCAAAGAGAAGCAGGTTATATTACTTTAGGTTATTTAGGAATTTGGGGGAAATTTATTTGCCAATGGCTGCATTATAATCCCAAATGATGCCCAAGAGCAGGAAAATAAAATGCATGAATTGTGTTTTAAAATCACAGATGGAGATAAAACTACTTATGACAAAACAAAAAATATAACAAGATTTGTCCAATGGATATTACCAAAAGAAACTGTGAAAAAGAAGTGAAGTTTAAGAAAGTGAAAAACTACCAACTCCTGGAAAATAGAGGCTGAAGAAAAATGCTACAGATACTAATTTTAATAAAGGCAGATATAGTATAATGTTCTTAAATATATTTTTATTAATTTCAGAGAGGAAAGGGGAGGGAGAGAGAAATAGAAACATCAATGATGAGAGAGGATCATTGTTTGGCCACCTCCTGCATACCTCCCACTGGGGATCAAGCCCACAACCTGGGCATGTGCCCTGATCAGGAATCGAACCATGACCTCCTGGTTCCTAGGTCAACACACAAACACTGAGCCACACCAGACAGGTAGGTACTGCATAATATTTAAAGAGCTAACCAAGAAAACAATCATTTCTATTTCCTTTCACCAATGCCTACTAAATTTATAGATCAAAAAGTAACATGGCACACAATCGTTCTACTTCTCTCCACCTCATACACATAGTAATCTTCAGCCATCCTGCGTCCCCCTTGCTTTTCTGTGTCTGTGAGGTTTTACACAATGCTGATCCCTATGCCTGGAATGCCTTCCTTTACTTTTTTTTTAGGAATAAACTCTTGCCTACCTTTTGAAATAAAGTTCCAATATTACTTCTTCCTTCTCTTCCTCCCCTACCTTCCAAAGATGAATTGTTTTTTCTGTTTTCTAAACCATAGTCCTTTCTCCTGGTTAATCTAGGCACTTAATAAACTTTTGCTAATTAATTAAATTAAATTATCAGCACTCTGTTAAAAAGAAATTGGGGTCATTACTCAATGAGAACAAAACTCAGTATAAAGTTTTATTGTTTTCCATGAACACAGGTTCCCTGTATTTTGTTGATTTTCTTATTTTAAGAAGCTTTTCATCATAGAGTGTTTTTAAAATTCGATACTAAAAGTGAAAAGCATTAAAAATTTGAGGAAAATGTCATCTGACATTCCATCACTCAACACAATTGCTACAATTTCCTCCCAATATATTTTCTGTACGTAGTCTCTAAATAAAGAAATCAACATGTGTATAATGATATAATGTGGCAGAAGATTAGAGATATAAGTAATAGATCAAAATTTATAAAGAAAAATTATAAAATAATCTACAAATAAGACAACTGATAATTTGTATATCCTAATAAGTCTATAACACAAATATATAGTGAGGAATTTCATTGAGAAGACCTCTTGATTTCTATATTTCTGCTTCAGCAACTGAGTGGGTAGTGGTGCCTTTCACCAAATTAGGAAACAGGAAGAGGAGCAGATTTGAAGAAAAGAGATATATTCAGTTCTGGAAAAGTTGAGACTAAATGCCTACAGAATACCTAAGGCATGCCCAGTAAGGAGCTAAATGTACTAGTCTGTACTGGAATAGAGAGAAATATGCAAAAACACTCAGATTAGAGGTGGAGTTTAGAGTGCACAGTTATAAAAGTGGGTAAAATTCCACAAAGAAAATATAAGGGAATTGAGACCAGAATCACAAGAATGTCAACCTTAAAGGAATTGGAAGAGAGGGGAAAAGAAACCTACACTGTTTAAAGAGAGAGCTGCTCTAGAGACAGGAGAAAAAATTAAGAGAGTATTGTAATGAAATATAACAAGAAAATAGAATATAATAAATTAAAGAAATAAATTGATTGACAGTATGAAATTAAGTGGAATGAAAAATTAAGAATTAGAATAAAGGTGTTAAATTTAACAGTTAGATCATTATTGACCTCAGCAAGATCATTTCAGTGGTTGAGTAGAGGCAAATATTAGAGTCCATGAGTTTGGTCATATATAGGAAGAAAGGAAATGGAGACCATGAGTGTAGGTATTTTAATCCCAGAAGACTGGCTATAAAGGAAAAGAAAGACATACCAGTAATTAAGCAACATAGGCTTAAGGAATGAGAGAGATACGATTGTGTTTCTAAAAGAGGGAATTAAACCAGAATGCCCTTTATCTTGTATTATGGTTATTTTTGTACATTACTTGTTTTCTCTATTGAACTCTTAAGTGGCTAGACTACAAAGACACTAACTCAGGTATAGTAGCTGCTCAATAAATGTTACTTAATGAATAGGACAATCAATCAGAAAGAATATGAAAACATGATCAATGCACCCAGGCTTGAAAATTATAGAAAATTATAGATGTTACAGAGTAAAACTAGAGTGGTAATATGTACATCTGGATTTTAGTTCATACAATAACATAAATAACAAGTTGCAAGACTTTAATAAAATTTTTTTATAATATCTGGACTTTAGATTCCTTGGCTGTAAAAAAGAAAGTCAAAGTTAATCAGGAATAACAGAGGCTTTAACTAATCCCCAGTCTAATGGATTGGTCATAGCTGCCCAGGACAAAAATGTGTTGTGGATAATTAATTCTGAGGTTCTGTCTCTACTCAAGAGAGCAGAGGACTTTTATGGACCAGTAATGTCTGCCATATTTGCAGGAGGAGTAGGGCACACACATGCAACACATTTTCTAACCCTGAAAAAGTTCAAGCATACAGCTCTTAAAGAAAATATATGATTTATGCTCTTTTCTGAAAAGGCACTCAGTATACAGTTTTTTTTAAAAAAAGTCTATAGTAAATTGGACTTAAGACTAGAGAGATATTTTATCTATGGCTTGTTTCAGATTCTTAAAAAAAACAAACTAGCATGTCTAGAATATAGAATCCCTATGTAGGAAATCTGAGTGTAGTAATGTTTTTATAGGAAATGGTAGTGTTTGTTTTATTAACTAAATACACAGAAGAATAATGTTCCCACCTCTATCCCTTACAGTTCTACTAATACTTAGGCAGTGACTTTTCAGCATTCGTAATGCTTGATCGACAGTCTTTTATTAACCTCAAAAGACTGATGAAGGTTAGTTGTAAATATAATCAGCCCCACTGATCATATGGGGAAAACAAATCACAAAGAGAATAAACTCCTTTTCAGGGGCTTCTGAGCAAACCAGAATTGGATGTGGGATGGTTTCTTTAGTCAAGCAAACACAAGGCCTGATGAAGGCATTTGCTCAATGATTCCCGAGCTAGGTTCCAATGATTACAGAGTAAGGTTCCATTGAGGTCTGGGCCCGGAATCCCTGAGTTTTAACACTCACCCAATACTATGCTGAGTTCTACTCTAAATACAGGTGCACCTCTTAATTTTCATTTTCTTGTTGCACAAAATAGTAGAATTTTCAAAGTCACTCACTTCCTAGCAATATTTCATTCCTGCTTACCATTATGTATAGACACAAGAAGGATATAGAGAAGTGAAAGTTGCCATTTTACTTTAAAATGGAAACTTAACAAAGTAATATTTTTTCCTCTGCACCAGTGATTAGTGCAACAAGTAAAGAAAAAGATAAAATCAACTTCCCCTTTTAAATTCTGTTTGGTTGTTGTGTTGATCTTAGTACTACATATTTACCAAAGAGGGTTTAGTCTATTTTAAACTGTTAAAAAGATTTTACTTATTTTATTATAAAGTGTCAGAATAAAAAATAAATGAAGTTATAGACCCAAATGAACAAACACTGAAAGGACCCATTTGGCTCCTAGTAGCCAGGTCAGACACTAATGGCTTTTTTGCTGTTATTCAACTGGTTCATTGTAGGACATGAGCAACTTTTGGAAGGCCTGTCCTACAATGATTGCACACTACTTTCCCAAAATATGAAAAAAATGTTTCATGGATATAATTCTGGCCATCTGTCCACAAGGAAACAAGACTTTTAATAAAATGGAATTATGTTAATTGGATAAATATTCAAAAGGACACATGTTTCTTGTCCTTTTTTGAATACATTTTTAAATTTTCTTTTCTTGTTTAATACCTGTTAACAGTCTGAGCTCTGGAACCATGTAAACTGGGTTCAAATCCTCACCCAGGATAGAGGGAAGTTTCCATAACTTTTCTGCCTATCCCTAATAAATACCCAATAAATATCTATTGTTGTTGTTGTTTAATATACCATCAGCTTCAGAGTAACCAAGTGATCATTCATCCTGATTGCCATCTGAAGGAAGATCTTTTAGATTATGAATGCAATGTTAATAGTAAAGTAACAAAAAAAAAAAAGGATTTAAGAGTAACAAATACTATACGCTTTCTTCTGTGTTATATAGAAAAGTCCCCATGTCTATGATAGGAACTAAGTGCTCTCAAAAACTGAGATAGTAAATATTCAATGTACACTATAATTAGATCTCATCTTTTATTTCACATGCAAAATACTCAATATCTATTACTTGTCAATTATTAATTTGGATTATGTAACCTATAGAAGAAATTTCTCATGCTCCAAATTTCCTAGACATTTCATTGTTATTCAAAATATTCTATACTAATAAAAGAGTAATATGCTAATTAGACTGAATAGACCAGACGTCTTCAAGATGTCATTCCAGACGTCCTTTCTGACAAAGCTGGGGCCGGGTGCCTGTGGGCGACCCAGGGGGAGTTGGTCAGGGTCCTGGGTGCCTGTGGCCGGCCCAGGGAGAGCTGACTAGGGTCCCAGGTGCCTGTGGGCAGCCAGAGGGAGGGAAGCCCAGGTCCCAGGTGCTGGAGGAAAGCCGGTGCCAGCAGCCCGGGTACTGGGTGCCGGAGGGAAGCTGGTGCCCCGGCAGCTGGGAGAAGGAAGACCTACTCTTGCACACATTTTCATGCATCGGGCCTCTAGTAATATATAACTGTTATTCAAAGCAACAGACCAATTGGAAGAATAAGGTACAAGAGAAAGAAAATTAGATGGAATTTAATTTTAATACTCTTGGGCTCTGTCACTTATAGTCATATTTGACCTCCAACAAGTTATTCACCCTCTGAAAACTGTGTCTACTTTCATATACTTCAAATGGAGATAGTAATACCAATCACTGGGCCTTTGTATGAATTAAATGAATTAATAAATAAGGTAATTTAGTAACACTTAGCAAATGGTATGGCTCAGTAAATATGTGTGACAGAGAAAAATATACTAAATGCTACTTAGTTGAAAACATTTATATGATATAATTTTGACTGAATTGATATGTGCTCAAAGTAATTTACAAAATAATAATAAAGTGAAAAAGGAGAGAGGGCAGGAAGTCAAAGCAATAATTTAAGTGACTTTATTTTGCTATTACAGATCATGTACTAATTAATAATTTTACCTTATAGCAACATTATTTATGCTCAATTCCTAATAAGTTTTCCAGGGCAGCTTCTACTTAGCAGCACCTGTTGAAATAGCAGTAAGTAGTGGCCATTTCTAGACAAGCCACTCGATATCTTGTGAATAGTGAGCACTGCTCCTTACTCTGGACTTAATTTCCTCTCTTGCACCCTTCAGGAGAAGTGCCAGTTCCACTCTTCTCACTAGAATTTATATTGTAAAGTCTCAGTTCTGGGGTTTGCTGGATTACAGTGAACTTGCAAGAATGGACTCTATTGTTCTTTTCAACTATGACATGAGAACTAGTAAAGAAGGGGGAAAAAAACAGGAACAAAATGAAATTACCTGTCATCTTCTGAAATGCTTAAGGGGAAATCTAATAAACACCAGCTAGAAAAGTCAAGGACAAGATATTATGCCTGCTCAGGAGAAAAGAAAAATAGTTGTACCAATTCAGCCATCTGACTTTCTCACGAGTCATACAAGCTTCAACATCTGTCACCTCCATGCCATGTGGATTCCAGCAGCAGGGGCTGGGATCCATCAGCACGCCAACTGATAGCATGCTGGCGTAGGGTGCATCCATGAAGAGCCGGTCTCCGAAAAAGATAAGATGAAATCTGCACCAAATGTCTGAAAATGTAAAAGAATAGAAAAATACCATAGAGGAGAAATGGTAATTAGAGAAAGACAAAGATAGCTGCCACCAGCAACAGAAGAAAAGGGGGAGTATTCGTAAATAGAAGGATGCTATGGCAAATAACCACTTGGTTAGAAGCGGAACCTGAAAGGATGGGGCTCAGAGGTGAGCGGCTATTCTGTGGCTTTCCTTGCTCCTCAGAGCAGTGTTATTGATTAGCACCCCTCCCCTCGGACTTTTAACATCAAGTAGTGAAGGAACTTAACAGTTCTCTGGTAAAACATATCCACAAGTAAGGGAGAAAATTCTTCTCAAAAGAAAGAGGTGGAGCTGTGCTCAGGGAAGTGTATTATAGGAGAAAGAAGTATTGTTAAAGCAAGTGATCAAACATTTCTGTCTTCATTCATTGCAGAAGTAGAAATTTTACTCTAATTCAAAATGCTTGTAATGCCAGCCAAAAGATAACAGTGAACGTGAGATAAACAAAAAAAAGGAGAATAGCACTGTTTGGACCATTTCCGAAAATCTTCCGCGACACTGGGTGAGAAGGATGCCGTGGAAGTATTGAGGGATGGGAGGAAAAAAGAGAAGAGAATAAAGAGAAAGAGAAACAGAGAGAGAAACAGAAATAGAGAGACAAAGGGACAGAAAGCCAGAGAGAGACATTCAGAGAACTGGATAAAAGCAAGAAGAGACAGAGAAAGACAGAGAGACTGATTTACTGAGGGAAAATAGGACTGCAAGAAATCACCCAATTCACTTCTCTGCATTCCCGCTGCTTCATCCCTAAATTGGCTAGACAGAAGAAAATATATCTTTTTAGATCTATGGATAAATAAATTCTGAGAGTTTCATGAATAAACTATTCTAGATAGCCAATCCCTTACCTGGGAAATGTTTCTCGTGGCAAATATAAATCCTACGTGCTTTGCTGTTTCTTCTCAATATTAATGGAGGACTGTTTGAGTCTATCCTCTAGGCAATCATTTTTCCTCTCTATGTCTTCCCTCAGGCTTTTTCTTCTCTTGGCTGAATCACTGTTTCTTTACCTGTTTTTCATGGTTCTAATTTTCTAAACTTTTAATTATCTTTATTGGTTTCCTGGGCAATCTTCTGCAAATCCCCCCTGAGCCCACGGTAACAGGAACCTCAGTGCTGGAAGGACATTCTGCAGTTACACAGGCCTATTTCTTCCCACCGTCACAATCTCCCCTTAATACGGACACTGCAGTCTCTGCTATTGTGTCCATGGGGAAAAGGTACAAAGAGATTAAACGCCTTGGATATGGCTAGAGAGGAGGAGGACAGACCTGTGGGCAGGAACTCGAATTCAGAGGCAGCCAGTCCCTGTTTGGGGGAGAGAGGAGGGTGGTGGGATACAAGGCAGGAACATAAAAAAGAAGCCAGACTCTGAGGGGGCCCATGTGCCATGGGGAGGATTTTTATTCTTCCCATTGGGCAACGTGTCTTAAGCAATTGTGTGCAGGATCGGGCTTGTCTGAATGGAAGATTACTCTGGCCAGTCTGTAATGTGATCTGGAACTGATGTGAGAGGTTTATGCCCAATAATATGTGGGAATATTAGTAGTCTCTTAGAAGGGATTCCAATCACCACTTCTTTGATCCAACCAGTGGATCAATAACTTATAGCAATTTTAAGGCCTACTATCTGAGGAGGACTTTTGCCCAGGCCACTGCAGCAACTGAGGAAGACACAGAAGACACTGATGCAATTCTGGAAGGATTACATCCATGACTGCAACTAGAACATAGTTTGGGTTTGGAGTGATGTCACCAAGGAGTGACATGGCATCAGGAAGAAGACACCCAAGAGGTTCATCCATAACATCAAGAGGATGAACAGGTTGTAACAATAACGAGGCTGTGGTTGAGATGGCACACACTGTAATCTGCGTGTGGGTAAGGATAAGGAGGCGGTCCCTGAGGCGCTGACTAATGAAGTGTTGGAGCTGGAACAGGAAAACATCGCTGAAGAAGCAGTGAGAGAAAAGGAGACTGCAGGAGAAGACCAAGAAGAATGACTCCTCAGAAAAGTTCACAGTGAACAGTGGTCGGCAAACTGCGGCTCATGAGCCACATACGGCTCTTTGGCCCCTTGAGTGTGGCTCTTCCTAAGCCTTAAGAGTACCCTAATTAAGTTAATAACAATGTACCTACCTATATACTTTAAGTTTAAAAAATGTGGCTCTCAAAAGAAATTTCAGTCGTTGTACTGTTGCTATTTGGCTCTGTTGACTAATGAGTTTGCCAACCACTGGGTTAGGAGAATCTTTTACAGATTTCCACAAGCTTTTTTACAAGTTTGAAGATATGGACCCCAACACTGAAAGGTTTCCATTAATAGAGAGGAGTATCTGTGGTGCATTATCTGCTTCTGTGCAAATCTATGAGGGGGGTGGGGGGACAACAACAACAAAGCAAATCTCCAAGGGCATATTTCTGAAAAGAGTGACAGCTCCTCAAGAAGAGCTTCAGGCAGGTGCTTCAGGAAGTTTCCAGAAGAAGACATAGTTATCATAGGAGCTGACAGCTCTGTGCTGCTATTGCCCCTGGAGACCTTCCAGTGGGACATGATGTGGAGGTGCGAGGCAGTGATATTGGTGACCCTGACCCTATTTAGATCTAGGCTATTGTGTGTCTGCATCTTCATTTTTAGCAAAAATTCAAAAGTTAAAAAAAATATTTAAATATAAAAATATATAAGGTTATAAAGAAAATATGTTTGTATAGCTGTACAATGTATTTGTGTTTTCAGTTAAGTGTTATTACAAGAATCTTAAAGCTTTAAGAATTTTAAAGTTTATATGTAAAAATGTTGGAATAGCCATTCTGACAGGTGTGAGATGGTATCGCATTGTCGTTTTGATTTGCATCTCTCGGATGATTAGTGACTTTGAGCATGTTTTCATATGTCTCTTGGCCTTCCTTCTGTCTTCTTTCGAAAAGTATCTAATTAGGTCTGTTGCCCATTTTTTGATTGGGTTGTTTATCTTCCTTTTGTTAAGTTGTATGAGTTCCCTGTAAATGTTGGAGATTAAACCCTTATCGGTGATAACATTGGCAAATATGCTCTCCCATGAAGTGGGCTTTTTGTTTTGTTGATGCTTTCTTTTGGTGTGAAATAGCTTTACCATTTGCAACAGCATGAATGGAACTGGAGAGCATTATGCTAAGTGAAATAAGCCAGTCAGAGAAAGATAAAAATCACATGATCTCACTCATTTATGGAACATAATGAACATAAAGTGATGAACAAAAACAGATCCAGAGACAGAGAAACATTGATCAGACCATCAAACCTTAGAGCAGTGATGGCGAACTTATGACATGTGTGTCAGAGGTGACACGCGAACTCATTTTTTTGGTTGATTTTTCTTTGTTAAATGGCATTTAAATATATAAAATAAATATCAAAAATATAAGTCTTTGTTTTACTATGGTTGCAAATATCAAAAAATTTCTATATGTGATACGGCACCAGAGTTAAGTCAGGGTTTTTCAAAATGCTGACATGCCGAGCTCAAAAGGTTCGCCATCACTGCCTTAGAGGGAACATAAGGAAGGGCGGGGGTAAGGGGGAGAGATCAATCAAAGGACGTGTATGCATGCATATAAGCCTAACCAATGGACACAGATGACAAGGGAGTAAGGGCATGAGTGGGGGAATGGGGGGTAATAGGGGGATAAGTTCACATTTATAATACCTTAATCAATAAAGAAATTTTAAAAAATGTTGGACTAAGCTAAGGTTAATTTACTATTAAAGAAAAAAGTATAAAGTTATACTTTTATAAAAAGTATAATTGTATACTTTATAAAATTAGTGTAGGCTATGCGTATAGTGCTTATAAAGTGCTTATAAAGTAATGTTTTCTAATGTACTAGGCCTTCACATTCACTCATTCACTGACTTGCCCAGAACAACCTCCAGTCCTACAAGCTCCTCTCATGGTAAGTGCCCTATATGGGTGTACTTTTTATCTTTTATACTATATTTTTACTGTCTCTTTTCTGTGTTTTAGATAGGTTTAAATACACAAACACTCACCATTGTTTTACAATTGCCTATAGTATTCATATGGTAACATGCTGTATGGGTTAGTAGCCTAGGAGCAATAGGTATAGGCTGTACCACCTAAGTTTGTGTAAGTGCACTCTATGATGTTAGCATAACAATGAAATTGCTGTGGATGTCAGTACCACAATGAAACATTTCTCAGAATGTATCCCCATCATTAAGCAATGCATGGCTGTAATGGATTAGTCTTGTTAAGATCACACAGCTGACGAAAAAATATAATGGTATGTAGCTATGAAACAATGTCACATACTTTCAAACAATAAATATTTATTGGTTTTTTTTTATAAAAGGTAAAGTATCTAACAGAGTCCCTAATACACAGTAGGGATTTCTGAAATTTTAATTCCCTTTCCCCCTTTTCTCTTTAGTTGAGTACCCCTATACTCATACATATGCACATGTATACTCATGCACTTGTGCATGGACTTCCTTGGCATGCATGCCCACAGGATGGATTTTCTTAGTAATAATAAAATTCTTGGAGTATCTTTATAACAGGAATGATAAAAATTAAACATTGGACATGAAAGAAATATTTAAATGGACGTTCCTACAGATTGGCTTATGGACTTGCTCCTTGTGCTAAAGATGGCAAAGATAATTTTTTAATATTTTTCACTAATGCATTTCCTTCATCACTCCTTCTGAGGCTTCCTATAGAATCAGCAAACCAGCCAAAATAAAAATGTAGGAACCATTATTAGTAATAAATGCAGGCTCCCAGGTAAAGTGTCAAAACATTTTCAAAGGGCCAGATTTTAACCTCCAGTTCATTCCACTCACTTTTTTCCAATTACAAAATGCATGCCATCCTAACGAAGGCACACATTTTTAAAGTCTGACATTGACATGCACCACACAGAGTGCAGAACTGGGCAGAGGTCCATGATTTACGATGATTTATATTCTGTCAGTGGAGCTAATGCATAGGGACTGGGTCAAAATCCTCTTCCCTTTCTCCAGCCCTTTAAATGGAAGCAAGCAAAGGACAATATTAATTTTTAAGTTAACTTACTCTAATTGAATGGCAATGTTTTATTATACTCATGTATCAACAATGACCACGATACATCATAAGTGACACAGCTAAAGTAGATCCTTTATGCTTTGCTATTCATTCTCCTTGCTTTTTTTATCCACAAGCCCTTTAAATACCACCATTAGTATATTAATATACTCCGTTAGTAAATTAACATTACTAAATCATCCCTATACTAGTGACAGCATTCCTAAATCATGCACAATGGTATGCAAACCAGGTCACATTTCTTCCAACATATCTATATTGTTACATCATAGAAATCCATAGCTGGATGAATCTTAAGTGATCATCCAGTCTATATGCCTTCTTTCAAGAAGAATCAATCAGTTTTCTCTTGTGTTCCACCACTTTGTCCCTCAGATGGTTCTATCTCTTGGAAACATGCAAGATAAAGTAATAAGTTAGTGATATTTCTCTTTTTTATTGTGATAAAAAAAATAACACATGTGATTTACTCTCCTAGCAGTTTTTTCCATTGTACAGTACAGTACTATCAACTACAAGAACAATGTTGTTCAGCAGGTCTTAGAACATTTTCATCTTGCATAACTGAAACCTAATACCACTGAACAGCAACTACCATTTCCCCCTACCACAGCCTCTGTCAATCACCATTCTACTCTTTGCTACTATGTGTTTGACAATACACCTTATATAAGCAGAATATGCAGTATCTACCCTCTGTGCCTGACTTATTTCACTTAGCACAATGCCCTCAAGGTCCATCCATGTTGCCACATATGATAGGATTTCCTTTTTGTAAGACTGCATATTCTATTATATGTGTACTATATTTTCTTTATTCATTTATGCCTCATTGGACATTTAAATTACTTCCACATCTTGGCTATTGTGAATAATGTCACACTGAGCATGACAGTGCAAATATCTCTTGGAGACCCTGATTTTATTTCATTAGAATATATAGCCAGAAGTGGGGGTGATAGATCTTATAGTATTTCTATTTTATAAATTTGAGAAATCTCCACATTGTTTTTCATAGTGGCTGCACCACTCTATGATCCCACCAACAGCATAAAAACGTTTCAATTTCTTCACATCCTCACCAACACTTGTTTCATTTTGTTTTTGATAATGGTAATTATCAAAATAATTCAGACTGGTAATATCTCTTTGTGGTTTTATGGAATAGTACTGGAATAAAGACAGGTATATAGACAAATGAAGCAAAAAGAAAAATAAATCCACGTATATATGGGCAACTGATCATCAACAAGGATACCAAGAATACACATCAAGAAAGAATAATCTCTTCAACAAATGGTGTTGGGAAAACTGGGTGTCCACATGCAACAAAAGTGAACCCGAGCCCTTTATCTTACACCATACACTCAAATCAATTCAAAACTGATTAAAACGTAACTGGAGATGTGAAACTATAGAACTTCTGGAAGAAAATAGGTGAAAATCTTTATGACATTGTTCTTGGCAATGACTTCTTAGATGTAACACCAAAAACACAGGCAAGCGAAGCAAAAATAGACACACAAAACTAAAATGCTTATGCACAGGAAAGGAAGCAACAGAGTGAAAAGGCAACCTACAGAATGGGAAAAATACAAACTGCATATCTGATAAGGAGTTAATATTTAAAATATACAATAAACTTCTGCAATTTACGCCGAAACCGGTTTGGCTCAGTGGATGGAGCGTCGGCTTGCGGACTGAAGGGTCCCGGGTTCGATTCCGGTCGGGGGCATGTACCTGGGTTGCGGGCACATCTCCAGTGGGGGATGTGCAGGAGGCAGCTGATCGATGTTTCTCTCTCATCGATGTTTCTGACTCTCTGTCTCTCTCCCTTCCTCTCTGTAAAAGATCAATGGAATATGTTAAAAAAAAAAAAAAAAAAAAAAAAACTTCTGCAATTTACTATAAAAAAAACAACCTGATTGAAAAATGAGCAAAGGCTAATTCTATGATGGCAATCAGTATGTTAGTGTATGAAACCAACACGTTGTATACCTTAAACTTATACAATGTTATATACATAAATTATATTTAAATATACATATATATATGTATAATCTACCGATTTAAATTATATATATGTGTATCTCAATAAACCTGAAAAATGGGCAAAGAACTTGAATAAACATTTCTCCAAACAAGGCATACAAATATCCAACAGGAATAAGGGGCTCTCCACATCACTAACCATCAGGAAAATGTCATTTCTTAAACAATCTTATTCAATTAAAACAGATGATTCTCAGTGATGTCACTGATTTATAACTTCACAGAAAAAAAGGAAGAACCTCCTGTGGTTGGGTTGGAAATAAAAAAATGATTTTTAACATCTGTCTGGTTTTCACTGTAAACATCAGAATTGGCAGAAAACAAAACCATGAGGCTTGTGCTAACACCCTCCATCCCCCTTGAGGAGTAGCCTGGCCTCTGACTCTTATTCACATTAATTGTGAGGACTGAATGAGCTAATATACGTAACAATATGTAAAACCATTCAATAAGCTTAAAAACACCATATAATTATAATAATTATTATAAAAATGGGATCAATGAAAGAAGCAATAAGTAGAAATACCATGAGAAAGAAGAATCTTTGGGTTTGTTTTGTAGGAAGTCGAGGATATGTAATTTAACTTGAACAATGTAAGAAATTCTGTCGTGTTATTCTTTCTACAATTTAGCCTACCCCAGCGCCAAGCCAAGCCAGTGTTCTTGGAGATCTAGAACTTTATCAGGCTCATCTTGGAACTTTCACAGACTGTCTCCCTCTTTGTGGAATACTTTGCCTTCTGTTCTCCCGCCGATCTCAGTCTAAATCCCAGTCACCCTTCAGATTGCAACGTAATTATGACTGCTTCGTGTTCCAAAGGAACTGTCGTGTTCCAAACCCCACTTCAAACTAGGTCGCTTCAATTCTCCTTACAATAGACTTTCAAAGCTCTTTGTACCTCCCCTTTGTAGCACTAAAAAACATCAAATCACAAAGGTAGTGGATTGTTCTGAGACAGCAACATCTCCACAAGAGGGTATGAGTGAGAACTATATTTTCAGAAATTAACGACTTTATCAACATGGGAAGAATCTAGAATGTAATAAGTACCTAAACAATGTTAAGCATTTAAATCTACACACTGGTAGAAGAATGAGTTATTTCTATATTTAACTGAGTTATTTTATTATAAAGAGAAGTAGCTGACATATCAGATTCTTCGCTGTGATCAGCATAACCATTCTTTGCTACCAGCAAATCATGCAAATTCACATTCCAAGACCAGGCACCTGAGCTGAGTAGCTTCTTGTGATACCTGGGGGAGGGAGGAATATACTTCCCCCCTCACCAGTTCTACAAATCTCATGGCTTCTAATTAGTCTCCTCAGACCCCATCTGTGTCACCAGAAAACGTGGGTGCAGTATTGGAAGAAACAGCTAACATATCCAAATAGATGGTTACAATGCAGCATGAATAAAACTGATGACCCAACTACATTTATCAGAATTTTTTCCAGGCTAACAAAGAAGGGGAAAAATAACTGGAAACATACCATTTTTACGTGTTTCTGTTTTTGTACACCATTTTCTCTTGGGTAAATATAACATCTAGACTGCTGTCCTTTCCTAGGCCTTGAATTTTGAAAAGAATGCAAAGCTGATTGTATTCTGCCCTCTATTGTGCCAACTGATGCTGCAATGCTGAGAACAGAAATATTTCCCCTTCTGACCTCAACATCAATCCATGGACATTGTCAAACTTGACGTTTTATTGTCCCTTCCTTAGTGGAAATGCTGTAAATAGAAACATCATTGTTATAAATTGTTCTTTGGAGTTTGACATTGTACAAATTACACTGTGTACTCTATTTTATTAAATGGTAAAACTCAGCAGGATTTCTGTCAGAAGGCCAACCTACAGTACTCTGTTATCCCAAGAAATGAGTGCAATGTTGGCAGGCTAAGCAAAAGGTCTCATCATAACCATTCTGTCAGCAAATAAATCCTGAAATCTTTTCTTAGGATACACATTAAAGCATTTATCCTGATCTTCAATATGTACCTTAACACAGAGAGCAATGCTCTACATCTCAGCATGGGTTGATGCCTGCATTCAGCCAGGAACCGGCACATAAACAAAACATCAAGAATTTAATACATAAGCCAAAGGGCAACTGAAGGGAAATAAACTTGAATCAAGTGTTTTTCTTGTCTTTAAATAGCACAAACATCTGAATGTCTGAATACATGCCATGTTTAAAGTACCAGGAGAGCTATATGAAATATTAAAAATGATAAGGTTGTCTCCATGGAGCTTAGATAAGTATTGGAGAAAAGAACACATTACATGATAAGTGACTGATAATCACAGTAGATGCTGTAGAACAAGGGCTCCTTTTTAAATAATTATTACAAATTATCTGAAAGTGGTTTAAGTGTTTAAGTGTTGTTCAAAACTGCATATCATGCTGAAACACCAGATTTCAGTAGCTATAATAGAGACCTATGGCCTATCAACCCCTCAAACATGTACTATCTTTATCAAAAAAGTTTTCCAACCCCTACTCTGCAAGATTATAGGAAAAAGAGATTGCCATGTACTGGACTGGTAAAGAGGGATTCTAAGAATGGGTAGAAATCAACAAAGAAAGGAAAGGAGGGAAGAAGAATCTGAGCTGAGGGACCATCTGCGCAGAAGTGCAGAGGTAGGAACCAATGGGGCGGGGCAAAACACAGCAGGACAGCCTGGCTTAAGGTGATGGGTGCAATTGTTTGGAAAAGTAGAGACCACATGGAAATGGTGGTTTTGAGTTGGGCACAAGAATGACAAGGTACCTAAATGCCAAGTGAAGAAACATGGACTTTCTCTTCACAGACAAAAGAGCTTTGATGCGATGGTTACTGTTTGTTTGTCTTGCTTTGTTTTTAGCAGATAAATAAAAGAAATGATAGTTTTTAAAATATTCCCACTTTTTTCTTTCAATAAATCAGTCATTTTATTCTACGTAACTAGATCAGCTTACTGCAAAGAAAATAGTCAAAGAACTTTTTATACTAGCTCTATAAATTCACCCTTCCTTTTCATTGATTTCAAAGAAAATTTAACATTGTTATATATGGTTTCTTTCCCAGCACACACTTGTGTCCCTTACACCTGTGACCCATATTTCTTCATGCTTCAAACTTGGAGCATCAAAGCCCTGAGCAGCAACAAAAAAAAGAGTGGTCTTTGACCCCGTCCCTTTTGATTTACAGGGTGGACGGTGCTGTCAATTTGATTTGCCCAAAGGTTAAAGCTTAAAGACAGCACAGGACAGTGCAGTCCTCCAAAGAGACAAATGCACCAGGGCCAGCTCCCAGGCAAACAGCATTTGGTATTCTTGCTCCTGGCTATTTCAATCCAGTAAACGGGGGGCTACAGGTCAGCGTGGGGAAGGCTTAGCACAGTGGTCGGCAAACTCATTAGTCAACAGAGCCAAATATCAACAGTACAACGATTGAAATTTCTTTTGAGAGCCACATTTTTTAAACTTAAACTATATAGGTAGGTACCTTGTTATTAACTTAATTAGGGTACTCCTAAGCTGGCCTTTGCTAAAAACGTCCTCAATCTGATTGAGGTACGTTCGCTGAGGTCGACCCCTTCCAACTCTCCCATCCACACTTGTCTTGGAAGGCAGCTATGCTCACCACTATACCACCAACGCAACTTCACACTCATCTTGTATACTTGTTTCGTCTATCTCCTTTCGTTCATCCTCTCTAAATGTCCAAACCATCTCAACATACCTTTCTCAATCCTCGACACTACATCTTCTTTCACTCCACAACGTTCCCTAAAATTAACTTAATAAACTTTACTTTAAGTTTTAAGTCAACTTTGCACTGTACGTGCGCACTCGCACGTGGTATTTTGTGGAAGAGCCACACTCAAGGAGCCATAGAGCCGCATGTGGCTTTCGAGCCACAGTTTGCCGACCACTGGCTTAGCAAGCAGTCCAGGTACCCAATCACCCTGCGTGGGATAGCCAAGTCGCAAACCGTTGTGTCTAGCAGGCTTCTCTAAAGAGCACAGCTACATTCTGATGCAGAATTATAGGTTCCTGATAAGTGTCATCCCAGAACTACCCAGGACCCAACCAAGAAAGACTCCCAAATCTTCAGGTTACCCGCGAGCCAACTTCAACTGTCAGTTGTCACACAGGGCCAGATCAGACAGCACAGGATCGCTTGAAAGTTCACTGGAGACTCCAGCTCTGATTCAAATCAGCCTCACACTCTGGGACTAGAGTTAATAACCTAGTTTCAAGGAGAATTTTTAGGTTGCATAGGTACTGGAGAAAATATGACATAATGAAAAAAAATTAGTTTCTACAATTGGAAGATGAGTTGAATTTTACCAAATGAGCTCCCTTGAGCCAATCACTTAATTTCCCTGAACATAATAATGTCTTCCTACCTGTAAAATAGCATCATCATAATCTCACAGTGTTATTGAGTAAGTCAAAATAGAAAACATTTGTGAAATCACATTGCAAACTTCAACTATTTCCTGTTATTACCACTTCATGCTTTAGACAGCAGGTCCTAAAGTGCTGTCTGGGGGCCCTAGACAACAAAACCATTTTTATAAGAAAGCTAAGCTGTTATTTGGCGTTTTCACTCTGATTATCTCAAGTGCACAAGGGCGTTTTCCAGAGGCTAATTGATATATGAGTTATCATCACTCTATCAGCTAACAGAATGGTGTGCTTGTGTGTGTTTGTATTTTCCAAAAATTTCTAAAGTAAATCTTTGAGTTCTCAATAATTGTTAAAAGTGTAAAGGGCTTCTGATATCAAAACATTTGAGAAATACTGATTTATAATTTAAGTTTAGAGCTACTTACATGTACTTTAGAAGCAAATAAAGCTCACATCCTTTGCTCATTTGGTAATTATAAGTGTAGATTAGAGAGCCAGAGGAATATCTTTAAATGTTATATATTTGTGAGCTTGTCTGTTGAAAAGTAACAAGAATAGAAAAGAAAAACATTGCAAATTCTATTTTATCAACTAAAGTGCATATTGAGTATACTTTGTTTACCAAGCTGCTCTAAAGAACATACAAGAAAAGTCCAGCACACTTTCTGCTCAAAAAACTTTGAAACAATTTGTGAAGAAAGGGATATTTTATAGAACAATATGATATACACTGGTTAAAATTCTGACTAAATATTTTTTGTAAAATTTGTAATATAATCAGACATAATTTGGAACTACATGTTCTGATTGTGTGGCACGGACAAAAAGACATAAAAAGAATTAGAATAGGAATATATCTGTGTCAGCAAACTATTATATCACTTATAAAATCATAATAATATAAATAGTAAATATTAATTTAATTAACATGAGATACAAGTTATTCCCCTTGGGGAACAAGACCCAGGAGCTGACCCTGGCTGTTGTAACAAGAAACCATGAGTATTGTTTGGTCATATATGCCATGTTCATGCATTACAGTATCAAAAGTGAAAACTATATTTAAAAAGTAGGCTTCACTATTTTTTTGATATTGCGAGAATTCACCAAAATTGAAGATACACTGCAACCTCTGAATCTCTGATCTATCCAGAAAGATCTGTGTTTGGATTTGAGCCAGAAGCAGAGAGAGTCAAGCAGGTCTGGGTCCGAACAGACTCTGAGTAGAAAGCAGCTGGGCATATGAATCTAGCTCTGGTCTGGATAACAGGACAAAAGTAGGATGTGAGCAGGAATCAAGAGTTGGAAGCAACTGCCAGGACTCCCTGAGCCAAAGCATTAAACACGCACTGGCCTACTGAAACAAAAGCCAAGGCAGAGACTAGCTCCATTTTCCATTCATGTTAGCTTTCAGCTTCATTCTTCTTTGTTAAAACTGATAGTTGGGAGTATTGCTCTTAGATGACTTACAGCAAAAAGCCTTGATAAAGGAGAAAAATCCATACAATTTAAAACTCCATACTACAGAATAACTTGAGACATGGTCTTACTATCCATAGAAAAGACTAGAATAAAGGTTCTTTTAGCAAAATTGGGCCTGACAAAGATTGGATCAGGAAAAAGACAAGCAAGAATTAGAACATGCCATCATGGCTTTGGGGAAAATTTAATCTCTCTCCCTTTCTCTCTCTCTCTCTTTTTTTCCCCATACATTGTGACTTCAGAAGAAGTTAAATTTTTTAAAGAAGTTCTACCTCATTTCTTCTCTTTCTCTTCTCTGGCAAAGAAGGGAACAAAAGGGACAGTATGTTTAATCCTATATAATAAAAGGCTAATATGCACATAGACGAATGGTGGAACAAACGGTCGCTATGATGCACACTGACCACCAGGGGGCAGACGCTCAACACAGGAGCTGCCCCCTGGTGGTCAGTACACTCCCACAGGGGGTGTGCCGCTCAGCCAGAAGCTGGGCTCATGGCTGGCGAGTGCAGCAGCAATGGTGGGAGCCTCTCCAGCCGCCGCAGCAGCGCTAAGGATGTCTGACTACCAGCAGGGAGCGGGCCTAAGTTATCAGTTGAACATCCCCAGAGGGCTCCTGGACTATGAGAGGGCGCAGGCTGGTCTGAGGGACCCCCATTCCCACCCCCATTTCTCCTCCCCAGTGCACGAATTTGTTCATGGGGCCTCTAGTATGTTATATTTCTACTGGCCAATTAAATTTATTAACTCTGTAGTCATAATAAAAATATGCCCTGGACCACTTACTTATTCAACCAAAACAAAATTT
The DNA here is from genome assembly GCF_028538775.1 of Myotis yumanensis. Lineage (NCBI taxonomy): Eukaryota > Metazoa > Chordata > Mammalia > Chiroptera > Vespertilionidae > Myotis > Myotis yumanensis. The sequence goes on from NW_027223754.1 coordinate 169,673,136, forward strand.
TTGAGCATGTATCATATAAAAGCACTTTCATAGTATGATATAGTTAAATGAGACAAAGTCCCCATCAAATTATTTTCATCAGATTATGGGAATTAAGATCAGTACAAAACACTATGAATTGAGAGATGCCCTTATTTTAAAAAAAATAAAAGGTCAGTAATGCAGCCTTATGAGTTAATAGCAAAACACGGAATAGGCCAAATTTGTAGATTTATAACAATACAGAACCAACATGATTTTCTTCAATGGCAACATTTAATGGGCACATACTCTGTCAGACACTGCTATCATTGAACCCTGAAGGCACCATAGCTGAATGCAATTTTCAGGAATCCTGCCACTAGAAAGTGGTGCAAGGAAGCAAAGATCTCAGAGTTCTCCCAGAACAGTTCCTTACTCCTCAGAAACTGCGTAAACTTTCACCCCATTGGGGAGCGCTGTTTATCTGTGAGGAGAGCAGCAGTGTAGAGCGTTTTTTTATAGGAAGAATATATTCAGCACCGAATCCAACACGGCCATTGTTACGCCACTGTAAACTCGGGAAGTCAGAGAGTAATGAGACTTGTGGGGGCCTGCGACCCAGAGGGGAGCACTGCAAGGACAGGCCATGGGAATTAAGCCCTCTCCCCAGGGAGAGAGGGGATGTGAATAACTATCCCCAGAGAGTGGCCTTTTCAGATACAGAGGAAGGCAAGAGCCAGAGACACCTAACAGCAAAGCTGCGCTGCAAACAACACCCTCTCCCTCTCGCAGCTGAGATAGCACTTCGGGGCACAACTGGATTTAAAATTGTGTTTTAAATAATTATGATCATTAACATAATTATGTTCAAGTACCTTTTGTATTGATATTATGTTACCACTGACAATGGCATAATGATATACTACAGTAAAGGGCTTTTAAAAAAAATAAACTACAGATAAGGTGGCAATGGCTTAAGTTGTTATCATGCTGAACTTTTTAATTCCATAAATATAGGAAAAGTCCTCAAAGTGCAAAGTCCAATATAAACAAAAATTAGTTAGTATAAATAAAAGTGTTGGAGCCAAGTGCAGTACTTAGCTTATCCCAATACTATGTGTATTAGAAGCAAAAGGCTTTAGGATGAAAGGCCACTCTTACTTCTAGGTTTAAAAAACATAAACCTATTTCTATCTACCACATATATCTGTCACCTATTTTTAAATACAAAGTTTGGCCAGAGATGGACATTCTCTTCTTGGACACCATTTTAAATTTAAAAATATTAACACTGTTTTACAGAATCCACATAGTGTTTTGAAATCCTGTTGGTTTCCAAAATATATGGCTTGTGTTTTATGTTGTATTTAAGGGTGATTTTATTTAGGGGGAAAAAAACACACATGAGTTTTTAAAATAAATAAGTAAATAAACAACAAACACTAGGGAAGAAATATTAGACAAAAGACATGAAAAGACAAAAGGCATTTCACAAAAGAAGAAACTGGCAATAGTAACAAAAATATATAAAAGATGTTCACCCTGTTTCAGGGATATGAAAATAAAGACCACAATGAGATCATTTTACACTGAATAGACTGGCACAAATTAATAAGTTTGACATTACCAAATGCTGCGGAGAATGTGGATCCAGTGAAGTAGTGATAGTGACAAGCTAGTACAATCATTTTTGAAAGGAATTTGTCATTATATGGTAAAGTTGAACATTTGGATAAACTATAGTCTTGCAATTCTGCTCTTCATTTACATGCCCTAGAAGAACTTTTGCAAATGTGTATCGTAAGATGTTTACACTAATATTAATAGCAGTGCAGTATATAATAGACTCGGTAAACTGAAATGCCCAAATGTCCAATGATAGGACAATGGTAAATAACTTGTGGTATGTTCACGGAAGGGGCTCTAACTCCGGGGGAAATGAGTGAAGGACAGCCAGATACAATATCAGAGATTAAAAAAAACAAATTACAAAAGTTAAAAAATAGGCAAAATTACACAACTTTTTTGGTTTTATGATATATAAAATTAAAATAAAGACATGGGAATAATAAAAACAAAATGCAAACAATCCCTAGCTCTGAAGGGATCCTGGATGATACTATCAGTAATGTTCTGATTCTTCATTTAGGGGTAGAGTTCATTATACTGTTGTGCTGTATAACATGCCGGTGTGTAGCACGCATTGTTTTATATTCATAATTGGTATATTTAAATGTACTCAAAGATTTATATGTAAAATCATGTTACATAATTATTTCTTAATTATAATTATTTCTAATTTTCTTCTTTACTGCTTAGAAAGTACTTTTATATAATTCATTTTCCCCTACTATATCTTATTGATCAATCATTCAAATTGCTATTAAGAACCATAAAAGTCATTTAAAGTGGTCAGGAGTTCCAGTTAAGTTTCACATATTCCTACTGAAAAAATGTTGAATCTTGACTGAAATATTTTTAATATGTTGTTAAATCCTTTTTTAAAAAAATATATTTTATTGATTTTTTACAGAAAGGAAGGGAGAGGGATAGCGAGTTAGAAGCATCAATGGGAGAGACACATCGATCAGCGGCCTCCTGCACACCTTCTACTGGGGATGTGCCCGCAACCAAGGTACATGCCCTTGACCGGAATCGAACCTGGGACCTTTCAGTCCGAAGGCCAACGCTCTATCCACTGAGCTAAACCAGTTAGGGCGTTAAATCCTTTTTTGATTCTAACTCAGATTTTCTACACAATCATATAGTTAATAGGATCATATAGCTATTACAAATAACAGGTATAATTTTGATTTTATATCAAACAGTATAAAGATTAATATGGTATCAGTGTTATTCTAAGAGAATTATTATATTTATTTTACATATGAGCAGTTACCCTCCTTTTTGTTAAAATGATCTTATATCTCAATATATACAGCTTAAAATTTCATAAAAAATTAAATAATATCTTAACATTACTTACCCAAGAAAGTTTTTCTGGTATACCTGTCTGTTTTAAAAGGTTTTAAAATTTTCTTACATTAAGAGTTACACAGTGACTCCCACTCACAGCAATGCTGCCTCTGGCTCTAATACCTAAATGTTGCATATGTGACATAGTAACCATGCTGACACGATATCATTAATGAAACTGTGAGACAACATGTTTGCAATTTACAGGGCTTCCAATAGAGACTGTGCTTGATGAGATTTAGAGATTTATTTGTTTACTAATTCAGTCAGAAGTTTTACATTTTGGACTTATTTCAGCCTCAAAAGAAATCCCAAGAGATTGCTTCTCTTTCACAATAATTATAATCAATTATCATGAAAGCCTCAGACTTAGAATCAAAAGAAGAGTCAACAGGAGAAAGCCATTCTGTGGGAGAAATCTCAGATTTATATTCCAAGGCCATCTAATTATTGGTTCTATACAGATCAATTTCTTTATGTACAAATGATGACTACAGATCACAGAAGCTTGTGTCTCTGGGTGTGAATCATCATACAGATTTGCATATATTTTTAATACTGCATGACTCAGAAGAACTATAAAAAATGAATCGGGGACAGTAAAAGCTAGAACACCACACATCTAATTAGGATTGCATTTAGCCAAGTTAAATCAGATGCAAATATAGCTTGTGGTTCCACAAATGTATTACTTTCAAGTTTATGGCAATTAATTACTTCAGGGACATGACAAATATTACTAAACTAAACAAGTCTCTAAAACCACAGTTTAAACTAAATCAGAAGAAAAAAATACCCACTAAAATGGATTATTCCTTTCAGGACTGATATTTTTCAGCTTCTGATATTTATTGGGCACCACTTACATGCCATGCAAATGCCAATGCAAAATAATACTATGGGCCAACCCACCTGTTAGGATTATGTGGTCTTAATGTTAGTCCATACGTAATTATACCATAAAGTCCAGTTTAACTCTAAAACGACTTACATTATCATTACGTAATCATAGATCAAAATCAGAAATTAAATAATTTAGAACAGGAGTTGGCAAACTTTTGCTCTGAAGGGCCAGATAGTAAATATTTTAGGCTTTGAGCGCTTCTGTTGCAACAACTCTACTTGCCATGTGCAGCACAAAGCAGCTCCACTTAACAGACAATATGTAACAGATGATACACAAATGAATAAGCATGCCTGTGTTCCAGCAACACTTTATTTATGGACACTGAAATTTAAATTTCATGCAAACTTCATGTGTCATGAAATGGTATTCTTTTGTTCAACCATTTAAAAATGTGAATATCATTCTGTTTACCCACATTTTCTCCTGTAATTCTGTAAATGTCTTCTTTGTTTAGTCAGTAGCTATAAGTTCTGGTGTTATGATGAAGAGCCCCTTATCTTCTAGTTGGTTACTATGAGGAATAACTAGTTCTTAAAGGGTGGGCAGGACTAGGAAAGGTAGAGATGGGAGAAGAGAATTCCAGCCAGAGGAACAACCCTTAGTGCATACCCAAGATTGGAAGACATACTGACTGGGAATTGAAAAGGGTTTCACTTGTCTGGAGCCAAAGATACCTGGAGACTGCTGCTGGAGAATAAAGTTAAAGCAAGTGGTAGAAGGGCATACGTAGCACAGGAGCGTGCGGATTGAAAGCAAGGATTCTGGAGTCCAACTGCCCATATTCTGGCTCTGCCACTTACTGGCTGAGGGACCACGCATCTATCTCCCTGTTTCAGTTTCCTCGCTAAAAAATGGAAATTGTGATAGTGCCAACCACATTATATTTCAGTGAAGATAAATGAGTCAAGATATGTAGTGCCTGGAGTGGAATAAGCATTCAATACATGTTAACTTTTAAAAAATGTAAAAATCACTCTTAGCTCATGGACCAAATCAAATCTAGCAGGAGCCATAGTGTATCAACCCTGGCTTAGAACATAAAGTTATTCTCTTTTAGAAAAGTTTCTTTCTAAAAAAATATCATTTTAAAAAATTAAATATATTGGGGTGACATTGGTTAATGGGATCAGATAGATTTCAGGTGTGAATTTCTGTTACAAGATCAAGATATTGCACTGTGTGCCCACCACCCAAAGTCAAATCATCTATGCATCACATTAAAAAGGAAAAAAAAGAAAACCTTTGTGTTTCTCATATAGTTTCTAAGGTTCTAAGATGGTGCTTTGGGTAGAATTACCTAACCTCAATATAGTAATTAGAGAAAAACTTCTTTAGTGCATTTAATTTAAATTCCCTTTAAAAAGTACCTCCCTAAGGGTAAAGAATTTTTAGTACATTTCCCCTCAGTTTCATAAAATTTTATGTGGAGATCATCAGATCTGCCTTATCCAAAATATCTTGGTCTGTCTTTAAACACTGAGTTGAAACAAGTGGGAGCAAATGTGTGCACTGAGTCCCAACGGCCTTCCCTGTGGGTCACCCACTCATGCAAACGCTCCTGAACTGCCAGCTGCAAATGACCCACCACGGAGAGCCAGCTGTGGGCCAGAGGCAGTGTCACCACGGAATACCCAGCTGAGGAGAGTGGCTGTGCCTGGAATGCTAAAGAGCTGCTTCCTGGGGAGCATGGCATCATTCTCAGCCAGCTTATCCAATTTAAACTATTGCACATGGTGTTAATAATTGCTACAAAAATTAGATATTCTGAAATATTGCTAGCGTAGTTAGCATCTCTCTGTCCTGCAAAGGCATGATCCTGGAAAGCATCAGTCGAAGGGGGGGAAAGTGCCAGTAATATCAAAATGTCTTTTAAACGAATGGTGCTCCATTTATGAAAATTCAACATTTTGGATAATTGCAATGTTTCCTTTGTCTGAGTTTTTATCATCAAGATAGAAGTTATGGTTATTTCATTCCTGCAATTTTCCTTTCTGAATTTTGTCTCTTTAATGTTGAATTTCTTTTGAGCTACTTGCTTGTGTGGAGCATCATGGAAATGTTAGCTATTTTTCTCCCTCAAGTTTCTCTTTGGATTTGTGTAATATTAAGTAAAATAACATATGTTCAAATCAGAGAATTTCTAAAGCTACATCTGAGAAGAAAAAACTTTCTATGAATAAGGAAATATAAGATTTGTACCAGAAACCTGGAACTGGCAACAAATGAAATAAAAATTATGCTGTTGGAATCATTTTTTTTAGTGTGAAGGACTCTGCCAGAATCACGAAGCAATAACATTTTGCATTTTTTTCAAGGTCAAAACTGACCATGAAATTATCTTAATGCTTCTTAAATTCTTAGGGAGTAACCTTCATCTCATAAAAAGTTTAGAATATAATTTAGCAATTTAGCAGATGGCATTGCAAATAAAAACAAAATCTTTCAGGAGTCAATCCCTTCAGATCAACATAAAGGTGCAATGACTTAACCAGGCTCGGGGCTGAAGTGTGATGTTATATCTGTTTGTGGTTGCTTCTACGCAATAAATTTAGCTCAGACCATTCCAACGTAAACCAACACATAACGTTCTTTGGGGTAAACGTTCTTACATAGGCTATAAACTGAAATGGTTCACACATCAAATGAAAACAAAGCTCTCCATATTCTGCAAAACCCTGAGCAGAGTTCTTGATCTGCTCGCAGCAAGTTGTACCTGTGGAAATGCATCCAGTAAAGAAACACCGGTTGGTAGGGCATTATAAATGAGACTCATTTGAACAACTGTTCTAATGAACACTTTCCCCTCCCTTCGGCGGGGTTAAGAATATTAGAGCTGTGTTCCTGCTGAGTATGCCTGGATATCTCCTATGTGTTAATTCCCCAGGAACTTGTTGTAATGTCTCCTGGTGAGGATAAGACAGTACTGCATTCTGTAGTTGCCAGCTGGTAGGAGCAAAAACACCTGGGCAAAGTACTTGTGAAATGGCATATTTCTTCTCCGTGGCAGGCACAGCAGATTGAGGAATCTGCTTCCTACTTTGGCCTTAAAAAAGGGGCATTGCACAAAGTGTGAAAGCAGTAGTCTCAGCCCTGTCTTTACCTCCACCCCTTCCCAGATGTGGGTGGTGGATTTTTTGTTTTTGTCCCTTTTGTCTATTCCATTGGGCTGAACATTTCACAACTTGTTACAATGAATCCACCATCAAAGCTGTATCCATCTCTGCTCTCAAAGGAAACAACTACTTTTATCCATGCATAATCAGAAATTAACATATTGTTGTGAAGACTGATTACTGAAATATATAACAGCATTGGCTAATTGGGAATATGTGCTGATTTGCTATCCACATTTAAATCTACAGGATAAAGGTAGGATCATAAACAGAATACCTCACTTGCATACTAAACAGCCTTCAACTTCATGAGCTGAGATGTGTTATGAATAAATAAAAAACTTTCTAACACCACAGCAATAATCCATTATTTTATGCAGAAGGTATAATTAGCAACATTTTTAAAGGATTGTTTTTATCTTGCCTTTGGTGTTCAAGTTGTGATTCACTTAAGTGTTATGTTGCCTTATATATAATTAAAATTCAATTCTTTCCATCAGTAATTATTATTTTTATACTTTTTAAAAATGTATTGTTTTCTTTTTTATTGAATTTATTGGGGTGACAATGGTTAATAAAATTGTATACGTTTCGGGTATACAATTCTATAACACATCATCTGTATATTGCATTGCATGTTCACTACCCCAAGTCAAGTCTCCTTCTATCACCATTTATCTTCCCTATACCCACTTCTACCTCCTCCCTGCTCCCTTCCCCTCTGGTAATCACTATAGTGTTGTCTGTGACTATGAGTTAGATATTCTTTTTCTTAATCCCTTCAAGCACCCCTACAACCCCCCACCCGTCTGACAGCTGTCAGTTTGTTCTCTATCTATGCTATGAGTCTGTTTCTATTTTGTTTGTTAGTTTATTTTGTTCATTAGATTCCACATACGAGTAAAATCATATGGTACTTATCTTTCTCTGACTGGCTTATTTCACTTAGCATAATAATGGTCTCCAGATCCATCCATGCTATTGCAAAGGGTACGATTTCCTTCTTTCTATGGCTGAGTAGTATTCCATTATGTAAAGGTACCACAGCTTTATTATCCACTCATCCACTGATGGTCACTTGGACTCTTCCAAATCTTGGCTATTGTAAATGATGCTGCAATGAACACAGGGGTGCATATATTCTTTTGAATTTGTGTTTTGGTTTTCTTTGGATATATTTCCAGAAGTAGAATCACTGGGTCATAAGGCAGTTCCATTTTTACTTTTTTAAGATAGCTCCATACTGTTTTCCACAGTGAGTGCACCAGTCTGCATCCCCACCAATAGTGCACAAGGGTTACCATTTCACCACAGCCTCACCAACACTTGTTTGTTGATTTATTGATGGAAGCCATTCTGACAGGTGTGAGGCGATATTTCATTGGGATTTTAATTTGCATTTCTCTGATTATTAGTGATGTTAAGTATCTTTTCATATATCTATTGGCCATCTGTATGTCCTCTTTGGAAAAGTGTCTATTCAGGTCCTCTGTCTACTTTTTATTTCCATCAGTAATTCATAGAAGTGAAAGAGGCTCATATGTTAAGGTAACTGATATATCACAGACCACACTAACTCAGAATACAAGCCTGGTCTTAATTTTACCAACAACCCATCTCTCTCTAATGTTGTTTCCTCACCAGCTTTTCAAGTACCTCCAGCCCCTTACAAAACCTATTCAAATTATTTCTCAGAGAATGAGGAAATTTCTCACATCTGTTTTTAGTACAGTGCCTGAAGAACCACCTGGCAACTTCCATTTACCTCCACTTCCTCCCACAATGTCAGTTCATTTTTGTGGGTGTAGTGGTGGTGGGTGCATCTATTTTGGCTCTGTGAGGTTCCTTAAAACCTGAAAGAGAATGTTATCACTGGGAAAATGCCAGTTCATCAAGTTTTAGTACCGATGCCAGTACCAGCACTGTGGTATCCCAGCCCAGCTTTGCCAAAGTAAAAGGAAGCCCTGTCCATAACCTTCATACCATACTATGTGATCATGGTATTATACAAGGCTGCCATGCTTGTGCTGTCTCCTAGACATTCTCATTTAAAAGAGCACTTTGATTTCCCCACCTCTCACAGCATGGCACATGTCCACAGCTAGCTAAACCAACAATGTGAGAGCTCAACACCATGTGACAGCCAAGTTCAACCTTCTTTGTTAAGGACGTATAGGGTTTGGATTAAGCTCAAGTTATGACTGTGCCTTCCTGCTTGACTATCCTTTCCTAGGAGGATCCCATGTACCCTAAGATGAAGAAAACATTACTATGACTGTTTCACAAATGAATAAACTATTTCCTTATTAAAAAAAAGATTACAACCCAGCCAATGTTACTCAATGGTTCAGCATCGACTCATGAATCAGGAAGTCATGGTTCGATTCCTGCTCAGGGCATATGCCTGGATTTTGGGTTCTATCCCCAGCAGTGGGCATGCTGGAGGCAGTGATCAATGATTCTCTCTAATCACTGGTGTTTCTCTCTTTCTCTCCCCCCTCTTCCTTTTCCTCTCGGAAATCAATAAAAAACATTTTTTAAAAATATTACAAATTTCAAAACAGGAACAGTAGAGCATTAAACCAAGAGCAGGGTCCTTCTGAGAACCAGGCCATGTGTAAGTGCACAGGTCACATGTCCATGAAGCCAACCCTGCCCAGAGAAGTGAAGGAGCTTGCTCAAGGCCTGAGTCAGGATTGGAAGACAGAGGTCTGGCTGCAGCCAGCACTCCCAGCTCCTCAGTTCCTCAGCCAACACTGCCATCGTCCTTCAGATGTTGGGCCAAAACCTAACTAGAGAACAGAGATCAGGTTCAAGATGGGAATCACAAGGAACCCTGCTCTAGTCCCTTACAGATAAACCAGTTTACTACTGAACCAGCTTCAGAAATCAGCATGTATTGCCATGAAAATAGCACAGGCAAGGCTAAGTTGAAAACACTCAACTTCTAAGGGAACAGAATGGACCTTTGGAGGGAAGACACAAGTTAGAAAAAATAATGTGTTAGTGTACAATGGTTCATAGCCCTTTCCAAATTTTATTTTTAAATTACCCCAAAGTAGAGGATGTTCCCATGTTCTTAGGGATTCCAGGAAGAGAGACTCTAACCTTCATGGAAAAATCCAATTTACCTCATCTCTCAAATTATCTTGCTGTTCCTGTGACACTATGAATTTTTCTAAGAATCACAATTTTTACTTAAACACTGTTTGTAAACATCTTTCTGCTTTAGACCAGAACTGTCAATGTATATTCTGATAATGTACCGAATCAGACAGATTTGAAATTAAAGCCTCATGTATAGCTATTACTTACTAGCAATTTAACCTTGGGGAATTTACACATCTCTCTCAGCATTATATCTATGAATAAGAGATAATGCCTCACAAATAAGCATTTGATAAATATTAACTTTAGTTTCTTCCTTTTATTTTACACAATTTTTCTCGTAGTGTTTTCATGACTGGGCTTTATTTTTTATAGGAGCTATTCATTTATTTCTGATATTAATTAACAAAGATAGTTCTTTAATAAATAAAAATTGTAATCAGGTCGCCCATAAAACCTGTTTATCCAGTACAACCCAAGTTGATATTGTCTCGGCTTAATTATTAATACAGTCCCTTTCTCCAAAGTGTCCCATTTTGAAGGATAGCTTTTATGATCACTCTGCATACTATAATGCAACTGGTATAACTTCAAAAGTTACCCATACTCCCATTCCAGATAAGTAGTCTTTTTACCAAAAAAATAATTTTGTTTGTGGTTTTGCAAAATCAATCAGAAAATATGGAAATCACATTCATTCATCAGCACATATTGAATCTGCACTTGCTTCCTGTAACCCCTCTATTAGGCATGTGAGGGCAACAGAAATTTAAAAAACACAAAACAAATCCCTATCACTAATTTTTTTGTTGTTTCTGGGGGGTTTTGGGGGGGGTTTTTTGTGTGTTTTTTTTGTTTGTTGTTTTTCACCTTTTCAAAATGGCTCATGAACTAGAACCATTAAGAACCATGTTCCTAGATGAAAATACTAACCCATATTTAATTTTCCCTTATGAAAATAATTGTTCTTTTACTTCTGCCACTTATATTTTTATATTTCTTATACAGGTAGCTCAAAAATGAGTACTGCACACTAAAGATTAATTTGCATATATAGGCAGAGTGCATGCTTGTCTGAACCAAGTCTTCAGGACTGGCTGTTCTGAGAGGCTACTCCCAACACCTCTCCTTGCTCTGACCTCCCTCAACACTTCTTGTTGCTCTGACTGATCTGGTACTCACCATACTGCCTTTCACTTCACCTTGAAATAAGGATGGATCTGTGTCCCCAGCTGTACTATCATATCCTTGAAGGCAATTGAAAAACTTCAATAATAACGCTAGCAGAAATCCATTAAATATTAAATGTGTGCCAAATGCTTTATATACCTTTGTTATTTAATCTTTAGAAAGATCCTTTAAAGTATATGTTACAGATTTAAAAATAAAGAAAAATAAATAAGAAGAGATTCAGAGAGAAGTAACTTGCCCGACTTAACCCTGCTAACAGGAAGCAGAAGCAAGATGTGACCCAAAGTTATTTTGACCCTTAAGTCTATGCTCTTACCACTCTGATGCCTTACATGACCCCAAAATACACAGGGTCCTTTGGGCTGTGAAAATATAGAGTTCTCCAGGCACTAAAGTATATAGAATTTTCTAATCAATAGGCATAGTGACTCCTCAAAAATATCTTGTTTATTAATATATTTAAATAAGCTTATAAGATAGAATAGGTAAGCACATTTTAAAGGTTTTTCAGCAGGAATACAAAGACAGCACATTTTTCTAAATCAATTCTTTAATCATAAATTATTTACTGGTTTAGCACCTGGCATATATCTAACAGACAGACAATAAACACTCAATAGATATTTGTTTAATGAAGGAACAAACTTAAATTCCAAACGACAGCCTTGGATTTTTGTTTTGTTCTATTCTTTTTATTGCCAGACTCAGGTCCCTATTTAAAATAACACTTGTGCTCCGCCTAAGCCCAGCCTCAGGTCTGAATGACATCCAGGAGACCTGGACACTTGGACTTCCTGTGGACTTCGTGAACTTGGCCAGGAAGGCAAGAACCTATCACAAAAGTTATTAAGAACCACAAAAGGCCTCAAATGAAAGAAGACCAAAGCAGGAGGTATTACACTTCCTGACTTCAAGCTATACTATAAAGCTATAACTATCAAAACACGATGATACTGGCATAAAAACAGAATCAAGAGCCCAGAAATGAACCCACGCATATTCAGTCAACTATTATTTGACAAGGGAGGCAAGAAGACACAGTGGGGAAAGGACACTCCTCAATAAATGATGCTGAGATAACTGGATATTTACAGGTAAAAGAGTAAATCGGACCATATCTTACACCACTCACAAAATTAACTTGAAATGGGTTACAGACTTAAATGTAAGACATGAAACTCCTAGAAGAAAACATAGGGAAAAAGACCCTTGACACAAATCTCAGTAGTGACTTTTTGGATATGACACCTGAAGTATAGAAGCAAAGATAAGCAAGTGGTGCTACATGGAACTATAAAGCTTCTGCAGAGCAAAAGAACCCATCAACAAAGTGAAAGACAACCTGTAAATGGGAAGAAATATTTGGAAACCATATATCTGTTAAAGATTTCATATCTGAAAGGGTTAAAGAGAATAAAACAGGGCAGAGAAAAACTTATTGTGCTTAGCAGATATCTTGCAGAAAGCTTGCAGCCTTGAGCACAGCATAGCTCAGATAACCAGAGACACCCGGCATGGGAGGAACCAAGGACGGACCAGACCCTTACATCGGCAGAGCGGCTTGCAGCCAGCAAGGATTAATAAAAACCTATCTCTCCCTGCTCTCTTCACTGATGCTTTTCTCGGTCTCAGCCCACCTGCACCCAGGTGGCCGGAATAAAATCTCTTATGATACATTATGGCCTCATGTCATAGATGTGTGACCCCGGCCCACTCCAGACCTTTCAATATCCAAAATATATAAAAAATTCATACAACTCAGTAGCATGTAAATAAATAACCCAATTTTTTAAAGTTGCCAAAGGACCTGAATAGACATTTCTTCAAAGAAGACACACAAAAGGTCAATGGGTACATGAAAAGATATTCAAGATCACTAACCATTAGGGAAAATTCAAATTGAAACCACAATAGATACCACGTTACTCCTGTTAGAATGCCCATCATCCAAAAGACAAGAGATAACAAAGACCAGTGTAGATATGAAGAAAAGGGAACCCTTGTGCACTGTTAGTGGGATTGCAAATGGGTGCAGCACTATGGAAACCAGTATAAAGGATCTTCAAAAACTTAAATATAAAATATGACCCAGTAATCCCACTTCTGGAAATATATCCAAAGAAATGAAAACACTAACTGGAAAAGATGTCTGCACCCTCACATTCAAAGCAGCATTATTTACAATAGCCAAGTTATGGAAAAAACCTAAGTGTCCATTGATGAATAAATGGATAATGAAGTTCTGGTATATTTCAACCATAAAGTAGAGTAAACTCTATCATTTGCAACAATAGGATGGATCTTGAAGGCATTATGCTAGGTGAAATAAATCAGACATAGAAAAAAAAATAATGTATGATATCTCTTATATATGAAATCTAAAAAAAAAACCTCATAGATAAAGTGATCAGGAGATCAGGCTTGTGGTTAGCAGAGGTGAAGGGTAAAAGGAGGAAGAGTTGGAGGAAGGTAGTCAAATGGTCAAAGGGTACAAATTTCCAATTATAACATAAAAATGCACTGGGGATGTAATGCATAACTTGACTATAGCTAACACTGATGTGTCATATAGGAAAGTTGTTAAGAGAGTAAACCCTAAGAGTTTTGATAAAAATAAAACAAAACAAAACAAAAAACTCAGAACCCAGGAACTGAATTCTTGTCAGAAAGAAGCAAAAGACAAAAGACCCTAAGGATTCAGAAAGCAAGCAAGCAGTGGGGATGTAAAGTCTATAGTGACAAGAGCAATATTTTTGGCATCCTCTGAGAAACTTTTCTGGCTGTGTGAGGGAAATAAAAAATTATAGAATCAAGTAAGAGGAAAAAGTAAATAAAACATGCTGTATAGTTCCCCTTCTGCATTTTATTTTTTACTTCTGTGTTCTGACCTAGAGAAGGAGCTGCTCTGCTTCTGTATTTCTCTAAGTTCTCAACGCCAAATTAGAACAAATGGGGAAAGTCTCCACTGAAGAAACCTTGTTTATTTATCTTCACTCGGGAGCCGTGCATCAGCCTGTTTTCTACCAACGCCTGGATCTGAAGCTGGAGGCCTCCTGAATCCCTGGTGCAGTTCTGACCATTGAATTTTACTTTTGAGCAATATTTCTTGAAATGTCGTTTGCAGAAAACCTGCCTCAAAGTTGTCTGGATTCTTACTGAAATGTGGGTTTCCAGACTCTGCCTCACCCCTCCTTAACCAGAACCTCTGGGTTGGAGCCCAGGTATTTACTCACATTGTGAAAGAGACTCTTTAAATCAGTGGTTCTCAACCTTCCTAATGCCGACCCTTTAATACAGTTCCTCATGTTGTGGTGGCCCCCAACCATAAAATTATTTTCATTGCTACTTCATAACTGTAATTTTGCTATTGTTATGAATCGTAATGTAAATATCTGATATGCAGGATGTATTTTCAGGGGTCGCGACCCACAGGTTGAGAACCGCTGCCTTAAATGATTCTGAAGCACACAGAAATGTGAGGACCAACCACCCTGACCTTGACCCAGGCCATAACAAATCCCATTAATAGGATACCTTTGGTATTACCTCATTCAGAAGTCAGTCCCTGAAACCCCCTAGAATGTATCACCTTCCCTAATTTTTCCTTAGAGTTCTTCTAGAGCAGCAGTTCTCAACCTGTGGGTCACGAACAATGAAAATATATCCTGCATATCAGATATTTACATGACGATTCATAACAGTAGCAAAATTACAGTTATGAAGTAGCAACAAAAATAATTTTATGGTTGGGGTCACCACAACATGAGGAACTGTATTAAAGGGTCGTGGCATTAGGAAGGTTGAGAACCACTGTTAGAGTGTTCAGGAATCTACAAAAATATGTTAGTATTTGGATAAGTAGAACATGCTTGGATCCAAATCCCAAGTTCTGATTGCTCATTGGTTGTAACTAGGAGTAACCCAATTATCTTTAAATTTCAGTTTTTTAATCTATAAACTAGAAATAGTAATAAAAATAGTAACACCCCACACACATAAATGTAGTTTACATTCCCAGCAACATAAATAAGTTAAAATAACATCCGCCATAGTTCTTTACATTTTTATTCTCTATGCCTACACTTGGGGCCTCCCCGTATTTCTTCATAGCCAAGTCAAAGCCTGGGTCATTAATTATTTTGGTCCCAAGGTCTCTCAGATAAAAGAACATCAGTCTTATGCAAGGGAAGGGTGATCGCACATCTGGACAGAAGTTGGATCTGAGTCGCAACACGAACCTCCGCGAGCTGCATCCACCCATCTGGCCTGAGCTCAGCGCTTCTGCTTCTCACTGCTACCTGGAAACCCAGCTTTAAGCACGTCTTGTATAGAAAACCACAGATGTCATCCGAAGACAACAGGAACCTGATCTCTTTTAAAATAATTATGCAATTCACAAAATTAATGAACATACACTTTCTTTGCAGAGAGAGTTCTGCTGGTGCATTTTAAATGATTCTGCAAGAAACATTTTATTCATGAATTTTCAGGAATTCTCACTGTGTCAGAGCCCCAAGGACAACTCCGCCCTCTCCCTCCCTAGAATAATGCTTTTCCTTCCTCCTAGGCTTTCTTGGTTGCCTGGAGGTAATTGCAATCTCCAAGCTCTCAGAGAGGAGAGAACGAGCCTTCCAGTAGCCTCTCGTTAATGGAGGGGCCGGAAGCAAATGGCAGAGCATCTGCTGGGGAGGGAGTCCGGGCTTGTCATCAGGTTCTAAAGTGAGGTGCCAGGAATAAGGAATGAGAGTCAGTGACATCTGTTCTAGTCTCTGTCTTGTCATTCAAATACCTGTGAGGTGTCACTTCCACCTCTGGGCCTTGTCTTTCTTATCTCTAAAGTGGAGGTTACCATCCCTTTCTTGCCCCCCCCCCCGCCCCCCACCCAAAGGACCATCATAGGGTTCATATGAAAAAAAAATGTACATGAAAGAGCCTGGTAAACTGATAAAGCAACAGAGATAAAACAGATCGATCGTGACTGTCAGACACCACAGGATGACTGCCCCAGCACCGTCCCCAGTCATCTTCCTCCCTCTTCCTCTCTTCCGTGTACAAATAGCCTGTTACCCAGAGGTAAAGGTTCTGGGTAGAGATGACTAGTGCTGCTTTCCTTCCTTCTTTCTGCCTTGAAGGTGGGATGTCTGGAGCTGCAGCAGCCATACTGAACCCATGGAGCAAAGAGCACAAAGAGGAAAGCTGAGATGTGGAGGATGGTAGAAAGGAAAAGAATGGCATCGTAGAAATGTGGAGCCAATTCCAGAAACCTCTTGCATCAAAAAACAAAAATAAGAGAAGTAATCCCCTGTTGCTTTAAACTACCATTAATCAGATATTCTGTTACTTGCAACTAAATGTGTTCCTAACTGTAACAATGACAGAAGCCGGAACAACCCTCTTTAAAGCCTAAGTCAGATCACATCACTCCTTTGCTTCAGAACGCCTCAGTGACTCCCTATACCAGTCAGGGTATAGGCAGTCTTCCAAGGACCCATAGAGCTCTCCAGGGTCTGCCCCTTGAGAACTCCCTGATCTCCTCTGCTGCCATCTTCCCCTAACTTGACCCACTCCTTTATTGACTGCACACACCAGGCATACTTCTGCCTCAAGCCTTTTACCTTTCAGTGAGGCCTTTCTTTTACCTATTACCAGACTGCAAACACCACAGCCCAGCACTGACTTACTTACCTATAGCTTTCAAAATGATATAGTTCACTAATATTTCCTTAAGTTTCACACAAAACAAAACAAAACAAAAAAACACTGACTTAAGCCTGGCCAGAGTTGCTTAGTGGTTGAATATCAACCTATAAACGGGTTCAATTCCCAGTCAGGGCACATGCCTGGGTTGCAGGCTCCATCCCCAAAAGGGGGCATGCAGGAGGCAGCCAATTGATGATTCTCATCATTGATTTCTCTCTCTCTCTCTCTCTCTCTCTCTCTCTCTCTCTCTTTCTCCTTCCTCTCTGAAATCAATAAAAATATATTTTAAAAAATAAAACTGATTTAATACTTGAGGTTTTATGCTTTTCTGAACTGTAAAAAGATCAACAACTTTTAAAAAATTATTATTTATGCCATGACAACTTCCAAAAGGGATTTGAGGTACTTTATAAAGCAAGCCGCATGCAGAGTAAATCATTACATAAATAAACAAACTGAAAGTCACAGAGAGTAAATAAGACTTTAATGATGATTCCCCTTTCTACTTATTCAAAACCTTTTGGGTGGGCTGAAACTTCCGATAAGAGTCAAGAAATATAATTAACTGTGACACCAGCTGCCGTCACTGCTAGGCACCCATGCCAATTTACAAAAGTGCCTACACAATATGAAGTCCACATTCTGAAAGGCCTGAGCTTTTCTCTGTTTAAGCAATGGCTTCAAAATAGAACAGGTGACACAAGGAACTCAGAACATATAACTTGTTTACTCTAAGTCGCCAAGTCAGCAGGAAACTCAACAATTCCACAGTCCCAGAAACTTCTTAGTATACTTTCACATCTAAAGCTAAGGCTAGTCCCATGGTCTCATTTCGTTATCCCGCCAACCCTTGCCACACTCCTCGCCTGATCTTTCTCAAAGATTCTAATTGGATCACAAAACGTATTTACTATTTCCTTCATTTGCGTATGGTAATGTTCTCTTGTAACATTATGATTAACACTAGAGGCCCGGTGCACAAAATTCGTTCATGGGGGAGGGGGGAGTTCCCTCAGCCCAACCTGCACCTTCTCCAATCCGGGACCCCTTGGGGGATGTCCCAGGGATCGGGCCTAAACTGGCAGTTGGGCATCCCTCTCACAATCCTGGACCGCTGGCTTCTAATCACTCACCTGCCTGCCTGCCTGTCTGTTCCCTCCTAACTGTCCCCCCAGCAGCCTGATCGCCCCTAACTGCCCCCCTGCCAGCCTGGCCACCCCTAACTGCCCCTGCTGCTAGCCAGGTCACCTCCAACTTCCCCCTCCCTGCCGGCCTGGTCGCCCCTAACTGCCCCCCCTTCTGGCCTGGTCACCCTCAACTACCCCACCCCCACTGGCCTGGTTGCCCTTCATGGCCCCCCTGCTGGCCTGGTCGCCCCAAGCAGCCTGCTGTTCAATCGTTTGGTCGTCCCTCACTAACCCCCCTGCTGGTCTGGTCGTGGGCAGCCATGAGGGTTAATTTGTGAGGCCATGAGGGTTAATTTGCACATTACCTCTTTACTATATAGGATGAATGTCAACCCCGTCCACTTTGGTGAGTTTCCACTATACTTGTTGGTCTGCACACAAGTGAGACTTCTTAATTTGATTTTGGGGTCTTACTCTTTATGAACTCCTCCCTTCCTTATCTATCAGGGCAATTTCAGTTCAGTGCTTTTTATAAAGCCTCTACTCTGACTGCTTTATATTAATTTTTACCAAATCAAATTTGTAAGTTGATGGGGATTTATTTTTTCCAAACAAAAAAATATATGGTATAATATCATAATTACATATACATTTATCTATGAATAACCCATTTTTCAATAAATATTGACAGAACTCCAGGAGCTGTTGTTGGCACTGAGGATAGTGCTGATTAAAACCAAAACCTCTTCGTGGAGCTTACAGTTGACTGCTCTTCTTACATATTAACTTTATCTTATCAGGTCATATTGCTCAAAGTAAACTAAAAGAACTATTGTCATTGAGTGCTAAATTAAACATAAACTCTTAGTGCTCAAAACCAAAGAGAGGAACAGTAGTTTGCCATAGCACATTGTAATCACACCATTTATAAAAGAAAAATCTGATTTTAAAAAAGTAGGTTGCGCAAGAATTTATCACCTGAGTCATTCTACTAAGGAAACTGAAAAACATGTTATGGAAGTTTACACCAGCTCAATGACCCACCTTCTTCAAGAGCCACTTGACAAAATGTTCTGTAATTTAAATAACTTTAGCACCAGGCCCTGGCCAGGTAGCTCAGTAGGTTAGAACATTGTCCCAGACACCAAGGTTCAATCTCCATTCAGGGTACATACAAGAATCAACCAATGAATGCATAAATAAATGGAGTGACAAACTAATGGTTCTCTTTCCCTTCCTAACTCTCTCTCTCTCTCTCTCTCTCTCTCTCTCTCTTCTCTCTCTAAATTAATAATAAATAAATAACATCAGCACCAGTTAGTGGTAGAATCATGGGTTTGTTTTGGTCTAAATTGCAAGCCCTGAGATTTACTGAAATAATAAATTACCATGAGCTCGCAAACCCTTGTTCAATTAAAAACATATACATTATGCAAATAGCTGAGGTTTAAATTAACTAAAAATAAATATCAATATTTAAGCAGATACTCTTTAGGCTCTTTGGAAACAAAATAGAAATAACATCAACTGATTCATTGTTCTGATGGCTTTAAAGAGAAACCTTCTCATCCACTGCCTGCTTAATTTTGACTTGACTCCAGAAGTTCGCCATCATCTGTCTTTTGAGAGAATCATCTCATGCTCTGTGGTTTTCTTCTTTGACCCAGCAGGACATAGTCCAGAATTGCTTCTCAGTAATCCCTTCCAGGGGACCCCCAGGAGACCCATAAGTCACCTTGGCATACAAACATGTTTAGAATCTCCCTAAAACAAGAAGAAATAATTTCAAATTCCCCTCCTTCCATCTGATCAATGTCATCTTTAAAAGGAGCAAGCCTATTAATTTACAGTGTCTTTGTTGGTGGCCCTAGCAACTCTCTTTAACCGCCCCTGTCCCTCAGAGTCATGCATCCTTTAGAACTTCTGAAAATTGCATATAATGTTAATTGGCTTATATCTTCTAAGGATGAAATGGATAAGAACAATGTACAGAGCAAAGAAACAAAACCAGATTGACAAATCTGTGTCCTATTTGAAACTTTTTCAGCTGGCAAGTGTATTGGAGGTTCCTTTGAGCAGTAAGGCTGTATTTTGAAAAGCAAACTGGCATTGCTAATAAAATATTCAAGGTTATGCAGAGAATGCCAACTGTCAGTCAGGGATTTAATGGCTTTGCAGCATTCTTTCGTACTCCTAACTGTTTCTTCTTGCTTCAAAACGGAAATAACTCTATATTGAAGGAATACTAATATGCATCCCAAATGTTTTACAAAGAAGATGATAAAAGATTCTTGGAGACAGGATTTTCAGTCTCAGTGTCTCTTTATGAGTTCTCTGAGCAGCCACTTCCTGCAGGAGGACGGATGGCTCTGTTTCCAGTTTCAGCTAAATGTCCTGACTGTTCAAGTGAGAACGCATCACGTGGCTCCTGCAGCAGGTGCACTACATCATTTTATCCCTGAGCCAGAAAGTTCATGCTCTTTAAAGACAAATGGTTCACATGATATTTTTATGATTAGATCTCCAGGTCCTGTTAGAAACTGGGTCTGGAACCAAGCCTTTTCCACCAGCTTGGCCACAGCTAGACTTCAGGACAGCCTTTCCATCTCAGTAACCATGTGCGGTTTCTTGTCTTGGTATTTATCAAATAAGATTCCCTAGAGGGAGAACTGCATTAGTGTAGCTCACCTTTTCTTGCCAGGCCATGGATCATAAGTCACTAACTAACGGTGACTTATCTGTCCCAGGACCAGGACTCCCATCTTCCAATCAGCTGTGGTTTAGGGCCGACTAGGACTATTTGGTTAAAACCCAGGCTCTCTGGTCTATCCCGAGATAGGGGCAAGGGATAGAGGGTAGAAAAATGCCATGAAACACATCTAACACAGCCCATCATGAGCAAAACGCTGAACTACTTAATGGGGGACTAATCACATTTAAATAATCCCACCAAGGGTAGAGCCTGCAAGGCACACACACACAAAAATAGGGATATAATCAAAACGGAGATGATATTGACACCTATATACATACTTTAATTAGATGCCCTAGGACATATAAATTTCGTTAGTGAGACTTTCTTTTTTAAGAAAGCTGGTGTATACATAATCACTTCTTTCAAAATTGGCAACAACCTCCTGACATCATTTGAGGCATAGCCTGCAGTCCTTCCTGCTTAAATATATCCCTAGACTTCATTCACTTCTCCTCCAAATGGCAACACTGCTAGACAAATTTCTAAACCAATGCAATGACATTCAAAACTATCTTTCTGTGCTGCTTGGAAATTATTTTATTCCCAAATAAAATAATCAGATGGGCCAAAACATTTGCCTTCCTCAAGCCCTCCGTCAGCTCTGCGTCCTCACCCCAGAAAATGATCCTGTTCCCACAGACAGAATAGGGTGGCATTCACCTTGGCATAACCTCTCAGCTTGAGTGTCTCTCCCCAAATTCTCCCAGGCACAATCGCCACTTCACTTTAAAATATTGCTCTCTTTCCCAAGATTCTCCCTCTCCTCTGCTTCTGAGGAAAAGATGAACAATGCTTCTTGTCCATCACATACCCTGTTTTTTGAGTCCATCTAATCTCATTTCTGTACCTTCAATATCTTGCTCTGTACTGCTAACTCAGCCACTATAATCAGAAAGCACTATAAAACAGCTATGACAAATGAAATGTCCTTGAAATGCCCTCTTCCTTATGGGGTGACAGTTTCAGTACCTCACTGACAATAATGTAAAGCTTGCAAGAAAAAGCTAGTCATACCAAGCACATCTAGGATTTTGTAGGATAACAGGGGGTGTCATGTCACACAAGGCGGAGATTTTCACTCCGAAATATCTCCATTAAACACATCTCCTCTGCAGTCTCTCTCCTTGACCCTCAGCCACTGCATCTTGCCTTGCAACCCTCCCATTGGAAAGGGCTAGACCAGCCCTTCCTCTTTCTTCCTCTTGTGTTTTGCAGTTAACTTTTTTGCTCCACCATGAAACATAGCCCTTCCTTTGAATCATCTTCTCATAAAAGTCCTTCCCCAAAACCTCCTCTGACCCCAGACACTAAGGACACAGCCCAGTTTCTCCAGAGAATATATGAATATATGCCCCCTCCCTCTGATTTCTAACCATGAACTTCCTCTTCATTCCCTGCAATGGATTTGTCTAATTTTATTATTTTGTATATCTTCTCAGAACTATTTTAAACCTCCTCTTTGAGCTCTTGCCTGGGGGACGTGATCATAAAAGCAGAGCTGGAAGTCAGATAATCCTTGGTTCAAATCCAATTCTGCCACTTAAAAATTGCCCAGCCTAATTTAATAACCAGCATCTCCCTTTGTGTTCTGGAATTTGGTGATAGCACTGTATTAGGTTGTTAGAAAAATAAAGTGAGTGAAAGCCTATAAAGCCACACCACAGAGTAACTGAATCTAGTAGGAGATGAATAAGAGTCAACCTTCTCCCACCAAACGTGACAATCTTCTCTGCTAGTGTCTCCTATGTCCTCAGTGACCATTCTTACACCGTTTGCCTTTCCGGTTTTGCCTCCTCCTATCTGCTATATTTTGAGCATATTCCAAAGTCAGTTAAGAGTTAAGACCTCCTACTTCCCTCTTTCCCATCTTCCCCCTCCTTTCTCTCTCTCTCTCTCTGCCTCTCTCTGAAACTCACCAACACTATAGCTTTGATATATACAGCCATAACCTTTCTTCTATGCCTCCCTCTTCTCTTAAAATCTCCATATGTCTAAAAAGATATCATCTTATTTCTGAAACCTGCCCCTCTCTAGACATACTTTTCTCTATAAATGTGGCCATTATTCTAGCAAGGAAAATCACGCACCAACTTCCCCAATGCCTAGAAGGTCAAGTCCACAGTCCTTTGGGCATATCATGTCGAAGCCCTCTGCAACCAGCCTCCAGCCTTAGCTGTTCCTCCACTGAACCCAGAAACACCAGCAAACGCTGCTTTTCACCTTTGCTCTCCCAGGTCCTCTTGTCTAGAACAATCTCTACATGTCCCCCAACTTTAACTTACATCCCAAGTTCCCTCTAAGACTAGATCAACTCCCACCTCTCCCCGAATTCTTCCTCAGTTGCTCCAAACGTTCCCTGTCAATGTTTGCAGTGGTTATGGTCGATATGAACTTATTGGTATTGCTTGGTAAAGGAAAAGAGGGGCAATGCTAGAAAGAAAGAAACTTTAAATGCCCATGAAGCTGTCATATTCCTGTCCGCTGGGCTAGGAGCTTTCAGAACATTCCTGAGAGGTAGAGACTACTGTTGCCTGTGTAATGGTTGCAGGGCTAGGAGCCTTAATATTTGTCACATTTGGAAATCATCGGATGATACTCACTTTCTCATGTGTTGTTTCCAATTCTCAAAGTCCTTGGGATAGTCTCTGCCTAAAATGTGTCATAGCAGAATTGTACAGCTACATGTAAGCTACTTCACTCTGTTCTTCACCATTTAGCCAAGCAAGAGGCTGGGTCTCTAACTTTAGTCCATAAAGCTGTCACTTCGATCCTCATGGACAATTTACAGTGACATGCCCATAGGCATGTCAAGAAGAAATACATATAAATGTCATAGTCAAATATTTGTTGTCAATTTATTCTGCTTTTTCTGTTACTGCAATTTTAATGAGCACACTGCAGGCTCTCATGTGGGACCCGCTACCCATTAGAGAATGTTGCTGTATACACGAGGTAGGCGCTTGCCTGTCACAGAGTGACTTGCTGACAAAATGAAAAGTATGCCTTATTTCTTCAATGTGACAAGAGGCAATGGTGCAAACTTTTGTAAATGACTCACAAAATGGGTGCCATAACCCACTTACACTTTTTTAAAACTCAAGACCCAAAAAGAGAAAGTGAGGTTATCCCATGTTCTTTCATCACTGCAATACATTTCCTAGGTTATCACATGTTCTCTAACCACTGAGCTACATTTCCTAGGTTTTCACGTGCTCTTTAACCACTGCAATATATTTCCTAGCACCAATACTGGTAGAGTTGTCTCAAAAACTGAGCTTCTCACCCTAGCTGGTTTGGCTCGGTGCATAGAGCATCGGACTGCGGACTGAAGGGTCCCAGGTTCGATTCCGGTCAAGGGCACATGCCTGTGTTGTGGCCTCGAACCCCAGTTGGGGGTGTGCAGGAGGCAGCCAATCAATGATTTTCTCTCATCATTGATGTTTCTATCTCTCTCTCCCTCTCCCTTCCTCTCTGAAATCAATAAAAATATATTTTTTTAAAAAGCAAGCTTCTTACCTTATAACAACAGGACTCTGGAGGAAAAAAAAAGTGATCTATAGTTCTCTCACAATTATTTATTTATACATTTTCTCTTTATCTTAGTAATTTTTGATAAAGCAACAAGAAGGTAGGTGCCAATAAGTTATTTGCTTATAAATTTACTCATTATTCACATTTATTTCTAAATTGTAGATGCTTTAAATAAACTAAAATATATGATCTGCAAAGTATACAGAGGAGACTATACAAGATACTCTGGCAATACAGTGAACAAAAACGCTGGAGAGCAGGCTGAACAGCAGAATCCACACATCTACAGAGCTCAGAATATGCTTGCTTCATACCCACAACGCAGTTAACTGCAATAATTATATGTACATTAAAGAAACCACTTTCCTCCCAAAGAAGAAACACTTTCAGAATGAATGTACCTATATGGGTATTTTTTTTTAAAATCACCATGGCAACTTTTATTCTTTCAGTATATGAATCTGTTAATAGTTTGAAACAATGTTAAAGAAGCCATATCCTGAAAATAACATGTAGTGTTTGGTTCATTTTTAAACTGATACTGCAGAAAAATGCAAAACCCTGAGGAAATGATTACATTGGCACTCAGAGCTTAGAAAAACGGATCCAGGTAATATCACCTACCAAGGCTTTTCTGGGTAACACCTGGTGACACAGCTCTCTGTTGTGATTACAGAGCGTCGCGTTCAGCTGGAAAATACAGGCTTCAGGTTTTGTCCTACTGATCTGACTATCTCTTGTTGTGTAAGTGAGCTTTCATTTGTGACTAGAGGCTGCTGAGATTCTTAGAGAATATATTACTTTGAGTAAGTTAAATTGCCCAGTATCTGATGTCAATAACAAGTATGCTGATTGTCTCAGAAAATAGCATCTCTATTTCCTACATCACTATGTGGTTGGTTTTCTCCAAATTTAATATTGAATAATAATAAATAATGAAACACAGCTGCTCCCAAATGGCTTCTCATCAACATAACTGGAATAAAAGAAATGTTTCGGCAATGATTTACTTTTGCATGGAATAACGTCAGTTAAATAAAATCGGAAAACTGGTGAGATCCTGACACTGTTCACTGAAGCCTGTATTGGCATTAAGGAGACCAGTCAGCATCGTTTAAACACAGACACCATTTTATGCCAAAGGAATCAACTTCCTGTGAGCTTTGTTAGCCAACTGTATCCTGACGTATATTTTGTATTTCTATTTCTAAATAAGTAAACCAAGGAACAGAGAAGTATAGGGCTTTCCCCACATCACATAGCTCACCAGGGACAGAATCAGGGCCCAAACCCAGATCTCAAGACACTCTGAACAGTGTTGTTTTTGCCTTTGATCATTTCCGTTGCAATTGGCATCTTGTTTTTAGATCAGTTTTCTAATCTCTCAGCTGGCCATATGCTTCCTATCTTTTTATCCAAAACACTTAATCATAGCAGTGACTTTTCATGACAATTTTCTCTCAGGACCCCTGTGACATTATCTGCCACTATGTGCTGAGGGGGGAAAACCTTTTACTTTCAATCAGAGATATGTCCTATAAACTTGCAGTTTTGATATCTCCCGTTATCTCCTCATAGCACTTATTCCCAGCCTGTCATTATCTCGTGTACTTGTATAGCATTTGCCTCCCCCTAGAAGTTCATTAAGAGCAGGACATATATCTGTATTGTTTAAGCATCAGTCTCCAGAATTTAGCAGGATTATAACTGGCACACAGTAGGTGACCAAGAAATTTTTGTTGAATAAACGATAAATTCAGAAGACACTTTTTTTTCTTTATTGATTAAGGTATTACATATGTGTCCTTATTCCCCATCGCCCCCTCCAGCCACCCCCCCACTCATGCCCTTACCCCTCTGTTGTCCGTGTCCATTGGTTAGGACTATATGCTTGCATATAAGTCCTTTGGTTGATCTCTCCCCCTTACCTCCACCCTCCCCTACCTTCCCTCCGAGGCCCGACGGTCGATTGATGCTTCTCCATCTCTAGATCTGTTTTTGTTCATCAGTTTATGTTGTTCATTATAGTCCATAAATGAGCAAGACCATGTGATATTTATCTTTCATTGACTGGCTTATTTTGCTTAGCATAATGCTCTCCAGTTCCATCCATGTTGTTGCAAATGGTAATAATTCCTTCTTTTTTACCGCAGTATAGTACTCCATTGTGTAGATGTACCACAGTTTTTTAATCCACTCCTCTGGTGATGGGCACTTAGGCTGTTTCAAATCTTAGCTATGGTGAATTGTGCTGCTATGAACATAGGGGTGCACATATCCTTTCTGATTGGTGTTTCTGGTTTCTTGGGATATACTCCTACTCTCTTTACAACGTGAAAATTTAGCTGCACATCTTACTTTTATCATGCGAGTTAGAGTTCACAAAACATAGTCAGAATCCTAGATTAAACTCTCCAAAGTAAAATATAACTTTTTAAGCTACATAAATGAAAGACAGTCATCATTTAAAGTAACTTCCTTCAAAAAAAAAACACCCTAGTCACCAAGAGGGTTGAGGTCTGAGGCGTTCTTCCAGGGAGTCCGGGGTAACTCACAGGCAGCAGGTTTGCTTTGATCAGAGCTTTAGGCCCCATTTCCCTGCCCTGCAGAGCGGTGCCTGCTCACGGCTGCTCTGCTAGCAGCTTGTGCCGGCCGTAAGGTGAACCAGAGTCTTACTTCACAGATGACTTACATGAGGCTGCTGTTTCTCAGTCCTTAAAATGGTGTTGCAGGATGCACTTTATACCCCCAGTTCTGAAGGAAATTCACGCCCACACACAAAATAGAGGGTGTCCCCCAAAATGTATACACACTCTCTGAATAACTATAAAGGCAGTGTTTATGAAAATACATTTCCTTTTCCAAACTGGGCTATCAGCTTTTCAAGTGTGTATACATTTACGGGGGACACCCTGTATGTGGCTTCCTTCTCGTCTCGGATTCCTGGATCAGGAAGTTTAGAAAGGCAATATGTGTTGAGTTCAGATTCCAAAGCCATACTACCTGGGTTTAATTCAAGGATCCAACACTTACAATAGTGAAAACAAGCAAGTTATAAAACCTCTCTCTGTGCCTCAGTTTGTTCATCTGTAAAATTGGGATCATAATATAGCCTGTCCTACAGTTATTATACCACATATATATGTTACATACATATAAATGCCTATGTATATAGTGTTAAAAATACACACATACACACCTACACACACACACACACACACCACTTGGTACAGTGACCGGCACACAATGTTACTTGTTTTTGTTGTTAACAGGCCGAATAAAAAATCCATTGTTCATTTTTCCTCCTATGTCACCCACTTTTCCACAGAAGTTCTTTAAGTATAATCTATGTTTAAATACAAAAGAAAAAGTCAAGCTCAAGTCCTTGCCATCTGCTAAAGTTGCCACACACTTCCTCAAAGCCGTATTCTAACACCCACAACTGCTATTAACATGGCAAAATTCCTTCCAACTCTCGGTTCAAGCAAGTATAAGACTCTAAAACAAACTCTAGAGAAGAGATTAAAATATAAACTAGAATGCTAATTCAACCAATGAGAAAGTTTTTGTCTGGAACACCTTCTCGACATGGCATAAACAAGTGATTTGAGAAGAGAGGTTTGAAAAGGGTGGCAATTTCCCCCTTCACTGATCCTAGGGAGAAAATCACTGGGACATTACAAAAAGCAATTGTTAATTTATTTTTTTAAATGCTTATAAATGTATATATGTGCATATAATTCCACGTCACACTATCTTAAAATCATGACTGCTGTGAAATTAGATATAAGGATCATATTATGACTTTGTTTTAAAAACTTGAAAGCTGGAAAGTTAAAGGTATAATTAATGTATATAATTTTGCTATAAAAATACAAAAAATTGCTCTAATCTTTTAATAATTAAATTGCATACTATATTTACCATATTAAAGAAATGGAAAATAATCATAACATGCTAAATGAAAGAGCAGGAAGAAGAGGTACAGCCGGACAAAACTTTTGCTTAAAGAGGAAGTGTGCATATCTTATTTAAAGTACATTTACATTGCACTCAATATGTTCCAGACACTGTTCTAAGCAATTTATAAGCATTACCTAACTTAATCTTTATATTAATTCTATAAGGAAGTTGATATTATTGTTGTTACCACTTTACACATGACAAAAATCAAGGCACAGGGAGAGAGGCACACCTGCATGATGTCATACAGCTGGTAAGTGGACATGCTGGGATTTGAACTCTAGGATCCTGGCTTCAGAGTCCATGCTCTTACTTGCTAATAGTGTTTTTTCTAAGGTAGATGTTGGAGTATCCATATTTTAAAAATGTTTTACACTGACTTGGTATTATTTTTTTTTATAATCAGAGTGCTTTTGGGTGTGTGGTAGGGAGTATACACTGACAATAAGGTGGTGAAGGCCCAGGGCGGGGGCTGGGGGCGGGCTAGAAGAGGTCAATGTGGGAAAAAGGAGGACATGTGTAATACTTTCAACAATAAAGATTATTTAAAAAAAAGAATTCTTAATAGTATTACTGAGGCTGGATAACTATTCCCAAAAGCTAAATGTTTGTACTTTACTAATGGTATATTGACTTTCATGAAAAACATCATAAATATCTATATATATAAAAGCCAAGCGACCAGAACACCGGAACGACTGGAACAACTGGTTGATTTGACACACACTGCAGCCTGATTGGTCCCCGGCACCCCGATCGGGGGCATGGCCGGCTAGCCAACCACCCACAGCCCCTCCCCCCCACCAGCCCTGCCCCCGATTGCCCCCCTACCCCAATCAGAGCAGGCCGACCAGACCCCACCCGTGCACAAATTCGAGCACCGGGCCTCTAGTAAATAATAAATAGAAATATACAAAAATTTTATTTAATACAAGGTTTTGTCTAATCTAAATTTCCTATCTCTACTTAGCTTTAACAGAGTAAGTTTGCTGCTAACTACACAGGATTTTTAAAATTAGAAGTAGAAATTGCATTGCTGATTTATACCTTCCTCATTCAAAGTTGTTTTCTATGTTATCAGTTTGAATTTGAATCATCCAATTGTGTACTTATAATAAACAGAATAATAAACTTGAAGCTCTCCAATAAAGGTCAGAGTAGGGTTAGCAGCTTATAGCCATGGCTAGTCTGTGCACAATGCTGGTATTTGGAGTATGCACATTATTTTTTGGATAATAAGGCAAATCTACATGAACTATCCTAATGCTATCTATGAGAAAAATATCATTCATTGCACTACCTAACTCATAAGCCTAAATGCTAAAGAAAAAATTGTGCTCAAGTGATAACAAGGTACTTCTGATATTTAAAATATATTTGGCATAGAATTCCAAAGTTTTGAAATTTTATTTATATATATTTGAAATATGCCATATGTTTTTAAGATAACCTCTCCATGCAGCTTTCACAATGATACTAACCAACACTTTGACACAGTTCAGTTGAATTTCAAACTTGATGTTCATATATTCAGGGAGATTTGCCAGAAAATCAATTTCCAGATTATGGAAAAGAGCAGCCTTTCAAGAAGACTCAACTTGATCCCAAGGTGTTTTTCAAATTCAAAGCATTTCAATTCCCTGAAACATCTCTGAAAATTTACAAATCACTAGATAAATTATTCCTTTCCAATCCTGGATTAAGATTTATAGGCATGTAGATTCTTTCTACATACAAACCTTTCAAAATAGAAAAATATCTTTCTCAATATATGTCATCGCTCTCAAGGTTTGGGTACCCAGGGGATCTCCATTCAAATTAGTTCACCAGAGGCAAGACCTTCATAGTGTTTACAGCTGACATTAAAAATATGTCACTAGCTATTAGGGATGCAATTTTTCAACACGGCCTTTGATCTGCTTCATTTCCTTGCCCTTATAATTATCATACTTGGATCATTCCAAGAACATTTAAAGTGATCCCGCCCACATTTAAAGGTCCTACTTGTTCTTCATAAATCAGTATTTATGTCAGCAGTTCTGCTGCACTTTCACTGGGGTCACAGGATGTTAAATGGGATTCTTCAGGTCTCAATTTTTAGCTGCAACCCATAGACAAAACGTACCAACTACTCCCAAGGTCCAAGGAGTTAACTGGTATAATAAAAAAATATATATTTGGTTTTTGCCCCAGGTTTCAAGTGGAGCTTCAAAAAATCCTTGGAATTTCCTAAGTGACAGGAGCATCTCATTTTTCATACAAGCCCCCTGGAAGCATACCAGAGTTTATACTAGTCACATGTCTCATCAGGAATGTGAGGGGGCAGCTACATAGCTTCAAGGTGAAGAGGCTGGTTGCCCCCAGATCAACCACATGATTAGAGAGTTAGAACTTGCAGCCCAACCCCCCAACCTCAAGGGAAGGGAAGGGAACTAGAGATTGAGTTCAATCACATGGCCAATGAGTTGATCTAATCAATAATGCCAATGTAGTAAGACATAGATAATAACTCTCAACAGTGAGTCTTGAACATCCTCCTGGTTGGTGAACATCCTGATGTGCTGGGCAGGTGGCATGCCCAGAGAGGCACGGCAGCTCTGCACCCAGGACCCTTCCAGACCCACAGCCCTAAGTTAACTCTATCTTGCTGTTCATTTGTAACCTTTACAATAAAATAGTCATTATAAGTATAGTGCTTTTCTGCATTCTCTGTCATTCTAATACATTTTTGAACCTGAAGGGGGATTGTGGAAACCCCCGAATTTGTAGCCAAGTTGGACAGAAGTGCAGGCAGCATAGGGACCCAGAACTTGTGGCTCGCATGGCAAATGAGAGCAGTCATGTGGGACTGGGACCCTTAACCTGTGGAGTGTTCACTCACCCAGATGGTTAGTTGCAGAACTGAACTAATTTGCAGGAGACCCAGTCAGTGTCAGAGACCTTCCAGGGCAGTTGCTTAGAACCTCTTTCGCAACCCTGACCTGGTCACCCACCTCTGGGGTCAGACAGACTGAGAGGAGAGGCTTTTGGGGGCAAGGAGGGATATCCTTGAACCTTAAGCCCAGGGAAAATGCTATCAGAGATTCATGTGAGCATCCTAGAACTAAGTTGATATACTAGGCTGTGTTTGGTCTATACCTGGGAAATCCAAAGAATTTGACAACCTTTCCAAGAGTGGACCCTGCTCCTGGGACAGGCCACAGTCACAGAATGTGTTGAGCCAAAGATGTGGTTTCCCCTGGGTCAGATGTGGGTGACACTTGAGAGGGCTAGCAGGAGTGGTCTTCGATTCTGGACAAGAGAGAGCTTGGGTCGGGGTGGAGATATCAGCAGTGTCTGGGGAATGAGGGTAGAACCATAAATGACCAGAAGAGATTTACTTAACCACATCAAGGGAACTGCAGGGGAGAGATTCTCAGCAACACTGCAGGAGGGTCTTCAAGGAACCCACAAAAGCCCCCACACCTGCCTGGAGAGTCCTAGCAGGGCTGACCATGACAGTTACCATCAATTATGACTTTTCCTGCCCCTGACCTCTTCCTTTGCCGGGGGAGTCAGAAGCAGCCTAGAAAACTTGGGAAAGAAGTTGGAGGCAACCCCATGGCCTAGTTCCCAAAGCCAGCCTGAAGCAGCCTGAGTCAGGAGGAAAGGGGCTCTAACTAAGTGCGTTAGGAAGTTTGATTATGACCCTGAATTGGACTGAAGCTGCTTCAGGGAGAATGAGAAGTAACCAAATTAATATTTATTTTTTTATTTTTTTATTTGCCTAAAACAGTGGTTCTCAACCTTCTGGTCCTTTAAATACAGTTCCTCATGTTGTGACCCAACTATAAAATTATTTTCGTTGCTACTTCATAACTGTAATGTTGCTACTGTTATGAATCGTAATGTAAATATCTGATATGCAGGATGGCCTTAGGCGACCCCTGTGAAAGGGTCGTTCGACCGCCAAAGGGGTCGCGACCCACAGGTTGAGAACCGCTGGCCTAAAAGATGCCAGAAAAGTCATTAGGTCCCATAGAACTGCTGCTAAAAATACCTAGAATATTTTGTTCAATGAGGTTATCTGCTAGAACTTTACCAACATTGCTAATATTTACTGAGTCATATTATGTGCTACACTCATGTAAACTATAAGATAACTCTATGAATTGTAGGTACTGCTATTAACACCTTTGCATTTGTATTTGATGCAGAAACTGAAACTTAGATAAATGAAATAACTTACCAACACTGTCCACCTACTTAGGGCCAAACCTGGTATCTGATCCCAGACAGGTCTCTTTGATAGCAGACAGCAAGTGCTCTTATTTAATGTACCGTGTTGACTTGCCAATTGAATTTAGGTTTTTAAGAACCTATTGACCAAATGTATAATGATGAAGCCCACAGCATTCCCTTTATGGCTGCTACAATATACTCAGGCCCATTTGCTACTCCAATAAGCGTGGTGCATGTGGGACTTGGCCATCAGGCACTAATGCCTCCACATTGTCTCCACCTCTGTCTCACAACTGTCCTCACTCACACAGTCATTAGGATACTATTTTATGCATCATAAATTCTTTATCAAGATATGATTTTGCCCAGCCCATGTTGCTCAGTGCTTGAGCTTTGACCCATGAACCAAGAGGTCCCTTGTTCAATTCCCAGTCAGTGCATATGCCTGGGTTGCGGGCTCAATCACCAGTAGGGTACATGCAGGAGGCAGATGATTGATGTTTCTCTCTCATTGATGTTTCCATCTCTCTATCCCTCTCCCTCTCCCTAAAATCAATAAAAAATATATTTTAAAAAAAATTATAATATGACTTCCATTGTCAAATAACTTGATCATGGCAAATCTAAAGAGATGTCTCTAAATGATTACCTGATTTATCTCTTGACAGGAGAGGAAATATTTAATGAAGGAACATATAATGTACAATTTTCCTCTTACAACATTAGTCCTGCCAGAGCCTAGTTTTACAATACTTTTTAATTATATACCTCTAGGCTTGAAATATATTTTATTACTCATTTATTCTTGAGAAATGAAAGGAAGTCTGACATTTCTTGCATATATGCATAGCATAGTATTTGTTATGGTTGTTCGTTAATACAGATGTGGATATTATCTGCTATCATCATCATCATCATCATTATTATTAGTATCCTCCCTCCAGCATCAAATTGTCATGGCTTCAGTGAGCTGGGTGGAGGGTTTGTAACACCTCTGACATTTCACAAGATTGATCATATTTTGAGACTGCAAGTTCCCCTCAGGACATCAAGGGCACCCATCTATATATCCATGTACATTTCCTTCACCATTTCTGAGCTCCTACCCTGAACTTTACATGCAGTCTGTGACACACTAGGGAACCCTTCAAAATGAATGACTCCCTGGTATATTACACATAAAAGTGATTATTATTGTTGTCTTCAATTATCTCAAATCCCAAGAATCATAATAAATGAAGCCTCAGGAATAATGAAATAATAAATTTTCATTTAGAAGAAGCTGCAATCTAAATATCCTTAATATATGCCATCACTCTCAGTCCTAAACTTTCTAGGACATGGGTGATATTGCCCTTGAATGTCCTTGGGGCTGTCAGTAAGATTAAATCTTCATTCCTTACTGATGTAAATTCTTAACTCAAGGGAATATAAGACATTCATTATGAAACAAAAGGTGACAGATGAAAATGGTTTAAGAAATCACTCTTTAAAACTGTTAGAAATAGGTCTCTAAATGGTTCTCTTACCAGATTGAAAGTTCCTTTCAATCGTGTACCTAACAAGCACAACACCTTAAATATGCTTGTTTCAATAATATTTTATTTTAAAATGATTTTAAAAGGAGAGATGGAAACACATTTAGAGAGACACAGACAGCGACAAAGACAAGGAGCAGAGAGAGTATCATAAAAGAGCTCCATGAACTTCTCAACAACACAGTGCCTACAAGGTTTTGCACCTGAAGTCTGACCTGCGGGAAGCTCTACAGTTGGAAATGTCCCACCCAGCAAACCCTGTGGTCCGGATTCCCTGCTACTCAGCACCTTTGTTCTTCTGGGTTCCTAGCTCTCCAGTGGCCCCCACACTTCCCTCCAACTGCACACCTCAACTCCCTTCATTCGGCATCAGAACTGTGAACTACCGATTGTTTCACCTTACCTGTCCCTCCACCCGCCTGGTTGATCAAGTATTGACTATAGTTAGCATTTCTGTAAAATTTGTCAAATAAAATAAAATGTTATTGCTCACTGAGCATTGATCATTATGTGCTCTGGGGAAGTTGTTATTTGCAAGGTGGCAAAATCTAAAGATAAGTCCTTTGGCCTTTCTTTCTAGTTGAAAAACCATTAATCCAGCCTTTCATTTTAAGGGCACAAAGGATCAAATGTTTGATTTTTTTTAATGGTTTGGATATATTTAAAATATATTTTGTTTCATTTTTCTTTATGTTTTCCAAAGCCTTAATATTTTCTTATATATCATTTAATTTTTGAACACAATGCTTTGACGAATCCCTTAAAATATCAAAATTATTAGGTATTCATATAGCTTTCCTACTATGAACTCCTCATAACAATTTATTAAGCTATAATCTTTTCTTTTTATTTAGTTCTTCAAAGTATACTCTGAATATGTATTGTGGATAAAATAAGATTTTATAGACAATTTG
This sequence comes from Myotis yumanensis, assembly GCF_028538775.1. NCBI lineage: Eukaryota > Metazoa > Chordata > Mammalia > Chiroptera > Vespertilionidae > Myotis > Myotis yumanensis. Next base: position 169,708,141 of record NW_027223754.1, read on the forward strand.
TAATTTTAGATTAATGATTTTTGTAAAGTAATAAATTGTCATTATCTTCTACATAAATACACATAAACTGGTCTCCTAGTACTTGTACATAACTCATCACATTCAGGGAAATAAACACATGGGTAAAGACTAACCCAAGGATTCTTTAACTACCATTAAAACCAGAGTGAAATTACCCATTGTTTAATATATATTTCTAATATCAGCCATGCAAACATCAGGAATGTGCTATGAGCTGTAGAGAATGCAATGACAAACATCATTAAATGCCACTCCTATGAATTACTAATTTGTTATAATACTATCTGTTTCTAAAAGTTTTCTTTTTCTGAGAGAAATACCCTGAACATAGTGTGCTTATATTTCTTATGCTCTGAATGTTAGCATGTCCATAGCCACTGACGGCTAGTGTGACAAAAACACATCCCACTGTCTTGGCCAATTGGTATTACTCCACCAGGCTACAAATTTTCTCAGCTAGTGAGCACACTACTCCACTAGAGTTGAATCTGCTCTGAAATATGTGTTCTTTCTTTAGCTGTGACCTCTATTTTTGCCCTGTATTTTATGCAAGGAAAACAGTTTTGATCCATAATAGCTGAAAAAAAGATTTGCAAGTTGTAGCATATGCCAAAATTTGTCCGATTCAGCAAAGCTCTTATAGAAATGTATAAGAATATGCATAGCCTAACCAATGGACACAGACAACAGGGGGGTGAGGGCATGAGTGAGGGGGGGGGGGGGCAATGGGGAGATATAAATAGTTTAAAATTTTCAATCGTGGTTAACATTACTAAAAAAACTATTCAAGCCGAAACCGGTTTGGCTCAGTGGATAGAGCGTCGGACTGCGGACTGAAAGGTCCCGGGTTCGATTCCGGTCAAGGGCATGTACCTGGGTTGCGGGCACATCCCCAGTGGGAGATGTGCAGGAGGCGGCTGATCGATGTTTCTCTCTCATCGATGTTTCTAACTCTCTATCTCTCTCCTTTCCTCTCTGTAAAAAACCAATAAAATATATTTTAAAAAAAAAACACTATTCAAATTGACAATATTGTTCAACTAGTTTATTGCCAATAAGGTAGTGTTAGATGTGTTATAAATGTCAAAAAGAAACTGGATTTTTGAAGGTTTGACTAAAGGAAAAATCTCATTAATAATTTTTATATTGGTTACATTGACATGATAATATTCTGGTTATGTTGGGTTGAATAAAATATATTGTTAGGTTAAAAAAAATAATATGAATAACTTCTTATGTATATAATAAAAAATAAAAATAAATATTAATGAACTAAATATTTATCTCAAAAAGTTATAAAACTAACAGTAAAATAAATGCAAAGAAAGTGGGAAAATAAATATGAACATAGAGGTTGAAATTAAAAAAATAGAAAATAAAGAAAAATTAGAGAAGATCAACAAAGAAAAAGTTGTGTTTTGGGACCAATTGAGGATAATAGAGGAAAAACAAAAGTAATAATGTTAGGATGGAAAGGGACATCATTCATTGTAAAAATCTATAAATATTAAAATTACAAGAGAGCATTAGAACATTTATGATAACGAACTTGAAACGTAAATAACATTAATACATTTATAGAATAATAAAACAAAACTTACACAAGGGAAAAAATTCAATAGTCATATAGCAACTAAAGAAATTAACCTGTAATTTTAAAAATTTCTCCAACAAAAGTTCAAGCTCAGATAGCTTCCTTGGGAAATACCAGTCATTGAAAGAAAAAAAGAATAATAAAGCCAACTTTATATACACTCTTCCAAAGAATAGATAAAGAGGGAACTTCTCTTACTTATTTTGGTTAGCAAACCTTGATACTGAATTCTGACAAGAAATTGATGCAAAAGAAATATTAGAAGTTACTTTCACCTGTGGACAAAAATCCTAAACAAAATATCAGCCAACCATGGCCACTAATATATATGATAAATTATAACCTTGATCAATTTGGGATTTTTCCCTAAAGGCCTACCACTTGGCTTTTATAGTCTACAATCATGTAAGTAAAGGATTAGTACAGACAAAGCCTATGGGCTATGAAAAGTAGTAAACTCTTGAATGAAGCAAGAATCTTGACAAACTAATACCCTCTACAAATTAATGAACTAGAAAATAAAATACACCCTTTAGAAGAAAATGAGAGAAAATATACCTATTTGTCTTGAATACAGATGAAGGTGAGGGACTTGGGGACTGATTTCCCAATACTTTTGTGGTTAAAGAAAAAAAAAAAAGAAGAACAAGCCAAGATATCAATATCAGTAATCCCAGGCTGCTAGAGGCTACAGTTATGAATGAATCAAACTCATGTTTTCTCAGCAGTAAAGCTCTATAAATGCAAAACTCAAAGAATTCCTAGATAAACTGTCATGGATTATAAGTTCAGTTGCATGTATTATAATAACATGGGGAAGTACGAAACTATAATACAGAAATAGCAGAAAACAAAATCAGGCAAAGATTATTGACATTGCAGTTAGCATATAATCAATACAAAATAATTGTTTCATAATATTTGAAGAAAAAATTTAAATATATTAAGAAATTATTTAAAATAAATAAATAAACCCTAGCAAATTTCCCAAAAAAAAAGAATTTTAGGAGCTGAAAACTATAATTTCAGGGTTTTTTGGGGGGGAGCATAGGTGATAAAAGGGAAATTATGCATAGTTGAAAGAAGAACTGGTGAAATGGACTATAAATATGAAGATATTACTCAGAGGTAGGTGGTAAAGAAGCTTAATTATGGTCATAAAATATTGCTTGCATGATACAGATTCCATGAAATTTTCTGAGATTTGTTTTATAGCTAACCTATTAAATAGCCAATTTTATAAATACTTAATGTGACTCAAGAATATTACATATTCTTAAATTATTAAATGAAATGCAATGTTTTCTTCCATAGTTCAAGTGGCTTAATTACATAGTTCACATACATCTATTTTTTATTTATTATTTTTCCATTTCTCCTTTTACTTCTGTTAACCATTGCTCTCTCTAGTTTGCCACTATGTTATTAAATATGTCACAAAATATTCCTGGCAAGTTGAACAGTTTCTGTATTGTATTTGATCATCTCAATAGATATAAAGTAATTATATCAATTTAACATTAAATCATGAAAAAAAAGAACTTCTTATCTAACTATGAGTAAAAGAAAACTTTTGCCAAACCAAGAAGATACAAAAAGTAACAAAATCTTAAAGCACTCATTGAAAATCAGAAGCAAGACAAGAAAATTTTCTATTACCACTAAAATTTAATATTGTATGAGAGATGCATGCTATAACATAGCAATATGATATAACATATAAAAAGATTGGAACTGAAGAAATACTGTCATTTATAGGTACAATAATCTACAAAGAAACCTACAAAGTACACATATTATTATTGAAATTATGAACAGATTTTAGCCAGTTTATCAGATATAAGGACATCACATAAAACTTAATTGCATTCCTACACACCAGCAAGAAATTGTTAGAAATTATAATTTTAAAAATCAATAAAAGATATTTATAACAGTCACAAAAATATAAAGAACCCAGACAGTGGTATGTAGCTGGCTGGTACAGCTTGCAAGGGCTCATTGTTAAATTTTCAAGAATTGTGCAAGCAATTTGTAAAATACAAATATTATAAAAATTAAATTATATAAACTTACAATTAAATATCTAATTATGTTATTACAATTTACAGTGATTTGTGTTCTTGAGTCTATTTACACACATTATTTCTGTTTGGTGGGACTACTTTACAATGGTGTGCGACTCCACATTTCTTCTAACTTTGTATTCACTTTAGTAGCTTGAAATTGGCCATAGCAGGAGAATTTACACCATGGAAATTAGCAAACTCTACAAATCATTCACCTTTTCTCCTTCCCCAGAGAGCCTATTGTTAAACATTTACCAGCACATCACTAAACCAATAAATAGATCTACCAAAATATGTAAAATATCTATGTGGAGATTATAAAAATTAATTTATTGAGTACCTAGTATGTGTGAGGCAATATTCCAGCAAGTAATCAAAGAAATACAAAATTTCTCTCACATAATATATCAAGGAGAAACAACATGTACTATGGGGCTAAGATCTATGGGTGTAAAGTAAAGTTATCCAGGGGGGGATAGGGTTTATAATTTTAAGTAGCTGGACAGGAAAGACCTCATTGAGGAGACACTTGATTAAAAACCAGAATAAAGAGAGCAAAATAAATAAATAATAGAAGAGTGTAGCACATTCAAGCATTACAACCTCAACATTTGAAAGTCATAATTTTACCACAAATTTGCAGTGCCAATCAAAATCCCAAAAGTTTTTGATAGAACTTGACAATCTAATTCTAAAATTTATCAAAATAAGCAAAGATCCAAGAATAGTCAAATTTCCTGAAAAAGGGTAAAGTTGAGAGCTCCAATCTTATTAATATTTATTATAAAGTTATAGTAATTAAGATAACGTGGCATCAGTACAGAGATAAAACAGAGAATCTAGAAATAAACCCTCACAAATTTGTAAAATTGATCTATTCCGAGATAGCATTAGAGATCAGCTGGGGAGGGCAAGGGGGCCTAGCTAGTACAACTAGTGCCTAGACCAGTGATGGCGAACCTTTTGAGCTCGGCGTGTCAGCATTTTGAAAAACCCTAACTTAACTCTGGTGCCGTGTCACATATAGAAATTTTTTGATATTTGCAACCATAGTAAAACAAAGACTTATATTTTTGATATTTATTTTATATATTTAAATGCCATTTAACAAAGAAAAATCAACCAAAAAAAAGAGTTCGCGTGTCACCTCTGACACGCATGTCATAGGTTCGCCATCACTGGCCTAGACAAAGAGTTATCTCTATTTAAAAAAAAAAAAAAAAAACAAGAAAAAGCAAGTTTGACTATATTTCACACCACACATACAAATTAATTTCAAATGGAATAAGAGTAAAAAAGCCAAACTTTCAAACATTTAGAAGAAAATAGGAGAATATCTTCATGATCTCAGTTTACAGAATTTCTTAAACAAGAAACATAAACACATGATTTGTGGAGAAAAGTGGTTGTTAAATTTAACTACATTAAAATTAGAAACTTGTGTTCATCAAAAGAACCACCAATGAAATGACAAACAAACCACAATACAATTATGTGGAAATTGGGATTTGCTTGAGGGGTGGGGATGGATTGTGGGCAGAGATATGGATGAAATCCGAGGAACCATGTAAGCGACGAGATTGATACTGTTACAGCTAGGGAATGGGTCCCCAGGGTTCAGAGTGCTAGTCTTTCTACTTTTGTACATGTCTGAAACGTTTCATTATAAAAAAATCTAAAAGGCCACAAATTTGGAGAAATTATTAATGACCCATATACCTAGAAAAAAAACTTTAACATCCAAAGCATTTGAAGAACTCATAAAAATTTAATAAGAAAAAAAAAAGAATATAATGGGGGAAAAGAGGAGGCAACAGATATGAATATGTTTTTCACATAAGCATATGAAAAGATATTCAGTCTCATCTACAATCATGGAAATTAAAACCACAATGAGATATCATTTTATACCTCCCAGATGGGCAAAAATTTAAAAGTTTGATGAGAATGTGAATGAATAAGAACTGATCTCAGCTGATATGAATGTAAATTGGCATAGCCAATTTGGAGAATCGTTTGGCATTGTCTAACAAAGTGGAGGTGCCCGTAACCTACAAACCTACAATTTGAAACCGAGTAATATTTGCTATTTATTTATATGTACACAAAGAGACATGTACAAGAATATTCTTAACAACAATGTTCAAAATGGCAAAAACAATTGCCAACAACCAAAATTTCCACTGAGAACAGAAAGGACAAATTATTTGTGGTATTTTTCTTCAAAATAATACAGCAGTGCAAATGAATAATCCTTAGTCATAACCAAGAACATTGATATATCTCATAAAAATAAAGTTGAATGAAAAGAGCAAGTCTAGGCAATATATAGGATGGGGCAAAAGTAGGTTTACAGTTGTAGGTACAAGAAACATGGAGTTTATTCTTGTGTTATTATTTACTAGAGGCCCGATGCACAAAAATTTGTGCACTTGGGGGGGGTCCCTCAGCCTGGCCTGTGCCCTCTGGCAGTCTGGAACCCCTCAGGGGATGACCACCTGCTGGCTTAGGCCTGCTCCCTGGGGGATCAGGCCCAAGCTGGCAGTCAGACATCCCTTTGGCAGCCCGGCAGCCCTTGGGGGATGTCCACTTGCCAGTGGGGAGCAGGCCTAAGCTGCAGTTGGACATCCTTAGCACTGCTGAGGAGGCAGGAGAGGCTCCCACCACCACCGCTATACTGGCAGCCAGCAGCCTGGCTTGTGGCTGAGCAGAGCTCCCCCTGTGGGAGCGTACTGACCACCAGGGGGCAGCTCCTGCATTGAGCGTCTGCCCCCTGGTGGTCAGTGTGTGTCATAGCGACCAGTCATTCTCAGTCATTCTGCTGTTAGGGTCAATTTGCATATTACCCTTTTATTATATAGGATAGAGTCCTGCTGCATGGGTGGGGGCCGGCTGGTTTGCCCTGAAGGGTGTCCCGGATCAGGGTGGGGGCTCCGCTGGAGTGCCTGGCCAGGCTGGGTGAGGTGCTGATGGCTGTTTGCAGGCTGGCCGCAGCCCCTTCAGGGTGGGGGTCCCCCCTGGGATGCCTGGCCAGCCTGGGTGAGGGGCTGAGGGTCGTTTTCAAGCTGGCCACACCCCCTTCAGGGTGTGGGGTCCTGCTGGGGTAACTGGTCAGCCTAGGTGAGTAGCTGATGGCTATTTGCAGGCTTGCCACAGCCCCTTCAGGGTGGGGGTCCCCCCTGGGGTGCCTGACCAGCCTGGGTGAGGGGCTTAGGGCCATTTTCAGGCTGGCCACACCCCCTTGAGGGTGGGGGGTCCTGCTGGGGTGCCTGGCCAGTCTTGGTGAGGGGCTGATGGCTGTTTGCAGACTGGCCACGGCCCCCAGCCACCCAAGCTCCCAGTGGAGCCTGGCTGGAAGCAGGTATCTGAGATTTATTTGTCTTCTATAATTGAAACTTTGTTGCCTTTAGCAGAGGCTACAGCTGGCCAGGGCAGGCGGGAAGCTTGGCTTCCTCCATCGCCAGGGCAACCACGCCTCCTGCTTGCTCCAGCTACATGGCTGCCGGCTGCCATCTTGGTTGGGTTAATTTGCATATACTCATTCTGATTGGCTTGTGAGTGTAGCAGAGGTACAGTCAATTTGCATGTTTCTCTTTTATTAGATAAGATTAACTAGGAGCCACGAGGCACCACCCACTCACTTGCAGCCCTGCCCTGTCACCCGAACCTGTCCACACAGAGCTCCAGCACACCTGGACCAGCCCCCAAACCCTTTGGCCTTCTCTGGCTGCTTCAAGCCCCAACCTCAGTCCCTCCAGTCACCTCGGGCTGGTCCCGCCTTCTCTGGGTGCCTCCCCGCTTCCTCCCCTCCCCACCATCCCACCCCCAACTCATCTCCTACCCCACCCTCCCCACCCCCTGTCTCCAGAGCAACAGGGCAGCTCTGCCCCGTCATGGTGCCAGAGGAGAGTGTGGAAGTCTCCCGCCTGTGCGCTATGCTCCTTCCCCTAGCAGGTAGACTGCGGGGCACTCAGAGTGCGAGTGGTGGGTGATGAAGGACTGGTGAGGGGGGCGCTATGGGCTCTCACCCCAGCCCTCCCTGTCACGGGATAGTCCCACCTCCTCCAGGCACCTCCCTACTTCTGCCCCATCTCCTGAGTAACACCCCAGCGAATATGCTAATGACCTGGTCGTTACCTGTTATGGTGTCCTGCTCATTAGCATATTAGCTCTTTATTAGTATAGATTATTGTATTATTTTCCATACAAACCAATGTAAAGCTACTTTTGCCTCACCTTCTATATTATGTATGACTCTATTTATATTAAGCTCCAGAAATGCAAAAATAAGTAATATATTAATTAAAATGCATTTACATGTGATAAAATACGAAGGAAAGCAAAAGGTTATAAACACATAATTCATTATAGGAGATCAGAGAGATGCCCAGAGAGGGCTTCAGGATATGGCTAAGGTTCTTTTGCTTAAACTGAGTGGTGGTTGGAGGGTTATCCCTTTCATTATTATTCCTTAAACTTAAAAATATTTTACATACTCCTTCTTACATAGGATATATTTCATAATATATATATTGCTTCTTTAAAAGTTAATGTACATAACAATTTGGAGGGGAGAGCTTTTTCACTGCAAAGTGACATGATAGCCTCTGGGAACTGTAAAGATTCCGATTACCTAGAAATTTCTACCATATAACCATGTTATTAGCACCCAAAACCTGTGTAGACAGCACAGAGTGAAACCTCAGAGAGCAAACAGCTTGGTAACACTCAGTGAGAGAGAATGGGACATGTCCTTCCATACTGAAGTAAAACACCTGCCCTGTCCTTCATTCAGTAAAACACAACAAGAAAACTCAGACATTCTCAACAGTCCCCCCAGTTACCTCCTTCCTTTCTAGTGTGATTCCAGTTGTTTTCATCTGTACCCAATGACATTCACCCAGAAGGGACGCATGATCCCACTCGCCCTGGTGCAACCTAACGATAATTTGTTATCAAGCATAGCCTGTTTAGCTAATTACAAGACCTCAACACGTAGCACTGTCAGTAGATAAAGTCACCTAAAATCCAAGCCAGATTGGGCATACTAATAAGTAGTGTGGACTTAAAAGAAAGAGTACATTTCAGTTTCCATGCCTGATTAAGGTAACAGCAACAAATAGGAAGAGTCATTACTCACTGCTAACTCTAGACCAGTGCAGTAGTGTCCTTGCTGATCTTCCTGCTACAAGTTTTCTAAATCAGTTCATTTTACATATTTCTAGTTAAAATATAATAATGTGTCTTAAGTATTGATTATTATTGTTTCTTTCACTGGACCATAAGTTTCTTGAGTGCTGGAACAGTATTTCATTCATCTTGAAATTCCCAGCATTGGGCATATAGTAAGCACTCAATTAATATTAAATAAATACAATCATAATCACAGAATGCATGAGCATTCATCTACCCAACTGCTTTGTTTTTATAGATGAGAAAACTGAGACCTTGGAGACTTCTTAAAATGCCTATAGAATTGTTTTGTTTGCATCCTTACTTCTAAAAAGTACATACTATAGTATTACTTTCCTACAAAGCACAGGTGTTTCAAAATATAAAATAATCATTCCTTTTGATTTTTTTTAACTTTAATTTCATTTGAGATTGATTTATTAAGTGATTAACTCTATTATTATTAGTGGTTTTAAACCACTAATGTGTGATTAAGTCTGCCCACTTAGCAACATTCTTGAGTCCAAGATGACAGTAGAAACATATCTAATAAAAATTGCAAATTCTGCATCTGCAGATTTCTAACATAACTTTAGGAACAATCACCATAACTTAATCGCATTAAAAATCTCACCTATATTTTTATTGATCTGACCTAATTTTACAACTATTATTTATATATAATACCGATACTATCACATGAAAACCAAATGCTACTTTACCTGCGAGGTCATTAAAACCAAGGGTAGAGCCACTTATGCTCTATTTTCATGTCTACATTTTCCTCATCTTTCTTTTGCTGAGGGACTTAGAAATGTGCAAAGTGCTCTCAGAAATTAACAGCATCAGAGATAAATAGATAATACGATAATGACACATATGATCTTTGCAGTGGCAAGGTAGACAAGAATCACTGAAACAAAGTCAGTGCCTCTCTACCTCCATTGAACTGAAGAAAATATCAAACTCTATTAATGCTTTTTAAGTCTGTCCTGAGAAAAATCACCCAAATCCTTAAGCAGAAGGCAATATCAGTAACATACACTTGGCAGAGCACCATCTAGTCCATTATCCATCACCAATCAAGGAGACTTACATTAAAAGCATTTTAATTGGATTCTACTCAGTGGTCCTTGAAGGAGAAAAAAGAAACCCAGAAGTTGCTTCTCTTTCTGCTGAAGGAATTAAGAGAATGACCCTAAAATATAGAGACCATCCTTAGGAAAAGTCTGAATCTCAGTCATGCCATGTGTGTGATGACAGCTAACCACTCCGTAATCCTAGACCTGTTATTTCATTTGTTAGCTGAGGGTGATGGCTTTACAGCTATCACATATTATGGTTCTATCAAGGACATAAAATTGAGATAATCAAGGGATCAATTTTTAAAACTGGCATATTATCATGAAATTAGAGGCCCAGTGCACAAAAATTTGTGCACTCGGGGGGAGGGGGGATCTCTCAGCCCGGCCTGTGCCCTCTCGCAGTCTGGGACTCCTCGGGAGATAACGACCTGCTGCCTTAGGCCTGCTCCCGGGTGGCAGAGGGCAGGCCCAATCCCTAGGTGCAGCCCCTGGTCGGGCTCAGAGCAGGGCTGATTGGGGAGTTGGGGCACCGCCTCCTGTCATGTACAGAGCAGGGCAGATCGGGAGGTTGAGATACCACCCTCAGTCACACTCAGGGTAGGGCCGATTGGGGGGTTGAGGCACCGCCCCCTGTCACACTCAAGGCAGGGTCGTGGGGAGGTTGCGGCACCACCCCCTGTAACGCACAGAGCAGGGCCAATCAGGGGGTTGGGACGCTGCCCCCTGTCATGCACAGAGCAGGGCCCATCAGGGGTTGGGGAGCTCCCCCCTGTCACGCACAGAGCAGGGCCGATCAGGGGGTTGAGGAGCTCCCCCCTGTCACTCACAGAGTAGGGCCGATAGGCGAGTTGGGGCACCGCCCCCTGTCACACACAGAGCAGGGAGGATCAGGGGGTTGGGGCGCCGCACCCTGTCACACTCAGGGCAGGGCCGATGGGGAGGTTATGGCTCTACCCCATCACACACAGAGCAGGTCCCGTGGGGGGGGGGGGGCGGGGGGTTGGGGCACCGTACCCTGTCACACACAGAGCAGGGCCAATCAGGGTGTTGGGGCGCCGCACCCTGTCACACACAGAGCCGCAGGGTGATCAGGGGGTTGGGGAGCTCCCCCCTATCAGGCACAGAGCAGGGCTGATCAGGGGGTTGGGACGCCTTCCCCTGTCACGAACAGAGCAGGGCGGATAGGGAGGTTGTGGCCCCATCCCCTGTCACACACAGAGCAGCAGGGCGATCAGGGGGTTTGGGCGCTGCCCCCTGTCATGCTGATCCAGGTGCTGGGAGGCCTCGCAGCTCCGCTGATCCCGGTGCTGGGAGGCATATTACCCTTTTACTATATAGGATAGAGGCCTGGTGCACGGGTGGGGGCCGGCTGGTTTGCCCTGACGGGTGTCCTGGATCAGGGTGGGGGTCCCCACTGGGGTGCCTGGCCAGCCTGGATGAGAGGATGATGGCTATTTGCAGCTGGTCACACCCCCTTCAGGGTGGGGGTCCCCACTGGGGTGCCTGGACAGTCTGGGTGAGGGGCTGAGGGCTGTTTTCAGGCTGGCAGGTTACTGAAGCTCCCAACTTGTCCTTTTTCTCTTTTTTTTTATTCTGGGCCAGCTTTAGCTCTGAGGCTTGGCTCCAGCTCTGAGGCCTTGGCTGCTGAAAGCAGGTATCTGGTTTGTTTGGGTTCTATAATCGAAACACTGTTTCAACTCCAGCTCTGAGATCCTGGCTGGCTGAAAGCAGGTTTCTGGGGTTTTGTTTAGCTTCTATATTTGTAACAATGTTTCAAACTGCAAGCTCAGAGGCCGGCAGCGGCAGGTGGGGAACGTTGGCTTCCTCCGTCACTGAAGCAAGCAAGCCTCACGTTCGCTTCAAGCTGCCTGGCTGCCGGCCACCATCTTGGCTGGCAGTTAATTTGCATATCGCCCTGATTAGCCAATGGGAAGGGTAGCGGAGGTATGGCTAATTACCATGTTTCTCTTTTATTAGATAGGATAACACTAAACTTAAGCAGTGATTCATTCATTCATTTATTCATTCATGCCATGCCTGTGCCTAGATATTGGAATAATGAAAATATTACAATATCTTTAAAAAACAACAAGGCTTATACTGAAACTCTTTACTGACAGTAAATAACAAGTATACAGTGGGGCCTTGACTTACGAGTGTCCGGACTAACGAGTTTTTTGAGATACCAGCTGTCTCTCGGCCGATTTTTTGCATTGAGTTGATAGAGTAATTTGAGTTAATGAGCTCCTTAACAAGCTCCTTAACCAGCTCGGTCTCAGAATGAATTAAACTCATAAGTCAAGGCCCCACTGTATACTATATATATAACCTACCAGTGTGTAACATCGAACTCTAGATAGACCTAACAGAAGAGCTCTAGAGGCCTGGATTCACATAAACTATCTCTGTATTGAACAGTTTCATTAATACCACTTGTAAGATCTGAAGTCCTAGAACATAACCCTCTACGATTCATTCAGTCACTGTTAAGAAATTTGATTAAAGTGAAATAAACCAGACAGAGAAAGACAAATGCTACATAGTATCACTTATATATGGAATCTTTAAAAAGTCAAATTCAGAAACAGAAAGCAGAAAAGTGGTTGCCAGGGATGGGTGTGGGGCAAATAGGGTGAGGCTGGTAAAGGGTACAAACTTTGAACTATAAGATGGATAAGATCTGAGGACCTAATGTAAAATATAGCTGATAACACTGTACCACATAATTGAAATTTGCTGAGAGTAGGACTTAAATGTTCTCAAAAAAGAAGAAATTTGATTAATATGAGAATTTGACATCATGTGTCTTCCTGATGATGCAGGCAGTGGAATCACCTCTCAGGTAGTATTCCTGAAAATGCAGTGTCTGAATCCAATCACGAGGAAACACCAGATAAACCCAAATACTCTACAGTATTACTGACCCATCCTCTTTAAAAATGTCAAGGTTAGAAAAGGCTAAAGAATGGCTTGATATGAAAGGGCACTAAAGAGATATGTTAAATAAATGCAATGTGTGGTACTGGACTGCATCTTGGGCTGGTAAAACAACTGCTATGATAGACATTAATGACACTGTTGTCAACATTTGGATGTGAACTGTAGATTAACCAATTAATATCATATCAATGTCAAATGTCCTGATCTCTATAATTGTCCTGTAGGACAAAAAATGTCCTTAAAGGAGACACTTTTAGAAAATACAACTAAACTAGAGTATGTAGGCATACATACAAAATAATATGTGCATACAAAGAGAAAATGATAGTGCAAATATGGAAAAAGTGTTAATAGTGAATCTAAACACATGGGAGTTTTAGTACTATTTTTGCAACTTTCTTTTAAGTTTTAAATCATTCTATATAATAAAATGCTAAGTGTCCAACTGTTTGTTTGACCATTCAACCAATTGTTATGATGCACACTGACCTGATGCTCCGACTGGTAGGTCAGCTTGCTGCTGGGGTCTGGCCCATCGGGACTGGGCGAGTTGGGCTGGACATGCCCTAGAGCCCTCCCATGGTCCCTCCCTGGCTCTGATCGTGCACCAGTGGGATCCCTCGGCCTGGCATGCGCCCTCTCGCAATCCGGGACCGCTTAGGGGATGTCCACAGGCCAGGCCAAGGGACCCCACCGGTGCACAAATATGTGCACTAGGCCAGTTTCGGCCTGAACCCTGCAGGCCAGTCCAAGGGACTCCACTGGTACATGAATCCATGCATCAGGACTCTAATTTCAAATAAAAGTCTAAGAAAATAACTGAATGTCTATTTGCCAGTTCAAGAACCTGGAAGTATAAGTATGTTCCAGGAGATATGGTGCCTCCCCTTATGAGTATAGAGGAGAAACAGAAAAGAAAGCAAGTAAAATACATAATAAATAATTATGAATTGTGGTAAGTGCTTTGAAAAAAACAATACTTAAATAAGAAATAAAAGATTTCAGTGGGAACCACTGATGTAAAGGTCAGGGAATGGCTCTCTGAGAAGGTGACATTATCACTGACATGTATAAACATAAGAAAAGCAACAATGACATATGGAACAGCATGTGATAAGGTCATGAGCTAGATCCTCAGGTTTTTAATCACAGTCTAAATATACAAGGAAAGACAAGAGAAAAATGACAACAGGGTACCAACACAAGAAGAGGATAAAATCAGAACAGCCCACAGTATTACTTTGGACATATGGACATGCTTCAAACAAAACAATGCCACTGTAGACATCTACTAGTACAAGACAGCCACAGGCAGGAGAAAGGCAACACTTCTCATCTGAGTGAAAGAGAATAATCACAAGACTAAGAAGTGACAAGCCACAGGACCACCTGCTATAGCCTCAAGTCAGTCAGTATGTTTTACTAGTACCATGCAGAAGGTGGAAAAGACTATTGGTCCCACACTGATCTGTGTTGACAACTCAAGAGTAACCACCCTCAGAGTCATCTTTGAAAGAGAAGAACAAATAACCTAAGCCATCTATGGTACCATAAATGGTATCTGAATTCCATAAACTCTTTGTCAAGAATTGTAACGAATCTAAGTGTAATGAATCTAAGTTTGGAGTTCTACCACATATGTAATTGACAGAACATTTGAAATACCATCTGTTATCATATTTAAACTTCAGAAATCTTCTCTAGAAATGTTGCTTTTCTCAAGGAAATAAAGATGCTTTAATACAAGTTTAATAAAATAAAAAATGAAATGTTCCAATAGGTTTCCAGCAATAATTTTTCCCCTGAAATACAACATCTGAATTCACAAACTGCCCCAGCATTTCATTACTGCATGTTCCTACACTCATGAAAAGTCCTTTCAACACCAGCTGATAGAGCAATGAGAAGAAGAGGAATTTCTCTCTGCATTCTTGCTTTCTACTTTTAAATGGGATGGATTAGATTTTAACATTTACTAATATCTCCGTATCTTTCCTTTAACCGTATAGTTAAATTTCTACCTGCGTTAAAGTTCAAACTCTGCCTATTTCCATATTAGCAGAAGGAGAAACCTGACTAGTATGAATATTTATGAAAAGTTAAGCGATACTAGACTTTAATTCCTTCTTAAATGAAAATTAGTATTGCATGAATCCGCACAGTTGTATAACCCTTGCTTACAGTGGTCAGTCAGTATGTTTTGGACTGTATCTGTTCAAGGTGCTTTCTGCCTCATTGTTTGATGATGATGATGATGATGATGATGATGATGATGATGATGATTTAAAAAGCTGTGCCTTTAATGTATGTGAATATTTCACAGGCACTGATCATTACAACAACCATGTGAACATTTTATTTACATTCTATATAAGAGGAAACTAAAGCCTAGCAAAGTCAAGTAAGTTATTTGTCTAAGGTCATTCACTTATTTAGTTACTATGTAGTTAAGTGAGCCCTAGTAAGTGAGTGGTAGAGCAATCTACTTACCTTTTGGCTGTAACTGGAAATCTAGTCCCTAACACAAGCTATCTAATCTTTCCATATGTAGGAGTAAATAAATATACATGAATATATTCATATATATTCATATTTAAAGGTAACATTTTTATAGCTATACTGACTAATGGTGAAAGTAATTTTTCCTAATGTTGAAAAAAATCTAATAGAAAATGTTTGGATAAATTTGCCTCTTAATCACCATAATCCCTTAATTTACTTTCATTTTTTTAATTTGTTATTTGTTTTCCTTCCTTTTCTCCCCCTTCCCTTCTTTCTTTTAATTTATTCTGTTGTATTCCTGTTTTCTTCTCCAAAAGATTTATACCATAGCTATCTGCCTCATATAAAGAAACATTCAATCATCTCCTTGCTCATCTTATAAAAATTGGTTCTCATTAGTACATGTAGGCCAGTGGTCGGCAAACTCATTAGTTAACAGAGCCAAATATCAATAGTACAACGATTGAAATTTCTTTTGAGAGCCAAATTTTTTAAACTTAAACTATATAGGTAGGTACATTGTTATTAACTTAATTAGGGTACTCCTAAGGCTTAGGAAGAGCCACACTCAAGGGGCCAAAGAGCCGCATGTGCCTCGCGAGCCACAGTTTGCTGACCACTGATGTAGGCAATCCATGCTCTCTGGACCATTCACCGTGGAATTATACATTATAAGTCTGAGGAGCACGCCCTTTCCCATCTGCCCATCCAGCAATGATTTTATCCTACATGCTGTTTGGGTCACCTTGTGTGTATTCGACTTCATTTTCTATCAAAGGCACTTCTGTTGCTCAGCACACAGTGTAAGCTTCTTCATCTTAGCTGCATTGTCTTTTCTGTAACCCTTTTAATGCAGCACACCAGACCAATCGCATGCACCTCCTTATGTCTGCACGTGACAATGTTATGCTCTGGCTCACAAAGAGCAAGTGTCGACCCTTCGACCCTTCGTTGCGTATTCTGATCCCATTTTACCATGCTAGTCTTCTGGAAAGGGTTTCCTGTCCTCGTGTGAACAGTTTTAGGAAGACTAAGTCACCTTATTGTTCTTGTTCAAGCACAGTCTGCTTTTTTCGTTAAGAAGACTGGGTTTGACATGAGTAAAAGCACTCAGCGTCATGCTGGACCCACTGAACTGTAGTCTGGTAATTAATCTGCTTCCTCTATTCGTAGTTTTGTACTAGATGTCAGACCTCCTTGGTGTAATTCGCTGTCTGGAATTAATTTAAAACTAGGAGACTCCTTTTTTTATCCATTTTTGTACTTGAGTAATATTTTTATGGTTTGAGTATAATATATGTAGAGACTATATGTGTGTGTGTGTGTGTGTGTGTGTGTGTGTGTGTGAATCTTGAGAAAGGAATAGATGAGTATTATTTTTATCATTTGAGAGCATTTTTATTCTTGAGCATTCTTCCCTTCCAACCTTTCACACTATTCAGATTTCATGTGAAATGTTTTTCCCATAAATGAAGAATTACTGCCCAAAGTCCCAATTGAGTATCACCCACTCCAAAACATATTGCTTCTGTCTTATGCTCACATTTCTCATGACATCTCTAGTTGACTCATATGATACTGGTACTCCACTGCATTTTACCATTGAAGCACATATACAATACACATGTCTATGTCTGTAACTAGAAACAACTGAAGAATTCTTTTGATCCTCAGAGCAACCCTATGAAGGAAATAGTATTGTCACCCTCATCTGATAATGATAAAGAAAATGAGGTTCAAATTTGGCAGTTACAAAGTACAGCATAGGTAATATAGTCAATAATACTGTAAATAACTATGTATTGTGCCAGGTGGGTACTAGTCTTACCAGAGGATAACTTTGAAAGTTATATAAATGTCTAACCACTATGCTGTATACTTGAAACTAACATAATATTCAATGTCAACTGTAATTGAAAAATTTTTAAAAATTAAATAAAAAAGATTAAATGAGGTTCAGAGAGGTTCGCCTAGATCGCCTAGCAGGTAAAGCCAGGATTTGAAGATGAAGCCCACCCTCTTAATCACACTGTGCTTTAGAGTTCACAACCTATTTTATCCCCTATATTGTAGTGAGGTCAATAAAAAGAATTATAAGTAGTATCATCATTATTTTATAGCTCTGAAATTGAACCTCAGAGAGGCTACATGACTTGTCCAAGGTCACACGGTAATAAACAGCCAAGAGTCAGACACAAGGCCTCTGACTTTAACTCTCTATATCACGCTGCCTTTAATACTCACATAAAAGAGCAACCAAATTACTGTTTCACACCATGAAGAAACAACTATCATCAACCCATCATTTATAAAGATTCATTCTCTTCATTCCCAGCAAGAAGCAAACCTAGTTGACTTATTATTTCTTTAATATGCTCACAGATATATATCAGACACGTGTGGAAAGCTTGAGAATTTGACGGTTAGTCGAGGAAGAGGCTGTACACACAACAAGGCTTCTTAGGTGGCAGTTAGAATCGCCTAAGAGGGGAAGTTCCAGAGAAGGTGGTCATCACTCAGGAGACTAGGGTAAGGGACCTCCTGGGACAGAAAGGGACACTGGAAGGGGAATATGTGTCTAGTGATGTCACTCAACATCAAGGTGAGGGTGTCTGGTCAGAGAGCTCCAAAAGGCAGGAGGACATGGGTCTTTCACAGCTGGAATCTGTCTTCTCTATGGTTAGTAGAAGTTGGGTGCAGTTTCACGGAGTATATAAAGTAGGCAGCCTCCAAATGGCTAAAAATGTGCTAATTTATGTTACATTTAAAGCAAGTGGATGTGAACATTTGGATTTGGTGCCAGCGAACTATCCTAACCAGCTATGAAAAAGTGAACCACAAAGAGGTCATGTTATACAATACACAATATTAAAAAACAAAATCTAAAGACAGTTTGTCAGTTAATTTGTGCAAAGGAAAAGAATAATAGTCAAGTGGATGAGTTTTCCTTCTGTTTATATTTTTAACAAACAAGCTGATAAGTTCTGCCTTGATGTCAGGCGAAAAGAAAGAAAGAAATGCTTGGGTTTTACAAGTCTTGTAGATTCTATTACCAAGCTCAGCTAGCATTCAAAATCAAGACATGTGTTAATTATTTAACAAACTGATGTGTAAACTGAAGAACAGTTTTGGATTTTGTGATTTCTATGTATTGTAGCCTCCATTCTGTTTTCAGCATTCTCCCAATGGAGTGGAGATCGTAGGCTGAGTTCTAGCTGCTAGCTAATTTTGGCAAACTGTCAAATAAAATACCCTGACTACTGAGAACTCAAGAATGTTTGCAAAATCGCTGGAGTTTAACTGAAAACTCCCTAGTCCCAGGTTTAAATCAGCATTCATAGCCTTGGGGTATGCCCAGAGTTTTAAGCATAGTTGCTTAAATATTCACATAAAACTTTAGGGTTGAGAGGTATAAATGATAATGTTAGGCCGATTCCTTCAATTTATGGATGGAAGTAAGTGATATCTCAGCATCACACAGCTGGATGGCAGCCAGTGATAGATAGAAGTCAGGAGTCTCAAGTTCAAAATGTGTTCTTGATTTCTATGCCATGCCACACTTTATAAATCCTTAACCATTGCTCTTTGAACCTGAGAAGAATAGATAGCAAGTGGATGGTATGAGGCATAACACCCACATGTACTTTTAGAATGTTGATTCTTATCAGGTTGGGCTCCATGCAATACAGAAGACATAAAATAATTCTGTGGTGAACAGTATTCACGGATCATGACACCTGCATGCTGCTATACAGAACCCTACTATTTTCATTGAAAGAGTTAAGCTGTTTGTTTTTCTTATCAAAGGACTCATAGACCTGATCATTGGATTGACCAAAAAACCTAGAATTCTTCAATCTTCACAAAAGAAAAAAATCCTAATTTATTTTTAATATGTATAGCTCATAATTGGAAATGTTTAAGGAAATGCCATTACTGATTAAAATGTTCCCTATGCTACAGAGTGGTAGTGGGAGGGAGAATTTCTATTTGCTGAGTATTATCACCAACCAGATTCTATCACAATGTGTCAGCAATCAAAACCTTCATTCTTTTTATCTAAGCTGGGGATTATCAGACACAGAATGAGAAAAGTCAGGGCAGTTTAGGGGGATTCCTTATCCATGCTCATAGAGGCTTTATTAAAATACTTCCAAACCTTTATAGAATTATAATTCTATCTTTCGATAATTAGGAATGTAAAGGAAAGACCCCCATGCATTTATGCAGAATAAAACCCTATTATAATCCATACATATTCACTCTGATTGATCAACCTGCCATTTTAATGAAAATTAATCAGAAATTATGTTCATGAAATAAAACATTATATAAAACTTGAAATAATGACTACATTAAACTTAAACTTCTTTGTCTAAATACTTTTATCCAGAAGAAGAAGGAAGAGGAAAATAACAAAGATGATAATGAGGAAAAAGAGGAGGAGAATAAAGGTACAGTAAAGAGAACCCCAAACCAGGAAGCAAAAGATCTGAGCCCAGATCCTAAGTCCAGTGCTAACTAACTGTCCAAATTTGAATGAACCAATATCTTCTTGGAGCCTCAATTTCTACCACTGCCTCTCTCTCAGGGTGAGCATGCTTGGGAAATATTAGGGATCTTTGGACCTGTGTCCAGTCATTCAAGAAAGTGTGACTGCCATAGTGATTTGCCTGAGATGATCTTTGCATCAGGTTTTTGCGTGTTTCACATTCTGGGGAAATGATGGCTTTGGGCACACAGATGAGCTTGCCCCAAATGTGTTCAAAAAATGGCTGTGCTTCTTCCTAAAGCCCCACTTCCAAACAACAGTCTTTCATACCAAAACACAAACAAAAAACCCCACAGGCAACTTGAATACATAAATCAACTCCTTCCCTGACCTCTGCCCAGAGCTGGTAACCACTGACTCAGATGAAGCCTACTTACGGTTAAGTGCAGCTACACGAGTGGAGAGTTAATTACCAAGAGGACTTTCTGGATAAAATAATTGATGACATCCTAGAAGTTGTTGTCTAAGACACATTATAAGGTGTAATAAATTAATAATAATAGCAAAAATCTCCACTTATGTAACAACTAATAAACAAGAGTACAACTAAAAGTACAAAGGGTTAGTTTCATAATCTAAGAAATGTAACATTTTTTACTAAAATAGCTGCTTCTAAATTACCGTGGCCATTTCTAATTAAAATTCTTTTGTTGTTGCTGTTGTTGTTAAAACTCACCTAAGGATATTTTTCCATTGATTTCTAAAGAGAGTGGAAGGGAGGGAGAGAGTCAGAGAGAGGGAAAAACATCAATGTGAGAGAGGGACATCGATTGATTGCCTCCTGCACACAACCTGACCAGGGCCGGGGACTGAGTCTGCAACCAAGGATCTAGCACATGCCCCTGACCAGAACCCTTCAGTCCGCAGGCAGACACTATCCACTGAGCAAAACTGACTAGCGTCTAAAATTCTTTCAAGTATGTTTCATCTAACATATTCTATTCACCCAAAGCTTTAGAAAAGTGTTGAAAGTTTGAATTTTTACTGCAGGCTTATAGTTGGTGAAAATTCAATAGGTCTAAGAGACAGTTTTTACCTTTCCTTAAAGCATACATATCATTTTCAAATGATGTGAGAGGAAACGCAGAGCTTAGAAAAGAAGAAAATATAATGAATCTCTCGAATGAAAGAGTCCTTTCTTTATTCAGTCAGCCAAGATTCATTTTTTTTTTTTTTTTTTTTTTTGCCTTTTGTAACTATTTCAGAAGTCGAGTTGTCACTAGGGTGAGTGCAACTTCACACACTTTGATATTTCTTTTCTAAATTCAAGACAAAGATAGAAAAAGGTTGAGTCTGGGCTCAGCTGCATCACACAGCATGAAATGCACCCCAGTGGAGTGGCCTCGTCACCACGAGCAGCCGGCACACACCACACTGGGAGTGATTAATGCATGATCCACCAACTAGATAGTCTAATTAAATAAGAGTGGCTAATTACTAATTAGTATGTGACTTATGTAGACAGAAGCAAGTAGACTTGTCAGATGTGGAAAAAGAACATTGAAAAAAATCAAAGCTCTGTCATTTCAACGATCTATTGAAAAAGGATGCACCCAAGAGATTTTTTTGGCCATCATTTGTCTGACCAAAACACATGCTGGAGAACTTATTTGATCTTCCTAAAACTGTTGTCCTCACTCTATTTAAGTAATAATTTCACTTTTGTTGCATGAAAGGCTACAACCTCTCAAATGACATAATATGTAGAAGTGTGTATAGGAGGTGGTGCCATTCCTATAATCCATTTAAACCTCAGCTTGATGGAAATGTGTCCGTTACTAATCAGCTGGGCACATTTAAATATCACTTCTTACAAGTTTATTTTCTGTGTATTCAGAAAGCTCTAGTTTCAATCAAAATGCCTTCTCTTTAGCCAATCCAATGACAAACATCCAGAATGTGCAATCTCTCCTCCATGTGGTTCACTGTCCTTGGAGGCTACCAGTGGGATCTGAGATATGCTGCTTTTGGAAATTATATAAGATTTGCTTCCACAACTGTGAGGTTTGGGAGTTGTTTTTTGGGAATTTTTTTGGTGTGTTTTTTTTTTTTTTTTGGCATCTATAGAAAAAAAAAATACCATCTGTCTCCTCATTACCCTTAAAAAAAAGAAAAGAAAAGCTTGACATGGCATATGAATATCAACCTTACTTTCAATTATTTATCATCTAAAAAAACCACGCACAGAGAAGGTTTCATGAATAATGCTGTCCTTTTGTGAAAATACTATGCCTGTAGTCCTGAATGGGCAGATCAGATCAATGCCCGCCTTTACTAAACATTATTATTTCATAACATCACCAAACACACCAACTAAATAGCTTTCCTGTCTCCTTGGTGATAGTGACACATTTGCTGCCTTAAAACAAGAACCGATAAACAGAAGATATGCTCTAAAATTAGCCTGAAAGGAGGACCTATTGCATAATGTATCAACTTGTGGCCTGAATAGCATCCTCATCAGAATCCCACTTATGTAAAATGCACTTCCCTTGGCCTCACTCCACACTTCCGGGAGTCTGCATTTTGGACAAGCCCTCCCAGGTGATATTGATACAACCTAAACCAGCGGTTCTCAACCTGTGGGTCGCGACCCCTTTGGGGGTCGAACGACCCTTTCACAGGGGTCGCCTAAGACCATCGGAAAACACATATATAATTACATATTGTTTTTGTGATTAATCATTATGCTTTAATTATGTTCAATTTGTAACAATGAAATTGGGGGTCACCACAACATGAGGAACTGTATTAAAGGGTCGAGGCATTAGGAAGGTTGAGAACCACTGACCTAAACTATGAAGACGGTTTGTGGTGTTCATCATCCAGAGAGAAAGACCGTAATCGGCATTCCTCCAATTCACAGACCTTTAGACATTTTGCTCACCATTCACCTCCACCTTCATCTGCCTCTAGCTCTGAGGAGAAAGAAAACTGATTTTTCAATTCAAGTTAAAGAGAAAAGGGAAGAAAGGTGGTGAGAAATTAGCTGTCAGTCATGTTTTGTTTCCTATCTAGTTGAAAATACTCATTGATTGAAATGTAGACTAAGGTAATACAAGCCCTAGAGCAGTGGTTCTCAACCTTCCTAATGCCGCGACCCTTTAATACAGTTCCTCATGTTGTGGTAACCCCCAATGATTAAATTATTTTCATTGCTACTTCATAACTGTAATTTTGCTACTGTTATGAATCGTAATATAAATATCTGATATGCAGGATGTATTTTTATTGTTACAAATGGAACATAATTAAAGCATAGTGATTAATGACAAAAACAATATGTAATTATATATGTGTTTTCCAATGGTCTTAGGTGACCCCTGTGAAAGGGTCGTTCGACCCCCCAAGGGTCATGACCCACAGGTTGGCGACCCACGGGTTGAGAACCGCTGCCCTAGAGAGAAAAAAATGGATATTCCAAAAACAGTCATTAAGGGAAGAAAGTTAAACAGGGAAGAAAAAAAGGAGAACCATTTCTAGGACAGAGGACAGAGGGGGGAAAGGGAGCTGTGCTGCAGCCATGGAAAAGTCCTGCTCCCACCTGGGAAGTGAGCTGATGCAGTTTCCAGTACTGGATTTGGGGGAGACCGATGCTCCAAGAAATTACCCTTGATAGTTTGGGACTAGGAGCAAGTGGCTTCACCCGGGGGCTGGGGCTGGCTAGACATCTGGCTGCCTTTTAAGACAAAGAAACAAGAAATGCTGCTGAACAGCACTAGGTGGGGAAACAGAGGTGCCCAGAGGTGGTGGTCGTCAGAAAGCAGAGCAGCCCAGTGGGCTCTAGGGAGAGGAGGAGCCCTGTCCAACCTACCGACCAACAACAGAAGGGAGTTGGGAGGAGAGGGCTAATGCTATCAGTCTAGTCATTGGGGTGACCCACAGATCAACAGTTCATTACTGAGTATTTTTGTTTTAGTGTTGCTTTCAAAGAAGTGGGATTGTGACTTTGTACTATGTATTTCCAAGCTAGTAGGCATCTGTATTTAAACCTACTGCACCTACCTCCCTCCCAAAAAAAACTCTGCATTCAGATTTTTTTCAAACTTCATTATATATAAATAAGTTGCAATTCTATTGGGGCTTTTTGCTGTTGCTCTTTTTGTTCTTGTTTATTTTTATACAGCAAATAAACCTCAGCTATAATATATATTTAACGGATTGGGGGAGGGACTAAGTGAGGAACATACCATTATTTTATTGTTTCTATGAGAAAAACGCACTCCAAATTCCAAGGAAGTAATTTTAAAACAAAAATTTGGACCAGTACATATGGGTTATCTGACACTTCTATGCAACTAAATTTGGGCAAGATAGAGCTCCTTTTTGGATATCTGTGGTACAAACGTTTAGCCACAGTGCCCTCTAGTGGTACTAATTGTCATTTCAACATAGATAGTTTTTTAAAAATCCACTGAAAAAAGCTTTTCCATGTTATGAGATGAATGTATGTATTTAAAAGTCTCAGAACCACAGAATCCAAGAATTTTATACTTGAAAATACTAAGAAATGTCATTTGAGTTTATTACATAAACTGAATCACTGTTCACTCGATCATGATACGGAAGAAATATTTGAGGAATCAGTCAAGGTCTTCCTTGGTTTTGTTCTTTTTTTAACTAAAGACATCAATGTTGATACAGCAATGAGTGATTTAAGATGGCCTTTTCCTCTGATTTAAATATTTTAATTATTTTTGTGGAAATGCAGCTTGCCCTCTTTTAGATGGTGCATTGTTTCTGGAGAGATCTTATGGGTGGTAACAAGAATAATAACAGCCAGAGGGGAAAAAAAAAAACATTTTCCATAGCAACTTCAGCATCTGTGTCTGAAATCTCAAATCCCTGATTTATACACTATTACTGCAGTCACCCAATTTGTTTTTCTGAACTGAGTTTCTAAGGTTTTTCAGATGCCCCTCAACAAATAAAACCTCCAAAGAGAAGTTAATAATAGGAATTACGGCAGCCTTTGTGCTGTGCTCAGGCTAGATGCAAGGTAATTTACCTCCAACTTAATTAAATTACATTATTTTCACACACTAAGCACAGTATTTCACAGAACATGGGGGAAAACACAATACAACAAATAGAGTTTCCAAAGAAAGATCAGAGTTGAGGAGAACAAAGAATACGAGGAAAGAGAGAAAGGGGGCAACATAAAAGCATACTATTAAAGCAAAAAATAGTAGTAACCAAGAAATGGAAATGCAAGTGTCCATTTTCCTGCTACATCTAGGTGACTAAGCATAAAGTTGAGAAAGGTACACAACCGTGGAACTGGGTACTGTAACATAGCTTTTGATCATGCACAGAGTTACTTCTACTCTCCAAATAATAAAAGGTTAGGAAGTTGGCTATAATATAGTGCAGTGGCTTACAAAGTGCCATCCCAGAAACTACAGCACCAGTATGACCTAGAAACCTGCTAGACTTTCTCAGGCCCTACTCCAGGCCTTCTGGATCCGAGTATCTGGGTCATCACTGGTCCAGGTGATTCTGATGCATACTAAAGTTTCAGATCCACTGTAACTCAAACACTATCCTTTCTTGGAGGCAGAGTTCAGAAAACCTGGGTATAAATCCCATGATGCTTCTGAGCAGCCTGATCTTAGGTATCTTTTTTTCTCATCTTTGAAAAGAAGACCATAATACCCACCTGATACAGGTAGCAGGCTCCTTAATACTGCTGGTTTTTAAGCCCATCCATTCACTCGTTCATTTGTGTTTTAAACAAATATTTTATTGAGCACCTACTATGTGCTAGAAATTGTCCTAGTTGCTTGGGATCTATCGATGAACAAGACAATAGAAAAATTCCTGCTTTCCTGGTGCTTATGATTCAAGTGGAATAAAACACACCTTAAACCAGCGGTTCTCAACCTGTGGGTCGCGACCCCTTTGGCGGTCGAACGACCCTTTCACAGGGGTCGCCTAAGACCATCCTGCATATCAGATATTTACATTACGATTCATAACAGTAGCAACATTACAGTTATGAAGTAGCAACGAAAATAATTTTATGGTTGGGTCACAACATGAGGAACTGTATTTAAAGGGCCAGAAGGTTGAGAACCACTGCCTTAAACAATAAACATCAGAGGGAAGGGGGTTGGGGGAGAAAGGGGTCCTAATATATGGTGACAAGAGAAGATCTGACTTTGGGTGATGGGCACATGGTGCAATATACAGACCTTGTCACATAGAAACCCTCACCTGAAACCTATATGATCATGGCGACCAATGCCACCCCAATACATTTAATTTTAAGAAAACAATAAACATGTTGTATTAGTTTCCTAGGGCTGCCATAATAAATACCACAAACTGGGTGGCTTAAACAACAGAAATTTTACTGCCCCGCAGTTCTGGAGGTTAGAAGTCTGAAATCAAGATGCCAGCAGGATGGGTTCCTTCTGGAGGCCATGAGGAAAGAACCTGTTCGAAGCTCTCTCCTTGTCTTGCAGCTGGCCACCTTCTCTCTCCCTGTCCTTCATGCCATCTCCCTCCATGTGTGTTTGTCTCTGTGTCTGTTTCCCCTTTTCATAAGGATATCAGTCATATTGGATTATGCCCACACTAATGACCTCACTTAATTTGATTACCTCTCTAAACAGACCTCATCTCCAAGTAAAGTCACATTCAGAGGTCCTAATCCTACTGGGAATTAGGACTGCAACATTCGGGGAGGTGGGGGGCAGTGGAGAGGAGACACAATTCAACCCATAACACGCATCATATAAATAAATTATATAATATGTTAGCTGATAAATAATGCTAAGGAAAAAATAAGTAGGATCATTGGGTTTCAGAGTGCCGGAGTTGTGTTGGGATATGATTTAAAAAGCAACTTAAAGGAGGCCAGAGCAGGCCTCAGTGGGCAGGGGGCAGCTGAGCAAAGACTTGAAAGAGATATTAAACAGATATTAGATATTAAACAGAAAGAGAACAGATATTTAAAAAGAGACTCAAGCACCAGAAGGTGACCTTCTGTGTCCACTCTGAGCTGAACGTTGGTCATTATCCTTTGTCTGATCCAGCTCTGGGCTGGGTGCTGTGCCAAGTGAATCTATATGGGGGATGGGTGTCCATGACCAAAGACTAGGCTCCCAGTTATTCTTTCTGAGGCTCTTGTTTTAAAACTTTTTGGAAATATATGCTAAAATCACCTTTATCAGTTTTTATAAAAATCAGAGAAACAAGGATCACTACTAAATCCAGCATATATTTCCTCAGGACATTGAAATATCAATAACATATTCTGTGAAACAAAACCAGAAATGTTGGAGCATGTGTGACCATTTTGTGAGTCATTCATTTGCTTCCTGCGAATGCAGTTTATAGTCACCACTAGACTATCCACCTTTCCCCAAAATTAATTTCCTATGAAGTTTCTCTTCTTAAACGTTCAGGGCTTCCTAAAGGATACTGTTAACCAACTAGAGACATTGATATGAGAAATTCACATTTTATATTTAAGTTTCCTGGAGTCAGGCTTTAGAAACTGAGCCTTATATTCTCCTAAAAAAATATGTTTTTAAGTTTATTTTTATTATTTTGATTTCCTACTATGCATAAACTGATCTGTCTTTTACATGAGGTACCTGGCCATGCATTTCTCTTGAGGAGATGTAAGGAACTATGGTAGAAATACCGCTGGCTATCAGAGGACCCAAGTTCAGTCTCAGCAATTACCTTATTCTGAGCCCTTAAGGTCAGTTGCCTCAACTACAAATAAGGAAGGTCATCTGAGTAGCTCTCAACTCTCTGCTGGCATCCACACACCAGCAGTAAATGACACAGAGGCCATGATGAGCCATAATGTCCCTGCCATTTTTCAACATCACTACCGTAGGTAGAATCTTCCAGATGTGGTCTCTGGTCCATCTAATCTCTGAGCCAACCCTGAGACTGGTAGTCAATGTACCAATACAATTACTACCACCACCACCATCTCCAACATTGCCATTTCTGCCCTGACCACTAGTCACTGCTATTACTCTAACTCTGAGAGTCACTATTGTTTGAGTGATTGCTCATTATATGACGGGTGCTGTGCCACATATAGTAATTACAATGTGCATAATATAGTCAAGTGTGCAAAAGATCGTTGTATTTTCTCTGTAATAGAAATTTCCACCTGTAGCTCATATCTGGCCTGGAATCAGAAACTTCATGTTAGTCATGATAAACTCAGTTCCTTAGCAGTCCAGGTCTATGGTCTTCTGTCCATCTTTCTCATCTTCTCATCCTTCCCATCTCCACCCCATGATCTCCTCAGGCCTGCTGAGAGAACATGTCCAAACCAATCTCAATGGCAAGGTGGCAACTGATTCTGTTATTCTCTGCATCACAGAGTTGCCACTGGAAATCTGTAAGGATGACTTAGCCTATCTGCCTGAAATCATTTCTGCTCTCTTGCTCCTATGCTGTAGGGCTAGAGAGGCTCTGACCATAACTTGTCACCTCCCAGGCTTCACACAATGAGCAAGACACAGGATTTCCCTTCTCCAAGGTCCCCGAGTGTATTTGAGGTGACTAATGATCTCTGTTCTAGTCCGATGCAAAGCTTTTTGGGTTTACAACCCTTTCTCAGGGCCTCTCATCAACAGATGTCTTTCTCTCTTACTTCCAGTGATGGTTAGTTTTATGGGTCAACTTGGCTAAGCTATACTTCCTAGTTATTCAAATAGCAATCTAGGTATTACTGTAAAGATGTTTTGTAGATTTGGCTAACATCTACCATAAGTTGACTATAAGTAAAGGAGGCTGGTCTCAATAATGTGTGTGAGTCTGACCAAATTTATCAAAGGCCTTAAAAGCAAACTTGAGGTTTCCCTGAGAAAGAAGACATTCAACTTCATGACAGCAGCACCAGCTTCTTCCCAGGAGTTTCCAGCTCATCCTCCTACTCTATAGATTTCAAACTTGCCAACTCCCACAATCACATGATCCAATCCTTGACTGGTTATACATATAATATAATCTATATTTATATTATCTCTTTTTCCATCCTCTCTGGTTCTGCTTCTGTGGAAAACTCTGGCTGATATATTTCCTCTCTATTCTCCTCCCTTCTCCAAAACAAATTTTTATCTTAATATTTTGAAATAGTATCCCATTACATATAAATTATCAGTTGATTCAGTCCTAATTACCACTTTATAAAATAGATATTGCTGTCTTCATTTTTCAGATAAGGGAATCTAGGATTAGAGCAGGGAAATAATTTGCTAAAGGTCATTCAGCAAGCAAGTGGTTGAGTAGATATTGGCTAATCTCCAAATCACTGATTTTGCCCATTAGCTAATACACTCTGGAATTAGTCTTTCTAATGGCTAGTGCTTAGCATATGTGATGTGCCAACTTAACCAGATCACAGGGTGCCCAGATTAAACATCATCTCTGGATATTTCTGTAAGTTTGTTTCCAGCATTTGAATTGGTAAACTGAGTAAAGCAGATGGCCCTCCCCAGTGTGGATGGGCATCATCAAATGTCTTGGAGGCCTGAATAGAACAAAAAGGTGAAAGAAAATAAAATTTGCTCGTTTAGCCTGACTACTCAGCTGGGACATCAGTGTTCTCCTGCTCTTGGACTCAGACTTGTGCCATCAGTTCTCCTGGTTCTCGGGCCATTAGACTAGGCCTGGAGTTTATACCACCAGCATTCCTGGGTCTCTAGCTTAAAGACAGTAGATCATAAAACTTCTCAGCCTCGTAATCACACAAGCCAGTTCCTTATAATAAATCTCATTTGATCTATAGGATGTCCCAAAATTCACGCAAGATTTGAATTTTGCGTGAGCATTAACAACAACAACAAATAAAAGCCTAATTTTACTTGGTGTATTGAATCAGATTCTAATATCTGTTGCCCTTTGATTTCAATCCCTTCAATTTGATAAGCATTACCAAGTACCAATTATGGCCCAGGAGCAGAGACAATGAAGACCACGGCTTTGCATATGTGCCTGCAAAGCCGTGGAGTCTATTTACCCGATGTGCTATTCCATACATAACCCTATACTGTATACTTTATGAATGAATAAATAAAAAAATTACAATTTTTAATTATAAACCTGTGTTTTCTATCAAAATTACTTCTTGCGTGAATTTTGGGACACCCTATATATAGCTACATAGATCTATTTTCTCATATATTATATACTTTCCCATGTATTATATACTTTTATATATCATTTATATAATTTTTCATAGGTAGATGATAGACAGATAGAGATCCTATTGGTATTATTTCTTTGGAGAAACCTAACTAATACAACATACCTACACGCTGATGCATCTACAGTGACACCAGGGAACCCACAGATACTCTTATGCAACTTTCTTATTCAACCTTGGTGTGATCAGTCAG
Source organism: Myotis yumanensis (assembly GCF_028538775.1). NCBI lineage: Eukaryota > Metazoa > Chordata > Mammalia > Chiroptera > Vespertilionidae > Myotis > Myotis yumanensis. The sequence goes on from NW_027223754.1 coordinate 169,738,452, forward strand.
TTTCTATAACCAGACTCCAACTTTGTTTCTAATTCATTTCAATTCTTTGGCTGAATCTAAAGTTTTGTATTGAACACCCCCCTACTCTTGCTTGTAGCCATTACAATCTTTCCAGTCCTTATCTTTCCTTCTGGCAATATCTGGATGATCTTGTCTCTGTAATTCCCAGGTAGTAAATACAGTGGGGTCTTGACTTACGAGTGTCCCGACTAATGAGTTTTTTGAGATACGAGCCATCTCTCGGCCGAGTTTCTCTTTGAGTTGCGAGCTAAAATTTGGGTTACGAGCCAGCTTCAGATACCCCAAAGCTAGTTGATGCAGCGAGTGTCAGTGATTTGACATACGAGTAGTTTGAGTTACGAGTTCCGTCACGGAATGAATTAAACTCGTAAGTCAAGGCCCCACTGTATGTCCTATGCTTGGAAGCAGAACCACCATCCTACCTGCAAAATGATCTGTGTATTGCACTAGTTGAGATGGATTTTGGCTATGGATCTTATCTTACCTACTCCATTACACAATCCTTTAAACACCTGCCTGAATACTGAACCCTGTGGCCCAGCAGCCAAGAGCAATCTCTTGACTTCTTGCACTTGCCCTGTCTTGCCCCATGCATTTGAGGGAACCATGCCTATCACAGAATCTGCTGTAAGCAGCCACATTAAAGTGGGCGTGACCATGCTTTGGTGCAGACAGATATGATATTATCTAATATAATATATGATATAATATATGATATAATCAAACGGGGCTCTACCACTGATTATACATGCAACCTTGGAAAATGTATTTCTCTAAACCTTGTCTCCTTCATATTTAAAATTGAAAGAACAATAACAACAATGGCATCAATAAGAAGAGTCGTAGTAGAAGTACCTACAAAGCCTTAGAGTAAAAATTCGGTGAGATAGTACATATCAGCCTTCTAACTCATGCCAGACCAATGTCAGTCACTAAGTATTAATGTCAGTGAGATGATAAATGATAATAATCTCACAGGTTCCATGTAGACATTCTTATTTTTAAAACTTGAGGGGAATGGGAGAAATTGGGAATGCAAAAGAAGAAACAAGAAGCCAGGCTTCTTTAACAAATGAGCTGATAACTAGCTCCTACTAAATGAAAAGTAGTTTAGACTTTATAGACAAGGTATATTTTAAGAGTAGGAATTGGGAATCTTCAGGTAGAAACACAGAAACTCAAAGGTAGAAAGATAATATATTCACTTGGTTTTATATTCAGTTCTCTCTTCCTATACAAAAGAAAGAGAGAGAGAGAAAAAGAGAGAGAGAGAGAAAGTTAAATTAAAATGCATCATTGCTTCCATTCTTGCAACAATTTTTGTTGAAAAAAATATATAGAAAGAGAAGTCCTAGGAAACCTCTGTTCCAGGAGTATGAATCTTAATGGTTAGGTTTGCAGGCTTCGGAGTCAAACATATCTGGGTTCTGTCCCGCCTCCTACATTTTCCAGCTTGCTTACTTTCTCTGGGCCTCCGTTTTCTCACCTTTAACCTCCTCAGGTTAATGTATTTACCAGAATATTTTTTAGAAAACAACAGAAACCCAAATCAAACTAGCTTCAACATAATGAGAATTTACTGGCTCAAGTCATCCAAAGAAAGGTTGAGCAAACGAGTCATGGGAAGTTGGAGATGAAGCCGAATTTCAAGAACAACTGAAACTACAGACATGGCAGCGTGCTTTTTTTCTGTTGCTGCATTTAATTTCTTCTCATTAAGACCAACAAATATAGCCAGTGAGACCCCCAGGGCTTCAGCTACCAGGGAGGTCCCAAGTTTAAAATTTTTCTGGTGAAGCGCACCAATTAGCTGAGTTTGGCCAAGTGCCCACCTTTGTTCCAAGCAAATATAACCAGTGGGATATGGTTAAATAAGAACATGGTTGCTCCTAGAGTAACCATGTAGGCAATGGAGGAGAGGGGACAGAGAAAGGATGCTTTACTGCCCTGGCCAGTATGGCTCGGTTGGTTGAGGAGCATCCTGTACACTAAGGTCACTGGTTCTATTTCTGATCAGGGCATGTGCTAGGGTTTGGGGCTCGATTCCCAGTAGGGGGTTTGCAGGAAGCAATTTATTGATATTTTTATTTCTCTCCTTCTGCTCCCTCTCTCTCTAAAAATCAATAAAAAGCATATTTTTAAAATGTTTTACTGTACTACATTTTCTTCTAAACTAGGATTGTATTACTTTTATAATCAGGATAAAACAATGAAAGATTTATGTTATTGTTGTTTTAATATCATCTATATTTGTTTCAGATTAAATCCTTTAATACCTAGGACTCAGGTTTATACCTAGCTCAGTTTATAAGCCTAGTAACAACCCTAGGAACTGAGACAAAGTTGTATATGCTATCCTATAGGAGTTGTGAAAGTTTTTAGAGAACATAGTGCTTATTTCAAGACAGAGGTACCAGAAAAAGAGTTTTCAGAGAAAACTTGTTAAAATGGCTCAGTGGTTGAGCATTGACCTATGAATTAAGAGGTCACGGCTGGATTCCCAGTCAGGACACATGCCTGGGTGCACACTTGATCCCCAGTAGGTGGCAAGCAGGAGCAGCCAATCAATGATTCTCTCTCTCCCTCTCCCTTCCTCTCTGAAATCAATAAAAATATATATATATTTTTAAATCACATAGGTTAATTTTATTATCTGGCTATTTATCCTCTTAGCAATTGTTTTAGTGATGTTTAAGTTGTTAACAGTCTATTTTCTGTGACTTCTGATCATTCAATATTCTGCAGGCATACAAAGTCCAGATCACTAACTAGTACTAGTTAATGAGATGGCAACTAAATATGGGTGATGCTTTCATCTTTGAAGGTTATTCTAGCTCTTCAAAGAGTATGGGTAACTATTTCTAATTTATCTGGTAACGATAATGTCAGTTCCTGGGTGAACACCAAGGCATCTAAAAAACTTTAGATGATATCAGGTTTTGTAAAAGGTAATCTAGTTAATCTAGTTGGGGCGGAGAGAGGGCCTAATAGGATTCAAAGTCAAAGTTGAGTTTAAAGACCAGTTTCATAAGCTGTGTGCCATTCATTCAGCAATTCCTTAATGTCTGAAGCCTCAATCTTCTCCCCTACAATAGAGTTGTATGTATGCATCTCACATACAAGAGGATTGCTGTGTGGGTTCAGTTAGATAACATGTGATATACCCATGATGGCCTGCCATACTATCGACTCCATTCAAAAGTCCATTTTCTCCTTTAACCACATCCCAACTCCTCTCCTTCTCTCCTATCCCCATCCCAGTGAAAGCCATTTCCTATCAATCATAATGTCAATATATGCAAAAGGTGATTCCCCTTGAACATATATAAAAACATAATAATTAGAAGACTTTCCATTCATTGAAAAGAAAAACTAGCTTTAAATTTCAATATGAGCTGCAAAAGAAAGAAAAATATGGAATTGTCTGGACACTGTAGCTATTGCTAATGTCCAAAAGCCAGGACTGTACCAGTATTTTGTTGTTGTTTATTTGTATGTTTGTTTGTTTTGTTTTTCCAACCTCTGGTCCTCCAAAATAACAAAGCTTAATAATTATACAAAAGTTATTCTATGGAAAGAATTTTTGCACATCATTAAATGCTAAATGTAAAGTGAACTAGTAAACTTTTTTGTTGTAATTGTTACAATGAGGAATACGAATATAAGAAGATAAATATTTGTAAAGTCTTTTTGAATCATGATATTCCACTATAACTAAATATTTTGAGGGGGTCTATTATTAATAAGCACACCACCATTGTTCAGAGTTGCAGCTCATTACCTGACTCTGATTGGAGAAAGCACAAAAACACTCCTGGTTCTTGACTTTTGTTAAACCAGGAAACCTGTGACAATATAATGGTCTCTCCCCTCAGAGAAAGAAAAATGCATTCATGAAATTTTGCAAATTTTTTATTTCAAAGACTTAACTCCATCTAAAAGACATTCATAGGCCTCCATAGACTCCAGTTGGTCCCGGACTTAGCAGGATTATGAATATCTAAATATTCTGCATTAATATCTTCATTGACATAAAAACATTCCTACAATAAAACTAACATTGGCATGATAAAACTAGTGTTTTAAAAGAAAAAAAAATTCTCAACTACTGGTATTTTTTAAAGAACTTCATACATACAAGTTCATGTCTGTTCCCTCTGACACATATATAGTGATTAATTTTTTCCTTTCCCTTCTATCTTCTCCTCACACCTTTCACCCCTTCCATCTTCTTAAGGGCTCTCTGCTCAAGATCTTAAACCCCGACAAAAGGGTCTAGTACACATACCAAGAATATATGTGTTCCTAATCATTGCGTTTAGGAAAACAGCTTACATATGCTTACTCTGTCCCTCAAAAGAGTTAAGGATTTAATTGAGCTGAGGTATACAGTGCAGTAATAGGCTTAATACCTATTTTATAGATATATAATATCTTACAGCTAAGAAGTGGCTGAGTTGGAATTTCATCCTGACACAAAGGCTACAGTTTAACTACCTGATGCCCCAAGTTTTATTTGAATGCCTTTACTCCAGAAAGATCAATAAAAAGACTAACTCAAGAACCAACACTCCATGATCCTTTCTCTGCCTATAAATATAGTCAGAGATGAGCCCTCCTTTCTGTACCTTTTATCACCCTCTTTGTCTAAAGAAATTATTTAACAGTAATTCCACTCTGTTGTCTATTGTTATTTATTCAACAAACATCTATTACCTACCATGTGCCAAGAATTGAAGCCAGAGGAAAGAGCAGTGAACAGGATACAGTTCCTGATCTCAGGCTCTGGAGTTTAGAGATGGAGAGGGACAGGAAAGTCATTGTAATCAAACATGGCAAATAGGTAAGCAGGTAGAAATAAAAGTCTGGGAGCACCTAAGGCAGTGATGGCGAGCCTTTTGAGCTCGGCGTGTCAGCATTTTGAAAAACCCTAACTTAACTCTGGTGCCGTGTCACATATAGAAATTTTTTGATATTTGCAACCATAGTAAAACAAAGATTTATATTTTTGATATTTATTTTATATATTTAAATGCCATTTAACAAAGAAAAATCAACCAAAATAATGAGTTCGCGTGTCACCTCTGACATGCGTGTCATAGGTTCGCCATCACTGACCTAAGGGATCAAAAATGACCCCTTGGAGGAGGTGTATAAACTGAACCTTGAAGCTGAGTAGAACAAAGTCTGAGCAAGGAAAACAGGCTCAGATGATGGGAAGTGTACCACAGCTCAGGCATGGATTGCTGGCACATTGCCCACAGTCCACAGTTTGGAATCTAAGTCAGAGGATTGGTACAGTGCAAATAAGCCTGAAGAAGCAGTCAGGGGCTGATCACCAAAGGTGTCAGTCAGATAAACCAGTTTACTGAAGTTCAGGAAGAGCGATGAATTTTAAGATAGTGATTAACATGCTCAGACTTGCACCCTAGTAAGTTCTCTTTTCTTCAATGTGGGAAAGTGGATTGAAAGGACTGAGACTTGAGTCAGGGGGGCCGGTTTAGAGGCTCCGGCAGTAATCCAAATGAGAAATGATGATGGGCAGATCTTCAACTATGGGATAGAGAGCAAAATAAGAAGACAGAATGATGTGACATACTTTCTCTCCCTCCCTCCTTCCCTCCCTCCCTCATCTTAGATAATAATAGAAACTGACATTTGTTGAGCACTTACTATGTAACAGGCTCTCTCCTAAATGCTTTATATCCAGCTCATTTAACAAACAAGACAATTGCTCATTATACAGATGAAGAAACAGGTTCAGAAATGAACTTGGCCGAAGTTCTCAAGGTCAAAGACATTATCTTTTTTTTTCATTATATATATGAAATAAAGTTTAGAGATAAATACTATATATAGCTATATATGGTGGTGCATTGGTTATTACAACTATTCACCAGCAGAACAGCTTCTTAGAAAAAGACAACTTTCCTTCTCCCAAAGTGCTCAAGCAGAGATGGCGTGATGACTCATCAAGCATACTTTGCAACAAAATCCAATATTTTGTGGAAGAGAGCCACAGAAAACCCCAAGGCCCCTACTAACAGTAACAGTACCTTGACTTTATGATTCAGTGAATGTGAAAGATGCACAGTCTGTTAATTGATAGGAAAATCTCACCTTGCAAGGTTCTCCATGAGAAAGAAAGCCACCGCTAATCTCAGCTGCATTACAGTCAGCATATTCCCCCTGGCTACTGGCTGACGCCCTCTTTCAGTGCTCATATGACTGCACAAAAGGAAATACCTACTTATGTGCAGGAAGAGCACTTCAATCACACATTTCCCCGGAAACCTAATCAAAGTGTAATAGAGAGAGAGAGGTATTTTATTAAATTCCTCTTAGGTCCATTTTAATTTCCCCTAAAGCACCGGGTATGTAAAGAATATGCTCATTTCATGGAAAAACGTAGCATGTTAGAGTGGAATATATTCTGAAAAAAGGTTGAAAATCTTTCAAGTCAAGGGACTATTGCCTTTATTGCTTTTAACTTGCTATTAGCTTGCTATCAACTTGCTTTGGGACTTTAAGCAAGTCCCTTAAGTCTCTCTCAGCTTCATTTGTACCTCATTTGTAAAATAAGGAATAATACTTAACAACTACCTCACAGCGATAGACTGAAAAAATACTGAGCTAATACAGACAGGCTCAAGACGCTTTGAGATCTTTGGATCAAAGATCCAGCACATTAAATCCTAATTAATTTTAATGATTTAAAGATGCACACAAATCCTATTAATGTATACACTTCAGAGGAATTCACTGCCATATTAACTACACAAAAACTTGTGCCATGTGAGGTATAAAAACATTAAAATACAAGATCATTTTCTAAATGTTTTCTCCTTTTCAGATTAAAAGCCAGTAGTGCTAAATTTCATCTTCTTCTAAACTTCCAGAGAATAGTAAAAGAGCTCATGGTAGCACTTTAAGAGGACATATGGAGTTACCTTGAAGTCATTTGGGGGTAATAAAATGGTTTAAAATTTATTTTCTGAAACTGCAAGAAAAAAGACCTGAGACTCACTTGACCCTCGCTGCCTGGATCTGCCCACATTCTCATATGGGTGTAGATCAGGCAGACGCTCGCCAGCTCCAGACGCTGGGCTAAGGGTCCACGTCTGTAACACCCTCCGTTCCCAGAACCGCCTTTAACAAGTTTTTCTCCTAAATCAATTTTCTCATGATTAATGTTTCCTAAGGTGCATCAGCTTCCACATTAGGAAGTGTTGGCCTTGATTTATGTACTAGTTTAAATCTTACTACAGGGCATGTTTCCCATTTTGGAGACAGAGCCTAACTAAAATGCTATCTGGGAAGAAGTGCAACACACAGTCATGGTGCAGAAATGACACAGAACTGAAAACCTATTTCTTTAGGAGTCAGGAAATGCCACTGATCCCAAAGACAAGAGAAATTTTAAGATCTAAGCTTCTAAATGAAGGTTAATTGTTCCATATTGTTGTCTGAGCATAAAATCTTAGGCAGAAACCAAAATAATAACAATAGTCATTATTACTTAATAATATCATTAATATTAACATTATAACATATTGATATAATCATCCTAATATTTAATAATGGCAATGGCTATTATTATTTAGGGAATAGAGCAGGGGTGGGCAAACTTTTTGACTCGAGGGCCACAATGGGTTCTTAAACTGGACCGGAGGGCCGGAACAAAAGCATGGATGGAGTGTTTGTGTGAACTAATATAAATTCAAAGTAAACATCATTACATAAAAGGGCACGGTCTTTTTTTTTTTAGTTTTATTCATTTCAAACGGGCCGGATCCGGCCCACGGGCCGTAGTTTGCCCATGGCTGGAATAGAGGAACATGTTCTATGGAGCTGGCATTCCCTAAAAAGAGCTGTGACATTCTAGAAGGCTTAAGCAGCTAATAATTTCCTCACAGAGAGGAGAATTGTCCAAAAAAATAAATATTTTTTAGTTTAAAGACATCATCCATCTGATCGGAATCATATAAGTAACAGCAGAAACTTCCAAAACCCAAATGTTAAGATACTGTCACAAATACCAACCAGGCTTTGAAACAGGAGAGAGAAGCTAGCTGGGGTTAGAATAAACTGTAGGAAAGAGAATAACGTTGCAGTTCTAAAAAATATAGACAGATTCCAGGTCTTACATTGTGAAACCAAATCTAAATTTCAAATACAAATGAGTTATCAGAAAAGCATTACAGCAAAACTGCCTGGCAGCCTGACTCCCATCCCGGTGAAGGCTGAGTCAAGAGCAGTGACCAGGAAGCAATGAGTAATATAAACTTATGCTCAAGAGTAACAAATACTGAAAACCTGTCCCAGAAATGTGAAAATAAAATAGGAAGGAATAGAGTTGCACCCATTTTTAAACCTATTTTAAAACATATTTTATGAAGCCAAATAATAAAAAGGGTCAGTGAACACCCCACATGGGTGCCACCCTCCCCTTTTCTTTGCCCATAGTAAACATCACTTATTGAAAAATGATAGTTTCCCACTGAGCATGGAGAAGGTCGTAGAATCCTTTTTAAATCACTGTTCCCAGGCAGTCACTACCGATCAACTAGACGTGCCTTTTGAGGTGATATCTACTTCCCATCGTCAACTTAGAAACTAATAAGAAAAGAAAAAGTTACTTATAATTAAAAAGCAGTGGTTCCTCATTTACATGTTACATTTAGCAAACACTTAAATACATACTTGTAATAGTTTTTAAAAATACCAGTTATCATTCAGAGGAATCACTAATTGACCTCCTAACCTATCCCCCATGCAATTTATATTTTAACCACTGTGTAATATTTGGTGCAATTCTTTCTAGAATTTTCTAATGTACTAGAATCTATCATATTTCCTCAAGTCTAAATGCTTACATTCTAATTTGCAGCAGTTTAACAACAGCTTTCCTGGGGCAGGGGGAGTGAAACCCTACCATATTAATGTAATTATAATGTATGACACTGCCAAATTTCATAGTCATTAAAACTTTAAGAAAACATGTCCTATTTTAATAAACTAAAGCGTAAAACTTACACTCTTCTATCAATTGCAGGAAGTACTTCTAAACCAAGGGTTAAATAACATGAACACACATCATACCTATATCCCACTCTTGCAGATGCTGCCAGGCATCTAATATGTATTTTTAATCTATAGATGAGTCTTATGGGCCCTTTCTGTGAAGACCTATTGCCACACAGTATCTCATTTTATTCTCTTATAAGAAGAAATTTAACTGAACTCTTTCTGTTCAGTGTTTCACGTTTTCATGTTTTCCATTGCACTAATGTCCTTTCTAAGGCTTGGCCTGAGATCCTAAAGAGATTTCAACCAAAAAGGAGTATGTTATTTTAGATGATACAAAATTAGAATATGGTAACACTATCCTGACAAGTTAAAATGAATGATTTTCTATGATTAATTGCAGGTATTAAACAGAGTTAAAAATAAGATTCCACCCCATCTTCCAACATTCATGTGTTTTCCTGCCAAACATAGAAATGAATATTAATATTTAACTTCCTGGAGGAGGCCAAGAAAGACATAACTTGCAGATATGACAGAGCTCAGAAATGGATATCATGAATCATCAGAACAGAATGTGGGCTGATAAATATGCTCCTTTTTTTAAAGTGATGAATATGAACACAGACCTGAACTTTAAGAAATGCGTATAGCCAATATCATATGAAAAAGTTCCAATGCACTAAGTACCTAAATAAGACAAATTAAAATGATATTCAATTTCTGCCCATTGGATTAGTATTTTTCAAATTGACCTATGGCACATGTGATTTCCAACAAACAATGTAACCAGAAAACGGGGGTGACAGCAGCAAGACTGGCAGGTGGGAAGCCCTGAATCCTTCTCATCCCATAAACACACTTATTCAGCAATAATTAACAGAAAAATTCCCTTTGTGATAAATCCAGACACTAACTGAGAGGCTCTTATACCTCAGAGGATGTGAAATCAGGCTCAATGGTTTCAGTAGGAAATTTGGAATGCTCTCCTTCCAGAGCCCCTATCTCTGGTGTAGGGCCATGTGATCAGGAAGAGATGCCCTGGCCCCCAGCTTCACCGAGGGAAGGAGATGGATTTGTTCATGCACCTAGAACCCCAAGTTTTCTAAGGGGCTTCCCTAGAAAAATGGCTTCTGTCTTGATAGTCTTTGTGCTCTGACTTGTCCGGCACAAATTAACCTCCCTGAGAAAAACAGAGATGGTGGCTTGGGCTGATAGATGCTATAGGTCCTATCCTTCAGTCAACACAGAGTGAGTGGACAAAAAAGTATCCCAGCTGCCTGCTGGGGAGGGAAAGAGTTGATCTGTGTGACCAAGGACCCAACTTCTCTGGGACCAGCCAACCAAGTGGCATCCATCGGATCAGTCCTGAGGTTCTGATAAGGTGTGGCACAGTCTAGCAGCCTGGAATGAGTTGATGGCTAGGGCCAAAAGACACCATAAATTCTCCCCATCCCCCGCCTTGCTCAAATAGAATGGGTGGGTGAAAAATCCATGCATCCAGTGCCCCAACTTCCCCAAGGTTGTCTAAAGAATCAACATCTGTCTTACCAGTTCTGAAGTCCTGACAGGTCCAGCACAGGCTAGTTGCCTGGGAGAGAACAGTATGATAACTGGCATAAAGACAGACATATAGGCCAACGATACCACAGCCAAATCCCAGAAGTAGATCTTGTATATACAGTCAAGTAATCTTTGACAAGAGTGCCAAGAATACACAATGGAGAAAGGATAGTCAAGTTAACAGATGGTGTGGGGAAAACTAGATATTTACATGCAAAAGAATGAAATTAGACCCTTATCTTACACCAAACACAAAAAATAAACTCTCTCCTTGACCTGCCAGTGATCATCTTCTTGCTGTATGTTCACACGGGTGTGTGTTTGTGTGTGGCTATCTTAATCTCAATCTCCTCTTCTTATAAAGACATCAGTCATACTGGGCTAGGGGCCACCCAGCCGACCTCCTTTTACCTTACCTCATTAAAAGTCCTGCCCCCAAATACAGTCACATTCTGAAGTACTAAAAATTGGAATTTGGAGGGAAGGTACACAATTAAGCCTATCACAGTATGGAAGAGGGAAAATGGCTAATTTGAAACAATAAAATAAAACTTATGTAAATACAAATATAGTCTGAAATGTAAAGTCCAATCCATAGGTTAAACAGCAAAAGTTCACTTTAGAGTTTAGAGAGAGAATTAGTGAACTGGAAAACATCTGTGAATAATGAATAATATGGCACAAAGAGATAGAAAGAGGTAGACTAAGAAGCAATGATTAAGAAGAAAGGAAAATAAGATGAGATGATCCAATGAATGTCTTACTGAAATTCCAGAAAGGATATTATAGAAAGAAGGGGAAGGCAATCTCTAAAAACCCATGGTTGAGAATTTTCCGGAATTCACAAAACATATAAATTCTAAAATTTGGGAATCCCCCAAAATTCTAAGAAAGAAAAATAAAAAGAAATCCACTTTTAGATATATTGTACTAAAATGAAGAACTTCAAACGCAAAGAGATCTTAAAAGCAATAATGGAGGGGAGAAATGGTATTACCTAAAATGCAATAAAAATTATAAAGACTTCAGCAACAATAGATGCAATAGGACAAGAGAATAATATGTTCAAAGTGCTAAAGGAAAACAATAGCCATTTTTAATTCTATATCCAGTTACATCACATTCAAAAAAAGAAAACAAAATAAAGAGGGGGAAAACTTATGTGTCTATACCAAATTGTTAACCATAATTACTTCTAAGTACATTAATTATAGATGAGTTTTATTTCTTGTTTATACTTTTATGTATTCTCAAAAATGTATAATGAACTAATGTTACTTTTAACATTAAGCAAAAAATATTTAAGCAATAAAACCACATAAAAAGTGAAAAAGGGCTTGGCTCTGTTGCGCAATGGATACCGCATTGGAATTCTAAAAAGTGAAAAAGGAATGACATCATAGTCATTCTCTCCACTTTAAACAAATGTCATTTTTTTGGTGTAGTACATCTCTGAACTCATTAAAATAAATATCCATTCAAAGACTCATACTTGTCCAATAAAATTAGCGAGCCCCAAATTAAAAGTTAAGAAGTGGGACAGTGACTCTTGGTTCAGGTGTAATGGAACTATAACATTTTATTAATATTATTGAACTAACATATTAAGGAACCTTTGAGCTGAGATGTCAGCTCAGGCTCACCCACTGGTGGTTTGTTCTTTGCCGTCAGAGGTGTGGTGTGGCCCAGTGAGCCCAAGTAGGGAAACTGTTGGGATTCCACACTCAGGTCCTCTATGTTTGTTTCTAAAATTACCTTCTTTTAATAACCTTCATTTTTAGTTACGATTGCCTATTTACTATCATATTGATTATTTTTATTAATGTATCGGCACTAATTATGAACTAATTGTTGTTGCTAAATCTTTCCTTCCAAAACAATACTCCATTCACTAAACAATATTTGGAAATAAAGTCAGTAAGAAATAATCCCACCACAATTACATTTCACAAGCACTTTTGAAATGAAAAAGTATCACAGTTAATATCTAAAAAGTATGCTCTTCATTATAATTTTTAATTGGGGGTAATTATTAAACTATATCATGCCATTTCGTCTTTCAGTGTATCTCTGGAATATGCCATATTTTAGAAAAATCATATCACCTTTTTAAAAATGTGAATATTACTTTCATATAAATATAAAGCTTTGACCTTGTTATTTTCAGTGTTTTATTACAATTTTACCAGCATTTGGGCTCTGGCAGAATCCTGCTGTTTTCCTCACAATAAAATGACTTTAAAATAACGTTCCAGCCCACACTTTACTTGGTAAGCACAGAAGATGAAGGCTTTAAAAAATCCCTAATCAATCTATAAAGCACTCTTGAGAATTTCCAGCTACAGTTTGAATTCTTCACACGCAGAGATTTGTAGAAATGTGGGGACATTTTCCTCCTATTGTTTTCTATCAAATGATTCCCAGCTTATTAACTTGCAATCTTTATTCATGTTGGGAGGGTGTGTAAAAAATAATCCCAAAGGGGGAAGCTTCAAATTAAGCCACCAAGCAGGACTACTTCAGCCCAAAGAAACTTCCATCGGAAATGATTGTTATGTTGATGTTTCCTTAAAAGTCTCTTTTCCAACATTTAATGAAATGGTTCCATTTTGCAAATAAAAGACATTTCAGTGTGTGGGCTGATTGTAAAAGGAATATTCCATTTCGCATGAGTGAAGAAAAATGAGATTAACAGATTGTGACAGAATGCTTCCTCCTTACCTCTTTTAGACACAAAAATCTGAGTAACAAATGCTTCAGTCCAAACCCACAGCATTGCATCCATACTGTTTCAGTGCCTCTTTGTTCTTTATTGGTTTCTAAAAGGGTCTATCAATAAGGAAAATTTATGTTCTAATCTCTTCCATCCAGAATATCAAATCTTTCCTAAGGTCATGATTTTCTTTTAAGTCACAAAGAAATGTTAGTAGATGCTGATAAAAAGAGATTAACTGCGGTGGAAAAGGTCAGGCGCTCATCACCTGATTAAAACACTATGTCAACATAATACAGTAGTCAAGGTACAGCTTTCAGATAAATCAGGAATGGGGAAATAGTGATATATTTTTAATGCCCCTGGTTATGAGCATTCTGGTTTCACATGCTCATGGGAGGCCGTCAGGGGTAACAGAGTGGCTTGCTTTCATGAAAACTATCCATTGCAAGAATTTTATCATGCACTGTGAACCAACACAAAAATAGTTCATGAAATAGTACCTATCCATAATATGTCCCATTACTGATATTTTCTAAGCTATTCCCTTTTGTTATGCCTTTGACACCATTAAACTGGAGTATGACTTGCTAACTGTGACCTTGGACAAGTTATTTACCTTCTCTACATCTCAGCATTTTCACTCCGAGTCCACAAAATTAAATGAGATAACATATGTGACGTTCTTGGCCTCATGAGCGCTCAATGTATGTTAATTCTCTCCTGTCCACAACATATTTTTTATAATACTTAGAGTCTATGCTCATATTACTAGTATGTTGACCAAAACCAAAAACTAAATGCATCAAAAAATTAAAATAAATGTACACACAGAGACAATAGATGACTATAGTACTAACTCCTAATTTATCACACCTCCTTGGACCCATGGCCTTGCATGGCCCTCTTCCTCACCAAAGGTGACTTGCTTTGGTCAGTGGGATACAAGCAGAGGCTTCAAAACTGCTGGTGCGCTGGGCTGGCCTTTGTGCTGCTGGGCACTCTCACCTGTGACTTATGGGATGCTGCCAGCATGTGAACAAGTCTGCTAGGACCTGCAGTCCAGCCAACAGCAGGAACTGACAGGCCAACATGTGAGTAAGGTCATCCTAAAGCAGGACAGACTAAGGCTGCATGAGACAAGCAAAAAAATACCTAGCCCAGCCCAGCCTGAATTTCTGACCCACAGCTACAGGAGCAAATAAAACGGCTCTTTGTTTGTTTGTTACTGGTTAATCCTCACCTGGGAATATTTTTAGAGAGAGTGGAAGGGAGGGTGAGAGACAGAGAAACATCGATGTAAGAGAGACACATTGATTGGTTGCCTGCCAAAAGGACCCTAATGGGGCCTGGGGATCGAGCCAGGAATGTAGGTACATGTCATGAATCGAACCCAGGACCCTTCAGTCCACAGGCCAACACTCTATCCACTGAGCCAAACCAGCTAGGAAAAAAAGAGCTCTTTTTAAAGCCACTAAATTGGGGAGTGGTTTATTATGCAGCTCTTCCAACTGCGTAGTTATTTTCAACTTTGTAATACGAATTTTAAAAAGGAGATTTGCTAATCTGCTTGAGGAGACACAGATTAAGGACACCCTTAACCAGGGGAAATGGGGTACAAGGACTTTTTCCAGAAATTCATGTGGCTTAACACCTTGATGGATGAGCTCCTAAACAAAGTATATAGTACATAAATACTCTATTTTCTGATTGGTGATCACACAGGAGAAGTAAAAGAAGGAATATTTTATTCCCAGGTTACTTCCAGAAGAGATTGTTACTGAGTGATTTGGGTGTGATTTTTCCTGAAAAAAAGAGAGACAGACAAAATGATTTTTTTAAAAAATGGAGACCTTTTCCCAGTATTATCAAAGGAAAAAAACATTAATTTGCCAGCTCAAAAACTTGTAAAGTATATGTAGGGAGATAGATGAAATAATTATGGTAAAGTAGAAAAATTAAATAAGTTCACTACCAATTTAAAATTAGATTTTATCACTGGTCTTCTCAGATACTTTAATTTACAGAAGCCTAATCAAAATAGGCAATATTTTAAATATGAAATTTGGGCAATAAAACACACATAATATCCAAGCAAAAAAAAGTATCTAAAAATAAATAACTACAGGACTACAAAATTTAATTATAACTTGATCTAAGGTAATCTTTTTAATGTTTTTAATTAGAAGGATAATGGCTAGGAAACAAAAGTATGTGGGCTTCTTAGTTGGACCCATCTTTTTCTGTGCGTAGGAAATAAGAAGTAACCTGGTATGTCAGTGTGTAGACTGTCGACCCC
The DNA here is from genome assembly GCF_028538775.1 of Myotis yumanensis. NCBI lineage: Eukaryota > Metazoa > Chordata > Mammalia > Chiroptera > Vespertilionidae > Myotis > Myotis yumanensis. The sequence continues at coordinate 169,754,075 of NW_027223754.1, forward strand.
GTGGACATCTCCCTTGTGTGGACATGGAGACAGTAGAACCTGATGTGATTGAACATTCAATTGTTCACCTCTTCCCTCTATCCAGAATCACCCTCATCCTGGACCACTCTTATAATTTGACTTCCACTATTATATTCTTTAGGGAAACTAATTAAGCCAACCCAAATATCCAGTTTTCCTGACTTTTATAGTCTTGCCCTAAAATAATAAATTCACATTCCTACTTACAAAGAAAATATTTTATTTACTTGTACAATAAAAAATTAATATATCTTGAAAATGTAATTTCTGTAATAGAATCCCTTTTCTTTCTCACTTAATTTCATAAGGCAATATTTTGCTCCGTTGCAAACATGTATGTCTTTTTGTATAATATTAAAGAACTTTGGACTTGGAGAGACATTTGAGGTCTTCAACTTTAATCACCCAAAGTAAAGTCTTTTGTACATCCTATCTTTATGACAGGTGATTTATCTTGTAGTGGCTTGAGCACTTCTACTGGCAGAGAACTAACTCATTGCTACACCAACAAAACAGTCACCTGAATGTCAGATGGCTTACGTAGTTAAAGAGCTCTTGCTTACAGTAAGCTTGAACTGATTCCCTATAACGGTGATCCATTCATCTCCCTTTCTGTCCTCTGGCACTACCCAGATGAAGCCTACTCCCAATTATACATGACAGCTCTTCACGTATTTGAAGGCACTGATACCATTCCCCAGGCTAAAATCCGGATTTGACAGTTCCTTCAATAAAACCGTCAGAAAACCCTTTATTAGTGTGGTCTAGCCTCCAAATGCAAGGAAATGACCGAAGAAGCTTCCAACCTATGAACTGAGATCTGATCAAATGTGCTGGATACTGCAGAGTCCTACTCACCTCTTTATTCATCTTGCTACCTATATGGCATTAGCTCTTTTAACAGTCATGCCACACAAGGGATTCCCATTCAGCCTCCAGTCAACTAAAACACTAAGAGCTTTATTAAACAAACTTCTATTAAGAGGACAGCCCATATTTTTCTTGTAGACTTTTTAATCTGAGTGCAAGATTGAAAGTTGCCTCTAATTTCCCTCTTGCTTCCGTCATCCATCACCCTAGTCTATGGAGACTCCTCTTAATGCTAATTGCTTTAACTCTCTTCCTCAGCTTTTTTACCATCATCCAACTACTGATGGGCTGCTAGGCCAGGGCCGATCCATAGCCCAGTGGCCCACCCTTAGAGGCTGCTGAGGGTTTTCTGGCTGCTGGTCCTTTTAACATGTGCTTCTCCATGTCATGCTAAAATCATAAGGCTTTTTGTGTGTTGTTAAATTATAAAATGGTGAATAACTACGACAAAATATCATGCACTGTGGCAAAAATCATGCTTGTTTAATAGAGAATGCAACGTACCCTGAGAGTCTGCTAACGTTAAGTGTATGAAGATTGGTTTTAAAGAGCAAAAATGCATTTTTCACACATGGTATTACCTAATCACCAAACTAATCCCATAACGTAATTATTACCATTTTTACTTTATAGCTGGGAAAATTTAATCTGGCTGAAACTGCAAGTTCCCTGGAGTCAGAAGCCTGCATTTGAATTCTAACTCAGCCCAATATGGTATCAGCTATATGACCACTGGCAAACTACGTAACCCGTTGGTGGTCCCGCCTCCTAAGATTGGCATGTGCATTAAATAAAATGATACATGTCAATCATGTAACATAGTACCAGGCAAATGGCAAGTTCTTGATAAGTATTATGTATAGTTATTAGGGCCTAAGACAAGAGAGTTAGAAACGTGGCAAAGGCAGGAACTGAAGCAAAGTTTGACTCCAAAGCAACTACAAACATGCATAGTCAAGGACACAGAGAACTAATTTTATCTCTCCTAGCAAATACAATTTGTCTTCCTGACCATATTGTTTGATTCTATTTTTTAAAAAATAGCATTTTGAGACTAATAAAAGAAACAATGCACCTGAAGACACAGCCCAATTAGCGATTTTTATAGTGACAAGTTAAAGACAAAAAACAAGCTAAGAATGAGGTCACAGGAAAGATGAATTACAAGGCAGACAAGCTGTAGCTAAGGCAGAGCATTGGTGAAGCAGCAACAAATTCATTTGCTGTCAAGTATTTGAAGGCAAATGCTGAATGGGCTTTAGACTGCCCCTTAAATTTTCATAAGTAACGACTAACACCCGAGAGGCTAAATTATTCATTAGCATTACATATTATTTACAGGCACGTCAATATCATTAAGGATATAAATCTCAAAAGACGACATATACATGGTCAACAGATATACTTTTTTAAAGTTCGACATCACTAATCATCAGGAAAATGCTAATCAAAATCACAATGAGATATCACCTCACACTTGTTAGAACTGCTGCCATCAAAAAGACAAGAGGTAACAAATATTGGCAAGGATGTGGAGAAAAGGGAACCCTTGTGCACTGTTGGTGGGATTATAAATTGATACAGCCATTATGGAAAACAGTATGGAGGTTCCTTAATGATTTAAAAATAGAACTACCATATGATCCCACAATCTCGTGTCTAAGTATAGACCCAAAGGAAAGAATATCATTACCTAAGTGTCCATAAAAAAAAAGAATGGATAAAGGAAATGTCACACACACACACACACACACACACACACACACACACAATGTAATACAATATTAGTAAGCTTTACAAAAGAAGGAAATCCTATCATATGTGACAATATTAATGAACTTCGATGGCATTATGTTAAGTAAAATAAGCTAAGCACAGAGAGACAAATACTGCATGATCTCACTTTTATTTGGAATCTAGAAAGTTGAACTCATAGAATCAGAGAACAGCATGTTGTTGACAGGGGCTTGGAGGTGGTGGAAATGCAGAGATGTTGGTAAGAGAGTACATACAAGATGAATAAGGTCTAGATATCAGATGTATAGCATGGTGACTATAGTTACTAATACAGCATTATATACTTGAAATTTGCTAAGAGAGTAGATCTTAAATGTTCTTACCACCAAAAGTAAGGTAACTATGGGAAATTATGGATTTGTTAATTAGCTTGATTGTGATAATAATTTCAAAATATTTACATATTATCAAATCACATTGTATACCTTAATATATGCAATTTTTGTCAATTCTAACTCAACAAAGTTGGGGAAGGGAAAGTCATTTAGCTAAAAGACAAATGTTAATGTGTGTATTTTTTAGTAAAAATATCTATTTCCATATTGTAGCAAAGGTGAGGAGGTTATATTACATACCTGTAACTGGAATAAAAGGCAACAAAAATGTACATCCGGAACAAGATAGGTAAGATAGAGGAATAAAGCATAAATTTTGCTTATCTTAGTTGTTAGATTAAGAAGACAAAGGGAAATAAGAACAGAAATTCTAAATTCTTCCACTTTCAGGTATCAGTCTAATGTATATCTAATCATCAGTAATCTTTTAAACTATATTAAAGATTCAAGAACTCAGAAAGAAAGCAAATCTGTCACAAAACATACTTTCCAAAGAATAATTCACAGCTATAAATTCTTTTAGTTTAATATATTTTTATTGATTTCAGAGAGGAAGGGAGAGGGAGAGAGAGATAGAAACATCAATGATAGATAGAATCATTGATCAGCTGCCTCAGGCATGCCCCCTACTGGGGATGGAGTCCTGACCATGTGCCCTGACCATGACCTCCTGTTTCATAGGGCGATGCTCAACCACTTAGCCACACCAGCCAGGCATATTCTTTTATTTCAAACAAACAATAACATCAATATTCTACTATAAAAGTAAAAGTTTTCTGAATTTAATTCTAAATGCTGAAATTTACTTAAAATCTCTTACATTGAGTCAACCATTGACATACAACCAGAGCTTCTCTCAACACTGAGATTGATGAGAAAAGACAGGGAAATGTCACAGCTCTGTGTCCAGTGAAATATCAGGGAGAATGACACGGACAGATCTTTCCAGAACATGACAAAGGCAGGAAACTTTTCTTTCCAATTATGGCTGAAAGTCAAATAACTGAAGGGTATAGAAAAACTTACTTTATTCAATTTAATAGAGTCCTGCTTTTCTTGCCTGACAAGTAGAAAGGATCTGTGGGAAAGACTGAGTCACATACAATTCTGGTATAATCTGTAGGAATTCTTGTTTAATATAGCTAAACTGATGAAAAATATGCAAAATGTTCTTTTTTAACTGCTCAGGTATCTTAGTACTCAAGCAAACTTTACTACTTTTCAAATAAGAAAGTCACTAAAATGTGGCATACACAAATGGGTAATGATCTTGATTTAGGAATAGTCAATGAAGTTCAGCTGCAGCATCCTTTAAACAGTGACCATCTAAAGAGGTAGCTCAGTAAGAATTATACCATCTTGGAAACTAATCCCAAACCAAGAAGCCACAGTTGCCTGACAGCTCAGCCGTAAGACTATGAGAGTATTAAAATGCATGCCGTTGCCAAGGGCAGCCAGTCTTATTTCAGGTTTTTCTGCCAGACAGATCCTAAAGTAGGAGTCACTTTTTTTATTATTATTATTATTGATTTCAGAGACAAAGGGAGAGGGAGAGAGAGATAGAAATATCAATGATGAGAGAGAATCATTGATTGGCTGCCTCCCACATGCCCCCCATTGGGGATTGAGGCTGAAACCCAGGCATGTGCCCTTAACTAGCATCAAACCCGGGACCCTTCAGTCCGCAGGCTGACACTTTATCCACTGAGCCAAACTGGCCAGGGCAGGAGCCACTTTTTAATATGTCCTTTTAGCATGTCTCCGGAGAAAAACAAATTAACAACAATAACACCATCAGTTTCCTATCCAGCATCTATTACATGCTCCTCAAAACAAATCTAAAAATATTTTTTTAATCTATAGATATAAAAATTGAGGCTCAGAGACATAAAAACTTGGTTAAAATTTGACCTCTAATGTTTAAACAGAGACAAGACTCAAACCTCCACCATCTTACTGAAAATTTACACTTGCCCAATTACAGTCATTATCTCTCCAAACCCCCTTAACCTGCAAAAGCTATCCATGGCCCTACTCTAAAGTCTTACTTGCTTTGTTCGTCTATGTATGCTTTACCTGTTTTAAGAAGAGCAAGAAATATATAGAGAAAAATGTAGCATATCCCTGGCATTTTTACTAATAACAAAAGTTATATTTCTCCATGAAGATAAAATACAAGAGAACACAGGATGATCATCACAAGTCTAGAAGGACTACAGGAAAATGTCTCAAGAGCACATGCCCTGTTCATGCTCATGGTGGTCAAAATGGCCAGGGATGGTCATTCTTTTGCATTGCTGGAGTGAGAAGGACCAGCTATGGCTATGGGATCCATACAGGGTTTGAACTTCTACTATGCCCACATTAACACCATCCCTGATCAGGTGAGATAAAGTAACACATGAACCAAAACAGAAAACTTATTCCACCCAGCCACATCTGCAATTGGCACCTTTACACTGTAGATATCAAGGTATTGGTGTGAATTTTTTTAAAAAAAATGTTCGTTGTTGTAAAAAAGCATGCATCCATCATTTAACTCAAAGTAACCACTTGGGATTGTAAAGCAGCTTTATAATTTTCATCCTTTCTGCAAACTTGTCCTAGAGAAATGCTGACAAAATATGAGCGAACTAAAAAGTTTTAAAAAGCTGCCTGAAGCTAAAGAACAAATAAATAATATATCAGAAGTAAACACAGGAGTTCCATAGCCACGCCATTGCTAGAAACATCATTCAAAATATATATCTAATAATGTGTGGTCAGCAATGTTATTTTTTTATGGGTAATGTGGTACCATGTTATTACACCACTGAAGCAGCTATAAAATTTTCCTTTAGGTGCTTTCATGTCATTCATTCTCTGGTAGCAGTTTAGGCGATTGAGAATTAAATCTTTCAGTTCACTACAGTACCATTTAAAATGTCTCCTTTAGGCAAGAACATTAAATGGGGTAAAGAGAGTCAATTCAATAAATGGTTTTGGGAAAATTGGACAGACACGTGCAAAAAAAATGAAACTAGACAACATTCTTACACACCATGTAAAGAATAAACTCAAAATGGATTGAAGACTTAAATTTAAGACTCAAAACCATAAAACTCCTAGAAGAAAACAAAGGCAGTAAAATTTCAGACATCTCTCTTAGCAATATTTTTTCTTATATATCTCCTTGGTCAAGGGAAACAAAAGTAAAACAAATGGGACTACATTAAACCATCAACAAAATGAAAAGACAACCTACTGAATGAGAGAACATATCTGCCAATTATATACCTGATAAGGGGTTAATATCTAAAATGTATAAAGAATGCTCTATTCATAGAACTAAAGGAAGTTCCCTTGGGATGGAACTGCACCTCTAGGCAAAAGTAACAAAAGAGCAGAATAGTAAGGTAGGTTGGGACTACATTATTGCAAGCCTTATAAGCCATAGAAGAATTGGGACTGTATTATAAAGACAATGAAAATCCACTAAAGAGTTGTAAGCCAGGATACCTGTGTTTTTAGAGGAATCACCACAATGTAGAGAATGAATGGGAAGTGGTAACTGTTTCAGTAACTCAAGCAAGACATAATAAGGGCATAGCAGGCAGGACAGACCTAAATAAAAGGATTTGTAAGATATTTAGTAGGTAGAAACAATGAGCCTTTATAATTTATCACATGAATGAGATAAGGGAGGGCAAGAAAAAGTGAATAATACCTAAATGTCTGGCCTTAGGGAATGGTTTGGGGAATGGAGGCTGAGATGAGTTTAGTTTGGAGTATTATTGAGATATTCAAATAGGTATTTACAGTAGTTAGTATGATATGCAACTCAGAAAAAAAAATGGGACTTAATATTTTAGAATCACCAGTAGAAAGGAAAACAAGCCAGAAAGTGGGTCTCATACAAAGAGGCTGGAGAGAGTAAGAAAATCAGATTAGAACCCTGAGTGATGAGATCCTAAAGAAAGCTAAAAAAGCAGAGAACAAAGAAAAGAGTATACAAAAAAATACAGCCCAAGGAAATAGAGCATTTCAAGAAGGTAGGGATGGTGATAAGTGCCAAGTGCAGGAGTGAGAGATCAAGTAAAATAAGGCTGAGAAATACCATTGGATGGTTTGACAAGGAGGTTTGACAGGTGGATTTTGGACACACTGGGGTGACAGCAAGACTTGCAGCAAAGACCAACACTGATACAGGTGCTGAATAAAGCCTCTTAGTGACTAAGAGAGAGAAATCAGCAAATTGCTGATGACAAAACAGAAGAACTTCAAAGTAAATGCCAGAAGCCTCCAAGGTTTTTATCTAAGGGCAGGGGTCGGGTTTTTAATTAATTTTTAAAAGGATGATAAGTCTGCACTGACATCTATCACCAGGAGTATTCTGCTCATTACAGGAAGCCGCTTCATTCTGCAAAATGAAAGGCTATTCCGGTGGCTCCGTTGCGCTTCCTCTGATTAGGGGATGCTGTGGCATTACCGGGTGAAAGGGTTTTATCGCATTTTTTCATATTTCAGCTGGCAACATAATTCTTACTTCCTGAAGTAAAATTCAAACTCATTTCCTACTAAAAGGATCTAGACATAAATCAGTTGTCACACAGAGCTCATGAGGAAGTATTGAGTGATTTCCATAAGAATTATTTGCCCACGTGCAGGCTGCAGCGAAAACTGCCAACTCTGGAAATAGTTTTAAATACAGGTCCTTTTCCAGGCCTCACGGACAGAGGACTGCACCATTATTCCTAAATGACAGTGGTGTGTGGCACCTATAATCTGATGACTCTGACAATGGGTACTGCACTAAAGAGAGAAATAGAAGGTTCTGCAGTCTTAGCTACCCCTACAATCAAAATAGTACGAGAAATCGCCTGAACTTAATCTTCTGTTAGCTTCCCAAGCTAAATATTTACCTTTTCGGTAACACATACTAAAAATAAAAAAATAAAAAATAGGTTTTAGATTTTTTTAAAATCACAGAATTATGTAACTGAAAGAACATTAAGATGTTACCTGCCAACTACTTCCTTGATCACAACAGAATTTTAAACTATCCCTAAAAGTCAACCATCCACCTGCCAAATAAATCTGACAAATGCCTGTGCTGTGATGCATGGTGTTGAAAAAGCCCAAAACACAAGGTGTTCTCCTGGGAAACTGATAAGTGTCACTTGACTGTCATACCTACAATTAGGTTTGTCATGAAGACCGGAAATAAAGACCATCCCGACAGACTAGAAGAGAAAAGCTCACTAGAATTCATTGTTCTACTTCTGTAAGGAAATTGTTAGGAATGCCATTGAGGATTCCTTCCTCTACATGCTAGAGTCCTCTTCGTGAACACTCTCAGAGAAATTTTCTCTCTGGTTTTCATCAGAAGGATCATAGTGCTTCTCCCAAATATCTACTGTTGAATACAATCCATGGCCTCTATGCCTGAGAGTATCTGTCAATTATTGGCTAATATTCTCTGGGACCGCTTTAACCCACCGTCAACATGGAAGACAACATCCAGAGAAACACAGAGCAGAGAATAAAAACAGTGCCAAGAATGGAGGAGAGCAGAGGGAAAACTGCTACCCACCTTAGACAGGGATTTTTGTGGCCATTGATGTATATGAGTGTGTGTGTGTGTAAGTATCTATACTAATAAAAGGGTAATATGCTACGGGAGACCTTCTGGGAGATCTTCCAGATGTCCTTCCAGACAAAGCCATGGTGGCAGGGCTGAGGCAGAGGTAGTAAGGGATGACCAGGCCGGTGGGGAGGGGCAGTTGGGGGTGAGTAGCCTGGCGGGGGGGCAATTGGGGGTGAGCAGGCTGGTGGGGGGACAGTTGGGACAATCAGGCCGGCAAGAGGGGAAGTTGGGAGCAAGCAGGCTGGCAGGCAGAATTGTTAGGGGCGATCAGGCAGGCAGGCAGGTGAGCAGTTAGGAGCCAGCAGTCCCAGATTGAGAGAGGGATGTCCGAGTTTAGGCCCATAGGGATCGGGCCTAAGCCGACAGTCAGACATCCCTGAGGGGTCCCAGATTGGAGAGGGTGCAGACCGGGCTAAGGGACACCCCGCTGTGCACAAATTTTGTGCACTGGGCCACTAAAATATATATATATATTTTTTTCTTTCTAAACATTTCATAATACAGAACCCACTATTTTAAACAGTGTATTAGTTATCTCTTGCTGAGGAACAAATTATCATAAAGTGTAGCTGTTTAAAATAGTAAACATGTATTACTCATAGTTACTGCAGTTCAGAAATCCTAGGGCAGTGTAATGGGTCCTCTGGCTCAGTTATCAATCACCATGTGGGCCGAGGCTACAGTCTTCTCAAGGCTTGATTTGGGGAGGCTCTGTTTGTAAGCTCACTCACATGGCCTCAGGTCCTTGCTGGCTATTGTTCAGGGACAGGTTCCCTGCCATATGGGCCTCTCCATAATATTACTCCCAATGTTGCAGTTTGCGTCCAGAGTAGGGGCTCAGAGTGAGTGAAAGAGAGACAGAGGAGAGAGGCAACAACACTGAAGCCTGAGTTTGGAATTCACATCCCATCACTTTATCATATTCTACTCATTAGACGCCAGCCACTAAAGGGAGGGGAGCCCGAGAGCATGCATACCAGAAGGCGGGGTCACTGGGAGCACCTCAGAAGCTGCCCACTGCACAGTCACAGTCATTTTCTCACATTACAGGGACTCTACTCTTATTGGGATCTGAGGTGAGAACACAGGGTTTGATAAGGTTTGTTTTAAGCAAAATGAAATTGATTTTAATTTTCTAAACTCTAGCCATGGGCACAGAAAATGGAATCAAATTGGTCAGTCAGTTTTTAACCTTGACCATTCTTTGGTCAATCACTAAGGCCCTTTCTGAGGCCGCACTATAAATATGCATCCCTATGGCTTTATTTTTTGCCTAGGAAGTAATTCTAACTACATTCTAACCTGGTACAGGTTATTCCTGGAAAAGAACAATGAGATCTGGAATCTTAAAATAATCTCATGGTCCTTATCAGAATAGAATTTGGCTATAAATTAGTTACAAATGTCCAGGAATACTCAGTGTGCATCAAAGCCAACATTTTTTTTCTGGAACATTCCCAGATGGATCATCTTTCCCTCCTGTCTCTCTCCTACTGATTTTTTAAAAAATATTTTCATTGATTTCAGAGAGGAAGGGAGAGGGAGAGAGAGAGAGAAACATCAATGAGAGAGAATCATTGATCAGCTGCCTCCTGCACGCCCCCTACTGAGGATCGAGCCCGCAGCTCAGGCATGTGACCAGAATTGAACCTGGGACCCTTCAGTCCACAGGCTGATGCTCTACCCACTGAGCCAAAGCAGCTAGGGCATCTCCTATTGATTTTAAGCAAGGTAACTGTATGTTTAAATTATCCTTGGACATCACAATGTATGCCTTTCTCCTGTGTTGTTATTAACACTCCCTTTCATTGTCAAATGTGCTCGGGTTTGAATAATAATTATAAAATCATCTTATTTCTAGGTAATGCTGTGTGCTCTTTTTCTAATTTTTATCTTTTTTAGGGGGAGGAGGGGACTTGGTTAAGGAGTTACAGAGAGTGGAATGGAGGGAGCACTCCTTGTCCTCTTCTTTTTCTAGCAAGAAAGGTTCAGAAAAGGAAAAATAGAAGGGGAAAAGTGAAATGCTCATTACTGACTCTCCCAGTCTCTCCATCTTCCAAGCAGCGGTGCACATTTGACATATATTTAATAAAAGCAAGAAAGGCCCAGACCATTGAACAATTTGAAAAGATATATTTGGACTAATAACACTCAAGGACAACAGGAAGGACAAAGTTAAACCAACTCCACAGAAAATCAAGGGCAAGCCTGTTTTGAGTCCTGGGAAAATGAGAGCTTCCTGGGTACCTGTGGGACAGGCAGAGCACACACGGCAGAGGGCTCTAGTCCAAGCCAATGCACACAGGTCACAGTTTCCTGATCCAGGGCTTTTTCTGGGCTCTGACGGAAGAGATCACGCAGATAGGCAACCACACGATTTACTATATACTCTGGCTTTAACTGAAGTCAGGGAAGAAGCATTGCTCTGTGCAGTGCTGTGCTCAGAAGCCATCAAGCTCAGGCTCAATTTCATTTTTCTTTTCTTTTTAAATTCCAAATTCTTTCTTTATCATGACCTCATCCTCTGCTTTTAGCAAACTCCCCCCCTAACTTTTCCAGAGGTAGGAGTTGATGTGAAGACATATTTCTCTACCTCCAATTATAACTTCACTCACACTATAATATTATGAGCATGGGAAGGGAGCCCTGTTGCCTGGGAAACCAGGAGCCATGCACAAGTTCAGCCTCAGTTGGATCCACTACTCTAACTGGTCAAAATCTAGCTGTGTGCGTGACTCATCTCAATGTTGTAGATATGAGAAGGTAAAATACTTCATCATTCCTATGACTTAATATACATTTTATTCATATCTCATAAAGTCCCGCTGACCAGTACGTTTACTCCTGAATTCACTAACTTCACTCATTTATATCCACTAACGGAGGATGATATTCAACGTGTTTAGAACAGACATGGCATGAGAAGTACCAACCGAAATAGATGTATTCAACCAAATCAGAATGAATGCCAGCTGTAGGTAAGAACTGAACGGGAGCACAGTAGCCACCAATCGGTGCAGTGTCTAACCTGGATACCTCCCCTTGTTCCTAGCAAATATACAATTGAATACACCATATACAATTAAATAAAAATTGGATTTTGATGTGAAATTCATCCATGCCTTCTATGTCAAATCATCATTACAATACATTTTTTAAAAATCATTTTATACATCCCTTTCACAGGAAGAAAGATACTGTGTGGAGAAGGATGTTAAGGGCACTGCATATAGGAAGGTCTCCGAGACGTAAGTTATCAGAAAGAACATCTTCACTTCCTAGTGTGGTTTGAGTGGTCCCAGAGGGTGGTCAGTGTGGTTGTTCCTGAACTGTCCTGTCCTCCCCCTGCTGGGTGCATGGCATGATTGCACTCCCCGGCCCCTTTGTGCTTGAGTGGAGCCAAATAACTACTTCTAATCAAAGATTTGTGCAATGTGAAGTACGTCGCTCCCAGGCAGAACGTTGAATTACTGCTGTGAGACCACCCAAGGCCCACCACTATCCTCCCACACTATAGCTGCTACTTCAGCCTTGATCCCCCAGGGAGGGGGCCTTGAATTAGAGCCCTCTATCGGACTCACAGTGAAAATATAGTGTGAGCAAAAAATAAACTTGGTGGTCTTAAGCCACTGAAATTGTTAGATTTCTTTGTTACTGAGACATACTATACCCTGTCCTGACTGATATATTATAGTTCTAAGATCTTATTATTGGAAGCTTCTGTTTTGTGGCTTTAATTCTGAGATACTCCCTTCAATGGTTTTAAATATAAAGTCTATACACTCCCTCATCTTGTACACAAAATTTAGGAGGCTAGGGAAGAAGGTCTATGGTGTTCATTAAATCCTCCAGAACTTCTGATTTTAGCGCTGTCTTGTTGCTGATTCTTAAATAATCTATGCATTTAGTCTACAACCATGTCAGGTATGTTGCCAACTTTTACTTAGATCCCCTTCTTGTCTTTGTAACCTGTTATCACTCATTATCTGGCTCTGACAAACGTGTCCATCACTTGCTTCCTGAATCAGCTCCCAAAACATATTTGATCTCAATGAGATCAGTCTTTAAACTACAACTGGTCATTGATGTGTAAAGGAGATATCAGAAAATGTTTTGTAATCACTGAGGCAGAGCTCAGTGAGAGCAACAGTGTCGATAGTCCTACTCTGTCTGAGACCTTGCTCCTAAGAAAGATAAGGAAACATGCCTATTAGGAATTTCAATTAGGAACTCCTCAAAAGCCTGAAGGGTCTGTGTAATAAGTAAATTCTCTAGAAGCAGTTCACCAAACCGGTGCACAAACCTAGCTTCTTCACTAGTTTAGGTCAGTGAATTTCCATAAACTAGCACTAAACTGATTCACCTTTAGATGATGTAGTGAAGTAATAGTCAACATCATCCTCTTCTTAAATTCTTTAAGAAGCTGAATAAAATTATCTAGCTTAGCATTCCCCTTTCTGCTGAGCCCTGTATTAACTTGGCATGATCCCAACAGAAATATTATATCTGTTGTTCATTTAAGAACATGAAATCCTGCTTGCTTGTCAGTTTTATATATATCTACATATTCAATTAAGACGCCTCTGTAAGGTTCAGAACATATACCACTGTTGCAAATTCTTATCTCTGTGTAGTTACACATAACTTTGTCATCAGTGATTTATTTTGGATGCTTAGATTTAATTTGCACAGCCAATTCTCTAATAAGAGTATATTGAATAATTTATAGTATTACATATAAGATATATTAAGAATAACACAATATGCATATATAGATAGGATACAGACAATCTTGAATCAAAAACCTATTATTATTTGCTAAAAGAATATAAGCATTTTATATGTAGCATATATATTATTTGTTGTTACTGCACAGCACACTGAACATTTTATGCTTTGCCAAGTACCTGGGAATCATCCTTCTAATATTCTAAAATATGAATTTTAGGGCAAAAGAATTAAATTACATAGACTATAAAATATAAGTAAAAATCTAATACCCTCTTTCTTTCAAACATTCATTATAAAAGATATAAATTAGTATTAGTATTTTTTAATTAGGTAAGAGTCACTTAAATCAAGATCGGTCTGTGAGTGTCCCATTTCTAAGTAATTTTAATATTTCAAATAGAATTATGCTCTTCCATGCCTTTTTACACTTATCAAGTATGTTTGCATATTTTCTTCCCTAGAGAATAAAAAATGTAGTAGAATGTCAGAGTCCCCTGGCGGTAGCCTAAGGGAACTGCACTAGACGGAAGTTAACCAGTCCCAATGAGAGCACAGGTGCGCTCACTTCTCTCCACCATGAAAGAGGCATTCTCCTCCTGACCTGGTGTGAACGAGTGAAAGAGGTTGTAGCCATTCCTTACTGAGCAGCCAGAGCCGTGTATCCCAATGATGTTACCTTACCAGGGGACTATTTGAATGATGAAGTATTTTATTAATAGAACTCTACTGTTTTTCATCAATCCCTCAAGAGTAACTCTGGGGTTACTAGATTACAAATGGGATAAACTATCACAGAAGTGTCACTTTCTCAGCAACGGTTGGATTGTTTCTTATTAATTTTTTTAATTAAACTATATAATTTCAGGTTAACCTTAAGCCTCACATCGGGAAAGTAATTATTTCCTGTGTGTTCACCACTGGGGAAAAAATGAATTTAGATGGAACTTAAAGATATTCGTTATTAAATAGTGTACAGACAATGGATACACACACACACACACACACACACACACGACCACTACATCATTAATTTCCATGATATCATCCACAACTCAATCAAATTTTTCCTCTCTTTTTAGAAAGGTCAAATTAACAAATAACTATTTAGTAACTTAATATATGTTTGATTTCTGCCTCTGAATTCTAATGAAATATCATATTAATTTCTATATTTATTTTTCATTGATTAAAAATAAAATAAGGAATAGTGTATGTATCTTCATAAAGATGCATTCTAATAGCATTTGAACCAGGTGCTGTGCATTCCATATGTTAATTCACTCCATAATTCAAGTATATTTAATATTGCATATTATGAATTAATGCACAGGAAATTAATATTTATTGAAAATCTACTAGTGATAGCTACTCATTTGGGCATTTTGCATAAAATTAAAAATAATCATTATAGTTGTATGACAATAATGTAATATCATTTACATAAATTACATATCCTATGTAATAAAGAGATAATATGCAAATGGACATCACACCATCATGCCTTAACGGCTCAGACACTCAATACTGGGGACAGAGGAATGGGGACCAGCCAGGCACAAATGAGCTCATGAGAGAGGAATGGGGACCAGTCAGGCACAGGGAGGGAATCCTAGGTCCCAGGTGTGGGGCGAGGCAGAGGTGGTTAGGGCAATCAGGCCAGCATGGGATCAGTTAAGGGCGATCAGGCCAGTAGGGGAGCAGTTAGGGGCGATCAGGCAGGCAGACAGAGGGGTTAGGGGCGATCAGGCAAGCAGGCAGGCAAGTGGTTAGGAGCCTGCAGTTCCGGATTGCGAGAAGCAGTCAGACATCCCCTGAAGTATCCCGGATTGGAGAGGGTACAGGCCAGGCTGAGAGACCCCCCCCCCCTCCCCCGTGCACAAATTTTGTGCATCGGGCCTCTAGGGTCATTATATTGTCCAAAGTACTTGTTGTTATTATAACAACTAATATTTATTGAGTGCTAAATTACTTGAGCAACTGAAATATGTATTTTCTATTATTTAAACAGCAACTAACATTTATCAGGAGTTCATTAACAGTGGGCACCATATCACTTGCTCAGTATATATTGTCTTCTTTGATTGTCACAACAACCCTAAGCTTGGTACTAATAGCCCCATTTTACACTTGAGGAAATAAGGCTCAGAACATGAAGTTTATCTAGGGCCACATTGCTCCAGGGCAGTGGTTGGCAAACTGCAGCTCACGAGCCACAGGCAGCTCTTTGTCCCCTTCAGTGTGGCTCTTCCACAAAATACCGGCTCTTCCACAAAATGCCGACTTCTGCATATGGGCCACGAAGTGTCAATTGCACTGTACGTGCGTGCCCGCACATGGTATTTTGTGGAAGAGCCACACTGAAGGAGCCAAAGAACCGCATGTGGCTCATGAGCCGCAGTTTGCCGACAATGGCTCCAGGGTGTCCGGACAAAAGTCCATGCTGTTTCTCCTAGGCCACACTACCTTCCATACAAAGCAAAGCTGATGATGACCAAGACTGTTAGCCATCTTAAGTTTAGTTTATTTGTTTACTTTAGAAGCATGCATTTCCTCCAGGTTAAGATGATGGTGATGATGATAGTAATACTAATAACAACCCCATAATCACAACCCATATCTTAAAAATGAGAAAACTCTAGCTTTCCTGAGTTATTTTTGCCAGTGAATAGCTAAGATGGGTCTAAAAGCCAGGTACTCTGTTTCCTGGATCAGAATTTTCCCTCTGTAAAAGCTGGTGAACTATTTAATGACAGAGTTGAAATAAGCAACTATGAACAGAACACCTCTTAAGTGTGTCAAATCAATGTTGAGTCTGTACAGATAATGCACTCCCACAAAATTATAAGGGTGCAACATTGATTGTGTTTTTCATTAATGTTTTAAAACTTCTTCAATTCAGACAACACTAACAGTAAACTTGTGATAATTTAGATATGCTGTGCTATTTTACCCCTGTACTATCACAACCAAGTAATGTGAAAGCAATAGTATTAAAAGCAGCAAGCGGTGCCCTATTGCTCTAATGCCTCTGGGTAAATAAGTATGTCTCTCTCTCCCTGCCTTTCTCTCTCACCAAGCCTCCCTCCAGTGCCCCCTGGAGCAGCCCTCTTGACCACACTCAGCCATTCTCAGTAACCAGCTCTTCCTCTCACCAGCCCATTCTCAGTAGCCAGCTCTGCTCCTTCCCCCCAGCCTTAGTAATTAATTGTGCTATTATTGTGAAGTAATTGTACAAGCAAGTCAGTGTTTAGCCTAATTAAGAGTGAAGCCAACAAATTATTTAGAGCACCACTCCAGCAGAATTTGCATTCAGCCTTGTATCAGCACCCAATCAAGCTTTCCAGGCATTGACTCAGTACTTCCAGGATTCATGAATATTTACAGCTAAGCTTTCTCCCCACCCCATCTCCTAAACCCTGCCCAGGGCCTCTATCCTTTACCCATCCCTATATATCCATTGCTTTGAAAATAATACTATACTCTTATTTTCATTTACTACTATCTAAATCAGCGGTTCTCAACCTGTGGGTCGCGACCCCTTTGGCGGTCGGACGACCCTTTCACAGGGGTCGCCTAAGACCATCCTGCATATCAGATAGTTACATTACGATTCATAACAGTCGCAACATTACAGTTATGAAGTAGCAACGAAAATAATTTTATGGTTGGGTCACAACATGAGGAACTGTATTTAAAGGGCCAGAAGGTTGCGAACCACTGATCTAAATTAATTATCTTTGTATGTCAACAATTTTGTCAGTATAGCTCAGACCAAAATTGTATAGCTTAACATTATTAAAGACTATTTCAATTTTTTCTTGCTATTTCCCAAAATAACTTTAGCACCTTTGAAAACAAAGAATCAAACACACAAACATTCCTTTCTTAGACCGAAGCTGTCAGCGTACAGAGTGGAAGCAGGTCAACCAACCGTGTACTTGAAAAGCAATAGCAAGTGACCATCGCAGTTCTGAACAGTGAAAATATGTTTCAGGGCTTCTACTTCTATATCAGTGGTGACTAGACAGAGCAAAACAGTTTGAGAAAGGACTCTGAAAACATCAGTGAAAGTTTCAAAAATAGCAAACTTAGTAAAAAGAACAATACTGCCTGGAGTAAAACTTCACCCTGAATTTTTCCATTGAAGAGTAATTCAGCTTTGCAAAAAAATAATGTGCTAAAATCTGTACCTCAGGCAACAGAAACTGAAGCTATAAATCAGAGAGTCCTTTTTAATACCATGTGTGGACACAGAGATGGACTGAAGTGTGGGGCATTCTTTTAAAAATGAGGTTGAGTATCAGAGGTAAGGCCTAAGTAAGTGGGCACAATGGACTTTAAAAAGCATGAAATCTTGAATAATTCCCTCCAGCCCACAGACAAGTCTATGTGGTTCCTTTTGCTGTCCCCTCTGTACATAGCAACCACTCATTTTAGACTTTAGGTAAGTGTCCATTTCAAATATTTCCTCCTGTCATATCCCTTAGACGTTTAATGAGCATTTCGCGTTAGCTCTTACTAACACTGATCAGGATGATAACAGAAGAGAGAGAGTCTAATCCATATTCACTATACTCACCACCTAATTCTTACCTTGATTTTTTTTCAGGCCCTGATTATGAATACTAATACATTTTTCAAAATTTCCTTAATCACTTTGTCTCATTTCTCAAATTTGGTCCCCAAAATACTTAACACACACCTATTTATTAATTAATATTTGTAAAACTTCTCTGGAAAAGGCTTTGTATCAGGAAAAATAAAACTCCTTCTTTTTGTCATTAACACTAGAAAACATCAGCTTCCTCATACCCTACCCTAAAATACTACATAGTCTTTGGAAATTCTAATTCATAGAGGAATTTTTATAAGTAAGTCAAGTGTCTAATTTCCTTGGTGTTATTCTTGAAACACTGAAATAAGTCTATAACATATAGAGATGTGTGCACAAACATGGTTATATATACTATTATTTAAAATTGTTTTAGAACATAAAAGGGGGGTCAAACACATCATAAAATAGTAAGTGCTTATTATAGAGCTCACTACTTGCATTTTTTCAAAGAAGCCCACTAATAATTAGGAACACAACTATTTCAACACCAAGCTTCAGAAATTTGGAAGATTCTTTTCTTTGAGGAGAAAGCCTGCCTAGGACAATACAGTGAGGCTCTCTCTGTGCTTGAAAACATGCCCTTTGCTGCCATCAAGTGGCTCTTTGCGGAATTTTTTATGAACATATGGTGTACACGGGCTTCCTTCCTTATACCAGTACGTAAGACATATAGTATCCTGTGGGGAGCTGGGATATTTGAAAACATGAGGAAAGCCTTTCTTGAATTAGAGCTTTATACTGTAGATGCTATAAAAATTCCATGACTAAGAAGTGCTTCCGAAAGATGACATCAAAAAGGGTTTAAAGTGTCAGTTCCTAGAAAAACCTCAACCTGTACTTTATACACCTCTGTTTATTTCTACCTAATAGAAATTTTCTAAATAGACTGGCTTTAGGATAGCTAGCTGAACACAGATGAAATTTTTTTAAAAGCTAGGAGAGGGATTTATTTAGAATCATTCTTACTAAAGTCCCTTCGCTGTGGGGAAAGAAATGGTTTCATGTTTGTTTCTTTCCTATTATCATCTCACTTTCAGCCCTGTATGTAAATGACTCAGCAGACTGTTGAACTGCGATTATTAGAAAACCCTTTTTTCGCCCTTTTCTTTGAGTATCTTCTTATCTCTCTCCCAAGAGATAGTTAAACATCAGTTGAATCAAAAGGTAAAGGACAATTGCTATTTTTAAAACAACATAAACTCAAAATGCTGTGGCATTTTGAGAAGGCAGCAACATTTATCTCAGAGGACTGGTGCTTTTGATTGGAAAATGCCTTAAGATTTTGGCTATGAAAGGAAAAACCCCAGATAAACTGCCATGGACAGAAGTTGAGATGAAAGGGAACTAAACTGCTCTAAATAACAAACCAGAGGAATTCTGGAAGTTATTGGGGAAGGGGCTTCAGAGAGAAGTAGGAACCTGAAACTGGGAGAAAAGAATGGCCAGGGTTGTTTTTTGCTGTTTTTTGTTTTGTTTTGTTTGTTTTGTTTTGTTTGGGGGGGGGGGGGCATCTAAAATCAAAAGGAAAATGTATATCAAAATAAAAAAGCCACACCTGCGGTTATGAATTCCATGGAAGATTATTGTTTATCGCCCAATATCCAGGGTAAGTCAGAGAAGCTCTCCAGATGCTGCCTGTGCTAGTGGTTATGTGTTTTCTAATTCAGGGCCACCTAATGCAAGGGCTTCTGTTTCAATTTCTCACTTAATACGAGACCAAATCCTTATTTCTGGTCCTGACATCGGAATTAAACACAAGTCCCTAAGTCACTGTCTCAAGTGTCACTTCACAGGCTCACTGCCCTGCTTTTCAGGTCCTCCTTCATTTCTGGCTTCGGGTTGTTCCCTTCCTCTGGGTAAGCCCAACCGTGCACTTAGAAAGAGTCTGTCGGCTGCATCCTATTTCCAGGACTTCTAAAGATTTTGTATTAGGACAGGCTTCAGGCTACCTAGTCGACCACCTTGTAAAAAGGAAGTTGTTTATAAAGCGTCTACATGTAAAACCCTGCCCGGGATCAGAGCCTTCCACAGCAGAACCCTCGCCTACAGCTCAGACATTCATAGAAAGATGAATTTAGTTTGGTCTTGGTGACTGAAAGACTGAAAGAAGTTGTGATAGCAGCATTGTGGTGGTGTGAGGTGTAGAGAGACGGAAAGAATCAAAGGTAAGAGGAGACTTCCCTCCGTGGTAGGAAATACAAATGACATGAACCTCAGTCCCTTCTGGCCCAGCCAGCCAACTGGCCTCATTCCCCTCCATCTGACTGCCTCTCTGTTGGCTTGCACAGGTGGCTAAAGGCGTAAGAGTTAGTGCACACTCCAGGAAAGTCACTGTACCGAGAGAGCCAGGGGCAGGCAACTTGACTCTTATCACGTTAGCTCTGGCTAACACTCTTGAGGTTCTAGTCAGATAAGCCTAGGAATTGTGTTCTTTGTAACAAGGAATCAAAGGGCTCTGGCTTAGTCTAAATTTACACCCGATCCTAAAATGGGGGGAAGGAGTGGGAAGGAAGGCCAATCATTCTAGGAAAACTCCTTTTTCCCTGTTGGAAACCCTACACCCATTCATTGTAGGCCTGACGGTCTAGCCATCATAGAAAATAGTTCTAGACCAATATTCCTAGAGAGATCCACAAACCCGAGTATACTGGAATGCCCAGTGGACATCAGATTCATCGTCAAGAATCCTGAGCTCTCCTCTACCATCAACAATCCTCTTGTATGAAAGCAGTCGACTGTGATATCTGTGCCTACTGTCCTTTCCACACCCTCTGGTTCCATCATTCCCTACAAAGGATGAGGCAAAGCCTCGTGGAAAATCCCCAAAGCACAGTTGTATCCATTTGCTCTAGAACTGATTTTGCTCCAAGTTTACATTCCTACCTTAAAGTGTTCACTGGCATGGGTCATAAAAGTTGGCAACAAATCTATACTAATAAAAGGGTAATATACTAATTAGACCGGACATCTTCCAGACGACCTTCTGGACAAAGCCACGGTGGCAGGACAGAGGCAGAGGCAGTTAGGAGCAATCAGGATGGCAGGGGAGAGCAGTTAGGGTGATCAGGCCAGCAGGGGAGAACAGTTAGAGGGATCAGGCCAGCAAGGGAGAGCAGTTAGGGTGATCAGGCCAGCAGGGAGAGCAGTTAGGGCAATCAGGCTGGCAGGGGAGAGCAGTTAGGGTGATCAGCAGGCAGGCAGAGGTGATTAGGGGTGATCAGGCAGGCAGGGAAGCAGTTAGGGGCATCAGGCAGGCAGGCAGAGGTTAGGGGTAATCAGGCAGGCAGGCAAGTAAGCAGTTAGGAGCCAGCGGTCCCGGATTGTGAGGGGGATGTCCCAGGTTGGAGAGGATGCAGGCTGGGCTGAGGGACACACACCCCCTGTGCATGAATTTTGTGCACTGGGCCTCTAGTCTTTTATAAATACAAATGAAATTATTTTTATCTATAGAACTAAAAAATTTATTCCTTGCTTTGGATTTTTTTTAAGTGGCACCATTAAGATGTCTTTTCAGTAAATGGTCTTTTTCCAACAAAGATGAGGCATATTGATGAAGAGTGTAAGAGATGCATAAGAATATGGAATCCTGTCATTAGTCTGAGAATCAAAGAAAATCACTTTCAACTTTAGGTAAGATCAATACACATAAATTCTAGACTAATTCTTCTCTTATTCCTGCACATACCTCCTTTGTCTTTCAATTTTCAAATTCAGATTGAGTGAGAAAAATGTAAAGAAAGGCTAATGGGCATATGGTGAGCAACAGGATTGACCATGGATCAAACCTGCTAGCTGAAGAGCCTGCTATATTCACAGCTTAATTCACAGCTTAATAGCTCAAGTCCTCTATTATCGCTTAAAATACAGATCTAATTATAATGTAACCTTAGACAAGTGACAAAACCTCTCTGGCCCTCAGTTTTTGGCTCTGTAAAATGGAGATAATAAAAACACTTATTGCATAGGGTCATCATGAGGTGTAATACAGACAATTCATGCCTGGTACTGTGTGCTCAATGACTGGTGGCTCACATTAAGATGAGTTTTATTATTAGCTATTGAGTGCTTTACAACATGCCAGGGATTATCTATTGTTGCATTTAATTCATTACTTTTAAATCTGCCTTTTCCCTCAGAACAAGCACTTCTGGTTAGTTTATTAGCTCCATCTTTTTTAAAAATAGAATTGGATGAAAAGTCAACTTCTGAGCAAAGGATATATTTTATATACTATTTAGTGTGTTATTTGCAGCAGCAGCCTTTAAAAAAATGTACGTTAGACCTGGGTCCCTTTGTCCTCTGGTTCCAGCGGTGAGCGTGCACTACAGGTCCAGACCTTTGGCTGTGCTCGGTGATTCTAAGAGCACCATTATCACAGGCATAGCTCTGCGGCAGAGGCTTATTCTGAGTAGCTGTGTGTTTGAGTGTAAAACTCCACCATTTAAAAATAGACGCAGTATAAATGGAATCTTTTCAAGCTCAGGAAATAATTGTAGACAAAGCATTCTAATGTTTAAAGCTTGAACATTTGATCTAAAATCACATTCTTGAATGTACCCCTTGTTAGTATAGATGAAAGTGTAAAACTTGTGAAATACCTGCTTTCCCTTTACTATTCATCTCCTTTAAAGGTGGGGGAAAGAAACACAACTTTAATTGAGCTATCCCTCTCAGCATTGAACAGCGGTGGCTAAGACATACATATAACATCAAAGTAATTGCACTATAGAACTGGCCGACAAGCTTGCCTCGCCTGTATCTAGAAGGAAAGGATATAACCCAGCGTTCCAATCTATGGGAGGATAGATCAACACCTTCCTTATGAACTACTTCAGTGCACCACAGATATCAAAAGCAGCTTATTCTTGTCACTAATCTAATTCTTAACGCTATAGACCTAGTAATTCTCCTTATTTTCTGCCCTTCAAACTTACCAAGAGCACACCAAGAACTGGAGAAAGGTGAAAATAATCAACAAACTACTTGGCAGCACTTCTTCATGCCATGGTGATTTGATTAGTGATTAGATAAGTATAGATCACAACCCTGGATTTCATACAGGGTGGCCACTTCTAAAACGATCCATTTATAACAAAGGTCTTTCTGTTGGAACTGTCAAGAGAGGTTGTTTGTTTTTTTTTTTTTAATGCCACCAGCATCAAACACTTTTACTTAGCCAGGCATTGAAGAGCAATGGAATTGCAAATCTGGAGACCTTCAGCTCAACCCAACCTTATTAATCTAGTGAGTATAAACAACTCAATAAGATTTCCTGATTCTCAGACTCTCTGTCACTGTAATGAAATTAGTAGCTACCCTCAAACTACCATCACAGAGAACCTAAAGAGTAAGAAACACAAGGTAAGTATTGTGAAAAGCTTCTGGGAGAAAATACTTGAAATGTCTTAAGAAAATGCATAGGGTATTCCTTCTTAGGGTAAAATATTTATAAAGGACATTTAGCCTACTAAAAAACAAAGAAATTCTCTCTGGATTCTTATGAGTTTCAAACATAACACTCACCACAGTAGAAAACGGAAATATAACCTACCCCATGTTCCCATCCATGAGAAGAATCATGTTGTATATGTGAGAAAATATGAAGAGAAAGAGAATCGTGCTGAAGAACATTGTCATCCACGACCCGTGATCCTCTCGAAACATTTTTAACCGGAGCAACTGACCTGAAATATAAATATTATTAGTCAGTATATATCATAACTCAAACTTCTTTCATCTTTGCTTTGTTTTAGCAAATATTTATTATCCCACTACATTCTGAAGTCTTCGCTGTAAGACTAACTTATTGGTGAAATCACTATATAATGTCCTTTTTGCTGCTCAGAGATGAAGTCCAAAACAACCCCTATATCATCCGGGAACAAATGATACTAACATGAGAATCTAGCATACAGAGACTGTTTATTATGCTGCATGAAAACAAGATGGATTATAGCACCTACCTGCGATAGTCTATTTCACAAATATGTTTTCGGTTTATTCATCTGAAACTACTTAAGACAAATGGTAAAGACATTGCATAAATTCCATACAATTCCCTTTTGCTTCTAGAGACCCACTCCCGACACTGGCCAGACAATAAAACCAAGGCAGACTTCCCTTATGTGAGGATCCAATTACTGAAGGTGAATGGAAACTTAAAATAAAAGTAAAGTCTCTATCACAAGAGATGACTCAGCCTTACTCTTAGCTAAAATATCCATACCCATATACAAGTATGTACACAAGTGTGTGTGTGTTGGGGGCGGGGGGAGCATGTGCATGTGTTACAGAGTTTGGTGTGGCTCCCAGCAAAACAGTTTCCACACTGAGCCCTAAAATTCCAGTTACAAAGATAAATGCTAAACTTTGAATGTTAAAATGTAAATATTTCAAGGAGAAAATGCATTAAGAAGAACACTAAAGTAAAAATTATTGACATCAGAATTAGTTCAGAAAAGTGTTTGACATTAATGGTAGAGAATAGAAATGAGGGCATTAGTCCCTTAAAGGTGGGGAAGATGAAAAACCATAAATACAGGTAAGAAACATAAATACAGGTCAACCTGGTTTCTCCTAAGATAAAGTTTGTCTATTATACTTATGTCCACTCCTAAGAAAGTATATGTAAATAATGATACAGGAGATTGTATATGTATAGAAACTACAATTAAAATAGGTTAGGCTTAAAATTTTATAATAGAATTTCTCATTAGAGAAAATATTCTCATTTTATTCATGATAAGACAAAGTTATGAATACACACACACACACACACACACACACAATATCCATCTGGAAATTGCCTCTCTAGGGATAGACAGTGGCTCTCTTGTAGGTTACTGAGCATAGAAAGATCTTTTAAGATTTAACTGCTAGATTTTCCCTTGTACCTCACTTTTATTAAAACAGCACTTTAGATTTCATTTGGAAACCAGGCTAACAGAAACATTACCCTAGCTAAAACTTTAAATAGAGCAAAAAGAGAGATTTGGTTACATCATCTGGTTTCTTGGCTTGCACAAGAAAAGCAAAGGGCAAATCTGAAAGTCGGGGGGAATGTGGATTGTAACTAAAAGAAAATAGAAAACTTCCTACTGAAGCAAAGGAAACTAGCCCTGCAAATTACAACATGATTGGATTAATTGAATCAAAAAGTATGGAAAGCCCAGGGAAGTCTCCATACAACACAGGGATAGCAGTATCATAAATAGATATTAAGCATAGAATGCTTGAGAACAAAAAATACATGTCATAAATATGGAAGCGCAAACTATAAGGAATATTATTCATTCATTGAACAAATATTTAATGTGCTTAGTACAGGCCAGCATGGTTCTTCTAGGTGCTGTGAGCAGGGCAAGGAGGTGTTTGAAGTCCATCATCAGTTGCTGAAAACTTGACCTTATTTTAGACCCATCGACTCTCAGTGTTTAAAGTTCCCTTTGCTGGGAGTTCTTTCAGCTTCAAACCAAGACCTATTTGAAGAACTATGGAGACTAGCAATTAGAGTTCCTTGAAAATTTAAATGTGAATCTCCCTCTTAACATATGCATATGTCAAAAAATTCATTAATAATGTACTTTAAAAGTCAGAGAATAATGCTGTTGATTTAAGAGTGCTTTGCAAATAAAACATAGTGAATTAACTATACACTGGCTGAAGTGAGACAGTTAATAAAAAGAGAAATGTGACAGTACCATTTATGCTGTCCTTGCCAAGCTCACTGGTACTAATGTCCATCATTAGAGTCATTAGCACACAAGGGCAGGTTAACTTGGCTAAAATTCACTTGAAGCACAAAATGAAAGTGCTGCAGTATTTCAGGCCAGAACGTGTATGGCCCAAATATGAAGTCAAATCACATCAACCGAGAACTTTAAAATTAATCTGAGGATATCACATGAAAAGGTGTTGTCTCTGCCCTGTAGCGTCACCATACATTTGGTTTGCTTGGGATAGTAGTGGCTTATAACTGTTGTCCTGGCATAATTATTAATACCACCTTCTTCCTTTCTTAAGTGTATGGGTTTGGACAATAAATCGATATGCCACCTTTCCTACAGGTCACGGAATTCAGAATTTTATAACACTTTCCTTTAGAAAGAGTTTCAGGAAATACCTGAGTGAAAATAGTTCTTATAGGTCAGCAGAAGTCAAAGATATCACTAAGAGAAGTACATTTCTGACAGGGCCATAAGTGACTTTTATTTTAATCACAGTTATATTTATAAATCTGAGTGTATATTTATGTTATTAGTAAAATCTATCTTGGACTGTATGAACTGTCACCTTCAATATGGTCAAGGTCATGGAATATAAATCTTAAAACAATCATAAGCATTAAGGTGGAACACAAACCTATATATGTGTTGGAGGTGAGGACTGGAGGGCAGAGACTGACAGCTACAAATACTGCTACAAGTCCACTAAAATGGACTACAACTTAGACTCCCCCCTGGAAATACAGTAAGATTAGGACCGCTAATATGTCATAAGATTTTAACAAGATTAAAAGTATAAAAGCATATTAAAAATATATAATGAGCTCACATGTATTATGGAAGACAGAGTTAGGCAAGCACAAGAAAATTATGGAGAAACTACTTCATGTTCTTGGCTTTTTGCTGCTATGTTCTCAACAGCAAAAGAATGGAAAGGAGCATTTCCCAGATTTTTATCCTGAGTTCTGAGTCCCTTTTCTTGAGTAGTGATTCTCACAAGGAGGCCTTGAGCAAATACATAAACTAAACAACCTCAGAAGAGAAGGAATGGAAGTGGTTGTGCTCCCAGGTAAGAGGTGGGGGTAGCCCTACTCCTGGGAAGCTGTGGAAGCAGGATTGGATAGGTGAGGGCTTCTAGCTTCATGAAGGACACAAAGATTGAGGCCTCCAAGGTGGCAGATTCCCTGGGTGCTGGTGAAGGCCAATGTATCAAGGGTCATGGACTTGGAAGTCAGGTAAGGAGACTGAGCTAGTCCCACCCAAGGGAGTAAGGCCAGTAGGGCAGCCACCCACCTTCATTAGGAACACAACAACCTGGTAGGATCCCAGCCACTGCTGGAGAAGGTCACTGAGAGGATTTGACTACCAACTGACCTATGAAATGGACCTGGGCAATCAGAGGCTCCTCCCTCCCTACCCTGGGCTGGGATGTACGTTCTGCCCACCGTTCCCACAGTGGGAGCCATTTGCAAGTATACAGCTTTGAGAGAGTAAGGTGTTGTTGAGGCCATCTGTATGGTATACAGGACTGAACCCAGCCAAGACCTCTTTAAGATTCTGGCAGGCAGGGTAGAGATCTACTCATCTTGCAGCCACTGAAGACAAACATTGTTTGTAAGTTCCCTTGCTTATTAAAATTGCCACCTACCAATCTACAGTGTAAGGGGCAGTTTCAGATTTTACCTGGGAAGCTCCCAAGGTTGTGAATCAACACCATCTGAAATAGCACCCTAGTGCCCAAGAGGCGGCAGAAGACCATCACCCAAGCACTAATAGGAGAGGAGGATACAGGTAAAAACAGAATGAGGATTTATCTCCAAGACATGGGACTTCTTTAAACTGTAAGTATTTTTAAAAGGATGAAAATACCAGTACTGTGCTCTCTGCTCACCTTGGTAAGCAGGAACACAGAGCAAGATTTATTTAATTTAGAGGAAAAAAAGTGTGACATTATACATAAGACCCTAACCAGGAATTAAAAAGGATAAATGAAAAAAACACTTCCTTCATGAGGACTCCAAACTTATATTAACACTACTATCCATTTAGTCTTCTGCTCCCAAATCTCCTATTATGGTAACTTACACATATACTCCTTGGCCTTTGTAATACCAAATACTCCTAATTCTTTTTTTTTTTCTATTTTCCTGATTAGTCTTAGTCACCTTTTTAAGTATCTCTTCTTCCATTCATCCCATAACTAATATTTGTCATGGTCTGTCCTTAGCCTTTGTCTTTATCATATCACTACAGGGTCTCTTCCACTCTCGAGGGATTAACATCCAGTATCTCCAGCACAGACTTTTCTTTCTGAGTTCCGGAATGGAAGACTCATCTGCCCACTGTCCTCCTGAATATCCTGCTGCCAATTCAAACTCCGTTTACAAAACCAAATTCAAAATCTCCATTCCTTTCCCAACACGCAATATACCATATCTCCAATCTGACCATTTCCATCCCTAAATCCATTCCTACTTTTGATTTTACCATCTTATCACTTTCAAAATAACTCAGAGTAAGATTCACTCTTGAATTTTTCCTCCTGCATATTTTCCATTTCAATCAACAGTTCTAGTATTTTATAACCTGACGTCCATATTCTTCTCTCATAATTTGAGTTCCCATAGTTTTTTAATGGGACCATTGCAAAAATCTAACTGCTCTTCCCCACTCTAGCCTTCTTCCATCTCAAATCCACCCTCCACTTTTCCATTTAAGGAGAAACTAGCCATTGAATAAAAAGACAAGAGTTTTCGCTAAAATACAAGTATGGGCACACCATCCCTTTTCTTATAACCTGTCATTGATCAACATTCCCCTAAAGTATAAAATTCAAGTTCCTTAATGTGATAGAGAAAGGCATTGCTTGACTTGACCCAGGCTTACCTTTGCCCTCTCACCACTTCCTAGCTTTCCCTCTAGTTCCATCAACAGTAAACAGGCTGCAGTTTCCTACATTGCTGCTGAACCCTCTGCCTAGCGTACTCTTCCTTCCCCATCACTTGAATAACTCCTGTATTTCCTATGGGCCTTAAAATTCAGGTCAGAGATGACCCCCTTTAGGAAGTCATCTTCATTATCAAGTATTTCATATACTGGAATAATAGTCAGAAAGAACATGTAGGATGGAATCTCTTGGGAGGTAGTAAATTCTCTTCAGGGCAGACAAGGAGGAATGGCCACTAGACATGTAGAATGTAAAGGGTTGGATTACATGACTTCATGTACCAGTCCATCTCTTGGTACAAATTAAAGGATTTGTCAGAGAAGATTAGCTCAAAGTCTGTTAACTCAGAAGACTTTTAGTTTAAAGACAAAGAAATTTTCTTCACCTATTAAGAGAAAAAGAAAAAGGGTTCCTTCTTATGTTTTCTCTATTGTATGACTAATAAATAAAATTAACCCAAAGTAACATACTGATAAGATTATTTAAAGACCTAGTTAATATTCAATATTATACATATTAAAATACTTAACAACAAATGCAAGTCCCATTTCTTATATCTATAATAAGAGAAGAAATGATAAAATGAAATAGGACCAGAGCACTGGAAAATTAATTGTACTTTATTTCCAATCAGACTAAAATAAGTATATAAAGTATTCATGACTGATTTCTGTAAATTTATAATGGCAACAGAATAAAAATAATTAAAGAGAATTATTCCATTGATGGGACATCAGCAAAGGAAATTACCTAGCAAAACATATCAGAATATCATCAAGGAGAAAAGATGTTCTAGTTAGACAAACACAGCTTCACATAAGATCATAAAACTGTTGTGTCCTCAGGGCACATTCCATTAATATCAGATCCAATCTTGTTATTTCAGTGTGCAAAGAGAATTTAAAAACATTGAGCAGATAGTTATCATGCCTTATTAGAAGTAGGAGCTTACATAAAAAACGTTTATGATTCAGAGTTTGACAGAATCCAAATATCAAGAATTGAAATATAATCCCATTTGATACTAAAAATATGTATTATGATATATGCAATTCAAAAGAGGTTCTAGAAAGAAAAGAAGACAATGGTTAGAAACTCAGCAAGAACTATAAAACTTTAAGATCCAGAGTTTAAGGTCAATTTCAAAAGTGTATGTATTAAAATAAACTTTTAGTAACACATTTATATAAATTATTCTCCACAGGAAAAAACAGTGATAAACTTTCCATTTTATCGAGAAAGTCAAAGTATTATATTTTACTATAATATAGCTTTTCCATTAGGCTAATGAAAATTGAGGTTGATTTAAATTGCTTATTATTGTTCAGGAGGAAAATACGTAATTCTGAAAGGAAATTATTACCTGTTACTTTTCCATTTATGGAGAAACTAGACATTGAATAAAAATAATACTAAATTAACGTTACATCTTACTTTGGAGCCCTATGTATGATTTAGCAGCATAATTTATGCATGCATATATTATAATGTCCTATAATGTTGATGAAATCAATTTGTTCTTTATTTTCTAAATATGTACTAAGTGAAATCATATTAAATAGCACTTTTAAAGTCAAAATCCATCAAAAAAGTAAAGGTAAATAAAACACTTTCAGAAATGTTACAGGTTGTTATTATCACAACTAGAGGCCCGGTGCACAAAAATTTGTGCACTCGGGGGGTCCTTCAGCCCGGCCTATGCCTTCTTGCAGTGTGGGACCCCTCGGAGGATGTCCACCCCAGTAGGGACCCTCACCCCATGGAGGTTTGGCCAGCCTGGGTGAGGGACTGATGGCTGTTTTCAGGCTGGCCACACCCCCTTTATGGTGGGGGTCCCCACTGGGGTGCCTGGCCAGTCTGGGTGAGGGGCTGAGGGCCATTTTCAGGCTGGCCAAGCACCCTGGCAATGTAAGCTCCCAGCCTCTCCTTTTTTTTTTTTTATTCTGGGATTTATTTACCTTCTATAATTGAAACTTTGTTGCCTTTAGCGGAGGCCTGCAGAAAGCTTGGCTTCCTCCATTGCCAGGGGCAACCCACTCCTGCTCGCTCCAGCTCCGTGGCCATGGCTAGCTAAAAGCAGGTATCTGGGATTTGTTTACCTTCTATAATTGAAACTTGGTTGCTTTCAGTGGAGCTCAGAGCCCGGCCGTGGCAGGCGGGGAACCTTGGCTTCCTCCATCACTGGAGCAAGCAAGCCTCTTGCTCGCTCCAGCTCCATGGCTGCCAGCCGCCATCTTGGTTGGGCTAATTTGCATATAGTCGCTCTGATTGGCTGGTGGGTGTGGCTTAAGGCATAGCGACAGTACGGTCGATTTGCATGTTTGTCTTTTATTAGTATAGGATTTTGTATTTTGAAATGGGCAGTAGAATAGAAAGTATAGGTCCCTGTTGTTAAAAATTAATACCATACCATTATTAAATGTTTACATCATCATTATCAGTATAGTTATACCAGTTTTGAAAAACAGTACTACTTACAATTTCAAAGTAGGTTTTCATTTAATGCCAGGCATTATATTGACTCGACAAAAAGGGAAAGGTTAAATTGTCCAGACTAATCCCATGCAGGCTGACCCATGGTATCAAGCAATCCTGATCAATCACAAGGTTTGGACATTCGATCCCTGATCATAGGTGAGGTGGAGGGGACAGGAGATTCTGGTCCTGCCACAACTATTAATACTGAGAAGACAAAACCAGGCCAGAGGCCAAAAACTCTGCCATGTCACCCACATTTCCGATATTCATATTATCTGTACCATGCATTCAAGTCTCATTGATTTCTTTCTTCTCTCTAGAACTTGGTTTTCAATAATGACTTTCTACAAGTCCTCTAACTCTTTCAGTTACTTGCAAGCTTGCTAATTTCTCTACTCATTTAATTTATAGATTTACTAAATAAAAACAAAGAAACAAAAAAAAAAATACTGCAACTCAGTTGCCAAGGAGCTGAGAGCTCCTGACAAGAGCTAGAACCAATTTCCCATTTATTTGAGGAAACCATCTCGGAAGAGAACTTCCAGTAACGTCTACACAGGACTATACCCCTGGCAGCAACCTCTTGAGAGATCCCAAGGTGAACCAGCCAAGCTGCCCCCAAATTCCTCACCCAGAGTAACTGTGTGAGGTCACAAATGTGTATGATTGTTTCAAGCGTCTGAATTTGGTAATAATTTGTTACACAGCAATAAATACCTCCAGGTTCCATGGTTATTCTGAAAGCTAGTAGGAGCCACTGGAGAAGCCGAAGCATGGAAATAATGAAATATAACACTTTATGTGATTTCGTGAGGAAAGGGCTGAGATTACAACCTAGAAATGAAAGTGTAATATTCATAGTGCCAATGGTCTCTTTACCTTAATAAAATGCTGGACAGGATGATGACAGACCAAAAGAACCTTTGTAAAGATACGTTTCATAGCATGAAAGCCTGGAAATAATTGAATAATTTCAAAAGGAAAACTTTGTAAATGTCACTAATGATATTCACATAGTATGTCATATTTTTACCATATTTTCTACCTTTTAGTCAGAGTTTTGAGTCTTACATGAACAATAAAATAATAGACATAGGAGTTATTTTAGAAGATCAGTGTCTATGCAAAGTCAATGAATAACAATGCATTGTAATTTAGATGTTAGGGTTTTGTCTTTCAAGCCTGTAGGCAATATTGCTTCCAAGTTTTAATTTACTGAGAATTATAATTTATCTCAGGTACAGAAAGAATACACAAGCCAAACAAATAAGGAGCCATCCCATACTCTGGATAGCCAACAAATTGCATTTAGAAAAGAGTTAAAGATATACAAACCATTAGAATTCACTGTACCATTTTTGCTTTAAATCCTACTTCTACTGAGTTCACTATTTTATTTAGTTCTCATTTAACAGTCACTCATATAATGTTATTATCTTCTAGGCTAAATGATAGATGTTTTGTTAAAGAGTGACTTATATAACCACTGTCCTAAACTTTGATGGTTATAATTTAATATTTATAAATCATAAACTGCTTTCCCACCCTGATACTTTCTCACCCATAATAACCCTGTCCCTCTATGACTTAACTACTATTGAATATTACTGACTTTTATTTTTCTGTATATGAGGCATAAAAATATCTGTGGTTAGAATATTGGTATATTTCTTAGTAATTTCAATTCAAAGAACTGTCTGTATTCAATACAGATACAAGACTAAAATGAAGCTGAATAAACTGAATATTTTATAGTACACTAACTTGAAATTATGACAGGAAAAGTATTTAATTATTTAATTACTGAACTTTTATTTAATCAAGTATGCAAACCAGCAACTTCAGAGAGATTAGTAGGAAATTCTTTCCAAATATAATCTCATTTGAATTATCCTCTTGTAGAGTCTTGGAAGTAGTTATTTGTCAGTGCCTGGGGAAGTAATAACTTATGATGTGTTGGTGGTGAAGAATACTTATATTGTAACAGGCTAGATGCTTCTGTGGTTTATCATTAACACACAGTGATACATATTGCAGGAGCATTTTGGGGATCAATGTCACATTCGTGAAATGGCCAGTGTGTGACCAGGTGCCACCCTAGTTTGCATATCATATACATTAAAAAATTTATCTTTAGACAGTGGTTAAAAGCAAAGCACTACCTGAAATCTCAA
The DNA here is from genome assembly GCF_028538775.1 of Myotis yumanensis. Lineage (NCBI taxonomy): Eukaryota > Metazoa > Chordata > Mammalia > Chiroptera > Vespertilionidae > Myotis > Myotis yumanensis. The sequence continues at coordinate 169,787,393 of NW_027223754.1, forward strand.
CTGTTCCTTTTATTAACTATGTTGGGGTAAGTCAATTATAACCAAGCATGCCATTTTTTTCTAATCATCAGATTATCACAGAGAATTAACACGGTTAGGATGAATGGCTATTCCCTAGTCCAGGTTGTTTCCTTCAAGAGGGAGAATGCTCCACTAGCTATGTCACTCCTAACATCTCTCCACTTCTAGGCAGACATGACTTACTGATCATTTTGAATGAAGAAAATTAGTGTGTGTAACTTAGGACTTTTTCTCTAGAGACCAAGTCTCTTCTGGAGAGCACCCCAAGTTCTGCCCTGCCTCTCCAGGGGAGGTATGGAGTGTGGCACTGTCTGGGCCTGGGGACACCTGTTTAATTCTGGATTTTAGTATTAGGAAGCACCCTTGCCTGTAGACATAAGTCACATTCTCCAGTACATAGTCTTCCAGAATAGAGGTAATATTTTGGTCACCATAAGCTTATTTATTAATTTATTCAGGACTTGGGCAGAGAAGATGGGTACTTCTTATTGGTCCTTCTAAAGGAGTTTAAAACATTAGTGATAAGAATAATCAACCATTCTATTAAAAGACAAAATACAAACACCCAGACTAACCAGCGTTTTCATGTGCTCCAACTTTTATACTCATGCCAACTACCTAGACCCATGGTCAGCAAACTGCGGCTCGCGAGCCACATGCGGCTCTTTGGCCCCTTGAGTGTAGCTCTTCCACAAAATACCACGTGCGGGCGTGCATACAGTGCAATTGAAACTGCGTGGCCCATGCGCAGAAGTCAGTTTTCGGCCTGGGAGAGTCTATTTTGAAGAAGTACTGTTGATATTTGGCTCTGTTGACTAATGAGTTTGCCGACCACTGAGTCCTAGACTGTTTGAAGTGAGAATGAAGAGATTCCAAGAACTTAGGCAAAGGCTGCCCGTTCGTTGTGGCTCAGTTGGTTGAATGTCATCCCATGCACCAGAAGGTTACTGGTTCAAACCCGCACATGCCCAGATAGTGGGCTCAATCCCCAGGAGGGGCCGTACAGGAGGGAGCTGATCAATGATTCTCTCTCAACATTGATGTCTCTCTCTCTCTCCCTTTCCCTTCCTCTCTGAAATCAATAAAAAGGTATATATAAAGAACCAGTAAAAAAGACCAAAAGAAGCAGAGTGATGTAGCTGATAATCATCATGGGATTCAAATAAAAAAATGTCAAGGTGAGTACAGTTAACAGTATCAGTTTATACAGAGGTTAAAGGGAATGTAGGCAGGAAAGAGGAGTTGGTCAATGAGACTGAAGAAAGCATTTTCAGAAGCATGGTGAGAATGTTAAAGTGGTTTTGAGTGTTAGTTAAGACATACAGCTGTGGAACTCAATAGAATGCAGGATAATTCCCAGTGCTCAGGAGACAGGCATAGAGCCAAGAGCAACGAGACCCACTTGAGGCATTGTACCCAGCAAGCATCCAATTAGATGTAAAGAAAAGAAGGGTGGGAGGGAGAGGAAAGGAAAGAAAAGGAACTTCAAAGAAAAGCATCAGAGCATCTAATCTTGAAAAATAAAATTAGAAGTAGCTTCTAAGTAATTAACTACTCAGTTATACAGAGCTGTCCAAAATAATCAGCACGGTGAAGTAACCTTTTGTTTAGGCAGTGATTGATTCTCAGGTGAGGCTGGCATTGAAAAACTTTGCTGCTAACCTTTATAAGAATTTGGTGATAAGTTCAAAGAGAGAAGTCAAAAAAGTATTTAGAATCCCTGCAAGAAATGTTCTAAAAATGGAACAAAAAATATGATTGCTGATATAAAAATAAGCATCAATTTTAATCACACTATACCAGATGGGGCCTACAAGATAAAAAGGGCACTGTCATTAAAAAGAAAATAAATGTTCCAGCGAGGACAGAATGATGTCCCTTGTAGCAGCCATAAGCACAGCACTCTGCCAGGAGTCCTACAGTGGCGTGTAGGCAATATTTTTGTCAAATAATGTGAGTGTGTCTGACAGTTATGTTCTATCACAGGCTGTGCCCTTGATGGTAAGAGTGTTCTGCTGGAGCATAAATAGAAACTGAACACTAAGATATTAATCTAACAAACTGGTGAAGATGACTCAATGCCACAGACCAGGCAACTGAATAGAGATCAGAACAGAATCCAACAATCAGCACAGAAATCTAAATCAGCTTCAAAGAGCCAGTGTCTAACACACAAGCTAAGTCTATAAAACCAGATGATAAGGCAAGGGCATCACTGAGAGCACTCACTCCAGCTCCAACAATCTATGAGTTTGTAAATCCTCATAAAATTTTTGGCTCTTTGCCTGATAAGAATCTAAAATAAAACTAAAATTATAAAGTAATTGGCTTGAAAAATTCATGTAAGAATTATGAACCTTCCTGGGTTTAAATGAAACTAGCCCAGCCAGCATGGCTCAGTGGTTGAGTGTTGATCTATGAACCAAGAGGTAATGGTTCGATTCCCAGTCAGGGCACATGCCCAGATTACAGGCTTGACTCCCAGTGTGGGGTGTGCAGGAGGCAGCCTATCAATGATTCTCTCTCATCATTGATGTCTCTCTCTCTCTCTCTCTCTCTCTCTCTCCCTCTCCCTTTCTCTCTGAAATCAATAAAAATATATTTTTTTAAAATAAATTAAACTCAAAACATGTTTATGAGGGCTCAGGAGACAGACAACCAAGTAGGTTAGTGACTGCCCATAGAGGTGACCTAGAGCTACTCTCTCCTGCCTCTTGTTCTTCATATGACAAATAAGGATAATAATAACCATGTCATAGGACTGTTGTTAGGATTACATTGTAATTTATATAAGTCACTTACTTAACTGCCTAACACATGACATGCACTCAAGGTGAGTTATTTTTTATCCCTTTATCAATAAATTAGATTTGAGCCCTACATACAACTCATCAGAAACAACTGGGCATGGAAGATCTTAGCTAAATGGTGTCAGATAATCTGAATATGCTCTAGGACAGGGGTGGGCAACCTTTTTGTGAGTGCGTGCCAAAACCAGCAAAATCTGACTCGAAATTCTTCTGCATGCCAACCCTAATTTTTTGAGAACATGTTATGCCTACTTGATATTTCTTAAGGTGCACATATGTGAAGAACCTTGAAGAAATAATAAAATTCATTAGAGCGACAAAAACACAGTATATGATGATGAAAAATACATTTATTTTTTAATGTATACATGTACACTGATAGTCCAATAGAAAACTTTATGACTCCGTTCGATATTATCAGTGGGACTTTTGCTGCTGCATCACTGATGACAGAGATTTTACATCAGGTTTATGTTTCGCGACCTTCAGAGATATGAACGAGCTACTACTTTCACCCATCAGGCTACTCCTATTGCAAGACTTAACAAAATTCGTCACTGAGAACAAAGATTCACAAGTGTATGTGGATGAAAACAAAACACTGGTCGGATCTAGGAAGGCAGGGAGAGTTAAGGCAGAGGCATAGAAATTGCTCTTCCCCTCTCTTGTCAATCCATGTCTATGGTCTTTAAGATAACTTGTTATGTAAAATTATTTATCTAAGATGCACCTACACTGAATTTATCTGAAAAATTAAAAAGTCAATATTAAGAAAAAAATTGTAAATGGAAGATTATAAGAGAGAGTTTCACATGCCAGCAAAAGTTACTGGCGTGCCATCTTTGGCACACATGCCAGGGGTTGCCCACCCCTGCTCTAGGAGGTTGTGACTCAAACACAAATCTAATTGTACAGGAAAGAAGGATGGAACACTGAGAAGAGCAGCAGATGGAATATGTACACTGAGATTGTAATTTCAAAGAAGAAGCCTCCATCTACTTCAAGCAACAGGAAGTCAAAAGAGCCAGAGGTGCTGTCCAGTATACCCACCTGGTAAGGGTTTTGCCCCTTTAACCCTTGGGAGAGATGAGTCCTGTGATGGGGTAGAAAAACTACAAACGATGACTTCAGGTTTTCCAGTCCCAGAAGCTGAAGAGAAAGCACCATGAGAACCTAGCAGTTGCATATTCCAGCAGCAGTAATGCAACAACACTTCATTGTCTTCTGACAATGTAGAAACATCTATGGACCAAGATGTCCATGTTGGAGGGATATAAATAGTAAAATAAAGGCAGCTATGAACATCTTAAATGTTCAACCAAATATCATGCATGGTACATTAAGGTGAAAGAATCATGCAGCCATTAAGATGTATTTACAAGTGATATTTAATGATCTGAAAGATGTGGACTTATAATAAATACTGAATACACAGTATAAGCTCATGTTTTGTGAATATAGATTCCTAAGAAAACATTATCATTTACACACACACACACACACATACACACACACAAATGAAACAGAATGAAAAATTATATGTAGTCTAAAAAAGTATATATGGCCCGGCTGGTATGGCTCAGTGGTTGAGCATCAACCTATGAACCAGAAGGTCACAGTTCAATTCCCGGTAAGGGCACATGCCGGGGTTACAGGATTGATCCCCAGTGTGGGGCCTGCAGGCAGCTGATCAATGATTCTCTCTCATCATTGATGTTTCTATCTCCTCCCTTCCTCTCTGAGATCAATAAAAATATATTAAAAAATAATAATAATAAATAAAAAGTATATGTGAATTGATCAATAGTTAATGTAATGTAACAGGAGAAACATTCTGGAAGAAAGTCTTGATCCATGGGGTTTGCCAGGAGAAGAAGGAAAATTACCTTCTGTTCCCCATTCCCCTACAGGAATCCTCCCATCATGTGCCTAAAAAGAGAATGAACAAGGAATCTTCAAGTGTTTAGCTTGAGTCCTAAGAAACTCATCTGAAGCCTTTCAATTGAAGCCACCTTTTCAAAGATTTCTCTGCAAAAGAGGGGACCAGAAATTTTGAGAGAAGGGACACACACACACACACACACACACACACACACACACATTAAAAGCAGACCTTTTGATATGCAAATGTTGAAGCAAATGCCATTTGGAACAGTTGTTTTACTGTTTTCTCCTTCAGATGGGGAGAAGATCAGCGATGGAAGCCGAGGCACTTATCTGGAGGTGATAAATGACCAACTGATACAAAAGAGCTGGCTGGGACATAGGAGGACAGGCCTCCCTGTGAACGGGCATAGAGAGGACTCGAGAAATGGCGGTATCAGAATCAATGTTAACATCTAGGCTGTTTAATACCCTCTTGTAATTTTCAGGCCTAAAGCACAGCTTAACAGGTGCAGATTGAACTGAACTGTAAACATTTTCCTGGATTGGGTGAACATTTTTCTCTTCATCATGGACACTCAGTGGCAACTCAAAGATCAAATCTATGTCAACAGAGCCCTCCGGTTCAAACAGTCTGTTCGGCCATTTGGATTTAGAAACAGAATAACACCTTGTCTGTCTAGTTGTGAATTGTTCTCCACTAATTTCAATGTTTGTTTTACTCACATATGAAAGGAACTGCTTACATTATAAAATGGTTGCAAGTAAATTCAGGGTATAGTAAGAAATTTCCATTTGAAAGATGAAGAAAGAATGTAAAACACTCATGTCATAAAAGATTTCAAAAGTAAAAAGTTGAGGAAGTAAAATTTATTTTTGTGAACTCTCTTTTTTTTTTTTAAATATATTTTATTGATTTTTTCCAGAGAGGAAGGGAGAGAGATAGAGAGTTAGAAACATCGATGAGAGAGAAACATCGATCAGCTGCCTCCTGCACATCTCCCACTGGGGATGTGCCCACAACCCAGGTACATGCCCTTGACCGGAATCGAACCTGGGACCTTTCAGTCGGCAGGCCGACGCTCTATCCACTGAGCCAAACCGGTTTCGGCTTTTGTGAACTCTCTAAAGAACCTAGTTTTATCTCATGATTTTGAAAAGATTTTCAAAAATCATTCTTTTTCATCTGTGAAGATGCCAAGTAGCTCAGGCCAACTGATCTTAGAAAAATCAAAATGCTTCTTTTTCCTAAATTATACTATCTGGCAAAGTGACTGCACACTCATTCACTTGGATAGAACACGCTTTGTGAACGCATTATCACCAAATATGATAGTGACGAAAGTTAAAGAATTGGGCTTTGTTTTCATTTTGGAGAAGAAAAAGTTAAGATATCAGAGTGATGGCATTTGAGTACATAAAGAAGTCATTGAGGCAGAATTAAACACTTGCTCAACCACTCTTGGTGGTAGGAAAATTAGAAAGGACAGGATTCCTGTTCCAAGAGGTCAGATAACCAGATAACCATGCTCGGCATATAAATGGCCCAGGCCGAGCTGAGCTGCCCGATAAGGAGTGTTGCTTGGGTTGCATAATCTCCAAGAAAAAGGGCTCACTGGCAGAAACTTTTTTAAAAAATGCAGTTATATCAGACATTTTTAAATTTTCTCTAATGTCAGGGCTTCCCAAAAGCCCACATCTCAGACTATAAGTGCTCCCTTATCATTAACCTCTTCCCCTGGTCTTTTAAAAGGCACTAGCCAACTTCAGTGGATTCTATCTTTCAACTATCATAATAATTTTAAGTGAAAACGAAATGTTTCTACTGCACCACTATTCCCATTTTTAAAAAGTGCGATAACTCGTTCCAATTGCTACTCAGCTCATTTGTATTTTCCTCCATTCTGTATTCAATAACTCCCTCTTGTACTCAATTGACCTCATGTCCTCAACACTCAATTTCTTTAAAAAGTTCTTATTACAGCACCAGCCAAAGCAGTAATTAGTAGTGTTTAGTGACCTTTTCCCATCCAGCACCAGAGAAACCAGATTTTTTCTTTTCATAATTTCATGGTATCCACTTTCCTTGACTTGCAGCCAAAAAAAAAAAAAAAAAAAAAAAAAGGAAAAAAAATACAATACTTACTCTGAAAAGTACCTGCCAAGTAGCACCAAGAGAGGTCTAATAAATATTTTATTCTTGTTCTAAATGTAACTGGACTCTACAAAATCAAGTAAATTTCAGGAGACTTTAAAACTGGCAAGAATTAAGTTACTAATGTTACAGTTTAAATGATCCATCAATACCAGTTTTCCAGAAAAGGTCAACCAGAAAATAAAGGTCTATAAAACTTTAGTCTGTAATTGAGTGGAAATAATGTATTGGTAGCATTTGCTTTTCTATTTAAAGGTACTGTTGTGCATTTGTCCTTGCAAAGGGACTGTTGGGTTTTAATCATCTGTCCAGTTTTTCAAGGTAATGTTGAAATTTTCTTTCCCAAAGCACAAGCTACTATGTTTTCATTAATGTCATTTGAGTAATTAATGGCTTATTCTCTGATTTACCAATGTAATGCAAGTGTTAAGTAGCACTAAATCTAGGACTGACTTATCAGAGTTACCATATACTCCTCCAACTTCTAAAACATTAATAGTCACCTTTGGGTGATCCTACTGTGGTCTGTCTGGTTCCAATCCCCTGCTACCCCCATGCCTTCTCTCTCCACAGTGGAAGCCACTTAATCTCTCCTGGATGCTCAACCTTATCTCGGGCTTTGGACCAATAGCATTCTCATGAGAAGGGAACTTTAGCTCAATATAGAGCACTAGATATCAAGTCAACCTTGCTGTTAATCCAACTCTGATAACTGATCCCTTGGCAAAGGTTTAACAATGAGGCTTCTGCCTTGTTCCTGAAACCAAGTCCCATTGATCCTGTAGGTATGGTACCTGGGTCCCTTGCTCACTTCCCTCAGTGCCTATTTCTCTGTCCTGATTAAAACATAACATCTGCTCTCTGTATGCCACAAAGTACCTTCCTGGGTGTGATTTTCCACCCAATGTCTGTAGTTATGTCCTAGTCCCCCACCCCATCCCATCTCATCCCCAATCTCCTATATTAAAGGGCATGTCTAGTTCCAACTTAGATCTCCTAAACCTCCTCTGTTCCAATGGAGTAATAAACATTGCCAGGCCTGACTCTGTCTCAAGTTATAAATTCACCAATGGAATACATAATTGATCAAAAAGGATTTTAGATAGATTTATAAACTTATGTAGGTTGGGTAATATTAATTCTTATAGGTCATGAAATGTTAACATTACCATTTCTCTCTATAATATGACATCATTACCACCACAGTATATCTGGTAGGAAACCATATAGTCTTTAAAAATTATTATATTGTCATATACTTAATGAAATGGAAAAATCCAGAAACAAAATTATATTCTGGTTAGTCAAGAGTAGTGGAACAGCAGGTGATTTTAATTTTCTTTTTCATGGCTTTCTCTATATATCTCTACTCTATCTCTATCTCTTTCATTTGGTTGTATAGTTTCCAAATATCCTATACTAAGTAAACATTGCTTTTAAAAATAACCTGAACAAAAAGAGAAAGAATTAGCAAGAATGTAAAATAGTTTAAAAACCTGAGAGTATCTTTAAGTATAATAAAAGATCTAATTGATTTCTCTTTTTAGAGCCTTAAAAAATTAATAGAGATGATTTCCCAAAAGAGTTATGCTCAATGCTCCAACGTCTTAATCTACCTGTATGTGGTAGCTGTCCTATAATCAGAACACAGTCCCAGAAGATCTCTAAGACATTAAGAAAAAAGCAAGCAAACAAGCACACCAAATCCAATATATCTAAGTACCCTATTCAAATGCAGTACGCTGAAGCAAACTCCAGTTGTCACTTGGAGAATAGATTAAGGACACTGTAGGTGGGCTCCAAATTTCAAAATAAAAACTCACCTTCCATTCTTACCCAGTCAGTTCAATAGGAAAGGATTAGTATAAACACTTGCTGAATGCTACCAATTTTTACCAGCTTTACTATACCTATTAATATGCATGTGAGAATTAAATGAGTATATATGAATCCCATGATAAACCTCTTCAGAGATAAGAAAAGTAGTTTGTACAAGGTCACAGACCTATGTAGTGGCAAATCCATCTCTGACTATCTCTGAATCTCATTTTATTTCTAATATGCCACTTAAGTCTAAAGATTCTTCTAATTCATGATAGAACAATTAACGAAAATGCAGAACCTGGCCAGGTAGCTCAGCTGGTTAGCGTATCATCTGGATATGCCAAGGTTGAGGGTTCAATTTCCGGTCAGGGCAATTGCAAGAAGAAACCAACAAATGCATAAATAAATGAAACAACAAATCAATGTATGTCTCTCTCTCTCTCTCTCTCTCTCTCTCTCCCTCTCTCTCTTAAATCAATAAAAAATAAAACTTTTAAAGAGAATTCATGTAAAGTATCTTACACTGTGAGGAAAATTAGTGATTTTTGTACATTCTCTCTTCAGAAAGAATTCAAAAGATGGAAAAATACATCTAAAATGAATTTCCAAGGTCTTTTATTAACTGACTTGGCTTTTTAAGAAAACAAAGTACAATTTCCCATATGATTTCAATATGGCAAATTCACAATGTGGCAAATTCCTATTTTTTCCGAATGATCAAGAAATGTGGCTGCTTAGTATTGCTACTTCAAAATGCATAGATGGACTACCAATGTTTTATACTGCACCCAATAAAAGGTAACAATATATACTGAAAATAAGTGTATCTTTTTTGTCAGTAAGAAACAGACTGGACTCCTTCACAAGTTATGAACATAAATTGCTACAATGGTCTAGACCAGTGGTCGGCAAACTGTGGCTCGCAAGCCACATGTGGCTCTTTGGCCCCTTGAGTATGGCTCTTCCACAAAATACCACATGCGGGCGCGCACGTACAGTGCGATTGAAACTTCGTGGCCCATGCGCAGAAGGCAGTATTTTGTGGAAGAGCCACACTCAAGGGGCCAAAGAGCTGCATGTGGCTCGAGAGCCGTGGTTTGCCGACCACTGGTCTAGACAGAGGACCCATCAGTAAAGATATTCAGTAAACTGTATTCTATACAATCCAACTTTTACTTCATGCCTTATAAAGCCCATTGCTTATTAGTATGCCTTCAACTGGGGCTCAGGGAAATATTTTAGGTTTCCTAATCAAACATATTCAGGACCAGACGTCAAGCAATATGAGTCTAAACAGAAGAGCATAAACATCAGCTGTTCTCCCATGGTTGAATTAGAATTTGTATTGATTTCTCAATAGTCTGAAAGATTCTTATGAAAGGGCAGGGGCTTTATTCTCAAAATCTTTTTTATCTTGTCATAATACCTGTTACCTGCATGTCACTTGTATAGATGCCCATTGACTGACAGCTGCTCCATAGCAAGTGGAAGATGACAGCTGTCTTCTTTGGCTGTAGTAAGAATCTGGAAGTTCTCAAATTAGTCAGATCAGTTACTTTTCCAACTACTTATAAGGCCACTTTTGTCTTAAAGCCAATCCTACTTTCTTCTCTCAGACACTCTGGTTCTATTGCAAATGCTAACAAATCAGTTCAGGAGTTGAATTTCAAGAAAAGTGTTATGTAAGAGAAGCACTCTGTTAAAGTACAACTAAGTACTGTGCTGTACACTATGAAGTAAGTTATTCAACACCAACATCACATGGTGCTCTCACCCATAGAAAACCTTTTAGGGGACATTCTATTAGGTCAAGAAGATCAATTCACTCCTGGGACTCTGGAGTCACTATTTTCTGCATCCTAGATATCTAAATGGATCACAGATGAGATGAAAACAATCTCTCATCCCACAGCCAGACCAGGCTGGGTCTAGAAATGGGGGTTTAAGTAAGGTCTACTATTACTAATCATACCCAGATAAGGTCTATTATTAATCACTAGAGGCCTGTTGCACGAAGAGATTCGTGCAATAGGCCTTCCCTTCCCTTGGCTGCTGGCACCGGTTTGCCTCTGGCACCCGGGACCCAGGCCTTCGCTCTGGCTGGGCTCTGGCCGGAGCCGGCCCCGGAGCCATCCGGCTTCGCTCTGCTGCCTGGTGCCTATGTATGCAAATTAATCGCCATCTTTGTTGGGTTAATTTGCATACTCTCCTGATTGGCTGTTTAGCATAGCGAAGGTACAGTCAATTTACATGTTTGTCTATTATTAGGTAATCGTAATATAGCCTAAAAGTCTAGATTGATACTGAAAAGATCCAGAAGAGTATAAAAACATTACAGCTATATTACCAAGAGAGGAATAATGCCATTGACAGAAAATATAATGTCATAAGGACTCGGACTCATTAGATCAAGATGAGAAAGTACTTCAAAAATTATCCAGTAGCTATATGAACTCATCTGGAGGGAATAATAAAGATTCTGTTTTGACTTGTGAAGTTTCAGATGTAAATAAGCAAACAGTAGAATTTAGGGGAGAAGTCAAAACTATGAAGAGGTGTATGTGTGTGTCTGTGTGTGTGCAAGAAAGAGAGAGAGAGAAATATATTTAATGGTCACCTTCGTAGAGATGACAGGTGACATCATGGGAATAGGTAAGAACAAGAAGACATAAAATATGTACAAAGGAAATGAAGGATAAGAGCAAAACCTTGGGCAACGCCCATATTTCGAAGGATAAAAAGAAAGGCAAGCACAAAAGTAGCTGTCAGGTAAGAGAGGAATTGGAATCATCAATATCTTAAAAGCCAAGGGAAACAAACATTTTGAGAATGCAGTTCTAGGAAACAATATAAGTGTGCAGTAAGAGATTAAAAGAGGAAGATGTGGACTGAGAAATGATTGAATCTGGTAATGTTTTGGTCAAAGCATTTGGGGTTGTAAAGGAATACTTAAGTGAAGGAGGATTTTTTTTAATAATCTGAGAGGCAATCTCATAAAGAGAGAAACCAAAGCAAAATTCAGTCTTATATGAAGTTAAACTGGGAAGCAACTAGGACCAAAGCCACCTTCTCAGTCTCCAATTTTTCTTTTGAGTAGGTTCCTCTCCTTGTACACAGACTGATACAGTTGCTTGAGTCAAAAACATTAAATTATAGGGTGAACATCTACCAGAAACTGAAACATCTTGGTCTAACAAACTCATTAGAAGAAAATAATTAATGGAAGCTAATGGACTTGCCAGTAGGAAAGGAATTAATGTCAGCCCTCTTGGAGATGGCCTATGGTGAACTCATGCAGCTAATGAGTTCACCAGCCTTGGGTCATATCACTCTCCTAGCCCAATGAACCGCAGCAAGGCAAAATCACCTGATATAATCATAGTTGCTAAGGCATTCATTCAGCAGAGGCCATTGACTAAGGCAGAATTCAAAAAGGATGTTTAAGAGGGTTTATTTTCAGGCAACCTAGAAGTAGCTGTTACAATTTAATTGGTGTTCCAAAGCATGTGGGTGCCTATACCATACTAGGTACTATAAACTGAACCCAAAGTTTACTTCTTCCTGAATGTCAGTAGAGTAGGAGACTCAAAGAAGTTGAAGACAACCATAAAATTACAAATTAGGAACAATATGATAACTTCCATATAAAAGTTTTAAGATGACCAGAGGAAATAAAAATGGAGAAGGTAATATTTTTGCTGACCTCTGAAAAACATATAATAGGATTTCAACCAGAGCTGGGAAAAGGAAGAGGGATAGGGATAAGGCCCTACTTAGGAGATACTGTCTCTACCACTAGGCTGAGAGCCCCTTAAGAGAAAGGAATATTTCCCACTCACCTTTGCATCTTTAATGCCTAGTATAGTATCTCGCAGGGTAGTTCCACAATTAATATTACTATTTTCATATTAATAAGTAAAAATAAATAAGGTGAAAAGAAAGGGAACCATCAGCAAAGGGAACATTTTGCGCCTGTTCATAAAACAAGAATATCCAGTACTTGAAGAGTAGTGAGAGGTATAAATGGGAGGGTAAGTTTATGGCCATATTATGAAGGGCCTTGAATGTAAATTAAGCATTAATCCTAAACATGGTGTTAGAAATGTCACTGCCCTGGACATAAAGAAACTAAAGTATAGGCCCAGATCTGCCATAAATTCTCTTGACTATTTCTCATTTGTAATATGAGGCTGGTCTCAAACTGATTGTCGGACTGCAGTGGGAAGGCCAGGGAGGGTTGGGGGACAGGAGGGAGGGGAGTAAGAGATCAACCGAAGGACTTGTATGCACCCATATAACCATAACTAATGGACATAAGACACTGGGGGGTAAGGGAGGGCAGGGGCTTGTCAAGGGCGGGGGGGAAAAAAAGGACACTTATGTAATACCCTTTGTAATACTTTAAGCGAAAAATAAAAAAATAAAAAAATAAAAAATAATAATAATAATAATATGAGGCTGGCAAATTCTCACACACCTTGGACAGTTGTGAGGTTCAGATTTGATAATGTATGTTGAAGATGGTGCTAGTAATCTTTGTATCCCCCACAGCACACATCAGAGAACTTTGCCAAGTAAATATTTAATGACTTCATCTGTAAAATGTAAAACTCTTCAAATGTAAAAATATTCAATACCTATAATTAACCAACCCATTAAATTTAGTAGATATTCAATGATTATTTGTTGAACTGGTTTGTTTGTTTGTTTTCCACATTGGCACATATTTTCTAAGAATATTACCAAGAAAATTATATTCAAGAAATGGGCATTGAAAATCTGTGATGTACAGATTAGACACTAGGAATACAAAAACAAAGCAGCCACCATTCCCTCCCACAAAGAATTTACAATATAATAAGGGATATGAGACATCTAGACAAATACATATAATACCAATGAACACTGAAAACAGAACTTTGAATGAGCACCATGGTGTGAAGGCTGTCTCCAAGAGGGCTGCCATTAATTCCTTTCCTCCTGGCAAGTCCATATCATTCTCTTGGCAAGAAGCCTCCCGCACTCTGTATGAGTGAAGTGTCCTAATCTCATTTCTCCACTGCTCTTATTCTAATCCAGTGGTTCTCAACTTTCTGGCCCTTTAAATACAGTTCCTCATGTTGTGACCCAACCATAAAATTATTTTCGTTGCTACTTCATAACTGTAACGTTGCTACTGTTATGAATCGTCATGTAAATATCTGATATGCAGGATGGTCTTAGGTGACCCCTATGAAAGGGTCGTTCGACCGCCAAAGGGGTCTCGACCCACAGGTTGAGAACCGCTGCTCTAATCCAAGCCCATGAAAAGAAAAGACCTGGATCGGACTCATTCCTTCCATTCTTGCCCTTCAACCAAGTTTTTGATACAACACTTAATATGATGATTTTAAAAACATAAATTGGATAATGTAACTCCTTGTTCAAAGCACTTCGAGAAATTTATATTATACTGAGAATAAAAGTCAAAGTCCTTACTATGGTATACAGAAAGAGCCCACATAATACAGTTCCTAACTATTTCTCCAAATTCCTCTCCTTCCACATTCCACTCTATCTATACTAATCTGCTTGTGGAACACGACGCTCATTTCATCTCTGGGCCTTTCACTTGTTCTTCCCTCTGCCTGGACACTCTTTTAAGCCTCTACTAACATGTCACCTCTTCAGACAGCCCTTCCCTGCTGACCCATCTGAAACAGTGCCCACCCCTTCCTGGTGCTCTTTATCTCATTAAACGGCTTTATTTGATTTGATTTGATTACTTCCTGACACTGTAGTACATGCTATTTATTTCCCATTCTAGATCAAAAGCAATACAAGACAGAGACTTCTGTCTATTTTGTTCACCGCTGTATCTCCAGTACCTACCACAGTGCCCAATGCATAGTGGATGTTCAAAAAATATTTCAACAATGAATGACTGTCAGACTACACTTGAGGAGGAATGTGTAGAAAAGAGCATAGCAGGCCTGAACTGCTGCCCTTAGAAAGGCCTGAAGAATTAGCCTGTGGATGGCATGTGGGAATTTGAATTTTGAAAGGGTGCCCATCATTCTGTAACTAACAAGGTTGCCTTGCTGTGCCTAAACTGTATAAATAATAGGCTTAGGCTGAACTACTGCTTTCCTTTTGGGAGCCTGGAATTTAGGTATGTGCCAGGCAGAGGATGCCTATGTGACCAGCCTCTAATAAAAACTCTGGGTACTGAGTCTCGAACGAACTTCTCTGGTTGGCAGCAATTTACACATGTTGTCATGACTCCTTGCGGGAGGAAATAAGCGTGCTCTGTGTGGCTTTGCTGGGAAAGGACTCTGGAAGCTTGTGCCTGGTTTCCCCAGGATTTTGTCTGGTGTATTTTTTCTTTTGTTGATTTTGCTTTGTATCCTTTCACCATAACAAATCACATCCTTTGAGTACTAATATATGCTGTGGCCTGGGAGTCCTCCCAGGGAATCATCAAAACTGGGGTTGGTCTTGGGTACCTCCCAACGTGGATTATTTTGCCAGCATCTTTTTTTAAATATGTTTTTATTGATTTCAGAGAGAGGAAGGGGGAGGGAGAGAGAGATAGAAAAATCTATGATAGGAGAGAATCACTGATTGGCTGCCTCCTGCATACCCTCCACTGGGGATTGAGCCTGCAACCCTGGCATGTGCCCTGACCAGGAATCAAACTATGACCTCCTGGTTCATAGGTCGATGCTCAACCATTAACCAACCCACTGGGCTTACCAGAATCTTCTAAGGTGGATTTGAAGACTGAAGTAATTATTGCCAAAATGGCCAGTTAGAAAAGAGGCTAATCCAAGCGTCCAAGAGAAAGGTAGGGTGGTAGCAGTGGAAGCAAAAAGAGATAAACCTGTGATTGTATTTTCCCAAGGGAAATTTTGCCAAATTTAAGGTAAGAACCTGGGTTACAAGCGGTTGAGGATTGGAGGAGAACTAAGAAAGATGAAACACTAAATATAGACTACTCTTGGACAATGGAGGAAACAAGATAGTATGGTGGCTTTAGGGTAGCTTGATTATGATACAATTAAAGTAAGTGGATATCAATACAGTTTTAGAAAGCAGGTAGAAAGCTTAAATATTCACTAAGTATTTCCTAAAGGAAACATTAAGGGATGGACTTAGTAATGGAAATGGGATCAAAAATATAAATGTAAGTTATTCTTTAAACTCAATGAGGGCAGGGACTTTGTGTGTTTTGTTCACGGGCACATTCCAAGTACCTAACATATGGTATGCACTCAACAAGTACTCAACAAATGGTAAGGAAAGAAGAGAGATCATAAGAAAACTTGAGGCCTGGCCAGTGTTGCTCAGTTGGTTGAGTGTTGTCCCATACAACAAAAGGTTGCCGGTTCAATTCCTGGTCAGGGTACATTCCCACATTCTGATTTGGTCCCCAGCCAGCTTGCATGCAGGAGGCAACGGATCGATATTTCTCTTTCACATCAATGCTTGTTTATTTGTCTTGTTTGTTCATTTGTTGTTTTCAGTTTACTCTCACATATGAGTGAAATCATATGGTTCTTGACTTCTTCTGTCCGACTTATTTCACTTAGCATGATATTCGCAAGATCCACCCATGTTGTTGTAAATGGCAGTATTTCATCTTTTCTAATGGCTGAGTAGTATTCCATTGTCATTATGTACCACTTCTTCATCCAATCATCTATTAAAAGACACTTTTGTTATTTCCATGTGTTGGCCATCGTGAATAATGCTGTCGTGAACATAGGGGTGCATATATCGTTGCAAATAAATGCTTTCAAGTTTTTTGGGTAGATACCCACAAGAGGGGTTGCTGGATCATATGGAATCTATAGTCTTAATTTTTTGAGGAGCCTCCATCCTGTTTCCATAGTGGCTGTACCAGTTTACATTTCCACCAGCATGAATGAGGGCTCCTTTTTCTCCACAACCTCTTATTGTTATTTGTCTTGTTCATGATAGCCATTCTAACAGGCTGAGGTAGAATCTCATTGTAGTTTTTATTTGCATTTCCCTAATAGCTAGTGAAGTGGAGCATCTTTTCATATATCCGCATGTTTTCTTGGGAGAAGTATCTGTTCAGACTTTCATCCCACATCCCCTTTGTTTCCACACCCAGTCCATGGAATCTATCTTCTCATGACCGTTGGCCTTGAATTTATTGATCTTTTCCCGAGTATGGAAGCTAACCCAACCCTCAATCTGATCCCAAATAAGTGTACCTCTGCCTCTTCCTGCCCTCCAGGCCTTGCAGTAAGAAGCAGCACCTTAAAGCTGCTGGCATCAAAGTGTTTGTCTCTTCTACAGGAGGGGCCCCTGTTCTGAGACCCCCATCTCTGCTCTGGCTGAAAAGCATGGTCACAAAGCAGACCAAACCCTAAGCAGATTCTGGTTGCACATTTGTAAGAACATTTGGTTTGGGCTTCTTGTAAAGTAAATGTCCCTGTATTTGCCACCAAAGTTTGCCTTCCAACAGCTTAATTTTTTCATGATGCTATTCCCACAACCTACAATAATTTGTTTTAATCAGTTTTGTGTACATTGCAGGAAACAGCAGGAGGAACAGTACATTATTTATGCATTATTTATGCTTAGCCTACATTAATCATTACTCCCCCTAGGGAGTAATGTTTACAAATTACCAAATAACATTTTCTCCTAGGAAATCTTCCTCTTGAGTACTAAATTCTAGCCTTGTCCCAAAGAGTAGTCCTGATTCCTGCTTTGGAGACTGACAGCAGGTACAGCCATTCAACCTCATTGAAAACAGGTGAAGCCTTTAACTCTCCATCAAGAATGAAAGAATGGTAAGGCGGGAAGCTTCATCCTATTCTCTTTGAAGAGCTCACGTGCTGACAGGGAGCCTACAAGGGCATGAGGTACCTTGATCTCAAACTGTGTCCTTACAGAGCCCGCCTTGACTAGGACCAATGCACACAAAGCTGAATTGTTCACACCAAAAGAGGCCATGTGGCCACCCTGCTCTCAAGTGACTGTGATTGCTAGGAATCCATGAGGTGTATTTTGGCCCACTGCCTAGGTTTCACAAATGGGATGGGATAGGAAACCGAAAACAGTAGGAGTGGAGCAAGATATATAGGAGACGGTTGAGACAGCTGTTCGGAAGATTCCACTTGAATGAGTACTTCCTTACAAAAAATGGTTGTCTATCAGAGAGGACACTGGGTCAAGATCTCTTACCAACAGATGGCTTTATTGGAGGCTGTGAAGCAAGCACAGATTTCTGGAAAAGCTAGAAAGAACAGCAATAGTTATCACTAAAACTAATATTATAAATTTAAAAATTGACCTTTGGGGATATGTATTTAAATGAACTTTTCATCCTACTGATAGTTTATTTATCTAATGAATAATTAACAGTAGTACTTCATATTAAATAATGATCTAAAAATCCATTCCCCTATAGAAACTGATGAAAGCCTTTTATTACTAAGTAATAGACAGTCATAATATTTTTATGAGTTTAAACAATTAGTGCAGCTCTTTGCTGTAAATTTTGGCCTCTTTTGCTAATAGAGTAGACCATTCTTATGATTCCTTCCTTAGGATAGATTTGGTTGGCTAACTCCTTGTTTGTTTTGTTTTGGTCTTGTCCTGTTATTTGTGTCATGTTTTCATAATTAGAATAATTTTTCATATTATTGTTGGATCCTAAAGAAGGTAATATGTACAAAAACAGGCCCAGTTTCAGTAATGGGCTGCCAGGGTCTCCATATGAAAGGGAAATCCAATTGATCCAGTTCCTTATAATCACACTTACAACTACTCTCTCTTTTTCCTTTTATATTTATTCAAATAATTTTTTCTTTCATTGAATTTATTGGGTGACATTGGTCCAAAAATTCTACAATAACTGTTTTACATAAACCTGAAAAGACAATAAACGCTATGGAGAACTTCATGTAGCCAATTGGCTGGATATTGGCTCATATCTTAATTGTTTTGCTGGACTATTTAATGTAATTCAAATCATAAGAAATCTATTCTGCTCCCAAAGTAAAAATCTCAGTGATGTGGCAGTTATTTTGGGCAGGATTTGAATATGAAATGTGTTAATGAGATATGACTTGAATAATTCATCTTTATATGTACATATAAAACATCAAGAAGAAACATACAAACCAAGAAATTCATGAACCAGGCCCTTTCAATATTGTTTCTCTTTTTGAAATGCATGTCTAGGAAATAACTAAAACCAGTTCTTGAGAAAATTTAGTATTACTATTTATACATTTTCTTCCCCACTTACCTATATTTGTATAGATTTAATAATGTAAACACCCTCACGTTTTACACAGAAAAAAGGACAAAAATATATAACTCTGTTTTTTTTTTTACAATGAAATACAAAAACCACATTTGGGAATTTGGGAAAAACAAAATAGTCCAAAAATATGAACGAGAGTTTTATCATTTTAAAAAGCACTCCAAATCAGAATGTTCTTATTACATTGTCTCAACCTCAGCATTGTATAACTAAGAAAAATAAGTCCCAGAATTAAGATGAGCTCCAGGCATTAAAAAAAAGATGCCACAAAGAAATAAAACATCTTTATCATTAATCTGAGCTTTTCCCCACAACATCTGAAATAAATTATTTGCCTGTTCCAGGATCTTGAAATCTGCGGCAGAAATTTAAACTGCTGTATTCAGTACGTTCCACAAGACGGTGCCCTCTCTCCAGAAAGAGCCTCCTTTACTAGTATATGCACACAGCTGAACTGCTCAACTTACTGATCCAAAGTGAATTTCAAATCGACTTTTTATAACTGAAACCTCTAAGAGATGAGCAAACTCTTTAAGTAATTCTAGTGAAATTTTAGATGTGAGACCATGAAAATCAATGCTTCCATAAAGTGCAGACCTCTTTAACTTGCTCTCCAAATCAAGGGTAAGGTAAGATAACTTGATAAGGAGATATAGTACGTCTATATCAAGACTATTTAGAGCAGTACCGTGCAACAGAAACACAATGAGAATCTCACATCAATTTTAAATGTTCCAGTAATCATATTTTGAAATTAAAGAAAAAGTGAAATAAATTTTAATAATATATTTTACTTAACCAATGTATCCAAAATATTTCACAAGATGTTATCAACATAAAAATTATTATTAAAATATTGTACATATTTTCTTTGTACTCATTCTGGTGTGCATTTCACACTTCCAACACATCTCAATCATACTAGTTTCAAGTGCTCAGTAGCTCAATGACATGTGGCTAACAGCTACTGTTTCGGACAGTGCATATCTAGAGAATCGAACCTATTTCACTGAGCACCAAACTTAACTTCAGATTAAAAGACTAGCCGAAACCGGTTTGGCTCAGTGGATGGAGCGTCGGCCTGCGGACTGAAGGGTCCCGGGTTCGATTCCGGTCAAGGGCATGTACCTGGGTTGCGGGCACATCCCCAGTAGGGAGTGTGCAGGAGGCAGCTGATTGATGTTTCTCTCTCATCGATGTTTCTAACTCTCTATCTCTCTCCCTTCCTCTCTGTAAAAAATAAAGTATATTTTTAAAAAAATAGACTAAAATATATCCTGGCCTTATTTAATAATATCTGTATTACTGGTATAGCAAAGCATAAAATATATGGAATGTTATAATAAACCAAAAGGACATGTAAGCCAGGAACATGTCCAAATAGAATTAAAAACAAAAACAAAAAACAAGCATTAAAAATTGTATGTAACAAGTATCTCCACATTGTGGGTCTTAAAATTCTCTGTTTAGCTGGTTCTGCTAGTTAAAACTTTCTGAATCCCAGGTAGCAAAAGTATAAATGGCCTCTTTATTAATCCTGATCCTTTCTTCATATAATACATTGTACTTCTCCATGAAGAATGGGAAGTTGATACAAAGGCATTCTTAATAAAAATGAAAAGGATGGACTTCTCATTAGGCCAAAAGGTCCTGAAAGGACACTAGGTTTTATTTTTCTTGTCAAGCAGGAGCACAAAAGTTTAAAAGACAACCTTGTTTCTTTTACAAGATGTGTTTATGAGAGAAGTGAAATACAATCACTTTGAGAAAGTATAGCAGCAAGAGGTCACACTGCTCCGTCTCAGTGGGAAAAAGGCGAAAGAAAAGTAGTCTCCAGGTGTGTGGGCAAGACTTCAAGGACCCCTGCACCCAGTTTCAAGCACCACTAACGGAAACAGAGCAACATAACTTTTCTTTAGGCATTTCACGCCCCTAAGGAGCTGGCATTCAGCTGCAATTATTCATGCTCCCCAAGCTTCGGTAATGTCTCATGTCCTTAATTCTACAGGGTAATTCTGAAAATTGACATGAGTAACTGACAGGGTTGATTTTCTTTCTGTACAGGAAAAATAAAAGGGGTAAAGATTCAAGTTAGTGAGAAATTCAATTTTTAAAAAAGTGCTCTAACCATTTCACTTGGTTGGTTATAAGTTGTATCCAAATAATAGTACAAAATTGAAAAAGTTATGAAAAGTAATAAAAAGGCAAAAAAAGAAAGAAAACAATGCCTTGGAGTGTTATACAAATTTCTAACTTATAGGAACCTTTTATAAATTTGATCCTCACAAAACTGTAGAATTGAGGGCAGGTATTATTATTTCATTTATAAACGACAGAACTAAGGTTCAGAAAGTATCCCAGTAAAGTTAATGAAATGAGTCCCTAAAAATTTCGTTTTAGATGGCGGCATAGGTAAAGGCCTGTACTCGCTGCTGCCCACAACCACATCAAATTACAACTAAAATACAGGACAACCATCATCCAGAACCTCTGGAAAGATGGCTAAAATGAAAGTTCTACAACTAGAGAAGTAAAGAAGAAAGCACACTGAGACTGGTAGGAGGTGCGGAGGCGTGGAAAGGGCTGGTCGGGCACCCATGTGTGCTGCTTTTTTAATCGGGAGGGAGGTCATCGCTGCAGAGGCCACCTGGAGGAGCAAGGGGTCCCAGCCCCCACCAGACGCCCAGCCCAGGGTCCCAGAGCTGGGAAAAGAAGTCCCCGTAACTATGGGCTGTAAAAACCAGTATGGATTGGGGCTCAGTGACACAGAGGCTGCTGGAGACCCAGCTGTTCCTCTTAAAAGGCTAGCACACAAACTGAACTTACAAGGTCCTGCTTCCTCTGAGCTCCAGCACCAGGGCGAGGCTTTGGGGAACACAGACACATACAAGGAGGAACTGGATTGTCTAGCATCGGGGTAGGAACTCGGGGCGGGGGGGTGGCTTTTTCCCAGACAGAGGTGCTCGCAAGGGATCATTGTTCCTATGCTGGGACCTTCCAGGTCTCATGGCTGACTGGCAGCCACTTATGTTTGCTCCACCCTGGGGATTCCCTAAGACCCTGCCTCATCCAATTTGCAACCCACCCAAGCTGTGTGCAGTGGCTTTTGCATATGAATGGCCTGTCCTTGCTCAAGCTAAAATTCTCTCAAAGAAGCTGCAGCTGAATCAAGGAGCCCTAAACCTATCAATAAAAGGCCCAAGATCCAACACCAGCACCAGCCTCCCTTGCTTCATAGCTGGGCCTCATCTGGGCACGTACAAACTCGATACAAAGAGGAAGAAGCTGCAGATCTCTCTGGATATATATATATTCAAAGAAACTCAGTGGCTGATTTTGCACCTCCCTGGAGACCCAAGAGCCAGTGTACCCAGTAGTCAGTGTCAGACCATACCAGATTGCAACTCTACACATCCATAAGCAACACACTCAAGGGGCAGACTCAGTGAGCACCATAGCCCCACTGAAGCAAGTCCTGCTCCATAGGGGTGTCTCCTGCACAGCAACTCTTCCACTGTTTTCACAGCTGGTCCTCACAGCCAATTGGCCTGGAGGTCAATTCCTTCCAGTGACACCAACAGCAATCAAGTCTCAACTACTACAACACTGTGCTCACAGCCCACAAGGGGTGCACCTAGAGCTCCCAGCTCAGATGACTGGGAAGGCTGGCCACTGGGCCCTATCGAACACCTACTACAGAAAGCCACTCTACCAACTCTAGGAGACATAGCAGCTCTACCCAATACATAGAAACAAACAAAGGGAAGCAGCTAAAATGCGAAGACAAAAAACATGTCACAAATGAAGGAAACAGAAGAAAGCAAACTATTGAATATAGGGTTTAAAACCATGGTTATAAGGTTACTCAAGAATCTTCTAGAAACCTCCAAAAAAATGGAAAAGGACCAGTCAGAAAGTAAGCATACGCATACACTGACTGAAATAAAGAATAATAAACAGGAGTAGATGATTCTGAGAATCAAATCAGTGACTTGAAATATGAGGAAGCAAAAAAACACCCAACTAGAAGAGCAAAAAGAAAAAAGAATCCAAAACTATGAAGACAATGTAAGGAGCCTCTGGGACAACTTCAAATCTACAATATTTGCATTATGCAGGTGCCAGAAGAGAGATAGCAAGATATTGAAAACATATTTGAAGAAATAATGACAGAAAATGTCTCCTACCTGGTGAAAGAAATAGACTTACAAGTCCAAGAAGCACAGAGTCCCAAACAAGAAGAACCCAAAGAGGACCACACCAAGACACATCATAATTAAAATGCAAAGGACTAAAGACAAAGAGAGAATCTTAAAAGCAGCAAGAGAAAAAAAGTCAGTTACCTACAAGGGAGTACCCATACGACTGTCAGCTGATTTCTCAACAGAAACTATGCAAGCCAGAAGAGAGTGGCAAGAAATATTCAAAGTGATGAATACCAAGGACCTACAACCAAGATTACTCTACCCAGCAAAGCTATCATTTAGAATTGACGGTCAGATAAAGAGCTTCACAGATAAGAAAAAGCTAAAGGAGTTCATCACCACCAAACCAGTATTACATGAAATGTTGAAGGGTTTTCTTTAAGAAAAGGAAGCAGAAAAAGAAAAAGATCAAAAATAACAACAAAATGTCAACAAATACATACCTATCAACAATTGAATCTAAAAATCAAAATAAACGAATAAGAAATCTAATGCACAGAATAAACTGGTGAATAAAATAGAATCAGAGGCATGGAAATGGAACAGACTGATGATTCTCAGAGGCAAGGGTGTGGAGGGAGTGGGAAGAGATTAAACAAAGATGTTATATGCATAACCTATGGACACAGACAAATGGATAGCGAAGGCATGGGACAGGGTGGGAACCAGGTGAAGGAGGGCAATGGGGGGAAAAAAGAGGGACATCTGTAATAATTTCAACAATAGTTTTTTTAAAAAAAAGTTAATGAAATAAGCCCTGGCCAGGTGGCTCAGTTGGTTGGAGAATTGTCCTGTACATCAAAAGGCTGAGGGTTCAATTTCTGGTCAGAGCAGGTTCATCCCTGGTCAGGACGTGTATGGGAGGCAGTCGATCAATGTTTCACTCTTATCTCTCTCTCTCTCTCTCTTTCTCTCTCTCTCTCTCTCCCTCTCCCTCTCTATCAAATCAATAAAAACATATCCTCGGGTAAAGATTAAGAAGTTAATGAAATAAGAAGTAAAGTAATGTTACTTGAAACATTAGACACACTCCAACGACTGGAAGCGTTAATTTATATTCCTTACATATGAATCATGCTTCTGTCTTGGTGGAAACAGATTTCCTTCCTAAGGGTCTATTACAGCCTTCATGTATTTTTTCTCTAGCCAGCTGGAATCAATTTCAATCTCGCTCAAGTGAGGGAGCCTCTTGGAGGCTTAGCAGCAGCTTCTGTAGCAATGTGGCTGTGTACCAGAATGCTCTCAATTATTCAAGATAACACCGAAAGACCTGGGGATAGATTACCCCCAATGCAGCGGAAACAAATTAACAGTTAGCTGAGTAAAATAAACTTGAATAAATGAATGTTTTAAACTGTGCATACTGATACAATGCCCACTGATGAAATCTGCAGAGAGGAGTCAGGGCTCTCCTTAAAATACAGCAAATGGGCAAAAGACAATGATATAGAACCCAAGCTCTCTATGGAGAAGCCAACAGCCCACATCAGACCCAGATGAGGAGGAGGCAGGAAGTGCAACTCTGCACATTAGCTGCACACACTGGTACACTTGCCTTACCCAATAGCAAAATGTATTTACTGCTTTGGGATCTGCACCAGGACACCTTGTAAAAGTTTGCTTCAGAGTGACATGGCACCCCCATTGACCTCACCAACAGGGAGCAAGAGAATTTTATACAGAACTAGAGGCCCAGTGCATGAGATTCGTGCACTCGGGAGGGGGGCGTGGAAACCCTCAGCTCAGCCTGCGCCCTCTTGCAGTCCGGGAGCCCTTGGATGTCTGACTGAGGGCTTAGGCTCACTCCCCAGACATCCTTAGGACTGCTGCAGAGGCTGGAGAGGCTCCTGCCACCACCGCTGTGCTTGCCAGCTGTGAGCCCAGCTCCTGCGTTGGGCATCTTCCCCCTGGTGGTCAGTGCACGTCATAGCGACTGGTCGTTCCTCCATTCAGTTGATTTGCATATTAGCCTTTTATTATTTAAGATTACATACAGAAATATATGGTGGTCACCAACAACCGCCACAGAAATTTTTCATTTCTATATCAGCATTCAATTTCATTGACATCAAATAAAACACTTCAGTTATTTTTGCTTATAATTTTTGAAAAAATAAATCAAATCTGACTATTCATTAATCTGTTATCACTTCTTATGACACATTGATGTTATAGTAATGTTTAAATTCTGAGAATAATTTCAGCATAGGCTCTAGATAAAACTATGTGCATCTAAAATATTAAAGTAATATTAACATTATAGAGTGTTCAAATACCTGATGTGGTAATGTTTGACAAACTTATTCACAAGCCAGTATGTTTAATTAGCAATTCTGATTAGCATTCATAATTTAACTCAAATAGATTTTGTTTTTTGGCTAATCAAGTGTAAGCACAGCTTCCCAGGAATTCCTTTCAATATTTTCAAAATATCATTGGTACACATTTATAAACAGATTGCCTACTATGTCTAAGTCACTGTGTCACCATCTCTGTTCAGGAGCTTTCAATTGTGAGATCTTAGCCATGACCAATAACCATTTTTACTTTTCTAAATAAAGTACTTACTGTATTTTATTTTATTGTCAGAGAACATTTTTTTGGTAAATCAAAGAGGTAGAAGAGGTAATTCCTAGAAGAAATGGGCTTGGGAAACAAGTTATAGAGGAAAAAGAAGGGTCCTGGGAGCTTGGGAGTGAGGAAGCTAATGGTAACATGCCTGGGGCTGGGCAGGGGTAGGGATTGTGAAAAGAAGGAAACGGAAGGGAAAAGCAAGGCATGGTACTGGGAGGAATAGTGGGGCTGGGTCCTCCATCTAAGGGTTTTAAGGGAGGAGATTTTAGGGGAGGTCCCAGGGGAAGATCTCAATAGGCTATTCAGTAGTTTTCCAGGTATGCCCATTCTAAAGTACTTGTTTTACTTTAGTTTCCTAAATTACTAACATTTCTCATTCTAAAGTGATTTTATATAGTGCCACAAAGCTTTAAAATTTCTACCAGGCTTTGAAATTTTTCCTTTTAATATTTACTGCTCTTCGTTGAAAAGGCAAAATTTCAATCAAAATCTCCATACATCTACCTAGTGAGCTACCAAAAGTACACAGTTAACTGTATCCTATTTTGTCCATTCTTTTTATTCTATATTTTAAGCAAGTACAAAATTTGTTCCTTCCTCTTCTTTATTGGAAATTATAGATTATTTCTGAAAATAATTTCCTGAATTGATACATTCTTGATATTTCATCTTCTATTAACCTCTTCTGAAAAATCAGTTGTTTGACATGAACCAGGCCAGGATGTGAGCTGACTACATTTTCAGCAGCCTTTCTGAAAATGATTACCTCTGAGAACATCAATCCTCTGAGAACATCAGTAACTGGAGGAATCCCAATCGTTTAGCTCTTGACTTGTGTAAAACACAGAAACAAAAACGCACGCTATTAAGTTAACTATAAAAGTCATCCTGACTTCAGGGCACACTGTTCAAAGCCCTGGAATTCCTCCGGGGACTGCGGAAAGCTCTCTAGTTTATAAAGCAGTTTTCAGAAAAGTTGGAGCAGTTTGCTAGGCTTTGATTTTTTTCTTTATTTTTGTTATTTATTATCTTTTTTATTTCAAAAATAAAACTTCTCTATTATAGCATGTGAAACAATACAAAGATGTATCAACACACACTGCCTAGGAGACAGTTTCAAAAACCTGAGTATATCCTTTTACAACTTTGTGGTCAAACAAATAAAATATATACATACATATAGTGTGATTGTGATTGTGTGTGTGTGTGTGTGTGTGTGTGTGTGTGTGTGTTTCGCTTTTTGGTTTTACAATAAAAGAACCATCACCATACTCTGCAATTTGTACTTCTCACTTAGCATCATGGATATCACCTTGTATCAATAGGTAACAATATACTTTTTCTTTTGTTGTTTTGATTGATTTTAGAGAGAGAGAAAGAAAGAGAGAGAGAGAAACATCAATATTGTGTTGTTCCACTTACCTATGCATCCATTAGTTGATTCTTGTATGTGCCCTGACCTGGAATTGAATTTACAGCCTTATTGTATGGGAACAATGTTCTAACCAACTGAGTTACTTACCAGGCCAGGGCTAAAGATACCCTTTTTGTTTTGTTTTGTTTTGTTTTGTTAATCCTCACCTGAAGATACTTTTCCCATTTGTTTTTTTTAAGGCAGAGAGGAAGGGAGGAAGGGCAGGAGGGAGGGGAAGAGAGAGAGAGAAACATCAATGCATGAGAGACACCTTGACTGGCTGCCTTCCATGCACCCTGACCAGGACTGGGGATCAAACCTGCAGCCCCCTTGGTGCGTGAGCTGACGCTCCAACCCCTGAGCCACATTGGCCAGGTCAGGCTAAAGATATTCTTAATGGCTACATAAATTGTAGCATGGATAGTCTATATTTTATTTAACCTTTTTATTATTTTTGGTCCTTCACACTGATTTCAGTTATTTGCTGCTACAAGTCTCTGATATTGTGATTTATAATAAACCCTCATTATGTTAATGAAGGAACTTCTGAACCCCACCTAAGGATGGAGGATGGTTGCCAGAGGAGCCAACCAAGTGATGAAAGGATTGGAACTTTCAGTCTCACCTTCCTCACCCCCCACTTCTGAAGGTTGAGTTCCATCACAAATGACCAGTGATTTAGTGGATCATGACTATGTAATGAAGCCTCTATAAAAATTCAAAAGAACTTGGGTTCTGAGAGCTTACAGGTTGGTGCGTAAATGTAAGTGCTAAAACAGTGGTATATCCTTTCCCCACACCTTGCCCATGCATCTCTTCAGACTGGTGGTTCCTGAGTTGTATCCTTTTAAAATAAACCAGTAGTCTAATAAGTAAAATGTTTTTCTGAATTGTATGAGCTGCTCTGGCAAATTAATTGAAGCTAAGGAGGGTTGTGTGAAACTCTATGATCTACAGCCAGAGTCAGAAGCCTGAGTTTGCAACTGGCTTCTGAAGGAAGCAGGGGTGCAGTGTGACCCCTTCACCTGTAGAATCTGATGCTATATCTGGGTGGGAAGTGCCAGGACTGAGTTAAATGGCAAGACACCCTGCTGGTTTCTGGGGAATTGCTTGTTGATGTGTGGAAACCTCCCATAAAACACGTTGGAAGGTTTGGAACCCCAAATAAAGACCCATAAGTAATTACACATATATTTTTTAAAAAAAAAAAACCTTTTATTTCTATTGGATAGATTCTCCTGATTAATCCTGAGTGAAAGATTATGGCTGTTTTTGCTTAAATGGATATTTCTTCAAGTTAAAAACCTCAAGTCAAAGTTCTTAACACAATTTGGCAATAAATAGCAAGTCAAAAATTGGCATGTTCTTTGACTGGAAAATCCAATTCTAAGAATTATTCCTAAAGAAAAAAGTATGCAAATGAGCATAGATATTTTAAATGTGTGTACATGGATATTTGAACCTTCTTATAAAAGAGGAAAACAGGGAACATCCAAAAATCAGGAAAACTATTTATGTTAGACAATTCTATGGAACACTAAGCACACATTAAAGCTGAGTGTGTGTTATGTTGGTGGGAATGAAGGCTGGTGCAGCCACCATAGAAAACAGTATAGAGGATCCTCAAAAAATTAACAATAGAACTACCATGTAATTCAGCAAGTCTACTTCTGTATTTATTCAAAGAAAATGAAATCACTAATTTGAAAAGATATGTGTACCCCTATATTCACTGCAACATTATTTACAATAGCCAAGATATGGAACCAACTTCAATGTCCATCAATGGATGAATGTGTAAAGAAGATGTGGTACATATATACAATGGACTACTACTCATGCTTGCCCCATAAGAAAAGATTGAATCTTGCCATTTGCAACACCCACATATACATGGATGGACCTTGAAGGTATTATGCTAAGTGAAATAAGTCAGAGAAAGACAAATACTGTATGGTTTCATGTATATTTTAAAAATTTTAAAAAACATAAACAAACAAAACAAATCAAACTCACAAATACAGAGAACAGACTAATGGTTGCCAGAGGGGAGGGAGGTTAGAGGATGGGTGAAATGAGTGACAGGGATCAAGAATACAAACTTCCAGATATAAAATAAATTAAGTTCTAAGAAAATAAATCTGAACAACTCATAAGAAAAAAAGTTTTTATGTTGACGGATGGTGGCTAGACTTACTGTGGTGATCACTTTTCAGTGTCTACAGGCATTGAGTTATTTTTTTACACACCTGAAACTAATATAATGTTTTATGTCAATTACACTTCAATTTTTTAAAAATTCCAATATTCTCACCAATAGAATATAAGCAGAACCAATATATGCTATTTCCAGGCAGAGGTGGTGAGAAACAAGTATGGCCTTCTCCATCCCTTTGTCTTTCATGTGGCTACTAGATATTAATGTGCTGGGTACCCTTGAAAACCACATCTTGAAGGTCAGCCTAAGTTCCTGAATGATCCTAGAGATGACAGAACAACGCCAAGGGAAACTGAGTGGAGAGTGAGGCCAGCCATGGCACAGAAGAGGTGGGACACTGTAGTTAGGAACCAGCAGACAAATCTGTCAGAGACTCTGACAGCCAACTCAGCCAGGGAATACCACCACACCTGCACAGTCTAAGACAAACCAAGTCTTAAATTATATCTTTACTATTAATGTCAGCAAGACAAATAATAACCTGAAGGAAGGGGCTAAGCCATGGAGACACGATAACGTATTGGACACTATGCCAATCATAAAAGGCACACTTTGCCCTAACCCTGTGGTCGCCAAACTGTGGCTCGCGAGCCACATGCGGCACTTTGGTCCCTTGAGTATGGCTCTTCCTAAGCCTTAGGAGTACCCTAATTAAGTTTATAACAATGTACCTACCTATATAGTTTAAGTTTAAAAAATTTGGCTCTCAAAAGAAATTTCAATCGTTGTACTGTTGATATTTGGCTCTGTTGACTAATGAGTTTGCCAACCACTACCCTAACCGGTTTGGCTCAGTGGATAGAGCGTCAGCCTGTGGACTGAAGGGTCCCAGGTTCGATTCTGGTCAAGGGCATGTACCTTGGTTGTGGGCACATCCCCAGTAGGGGGTGTGCAGGAGGCAGCTGATCGATGTTTCTCTCTTCATCAATGTTTCTAACTCTCTATCCCTCTCCCTTCCTCTCTGTAAAAAACCAAGAAAAGATTTTTTTTTTAAAGGCACACCTTTCTACCATTCCCCCAGAGGCCATCTTGGAGACAGAAAGGAAATCTAAAATAATGATTATTATTATACCCATAGGAATAAAATCAATCAAAACTACACCAACTTAAGTTTGAAGAGTCTAAAAGTTTAAGCCACCCAAAATATTCTATATCAAGCTTACCAAATGAGACTAACTGCAGGGTTTTCAGCTGTGTGGTAGACTGGGATTTGTGGGCCCATATCATTCTGAAAAAATAAGTAATATATACTGGGAAGAGGAGAAGGGTGGGGCATAAAGACAAATGGCCTCTGATTTTTCCCCTTGCTAGTTGTTAGCCAAACCCAGTAATGGTGTGATAATTTGCCACTCTTCCTTTCAAAAATAAATAAAGCAGCCTAACATATTTTTGTTCTAGGCCCTGTCCCAAATTAGATTCTGTGAAAATTAAGCAGCTAGATGATCAACTCTGCCAAAGCTGCAGTCAGGGGAAAATGATAAAGAAAATAATAAAGATTGAAAAATGAATCTATAAAAAAAAAAATTCTATTGGACATGATCCTGCATGGCTTTTAAAATTAAAATGAAAAATATGTAAGCCAAGTTGAACCACCTGAACTACTGAAAGCATAAAGCAGTAACATTATCTTAAAATATCATATGTGGATCTTGAAGTATTGAAAAAGAACTTATGCCCTAGCCCTGTGGTCGGCAAACTGCGGCTCGCGAGCCACATGCAGCTTTCTGGCCCTTTGAGTGTGGCTCTTCCTAAGCCTTAGGAGTACCCTAATTAAGTTAATAACAATGTACCTACCTATATAGTTTAAGTTTAAAAAATTTGGCTCTCAAAAGAAATTTCAATCGTACTGTTGATAATTGGCTCTGTTGACTAATGAGTTTGCCGACCACTGCCCTAGCCGATTTGGCTCAGTGGATAGAACATTGGCCCATGGACTGAAGGGTCCTGGGTTCAGTTCTGGTCAGGGGCACATACCTCGGTTGCAGGCTCCATCCCTGACCTTGGTCAGGGTGCATGGGGCGGGGGGGGGGGGGGGGGGGGGGGGGGTGTAGGCAACCAATTGATGTGTCTCTCTCATATCGATGTTTCTCTCTCTCTGTCTCTCCCCCTCCCTTCCTCTCTCTCTAAAATATCAATGAAAAAATATCCTTGGTGAGGATTAACAACAAAAAAACTTGTAAATTCGGTCTAGGGTTCTGAGCCCCCAGGACTGAAATAATAAACATGCAGCTTCTGTATATCCTGAAACACAGAGCCAGCTCCCAGTACAGCCCAGGCTCAGACCTCCCTGCTGGTCTTCTTGCCCTACCAGACACTGAAACCTTTTATATGCATATATGCATGCATACACACATACACTCAGAGACACATACCACATACACACATGTATATACACATAAACTACATACACATATACCACATACACAGAGAGACATGTGCCACATACATGCATGCACACATACATACACAGTGCATACATACATTCACACCACATACATACATACCTACAACCACATATATATACATGCACACAACCACATACATATAATATACACAGAGAGATACATACCACATGCATGCATGCATATATACATACTAGTATACACACACATAAACAAGCACACACACATCTCCACCATACTTTTCCATCCATTGTCCTGGTTTTTTTTTTTAATGTTAATTTTTTCCTTTAATGCTGCAAAGAAACTATTTGCATTTCACTTTTTAAAATCATTTATAAAATACTTTGAGGCAACTTATATCTATCAAATGGTTGAGGCTAGCTTGTTCTTTACAGAGCAGAATTAATATAGTTTGTTTAACCAGTTCAGTTCCCTTGGGGATCTCCTATTACTCAAGAAACTAGAAGAAAAAACTTATCAAATATCAATGTTATTTACTAGTGAGAAAACGTAATTCCCACTTGCTTCCCCAGGGGGATTTTGGTCACCCTGGCTTCCCTCCATCCCTAGGCTCCAAATTGATATCACCATTACCCTTTCAGAAATGGGGGTTTGAGTGCCTGTAGATGGTAAAGAAGCCAGTACATTAGATAGAAGCTCAAATTAACTCAACTGCTATATACAGAGCATTTCTTGTGTGCCAAATACTGACAAAGCACTTAAACTGAAAAACAAGTCAAGTTAAAAAGAACACTAAGAATGCAGGATCAACTATCCAAAAACCTAAGTAGATTCAAAACAAAACAAAACAAAAAAAGAGCAAAGATTGAGGAGAACAGACAGACTGGAGGAAGCTATCTTCCAGGATTCAATTGGTCTACATCTATTTTAATAGCCTTTATCATACATTTTCTTTTTATATGGTTTATATCTTTTTGACCTCTGACCCTTGAAGAGAACAGACAAATTAAAGTTTCATAATTTTTTCCTATTTATTGTGATGGAAAAGCAGAATGTCCTCTTGTTTTTTCCATTTTCATTCCCTCCTATAATCCTCCTATCTAAAAAAAGAGAAACATGGTAATTAGCCGTACCTCCGCTACCCCTCCCATTGGCTAATCAGTGAGATATGCAAATTAACTGCCAGCCAAGATGGCGGCCGGTAGCCAGGCAGCTGATGCAAACAGGGAGGCTTGCTTGCTTCAGTGAAGGAGGAAACCAGGTTCCCCGCCTGCTGCTGCCGGTCTCTGAGCTGCACTCTAAGCAACATTGTAACAAATATAGAAGCTAAACCAAACCCCAGAAACCTGCTTTCAGCCAGCCTGGCTTCAGCCAGCAGGGCCACAACATTGTTTCAAATACAGAAGGTAAACAAAGGCCAGAAACCTGCTTTCAGCAGCCAAGGCCTCAGAGCTGGAGCCAAGCCTCAGAGCTAAAGCTGGCCCAGAATAAAAAAAAAGAAAAAAAGGACAGGTTGGGAGCTTCAGTCACCCACCAGCCTGAAAACGGCCCTCAGCCCCTCACCCAGGCTGTCCAGGCACCCCAGTGGGGACCCCCACCCTGAAGGGGGCGTGACCAGCTGCAAACAGCCATCATCCCCTCACCCAGCCTGGCCAGGCACCCAAGCGGGACCCCCATCCTGATCCAGGACACCCGTCAGGGCAAACCAGCCGGCCCCCACCCGTGCACTAGGCCTCTATCCTATATAGTAAAAGGGTAATATGCCTCCCAGCACCGGGATCAGCAGAGCCGCAAGGCCTCCCGGCACCGGGATCAGCGTGACAGGGGGCAGCGACCAAACCCCCTGATCGCCCTGTGGCTCTGTGTGTGACAGGGGGCAGGGCCACAACCTCCCTATCCACCCTGCTCTGTTCGTGACAAGGGAAGGCGCCCCAACCCCCTGATCAGCCCTGCTCTGTGCCTGATACGGGGGAGCTCACCAACCCCCTGATCACCCTGCGGCTCTGTGTGTGACAGTGGCGGCGTCCCAACCCCCTGATCGGCCCTGCTCTGTGGGTGATAGAGGGCGGCGCCCCAACCCCCTGATCGGCCCTGCTCTGTGTGTGACTGAGGGCGGTGCCCCAACTCCCCTATCAGCCCTACTCTGTGACAGGGGGGAACTCCCCAACCCCCTGATGGGCCCTGCTCTGTGCGTGACAGGGGGAGCTCCTAAACCCCCTGATTGGCCCTGCTCTGTGCGTGACGGGGGTGGCGCCGCAACCTCCCTATCAACCCTGCCTTGAGTGTGACAGGGGCGGTGACCCAACCCCCCAATCGGCCCTACCCTGAGCGTGACTAGGGGTGGCATCGCAACCTCCCGATCCGCCCTGCTCTGTGCATGACAGGGGGAATTGCCCCAACTCCCCAATCGGCCCTGCTCTGAGCCCGACCAGGGGCTGCACCTAGGGATTGGGCCTGCCCTCTGCCACCTGGGAGCGGGCCTAAGCCAGCAGGTCATTATCTCTCGAGGGGTGCCAGACAGCGAGAGGGCACAAATTTTTGTGCACCGGGTCTCTAGTGTTATTAAGAAAGTTCATGTTTATTAGTCCAAAGAGAAAAATACCAAGGTGGGAAAAGCTATGATAGGAAAACAAGAACAAAATAGAGAAATAAAAAGAAGGGAGTCAAAATAGAAGAGTGAGTAAAAAAGATAGATGGATTTTTAAGCTCAGATTAATAGTAAATTAGCTATATCAAAAACAGTTAGCCCTAACCAGTTTGGCTCAGTGGATAGAGCATCGACCTGCGGACTGAAGGGTCCCAGGTTCGATTCTGGTCAAGGGCATGTACCTTGATTGCGGCACATCCCCAGTAGGGTGTGTGCAGGAGGCAGCTGATCGATGTTTCTCTCTCATCGATGTTTCTAACTCTCTATCCCTCTCCCTTCTTCTCTGTAAAAAAATCAATAAAATATATATTTTTTAAAAAAACAGTTGTAACTCACTGGCTGTAATGATAAATGAGTAAAAGAGATGGTTGGGAGAATAAAAAGAAATGAAACAGAAAACAGTATATGCAAATAACTTTAAGGTAGAATAAAAAGAATGCAAGAAACAAAAATAAAATATAAAAAACTTAAGTGCTGATGTGGCAAAAGGCAAGAAACAAATTCTCAGAA
This sequence comes from Myotis yumanensis, assembly GCF_028538775.1. Classification (NCBI taxonomy): domain Eukaryota; kingdom Metazoa; phylum Chordata; class Mammalia; order Chiroptera; family Vespertilionidae; genus Myotis; species Myotis yumanensis. The sequence goes on from NW_027223754.1 coordinate 169,822,306, forward strand.
TAACAATAAAAGGAAAGAAATAAAAACTAACTGGAAAAAAAGAATACAGTAAAAATAGGTAGAAACAGTAAAGCGAGACAGAAACCTTCAAAAGGGTAAAATGAAAGAGAGCAAGTTTCTTTTATTTTTTAATGACACAAAATTAACAAAATGTTTTCCTGCCTCAGCATAAGCCTCTGATTGTGGCTAATATTCCTGGCAAGCAAAAACAATAGTAGATTCAATATTTTCATTACATTTGGCGTTAAAAATAATTGTTAAATAAGAACTGCATTAGAGCTGTGAACATCTGAATGTGTTGGATGTGTTTGATTTCTTTCTATCATATATTTGAGTTAACGGAATTTCAGATATACTTGTAAAATCTAAATATACTCTCATATGCTAAAAGGTTTTGATTAAAGTAGAATCTCAAACAAATGACTGATTTTTAAATTAATCCCTATGCTACAGAGCACTTGTTAAATGTGCCTGCTTCTCCTGTACTAGGCTTATTAAAAAGAAGAAAAATAAGATTTTATTTCATTTTTAAACTGCGGGATAACACTGAGAATTTAAATTCATAAAGCATTGTCATTCAAAAAAAAGGATAAAATGGAAGCAGTTTTTATTACAAACTACTTTCTCTGTTATAACTATCACCACATTTAATGACACTTTGCAACATCTTTCTGTCTCTCTTAAAGCATTCAGCTCTACTGAATACTCACTTCTTAAAATTTTGTTTCCCATGGCATCTTTGATGAAATTCTCTACTGGGCTTCCTGCGTCATTTTGACTATTGCTCCTACATTTTCAGACTCTGATTTTATAATCTATTTCAATATATTTTATAAAAATGCAGTAAAACACCTCATTTGTGTCATCATTTCTTTTCTTTCTCTTTTGGCAAAAAAAAAATCAAAAGAAGAAAATTAGGCTATAAATCTGTGGATATTAGAGAAATTGCATAATACCTATTAAGGGTATTAAGAATTTTAAAACTGGCTAACTTTTATTTCATGACACAAGAATCAAAGGAAAAAAAGTAGGCTATAATCTGTAGATATTATGCAAATTGAATAATGCTATTAAGGGTATTAAGAATTTAAAAATTGGCTAAATTTTATTTCATGACACAATTTCTTTGCACCATGAAGCAAGACATACTACCTGATGGTAGAATAGGGTAACACATTAGTATCCTAAATGTCTTAACTGGAAGATGAAAAAATTCAAAATTACCTTTATAACTGGGGGATTATCAACAAATCATGCTCAACCTCTTCTAATACAATATGTCATGAAATGACTCCTGATTTCCATTCTTGAGTAAGCTAATTCTCTGGTAACATTAAGACACACACAAAAGCTCTGTCATGGAAATTATTTTGGAATTCTCAACTAAAAGTTAGCAAATAAGATGCCTAAAAGAAAGTATCTTCAAAAAAAGAATTTTCCTACTTCTTACTACCTGCTGTGTCACTGAGTTCCACAGCGGCCAAACAGAAGCAATGTCTTAGTCATAGGTCTTCTATGGTTAGAGGCAGACGGTTTTTTTCATTTATTTTTAGAATAGTATTTGTGCTTATAATGACGGTCTGTGCCAATGCTGTTTCCAAGCCAGTCCTTGATTACTACAGGATATAAGCCAAAAATGGAAAATGATGAGCCTGGAGTTGAGATAGGTAGCAGGTGGTTCTAAAGATAAGGAGCTTTGAAATGCCTTAGTCACAACTCACCCCAAGGAAGAGCAGAGATTGCCACGCTCATTTATATCACTCACCTTTGAGCAATTATCCTTTAAGATTAAGATTACATATTTAATAATTAACAAATATGTTCATGAAGAAATAAATAAATTAAGATAGGACCCACAAAGCTCATCAACTAATGTGTTTGGGGCCTTTTTTCAGAATAATACCTGAGTGAATTACTGAAGACCCAACAGGGCCTAGTACTGTGCTCTAAACACAAGAAAAAAGACTCCTCATAAGTGCTTAAATAACAGTATCTAATTAATCCTTTATGAAACATTAACTTCTTGCTGACATACATCAGTTATCAAATCAATAACAAGTCAATTCATTCTCAAGTATTGCAAAGTTGTTTTGTAATAGCTTACATAATTGTACTAAACACTAGTCACTGTTGTGCAGACAGCCAAACTAGATAGACACTTTATTCAGTTAATTTCCAGTTGCAAAGCCGTGATACCAATGAGGATGAAGCTACACAAAAGAGGCTGCTTCTTTGCATCTTCTAACATAATAGACACCTGCCTCCATTCATTCATCACTCACGGGAGGGTACAGTGGGGATAAATGGTGATGGATGGAGACTTGACTTGGGATGGTGAACACACAATACAGTGTACAGATGATGTGTTGTAGAATTTTGCACCTGAAATCTGTAAATTTTGTTAACCAGTGTCACCCCAATAAATTCAATAAAAAGAATAAAAGAACAAAAAAATAAGGTTTATTAAACCCTGCAAAAAATGTAAGATAATGAGAGTTTATACCACAATAAATCATAGGATAAGGTTTGAAATAAATTTGAAGAAAATATAAGATATGACATGTAGAAATGCAAGAGAACAGACAATCTGAGTGAGAAAGGCAGAAAAGAATGAGCAAGGACAGGGACAGGGAACAGAAAACAGTCCAACTGGGCCTCATAGCTAGGCTTCACCAATCGTAAACTACATTCTATTCTGCACTCAGAGATAACATAAGAGTGAGACACTGATTAATTGTTCATACCAACAGAGTACACATTTGAAAGCATGTCCCAGTTTTCTCACAACTTGCTGTCACCAGTGGACAGAAAACAGCCAGAAATATGATCATTCCTAAAATTGTCCTCCATACCACCGTATACATGTCTGACAAATAAATTATTTGTAAAGTGCTTAGAATAGAGCCACGAACATAATAAGTACTACATACGTATTAAATAAATTAAACATAATGAATCCCGACTCCCCCTTTTCCTTAGGGGATAACACCAAGTCCTCAAGACCACTAGAAATGAAACCATTTAAGCCAGGCCATTTCTCTATGGACAGCTTTTTAATAAAGAATTCCATTTCTTGAGAAACCAAGATGGCGGCATAGGTAAACACTGGAAATTGCTGCCTCCTACAGCAACTTCAAAAATACAACGAAAAGACAAAACGGACATCATCCAGAACCACAGGAAGGCTGGCTGAGTGGAAATTCTACAACTAGAAGGAAAGAGAAAAGCACACTGAGACTCAGAGGAGCTGCGGAAGTAAAGTGCAGAGGTACGGAGGCTGGAGCCCGCGAGGAAAGGAACTGGCACCTGAGGACGTGGCTGTCTTTTTGAATGGGGAGGGAGTCACAAGCTCCCGACTGCTCTGAACTCCAGTTCCGGGAAGTCTCTGGGGACCCAGGACTCACACGGGGAGAAACTGGACTGTCTGGCAGTGGGCAGAACTTGGAACTTTAGGGCGGCTTTCCCTCAGAGGTGCTTGCAGCAATTACTGGGACACTGAGGCGCAGGGCCTCTTAGGGCAGGACTGAGGATCAGCCATAGCTGCTTGCTTCGCCCTGTTGATTTCCGGAGACCACACCCCACCCAGGCTGCGGCAGAGGCTTTTGCATATGAATGCCCTGGCCCTTTGCTATCTGAAAATTACCTAACAAACTGCAGCTGGGCCAGACAGACCCAGAACTTCCAAGAGAAGGCCCAAGGCCCCACAGCAGCTTGCACTGCTTCACAGCTGGGCCTCATCTGGGCACCTCCAAACCCCAAAAAAGGAAGGGGAATCTGCAGATCTCTTCATAGCTCCGGCTGGGTAGCCTCAGGCAGAGGCTAAATTAGCACCTCCTTAAATCCAAGAGCCAGTGTACCCAGTGGTCAGAGTGGGACCATCCAGATTACAACTCCTCAGATCCATAAGGGACACACTCAGGGGGCAGACTCAGTGAGCACCAAAACCCCACTGAAGCAAGTCTTGCCCCAGAAGGGTGTCTTCAGCACAGAAGTTCTCCCACTGCAGACACAGCTGATTCTCACAGCCAATTGGCCTGGAGGTCAATTCCTCCCAGTGATACCTACAACAATCGAGGCTTAACTACAACAAGACTGTGCACAAAGCCCACAAGGGGGTGCACCAAGAGTGTCCACCTCAGGTAATTGGGGAGGCTGAGCCACTGGGTCCTATAGGACACCTAGCACACAAAGCCACTCTACCAACACAGGGAAGCATAAAAAATGCAGAGACAAAGAAACAGGTCACAAATGACAGAAATGGAGGAAAGCAAACAACTGGATATAGAGTTCAAAACCACAGTTATAAGGTTTTTCAAGAATTTTCTGGAAACTGCCGATAAATTTAGTGAGACCCTGGAGGATATGAAAAAAGGCCAACTAGAAATTAAGCATACACTGACTGAAATAAAGAATAATATACAGCCGAAACCGGTTTGGCTCAGTGGATAGAGCATCAGCCTGCAGACTGAAAGGTCCCAGGTTCGATTCCGGTCAAGGGCATGTACCTGGGTTGTGGGCACATCCCCAGTAGGAGATGTGCGGGAGGCAGCTGATCGATGTTTCTCTCTCATCGATGTTTCTAACTCTCTATCTCTCTCCCTTCCTCTCTGTAAAAAATCAATAAAATATATTTTTTTATAAAAAGAATAATATACAGAGATCCAACAGCAGACAAGAGGATCCCAAGAATCAAGTAAAAGATTGGAAATACGAAGAAACAAAAAATACCCAACCAGAAAAGAAAAAAGAATCCAAAAATATGACGATAGTGTAAGAAGCCTCTGGGACAACTTCAAGCGTACCAACATCAGAATTATAGGGGTACCAGAAGAAGAGAGAGGGCAAGATATTGAAAACCTATTTGAAGAAATAATGACAGAAAACTTCCCCTACCTGGTCAAAAAAATAGACTTCCAAGTCCAGGAAGCGCAGAGAACCCCAAACAAAAGGAATCCAAAGAGGACCACACCAAGACACATCATAATTAAAATGCCAAGAGCAAAAGACAAAGAGAGAATCTTAAAAGCAGCAAGAGAAAAAAAGTCAGTTACCTACAAGGGAGTACCCATACGACTGTCAGCTGATTTCTCAACAGAAACTATGCAGGCCAGAAGAGAGTGGCAAGAAATATTCAAAGTGATGAATAGCAAGAACCTACAACCAAGATTACTTTATCCAGCAAAGCTATCATTCAGAATTGAAGGTCAGATAAAGAGCTTCACAGATAAGAAAAAGCTAAAGAAGTTCATCACCACCAAACCAGTATTATATGAATTGCTGAAAGGTATTCTTTAAGAAGAGGAAGAAGAAAAAGGTAAAGATAAAAATTATGAACAGCAAATACATATCTATCAACAAGTGAATCTAAAAATCAAGTGAATAAAAAATCTGATGAACAGAGTAAACTGGTGAATATAATAGAACCAGGGGCATGGAAATGGAGTGGACTGACAATTCTTGGGGGGAAAGGGGTGTGGGGGTGCAGGAAGAGACTGGACAAAAATCGTACACCTATGGATGAGGACAGTGGGAGGGGTAAGGGTAGAGGGTGGGGTGGGAACTGGGTGGAGGAGAGTTATGGGGGGGGGAAGAGGAACAACTGTAATAATCTGAACAATAAAGATTTAATTAAAAAAAAGAATTCCATTTCTTGAGTAGATACATAGCTATTCAGATTATTTCTCCTTATGTCAATTTTGTTAAACTATATCTATCGAGGGTTGGCCCTTTTCAGGATTTCTCTCATTACTTTCCAACTGCTGTGCCATCCCTGAATTCTACTTTCTGAGTCCACAAATCAGGTGAACTGTGGCTTTCTATTGGGGTTAGAGCTGCCCCCATGCTACTGCACTGGGGAGTACCTTCAGGGTTAAAACAATATACACACGGATCTCACCAGTACGGCTTTCTTTAATCAAGGCTGTATCTCCTCTTGTTTCCGCCATCCTTTGGTCATTCTCCAATGCCTTAAAATAGTTGTCTTTTTTGGGGGGAAGGGGCAGTAAGAGGTTATAATTTTTATCTTACAGGAAGATTACTCTGATACAAGTTACTTTATATTACTAGAACTGGATTCTCATACATACGGAATTTGTATTGAACAAGTATGAGTATACAGGTAAACATTTCAAACTCAGTGTGTCCAAAATAGAAGCTTGACTTTTCATCCCCAAATCTTAAATGTATTGCCCACATCCAATTCAACATCCTATCCTGTGGGGTCAATCTCCAAAATGCATTCTAATTCCACCCACTTCTATCCATCTCTACTGTTACCATCCTGAGTCAAATTGCCATGCTCCTTCCTTAAACTAACACAGAAATTCCCTAATAACCAGTTAGAAGTTAGTCTTCCTGCCTTCATTCTTTCTCCTATACATTCTTTACCGAGCAACCCAAAAAGTCACTGTAAAAGCCTAAATAAGACCATGACATTCCTCTCTTCAAAACCCTAAGACAGCTCAGCCTTAAAATGAAATAAAATGCCCTTACCTCGATCTACCACATCCTACATCACTCACTCTTACCTACTTCTTCTTCCTCTCCCTCCTCCCTCCTCAGGTCCCACAAACATCCTTGATGTTTCTCAAGTTTACCAAATATTTGCCACTCGTGGATGTTTCCATTTACTATTCCTTCAATTTGCAGTGCACTATTTCCAGATTTTCACTTGGCTAGTTCCTTCTCACCATTCGGGTCTTAGTCCAATCTAACATCCTCAAAAGGAGCTAATCCAACTACCCGATTCAGAGTGCGACCACCCCAGGCATTTAGCAGCCCAGCTCCCTGTCTTGTTTTCTTTATAGAATACATCATTATCTGAAATCATCTCTTTTTTAAACTGTGTTTAATTCTGAAATCCTGTATCAGTCAGGTTAGGCTAGGTTATGTCACAATAACAAACAATTCCAAAACCTCAATGTGTTTAAACAACCAAGGTTTATTCCTTTGTCAAACTACATGTCCATTAGGGTCAGCTAAGGACTCTACTCCACACTGCCTTCACTCTGAGACTCAGGCTAACAGAGCAGCAACTTCTGGAACACTGCTGGTTGCCGAGAAAGTGAGGGGGGAAAGCTGGAGGGTCTTGCATGTGCAATCAATGCTCTAGCTTAGAAGTACCACATGACACCCCGCTCACATCTAACCAGCCAGAACGCATCACAAGACCACAAGTACAATCCTACCATGTTGCAGAAATGGGTGAGACAGAAAACTATAGTGAATTGCATTAATGACCACAATTATTTATATTTCCCCCACCAGAGTGTACAACATCTGAGAAAAAATAACCTTAAGTGTTTTGTTGTTTTTATTATCCCCAGTTCCTAGAATATAGGCCTCCAATATAACAGGCACTCTAGAAATACCTCTTGAATGAATGCATAGCATCTCTTCTATTAACCTTTCCTGAATTTCTAAGTCTAAAATATCTAGATTTTTCTCACTGAAGATCTTCCTCCACCCACTGCTGATAGTTTTCTGAAAAAGAGCAAAAATATTCTTCTTTCATATTCAATTTGCTCTGCCATCTAGAATTAGAGGAAAATCTGTTAAGCAAATTCTCTGTCCTGACTTAAACATAGGTTGTTAACCGCTTGTGTTTACAAAATTCAGTGGAGGGGATCGAGTCTCATAATCTGTTTAGGCTCTAAACAGAAGCAGGAGAGCAACCTAGAAATAAGTGGATGGGGTCATTTTTCAGTTAGCTAAACCAACAGACTCGTGGCCAGGGTTATAATGGGGGGAAAATGGGAAGCGCTATGAACCCCCATCTCTACAGCCTCCCCACCTCATATGGACAGAATGTCTATTCTTACTCTGAAAGGATCTGAGAGTCAGAACTTTAAAAACTAACAATGAGGACTGCTCCACGACTGCTCCTTGGGGACCCTCTTCCTTACCTCCACCGCTGAAAATACCATTACAGAGTTAGCTCTGCTGGCGGGGATGAGGGACAGACACCGAGTAGAGACACTCTTTAAAAGCATTCAATAACACCATTTTTTAAAGCAGCTTTCTTCACTTCGGTGTCTCACCGGTTGGATGGAGGTGGGGTGGGCACCCCCATAAAGTAGCCATAGTTGGAAGTTCAGAAGAATAAAGAAACTGCCAGAATAAAAATCTTTGATTGTGTATTATTTCAGAGTAAACTAAGAAGGAGGGCTCAAGGGTTCTGCTAAAACACCAGTTTTAAATACAGTATGTCTATCCTAGACACTAAATTCTCAAAGTGATATACACGTATTTGTTTATTAGTGTTTTTATTTTCCTTTAAGAGTAAAGGACTTTTTCCAATGACATGTCTGTGATTTGCTATCCCATTTCAACCCCACTGGGCTCCAGCCATTGGCCTCTGGCTAGTCATCAAACACTCAAAATACAGGACTGCCTGGGCTTTGACCGTCGCCCTGGTCTCTTCTTGAGTAGTTTCCCCCTAGAACGCTATTTGGGCTGTTCCTTCATCTCCTTCAGATCTTTGTCAAGCATCTCCTCATCAGAGATGGAATTCCTGCAATGTCCCACACCCCACCCTGGAATCCTCAGCTTTGTTTGTCCCCACAACATGTATAGCCCTCTGATTTAATATGTAATGACTTCTTTGTTATCCCCTGCCTTTTCCCACTAGAATGGAAGTTCAATAGGGGCAGGGGCTTTGTGTTATTCAATGCTGCATTCCCAGAGCCTAGAAAATGCTCAATAAGTACTTATTGAATGAACAAAATATATTTATTAAAGCTGTGTTATTAAGGCTCCAACACTTTGCAAGTGAATTGAGACAAATCAATAGTCATAATCCAAAAGAGTGGACAAGTTCAGGTAAACACTAAGCTTCAAAAAAGAAATTCAGCACCATCAATATCTTTACAACTTAATGGATTTATCTGTGAATGTAAGTCTTCTTTTTCTTAGAGTCTCTTCTAGTGTTGCAAATAATCAGAATAATACATTCATTTCTTTCAGCAAACAGAGAAAAGAAAGTAGGATGATCTAATAATAACTTAAGGTTCCAATTTTAGAAACTGACTGATATGCCTTATGTTCAGTAAATGATGGGAATGGGCTCAGGGAACAGAAGTTCTTAAAGTGAAGATGGCATTTAAAAAAAAAAAGAAGAAGAACAGCATGCTTGAGGTATCAGGTCTTCCTCCACACCCTTGCTTCCTTCCTTCCTTCTCCTCCACTCCATCCTCACTGCCACTTCCAAATGGAGCCTTCGTCACCAGAGGTCATCTCTACCAAGTACAGTAGGTACTGCAGCACACCCACCCCCTGCCCAAATGCCAGTCATCCTGCATTCATCTTCCTATTTTGATTCTGTCATCCTTGTGATCAAACATGTTTACTTTTCTTCTTTGACTTCATAGATATTGTGGTTTCTTTTAACAACAAGCTTATACAGCTTTTGTCATGTAAAAGGGAGGGACCTACTCCATTGACTTCCCCATTGTTTTCACAATTTTAAGCTCCTTAACTGAAATTCACCTCCCTCCACAATTTACCTTCAACTTCCCTTTCCTGTCTCCACGGGACCCAAATCTGCTGACCCAGGAAAACTGGCCCATTCACACTCTACCCCCAAACCATTTGTCCTTGCCTTGCCCACAACTTTGTGCCTGCCATTCCTAGAACTGTTCTTTGCAACTGATAGGTACTTGATATGTTTGTCAGTGATGATGCTGAAAAAGGATACAGTTCAAGCAGAAATAAATTGGGAAGAACAAGAAACTGTTCTATATTCTTTCATGAGATGGTCAGTCAAGTGTGGCCACAAGAGGGGACAGAGAAGGAAACCACCACTCATTCCTAGAGAGTCAGAGTCACTGCTTGCCAGGAAGGGACCACAATATGGGTAGGAGGCATGATGGGACAAGGAAGCAGGCTCAACAAGGCAAGCGGGAGCCAAGAGTTAAGGACCCACAGGCAAGGATTTTTATGTGGGGTCAGGAGGACACAAGGGAAAGGTACAGGGAGATTTCATTGGTGTGTTTGAATGTCACTAGGTCACAGATTTGGGGGGGTGGGGGAACAAGAAAGGAAAACCTTATACTAGTAAACCTGGTCACCTGTGCAGGGTGCTCACAATCTGTTTGAGGGGATGCTGAGGCAGCAGAAAAATATGAAGTTTAAAAATTTATAATATGAACATTCGCTTCCCTGGGCTGCCGAGAGATAAGTTCAAGCTCACCCTTCTCGGGTTTATGTGTGTACCAGCTTGTCTTCTCTTGGCTGGTCTGTCCATGTCAATGGGCATGTCCTCAGGGACACACACAGTATTATAACAAGCACGGACCAGCCCAGGGAAATCTTGATGTGTAATCACATTCCTCTTGAAAAGAGAGAATGTGAGGTTGCTGATGGCTGCAAGGGCAGAAAGCATTGTGCGGAGACCTTCTGGGTCAGCGGCAACAACGGGCTTTGTCCTGGAACTGCGCAACTTCTTGCCAGGTCAACTAAACGCCTTTCCTTACCCAAAAGAGAGGTCTGGTCAGGCAGAGGGTGGTGCCAGAAAAGGTCCCTGAACACAGACAAAGAGGAGCGAGCTGTAAGGAGTGGCCTAGCACAACCCAGCCCCGAGGCCCACAGGCTCGCCGGCTGCCAGCTCACCATCTGGGATGCCTGAAAAGGCACCTGTCTGGGAATCAGGAGGTTTCCGTTTATGTTCCAATTTTACTGCTGGCTATTGTCGTGACCTTGGAGCCAAGCGGATCAACCCTGGACAGTTCTGTTTACCCATCAGCAATAAGTCTGGGCCATGACCAGGACAAAAATACAAATCAAAACCAACAGAACTGCTTCGACCACCGTCGATACTCAAAATCAATACACAGCTGCAAAGCCACCACTAGGACGCAATTACAGTTTGTCTGTGGAGAGGTCATGCACCCCTTATTCCAGCCTGACCCCTGCGAACCCCCTAGGTTTACTTCTAATGGCCTTTGTTCCCCCTTCGCTCCAGAACCCTGCACAACAGGACAGCTTCCAGATCAGAACACTCTCCTATGTTCTCCCTGTGACCAGCACTTACCCTGTGGACCAGCGGTTCTCAACCTGTGGGTCGCAACCCCTTTGGTAGTCAAATGACCCTTTCACAGGGGTCGCCTAAGACCATCCTGCATATCAAATATTTACATTACGATTCATAACAGTAGCAACATTACAGTTATGAAGTAGCAACGAAAATAATTTTATGGTTGGGTCACAACATGAGGAACTGTATTTAAAGGGCCAGAAGGTTGAGAACCACTGCTGTGGACCTACATCTCCTAATGATGCCAACTGCTAACATCCTCGCTTGTTCATCACACCTCCCAAGCAGCATAATACTTTAACCCAATGACAACATCTTTAAGAACTGATTCTAATTATAAAAATTAATGAAAGAAAAGTAACAAAACAGGGAAAACTTTTGTCAGTGCCCTCTCAAACCACACTCCTCTTCCCCCAGGACTATTTATTACCTGAACAACAAACAAATGGAGTATGAGCAATGCGGTATTAAAGAATTAAGCCATCTGCCAAACCGGTTTGGCTCAGTGGATAGAGCGTCGGCCTGCGGACTGAAGGGTCCCAGGTTCGATTCCGGTCAAGGGCATGTACCTTGGTTGCAGGCACATCCCCGGCGGGAGGTGTGCAGGAGGCATCTGGTCGATGTTTCTCTCTCATCGATGTTTCTGACTCTCTATTCCTCTCCCTTCCTCTCTGTAGAAAATCAATAAAAAATATTTTAAAAAAAAAAGAATTAAGCCATCAAGCACCCTTCACTTCCAATTTTACTCTGTATTGTTGAACCAGCTGTCAAGTTCCACACTGGCTAGTTCCCTTGCACCCATTGGTGAAGTGGCTACTCTTGCGTGGGTATGCCTGCTACAATTCCACTTTCATAAGAAATTTCTACCATTTCCTTCCATAGGTGGGAAATGAGGAGTGGAGGTAATGATTGGACCTGGTAAGGAGGGGGTGCCTTGGCCCCTGAATGACTCATCTCTATCAAGTACAGTAAAAAGTAGCTAGAAAGGTAGCTGGTTAATGATTGCTTAATGACAATGCTCTACCCTGAGTTGGTGTTAGCAAGTCCTTGAGGTATCCTTTCTTTAAAAAAATATATTTTATTGATTTTTTACAGAGAGGAAGGGAGAGGGACAGTTAGAAACATCAATGAGAGAGAAACATCGATCAGCTGCCTCCTGCACACCCCCCACTGGGATGTGCCGCAACCCAGGTACATGCCCTTGACTGGAATCGAACCCAGGACCCCTCAGTCCGCAGGCCGACGCTCCATCCACTGAGCCAAATCAGCCAGAGCTTGAGGTATCCTTTGACAGTGTTTGCATCCTCTGTTCTGCTGGAACTAGAGCACCTGGGGATCCTTTCACACTGAAAGCTGCAGCTGACTGCTCTTCAGTGCTAATGGCTGGGTAACACACTCTGCACCTAATCGGGCACCTACTCAGCAGCTGTGGGAGGAAGTGACTGCATACCTGGGGATTTCCAGCCTCTCCTTCCTTTCCTGCTCTATGAGAGAGAAGAACATTAAAGTTAGAGGGTCAGGCAGTGCCCTCGGCAGTCCCGGATCTGTCTCTTACATCAATAGTGCCAGTGGTTCTCAACCTTCCTAATGCCGCGACCCTTTAATACAGTTCCTCATGTTGTGGTGACCCCCAACCATAAAATTACTTTCGTTGCTACTTCATAACTGTAATTTTGCTACTGTTATGAATCGTAATGTAAATATCTGATATGCAGGATGTATTTTCAGGAGTCGCGACCCACAGGGTTGAGAACCGCTGACGGAACAGACCCAGGGACGCCCCTTCTTCCAGCCTCTGGCCACTCTCCAATCATCACCTTCAGAACCACCTCTGGGGCCAGCCAACATACTGGGGGTTTTTTCTACCTTAACTCCTTATTGCCGAACAACCACGAGCTCCCATATTCGTCAGAATTATTCCACCGAAGTGAGGCTGCGGTCACCTGCCTGACCAACCTGCATCTGCGGGCCTCCTGGACCTACCTCTCTCTGGGCTTCTATTTCAGCCCACCGTGTGGCTCTCAAGGGAGTGGCCACTTCTTCTGAGAGTTGGCAGAGAAGCACAAGGGTGCTGAGCATCTCTTAATTTTGCAAAACCAGCACTGTAGCCGCACTCTCTTCCAGGGTGTGCTGAAGCCTTCCCAAGATGAGTGGGGCAAAACTCAGGGCCATGGAAGCCACCCTGGCCTTGGAGAGGAACCTGAACCAGGCCATTTTGGAGCTGCAGGCCCTCATCTCTGTGAGTTCCTGGAGAACCACTTCCTGGATGAGGAGGTGAAACTCATCAAGAAGATGATTAACACCTGACTAACCTCAGCAGGCTGACTGGCCCCTGGGCTGGGCTGGGCGAATATCTCTTCCAAAGGCTCACCCTCAAGTACAACTAGGAGCCTGTGGAGCCCAGAGGCCTTTGAGAGGCCCCTCTGCATCCCCTGGTGTCTGGCTTTTACCTGAGCCTCTTCCCAAAACTACTAGTCATTCTTTTAACCACCCTGAAGCCCTCTCCCATGCATTGGACCAAATGAAACAATAAAGCTTTTTGCAGGAAAAAAAAAAAAAGTTACAGGATGAGGGTTTTGTAAAGGGCTACCAACTTCAAAAACTCTTAGACATCAAATTTCCCTGGAAGAGGGGTATTCCTCGGGGATCAGTTTAATGCTAAACATCAATCATTTCCCAACTTACCTTTCCTAACCTCTCATATCAAAAACTTTGCTTATTTTCTCTATGTTAAAGACCACTCCAAGCATTGGAATAACATCTTTCTCTAACTTGAATGCTGCTGTCACTTCTGATTCTAAAATGATTTTACTCTACAAAAACGAATTATGGGTTGACAATTCAAGTGTCAAGACAAACAAAGACTCTGGCACTCAGTATACACTGGCTGAGAATGAAGATGGCGATGAACATTTAAATAATGGCTATCATGAGTATCAAATACTGTATTTTGAGAGGATTTAAAACTACAGGTATTCTAAGTAACATTTGGCTACATATATAGCACTTCTTCAAGTAATTCCTTCACAATGAAGTCCTTATCACCTTGATTGTATATTCTTAAAATAATTGTTGACAATCATTCTGCATAGTAATAAATATACATTTATTTAAAATTACTATCAACTATCAGGATAAACTTGAGGATTATTTTTACTACTCAGCTACTTATATCTCAAATTAACACAAAAGAAGTCAGATCAGCCGGAACCGGTTTGGCTCAGTGGATAGAGCGTCGGCCTGCGGACTCAAGGGTCCCAGGTTCGATTCTGGTCGAGGGCATGTGCCTGGGTTTCGGGCACATCCCCAGTAGGAGATGTGCAAGAGGCAGCTGATCGATGTTTCTAACTCTCTATCTCTCTCCCTTCCTCTCTGTAAAAAATCAATAAAATATATTTAAAAAAAAAAGTCAGATCATACTCATATCATTGTATTAAATGGTTTTCCTTCCTAAATTATGATTAAATTTATTTCTTTGTGCTTTGGATGTTCCTATATAACCAGGACTATTTTGCCCACACTTTCTGGAATGTTTCCTATTTTGAATTGATAAAATCATATGTGTAGCTCAAACACAAAGAAAAAAAATTTCAAACGAGGTGTAAGCTACTAGTAAGACAATATAAAACAAACCAGCACTTAGCTTTATTAAATTCATTAAATGACAAAACATTATTGAGTGAGTTACTTGGTATTTTATGGAAAAGAGCCTTTTGTTAAAATAAAACAAAAGAAAAAAATCTGAGAATTTGTCTTCTCAAATGTCTGGATGTGTTGAGAATGCTTTATTCAGAACTTTCTGTTTAAAACTAGAAGACATAAGTACACAGAAAATAGCGTACTCCTTAATATTTTGCATAATATAAATATAACAAAAATACACTTTTAACATGTATATTTCATAGATGCCAGGTTATCAATCAAAACATTCTTCTTTTTTTTTTATAATGACATGCTTCTAAAAAAAGAATCATGATTTCTATGCAGCTGGTATGAAGCATCCATCCTATATAAAAACTGTTGTTTGAAATATTAACCCTGCTATTTCTGGCTTCCGTAAATGCTTGCTGGCTTAAATAATAAGGATAATAAGACTACTCCCATTTCAGAGAGGCCATTAAACCTTCCCCAGACGAAGTTATCAGTGCTGGCGTCAGGCCAAGCCTTTGGTGGAGGTCTCAAAGCCCCAGCACATAGGGCCCTTTAAGAACTTGCAAAGGGAACCAGAAAAACCCCATATTTGGGAGACAAAGAAGGTAAAATCGTATAAATATGAGAAGCTTCGTGTGTGATTCCACCCAGAATTTGAGATACATTTTCCTCTGGGCCCGTGCGTAATAAATGTAACTCCATCTAAGCGTTGCTTGGTTCTTCTCTGGTTTTTCCGTAACAGTATCTTGGGGGAACCAAAGATATATATGAAATATTGCTTATAGTCAAGCCTGGGCCCATAATTCTGAAATCCAAACGACTCTGCTCTTTTAACTGATTTGTTGGCAACACCTGGCCAAACCTGAATTCATTTGGCAACAAAACCTAACCTGCTCAGATCTGAAGCTGTTTATAGGCTTTATTTATGTCACTTCGTGTGAATATGTATATATTCAGCTACAGATATATTAATGAGTTTGATGATGGAGTATTTTCTCAGCTCCGTAGGGTGAGCTACTAAATGTAAGCACATGCACTGAATTCTGAAATATATCTGGTCTCAAGGTTTGAGTAAGAAATGGCAGGCTTGGATTAAATTCAGTAAACCCACACTGTGCTTTTCTGAGGATCATTCAAGGTAAATGGGCCATTGCCTACATTCTCATTACCAACCCCTCATTTCCTGAACTCATTATCCTCTGTAACTACATTCTCCTAATGACTTTGTCTCTTTTCTTAAGATAGTCATTCCTATAGTCACCCAGCCCAATCTTCCTAGTTCCCAGTAATTTCACCCTTACTCTCAATGCCTCCTATCCCATCAGTTGTTGAAGGTTCACAGGTTCCATATATCCCCAACCTGCTACCCACCATCCACCTACATTTCAAACTGACCTGAACAATCTCAAGGCTGAATGACTGCAAGAGGCCCCAAAAATAATTGCCTACTTCCTTTCTACTCCCCTAACCTCTTCCCCACCAACTCCCACCAGATTCTGCTTCAAGATTAATCTCATCATCCTCCTCCATCTTGTTCAAATACTTTCCTTGATCAAATGCCACAATGGAAGAGATAAAGTATGGGACTGGCATTGAAAGACCAAAGAATGTACAGCCAGCCCACCTTTCTACTGCAACCTCCTGCTCTTTCCTAACACAAACCTTTCACTCCAGTCAAAATAAGCATGACCTCAGTTTTTCCTCACTCCAAAAAGAGCTAAGTTGTTCTCATCTCTTTTGCTCACACTCTCCACACCATGACCTGAAATCTGTAAAATTCTTTGCATTACATCCATTATAATCTCACTCATACTTCCGACTCATCCCACACTGGCAGCAAAGTTTTCTTTTGCCTTCCTGGCCCACCATGATCTCTCTTCTTAAATCCCCACAGCTCTCACAGTCTGTACTATTCATTTGATAGTTGATATGTACTTTCTTGTATTATCAGAATAATTAATTTTTCACATATATGTATCTTGTCTCTTTAAACAGATTTTAAATTCCTTCAGAGCAGAGACCATGTCATAGTTTACGAATGAGCAATAAATACCCTTCTATAGCTTACGATAAAAAAGCAACATTGGCAAAGTCCACATGAAAAAAACAAAGGAACATTAATATTTCTTCATGCAAATGTATCAAACACTACTATGTTCCTGGCATTGTTTTAGTCACTGAGGATTAAATGATAAGCAATACAACATAATCCCTGCCCACCACCACCCTCCCCCCCAGGCTAATGGTATGGCTAGGGAACCATACATTATTTTATAAATAACTATATACACATATGTATGTGTTTTGGAAAAATACTATGCAATATTAAGAGGTTCAGAATCATTATCAAATGCTATACCTGTCAACTCAATCTGAGTTGGCCTTCCTTCCATCCATGTTTAAAAAAAATAAAATAAGGCAATTAACAGAGGTTCATGTTAGGAAAAAAAGGGGGGGGACAAATAGCAGGAGCAGTTTGTTGGAGAAATATATTTGTTTCAATATTGATGTTCTAAGATTCATCCTTGAGTAAAGTAATTCACTTGGAAAGCATTACTTAGACCTTGTTTATTTTGCCCTTCATGGAATTTTCACAGACTACAATATAGAACTGCTTTTATGCTCAAAAGCCATATTATAAATTTTGTGAATGTCTGCACTAAGATACAACAGTATGAAGTCCATTTCTGCATTTCCCACTCACCATTCAGTGCTTCCTGTATCAAGCAAAGAAAAAAAAATTCCTTACCAGAATTTAGGGTAAGGAAATCCCAGAATTTAGTGCAAAGAAAACTTCCCCTGTGAAATTTGTAATTTTCATCATTTCTGATATTCAAAGCTATGGAATATATCACATTTCTCTCTTTTTGTCCAGGCTCCAAGGAAGCTCAAAACCAATAAGGTAACAAAACTCAAGAAATCAAAACATATTTGATTTTCCTTGTTTTCCATGGTCCTCATTTTCTATTCCTATTGTATTAAGCATATGTGTTGTTGTAAATCATTTCAATTCCTTTTTGGAGTAAAAATTATTTCTTGCCCAGCCAGCGTGGCTCAGTGGTTGGGTGTCAGTCTATGGAACCAGGAGGTCATGGTTCAATTCCCGGTCAGGGCATATGCCCAGGTTGCAGGCTTGATCCCCAATGTTATTATTTGGTACAATTCCTACTACAAATCACAGACCATGAGAGTTTCATGTTGTTCACCAAAATAGCCACAACATTGTAATATTTATATCACATTAAAAGATAAAACTTATAACCAATGAACTGGATTAAATTATGTGCTCACAGAACATTTGCTCTTCCTCATTTTTTAAATAAATATAGGTGTTTTTTTATTGATTTCAGAAAGGAAGGGAGAGGGAGAGAGAGAGAAAGAGAAACATCAATGATCAAAGAGAGTCGTTGATTGGCGGCCTCCTAATGAAGAGAGCAAATGCCCACTTAAAATTGGCAATATTGTGTTGTCCTTTTGGAGTCTTTTAAGAAGAGACTTTCCATCATAAAATAAATAAGGGAAGACTCACAAGTTAATTACATGAAAGGGGTAATTCTATTTAATATTTTTATTTGGCATTTCATATGAGAATGACAAAAAAGCTGTTTAACTGATCTCACAAAATGATTGTTTATTTTGTAAACCATTCCAATATCTATTAACAAATATATCTGTGCTTGCAATTAACAATCCCATCCTCTAAACTTACATACCCCATCATCACCGTCAACTAACCACAAGCTTATGTGAACAATTTGTTAAAGGTTTAAATATGGCCTTTAAAAAAATGAATTGTGTGTAAGTGCTAATGATTTGGGAACAAAGGTGAAAACATTTATCACATTCCAAGCCAATAAGAACAACGAGTATGCTTGCATTAAATTTTGGATTCTTTTCCACAGTGTTGCATGGCTGCCAGTTCCAGAGTACCCTGATGTACTTGATGTACTTTCTTTGGTGCATGTGGACAAAAGTGGAAGCCAGGGGGATGACAACAGACAGAAGGAAGTTAAAGAAAGCATCCCAGAGGGCATAATGCTTGAACTTGGATGTGAAGGGAAAAGAGAAATTCACCAACTTAACAAGGAGAGGATGACCATGATGGGTATGGGATGGCACATATGCAAAGGCAAGAAGCATGCGAGACTATTTCTGAGCAACCGGGATCTCTCCTCTTGTCCTCTCTAAGGTCACTATTTCTACTTGTGTCCTAAGTCACAGACTAAAGAAACCTTCAGAGATGATGTCTTTCTTCTATATCTTTGTCTACATTTCAATCTAGCTTCTTTCCCACAGGTTGGAGAATCAGCAAATAATTCTGCATAGTGTAGAATGTCAAGAGATCAGGTTTGAAGTCAGGCAGGAGTAGATCATAATAAGCTTTAAATATCAATCAAAGGAGTTAAGACTTTATTCTGTAAGTGACAGGAGACATTTAGCCATGTAGAAAAATTATTTCGGTAGCAAAATCCAGAATGAATTATGAAGGAGAGAACTCTTAGAAGCATATGATCGTGAGTGAAGGAAGAAAGAATGGCCATTAAGGAAGATGAAGGGAGATAACAGGAGTAGACAAGTTTCAAGTTTATTAGAAAATTCAATCAGGAGTCTAGTTATCTACTTATCATCAAAATTTTCAAAAGGTTATCATCCCTTCTTCTCTGATATCCCATATAATTTTATAGACTTTTAGTAAGAAAAAATTTTTATAGACTTTTAGTAAGACTTTTAACCTACCTGGTGTGGCTCTGATGGTTGAGCATCAACCTATGAACCAGGAGGTCACAGTTCAATTCCCAATCAGGGTACATGCCTGGGTTGTGGGCTCAATTCCCAGTAGGGGACATGCAAGAGGCAACTGATAGATGATTCTTTCTCATCATTGATGTTTCTCTCTTTCTCCCTCTCCCTTCCTCTGTAATCAATAAAAATATATTTTTAAAAGAAATTGCCATACTGCCAAATAGAAGTGATAAAGCTGACTGTAAATACAATCTTCCCTATAGTAAGCAAAAATAAATAAACAAAAAGATACACTTTTACACTATTTTAAAATAATTTGTACTCAATATACCACTTGAAATCTAGAGTGAATTATTTATACCAACAGGAGAACTACAAAGTAAGTTATGACTGAAATGTGATTTTTGTATAGGAGGTAAGATTTTGCAAGGGGATAGCTTAACAAAATGTAGCAATTGCAAAACCAAATGATCTGCCCTTATTATCAATACCATAACCTTGACCATATGATTCTCAATTAATCCTTAATATAGGCAGAAAGCTTTGGTCTAAGTTCACCTTAACTTTCTACACTGAGCAAATTTCCTGAATGGGTTACAAACATATCCAGCCATTGCTTGTAATGGATATCTGTTGTTTTGTCTGTCCAGCACCCTTCACCCATTTTTGCTGACCCATTACCCCTTCCCTCCCCCATTTTTAACTTTGTCTATCCATATGGTTACTACTCAGGATACCATGCTTGTTCAATGTTTGGTGGATGGCCCAACTAACACCCAGTTCCTAGATATCCTCTGTATCAATGACCTTTCTCTCCACTCTAGCACCTACTCTCTAAAGATTCCCTAGTTGAAAATCACCACAAAGAATAGCTGTAATTCTGTTAGAACATGACATTTAACCACACCCATCAGTCCTTTCCCTTTTCTTACTCTCATTTTACCTGTTCAATTTCATCCAAATCTTCAGGCTCTTGCCCACTCCTCCCAGACCATCATCTTCCCCACCTCCTTTCCATATCCAGCCAGACCCCCTAATAATCAAATCAATAACTCTTTTATTAGAACCCTCCATTTATGTTCCATCCTTTGTTTCCAATAACACAAGCCAGAACAGTCCCCACCCAGATGAATCACTCCCAACTTCTGTTCAGGTGACGGAACTCTCAAAGAGAAACCTGCTCAACACTTCAGACTGGTGGCATTCAGAGTTATAGCAGATAACCTCATCTCTCAGTGATCATCTGTAATCCTTTCATTTGTCCCTACCCTGTTTGCTTCCACACTCCCTTGGATCACTATTCCAAACCTTGACCACTTTCTTAAATTCCTTGCATCATCCAACCTCTCCATCTCTATCTTTAGCTCTTTCTTCTTCATTGTGAAGTAGAAATCACCAGATGGCAGCACATTCACCCTCTCTACTCCTTCACTTCAAACATTCCCATTAGAGTACCAGCTTTTACTTCATTTATGATTATTTCTGAGGAACAGGAGTCTCTCTTCCTGTCCTCTTAAGGCCACTATTTCTAGTTGTGTCCTAAGTCACAAACCAAAGAAACCTTCAGAGATGCTATCTTTCTTCTATATCCTCACCTGCACTTTAGCTCCTTACCCTATAACAACAAGCAGATCCATCAATCTCACTCCTCAAATAAAATCACCACCAACAACAATAACAAAAATCTACCATTGGTCCTTCCATTTTTTAAAACATACTTTTATTGCTTTCAGAGAGGAAGGGAGAGGGAGAGAGAGATAGAAACAACAACGAGAGAGAATCATTGATTGGCTACCTCCTGCATGCCCCCCACTGGGGATTGAGCCTGCAACCAGGGCATGTGCCCTTGACCAGAATCGAACCTGGGAACCTTCAGTTCACAGACTGACACTCTATCCACTGAGCCAAACCAGTTAGGGTGGTCCTTCCATTTTTAGCTACTTCCTATTTCCTTCTTCCATTTCCTCATCAAACTCCTTAAAACTATGCACATATATAATAAATAGACAATATGTATATATTATGTATTTATGTAATAGAACCAGATGGCAATAGTTTGAGGAGAACACAGAAATTGAAAGGAATAATATGTAATATTACATGTGAATATATATGTATGTACATATATAGTTTGTTCATTCATTATTTAAATCATTGCCATCTGTTTCTAACCAAACTGCTAGACTGAAAACACCCACAATAAGTCACCTATGATCTTATAAGTGCTAAATTCAAAGCTCTATGACCAAGTTCTCTTTCGAAGTGACCAAGCAGCATTTTAAAATTTATTGACCATAGCACCTACCACCTCTTTACATATTAGAAATTTACTTGCTTAGTGACTTTCTCCTGCAGGATGTACATTTTTATGTGGGCAGATATCTTACCTTTTTGATTCACTATCTGGAATAGTGCCTGGCATGTAATAAGTGATCAATGAATATTTGTGGGGTAAGTATCGCCCACCCCCTGGCCAAAATGAATTAGGCCAGAGGTGGAAACCATACCCAAACTGGTCAACTTCAGCTGCTTCCCTGAATGTTTAAACTTGGGATCAAGAGAGTCAAGCCAGTCTTTCTGTGTGAGTGTAAAATGACCTTCACTGTGAATGGAAAGAATAAAGCAGACTGATAGAGGAGACAAGGCCAAGAACACCCTGACAGAATTCAAGCCCCTGGTTCCATTTATCCCAATTATCAAAGTAAATCCTATCCCTGGTCTCTGTGAAACATCCCAAAATCCTTACAGTAAGTTATCTTTTTATCTTAAGCTAATTTAGTCTCTTTTTCTGTTGCTTAGTACCAAGAGATTTCTTACTAATATACTGTTCTGTAGTTGAATAAGCTGAAAATAAACATCCTACAGCCAATTTTCATTTATTTACAACATCATATTTAAGTACTGCTTATGCGGAAAGGGTTATTTTCATCTATTCCCTAAACAAGATTACACAAACATTCATTTATTTTTTTTCTCTCCAGCCATTTTTTTAAATGAAGTCTGGTACTTCATGATAATTTCCCTTAGGCCATAGCAAACAAAATAAACCATTAAACGGAGAGTAGTTGAAGAACCTAGCTACAGCAGTATATACCAAATTAAGGCTGGGGGGCGATCTGAAATGCATCTTAAATTTTGCATTTAGAAACAACAAAGCTCTATTTTGGAGAATAGAAACTGAATAATTGCAGCATCGTAGCTCATGGGTACTTACCAAACAAACGCTGGTGGAAGAGAAACTTGCCAGCTATTAGTCCTATGAGAATGGCGAGTAGCCATAGTAGCACCTTCAGAAGCCTCCAGCTAACTCCTCTGGGGTATTTATTTGTTACAAATGAAAAACAGTTCCCAACAACAATAACATTGGCTTCTGTTTGGCTATGAGAAACTGGGTCCTCCGCAAATATTAAGAAGTTAAAGAAGATCACCAAGTAAGCCACAATCAGGCGAGACCAGGGGTGCTGGAAGTAATAACGGAAGTCTTTACCCATCCTTCAAAACTTGAATTCCGTCGTTTACCTGGATAAGAAAAGATACACAGAGTTAGAGCAGAAAAACAAACAGTCTCTCTTCCTGTTATATGTTCAAATTTATAATGGCTCAATAAAAAGTTCTTCAGAAAAGATGATACCTGCTCCTACTTACAGCACCAAGACAAGTCTGAGATTGAGTCATGTACATATTGTACCCTCTCTGTCATCTAAGAATGCCTATGGCCATAGGTGGATTTGGAAAAGAAGAATAAAAGAATAGGGGGAGCCGAAACCGGCTTGGCTCAGTGGATAGAGCGTCGGCCTGCAGACTGAAAGGTCCCAGGTTCGATTCCAGTCAAGGGCATGTACCTGGGTTACGGGCACATCCCCAGTGGGAGATGTGCAGGAAGCAGCTGATCGATGTTTCTCTCCCATTGATGTTTCTAACTATCTATCTCTCTCCCTTCCTCTCTGTAAAAAAATCAATAAAATATATTTTTTTTAAAATCTTAAAAAAAAAAAAAAAAGAATAGGGGGAGAGGAAGGGATAAGAGAGGACAGAACACTGTTTAAAATTAGGATAATGACTGAGATGACATGTGGCAGTCACCTCAGGGGGAATCACAGAGCAAGATAACATAATGCAATACTTTTCCTCTCTTAAATTATTTTTGTTACTGTTATAATCCAGATTTGCTTAAAAATTAAAGCAATGTAGCAGTTAACTGAGCACATATTCTTCTAGCCAAATCCCTCTCTCCAGAGTGAAGAACCCTGATAATTTGGTGGGTATGCTTTCAGATCTTTTTTTAAACATTGACGAATATACATATGTGTATGCACTGTCATAAACAGTGTTCGCAGCCTAGTTGTCAATTTCAACACAGTAAGTTTTGTGAAATAACTGAGTCTATGGTAGAATCAGGAGGGATTGGGCAATTCCTATTGTAGGAAGGAAGTGGGGAGAAAAGAAGATTTCACAGAGGAGTAGATACCCAAGTTCAAGATTGAAAAGAGCGTAATTTCTTTCCCCAAGTGACGAAGGCAAGGGTGCTCAATCTAGGCATATTCAAAGGTGTAGAGGCCATGCAAAACAGCTAACATGCCTACAGGGGTGGTCCTAACCTGGATGTGCATTGGAAGTGGAGAAGCTTTCTTAAAATTCTGATGTCAGCCCAGCCAGTGTGGCTCAGTGGCTGAGTGTTGACTCATGAACCGGAGGTCATGGTTCAATTCCTGGTCAGGGCACATACCCGTGTGTGGGCTCAATCCCCACTAGGGGGCATGCAAGAGGCAGTTGATGGATGAATGATTCTCTCTCATCATTGATGTTTCTATCTCTCACTCTCCCTTCTTCTCTAAAATCAATTTAAAAAAATATCTAAAATTCTGATTTCCAGACCCTACCTCCAAAGTTGTGCTTAGCTCCTCTCTCTTTCCTTTTGGGAGCCAGCCTGCACAGAAAAACAAAACACAAACAAACAAAAACCAAAAACCATATTAAGCCTTCCTAGGTCTACCAGGACTGTGGCTGGGCGATTTTGCCTAATTCTGGGGTTCAGTTTTGGTAAGCCTATCCAGTGCTCAGACTAAGCTATATCTCCCCTTTTCCCCAATAATAAAGCTGATTATACCCAGTATAAAAACAATAATAATAAAGGCAAGATTGCACCACAATCTGCCAATTCTTTTTTCTTCCTTTTCAATGTATCTAGAACTGAGAGAGAAAAGAGGGACTCTTACAAAGCCTGCAGCATGTGACATCCCGCCTCTGTGTTGGATGTCTGCATGCATTGTTATTTCATTTTCCTCCTAACAACCCTCTGAAATAGGCATCACTTCGTTTACAGGCAGGGAACTGAAGCTCACACAGATTATGTAACTTCCAGAAGTCATCCAGCAGGAGTGCTCTGATTTGAGCCTCTGGAGTCTGACCCCAAGTCCTGGTCTCCAGCCCCTGCCGGCAGCCAGATCAGCCCCAGGCGTCTTCCCGGCCTAGGGCCCAGCCCCAGGGATGTCATCCCCCGAATGCCTTCTGGAGATATATTCTTGAGATGATTCTATTAACTCTGTCATATAATACATTCTTCTCTAGCACAGGGAAACATTATATACGTATATGGCTAAAAGTACAAAGATCAGGCTACGTACCTGAAGTAACTAAGTCAATCAAAGACCTAAGAATAGGCTCCAAGGCTCCCAAATCCAAATCCAATATTCTAGGCTGATGAATGCCAATTAAACCCACAATTTCAGTTAATGAAGACTTAAGTATTTTAGAATAGCAACGTAAACACAAAAGGAATGACTATAAAATTCAGCAAAACAGTCACTGTGCCTTGGCTTCATCAACCTTCTAAGCCATTTCAAGTCTCTTGTGATCTGTGTGTCTTCTCTGAAATATCTGTCCCAGGGGCTGCAGCTCAGACACTTAGGAATGGTGACAATCACAAGTTTCTTTCTATTTTTTAATGTAAAGTTCATCACCCACTACAGCAGCAGAGACCTTCATGGTTCTCACACTGAAAAGAGCAGAGAAGGCAACAAAGAACAAAAATGATCACTAGGTCATGTGTTTTCATGACATTCAATAGGTAAGGATGACAAATGGGTCAACGTCAACCCGATTGCATGCAACATCTCTGGAAATGTCCAGAGGCCACCATTACAAAGAATACACCAATATCATCTCAAAGCCAATGAGTCTTGAAGCAGAAGTGATGCCGACCTGCCATCAGAACTGGATCGGGGTATCATTTAAGAGGTTTCTCTGTGGCTTCTCTAACCAATGAGAAATTCTGTTGTAGTTGCACCAACCCCTGCCCCCCTCCCTCTACCTACACGCAATCAAGGCAGCAGAATTTAGAATACTGAATACATGTGACCTTGATTCTTTTTAAATAAGTGCTTTGTGGAGTGTTGGCATATAATTATTTTACAGTTGCTTTTAACTTCAGAATCTTGCTTTGTGGGCTATATTGTAATGTCTATATGTCCAAGTTGAATTAGAACATTTAAAAAAAAATGTTGGAGATAGCTATTCCTCTCCAGTAATCATATTGTTTCAAGAGAGAGAACTATAGAATTAAGCAACAGCCTGCACTAGAAAGAGATTTTAATTCCTACCGGGAGGCTATGAATGCTACTATCATGCCCATGTTACAGGTAAGAAAACAAAGGCTCAGATATCCAGGAAGTGGAAGAGCCAGCATATGAATCCAAATCCATTCCTAGCCCTTGCTTTTTCTAATATACCTCAAAGCTGGAAGTGCTTCTCCCAATAAAATATTTCCCATCACATTTACAGCTTATTCTTAATTTCCACTAACAGATTTAGTGACTTAAATACTAGCCAAATGAACAGGGCTCTGTTATTGATCTTTTAGTCTTTTTATTTTATGCTAAGAATGGATGATATTTATCTGTGCCTCATACTCCAAAGCTGGAGTGATGTCTTCTACAGGGTCCCCAATTTCAAAATCTGCCTACCTTGAATAAAACCTCTCTGATCCCCACTTCCTGATTTCATACACAAGGTTGCCACAAGTTTGCCTCATCTTCTCAGCCCAGTTTTCTAGTTCCTCGGGCATCTGATATCCAGAGCACCAAAACTCTTTTCCACAGCTCACATAAAGCACCTTTATGATCAACACGATCACCGTGTGACTCTAACATTAATAATCTAGGATTAAGGCTGTTCAAATAGACTATGCTACACAGTACAGCGCAGTCAGCAAACCCTTTACATTTGATTTGTTTAAATCCAATTCTGCACCCATGGATGAGTTTTTATCTTAGTTAAGTTTGCTTTAATCTTGGCTCTTATCAAATCATAGTGAAATGATCTGTTTATGTGTTTGTCTCCCTTCGTGGATCATAAAGTCCTGGGTGTGTGTGGGGTGGGGGGAGGCTGTTTACTTCCAGGACACAGTTCAGTGCCAAACTCATAGTCGACTATCAATAAACACCTGCTGGATGAGCTGAGTGGTACCCTCCAAAGGATAAGCCCCTCATGCTTCAGGAGAGATGAGAAGAAGGCAGATCAACCTGCCATTGGCTAACATTATGGAAAGAGCAGAGCAGAGGAGCCCAAAGACTGCAACAATGACTCGTCCAGTAACAGCAGTGATGTGTCCCCACCCAACACCATCTCATTTTAACGCCAGGCTCTGCATTATTATCACCGTTACTAAGGCTGACATTTAGTAAGTACTTACCATGTACCGGGCACTATGCCGATGAGCTTTACAAACATCTCATTTAAATTTCATAGCAGCCCAATGAAGAAAATACTGTTATTTTACAAATGTTAAAACCAAAACTTAAGAGTTCAGTAACTTGTACCAAATAACAAAGGGAATCTCTGCCAGAGTCGGAATTCAAATCCATGCCACCTGGGTTCAACACTATGCTATGCCTTCTCCACGCCAAAAATAAATTCCAAAATCTTGCCCTTTACATGTTGGCTAAAATGTGCCTGGTAATAAAACCACCTGATATGAGATTCACTGTACTTCTAGGATAAATGAGCCTACTATTACTCTTCAAAATGATGTGGTAGCACGATCGGAAAGAACGGGAACCATATGACTGCCTACAGAATTGCTCAGATTTTTGTTCTTTTTTGAGCATCTGTATAAGTAGTTGAGCTGATCTGATTGTCCTTTGGTCATGCATCACTGATGTTCACTCTGTGATTTTCCAAGGATGCTTATAGAAACACTGCATCTCTCAGATCTCCACCATTTAATTCCCTTTTATAAGTAATGACATCATGAGGTACAGGACACTATCATTTCTTGGTAGCCTCTGCTTTCTCACATTATAACAGTGATGAAGATATTGGTAGCTACAGGCTCAAACTTTAATATACTGTCTGATAATCCACAGGCCTTCAGTCATGGGTTCCAACTCTCTGGCGGTTCTAATATTTATATTTGATCTTAGAAATGCCACACATTTTACTACAAGCCAGTAGTTCGCCTGGTATTAAAGGCTAAGAATGGAGAGGAATTCAAAGAAAAATGGGAAAGTGGTGAGGACACTAAGGCTGGGAAGATACGTTGAGCAAAGGCATAGGAGAGAGAGACTGGCACAGGTATAGAGATGTATCAGTAGTTCTGTGTGGCTGGTATACAGACTGCTTGGGGTATCTTATGAGAGTTAATGAAAATTTGGGGCCACCTGAAGGAAGATTGTACAAAAGTGTTGTTTTGCAATTTACTCAGTAGAGAATAGGGAATCAAAGGTTTCAGAGCAGAAAAGTGATATACTTGATTCGAGCAGGGTTTGGGGAAGATTTCTGTCAAAATGGAAATGATCAATTGGTATGAGGCATGATGAAAGTGGGGAGATAATTTAGAGGTAACTCCAACAGTTAAAAAATGGTCAGGCACCAGACCAAGGCAACATCGATATCCTGACAATTATTGTAATAATTTGTTTCAATGAACCAAAGTACCAGGCCTTCCTTCCTTATTAGGGTCTTTATAAACAAAAGGACTTCAGAAGTGTGAATGTCATGTTTCCAACAGAGACCCTGGCTCATGGATAGGTTTTACACAGTGACAAGTATGATCTAGATGGAGTGTATTACTTACATTAAAAAATATTTAAGGATGTGTATGGAAAAGTCCCTGATGAACTAATCAAATGTACAATACAAGAGACACATTATCATTAAGTAAACCACACCCAAAGCACAGCTCTGCTAGTGTAGGTCTCAGCATCTGGTAACACCCAACCAGGTAACAGAAAGAGAGCATTATCATTGTAGAGTTCCATTATAGGATAAAATAAAAATCTCTCCAAATTTCTTGAAGCTCGCTGGTATGTATGTCTGAAATTTCACCTGTACCCCTCCGAGCTCTTATTAAAGGGCTGTATGTACTCTGTGTCTGTACTCTGCCAAACCCTAACCCTAACCATAACCATAACCTAAACCTAACCCTAACCGAACCCTAACCCAAACCTTAAAGTATGAACATTATTTCAGCACCTTGAATGCAATTTCTTTAAAATATAATTGTTAAAAAGACCTCCTGTACTGAGCCCTGGCCAGTTGCTCCATGGTTAGAGCATCGGCCTGCGGACAGAAAGATCTGGGGTTTGATTCCTGGTCAAGGGCAGGTACCTCGGTTGTAGGAGTGAGTGTGGGAGGCAACCAATTGATGTGTCTCTCTCACATCAATGTTTTTCTCTCTCTCTCTCTCTCCCCCCTCTCCCTCCCTTCCACTCTCTCTAGAAATCAATGGAAAAAATATCCTCAGGTGAGAATTTAAAAAAGAAAAAGAAAAAGACCTCCTGTACTTAACTTTTACTTTTTAGGTATGCATTTTGTGACACACACAGCTGTGTTTCAGACAGTCCCTAGTTAAATCAGTACAAGGAAACATTAAAGGCTATTTTCTTCAATTACCTAGTTGTAGTATTCTACTAATGTAGGTAAAGTTCATTGCAGTTAATGGAACACTTTTACAATCATTTCATTTAATCCCTAATATATAATCATTTTTAAAATTGTATGTCAAAAGGGAAAATGAAGTTTTAAATTATTTATTATTATTTCCTTAAAAGGTAAATGTAGCCTACATCTATATCAGAATTTACCTCTTAGTGTTTTCAATGGCAAAATCACACCATTAGAATGTCATTAGAATGATTCAAAGGAATGAGGAGCATCTGCTTTGCAGAAGGCAGCCTAAGGTGGTGGGAGGAATATAGCCCAGCTCTGCCTGACTCAGCTACTCCCTAGCAAATCCTTGGGCAAATCCCTAACCTCTCTGAGATTCCATTTCTTCATCAGTAAAGTCCTAACAAAAGTACTTTCTCCATAGGGTTGTAGTGAAGACTAAAGGAGGCTTCATTTGTAAAGTGTCTGGTCACTTCCAGGTACTTCCTACCCTGAAGACCATTGTTAAAATTTTTAATGGAAGAGACTCTTGGTCACTTCCATTAAAAATGAACATGACAATAACATCAACTATCTATTACATTTATTGAGGGGTTATATATGCTATTCTCACTGTTAAAGGATATTTAATACAACAGCTCTACAAAGAATGAACATTATCCTCATTTTACAAATATTGAAATTAAAGCTCAAAAATCATATAGAGAAAGTGGTGAAGTCCAGATTTTTTAATTCATAATAACATTCATCATTCGTTTGTTCAATATTTAGAATGTCTATTTGTGACAGGTACTGGCCTGTGCATGAGAATTACTAACAGACAATGCCCTGTTGCCTTGCCTGTTGTAGTCTCACCTGGGACATTAAACAGAGAAAAATGAAATACTATGTATTTTGTAAAGTTATAAGTTGGTGGAGAAAATTAAGCAGGAGAAAGTTAACAGGGAGTAGTATCAGGAGTAAGGAAAGTTGAAGAAGCCCTTATTATAAGGTGACTTTTGAACAGAATTGTGAAAGAAGGGTGGGAGGCAGGGAAATATCTGGGGAGAGAGTAATCCAAACAGAGGGGACAACAAATTGCCAAGGCCTGTGCTGCGTGCATGATTAGGGCATGTAAGGAGCAGCCAGGGGTTGGTGTGACTGGCTAGGCTGTGGGTGCCTGGGAGTATGAAAGGAGATGAGGTCTGGGAGGTAGCATAGGATTGTGATCCTGCCTGGAGGCCACACTATGCACCTGGGCTCTCCTACTGTGTGGGAGAGGAAGCAGGAGAGTGACACAATCTGACTTAACATGTCAGAAGAGCCACTCTGCCTGATGGTTGGAATTGCATCGTCTTCTGGACACATTTGAAAAGATGGACTGGCAAGGTGTACTGATGGGCTGGACATGGATGTGGTCTGGCAAAACCCAGAATGGAATTGCCATTTCCTGAAATGGGGAGTGCATTTCCTGAGATGAACACCCTTTGAAGCAGATACAGGCAACATAATACTAATTAACATATGTAAGTACTTTTTATGTGTTTGGCTCTTGGCAATCACTTTTTGTGCATTGTCCCAGTTAGTTCTTATACCAAACCTTTGGATTTACCAGGGAAGAAATAGAGATTCAGAAAGGTGATAACGTGCCCAAGGTCACACAGCTACCAACTGGCAGAAATACATCTATATGACCCAAGGTCAATACTCATAATATTGCTGTACTCCCTGCACTGAGAAGTATAGAATACAAAATAAAGGACCATTGGGAAGGAAGTAGAAGTACTGGGAAGTAGTAAGTATTAGATGATGGCTGGCACCTCTTAGGCACTCAATAAATATTTGCTAATGGATGAATAAATAAAAATATATGGATGGTGGTATAACAGATCAAGTTTGGGTAAGAAAAAAAAAAAAAAAAACACTAAAGATTCCATTCCAGAAAGAATAGACTCTGGATAATGGATATTCAAGTCTTTAAAAAGAGAAATGCCAGAAAGATAGGAAAAAAACCAAACATGTATTTGCCTGGACCAGCCCTATAGTAAGGAGAGACCTTAAACTACTACCTTGAATTGTTGGATGAAAAGGCAGACATGAGGAGATGATACGTAACATTGTACTTACTGCAAGTGATTAATGCAGGTTATATCAATAATAACAGAAGTAAACTCAGAATTCCTTACATTTAGTCCAATACAAGAGACCACACAGCCTTTTAAATAAAAAGCAACCTCTTAAGTCAATCAATGAAACCACCATCAGTGGCTTAGATACCAGAATGGTGTTTGTGGTCCCCTAATTTGCAAGATCATATCCATAAATCACTTCCTAGACTTTCTCTTCACATTTTTTCAACCTTTACGTGATTTTGTTCCCTCGTTCTTACCCTGCAGTCCTTGGGATAACAAAACACTGAACCAATGCATGTTTTTAAAACAGAGAGCCTGCAAGCAAGGTAGACGTGGGGTTCTCTTCTAACAAAGACATTGCCAACTTTTCATTAAACTGGCAAAATATTCATGAGCCGTTTCACATTATTAAGTTGAAAAATAATCAGCAATGAATTCGTTTAAAATGTTTAGACCTCCTTTTCAGCAACATCTGTTTATGGTAAAGAATCTAAAATACAACTCCAAAGAAAGTAAAGAGTTAGTGAAGAATAAAATAAAATGCATTCATATCTAAAATTATTTTTTTAATGACTGGCAGTTTAAAGAAGCAATTTAAATAAAACAGACAAATACTGGTTTCTGATCACAGGGATCAGATGGAGGTGGGATGGGGGTGGGAGTAAATACCTACATCAAAATGTCAAAATCCATAATTTGAGCTAGAAGTTCATGACAAAAACTCAATCTTTATAGGAACAACAAACAATGGCTTTTACAAAGATTCTACTATTCTTTATATTCCATAAATTGGAAGAACTTGTTTTCTGAAAACAAAACCCTGAAATTTTTCTAGAAGTCCTTCCATGAACTTCAAACAATATATCTGTTATAATTACATTTATTCAACATACTTTTCCTTAAAAAATTCTTCTGGTTCATGAGACTTATATCCACACATAAAAACTAAAATAAGTATGTGCTGTTTACTATACCGTCACACACACACACACACACACACACACACACACTCTCAGTTTAGAATGAATAATGGCAGCCAAAGTGTTACCACAATGAGTCAAACACACTTGTGGTCCTGTGGTATTTTCGAAAATGAGAATCAACAAATACCTTTATTTAGTTATGATCGCGTTAACAAATACCCAAACACTCAAATGCTGTTGCTGTTGTTTTCCATGAGAACACCCATAACTGCAACCTGTTAATTTAACCAGTGATTAGATAGATAGATAGAAAGATAGATAGATAGATAGACAGACAGACAGATACGGCTTCTACTCAATTCCTATCCTGGGAACTAGTGAAGCGAGGAAAGTTCAAGGTCTGTCCTGGAGACGTCCCTTACCCCCTTGGAGCAGGAGTTTGAGGGTTACCCACCCACAGCCTCCCGCCCAGAGTCTCCTCCGCCCCGTCCCCGCAGGGCTGGCCTTGGCCCCCTCCCAGACTTTACCCTGCCTCCTCGCCCGCCAGCCTCGGGCCGGGGCGGAGAGGCGCCGGGAATTCGGGGCCAGGCTCCCGGCGGCTTCCGCATTCGCAGCCGGAACGAGGGGCAGGGGCTGCGGGCAGCGGGCAGGGAGGCTCCGCGGCGGCTGGACCGCGGCCGGGGGGCGCGCCCAGCGCCGGGCCGCGTACTCACCGAAGGGGCCGCGCGGGCTCGGGGCGCCTGCACGCCGGGACCGGATGGGACTCAGCCGCGCCCGCGGCCTCGCTGGGAAGCGCGGCGAGACGGACGGCCGGTGTCTCCGCCGCCGCTGCTGTCACCGAGCTATAAATACCGCTCGGCCCACACCCGCCGCCGCCTACGCCGGGCGCCCTCCGCAAAGTCCGCGGGCCGCGGGCCGGGCAGCGGGAGCGCAAGGGCGACGGCGCCCGCCGGGTGACCGGGGTGGCTCCAGCTGTGCGGCCACCTGCGCAGCTGGAGGCATCGCCTCCCGCCGCCCCCGCCCTCCCGCCCTCTCTGCTCCCCTCCCTCCAGCCCGCGGGCCGTGCGCGTCTGGCCCAACCTGCCTGGGCCTGGCCCGCTTCTGCAGAGCCAGCAGATGCGGGCCGGCGGGGGACGACTTCGGACTGGGAGGGGGCGGGGGAGAAGGGGACCGGCCGGCTTCAGCCTTGCGTGTCAGCAGCTGCCCAGTCTTCCCGGGGGAATGGACAGACTTTTTCAGCCCACCATCCTGCAGGGAACCAATGGGGTTCCCCGATGGGAAATCCTCAGCAAGCTGCAAACTTTCTAATGCAGCCTCAGGTCACAAGCATCCTTTCTGCTTTGGTGTGTTGGTGTGGAGGGGTGGGTATGGGAGGATAGAGCCTGTGAGGAGTAGAAGTCTTACACTTTCCAGCCTGTCTGGTCTGTCACACATATGCAAATATATCCACACATATTTATAGCACACACATTAATACACACTTAGAAATAAACAAATATATATACATGCCTACATATGTATATACACATATTTAACCACACAGATATATAAGCGTACACACACACACACACACACACACGAGCATTCTTTAATGTTTCTGCAGCCTTACAGCCTGAAATTCTCAGAAGCCTATCATTCTGTAGTGCTCAAATGATTCATCTGCAGGTTGGGGGAGAAAGACCCTGCGACCACATTTGGCCAATTCCTTTCTTCTTGAGTAATCTTTTCCATTTAGATATCTGTGGCCTTTGTTTCCTTCCATAACAACTCAATAACAACTGCTCCCTCAGTTTACCAGTTGCTTATCATGTATTAAAAAGCTGCTATCCAACATACTGATATTCCATGCTAATGGAGGTGATCACTGATTTGTAGATCTCAAATGGGAAATGGAATAATTCATATATGCCTACAATAGCTAGTTTATGAGAAAACTAGCCCTTCTCCTGGACTGGCATGATTCAGAAGTGGCCTTGGTAGCAAGAGAGAGAGCTGAGATGTCAGCAGATCTTACAATGGGTTGGAGAGAGCCATTGCTAAGTCCTGTGGCGTAGCTAATTGGCACAGGGGTGATTGGGAGTTCACCGCCGTACTTCTCCCGAGTTTGACATCTTTTCTAGCCTTGAAGAATGACTGCATTTTTTTCTACATTGTAATCATAGTTTGTGATCATCTGATGAAACTCTTAGTTTAGTAAGATTCTCTTTAGTGGGGCTTTCAAAAGTTTTCCCAGAGAGTTATTTCCTATGCTAGCCCTTTGTACATTTAACTTTGACACTTCATACATCTTGCTGTAATTTATTGCAACGTCTTTTTCTCCCCCACTAAGCTATATAAACTCTTTGAGGGCAGTTTCTCACCATTGCATCCTCAATACCTAATGTAGTGAGTTAGAGTAGTGGCTCAATAAGTAGCAGATTAACCCTACAGATTAATCGTTAGATTTTACTATGCTTTCATAATTACAATTTGGATTACTTTACAAAGAATTACTGTTTAAAATGGGTTTCAAAGGCTATCTGTTCCTTGCATCTCCATTTAAAGCAAGGAGTCTTCAATCAGCTGACACACACAAAAAATTAAAGCTTCATAAATAATGCTAGAACCCACTCTACTCCATGGAATCCCATGGGTGTCTGGTAGAATGAACTCGGCTCATCAGAACTGGTGCTTGTTACCTACCATTGGATCTCTGTCTTCTTTACATAAATCTTGCTTCCTTTAATAATAACTTTAAGAATAAACTCAACCGCCGAACCGGTTTGGCTCAGTGGATAGAGCGTCGGCCTGCGGACTCAAGGGTCCCGGGTTCGATTCCGGTCAAGGGCATGTACCCTGGTTGCGGGCACATCCCCAGTGGGGGGTGTGCAGGAGGCAGCTGATCGATGTTTCTCTCTCATCGATGTTTCTAACTCTCTATCCCTCTCCCTTCTTCTCTGTAAAAAATCAATAAAATATATTTAAAAAAAAAAAAAAAAAGAATAAACTCAACCAATGCTCACAATTTGCTCTTACTTGACAGCGCTCAGGGTTTAAAGCATGTAGTTTTCCAGGACCACTTCCAGGCAAAAATATTGAGATGGGCAAGTCTTTCTTCAATGTCAGTGCTCCCTTTTTACCACTGGCCAAGAAGCGTGTGCCTTTTGCTATTATAGCAGCCACCCATGATCTTCAGGTTAGCCCTATCGAAGGACCAAGCAGGAATGGCCTCTACACTTGATCTTTGTCAACAATATTCAGTGATAAAAGCTCAATTTATTGAAGGTTTATAGTGTACCAGGCCCATCTCATCTAGTAAAACATTTAATCTCTGAAACAGACCTGTGAGATAGATACTATTAGTATCACTTCCGTGTTTACATTTGAGGAAAGAGACACAGAGAGACTGAGTAGTTCATGCAAGATCTCTTGACTAGCCAGAGTGATGGAGGGAGGATCAGAAGCCAGGTGATGTGTTGCACCAGCCCATGTTTTAACCCCTTATTTTTTACTTCCTCCCCAGGTACCAGGGAAGGGATGTGGTTTTTATAGTCAGGAGACCTGGAATAGGGAGCATTGGTATGAATTTTGGTTCTACCACTTGGGAGCTAAAACCCTAAGCAAATTGCTACTATAAAATGACAAAAAGACTCCCTAGATCAGCCTTTCTTCACCTTTGAATTCGTGAGATGTTAGATTTATATATGAACTTAAGGGTCCAAAGTAGGTCCTTTGACCTATTTAAGAACAGTTCCTACTCAGGACTTAGACTACTGTTCTCCCTATTCTTCATCTCAGTCACTACTACACAGACCTATTAGGTGCCCTAATGCATGGCAGGCACCTATATAGTGGTAGGTATATAATAGGTGCTCAATAAAGGTCATTGTTCCTTCCTATCAAAACGTACTGAAAAAAAAGGAGACATATATAATACTTTTTGTAATACTTTAAGCAATAAAACAAAATTTAAAAAAGAAAAAAAAAGGAAAAATAAAAATAAATAAAAAAAACATACTGTCCCATGAAAACTTTCCGTAGGATCAAAATGTATCAGCCAGTACACAGATGGTGATTGCTTTTTCACAGAAATTAACCATCTCCAGTGTTGGCCACCAGTGTTTAAAAATGGTATAAAAATAAGTCAATAAATAAATTAAAATGGTATAGATAGAAGCCCCCAGAAGAAACCAAGATGGCAGAGCTTCAGATCTCCCACTTATCCCATTCATGTCTTAACCCAGTTATTTTCTGTAAAAGGAATTCAGCAAATTAGCCACAGTTTCAGACAATGTCAGAGCAATGGTAAAATAGTTTAGGTAGGAAACTTTCAAATCACATTCTCCAAATATCTGCCTACTCCCCCTCCACATACAAAGTCAACCCTGCAGACAGGCTTAAAATGTGCCTTGTTTATATATAATTCCTTTGTAAAATATCTCCCAACAGTACAAATAATTAGAAATAACTAAATGAGATTATGTTTTTCTGTTCATCTCACATATTTCAATAGATTAATAATACACTTATACTCTGTTTAAAAAAAAAGACAAGCTCAATATACATTTCAAAAATTGGTGAAAATTTTTGAATTATGAGCAAAATGTATCTTCTCTAAATGACCCTTTTAAAGCAAAGGAAACTATAGTTGGAAGCTTCAATAACCTCTACCAAGTCAATCAGGAAATACTTTTATCAGTGACTTGATGGACTCCAGCAAAATTATTTTTAACTTCCAATAGGTCAATCAGGATAATGCTAATGGCATGCTCCAAATATAAAGTGTTATTTCCTTATTTCCAATGAGGCAAGAATAGAAATTTGAACATGATCTATAAAGTAGTTTTCTTCTGATATTTAAAGGCCAGTGACTCTACTGGTCAGATTTTCCTCAAGTCCTAACTGCAAAAATCCAGTCCTATTGTACCCAATGGACACTAATATATTTGAGGCCACATGTCCTGGATTTTGCTTAGAAAAAGGTGGCCATCACATGTCTACTGCTTGGAATACTAGAGCTTGTAGTCAGGAATCCTGGTTCTGCCACAAACTAGCGATGTGATGTTAAGCAAATTACTTAACCTCTCTGTACAGTAGCAGTACCTGCCTCAGAGATTGTAGAGAGATTAAATAATGTTACACTTTTAGCATTTTTTCTGGTACATATTAAGTTCTCCCTAAATGCTCTTTTTATCATCATTATTGTTCATCTCTAATCCCTGCCCTGCTTATATTCTGCATGTCCCAGAGTTCCCTTCACCAAAGGACTGATTCACCTAGCCTAGCCTTCACTTTAGCCTACAAATGGCTGGGCAAAGGAATTTTTCGGGCAGTTTTTATTTTTTTAAATATATTTTATTGATTTTTTACAGAGAGGAAAGGAGAAGGATAGAGAGTTAGAAACATCGATCAGCTGCCTCCTGCACACCCCCCACCAGGGATGTGCCTGCAACCAAGGTACATGCCCTTGACCGGAATCGAACCTGGGACTCTTCAGTCCACAGGCCGACGCTCTAGCCACTGAGCCAAACCGGTCAGGGCTGGGCAGTTTTTAAATTAAAGGAGTCATGCAAACAATGTGAGCTAGCAGTCAGAGCAGAAGTAGAACCATCAGCGGCTTGGGGGCCACCATCATCAGCTCTGTCTCATACATGGACCTACCTTTCCTGAAGCATCTGCATAAATGCAGCAATTCTGCCAAATTCCTTTTGTGGTGACAGAGAGGGCAATTGCTCCACTGCCCACTCCCGACAGTTCCTTTCTCGGCCTCTTGCCTTCTCCTCTGCCCCACAGGCTCTTGTATATGCAGAGGCCTAGGAACTGCCAGTGCCTGACTTCCGGAAGCAGTGTTCCACGGAGATTGGTGATGACTTCATCCATAGGAATCTGACTGCTGGTTTTAAATGGCAAATTTGCCTTTGTTCAGTTTGACCTGACCTTTTCTTTCTTTTTGCTTGGTTTGTCCTAAAACAAATGGTCTTCTTCCTTCTTCTGTTTCCAAAAGACCAACTTAGACAAGTTTTGATAGGCCTAGCCCAAGGCGGGGGGGTGGGGGGAAGCGACTTGATTTGAGGGAACACAAAAATATGCTGGCCTTCAAGAGCCTTCATTTCATGTAAAGTACCAAATCCACCACCCAATCAATAAATATATCCGAAGCACTGCAAGGTGCTGAGGTTTTGTAGATGGATACAGCATGTCTGTTTCCTCAGGAAACTCATGCTCTCAATGAGCAGACAAGAGATGGCTTATAGTCACCATAAATAGCAATAAAAGGTGACATACGATTAGGGCAGTATGTATTTTACTGACCATGAGGGCTACAGAAATTTGAAATGGAGAAATAAAATTATCCTTAGGAATTGCTGTAGAAGGCCTGATGGAACGCATGACCGGCTCCGAGATAGCTAGCTGAGCAGACTGTGTTAACTCGCACAGGCACGGAGATCCACAACCCCTGCCGGTTTCCTTTGTTCTGCTTTCCCCTTCCCCACTCAGAAAACCTCTGCCTGCACTGAGATAGTAATATGGTCTTTGTGATGAGAGTACCACATCTTTTCAGGCTACCGCAGGCTCTTAAATAAACCAATTCTTTTCTTCCACCAAAAAATAAAAGAAGGCTAGATGGAAGAAGAAGCTTGAGGCAAACATTGAGAGATAAAGAGAATTTAGATAAGCAGAAGAGAAAGAAAAGAAGAAATTCCCAGCAAAGGGGCACAGCACAAAACCAGGGCTCATTACCCAGAAGGTTCCCAACAAATATGGCTGAGGCAGGGCAGAGAGGCAAGGAGGAGGTTAGGAGGAAAAGTAGGGAGAGCAGCTGAAAAAAGAAGCCAGGAGGAACAGGAGTGCTGTGGTCCATTCGCAGGGGTGGATAGTAGGGGATAGTGAGATATGCCATTTGGGGAAGACGGGAAAGCCAGGTTGTTGAGGACGGATTTCTCTGTTTCAGCCATTTTAGCAGTAAGAGGTGGGGGCAGAAGAATGGTAGCATGGAAGGTAAGATAAAAACTTGGCACCAGAAATTTCAAGCACTAAGAGGTTAAAATGATCCCATCTGTGTTTGAAGATGATGATCATGTTTTCATGTATCCATAGGCTGGAAGGACTGTTCTACACACCTGACTCGAGGATTAGGGGAAGCAATCCTCCCCACTCCACCCCCATCTCCCAGCTCATATGAAGACATGAGGAAGGGGCTTGGCATGCCTTTCTTTAGTGTCTGGGTCCCTTCCTTCCTTCATCACAGCTGCTCAGCCAGGATGGACCACTCTTCTGAGTGTTAGGATGTCATTTAAAAAATGAGTTCCACAGAGAGTGTTCATTATCTTCTCATCGTGAACACTTACATATGTTAGGTATTATAATACTTAACTTCAAAATACTGTAGACTGACTTATGTCTGGCACAATCTACATATCCTCCTATCCAGGAGTCAGCAAATATCTCCTGTCCTCACTGTATTAGTTTCCTAGGCTGCCATAACAGATTACCAAACACAGTGGCTGAGAACAACAGAAATTTACTGTCTCACAGAGGCAAGGAGTGGGCTAGAAGTCTGGAAATCAAAGTGCCAGCAGGGTCTAGAGGAGAATCCTTCCTTGCTTCTTTAAGTTCTCATGGTTCCTGGTGTTTCTTGCCTTATAGATGCATTACTCCAGTCTCCACCTCCACCTTCATGTAGCCTTCTCTTCCGTGTCTCTGTGTTCGAATTTCCATCTGCTTTCTCTTATGAAAATGTGAGCCTTTGGATTTAGAACCCACTTCAAATCCAGGATGATGATTTCATCTCAAGATCCTTACCTAATTGTATCTACAAAGACCCTATTTTCAAATAAGATCACAGTCTGACATCCTGGTAAA
Organism: Myotis yumanensis; assembly: GCF_028538775.1. Taxonomy (NCBI): domain Eukaryota; kingdom Metazoa; phylum Chordata; class Mammalia; order Chiroptera; family Vespertilionidae; genus Myotis; species Myotis yumanensis. Next base: position 169,862,493 of record NW_027223754.1, read on the forward strand.
CATGAATTTGGGGTGAGGGGAGACACTATTCAACCTACTATATCTATACTAATAAAAGCATAATATGCTAATTAGGCCCGGTCAACTGGACATCTTCTGGTCGTCCTGCCTTCCTTCTGGACAAAGCCACGGTGGTAGGGGCTGAGGCAGAGGTGGATAGGGGTGATCAGGCCAGCAGGGGAGAGCAGTTAGGGGCAATCAGGCAGGCAGAAGGGTTAGGGGTGATCAGACAGGCAGGCAGGTGAGCAGTTAGGAGCCAGAGGTCCCAGATTGCGAGAGGGATGTCCGACTGCAGGGATCAGGCTTAAACTGGCAGTCGAGCTTCCCCCAAGGGGTCCTGAATTGGGACATGCCAGGATGAAGGACATGCCCCCCTCCCCCCGCATGCACAAATTTCATGCACTGGGCCTCTAGTTCATAAATAAGCAAGTATCCTTTGTCTAAATGTCATAATTTGGCTTACAGTACTGAACTATTTCTCTATTATAGAGTAAAAATACCAGAAATAATTTACTTAATGCCAAAGATTATTTGGGGTTTTTTGTAATTATCCCTCTAAATAATGTTATCAGAATTTCTCACATTATGACTCTATCATTGCACAGAGCTGGCTTTTTGTTTTTCTTCTATTTGGGAGAGGGGGGTTATTAGGCCTCTGAATGTCAAAGTGTTGCATGTTATTCAAGCTTCCAATGCAAAATGTTAAACTATCACTCTTAGAAAGATCTACTATTTTGGACACTTCTAGGTCCCAGCAATATGCTGGTGAAAAAGATTAAGTCCATGATTTCATGTAGCTTCTTCTCATGAGCACACAGATAGTAAAGACAAGTGCATAATGATATTATTTCAGAGAAACATGAATTAAGAAATAAGAATCCGGCCTAGCCAGTGTTGCTCAGTGGTTAAGCATCAACCTATGAACCAGGAGGTCATGGTTCAATTCCCTGTCAGGGTACATTCCTGGGTTGCAGGCTAGATCCCCAGTGTGGGGCATGCAGAAGGCAGCCAATTAATGATTCTCTCTCATCATTGATGTTTCTATCTCTCTTTCCCTCTCCTTCATCTCTGAAATCAATAAAAATATATTTAAGAGAAAGAAAGAAAGAAAAAGAAAGAAAGAAAGAAAGAAAGAAAGAAAGAAAGAAAGAAAGAAAGAAAGAAGGAAAGAAAGAAAGAAAATCTGAGCATTGAGAAAGATATGGGTCACAATTTTAGAATAGGTGGCTATGGCAGGAGACATATATGCAGAATAATTAAGCTAGCTCCTTGCTGGACAGCGTTATGTCTATTTCCTCTATTGCATTTTTACTAGGGGTGCTAAACAGTCTACATACTGCATTAAACATAATCTTCCTCTAATATCATCATAATTCTTTATATCAAAGAGGAATTCTGGTCATTGCATTGCCAACCGACCATAGACTGATGCACCTATGGTGCATCCATTCAAAATCACTACACTCCAGGCACTGAATGCAGGCAGACACAGAAAATACACAACAAAAATCCCCAGTGTCATGTAACTCCCCTGGAGTGGGGCTTGCATACAGTACTGGACATGAAAACAGAAAACTGAGGTTTGATCCCCATCTCTAACCCTTACTCCTCTTCTCTTACCCTTGGCAAATGACTTTATGGTTCTAGACATCAATTTTCAAGGCTGTAACGGAAGGAAATTGGACTAGACAATCTCTGAATGCCCTTCTGACTCTAGCGCTCTATTGTTGTAGGGTTGGCCGCAACCTGATTTACTGCTAAGGAGACATGTTAAATAGGTTTCCAATTCAGCCAAGCCACCATTATCCCTGGGATCATGAATAGAAAGCAATAGCAGCGACCCTAGACTCTGGGGTCTGTGGTTTTGTGGGTGATATCAGTGTGGGAAAGATGGCATTACCAATTTTGAAGCAGAGGGTCTGGCAATTGGAAATATGGGAAACATATCTATTCTCAGGGGGCACTGAGATGCCAAACACTGGATTCAGTGGCTTTAAGAAAAGATTGAATTTATACCTGTGAAACAGTTAGAGTACCTGGCATAGAGTAAACCTCCATAAATAAAGGGGTTGTTATTATTGACTTGTCCCACAAGAACTGGATTATACTCAGAAAGCCAAGATAAAGTAACCGAGCAGCCATTGCAAAGGTTGGGTAGCAAAGCATCTGTTTGATGGGTATGCTGGTTCCCCATGCTCCTTGCACCCTGAATACTAGTCCCTACTCACCAAAGGTGCATATGCAGATTTCTTGCTTGAGCAACTTAAGTCAATGATGATGCATTTCAATAAAATAAAGAATATAAGTCTTTGTGCAGACTTTGAATGAAAATACAGTCATGTGCCACTTGATAGGGATATATTCTGAGAAGCATAATTAGGTGATTTTATCATTGTGTGGACATCACAGAGTGTACTTACACAATTCTAGATGGATAGCCTATCGCCTACAAGCCTGTACAGCATGTTACTGTACTGTGCTTAGATTAAATCAAGCACAAGAAAATGATGCAATCAAGAGATGCAGAGAACATGAAATGTTGAGGCTGCTACTATCATAACACAGCATAATGTTTTACAGCACACTTTTCTTCATAAGTAGAAAAAGTGCAGTCTAACATAACAATAAAAGTATACTATAGTTAATACACTAATCAGCAACAGTCATTTGTTATTATCATCAAGTGTTGTGTCCTGTGCATAATTGTATGTGCTATACTTTTATACGACTGGCAGTGTAGTACGTTTTTTACACCAGCGTCACCACAAACACCTGATCGATGTGTTGCACTATCACTTTATAATGGCTAGGTCACTAAGTCAGCGGTTTTCAACCTGTGGGTTGAGACCCCTTTGAGGGTCGAACAACCCTTTCATAGGGGTCGCCTAAGACCATCGGAAAAACACATATATAATTACATATGGTTTTTGTGATTAATTACTATGCTTTAATTATGTTCACTTTGTAACAATGAAAATACATCCTACATATCAGATATTTACATTATGATTCATAACAGTAGCAAAATTACAGTTATGAAGTAGCAACGAAAATAATTTTATGGTTGGGGGTCACCACAACATGAGGAACTGTATTAAAGGGTCGCGGCATTAGGAAGGTTGAGAACCACTGCACTAGGTGATAGAAAATTTTCAGCTCCATTATAATCTTATGGGTCCAGCATTAGACAGTGATAATTTGGAGACATCCAGGTAAAGATGGTGAATATTTCCAGGACGTGGTTGTATATACAGATCTCTAACTTAGGCAGGAAACCAGGGCTGAAACAACAGATGTGCCAGCCACCAGCTGGCACTGATGAGTCAGTGTTTCCAAAGTGTGTTCTCCAGACCATCTGTGTTACAGTAAACTAAGGTGGGTGTGAAAAGCAAGCTCCAGAACCCACCTACTGGATCAGTCTCTTGCAATGGAATTCAGTAATATGTATTCTAATAAGCTCCTGAGTGGTTCTTACCCGCATTTAAGTTGGAAAAATACAGGTAGAGGGAATTGTGGATGTCGTGGCTCTATAGAGAAAGTTACCTAAGGAGATTGTAGGAGAAAAAGCATTCAGGGACACCTTTCTTATGGCCCTTTAGCATCTAGAATTGAATGAGTAAGTCTCAACTTTGACTTCACATTGGAGTAATCTGGTACTTGGGACCCATCCCTGCCCATTGAAATCCGTATTTCTTTGAGGAAATGAGGTAGGCCCTTTTCCTCCAGAGTCCCAGATAGTAACCCTACAGCAAAACCTGCAAAGAGGTGGCAATTTGGCCAGTGGATTATTTACTTTGACTCTCACACTACTTTAAAACTTAAATTAGTTGCAAATATTTAAAAGCCAAAAGATCTCACATTTTAAAAATAAAGCAAACCTTGAATTTCTAGCTTATCATGAAAGCTTAAAGAACTGGCGTTGCTGGGCCTACATTCTTGAATGGAAACAGTTCCCCCAACAGCATCTTCTGTGGTCATTTAAATTAGCCAGCTGGTCACCAGGCCTCTGAAAGCATTTGCACAATATCCAGGGGCTTCATCAACTCGGCTTCCCCAGCCTCCACCCTGCATCCCAGTCCCCACAGCAGCCTCTTGCCACAGATCTCCAAGCCCCCCTGAGCATACTACACTGTTTGGAGAAACAACGTGAAACAGGCCCCACGTCACCTTCTGGTTTTACCCTCTGATTCTAGAGCCCATTTCTTGGAGGTGCAGTTGGCAAAGTGTCAGGTTACATGGAAAGAACTGGTGCAGGTGCCCGGGAAGCAGTGCTCCCTCAGGCTCAGGTGAAGTCTGGCACTGATACTGATACATCTGCTTTCTACCCACAGGGCGAGGCTCCCCGCTAACCACAAATCAGCTGCACACCTCATTCCCCAGGATGAACTCTGGGGAGCCCCTCACCTCATTGAAATGACTCTTCTTTGGGAGGGAGCATCGCTGGCTTGACTGACCACAGAGCTTCCCTAAATCTGTGGAGGGCTGGTTTCCTTAGCTGCATTTGAGAAGTGTGGGCTTCCCTGTAATAATGAACATCCTCATTTCTTTTTTCTGTTTCCTTTACTTTCACAAACATTAGCTAATGGAGTAATCCTTATTGTGGAAAATATCAATGCTAGATATTTGCATGTAATTTTTAGTGTTATAGTGCTGTGAGATGTATATATTAATGTAAGTAATTTGTCACTTAAAACTACTAAACTGGCACAAAATGTTTCTTATCTGCAGTATCAAAAAAAAAAAAAAAACACCTTGAAAATTAGCACTTGAACTAATGTGGAAAGTACTTCAATTAATTCACTGTTAGCACACAACAATAAAAGCTACACTGTTTTGTTTGAAGTTTGCAGCCTCACTCAAAAGAATTTGGTTATTATGTTCTTGATCATGTTATCTTGAGTAAATGTGTAGTGTAATATAAAGAAGGTAGATTTTTTTTTTAAGTTAGGCAGTCCTGGATTCAAATCCTACTTTGCTTCATACTCTATCTACAACAGATATCCTTGTCTAAAATATTTAGCTAATACTATATGTTATAGACCACAGTGAGGATTAAATAAAATAGTAAACGTAAAACATCTGCTATATACTGGGACATCTTCTATTACCTTCTTAATAAATCTTGATTCATTCCAGTGGATAACAGGTCTAGTAAAAGTCCTCACAACAAAATTCCTGTATGAATACCTCATCAAAATTTTAATGGAAAGACATCATCACGCCCTTTGAGTCCATGATTTTTACTCAATATTTTCTTTACCATGTTATTTGGGTTCAATTTGTACAGTAGTTCTGATATTATTATAATTACTATTAAATAGAATTATCTGTAGAGAAAAAGATTTTTTAATTTCAACAGATTGCCATTTACTTCAAGCAATATTTACTTCATCCTTTTAGCAAACATTTACTGTCTACTGTAAGAACAGCTAAAATAATATTACTCCTGCTCATCTTATAGAGGAAAAGACAGGTAAACATGTCATTGTACTACATTATAGAAACCAAGGAATAAATATCTTATAAGAACAGAGTATTGATCCACTAGGTTTGAGTATAATTATGGGAGGATTCACAGGTGAAGTAACAAGTGATATTACAAGATTACTATGAAAAGAATTTGACCATCACAAATAGAGCTTGTTTGAGTGGCATTTTACTTGTTTATTGTTGTACACTAATTTGTGTTCTGCTCGGTGAATCCATAGGTTGCTCTGTATATGAATACCTTGTCCCAAAATAGATTTACCACATTTAAGAGATATACATCCAGAGAGCTTTAAAAAAAGGTTCCCTCATTTCCAAAATATCTTTATATTTTTCATAAAATATTGTAAAATGTAATGGAAAAGTTAAGGGACTCTTTTTCTAAATATATTTGTATTGATTTCAGAGAGGAAGGGAGAGAGAGAGATAGAAGCATCAGTGATGAGAGAGAATCATTGATTGGCTGCCTTCTGAACACCCCCTATTGGGGATGGAGTCCACAATCTGGGCATGTGCCCTTGACCGGAATCTTACCCTCGAACCCTGGACCCTTCAGTCCACAGGCCGACACTCTATCCACTGAGCCAAACAAGCTAGGGCTTAAGGGGCTCTTTAGACCTATAAGGATTTTATAAATACTAAGCTATAGCCATTTATAAAATTACTGAAATTAATTTTGTCATGTAACTGAACTATGTTACAATATATCATTACTGAAAAAGCATTAATCATGAATTTACTTTATTTTGAGAAGCCAAAGCTTTTATTATTCTCTGGGACTTTGTCTGCAGTATTTAACAATAAAAGAAAGATCTTGTCTTGATATGGGTGTTGAGTGATTTTCTGGGCTCACACAAGAGCCAAGTGACTTTCTGAAGCTGGTCTATCATAGAAGTCAACTCACATTGGTACCTTGGTAAAAATACACATAAATAAGCACATGAACTGGATCTTGGATGCCCACAGAAAAGTCTTGAAATCTTAAACATCCATTTCATATCCACAAATGCCTGGATCTCCTAGAGTTTGTAAAATGCATTGAAACCCATCAACTTTTACTTCTTTGTAATTGTTGCCATGAAAGAGACAAACAAGATGTTAGACGGGCACCCACACCCACAACAAGGTCACCCAATATGGTGTTCTAGGCCCTCATGGCTGTCACGGTAAAAATTTAGCTTTCTTGAGAGGGTCACATCCCTTGTCCTCCCCCACTAAAGAAGCACAATAATTTAATAATTCAGTAGCCTTGTAGATATCACATTTGAAGTTTTAAAAAACTAAATAAAAATGGGAATCAGGAAAGGTGGGTTTTAGTCAGCTCTGCCACTGCCAACCTGTACCACTTTGGATGAGTTTGTTAATCTCTGTACCTTCAGGACCTCAATGCATTTTTGTAAACTTTAGGAGATCCGGGCATTTGTAGGGCTTCTCCATGGGCACCCGTTTCACTCCATGTACTTATGTGTATTTTTACTAATATACAGGATTTCTTCATGTGAAAAATAAGGGTATATAAGGGTATTGGACATATCAATAATTGTCTATTTAATCCCTAAAATTCTACAGTTCTAAATAATTTATATGAAGTGATAATAAATGCAAATTTTATTCATTTTGTGTCATTTTATTCATTTCCATAGAAAGGCAAACAAGTTTGGTGAAATTTTAACTCAATTATTTGTCTGTATGTTTGAGACTAATTTGTCTTATATTTTTTAGTGATCTGTGTTCTTCCTCCTGCTGTCTTCTGATTATGGGGACAATAAAGTAGACAACATGCATAAAATTGCATATCTGCATAACAAACAAAGCTTGCTGCTTATTTTTCTACAGCAATGCATTGATTCGGTTTGGAACAATACACCTTAAATTACATGCTCCTAGGAACTAGAGAGCTGGAATATCTGAAAAAATATGTAGTGGATGATTTTTTTTCTAATTTTATTTACCATCTTTATTCAAATCTTTTATTTGGGAAATATAAAATAAAATTCTTTGTAGAATTCAGCATCAGCCTACAGAGTAATGATACATAATTCAGAGTAACTACCCAGTCATGACTGTGATAATAGAGAAAATCAATGCTGTTGGGTTGACATCCCTTCTGAAATATCATAAGAAGAAATGTGATACTACTCTGAGAAACAAGATAGCGAAGTTCATCTTACAGTAGAGTCTGCCACCAATCAAGTTTCAGAATCAAAATCAGAAAAACCTGCAATAAATAGATAGACTCAGGGACAGGTAGAGGCCCCTACTCTTTTTCACTTTAGCAAAACTATGGGGCAAAAAAAGGGGGTGGGGGGAGGCAGTGAAAGCTTGGCACAGACTGTGTCTACTCCACTCCATAGAAAGTGAATTATTAGGTCAACAATCGAACAACTGGTTCAACAAGCCCTCCTCCCCACCCCACATTTAATGACTCAATCAGTAGCTGTTTCCTAATGTTGCCTCTTCCCCTACAATTCAGGCTTCAGCTTCATGTTAACCTGGTGTTGTCCATTTATGCAGCCCATCACAGAGAATTATGGAAACTCCTTCGGTTTTGCTAGAGTTGTGTGATGCTAAGAGGTATTTCAAGTTGAAAGACTATATGACACGGAAGGAGAAGGAAAGTCATGGAAAGAAATAAAAGGTAGAGTGGTATTATGGAGATATGTGATTCTTTAAAATATTATGGACTTACATATATCTCTAAGTTCTACTTCTCACTTCCATTAAAAAATATCAAAATATAAACTGAAACACTAAGGGTGATATTAAAATGTTAAGATTAAGAGAACAGAGATAAAATTAAAAAGTAAGAGAAGAAGGCTAAGGTGGAGGTGGTGGTAAATGCAGATTGCTTGTAAATTAGAAAACAAATATCTGTTTAAAAGTTATTTTCCAGAAAATGGAATTTAAAAAAGCCAGCACTTACTTTTATGTGCTTTCGACTCACCACAAGAAATTTGATTCACTCAAATACTTAGAACTGATCATATATAAAGGGGTGGGAGTGAGAATCCATCTGTAAGTTTTAAAGTGCATGTAGGAAAAAAAAAATCGGTGCCCCTTTTTCAGTAACATTATAAAGGTGCACTTAAGATTCTACAAACTCATCAGAGAGGCACCCTTGAAAAATGAAACCTTCTATCCCTTATTTTCAAGTGGCTAAGTAAGTGCTAGCATATACCTGTTCTATAACTAAGTACATATTTTCAAGTAAGGTTAAGCCAAAAGTGAACATAAAGTCTCCTTGCTTCTGTATGTTTTTTTAAAATAGCATCATTACTCATGAGATAAACTGAAAAGGTCTCTAAATTTAGTTCATGAAGCTAATCTCTCGGAAGAATAAAGCTCTTATGCTTGCATTAATATAGCTGGTATAAGTAAATTTTATGCTAGTGGGGAATAAAGAAATAATTCACAGACTAAGCCCAAGCTTAGACAAAATTGTGTTTTTGTTTATTCTGCATTGATGCTAAGTGGAATCAATCAATATAATAAGAGTGTCCCTTAAAAATATTCTGGGACCATTGTGCTCCTACATAACATAATTTATAGTCTGAAAAAATAAAAAGTGACTTTTAACTCAAAAGAATGATGTCATCCCTTGTCAGTCTGCTCTAAAATATTTAAATCATTTCTACTGCCTTCAGGAGTAGTGGAAGAGTCTCTTTGTGGGTGTCTAAATTTATAAAAATCTCAAGCTCATTCCAGTCAGGTAAGGATATAAATTCAAACTGTGCTCCTACCAAGTCAGGACTCCAAATGAAAATAAACAAATGCACATAATTTTTCAATCCTACAACAAAAGGTCTAACTCATCCTCACTTTTCTCCCAAGAGGAATTTTTATTCACTCATTATGTTTTAAAAACATACTTACTGTTAGGAATATAGTCCCCTCACCAGCTTGTTATCCCTTCAGGTAAGGCCAATGCCTTTGACAGAGATCCATAAAGATGACTTTTCTGAGAGTGGATTAACAGCACATTTTCTATACAAATCGCTCTTCCTAACAATTTTGAACTATTTGAATTTTTATTCAATTGCATCATTTATTCTTATTTTTAAAAGAGCATATTAAAACCAGTATTAATACTCATTTAAAAGTGGACTTTTGGCCCTTGCTGGTTTGGCTCAGTGGATAGAGAGTTGGCCTGCCGACTGAAGGGCCTCGGATTCAATTCCGGTCAAGGGCACATGCCGGGGTTGTGGGCTCGATCCCCAGTAGGGTGGTGTGCAGGAGGCAGCCTGTCAATGATTCTCTAGTCATTGATGTTTCTATCTCTCTCTTCCTCTCCCTTCTTCTCTGAAATCAATAAAAATAAAAATAAATTAAAAGTGGACTTTTGGAAGACCCTTTATCTGCTCCCAGGCTGCCGAACCCAGTGTGCTCCTGGACAGTTGGAAGGGGAAGGGCAGCCAATAAATTTTTTTCTGTGTCTTTCACAGATCCTGGTTTCCAAATTATCTCAACTGATTCTAAACTCTTCATGGCCTTCAGGTTGTGTGAAGTTTTAATTATACCATCTATATATATAAAACCCTGATATGCAAATAGACTGAACGGTAGAACAACCAAACAACCGGTCGCTATGACATGCGCTGACCACCAGGGGGAGTGCGTGGAACATGGTGGGCGTTGGCCATGTGAGCGGGGGTGCCAGACCAAGGTGGGGTGCTGGTCACTGTCATTGGGGTGAGCCTCTGGTGGTTACTGAAAATTCTTTGTTCCTGTATGCTGCAGTCCCGCCCAGCACTCGCACCTGCTTCTGGCACTGGCCCTTCTTGCACCCACAGCTGACACCAGAACCGCCTCCCGCACCCACTGCAGGTGCTGTCAGCAGGTGCGAGCAGCTGCTGGCCCTGATCACCCGGAGGGCTTCTCCATCTCTCCCTGCTCCTGAGGAGCAATCAAGGCAGCAGCTGCCATTTGCACCCACTGATGGTGCCACCCTGTTCCCACCTGCTGCTGTAGCCAGCCCCAATTGTTCTGCGCAGTCAGTGGCTACGAGTGGGGCCAGCGTCATCAGCACATGGGAGTGGCCGTGGTGGGAGCAGGGCTGCAGGCAAACGGAAGGTGGGGAGAGGAAGAGTGGGGGGGATAGGCTGGGTGGGGGGCGTGGAGGATGGGCCGAGACCCACCCCACCCCTGTGCCCACCACAGCCTCACAGCCCATAGTTCCTTTCAAGTTGCACAAATTTGTGCACTGGGCCCCTAGTTTTGCATAAAATTAATATACATCAGATATCAGAGAAAATAATGCAAGCACCACATCATAGTCTGGGTCTCAGGTAGTTTATTTTCAATAACTTCCAACAATCTAGTACTTTAACAAACCTTTAGTTTATGACATAAAATTCATTTTTAAAAGGTAATAATCATAATGCAGTTACTTTCAGAAGCCTGAGGAATGTGAAGGATTCTGCTTGCATCCAATGACCGAAGTGAAACACTGGCATGTGATGGCTCAGGCTTTTCTTTCTTTGCAAATAGTTTCTAAATCCAGAGTTTGTTCTCCCAGCTACTCTTTTATCTCGACAATCTCTCCAAATTTAGACCATTATGAGTAGTGGGCAGGAGATGAATATAAGTAATAAGAGCGAACCTGCCCTGCCAGTGTGGCTCAGTGGTTGAACATCAACCTATGAACCAGGAGGTCACAGTTCAATTCGGATAAGGGCACATGCCCAGGTTGCCGGCTCTACTCCTAGTGTGGGACATGCAGGAGGCAGCCGAAGAGTGATTCTCTCTCATCATTGATCTATCTATCTCTCTCTCCCTCTCCCTTCCTCTCTGAAATCAATATATATGTTTTTTTACGTTGTTGTTGTTTTTAAAGAGGGAACCATAGAGTGGCAAGGAGCAGAGTGACATCAGTGTAAGAGAGCTGACCACGCCCACTCTCATCCCTCATCATGCCCACAAGCACGCCTGCCTCCTCCTGTCCCCCACAGCTGACAGCCTCAGACACCTGCTCAAATGCCATGTGAAGTGCTGGCCCCGGGCTCTGCGTTTAGAATTCTTTATAGCTGGCACACAAAATAAGTGTTTTTTAAAATTCTCACAACCGCACAAAACAACCTACAGTGGTAGAAGGCCTATAAGAATATGCAAACGAGCAGATGTTTCCTCTAGACATCACGGAATTTGACACAGTAAAATTTGAAGCCATAAACATTTGAGAAGTACAGCGCAAATTTAGGTGGCGAGCAAAATGGGAGAGCTTCATTCGGCTTCTGTTCGCCACCCTCCTGCCCTTGTGCAGAGCCAGCTCTCCGGTCCCTGGATTTATCACTGTCCTCTTTGTTCCCAGGCTGCTGCTGATGGCTGACGGTGTTGTTTTGTACGCGTGCAAGTGTGGCAAAGCGACGACTGCGGGGCCAGCAGTTCTCCTCATCCGGCATCTGCGGGAAGGCAGTCCTCTGCGTTCTGGCTGTGGCAGCAGTTTTCACAGCCCGTTACTGTTTATGGCTTTGGGCTCTTCACCTTGTATGCTACCTGATACCTTGACTCCAAGCAAGTGACCTACTTTTCGCTCCATGATCTGCTGTCGCTGTTTCCTAGCATTTTATAGCCAGACTGCCTCATTTGAAAACGTACCCGTGTATCCTTATAACACCTCTCCTGTGTCTTCAGCAATTCGCTCTGCTTAGATTCCTCAGACAGCTGATACTTGGGTATTCTCTTGTCAGAACGGAGACAACTGGTGTGGGTAAGCGGCAGGGAAAGACTTCCCTTTCTCCCTAAATGTCTCTCACAACCTGCCATGAGACTTAAAATTCATATTAATCAAGGCTCTGGCAACCTACATCCAAAGTTAAAGTGGTAAAGGTCCCTATAAATGACACAAGAAAAGGGTAACCAATAAAATCACCATAGTCACTGATTATTTAATATCCACTGAGAGCTAGCCCTCGTGTACATAATTGTCCTCAAAATCCAAACACTTCTGCGAGGAGGTATTATTGTTCCCATTTGAGGCTTCCAAAAGGGCTAAGTAAACTTTTCCAGAATGATATTTAGCAAGTGACAGGCCAGATTCAAATCCAGGACTGTCTGGCCCCTAAGCCCAAGGTTACCACACTGTACTTTGATAATGTAGCCAAGTGGACTTGGTCAGTCATTCACACCTAGTACAGGAGCTGCGGTGCCCCATAAATGTTTCATGAATCCGTGAATGAGCACCTTGCTGTGAATTACTTTACCAGATTGGCTTCCAGTTACCTGACAAGTATTTTGAACAAGTGAGACCAGGGGCAAGTTAGCTATGGCAGGAGAAAGGACAGATTCAATCTAGCACAGAGGCCTTTCACCGGCAGGCCTGGGTGAGATGCTTTCCAGAGAAGCCAAGGGGGGAAAGTCACAAAATTGCTATGTCAGAAGGAAGGCAGGGAGAATAGAAACAGCCGGGGAATGATAAGGAAGTACCCCAAACAATTCTGAGCTCATATTGTGGCTCAAAGATGCTGAGTCATCTTCCTTCCTTTTACCACCTCACATTCAACATCACATAGCTAAGCAGTGATGGAAGTGAAATTAGAACCCAAAGCTTTTCCCATTAGGAAATACGGCCTCTCATTTGCACAGACTTTAAAATCTTAAAAGTGCAATTTATCTCACTTTGAGCTGTACTTTTCTCAAGATCATTACCTAATATCTCAAATGTGTTTCTGCGTTTGAGCTAGCCATAGTGTACATAATTGTCCTCTGCAAGGAGGTATTATTGCCCCCATTATGGGAGCGGCACGGTCAACCCAGACCCAGGTTCCTTTCTGTCTTTCTTTTCCAACTAGACCTGAGCTGTAGAACAGAAAGATCTGTATCCTTTTGAAACTTATCCCAGCTCCTTTATAAACATCTAAGATGTGCTGTAATAATAAGAATATACTTGAGAATGCACTGGGGACCTCTCCCCTCTGTTCTACTTCACTGTTAATGAGCTAGAATAGTTACATGGAAAATACCAGGGCACTGGCAATGGTTGTAGGTGGAAGGAAGGGGAAGAAGAAAGGAAGAAGGAGGGACAGAGGGAGGGAGGAAGGAAAAACAATCTTTAAAAACAAACAGAATCAAAGTAAAAGTGGACTTGGAGGTTATTGTGTCTAGAACCAGGGAAAGTGGACTGTGATTTAACTGGACCTGTGCTACTGTTCTGTGAAAGAATGGTTCAGGAAGAAGCAATAGCCAGTAAGTAAGGGCCTTGAAATGAGCTTCCTTGGGAGGAAGTGCAATGAACCCTGACAAGAGAGATGGACTGATGAGACCCATATGACTGGTCAAAGCCAAGGGCTAGAGTAGGAAGAAATAGGCTGTGATATTATTGCAGAAAAAGAGGAAAAAATAGTTTAGGATGTGAGATTGTTACAGAATTTACCAGGCGACTGAAAAATACACAGGAGTACCCGGAAATACAGAAAAAAAACCATTTATTTCCAGATGTACTAGTATCGTGACTCAGGGGAGCCTGTTTCCAAATCCTGAGCCAAACAATATGGAGGAAGCTTTCTCTTCATACCCTTTGGTTTCTTTGTCCCCCAAATAAGGATCAGACTTCTGGACCTTTCGTGGGCTTTGCAAAAAGCCCCATATGTTGGAATGGGGACTGTGAGACCACACCTAGAGGCCTGGCCTGGCACCAGCCCTGATAACCCCCTCAGGGGGTTGTGTATTGTTCATAGTTTATGGCCTCTGTAAAACGTGAGTATTTAGGCAAACAGGTCTTGCAAGACCAGATAATTAAGGACAGGGCAGTGACTACTAGACTATAGGCTGACAGGAATGTGCATTAGGGATACTAATTAACCAGGTACTGAGTCAGGCTGCTGATCTCCCCCCAAAAAATGTCTTATTTGCCTCATCCAGATGAAAAGGAAAACCAGTTCAGAAAACCTGAATGAAAGAAATATAGCACCGAGCATCGTCCAGAAGGCTGGTCAGAGCATTACTATGAAGGCAAATGAGATGGCCTCACAGCTCCATACTGAAGCCAAATAGAATTTGACCTGGGAACCAGAGTAGCAGACTCAGCTTCTTCATGAGAAAGCCCCGCCTCATCCGAGGATTAAAGTCAACTGGTTAGTAAGACGGATCACAAAGGCCAAGTGTAAAGGCCACTTAGTCATAAACTGGGAGACAGAAATGAGAAATACATGGAAGAGTCTGTTTAACTTTGTGAAACTTTTGCCACCCTAATAATTGAGTAGGACAAAAGTAAGAGTTTGCCATTTCTCTCACTGGCATGTCAATATATCCTTCACTTTCTTCTTACTGTACTTAATCCAAGGTGCACATTACTGGTATTAAAATGTGCCACACTGCAGTGAGTAAAGAGAAATAAAAGGTGGGACAAGCTCCCATGCTCCTGAGAATTCCGTGGTACCACTCCACTCAGTTCTCCAACAAGCTTGAGTCTCCATTGACAACAAGCAGGTCAAACACGACTGACATGAAACACCAGAGAGAAATTGTTCCCAAGAGTTTTCTCTTTTAGGAGCTGTCTCTGAGAATTCATTTAAGAGAGAACAGATAAAACACTGTTCAGTCTGAAGCTGTAGGTAACAAAAAATGAGGTACAAAGCATAATTGTAAGATTACATCATAAATTCAGACAGGGAGTATTAATATCTGTTTATAATACTATTTGGCAAAGCTAATCAACAAGTAGACTCCTAAATATTTTTAAGATGGCCAAGATTTTTGGAATTCCCATATAACATTGGGTTGAATAAATTTTTAGAAAAATGTTGAAATTTTTAAAATGTCTTAAAATGTTTAAATTACTATAGAAGTGAATCTCATTAAACTTTAAAATTATTTTGAAAAATAAAATATATATATATTTTTTGAATAATCTACAATAGTTCTAAATCAGATAAAGAATTCACATTTATCTGCTTTTGTACAAAGGGATATTTTTAGGTGTAGGCCAATTTGCTTCTCTTATTTACCAAAGTTATAAAAAAATTTGCCACTGTCTATTGTGGATGAAAGGGGCCACATGCTGACCTGACAAGCTCAGGGGAGGCCTGCATGGCAGTATTGCAAACTCAGAGATCTAAAGTAACCACAAAGGATGGTCTGAAATTAAACTTTAACTAAAAGCAGTTATGGAGGCAGTTACGTCCTAGGCTGGTATCTTCACTGACAAGGTCAACCTTTACCTTAACTGAGCCTATCTGTCTTTTTGCATCTATGACAACATACCCTTGAAGTGTCTGGGTAACTTGTAACTTCCCTTTTTCTGGACCCCCTGGGGCACAACCAAATGTGCTGGGCACCAGGACAGATACCACAAATTTCTTCATTATCATGTTAATTGTTCCTGCACCCACCCAAGTATGTGTCCATCATTTTACTTTTTCTCCAATCCCAGGGGTTTCCCCCACTTTGCTTTCTCCCACCTCTCTAATCTTTCACCAATGGATTTCATGTAACCTACCTACATTCCTTCCTTTGATTGCAATGTATAAATACAGATGTAACCCACCATTTCTCTGGAGCATTATCTCAATTCGTTGAGGTTCTGCTTCCCGGCATATGTCGACAGTTTGGCTCAAATAAACTCACAAAAATTCTTTACAGGTTTCAATGTTCTTTTTTTACATTAACATTACCTTGTTACATGTAAGGGAATATGGAATATCAACTAGGTATAATTTAGACAGCTGTGTCCTTGCTGTCTAAATTCTGATTGTTATCCTAAATCCAGGAACCAAGTGGATTTGGATAACACAGCTTTCATTTTATAAGACTGCTATCCAACTACTTTTTCTATGAATTAAACAACAGCATAATGAGAAATATCCTATATAATAAAAAGGTAATATGCAAATCGACCAAATGGTGGGACGACTGGTCGATATGATGCACACTGACCACCAGGGGCCAGACGCTCAATGCAGGAGCTACCCCCTGGTGGTCAGTGCACTCACACGGGGAGCACGGCTCAGCCAGAAGCTGGGCTCACGGCTGGCGAGCGCAGCAGAGGTGGCTGCATGGCAGCCCTAAGGATGTCCGACTGATGGCTTAGACCTATTCCCCGAGGGCTCCCGGACTGCGAGAGAAGAGGCCCGGCTGAGGGATCCTCCCCACCCCCACCCCAGGTGCACGATTTTCATGCACCAGGCCTCTAGTTTATGTATAGCAGTTTTGGTGAAGCCAAATGTCTCACTCATGAAATATATTTGGCTGGTGCTAACAGAGACTGGAAATAATAGAGGCTTAAGTAGGGTAGAAGTTGTTTTTCTCAAATTTAAAGGAATTCTAGAAGTAGGCATGCCAGGTCTGATATGGGAAAGACATAGTCAACACAGACCCAGGCTCCTTTCTGTCTTCTTTTCCAACTACCTAACTCATGGCTTTTATCATCAAGTTTGCCTCAGGTCCAAGACAGCAGCTGAAACTCCAGTCATCACATCTTCATTCCAGGAGGAAATAGGAGGAAGTGAAGAATAAAAGGAGGTCCTCACCAGCTATCCAGCCTTGTTTTACAGAGCCTTTCAAGAAGACTCACCCAACTTTTCCATCTCATGTGCTGTAATAATAAGAACA
This sequence comes from Myotis yumanensis, assembly GCF_028538775.1. Lineage (NCBI taxonomy): Eukaryota > Metazoa > Chordata > Mammalia > Chiroptera > Vespertilionidae > Myotis > Myotis yumanensis. Next base: position 169,879,524 of record NW_027223754.1, read on the forward strand.
TTATCATTTGCCAGAACTTAGTCACCTGGCCACACCTAGCTGCAAGGGAGGTAGAAATGCAAACTTTTATCTGTGCACCTTGCCACACCAAATAAAATCTTTCTTGTTAACGAATAAGGATATTGTGTAGTACCTGTCAGTCTCACAGAATACATTTATTAGAGCATTAAAATACTATTAAAATCCAATATAATTATTTTAATGACTTTGAACAATCCCCTTTGTGTGATTCATTGTACTACTGTTTCCATCATTAACATAAAATGTAAGAGTTAATCGTTTTATTGACACATCCCTAAATAGAGGTCACTGACTAATCTAGCCTACTCCTAAAAAAACTTCCCACACAGCATCCTCACTTCCTTTACACATCTGCTGGCTGGACAGAGAGGGCTCTGAGGACTTAGAGAAAGGTGGAGGCACAACAGGGATGAAGCCTGGATCCATGAAGGACCACATGGAGCAGGGTTTCCTAGCTAACCTGCACTGGATGGTGGAGCAAAAAAAACAAAACTTATATTTGTTAAGCCTGTGATATTTGTTTGGGTGTTGTTTGTTTCAGCAGTTAGCCTATCCTAACACTTATTTTGTCCAGCTTCCTCCATTGTCCTATCTAGAAGGTTGGTACAAATTTCAGAGAAAGAGTTCACCATGACTGGAAGTGGAAGACATCTTAACACTTCCTTATTCACAAAAGAAGGTAACTATCAAAACTTTCTCTTCAAATTTTTTTTAGATTATCATTAAACATTTTACTCAGTGAAACAGGAATTTTTTGGGGGTGAAAAAGACAGGTTTTAGGAAATTTTAGAAACTTTAGAAATCAAGAGGACCATGGAAGAAGCACTGGACTGCAGAGCAGCAGAAGGTATATTTCCATAGAATAGGGAAGCTAAAAAGCTGCAACAGGTACATTTCCATAGAAGGAGGGATCTGGGAGCAGCAAAAGGTCTATATTTGCAAAATAAAGGGAAGGAAGCCCTTCATCCAGAAGGAGAAGAAAGCCCAAAGGGAATAGGGAAACAATAAGGAAGGAGGCAATGGGGGGGGGGGGGGGGGGGGACTTCACATATCCCTTGTGAGGTTAAACCTTTGAGCCCAGGAGTTACTATAATAACCAGTCTAAGGGAATAGTGTCCAATCAGAGGGGATATCAAGGCACCAGGATCTGCAGCCTTTATAAGCCATAGGGAAAAGGAACTCAGTGGGACCCTTTCCCCCTCCCCACGTGGGAGTCTGTACTTGTTCTTTAATAAATTTCCACCTTTGCTATACCATCTTCTGTCCGTGGATTCATTCTTCAACTCCGAAGACAAAGAATCCAGGTTCCAGTCCAAAAATTCCGTTTCATCAGGAACTACATTTAGCCATTTCCAGCATCAAGCCTGATTTTTATTTTTATCTTTTTAAATTTATCTTTATTGTTGAAAGTATTACAGATGCCCCCCCCCCCCTTTTCCCCACTGACCTCCTCAACCCTGCACCAGTGACACCTCCCCCCTCCCTCAGGCCTTCACCACACTATTGTCTGTGTCCATGGGTTATGCACATGTGGTAGGCAGTTAGACAGACATGAACAGAACAAGGAGGATGGGCCAGGTTCAGAAGATCACCAGGGTGGAAAGCCCCAAATGCCTAGCAAAGGCCAATTGTACGGTGGGACCTTGCTCCCAGGGTGACCTTTCCTCCACTAGCAAATCACTGGCCATGTGGTTTGGACCCCCTCACCTTTCCTCCCTAGAGATAACATTTAGGCTTCAGTTGTATTTCAGCTCCAGGTCCAGAAAAGTAGCAAAACCAGACCAGTGATCCCGTGGCTGACCTCAGGACCAGCTGCATTGAATAATAGACCCCCCTGAAAGGACACACCTGGAAAGCAGCTGAATATTCTATGAGATCTTCCCCTGGGACCTCCCCTAAACTCTCCACCCTTAAAACCCTTAGGCCAGAGGACCCAGTGTGCTCTCTGTGCCTTTCTCTTCCTTCTCCCCGTCCCTGCCCCAGGCACATTACCATTAGCTTCCTCACTCCCAAGCTCCAAGGGCCCTTCTTTTACCTCTATAACTTGTTTCCTAAGCCCATTTCTTCTAGGAATTACTTCTACCTTTGTGATACATAAAATAAATGTTACCTTACAGTTTGGGCTCTGAATTCTTTCCTAGCCAGAACCCAAGTACTGAGGTCGCTGAACCTAGGTCTGGTCTGGCCCCATGGGTCAGACACCTGGTGTGGTTCCCCACCTACAACACATATAAATTTTTTGGTTAATTTCTTCCCCCCACAGTTCCCTGCCTTTCTTCTGAGATTCATCAGTCTGTCCCATGCTTTTATTTCTCTGGATCTATTTTGTTCATCAATTTATTTTGTTTATTAGATTCTGTGAGGTTCGCGGCGCAGGAAACTGAGTCAGAGAGTCAGGCAGATTGAAGGAGGAGAATTTATTCTGCCTTCTCGGGTGAGGTCCACAGGTCCTGGGGTTGGGCCAGTGGGGTCGCGCCGAGAGGGAGTAGGGGCATTTTTTTATACAGCTGTTCAGTGAGGGGGACGGAGCATGAGCTGTGGGAGTTCCTGCCTCGGGGGTCATCACGGTTTCCAGGTGTCGTCATCTGTCTGGTAGCTGACCTGTTAGGAATTCCAGGGCGGGACTGGTATCTGCGTCACCATTTACCTGGTGCACCGGCCTGTTACGGATTGTAGGAAGGGCCCAGTATCTACGTCACCATCTGCCTGGTGGAGGCATGCATCAGCTCCTGGACCCCCTTTCGACCTAACAGATTCCACATATGAGTGAGATCAATCCTGATTTTTTAAAAGTTATGTTTATAGATGCAACTTCTCATTATGAATTTGAGAAGATTTATTTGAAACGTTTGTTCAATAAATTCAATATTTGGCCCTCGCTGGTTTGGCTCAATGGATAGAGCATCAGCCTGTGGACTGAAGGGTCCCAGGTTCGATTCCAGTCAAGGGCACATGCCTGGGTTGCGGGCTCGATCCCCAGTGGTGGATGTGCTGGAGGCAGCCAATCAATTATTCTCTCTCATCATTGATGTTTCTCTCTCTCCCTCTCCCTTCCTCTCTGAAATCAATAAAGATATATGTATATTTTTAAAATTCAATATTTGATGTATTTTAAAATCTCTTTGAAAATTTATTTTCCTCTTGATTATTAATATACAGAAATATAATAAATATTTTCATCAAAACACACACACACACACACACACACACACACACAAAACACCCATAATATATTCATGACTGCTTTGGAATAAAGTCTTTGTTATGCAGCAGTGTTTAGTAAAAGGTTAATGCATTTGGATTCCAACCGTAAGACTAGTTTTCAGCATCCCCAAGGGTAGTTTAGATAAGGGTGAAGGGGCTTTAACTCTCCCATAACCTCCCTCATCTCCAGCACCACCCCCAATTATTAGATATCAATGGTTATCTCAAATTTATTTCACACACACACAATCTTCTGCTGTGTAAGATTAGCTTCACAGTCCTCCTTGCACTGCTTTCCAACCAGATTCCAGCCCTAAATTTCCATAATATGGAAACAATGCAGTTGCCTCTGTTGTAACTACAAAAATACCTAAAGGACAGAATGTTGTCCCCATGGCTGCCTCAGTATTAGAAGCTTTCCTGTGACTGCTAATTAAATGTTAGAGGGGCTTTTTAGGTGTTAATTAGCTAGAAATAACAGAAACAAGGAGAGAGCCCTGTATTTTCAAAGCGGTTCTAAATATTCCCATTAGCCATATAAGCCATCCTACCCACATGAAGACGTTAGAGATAATGAGAAGGAGGTTCAAGATGCTGTTGCTAAGGCACTTCCCCAAAGCAGGGTGAAAATCCCACTGTAAGTGATACCTTAAAAAGCAGATTGCTTTGTGTTTTCCTGCACTTTGATTCCAATATGCATCCTTATCATTATCAACAACTCCTTTGAACAAAAATGTTCCCTGTTTCTTTCATTTGAAAGTGAGTATCACCTATTAAGATTACTTCAGCATAGATTTCATTCAGGGGAGAATACAAAAGAGATATTATTTGCTTGAACTAATCGTTAATTTAAACTTATTGTTCTGTTTCCTTGGTGACTCATACAAGCGCTTCTGAGCAATTTTGCCAGGTGTTTATTAGAGATTGTTTGGGAGCTATAATTACATATTTTAATGCATATTAAAAGTTATTTAATGATGGATCCTTATTTTTTATGACCAAGAGTTATTTTCTTATTTGATGCTTTATAACTCTAAGGAAATTTTGAAGAAAACATAGCAGTTAACAGTGATATTTTAACAAACTAACTTTGGATCATTGCTTTTGATGTTTGGAAAGTCAGTATAATTTTATATGTTTTTTTTTTCAATGACATATTATTTTGAAATATATAGTATGTTTCAAACACACTGTATTGTTAGACTTAATTCATATATATGTATATTTTAATTCTTTGTTGTTTAAAGTATTACATGAGTCTCTTTTTTTCCCCATTGATCTCTCCCCCGCCAACCCCTCCCCCTTGGACTTAATTCTTATTAGCATATATGAAGTCTAATATACATTAGGCAACTAAAATATGTCAAAAGCTTTAGAAATTTGTATCTCACTTGATTTCCATGACACCATGAGGCAGTGGCATTGGCATACGAGAAAATTGAGGCTCAGAGAGGTTAAAAATTTTTGCTCATGGTCATACGCTTCTACCTGGCTTTTTCTTCTATAACAGGGTTTCTTTTGCAGAAAAACCTAAAGCAAATAGTTCAGCTCTTTATGAATAACTATCTCAGCAAGTAAAGAGGAGATGATTCACTTCCATCAAAAGTTTCAATTCAGAGGCAAGATGAATGAATGATTCTTTTTGTTGTTGGTGGTGTGTGGGTTTTTTTTGTTTTTTGTTGATCTTCACTGGAAGATATCCTTTCCATTGACTTTTAAAGAGAGTAAAAGGGAGGGTAGAGGAAGGGAGGGAGGGAGAGAGAGAGGCAGAGAGAGAGAGAGAAACATCAACATGAGCCCTTGCAGGCTTAAATGCGCCAGTCAGACATAGGGTAGCTGAATGGATAAGAAAACATGACCCATATCTATGCTGTCTACAAGAAACCCACCTCAGAACAAAAGGCTCACACAGAATGAGTTCGTTCGAAAATCAGAATCTTGTTTACCCTGGGCCTGAGTTTCCATGGAGTGTTAGTCAACTGGAGTTGAGTAGAAGCTCCCCTTGGATGAAGCCTGTGTACCATCGGGGTGACACAGTCTCCATCTGTCAGATTCATTCATTCATGTCATTTAATTGTCCTCTATATGCATTTGAGTTTTCTAACTTAGGTTCTAAGCATCAGCTCTACCAAATTGTACAACGTAGGAATTCTGAGCCTGTTTCCAAACTTCAAATACATCTCCCTTCCTTTGGTAACTGCTTTTCATTCCTGGGGCAGTGCATATTAGGTAAACCAGCTTGACCAAGGATAATTTGACACCTGAGACAAGCAGGGTCAATCATATGCTCTCCTAGAGGAATTTGGGACTTGTACTTAGAAACAACTATTTGATATCTGCATGTAGCCAGAACTGTAACTGTCATTTTGGGAAGTATAGGGTGGCCATATTCTGCCATTTTGACTAAATAAGCAGAGTTCCCATTTGGAGAGAGAGAGAGAAAAGCAGAAAAGCAGAGATGAAACCAGGCCCTTGGGATCCATGAGATTCTCCTGCATCTTTATAATATAGCCTGTTATTTGCATACCTCGTCTTAAGGTGCTTTCTGTCTCTTACAAACATGTCATATCCTTGAAACTTGTTGACTTCCCCACTCTGTGCCTCGATTTCCAATTCTCTGAAAGTTCAAAAATAAAACCTGATAATATTTCATTCAACCTGTCTAATAGGATTATGTTAGTGCTCAAGTAAGTCTACATATTGTCTTTGAAACCTATACGTAACTCTAAGGTACTATTATGATAGTTCTAACAAGTGTTTAATAACTAGAGACATAATAGACAAGTAAAAGTAGGAAAATATTTGTGGCTAGAGCAGAGGATGTATACATATAAATAATAGGAAATAAGAACACATAACTTGATAAGGCCAACAGTAAGGTGCTATTGTTAAACCAGTTAGTTTTTTAAAGAAAAAGGTAAGGATTATAAGATGCAATTTTTATAACTGTCTGAGAAGTCTTGGCTAAAAAAAACAATTATCATAAAATAGTTTTTTATTTTAAAAAAAACCTTGCAATACAGGTTTTTCAAAAGAAATTCAATTTATTTATTTATTTTTAAATTTCTTTATTGATTAAGGTATTACATATGTGTCCTTATCCCACCATAACCCCCAACCCCCCCCCCCATTCAATTTAATTGCATAAAGTAATTGGAACTGTTTTCAAATAGTTGGTTTACTGAGTGAATATATAATCATTTTAATCAACAAAGAATCATACAATTTGATAACTTGAAGAAGCATTCTTGGAAAACTGCTCAGCACCCTTGTTTCATGGTTCCACTGAGAATAAATGACTTAGCAACATTCTTTCCCACATGGGAAACAAAATCATTAAGACTTTAAATTCCAGAAATGCTTCCAGAGCACTAAGATCATGATTATGTCCTCAACTTAAGAACACAATGCACTGAATGAAAGAACAGACGAATGAATACAAAATACATGTAAGATACAAAAAAGAGCAAGATAAAGTCCCTGATATCAAGGATTACACAGTCTAATAGGAAGACTAGGATAAGTTCACATACATCTGCACTATAGGAAAGAGTAAGAGAGATGCTACAAGAGACACAAAGTGCTGTAGGCATTTGAAGAAACAAGACTTCATGTGTAACTGAGACTGAGGAGCAGCTTCATGCAAGTTAATACGGCTCCAAAGAATGGATTAAATGGAAAAGCAGAGACGGCAGAAAAAATGCTGGTGTAGATTGAGGCGGGTGAGGAGCTGTCTTCCAGATCAGGAAAAACAGTGTGATGCAGACAACGCTGTGTAGTTTTTAGGGGTGGTTGTGTCAGTGTGACTGGCACATAGGGCACGATTGGGAAAGACATTGCCAAGGGCCCTGGGTGCCAAGCTGAGGAGCTGGAACCATATTCTGCAGGCAGTGGGGAGGCACTAAGAGTCAGTAGGCAGAGGACTGACCAGTCAGAAGATCATTTCAGAAAATGAACTTGACAATTGAGTATGAATTCATTAATGCAGGGTTAACATAGAAAAGAACATAAGGTATGGTAAGAAGAGTAGGGCAATGAGACCTAAAGAAGGGAACCCACAGAGGGGTTTGGCTTTCAAAAGCAAAACCAGTTGACATAAGATTTAGAAAATAATTGGATATGAGGATTTGAAAGAGGCATAAGTGTGGGACTAGGTCAATGGAATAATTTATTTTACATTAATTGCCTACTCTGCCTGATGCTTCATGGAACTTTGCTAAGTCATTGGCAAGAGTGATTTTCTGAATACAGACTGAATATAGCAGAGATAAGCCTCACAGTTCCAAAACTGAGCATTTTAATTGTGATCTGTGCTACTTTTATATCTGATACCAGTGATGTGATAACACAAGCAAGCTCTCCCAAGGTCTGGAAGCAGCTGGGTGGCATAATAAAAGGGCTTCATTTTAGGTGATGAGATCATATAAAGAAACATTAAGGTCCACAGTAGGGCTAATTTGCTAAACACATATGAATTCATCTTTTACATATGCTGACAAAGTGAGGTAAAGAAGATAAAAGGAGTTAAAGGGTATTAGTCAGGATCCTCCTGGGAAACAGAATCAGTAGGATGTGTATATGCATTGAAAGAGAGATTTATTTTAAGAAATTGGATCATGCAGTTGGTGAGTCCAAAACCTGATGGGACAAGCCCTTTTTCCAAATAAGGTAACATTCACAGGTTCCAGGGATTAGCATGTGGGCTTACCTTTTGGTGGGGGAGGGGGGGGGAGAATCAGGGAGGAGTTGCATTTCAAGTTCAAAGGCAATCTGCCTGCAGAATTCCTCCTAGCTTTGCGGAAGTCAGTTGTCGTTCTAATAATTTGATGAGGCCCATCCACATCATGGAGGACAATCTGCTTTATTCAGAATCCACCAATTTAAATGTTAGTCTCATCCTAAAACACCCTCACAGTAACATCCAGAATAATGTTTGACAATAATACTCGGGGCACCACAGCCCAAGTTAAGAGGAAGGTCATTTTAGTGAAGTGTCAAAGAAAGAAAAAGGAGCCTGTCAAGAAGCAATGATAAAAAATATCAAGTCTCATTCCTCTCTAGGGGGTTGAATGGTAATATCCCTAAGATTATGTCTGCATCCTACTCCCTGGAACCTGTGAATGTCACCTTATTTGGAAAAGGGGTCTTTGCAGATGCAGTTAAGTTAAGGATACTGAAATGAAGACACCATCCTGGATTATCTGGGTAGGTTCTAAATCCAACAAGTGTCCTTATGAGAAAAGGCAGGAGGAGATTTAAGATAGAAGAGGAGGAGGCAATGCAACTATAGGGGTACAGACTGGAGTGATGTGGCTGCAAGTCAAGGAATGACAACAGCCACCAGAGTCTGGAAGAGGCAAGGAAAGATTTTCCCCCAGAGTCTCCAGGGGTATGGCGGCTATATTGACACCTAGATTTTGGACTTCTAGCCTCTAGAACTGAGAATAACTTCTGTTGTTTTAAGCTACCCAATTTGGGTTAATTTGCTATAGCAGCCACAGAAAACTGATAAAAATCTGAGGTTACATATATTTGATTTTTCTTTGGAGAAGGAAGATATTAGTCACATTCCAGAAAAATAGTTTCAATAGGGTGGGGTGGAGAAAATCGTTAGGACCAGACGACCAGGAGACCGAACGATCGGCCAGTAGCTATGACATGCACTGACCACCAGGGGGCAGATGCTCAGTTCAGGAGCTGCCCCCCTGCTGGTCAGTGCACTCCCACAGCCAACCTCCTGAAGTCCCTCCCCTCTGGCTGGCGGGCCCCAATCAGCCTGATTGCCAGCTAGGCTGAGGGACCCCACCTGTGCACGAATTTGTGCACTGGGCCTCTAGTTATTCATAATAGCCAAAAGGTGAAAGGAACCCAAGTGCCCATCAGTGGATGAATGGATAAACAAAATGTGGTATATACATATAATGGAATATTACTTAGCCTTAAAAAGGATGGAAATTCTGACACATGCTACAACACGGATGAACCTTGAGGACATTATGCTAGGTGAAATAAACAAGTCACAAAAGCAAAAAAAATACTGAATGATTAGACTTATATGAGGTATCAAAAGTAGTCAAATTAATAAAGTCAGAAAGTAGAATGTTGTTTGTTAGAAGCTGGGGGACTGGTATAAATGGGGAGTTGTTTAATGGATACAGTTTCAGTTTTGCAAAATGAAAAGAGTTGCACAACAAGGTGAGATGCGTTTTATACTATTTGGCTGTATACTTTAAAATGCTTAAGCTAATACATTTTAAGTTACATGTATTTTATAAAAGGAATTCAAGTTAAGGGGAGAAATATGATTGGGATCAAATTTAAGATATAAGAGAGATTAAAGAAGCAAGATAAAATATATGCATCATTAGTAAAGTATGCATCACTAGCACTCTATATACTCAATAAACCATTTCTCCCAAGTTAGTACAGAGCCAAACTTTAACCCAGTGTGAAATAAACATCATACATAATAAATTAGTAAGATTTAAGTGCATTGTCAATATTAACCATAAACATTTTCATGAAATGATATCCTATGAAAACATCAAGAACCCATTTTTACATATACACAGAATACAGTAAAACAGAGGAAATTATTTAACTATATGGACAGTAAAAAAGACCATTTCGGCCATGCTCTTTATAGCTTAGCAAATATTTTTCCCTGCTCAGATTCCCTCTTTGCTCAGAAGAACCTTTGTCATTTTAAAAACAATGCATCCATGGTCCAAGAAACTTTTTTAAGCCAAACTAGTATAGTGGCAGAAAATAAGCACTTTCCTGAGGATGCCAGAGTGATCCCACCCATCCTAACTGAACTTTCCCCCTTGTCAGAGCTGAGAATACAGTGGTCCTTTTTAATCATAAGTATGGGAGAGTTATTTTTTTCTCATCAGTACTTTTGAGCAATGCCAGTTTCTTTAAGCAATTTTCCCTAGTCACCAGGACATGAATCTAGTAACAATTTATAAATGAACTTTACAATTTTCTCTGCTCAACAATGAAATCAAAACTAGTAAATCAGGGTGAACTATTGTGTCAGGAAGATTATGGTTAAAATGAACTGCCTCCCCCCCTACACACACATTTATTAAATTCAAACAAGTCATAAAACTCAGATTAAATTTTGCTTATTCTGGAATCATGAAGATCTGTTTGAGAAAGAGTTTTAGATAACAAGAAACAGAACACAGCAACTATGTTTGCTGTGATCCTTCTAAAGAAAAACAAGTGCCTGCCTGCTAGTTAACCACTAATTAAAAATATATTGTATTTGAAGAGTGATTTAACTTGCCCTTATTGGCCTGAACAAAGATAAGCAGACTGTAATTTTGTATATTTACCAGGTCAAGAACCTAGACACAAAAGACCCAGGGCTATAATCTAGGAGTGGCAGAAAAGTAGTACAAAAATAATTACTAAAACTACCCTTTAAAAGGGAAACACGTGCTCATAAAATAAAAACGGAAAAGAATTTTAAATATGACCTGCTCTTACCTTGCAAATTTATCAAGTAAATATTGAATAATTACTTAACTAAACAATAAGTGGGCCAATCTTAAGCGGAGCATTATAGTTTGCCATGAGAACTGACCAGAGTAGTTGTCAGCTAATACTCTCTCTCTCCCAGTGACTCTCTTTGAAATGAAGAGAAAAGCAAAACTTGGACTCTAAATGAACCCAATTGAAAAAAAAAAAGAAAATTAAATTAATTTTAAATCGGGGCTGGCAGTGACCTTTCACATTAATGTGTATAGATCACAGGAAGAGTAAATATTGTGCACATGTTTTTTGAGCTGCAAATGCAGGTTCAGGGAGACGGTCAGTGCTGTTCTTGAGCATCCTTTTGCAGAACCAGCGAACGGCGGTGGCGGCAGGGTCGCTGGAGGCCAAGCCACCTGTCGGCTCCGTGGTGTTGCGCCAGGTGGAGTGGGAGAAGCGGAGCAAATGCCGAGGGCGGACCCCGGGCAGGGAGCCGGCGTGGGGGCCGGGCCGTGGGACTGAAGCCCGGCCACCCCAGCGCGGGCGGCCGGCGGGAGCGTGCGGGGAGCCGGGTTGGGGGCGGCGCGCGGGGGGCCGGGGCGCGCGGGGAGCCTGGGAGCGCGCGGGGGGCCGGGGAGCGTGCGGGGGGCCGCGGCGCGCGGGGGGCCGGGGAGCGCGCGGGGGGCCGCGGCGCGCGGGGGGCCGGGGCGCGCGGGGGGCCGGGGAGCGCGCGGGGGGCCGCGGCGCGCGGGGGGCCGGGGCGCGCGCGGGGGGCCGGGGCGCGCGCGGGGCCGCCGGCGGCCGTGGGGGCGGGGCGGCGGCCGCGGGGCGCAGGCTGATGACGCGTTGGGCCGGCCTCGGAGTCTCCACTTCCTGGAGTCGCCGGCCGGGGCCGCTCGCTGTACTCAGCGCCGGAGCCGGGAGCCCGCGGCCGCCGCCATGTCCCACCAGACCGGCATCCAAGGTAACGGCGCCCGCGCGGCCCGCGGGGAAGGGACTCCCGGGAGGCTCCGGGCGAGCCGGGCGGGTGCGGGCCGGGCTGGGCGACGTCGGGCCGGGGGCGCGAGGAGCCTGTCCCGCGGGGCGAGCCGGGCCTGTGCGTCCCCCCGCGCTCTCGCGTCCCGGGCGCTCCCGGCCTGCGTCCCTCCCAACCCGGGCCGGGCCGGGCCGGCGCGGCGTCGCCGTCGGACCCGAAATTCCCTGGAGCGAAGGAAATGGGCGTCCGCGGCTGCCCGGGGGCAGGGGGCGTGCCTGCCAGCGCCCCGACCGTAGCCCAACTTTCCCCCTTGGATCGGGTGGGAAGACCCCGGGAAGGTGGAGGCGACGGTGGCTCCTTTTGCTGTCGAGAGACGCAGAGTTTTTCCTTCTTACGGTCCAAGGGAGATTGTTACAGGATTTTGACTATAAAGAGAAAAATGCTGGCATGGTTTTCATCTCCACTGAGAGTTTCCAAACTCTTCCATATTTTCTTCCCAAATGGGAACATGAAATACGTTCTGAAACCCCGAGTGTGGGGTGTTTGGCTCTTTTTCTCAGTTACTGCCCCGGGGACCTGGGCCGCCCGACCTGCGTGGCCGCCTTTAGTTGCCGTGCAGGCAGTTGCATGTGCAATTACAGCTGCCTCCCTTCCGTGTCGGAGAATGGGCAGCCTGCAAGCGCTGCCCGCGTCACGGCCAAATAATATGTCCCGGGGTTACTCGAGATCGCTTAATGAGTTCTCCCAGAAACACAAGCTCTTCCTGTTAGCAGACGGCGAACCTTTTCCCCTAGCCTAGATGAACATGTCATTGTCTTCTGTTCTTAAGGGTCCTGGACAGGACCCCGCATCTGCCCTGCACACACAAACATAAACAAAATAGTTTCAAATCTGTTTTTATCTGTCCGCGGTGGTTTTGACATTTAAATATGTCATGATTTAACTTTGACGCTTGAGCCTTCTCGCAGGCACTGCTTTAAATACTGTAGTGGTTCTTGCTGTCAAGCGTGCAACCCAAGAACGAAATTGGAGCTTTAATGGGAACACAAGGGTTAGATTTTTAAGTAGGTATCTGCTCAGTGAGCTTATTCCAGCATTTGGGGGAATACAAGTTAGAAAAATGTAACCAGAAGTAAAAGCTTGAATGGGTTTTATTGGCTTTTTCTTTAGCCGAGAGAGGAGGTCTTATATTTAGTGTTATTCTAATGAGAAAATGTAGAAAATTGATAAAGGTGTTTTTGTTTATCATAAGCTTGAAATTGGAGTAGAAGAGAATGAAAGCAGGTTTTCAACTTTTTTCAAAGAAGCAATAAAGGTATTTTTTTCAAAATTGTAATTTGTTCATTGTTGGGTTTGACTAATATATTCACTGCCTGTGTGATTTCTTTTTTTATTTTTTAATTGATTTTAGGGAGAGGAAGGGGAAGGGAGAGAAAGAAACATTGATGTGAGAGAGAACATTGCTTGCCTCCTGTAAGCACCCCAATCAGGACAAACCGGCAGCCTGGGTATGTGCCCTGACCCAGAATGGGGCCCTGAGACACCTCCGGGTCTCGCTCCAACCCACTGAGTCACACCGGCCAGTGTTAATTCTGCTGTGGAATTATCTAGTTAAAACAAGTTAGCATTAACATACTTTTAAAATATATTTATATTTCTTAGCTGTATACAGTGTCCACTGTGTTTAAATTACTGATAAGAAGAGGATGCTATGTACTCAGGATACTTTGCTTTGTATTATAATTCATTTTTCCTCACTTAAATAGCATTAGAAAGTATTAATACATAAGTATAAAAATAGGTTTATATTTCTTTATCTTTTCCACAGCAAGTGAAGATGTTAAAGATATCTTTGCCAGAGCAAGAAATGGAAAATACAGACTTCTGAAAATATCTATTGAAAATGGTTAGTTAAACATTTTTATATATTGCTTATCTGTGGATTACTGGGTGTTAGATTTTAAACTTCTAAGTCATTGTCAGTGACTTGAACTATAAATGTGAAGCAAGTTCAAAGCTTGCCTTTAGCCAACTTGGATCCTGTACATTTTGGGCATGTCCCATGGGCCTCTGCTTACCTTCTGAATTCTGAACTTAACTTTCAGTGAAAAAGAAAGATGTTTTTGGGAGGAATGGGAGAGGAAGAGAGAGATAGAAACATCAATGATGAGAGAGAATCAATGATTGGCTGCCTCCCGCACACCCCCTACTGGGGATCCAGCCCGCAACCGGAGCATGTGCCCTTGGCCGGAATCGAACCTGGGACTCTTCAGGCCAACGCTCTCTATCCACTGAGCCAAACTGGCTAGGGCAAGAAAGATGTTTTTTTGTTGTGACACCTTCCTCTTTTACTCTTTGTCTCGGTTTCTGCATGCCAATCCATTTGTATTGTCAGGGCTTCCACCTCTGGAATGGAAATCAGTAATGGGATTATCCAAAAAATAGTTATTTGTGAATAGTTATTCAGTAAAGTTAGTTTTGAAGTAGAGACAGAGGATTTCAAACTCTCCTGTTTTCTCCACTTGACTGCAATCGATGCTGAAGAAATGATTCCCCTTTCTTCTTTTGGGAAAACGTTCTGAGACCGTAACAGACTTTAAGTTGATCTTTCAAAATCTGTAAGCAGGGAAAATTTGGTTGGGTGGAAGAATATTTTAATTCTGCTAGATTTGAATTTGAACAATTTATTTTATAACTACTTAATCACAAATGAATAGGTTAAAATACATCCTTAGCCCAATTTCATATGTCTCCTTTTTCCCCCATTGACCTCTCCCACCCCCCAGCACATGCCCCCACTCCCCTATTGTCTGTGTCCATTGGTCATCCTTATATACATGGATACAAGTCCTTTGGTTGATCCCTTACCCCCATTCCCTGCCTTCCCTCTGAGGTTTGACAGTCTGTTTGGTGCTTCCATGTCTCCGGATTTATTTTTGTTCATCAGTTTATGTTGTTCATTATATTCCACAAATGAATGAGGTCATGTGATATTTGTCTTTCTCCAACTGCCTTATTTCACTTAGCATAATGCTCTCCAGGTCCATCTCTTAAATGCCTTGAAATATTTTGCTTTGGAAGAATAACTTGTCCTCTCATAAACTGGAAGTAAATATAATTTGCTCTCTATTTTTCTACTTATATATTAAAAAGGCTAATAGTTTGAAAATATGCAGTTATTCTACATATATTACCACATTGAACAGGAATAAACTGAAAAGCAGCATATTTTAGAAATGCTGAGCTAAAATTTTAAATCATCATTTCTTAACTGACTAAGTAAAATGGTAAAGCTTGACTAATATCTCTACAGAAGGAAAATGACAGTTTCCTAAATCATTACTTTCTGGTTTTACTTTATTTTTGTCTGGAAAAAATTTTTTCAATAAGGAAATTGCAAAGAATAAATAATATAACAGATACTTCCATCTTCTCTTAATAACTGCTACTACTATGAATAGAATTTTATCATGTGACTGTGCCACATATGGTATGTCCATTCTCTTATTGATAATATTTCAGCTATTTTCAGTTTCTGCTGTTATATAATGCTGCAGTCAACACCTTTGTATATATGTGCAAGAGATTCTCCATGCACAGTACATTTATACTTTTACATGATTCTGTCACATAGTGCCTTAAAGTGGACAAATTTTAAATTTGTAGCATTATGGCCAGATAGGAACTAAACCTGGTTTTATTTAATATTTCTTACTGTATAACTCATTGTTAACTTCAGAAATTATCTTTTGAGTGGTAGTATACTTATTTAAATATACTTTAATATATTACGCATTTTAGGAAATATAGCCACTCATTCTTCAGCCATCCAGCTCAACTATTTATGGTCATTTTTATCTTTTCCCTTCTTGAGTTTTTTAATAAGTAACATTATTTTAACCATGCTAGTCATAACATTTTTGTATCTGTTTTTAATACTATATATCATAATAATTTTTTGTGTAGCACCCATTTTCCTTTCAACTTTTTGATGTGAATAATAGTAATCAGGAAATAACTAAATTTATTCTTCTATTTTTGGTTACTCTATCATTTGGTTTTTCAAACCATTTATGTATCTTTAAAAAATTATCCTTTATAGAGAAACTTGTGATTGGATCGTGTAGTCAACCTTCAGATTCCTGGGATAAGGATTATGATTCCTTTGTTTTACCCCTGTTGGAGGACAAGCAACCGTGCTATATATTGTTCAGGTTAGATTCTCAGAATGCCCAGGGATATGAGTGGATATTCATTGCATGGTCTCCAGATCATTCTCATGTAAGTAACTTTTTTGTAACTTGTTTAACATCAAATGCTAGAATTCTTTTTCTGAAATATTTCTAGACTAAGAGAAAGTTAGGAAGCAACAATCATTTTCCATATAAGAGAATGATCATGGAGAAAATCCTTGGATTGGTAATGTGGAATTAGGAGTAATGTGCTTAGATTCAGAAGTCTTGCCCTTGAAATCAGTAGAATTATTATTGATTTGAACTTTAAAATCTGTAGCAATTATAAATTACTATGGACCGCTAAAGAATAAAGCTAACTACTTTGGTCTGAGAGTAATAATTGTAATAATTCTGAGAATTAATTGAACATTACATTAAATATTTTTAACAGCTGCCATTCAAGTGATACAGGTTGTGTTTTTTTGTTTGTTTTTTTTAGTAAAGTTAAAATTGACTAAATAGATTGACTAAGTAAAACAAAAGACAAAATTAATATATGAATACTACTGTTTTAAACAGTAATTCTCTTGTTTCTTGTAGAAAAACTACAATTTTTAAAGTTATCTAGATATCATTCTCAAGAGTCATCCTCCTCTTTAATTTCATATATCCTATCTGAAAGAAATACTGGATTTGACCATACAGCATTATGAAATGATGATTTCTGTTGGTTGACAATTTCTATTGGTTTTCCGTAGATGTTATTAGAGTCTTTAATTATAGTATATATTGTAGTTCTTTTCATTTATGTTTCCCTCCTATGGACATACCATAGGTATATTACATATATCCCCTGTATACCCCATGTATACCATAGATATGCCATGAATATTTGATCTTAATTAGTAATGTCTAATCTAGATTTGCTTTTTGTAATTTGCTTTCAGTAGCAAAGTTACTTCTTTTCTTCTTCATATTTTGAAATAGTGTTTTAAGTAGGTTTTTTTTTTTCTTGAACTCATTTTATACTTTTAAAAATGAGTAATTTATAAGAATTTAGATTGTTTTCCACTTTTTGAAAAGTATGACATCAATTGAAATCTGCCTTAATAGCCGTGATAGTTTAGACACTGGTATTATGTTTATTTGTAGACACATACTTTAGCGTATTGTAGTCAGTACAGTTTATTTTTAATGTGCTTGAATATTTTAATATATTCAGAAAGTGCTTTCTTTTGTAATAGTAGATTTTATCTATAAACTTCTAAGCAAACTTTCACAACTTAATAGGTTCGTCAAAAAATGTTGTATGCAGCAACAAGAGCAACTCTGAAAAAGGAATTTGGAGGTGGCCACATTAAAGATGAAGTATTTGGAACAGTAAAGGTACAAAACTTATACTTTTATAATTATACCTGATGGAAGAACTCCAAAGTAATGGGTAATTGATATGAATTCGGATTGATGAATCTGTAAACATAAGAATAAGAGAGAAAATATTGTTATATTTCATATGATAGCTAAGTTAACTGAAACATACTTATCCTTTAAAAAATATGTTGGAATCTACTTAGTTAGACTTCAAAAACTAGAATATACCCTAGAGATGCTCTAGTTCAGCCCCTCATTTAGTTCAACCATTTCATTTTAATGATAGTGAAATAGCCTCAGAAAAATTAGAGATTACTTGATAAAATATTTTTTAGATATTATGGACATTTATACCCAAGTTGTGGAAGCAGTAACTATTTTATTTAAATCAGAACATTGAGGCAGGTAAATTGATTTGATAGTTAATTGGGATAATTAGTGGGTTGATTAATGTATTTTAATTAGTTAAATTATGATTAGGAATTTACTTTGTTTTAAAAGGAAATTGAAATATATTTTTTGAACAGGGTTTTCTTTTTTAATAGTGTTTCTTTGTTTTTGTCTAAAGTTTTACATATGTCTCCTTTTTCCCGATTGACACCCCCCTCCCCCAACCCCCAGCCATTCCCACCCTGGGCAACCCTCACCTTCCCAGTGTGAACAAGGTTTTGTTGTCTAGACCTTTTTTCTGGTTTAGAAAGTAATATAATCTGTTGTATAGAATACAAGTTAAATGGATTACTTTGCTTATTCATCATTAATTGTAAAATGGCCTAGTTTTTTAATTCTGTCCTCAGTCTTCCAAACCACAAAATTTTGATAAAAAGTAGACTTCTGGAATATTTTTTTCTTTGAAATAAGAACTTTTATTATTCTCTATGAATGATTATAGAGAAATTATGTCATTGTAATAAGAATTCATAGTCTGGATATGTTGATTGTTAAATAATTACAGGGCAGGCTTCCCCAGCAGGCTAATGAGAATTATCCTTTAGACTTACAGCATGACTGGTTCATCATGTGGCTGGCCATCACCACCAGCACACTCATAAAAAGACTTGGTCATTATAAAACTTTAGGAAATGAAGAGTAGATTCTCCCCTTAAACTTGAAACCTATAGAATAGAGAATTTAAAAAATAAGGAAAAATAGTAAAATTCTTGATAGTTTTATTTCAATGAAAACATTTTCTTTTCTGTTAAATTGACAATTTGTTCTGAGTAACCTCACTGAGGTGTGACTTCCAGAGAATAACTAATAGTAGTGCATTTCTTTGCTTATAGGAAGATGTATCATTACATGGATATAAAAAATACTTGCTGTCACAATCCTCTCCTGCCCCATTGACTGCAGCTGAGGAAGAATTACGACAGATTAAAATTAATGAGGTAAGTTGCCATTTTGAAACCATTGCAAGCTTTTAAGTGATAACTAGACAATAAATAGGTTAGGTGGCTTACATTATTCTGTTTAGTTTAGAGACAAGACTATGCTCAATGTGTTTTCAGGAAAAAGGTTAAAAGTGAATATTAAGCTTCATGTCATTTTCATAAATAGCGTTGTTTTGTCTTTATAATGTATGTAACAGAATAGTAAATCTTCCTGTTGGAAGCACAACTGTTTTTAACTCTGTGCTTTAGATACTAAATAATGGGAAAAGTGTATGTTACCCATTTAGTGCAGGGAATACTGTATCTACTGAGTTTCCCTAAAGCAGGTTTTTTGGTTTTTTTTTATGTTATGTCAGGGAATAGTGATGACTAAAGAGGATAAAATACAAATGCTATAGGATGTTAAGGAGTTCTAGAAGCTCTATAAATTTAACTTCTGTGAACACTACTTAAATGGTGTTTATATGTATATACTTATTTAGCATATTTGAGTTAATAAATTCCATATTATTGTTTATCATTTTTTAATGTGTTTACTGTATCCATTCTAATTAGAATTTACAAAAGCTACTGTATTTCTACTGGAATTTATAGAAAAGAGCAAGTAAAAAAAAAAAGAACAAGTAGCAGAAACTAATATTCATTAGTCTGACTAACAGACTAATAGGAATAAGTCTGGAAAGCGATTGAATATTCTTTAACCTGATAGCAAGGATCTATTTTTATATTAACTCAGGTAACTTGAGTAGGTACTTTTATGTGATTTTTTTTTTTTTTACAAGTTTGATAGTTTGTTTTATTCCTTGCAATCAGAACCCAGAGGATCATATTGGGGTATGCATTTGCACATGTTCTATAATGTTTTCATTATCCAATATCATTTATGCTGTAGAATCTCCATTCATTTTTTTTTAAAGTAAAACTTCTTTTTGATTTTTTGTTGCAACACTGCAAATGAGACCCTATATAAGCTATCAGTTATTGAGTATAAAAGTCTTAAACATGCATTGAAAGCTTTCTTGAAGTACTCTTCTTCCAGTACATGTACACCCATGTTCTTAGTAATGAAAGCTCTGAATCTGGAACTTCTGCAGTAGTATACTTTGTTGAGCTGTGTGTGTGTCTTTGTATACTGTGTGTACTCCTTTGAATTCAGTGCATGGTATTTGTGTTACATTTTATGTCTAGCAGAACAAAATAAAGCTCTATACATACTTTATATATATATATATATATTACTTTCCATAAATCTCATCAAGTAAAATTTTATAATTAAAGGTGTAATATGAAGACACTTCAGAGAGCTTATGTAGCTCACTGCAGTTGTGCCAAACAAATAAAAACCCCTAAAACCCCATTAACACTTACATTCACTCCCCACATTTTCATAAAGATGTGTCATGCACTGTGCATGTTGACAAAGTGCTAGCAGGACATTAACAAATGTGAAAAATTACTTGCTTTTTAAGTTCGTAGTGTTTTAAGTGTTCATTTTAATTACATTGAAATGGGCAAGGGTGGAATGGCACTTTATAGAAGTGGGGTTTTGTTATATCTGCCATATGACACTGCTAAATGCTGAAAATTTACCCGTACATTAAATCTGTCATACTTAGGTACAGACTGACGTGAGTGTGGACACTAAGCATCAAACACTGCAAGGAGTGGCATTTCCTATTTCTCGAGAAGCTTTTCAAGCTTTGGAAAAATTGAGTAACAGACAGCTCAACTATGTGCAATTGGTAAGACATATAATGATTTTTATGAAATGACTGCTCTTTTTGGTAGCTTATGGCTTAGAGAAGGTCTATTTTTAATAGATTTTCCAACTTTTTATTTGCTTCCTGATTATTCTTACCCATATTTTTCAACTATAAAAGCAATATATAATACATTCATGTGAAAAAGTTAAACCTGTATGTTTCCCCTTATCTCCTAGTATTTTAATTATCATTTTTAAATATCTTTGTATCTGTTTTAATGAGTATACTTTGTTTCTTATTGACAGGAAATAGACATAAAAAATGAAATAATAATTTTGGCCAACACAACAAATACAGAACTAAAAGATTTGCCAAAGAGGATTCCCAAGGATTCAGCACGTTACCATTTCTTTCTGTATAAACATTCTCATGAAGGAGACTATTTGGAGTCCATAGGTATGTGACACATTGTTTTTAACATGTTACTTATTTCTTGCCCAGAAGGCTTATGAGGTTTAGTATTTACTTTAATTGATATGCTGCTAATTGTATTTATTGTTATTTTTTAACACAGTTTTTATTTATTCAATGCCTGGATATACGTGCAGTATAAGAGAACGGATGCTGTATTCTAGCTGCAAGAGTCCTCTGCTAGAAATTGTAGAAAGACAACTACAAATGGATGTCATTAGAAAGGTAATTACCTACCTACTTATTTATGTAATTTATCTTATCAATAGTTATCTAATGCCTACCTATTTATTTAAAAGTTTTTCAGTTTTTGCTAGATTTGTATTGCCTTTGCATGTAGTTCATGATGTATTGTGATTTATCAATAAAAGTGTTTCCTTGTTCTCATCATAAATCCTTAGGATCTCCTCCATTCCTATCATGATCCGTCTCCCTATAGATCTATACTCTCTAATATGTAGCCACAAACTATATGTGGCTACTTAAATTTTAATATAAATTAAAATTAAATAAAATTTAAAATTTAGTTTCTGAATAACACTAGCCACATTTCAAGTGCTCATTAAGGTTTGCATGGTGTACTTTTCATTTTGCATTACTCTTTATTAATTTCTTCTCTTATAGATTGAGATAGACAATGGGGATGAGCTGACTGCGGACTTCCTTTATGAAGAAGTACACCCTAAGCAGCACGCACATAAGCAAAGTTTTGCAAAACCTAAAGGTCCTGCAGGAAAAAGGGGAATTCGAAGACTAATTAGGGGTCCAGCTGAAACTGAAGCCACTACTGATTAATATCATTATATTAAGTGTTACAATACTAGTTTTTTAAAAGTCCAACTTTTAGTACAGGAGAACTAAAATCATTCCAGGTTGATATGTAGTAGAGAAAAAATTTGAACTTTTTGAAAAATAGCACTTTTCACTTCTGTGTGTTTTTAAAATTAATGTTATAGAAGTCTCATGATTTCTATTTTTGAGTTAAAGCTAGAAAAGGGTTCAATATAGTGATGTTTAATTTTGTCACACTGTTTTCAGAGTGATGATTCCACACTGTCACAGAATTCTTCAAGTTTTGTACAGTTGGGCCAATTCCAGAAAGTCTAATGTCTGAAAGTAAGATGTACTTCCTATTACTCTTTAGTGAGACAAAATTTTTTCTTTAAGGGAGAAAGGCCTTAAAATATTCATACTATTTAAGGATTATGTAATACCTTAATCAATAAAGAAAAAAAAAGAATCAGGTTAGATTATTTTCTAAGCTGAAGATTAGTGTGCCTAAGAAGAGGTGGAAAGTTGCTTACTTTGAGGAGCAGGCTAACTCTCAGAGTGGGATCATGTTTGCAACTTTTAGAAACAGTGCTTTCTTGCAGCAGACTTCTATTTCACTTTTTGGTTTTTTAAATGGCATTAAAATTTCAGAAGATCAGCTCACTCTGAAACCTTAAGGGTACAAGATATTTTCTGTACTGCAGGATTTCTCATGTCATTGAAAGACATGTTTATACAGCTTTAGTAAATTCTCTTTCTAATGCTTTAAAAAATTTCTATTTCAAAAATAAGTCATTTCATTGTAAGTAGTGTGAGGCCAAATATTTACGTTCAATTGAATGTATTATCATAGTATTAATATAATTCCAAAGCAAATATTTAAAGTCAGTAATACTGAAAACATCAAGATTGATTTCTCTACAAAACCATATATTTATAGGAAAATTGTGTTCTCTATCATTTTTGAGCAAATATTTAGATTTAACCAAACTGTTTTAAAGTCCCAGTACTTGGCCTAACACAGATGAACACTAAAGAATCTTGTTTCAATTTTTATCTTATTTCAAGACACATTTAACTGTTTTCCAAAGCTTTGCATTTTTATCTACAACCTACAGAGATTTTGAGCCTCATTTTTCTTTGATACTTGAAATAGAGGGAGCTAGAACACTTCATCATGTTTAATCTATTAAACCTGCTGCGAGAGCCATAACTTGGAGGTGTTTTCTAAATGAACTGTGGGGATCCAGAATTTAGAATTTTTTGATCAAAACTTTATGCTGCATAAAACAATATCAGAAATGCACATTTCATAGTATAAAATACAAAACACTCACTTTTACACATTATTACCTAAGGTAATATATGCACCTTTCAGAAATTCAATGTGTGTTCGAGTAAAGCATATTAGAGTAATTATAGGTTGACAGATTTTTTTTCTAGAATTAAATAAGTATTTGTGTGGGGTTTTGTTTGTTTACAATTAATCAGACTATTATGTTTGTGCAAAATAATCAACAGTAATGTTGCACTTGTTTACTAAAGATATATTTTAAGTTGTTTCATGGGTGCACACATAGACACAACATACACACAAATTCCTGCATTGAGAATCCTGAAGCTGTTGTTTTTAGTCAGGAAGATTGTTAACCTGTCATAAAATAATTTAGCAGTGAATGTTTTTCTGTACTATCCATGTGCAATTATACTCTAAATTCCACTACACTACATGAAAGTAAATGAACATTCCAGAATATAGATGTGATTATAGAGTCTTAAAACTAATTATTATTAAACCAATGATTGTTGAAAAATCAGTGATGCATTTGTTATAGAGTGTAACTCATCGTTTACAGTATATTTTAGGTGGTGTCATCATAACAATAGAAGGTGAATAACATATTCCCAATAAATTTATATAGCATTGAAGAATTACGTCTTCTGTGGACATTTTATAAGTGCATTTTATATTGCAATAAAAAATTTTTCTCTTTAAATTGTGTACTAAGTTGGTTTTCTAGTATAACCTTTTTTTAAATGTTTGGACAATTCTACATAATGCAATGCCTGGTGATAGGTTAGAAATCCCATTCATTTATTCATTTGTTAATTAACCTGTCTAAACCAAAAAGGACTTTAAGTAGTTTGAAGCCTATGCAAGTTGAATCAAGAGTGCTTCATTTAGATGAGAACTTTCCACTGCTGCAGTAATCATGGAAATGCCAGGAGTTACACATTCCCATTGTGATAGAAACACCCAGTACAATTAGGGCAGCAACATACTTGATAAGCTCTTAAGGAACCAGCTTATTCAAATACTATAGGCCCAGTGCACAAAATTCGTGCATGAGGGAGGGGGGGATCCCCTCAGCCCAGCTTGCACCCTCTCCAATCCGGGACCCCTTGAGGGACATCCCTCTCAAAATCCTTGACCGCTGGCTCCTAATCGCTCACCTGCCTGCCTGCCTGGTTGCCCCCAACTGCCCCCCCCTGCCGCCCTGATTGCCCCTCATTGCCTCTGCGTTCTGGCCTGATCGTCCCTCACTGCCCCTCTTGCCAGCCTGGTTGCCCCTAACTACCCTCCCCCTCCCCCGCCCGCCGGCCTGATCACTCCTTACTGCCCCCCGTGCCGGCCTGGTCACCCCCTTCTGCTGGGTTGGTCACCCCCAACTGCCCCCCCACCTGCCTAGTTGCCCCTCACTAACCCCCCCTTCTAGCCTAATCACCCCCAACTGCCCCTCTTGCTGGCCTGGTCGCCCCTAACTGCCCCACGCTGCCAGCCAGGTGGTGGCCCCCAACTGCCCCCTCCCTGCCAGCCTGGTTGCTCCTAACTGCCCCCCCCCCCCCAGCCTGGTCACCCCTTACTGTCCCTGCTGCTGGCCTGGTCTCTGCCAACTGCTCCCCTCTGCCGGACTGGTTGCCCCCAACTGCCCCCACCCTCCACCAGCCTAGTCACCCCTCACTGCCCCTCCCCCTGCCAGCCTGGTTGCCTCTTACCGCCCCCCCTGCCACCCTGGTCGCCCCCAACTGCCTCCCTCTGCTGGCCTGGTCTCCCCTAACTCCCCTAACTGCCCCCCCGCCACCCTGGTCACCCCCAACTGCCCCCCCTGCTGGCCTGGTCGCCCCCAACTGCTCCCCCCTGCCGGCCAGGTCGCTTCTCATCCCCCCCCACCCCTGCTGGCCTGGTCGCCCCATGCAGCCTGCTATTCAGTTGTTTGGTCGTCCCTCACTAACCCCCCTGCCAGCGTGGTCATAGGCAGCCATCTTGTGAGGGTGTAAGGCTTAATTTGCATATTACCTCTTTATTATATAGGGTTGAATACACTGTAATTCTGTATCAAATTCATTCTTATTAGGGCTATCTTACAAAAAGAATGTCTTTGGTAGTGGTTTTACAAAAGATGGAGAATTATCCTTAAAGGGGCTGATATACTAAACACTTCATAAAAGTTAAAGGATTTCTACTCAGAATTAACATATTGTAATTGGGTGTATCCTCACATTTTTTTTTTTTTTTTTTGCAAATACTGTACAGCCATACATTATAAAAAGTCCTGATTCTAGGGCTTCATATCCAGATATTTTGATACACTAGGTAGACCCAGGAATCAGTTCCACAAATAATTCATGTGTAGACACGAATGGGTACAGTTTGCATTAAATGATGTAAATTGAATAAAATATTTTCCTTCCATGCAGTCAAAAAACTTCATGAGTATTACCATATACCGGTATAAAGTGGTTATGATTTGTGGTGACATACAGAATAAAATCTGGTCCTTACTGTTGCCCACTAGCCTCTGTATGTCTTAGCCCACGGCGCTCTCCTCCCTTGGTTTGCTCTTTATTAATGTTCTCTATTTGGTAAGACATTGTTCTCATACTTTCCTTTAGTTCTTTAAATATAATTCCCTTTAGCTCTTTGAACATGTTTAAAGTAGACAATTCAAAGTCTTAGTCTAGTAAGTATAACATCTGGGCTTCCTCAGGTACTGTTTCTATTGATTTTTTTTCCTGGGTATCTATGGGCCATACCTGGTTGTTTCTTCTTATGCCATTTTTTGTTGAAAAGTGAGCATTTAAAAAGTATAATGTGGCAATTCTGGAAATCAGACGCTGTCCCCTCC
Organism: Myotis yumanensis; assembly: GCF_028538775.1. NCBI lineage: Eukaryota > Metazoa > Chordata > Mammalia > Chiroptera > Vespertilionidae > Myotis > Myotis yumanensis. The sequence continues at coordinate 169,905,216 of NW_027223754.1, forward strand.
CCAATGTTTGCTGTGGTTGCTAATTATTAGTTACTTGCTGTTTTTTTATTGTTGTTGTTTGTTTTTGGTGACTTAAGTAAACTAATTCTGTGAAGTCTGTTTTCTTTATGATGTGTGGCCACTGAAATCTCTACTCAGATTCATCATCAGCTAATGAATGGACAAACTTCCTTAAACATCTATAACCAATAAATCTCCCAGTATTTGCAAGGGGCTCTGTACACATGTCAAGACACCTTCCACCTCAGTTTAGACTCTGCCTTAGTCTTTACTTCTTACTTGTATGGAGCCTGAAGGTCAGCCAGAGGTAAAGTTTGCAGTGGTTCTCAACCTGTGGGTCGCGACCCCTTTGGCGGTTGAACGACCCTTTCACAGGGGTCGCCTAAGACCATCCTGCATATCAGATATTTACATTACTATTCATAACAGTAGCAACATTACAGTTATGAAGTAGCAACGAAAATAATTTTATGGTTGGGTCACAACATGAGGAACTGTATTTAAAGGGCCAGGTTGAGAACCACTGGCTTAGAGCCTTCTCAGGTCCTTTTTATGTTGAGCATGTGCATGGCCTTACACACGTACATGGCTTTCTAGGTTCCCAGACATATGTTGGGGATTTTCAAAGCTGTAATGGATATCTCGCTTCTCAGCTTTTTCTTTTAAGCTTTTTGGTTAGCCTATTGTTTGTCCCAACTGTTATTTATCACCTCAGACAGCTGTGATTACAATATTTGCCAGTAAATGTTTTTGACAAATGACTCCAGGGAGAGGCTTTTAGTGCTAGGTGAGATTTAGGTCAAATAAAGAGAAGCCTTTGAATGGGGTCTTCCAGGGAACTGCCAGTGAGATCAAATAATTACATTTCTTTCAGAATAAGGCTTTGAAAAAGCTCCAGCTCTATTCTCCCTCTGGTACCAAGAATGTGGCTGTTATTTTTCAAGGCTACCACTGAACAAGGAATGAGAGACTAGAATAAGTTAATATGCCACAAAGCTTGCTCTTACTGAGATTCAGCTGGTTTTCTTGTTTGCTGCAAGCCTTTGGTTAGTTTCCAGTTCTGAAAAAGTCAATTCTGAACATTTTTGCCAGCTTTTTCATTGTTTTTATGGAAAGGTGAGTTTTCAGAGCTCTTTTGACATTTGCGAGGTCTAAATATTTAAAGGCAGATATTATTGATCTTTCTTGGCCAAAAAAAAAGAATGTTGTATGGCAAGGCTTCCTAATACGTTTAACAGAGTAAATTATCACATGTTCCTTCTGCTAACTTATGAATTGATTTAAGAATATTTCACCAAAGAATGCCACTAATGGAAGTGACATTGAGTTTTGTGTGTTTTTTAAACATACTGGTCAGCATTTCAAAATTTTTAAGGACACTAACTTATGATAGTCAAACTCTGTGATCACTATAAAGATGGGTGCTACTCTTCCTCTAAAATATATGATGGGGATATGCATCTCTTTATAATAAAAGTTGTTTCATTTTTGAGACATTTTTATAAATGGTCTGAGGTGCTAAGGATGTAGACCCTGTTTAAATTTTTAACTCCCCACCCCAAGTTTTATTGAGATATAACTGACATAAAAAATTGCGTAAGTTTAAGGGGTAGAACAGTTTAAGGTGTACAATGTGTTGATTTGATACACTTATATATTGTAAAATGATTACCACCATAGCATTAGCTAATTTTTAATTCTTAAAAGAGGTGGAGATACCATTTGGCTCTTAGAATGGCTATAGCAGGAGATAGGGTCCCACAGTCTAGGGCTTGGGTTTCAGCATTGCAGCCTGAAATGATCAGTCTCTAAAGATTTAATTCATGCTAAACTTTCAAAAGCTTTAGGTATAAACCAGGGTGTGATTTTGTTAATCATAAAAAGACACTCTGCAATAGAAACTGATATGTAGTTGTAATATGTAGATTGTCACTGTGCATTACCTTCTAAAAGGCAAATCCAGGCAAGAAATAATAAGTCAAAATACAAAAGCTGGAGTTAGTGCAGGGAAAATAGGTTGGATGACCTTCACAAAAATCTTCACCAAACTTCCCTGATGTATGAATAGCCACTAGAGAAAAATATCTGACATCATCTGGAACACAATATTCCTTTCCCCAGGACAGCAGGAGAAACATTATGATGAAGTCTTATTCTTGGCTCACTGCTGACATAAAGGCCTCTGATAACACCAGTAAGTAACACACAAATAGAACTTGATTCAGTTTAAGTTTTTATTTCTTTTCTCTAAGCTAAAGTATATTCTAGACATTCCTGATACTATATACTGATAGTCTTTTCTTTTTAATTATATATATATATATTTTTTTTAGCTTGGGTGTTGTTAAAACTTCCTAGCTGAGCGAATCCCTCTATCATTATACCAAATAAATAAATAAATAAATAAATAAATAAAATAATGTAACTAATGAAGTGTTGGATTTATTAATTAGCTTGACTATGGTAATCATTTCACAATTTATACATATATTAAGCCATCAAGTTAAATACCTTAAGTATATATACTTTATTGACTTCAGAGAGGAAGGGAGAGGAAGAGATAGAAACATCAATGATGAGAGAGAATCATCAATTGGCTGCCTCCTGCACACCCCCACCCCCTGGAATTGAGCCCACAATCTGGGCATGTGCCCTGACTGGGGATTGAACTGTGACCTTCTAGTTCATAGGTTGATGCTCAACCACTGAGCCATGCTGGCCAGGCTATATACAATTTTCATTTGTCAAGAATACCACAATAAAGCTGGAAAAATAAAATATATGCTGATTTTGAAAGTGAATAATAGGACTATAAATGGCTGAGACCTATGGCCATTTTACTATCATATCTCTACAGAACCAAAACGTGGACAGAGCCGTAAATGCTTTAGAATGTCTTAAATTTCTCTTAATTATATATTAGAAAAATAAAGCAAAACATTGACTAATTGTTCTTATTACCTGCTTGCTCCTCATATTGAGGTAAATACAATTTAAAAATTTGAGTTGGCTAACTAGCAAACCAATGGGTCAGAAACATGGGAATAAAAACAGTCGTTCTTTCTGGAAATGGGGTCTGTGGGTGGTTCTCAACCACTTTTGTCATTGCTCATTGGTTTGCAGAATCAGTTGTTGGAGGAAACATTAAAAGTTCACATCAAAACTTGCAAAACCTGTCAAAAGTTTTTTTTCAAAAATCTGTTTAAAATATTCTGCTTCTATACAAAATTAGGGGGAAGCATATTCCAAATGAAGTTAAGAAAAAGCTTTAACTAGATGTTACCCCACATTTTTCATTTCTGCCTGAGGGAAACAGTACAAATAACCTGAACATTATTCTCAGAACTTTAGTGAAAGTCATGTTCATGTGTGAGCTGCGGACAACCTCTCTGCTGCTCAGTCCCATAGTTGAGTGAGTCACACAAGTTCAGCGGTCCATGATGCATCAGATGCCATCAGGCAAAAAGATGAAACAGTGTGGTGATACTTTTGAATCTTAGATTTACTGTATTATTGCTGCCCAAAGAGTTAAGGTACAGTCTTATTGTGGGGGAAGCTATGTCTAATTTTGGTAAATCTGATATCAATTCCATTTGATGGAATGAAAACATCTACCAAATAACATCACAAAAATTTCAAAATCAAAAATATAGTTTACTCATTTAAAAATTTGAGTATAGTTTGGTAACAGTTTACAGTAAGAGATATAAATATGTAATTTTATGTAAATGATTTTATTTCAAGAAATAGTTAATTATATTTTAAAATAACATAATTATGTTCAATATCATGCCTCAAATTATGTGGGTTCCCATTGAAGTTGATTTAATTAAGTCATTTTACTTATTTTTCTTTTTCCTTTTCAACTAGCAAATGTTTCTTTCTGCTTAAATACTGAGCTAACAAGGTGATTAAAAAGATGTGTTATTTTTGATTCCCAGGAAAACATTTAGGAAGGTCTAAATGATACAATATAGAGGATGAACATTTTCTACTGTAGCTAACTGTACATATTCTTGTTCTGAGTGTGTTAATGGAAGAACTAAAGATAGAAAGCTTACTGAATGAATGAGCGAATAATTGCAGCCACTCGGCATTTCTTCTATACATATTAGCTTTTCTACCAGCCAGTTTTCATGATTAAGTAAATTACTTCCTTCTGCTCACCCAAATCTGAAAAATCAATTTTCAAATAATATAAACCAATTGAAAATTTTAAACTTAGGAGAAATTATTAAAAGTCATTTAAACAAATCAATTCATCACTACTATCCAGAGGTTTCTCACTCTCTGTAGTAGAACAAACAACAAAAGAGAAGCGACTGAGGAAAATCGAGAAATTCAGTGAAAGTCAGTACACTGCAACCCCCTGGTGTATATATACACTGTTTAATCCCTATCAACCCCTTGAGCATGAGCAGAATTTGTGAACATGATGGTATATCACCATGGGAGAATCATCAAGGGAATATCTGCATTCCTTTTCTATAGCTGCATAATAACTTACCATAGACTTAGTAGCTTATAGCAACTCATTTATTATGTCACAGTTCTGTATGTAGGAAGTACAGGTACAGCTCAGCTAGATTCGCCAAGGGTCTCACAAGGCTGAAATTTTGGTGTTAGCTGGGACTACAGCATCATCTGAAGTCTGGAATACTCTTCTAAGCTAATTTAGGCTGTTCGAAGAATTCAGTTTCTCGTGGCTATAGATCTGAAGTCCCAGCCAGAAGGTAGCGCTCATCTCCTGAAAGCCACCCTTAGGTCTTAGCCAATGTGGCCTTCTTACAACATGGGAGCTTCCTTCTTCAAGGCCCACAGGAGAATCTCTCAGACTTCTTGCAAGAGCTCACCTTAGGTCAAGCCCACCCAGCACAGTCCCTGTTGATACTCAAAGTCAGCTGATTAGGAACCTTAACTGCATTGCAAAATTCCATCAACTTTGCTATGTAACATAATCTAATTATGGCCATATCATGGGAATATCATCTGGGAATATTTGGCTTGTGGTGAATAATTGCTTAAAAGAGCTCACTGTGGCCTGGCCAGCATGGCTCAGTGGTTTGAGCATCAACCTATGAACCAGGAGGTCATGGTTCGATTCCTAGTTGGGGCACATGCTTGGGTTGTGGTCTTGATCCCCAGTGTGGGGTGTGCAGGAGGCAGCCGATCAATGATTCTTTCTCATCATTGATGTTTCTATCTCTCTCTCACTCTCTGAAATCAATAAAAATAAAAAAATAAATTAAAAAAAGAGCTCATTGTGAACATGACCCTATAAACAAATGACTGTAAAAGTTTTATAATCATTTATATAAAATTTAAATTTTATATCATTTTATAAGTACTTTGTAAACATTCTGCATCCTTTGATTTTCATGACTACTTGTCAGAGAGGTACAGTAAGTATAATCCAATACTACAGGTGAAAAAAACAAGCTCAAAGCAGCGAAGAGATTGACCATAGCTTTATAGAAAATTAGTAGTGGAGTTGGGCCTTTTCATTCTATAGTCCAGTCCTCTTTTTTGCTAATCCTGTAGTTTTCAAATTGTGTTTGGTGAGGTTCCAAGAAGACGTTTCAAGGGATTACTGCACGAATGAATGGAGGGTGACACCAAGAAGTTCAGGCCAACCATTGATATGGCACCTCTACTTTTGTTTCTTCTGTATGTTGGGGGTTCTACATAAGCTTTAATAACCACTGCACTGCATCATGCTGCTTTGTTAAAGGTAAAAAAGAATGTTTACCAGAACATTTAGTCTAGAAAATGGTTTTGATAGCTGTATATTAAAAAGCCAAGAGTCTATTCTTCTAAAGTTTTAAGAAGCCATCATTTCTTGCAGCAGCTGTTGGACCTTTTATAAAGACAGAGAGAAAAAAACAAAACAAAAAGAACTGTATTAAATAGTTGTTTTGAAATGCACACTTAAGGAAAAAATGACAAATCCCACCTCCTTCACTTTTTAAATAAGTATAAAAAATTAATACCATCTTAATGTCTGGTCTCTTATTTTTCTTTTCATTCAGACATTGACTGGCAACAGAGTACATAGTTTCAATGGAAGTGAAATCAATGTCATTCATCTTCTTATCAACATAATCTTCAATTGTCTTTTCTTCATCTTCAATTTCTTCTTTAATATCTAGCTTTAAAACAAGTGTTAAAACTTTGAGTTGCAAATGAAAGTGAAAAAAATCAGAACATAAATCTTAATTATTTAATCTACTTCATAATAATATGTACTCTTTTTAAAAAATATATTTTTATTTATTTCAGAGAGGTAAGGTGAGGAAGGGAGGGAGGGAGAGAGGGAGAGAGAAACATCCATGATAGAGAAACAATTTATTGGCTGTGTCCTGTAAGCCCCCTACTGAGGACCGAGCCCACAACCCAGGCATGTGCCCTGACTGGGAATCAAACCGTGACCTCCTGGTTCATAGGTCGACGCTCAACCCCTGAGCCACACCAGCTGGGCTGTAATCTTATTTTGTTTTCTACTTTACAACCTTGTTAAGAACTGAAGACATACAGAAGAAACCTTATTTATTTATTTATACATACATACATACCTACCTCCTAGGTACTTTTCATTTGCCGTCTAACTTTTGTATTTATGCTACTGAGCTAACTGCTGTCATGCTCCCATTTGCAGCACTTACTATGCTGCCAGTGCAGGATGGTCTGCTTCTTGATTTGCTCCTGATAACACAGTTCCAACTTCTGAAAACAGACTCCCCTCCCTTCATTCAAACTTCTCTGTGAGTACTCAAACTGTTGAATCAAAGAGACAGAGGAAGGAGGAAAAGGGAGGCAGGGCCATGGTGAAAAATGAATGGGGAGAGAGGAATAGGACTAGGATGATGGACTAGTGGGTTGAGCAGTGGCCCCCAAAAGATATATCCAAGTCCTAATCCCCAGAACCTGTGAGTGTGGCTGTATTTGGAGAAAACTGTCTTTGCAGATGTCGTTAAGTTACCCAGGTGGGCCCTAAATCCAATGAGGAGCATCTGTATAAGAGACAGAAAGAGAAGAAAACAGACACAGAAGAGAAGACGACATGATTACAGAGGCAGAAACTGGAGTGATGTGGCTACAAGTCAAGGCAGGCCAACAGCCACCAGAAGCTGGAAGAGGTAAGGAAAGATTCTCCCCTAGAGTCTTCCAGAGTAATGTGGCCCTCACAAAACCTTGATTTCAGACTTCTGGCTTCCAGACTGTGGGAATACATTTTTGTCATTTTAAGCCTGAGTGTGCAGTGATTTTTTTTTTTTTTTTTTACGGCAGTGCTAGGAAACATACAGATGGCAAAGACTATTTTGTGAGGTAGACTATAAAGTCTCCAGAAACTTCCAAAAGAAAAATTTTGAAAGTATTTGGGTAATACCATAATATAGTGATATAGTTACACTTGCATTAAAACCTTATTACTTTATAGTCATGTCACATTCAAACCTTAAGAATAAATCAGAGAGTATAATCTTCCTTGAAGTATTATGATTTTCACTATTACTTGAGGATTCATAAAACTTGTGACTGAGATAGACTCTATGTCTTTCTGTATTACATCCTTATTCAAACCAAAATTTCGAGGCTTTTATAATATTTTGAAGGAGGAAAAAAAGTCTCAGGTGGAAAGATGGAAAATTTTAGGCCTTTAGACAGGTAGGCCTTGTAAAATGTAAGGTAGCAAAACACTTTGTTTTTCAACTGTCCTCCTGTATGATTAATCTACGCACTTTCTCTGTATAATTCAATCAATTACCAAAGCTTTATCTATGCCTGTACATTAATGGCTCAAAAACTGCATCTCCAGCCTAGGCTTCTTTCATGACCACCAATCACCAATGAGACAGAGAATTTTAAATGTATGTGTACCATGGTAAAAAATTCATTATAAAAATAATAACTTTTACAATAACATTGTTCCCTAAATATACTTTAATGTAAAGTATTATATAACATGTAATATTGCATTACTTCATATCCAGGAAACTGTGGAAAGCTTTATAATGTAGCTTTATAATATAAAGTTTTAATCTGTAGCAATATTGTAATATATAGATACTAGTGGCCCGGTGCATGAAATTCGTGCACGGGGGAGGGGATGTTCCTCAGCCCGGCCTGCACCCTCTCCAATCTGGGACCCCTCGAAGGATGTCCTACTGTCAGTTTACAGGGATCGGGCCTAAACTGGCAGTCGGACATCCCTCTTGCAATCCGGGACTGCTGGCTCCTAACCACTCACCTGCCTGCCCACCTGCCTGATTGTCCCTAACCACTCTGCCTGCCGGTCTGCTCGCCCCCAACTGCCCCCTGCTGCCGGTCTGCTTGCCCCCAAATGTCCCCCGCCCCCGCCAGCCTGATCACCCCAACTGCATCCCGTGCCAGCCTGCTCACCCCCAACTGCTCCTCCCTGCTGGCCTGCTCGCCCCCAACTGCCCCCCTGCTGGCCTGCTCACTCCAAAGTGCCCCCCCCCCCCCCGCTGTTCTGATCACCTCTAACTGATCCCCACTGACAACCTGCTTGCCCCCAACTGGCCCCGCTGCTGGTCTGCATACTCCCAACGGCCCTGCCCCCCACCAGCCTGATCACCCACAACTGCCCTCCCCTGTTGGCCTCTAACGGCCTCTACCTTGGCCCCGCCACCATGGCTTTCTCCAGAAGAATGTCCGGAAGGTCTCCTGGAAGGTCTCCCAGTCAAATTAGCATATTACCCTTTTATTTGTATAGATAGAGGCCTGGTGCATGGGAGGGGGCCGGCTGGTTTGCCCTGAAGGGTGTCCTGGATCAGGGTGGGGGTTCCCTTGGGGCATGAGGCGTCCTGGGCAAGGGGCCTGTGGTGATTTGTAGGCCGGCCTCGCCCCCATGGGGTGAGGGTCCCCGCTGGGGTGCCTGGCCAGCCTGGGTGAGAGGCTGATGGCTGTTTGCAGGCTGGCCAAGCCCACCAGTGGGGACCCTCACCCCATGAGGGTGTGGCCAGCCTGGGTGAGGGGCTGAGGGCTGTTTTCAGGCTGGCCACACCCCCGCAGCGGTTCTCAACCTGTGGGTCGCGACCCTTTCACAGGGGTCACCTAAGACCATCAGAAAACACATATATAATTACATATTGTTTTTGTGATTAATCACTATGCTTTAATTATGTTCAATTTGTAACAATGAAATTGGGGGTCACCACAACATGAGAAACTGTATTAAAGGGTCATGGCATTAGGAAGGTTGAGAACCACTGCCAGTGGGTGGGGGTCCCTGCTGGGATGCCTGGCAGCCTGGGTGAGGGGCTGATGGCTGTTTGCAGGCTAGCCAAGCCCTCCAGTGGGGATCCTCACCCCATGAGGGTGTGGCCAGCCTGGGTGAGGGGCTGAGGGCCATTTTCAGGCTGGCCACACCCCCTTCAGGGTGGGGGTCCCCACTAGGGTGCCTGGCCAGCCTGGGTGAGGGGCTGATGGCTGTCTGCAGGCTGGCCACGGCTCCTGGCGACCCAAGCTCCCAGCTCTTTTTTATTTTCAGTGCCTCCTTGAGCGGAGGGAAGCAGGTATCTGGGATTTATTTATCTTCTATAATTGAAACTTTGTAGCCTTGAGTGGAGGCCAGGGTGGGCCAGGGCAGGCGGGAAACTGGGCTTCCTCCATCGCCGGGAGCAACCAAGCCTACTGTTCGCTCCAGCTCCATAGCCACTGCCATCTTGGTTGGGTTAATTTGCATACTCGCTCCTGATTGGCTTGTGGGCATGGCTTATTGGTATAGTGGAGGTATGGCCAATTTGCATGTTTCTCTTTTATTAGATAGGATTGTACTCATGGCTTTTCTTTCATTGACTGGCTTATTTCACTTAGCATAATGCTCTCCAGTTCCATCCATGCTTTTGATCATGTGGTATTTTTCTTTCATTGACTGCTCATGGCTTTTCTTAAAAGAGTATGGTACTCAGCTCTTGAGCATATATAGTATACCTTTTGACTTTCTAATCCCCTTCTGGGAAAATAAACTGGTATACATACATTGTCTGAATTTGTCACACTGGTTTGTCCCATTAGAACACGTTAATTAGAAAAGTCAGTGAAGTTATTTAACTAATGTTAAGAAAACCTTATACATGGAAGCAGATATTTCTATAAATCTTCAATTTTGTAAAAAGAGCCTCTAACTTCTTAAAATTTACTAGATAGGGAAAAGGGGGCATGGCATAATTTTCTCATAGCTTTAGCATTCAGTTAGCCTATTTGTGTAATTGTCAATGAATGTCTAATATTACACATAGGTGATGTTTTCTATGATAACTTTATAAATAAAATAATCCATAATAGAAATGGATAGAGAATTTTTGCTAGGAATTCTATTCTGATACAAATTTGAATAGATGAAAGCCATGTTGTTTTTCCCCTTTGAGCTGAAAGACTGTTAGTAATCACTCTGAAAGTAACAACTAAAAATATACTGGAGATGCCATCAGAAATCATATAGTTCTATTCTGATTTACTCACAAAAGAAACTAGAATACAAAATATATAAGTGACTCTTCCAAGCTTCACAAATACTTCATGGTAGAGCTGAAATTAGGAATATTTGATTCTCTTTCCATATGCCACCATATAATTGCCAAGAGAAAATGACATTTCTAGATGCCAAATTTAACCATATAAATTTAGATTATACATGCAAAGAGAAAAGGACTAGAAAAAAATGAATCTTTCAGTTACCAACAACTGAGGTTCCCGGTGTTCATCCACAGCTGGAAGTCCAGTTATTATTTCTAGTAAAACCTATGAAGATAAAAAACAACAAATCCATTAATGTCACACTCCAGGCAACATATAGAAACTAGAATGAATTATGAATCTTGATTATGAAATCTGGTTAATTATTTTCACACACTGAATTATGTCTTTTAGGCATCAAGGCAGAAAGAACATGAGCTGTGGTCATTTCTCACCATCCTTTGAAGCTTCACTGACACCATGGATCCCACCCATCCCCACAAGCAGTTCTTGCTATTGGCAACTTACTAAACAATCAGCTCCACTCAATGTGTTCTGGACACACCTTTCCCTGTTTTTCAGGGAATTCTTCATAAGGATAAATTTCTTTGGTTCTTAGGAGAATATTATTTTCTAAACTTTAGGCATATCCCAAACCCTATACCAGTGATGGCGAACCTATGACACGCATGTCAGAGGTGACACGCAAACTCATTTTTTTGGTTGATTTTTCTTTGTTAAATGGCATTTAAATATATAAAATAAATATCAAAAATATAAGTATTTGTTTTACTATGGTTGCAAATATCAAAAATTTTCTATATGTGACACGGCACCAGAGTTAAGTTAGGGTTTTTCAAAATGCTGACATACCGAGCTCAAAAGGTTCACCATCACTGCCCTATACCTTAAGTTCACACTGCTATTATGTTAAATTTCCATATATAAAACACATATGAAAAATAAGGACCTGGAGAGTATTATGCTAAGTGAAATAAACCAGTCAGAGAAAGACAAATACCACATGATCTCACTAATATGTGGAATCTAATGGTGAATTACCCAATTTCTCCAACTACCCCCACTCACTCCTCACTCCATCTTAAGTTATCAGGAACTGACTGGCAAATCAAAGAATGCCAAAGCATATTTCTTTTAAAAAATACTTCATTTTTAAATATGACACTAAATTACATACTGTATGACATTTATTTTATGCACTAATTTAAGTTAAGTTTCATACTAATTCATGAGGATAGTGTAGTCAAAAATAATTTCATGCAGTAATTTCAGAAATCAATATAAAGGCTTTACAAAGTTGGAGAAGTTTTTATAACTTTCTCATTTAACTAGAGGTTAAAGTGAACAGTTTACAGAGAGCTAAGCAAGGCAGGTGTATTCAAAATATTCTACTTAAATTTCATAATTATTACCAGAATGATTGATTATTATTACTGATTATATATATACTAGAGGCCCGGTACACGAAATTTGTGCATGGGAGGGGGGTATCCCTCAGCCTGGCCTACACCCTCTCCAATCTGGGACCCCTTGGGGGATGTCTGACTGCCAGTTTAGGGCCGATCCCTATGGGATCGGCCCTAAACTGGCAGTCGAACATCCCGCTCACAATCTGGGACTGCTGGCTCCTAACTGCTCACCTGCCTGCCTGCCTCACTGCCCCTAACCGCTTCTGCCTGCCAGACTGATCGCCCCCTAACTGGCTCCCCTGCCGGCCGGATTGATGCTTAACTGCTTCCCTGCCAGCCTGATCACCCCCAACTGCCCTCCTCCACTGGCCTGGTTGTCCCCAACTGTCCCCCTGCCAGCCTGGTCGCCCCACGCAGCCTGCTGTTCAGTCATTTTGCTGTCCCTCACTAACACCCCCCCCCCCCACCCCCGCTGGCCTTGTCGCCCCAAGCAGCCTGTTGTTTGGTCGTTACTGTTACTGTGATGGCATCTTGGACAATTTGCATATTCCTCTATTATTAGTATAGATATGAAACTTACCACACCAAAGCTGTAAATGTCAGATTTGGGTGTTATTTCTCCTCGCAAAGCCTCAGGTGCCATATAAGCTGTTGTTCCCACAATTCTGCTAGTCATGACTGTCTGGGAAAACTTCTCAGAAGCCCGTGCAAGCCCAAAGTCAGATATTTTGGCTGTAAAGTCTCCATCTAGTAAGATATTTGCACTGAAAAAAATGTAAAATTTGCAGAGAAAAAAATTTATTAAAAATATTTAATGTTGACTATTGCAGATATCCTCCCTTTGCTCACCTCCAGTCACCTCCACATCCACCTCCCTTGGCCTTTACCACACTATTGTCCATGACCATGGGGTATGCATATATGTTTTTTAGCTAATCCATTCACCTTCTTTATCCAGTCACCCCCCCACCCCTTACTCCCCCTCTGGCACCTGCCAGTCTGTCCCATGTATCCCTGCTTCTGGTTTCACTTTGTTCCTCAGTTTATTTTGTTCATTAGATTCCACATATTAGTGAGATCATATGATATTTGTCTTTCTCTGACTGGTTTACTTCACTTAGCATAATACTCTCCAGGTCCTTTTCAGGCAAGTTAAATGGTTTCTTAAATAGCTGTATGAATATATGTATGTATGTATGTATTTACAGAGTATACCATGTTATAATATACATCATAAAAGCCTGAAGTTTGTGTAAATAAACCTAGATTTCAGATTAAAGCTAAAAAGAAATGACTGTCTTATATTCCCTTCTGTTTCTTAAGAAAAAATTAAGAAAATAACATTGAAATAATGCTGTTCACATTAGTGAGAGATATTTTCATTATTTTACAAATAATTTATCACTGGGTCACTTCCCTTAAGGTCTGCCAAAGCACCATTCTTAACTCCTTTTGTAACATTTCTAAATTCATTTAAAAACAAATTTCCAACCCAAGTATCTCAATTTTTCATTTCTTTTTTCTTTTTTGTACTATCTGAAATCTTTCAAAGAAGAAAGAATACAGCTAAAAGATCTTCCTTCATTCATTATATGCATTCACTCATACACTCATACTTTCATTCCACAGAACTTACTGAGGACTCCCTATATATTATAGTATTTAAGCTCAGTGCTGGACATGGAGGAAATCTTCAAATCTTATCTGTGACAAAGGTATATGCATAAATATTTTTTTAATCCTCACTTGATGATATATTTTTATTGATTTTTAGAGAGAGCGGGAGAGAAACATCAATGTGAGAGAGAAACATTGATTGGTTGCCTCCCTGACATGACCCAACTGGGGATCGAACCCACAACCGAGGTATGTGCACTGACGGGGAATCAAACCCACATTTTGATGTATGGGATGACGCTCCAACCAAGTGAGTCACCTGGCCATGGCCATGCATAATTTTTAAAAATCCAATAAATACACTATAATGGTGATATTAGATACAAAATGCAGATAGAACAACTATATGAATAAAAGAACTGAAGAAAATTCCAAGGAAAAATGTGCTTAGTCTTGAATAATTATTAGAAGTTGATGGTTAAATGAGAGAAAGAAAGGCATTTCAGGCAAATGGAGCACCATGTAATAGTGATAAAAAAAACATATGACCAATTTCAATAAACTGGTATGCAGGCTTGATCTTTTGGGCTATAACCTGGCAATGCAGTAGTGAATAGGTAAGTACTGGTACAGACAGGTTAATGGCTGATTAGGAGGGATTGTAATAAAGTTAATGATAGATAGCCAGGGTCTAAATAAATGCAGAACACTGGGGAGAAAAAGGACATCTATAATCTGGGAGTGCTCTAGATTAAGACATGCATGTGCATAGTGAACAGAAAGAGGGAGGGCAAATTATTCTTTAAAGATGGTTTTTCCAAAAGTAGCATTTACCTTTTAATATCTCTATGAATTTGATGGTTTTCATGTAAAAAACTGATGCCATTAGCTGCGCCCTGAGAAATCCTGCATCTCATGTGCCAAGAAAGTGGTGGAGTATCATCCTTGTGAAGTAAAAAACAAACCAATTCAAAAATTAGGAGGATAAAAATACCTACAGTAAATACATAACAGAAAATGTTCCTAAGCAACTTTTAAACAGGGGTTAGCATTTCTCATTTGACAGTAAAAATATGTAAGAGCATCTTCAAATTCCAGTCTTGACTAATATTTTACATTTTAGATGATCACCTAATAGAATGACAACCCCAGTTTTTTGCATATCAAATGTATAATTTTCATAGAGTGGGAAAAATATTAAGATTGATGCAGTTTAAATGATCCTGTCACAAGATGAATATTAATATCCAACAAAGAAACAGAAAGCCAAAAATCTGATGAACAATATCTTACCAAGCAAGACAGTCTGTCTAGCAATGAACCGTTAGGCATGTAAACATATACTAAGCAGAGGTCATCTCCATCACTTGAGAAACCAAGTAGTTCTACTAAATTTTCATGTTGGCACCTGTGACAAATAATTTTTCACTCAAAATTATTATGATACACACATATATTCAGCTGTAGGTTGGAAGTTATTTAGTTTAGAGATTTAATAGAAAAAAAGATCAAGAAAATAATATGCTTAATATCATAATATGATATATGCTTATAGATGTTTCTTATAACTTGACAATCTTCTGTAAACACTTCCCCTTTTAGTCAATATTGATCAACTTAGAAGCAATACCTCTTTCTATTTTATAGTAAAAGCTCAATAATTCAGACCACTGGAACTTCTGATAGTTTGGTTAAGGACTAGGCTAATGTTTACTTTTGTTTAGCACAATTTCAATTATAGCACGAATAAGATTTCAAGAAGTCCGTTGAAACCTGTATAAAACCCTTTCAAGAATGCTCTAACACATCCAAAGCACTGATTTATAGACATCTGATCTTTAATCACAGCTAATCTACACATTTGTGTATTTCATCATATCTGATTATTTATAAACTAACTTGAGTTTCTTTATATATGTGAGAATAAAAAAAACTAAGAGAGCTAAGTATAACAAAACTGCAGACATATGTGATACAGCAGAAAGAAAACTGGGCTGTGTTCAGTGCTAAGTTTCAAATCCAGCTCTGCCACCTCCTGGATATGTGAACTATAGCAAATTAACAACTCACCAAGCCTCAGCAAATTTGCCTGCTAAAAGTGGATTATAATACCTATGTAACATGGATGCTGTGAGAATTAAATGAGCAAATATATGAGAGCCTTGACAGGTACCTAGAGCATGATAAATATTCCATCCTTTGCTTACTCATTTGTTCATTCAAAATGATCTATAATTCTAGCATTTCGTTATTTCAAATCAGAGTTTGATTTGAAATCAGTCTATCCTCAAAAATATTTTATAAAGTGTAAATTAAAATGACAAATTCTCCATGTTCCAGCAAATTAGCACATTTTAGAAATGAGTAGATAACATTTGCTGAGTTTATACTGTATATAAGGCACTATAGTAAATAATTTCCCTGCTTTGTTTATTTATTCTTTACAGCAAAATAATGAAGAAGGAACTATTATTATTCCATTTTATAGATGAGAAAACTAATGGATAGAGAGTTAAGAAATGTGGCTAAGGTTATTCTGCTAGTAAGGTCCAGAGATTGGTACTTATTAAAAAATAGTAATAATATTCAATGGTGGTGAGGTAGCAGTGACGTTTGAAATTGTAATACATTGATGATAAGAGAATTAATTACCATAACTTATATATAAGGCCATTTGTACATATATTTGGAAAGTCTTTAAAAAGTTCATGCATTCTGAACTATAATTCTTCTAAAACTCTATCCTGATGAAATAAGCAGAGTTGCATTTAAAGATTTATGTACAAAGAGATTTAAAGGAGCTTTAATTCGTAATATTGAAAATCAGAACAAACCTACTAGGGCAATGATTAAACAAAACATAATCCTCATATATGACAGAATTTTATACAATAATTTAAAATGTTTTAAAATTATTTTTAATGACTTGGGGAAATGCTATGCAGATATCATGAAGAAAGTACATCAAATATTAGCAGTGGTTATCTCTGAGTGATATAATTAAGAGGTGATTTTTATTATTTTAAAAATATTTTCCTATATTTCTCAGATTACCTACTTTGAACAAGTTACTTTAGGATTGGAGAGTGGGGTAGAAATGAGAACAAATTGTAAAAGTGTTTTAATTTTTCTTATCACTATGCATTATTTTTACTGTAAATAAATTAATTTCAGTCTATTATTTCTTTCTTGAGGTTAAGCAACTAGAATTGGTGATTTATAGAAATGGGTCTAACAAAATTCATATCAAAAGCTCAAGCTCTGGAATCAGACAGATCTGTATTTGAAACCCAGCTCTAATATTTATTGGCCATGTGACCTTTCTAAATCTCAGTGGGGAAAAAAAATGTTGGGAGGGAGGTTATAACAATTATTGTTAGGATTAAATGAGACAATGCACATAAAATATACTGTACAGTGTCTTGTACACTATGTAAACTCAAGTATCCATTATTACAATTATTAGAATAAATTTCCTAATTTGTTTCTGTTACTTTTCCTGATGATGCTCAACAATGTTCATGCATACTGGGTCAAGGTCTTCAAAGCACTCTGGTATATAACACTTTCCTGGTTTATGGGTGTTAACTTATATCTAAGAGCCCATTATACTATACTTTTTTTTTTATATCTACAATTTATCTCTCATAAATCCTGGGAGCAGAAAACATGATCATGGAAGGAAGTTGAAAGTCTATGTAACTTTGCTATGATTTAAAATAATGATTGCTGTTTAATCTACAGGCATATGGGTATGTGTAGTTATGGAATTATAGTCAAAAATTTTTAAATTGCTCTAATCTAAATCCTTTATTTCATTTGTATATATGTGAAAATATCACTTGTTCACTGTACCCTTGGAGTAAGAAACCAGATCCCTCATTCCTTGCCATGCTCTTTTCCACTACACCACACCACCAAATAAACTTACTTTGCCATTACTTTTATTTCTTGATCAAACTGTTGTTTCAGTTCTTCAGTACTAATGTCAACCACCTGAAAAAGTAATATACAATATAACACAATACAATAACCCTAAGGCTCCTAATGCTAGAACATGGCTAAAGAGATCAATTGGCTGATACTGACTGCTTTCCTTAAAATAGCAAGGCATTATTCTCCCCATTTTATAGAACATCTGAGAACTAGAAATATTAGTGATTTGCTCAAGGTTCCATGGCTGGTTAGTGGAAGGAAAAGAATCTTATAAACCATGTAAACATATAAACCTCACTGAGTTATTGTGGGAGTGAAAAAAAATTATATGAGACTTTACTGCATAAACATTTTGAAAAAAATTCTGTGGAGCAGAAAACACGTGAATTTAAAGGCAAAAAAAAACAACAAACCTGCAAAAGTTTTTTTTTTTTTTTAAGCATATATAACAGGGTGACTCTCTTTGTCATATAGATATGTACTATATTGATATTTTAAAAAATATAACAACAAATCTAGAATATAACAAATCAATAAGTAAAAGATGAATACCCTAACAGAAATGGGAACAAAGGATATAGAAAAGAAATTTTTCATTCTTAATGTACATTTTATAAACTTTATTTTTAAATGAGAAAGTACAAGTTATTTTTATAAAATGTTCTTAGTATCTTATTTTAATCTTCATTATGCATGAAGCACTGTGTGAAACAGGGGTTCTCAACTTTATTTTGTGAATCTCCCATAACTGTATGAATAATGCTGTGTATGTGTGCATAACTACATTTTGGGTAGAGATAGGACCCAGAGCTTTCAACAGATTTTTAAATGTTAAGGACTACCAGCTTAGAATGATGTTTATTTAAAGAAAATATGCACTCAAATAATATATTTCCTAAAGATTGATTTAAAACTTATTCTATAGCACACTAGGAAGTAACTCTTCCTTTAAATCTTTTTATCCCTGGAAACCAAACTTACTGCCGCAAGCCTCTTCACAGCCACAGTCCTGTTGTTCACGCAGCCTTTATAAACAACTCCGAATCCGCCCTCTCCCATTTTGTTGCCACCAACAGAAATGGGGCGTTCATCAAAGTTATTTGTGACATCCTTCAACTCATAAAATGAAAAACTGTGAAAACCTATAATGTCAATAAAGGGGAAAAGTGCTTCAGTAAAAAAGTGGTTTTAGTAATTCCAGTATTTTATCAATTTAAGTATTTTATATTTTAATATTTATTACTCTGGATTAGGCACAATGAGGATAGCAAAACAATTTTTATTTTTATTTTTTAAAATATGTTTTATTGATTTTTTTACAGAGAGGAAGGGAGAGGGATAGAGAGTTAGAAACATTGATGAGAGAGAAACATCGATCAGCTGCCTCCTGCACATCTCCCACCGGGGTTGTGCCCGCAACCAAGGTACATGCCCTTGACCGGAATCGACCCCGGGACCTTTCAGTCCGCAGGCCGACGCTCTATCCACTGAGCCAAACCAGTTAGGGAACAAAATAATTTTTAAATAAAAGTTTTAGTCACTTGTTTTCTTCATAAAATAAACCTTTCAAGTTAGGTAAATACTTACTTATGGCCTCTACTCACTGATAACATGGTGACTTATACAATGAAGATGGTGCTTAGTAAGTCAGGAGGGGAAAAAACTACAAAAGGGCTTTTGCCAGTGTGCACAAACAAAAGGAGGAATTTGTTTTTAGTAGTAATGGTCTTAATGACAAGCCACCAGTATAGCAATTTTCAACCTTGTTCACCTCACGGCACACATAAGCTAATTAATAAAATTCTGCAAAATACAAAAAAAAGCTTGCCATTCTGACAAAAAAATAGGTATAATTTTTTATATTTTATATTTATTTTTTTAGAGAGAGACAGAGACGGATAGAGATAGAAACATTGATGAGAGAGGAACAACAATCAATTGCCTCCTGCACGCCCCCTACTGGGGATTGAGCCCACAACCCGGGCATGTGCCCTGACCAGCAATAGAACTGGTGACCTTGTGTTTCATGGTTCGACACCCAACCCCTGAGCGAGCAGCACTGGCCAGGCAAAATAGGTATACTTTTGATTTATTCACACCATATGGCTATTGTTGTATTAGCTGTTGTCATTTTTTAAATTTGACAATATAAGGGAAAAGAGGTTAATGCCTCTGACTAAACAGTCAAGTAGTGAATGTTTTAAAAATTCTTTCGGCATATTGGTTAAATATCGTTGCCCTAGTGGAATGCACTGTAAATGTTACTTACGCGTATCACTAACTTCTAGACTTTCTGTACTTGAGGAGTCAGGTGGCATATGATTTTGTTCAGGATTCCGCACAGGTATCACAAATGACCTGTCTTTATCATAGAGAGGCATCTGATTCTGCTCGACTGTTACAGCTTCTTTACAAGGCAGTGTTTTAACAGTTTTGGGAACAGCATCTGCCAAATGAAGTAAGACACAAGTTGTCCTTCCGCAGAAATAGTGAAAAAGTTAATCTAGGACTTGGTTCATTTAACATCATTCCAGTTTCAACATTAGCCCCATATTCTCACAGCACACACAAGAAGCTATCTAGTAAGAATTTTGTTTTGGTAAAGATAGGTAAGGCAGTGTTTTAAAAAATGACCTATGAGCCACCTGCATCAGAAGCTCTGAAGTACTTGAACCCAATTCCAGAATTCCAATAATGTTGTCTATAATAGAGCCCAGAAAGCTACCCATTTACAGAAACCCCAGATGATTCTTATGTACACCGAGAACCACTGATGTAAATGACATCAAAGGGAAAAGGTAAAGTTATGAGGAAGGCAACAAGACACTAACCCACCAGAATACAGTGTAAAGAAACCATGACCACAGAGTCCTATTGGCGTGGAAGTGGAGGGTGAAAAAAAAAAGAGCTAAAAAAAAAAATATCCCAAATAATATCTAAATCCCATCCTTCTAAACTTCCTACTGGCACCAAACTACCTTACTTTAGTGGCGGGATCAGACTCAATCATGAAGCCTCCATCTCTTTAACAGCAAGCAAGTCTGCAGTGCCCTATGTCTGGGGTGCTTGTTAAGAGTTGGGGACAGTTGAAAAAATGAAAAGGAGCCTCAAAGGTCAGGTTTATCTGCTATGAGAAAAAAGCCAGAGTAAGAAGAAATGGTCCTATTTCTGCCACTTGTCTTTCCACCCTCATTGCTGATGCCCTAGCCACACTCAGTTTACCTGGTAGCAAAAGACTCGCAGGGGCAAAAAACTCATTTTGGATCAAAAGATCCACAAGATCACCAACTGTGCAATTTGTAGTGCCCCAGTCAAACAGTAATTCACTGGTGGGACTTTTTCCAGTTTGAAGTAATGCTTCAAATCTCCTTAAAAGCAACAAAAAAACAAAATTAGTATGTAAAGGGAGTTAACATGAAAATAGGAATTAATCCCCCTGTTCCGTTCTCTGACAGCACTGCATATAATGTTAAAAAAAAAGGGACAAGAAGAAAACCAGCTAGACCCTAGCTGGTTTTTCTCAGTGGATAGAGCATCAGCCTGTGGACTGAAGGGTCCTGGGTTCTATTCTAGTCAAGGGCACATGCCTGGGTTGCGGGCTAGATCCCCAGTAAGGGGCGTGCAGGAAGCAGCTGATCGGTGATTCTCTCTCATTGATGTTTCTATCTCTCTCTCCCTCTCCCTTCCTCTCTGAAATCAATTACAATATATTAAAAAAAAAACGAAAACCAGCAAGAATTACAGAAAATAGGAAAGAATAAGCAGAAGGAAAAAAGATGGTGAAGGTGATAATATGTTAACACATACTGAGCACTTACTGAGTATTTGCTCAGTGGACTACAGGACGTACACTATGAACCATTTTATTCTGAAAGACACTATGAATATCATACTAATTTACTAATGAGAAAGCCAGGCATGGAGAGGTAAAGTAAGCAGCTCATAGCCACACAGCCAATAAGCTGTATCTAAATTAAGATCCAAATTCTGATTTCACTTGACATAGGAGTGTGCTCTCAACCTACAAAGCTCTATTACTTCCCTACATGATATATTAACTCTGCTAGTCAAGTGATTTTTAACAAACCTGCTTAAAGAAATAGAATATACATAAACTTGGAGAAGTATTCCTTTGATCTTTACTATATTTCAATTAAATTTTAAAAACATAAGTTTTGCATTCCCACTTCTTTAAAAACTAATTTTGAAAAGTAACATTTAAAAACTTTTCTCTTTTTGAAAAATTCCAAATAAAGTAATACCATGAACAACCATTTACCCTTCATGTAGTTTCACCAACTGACCAATTGATAACATTTTGCCACGTTTGTGCTCTTGCACGCATTCTCTCCCTGTCTCTCTCTATCTCTCTCATCTTCTCTCTCTCTCTCTCTCTCTCTCTCTCTCTCTCTCTATATATATATATATATATGTGTGTGTGTGTGTTACATTTGGAGGCACATAATGGCAGTTTGTACCATTACTGGTGACGCAAAGTTTGATTCCTTGGTTAAGAAAGAATGCTTCAGATTTTTTTCTCTTTTTTATAGAGAAATTTCTCTATTTTTCCTTCATAATTCATAAGTAAACTGTGGATAATAATTTCAAATCTTGTGCAGTCTTGCTCATCAATAACCTTTCACTTTGTGGGGTTTTTTTTAGCAGTCACTGAGGAGCCTTGTATGGATTAATTACTCATTGGTAGTTGTAAATCAATAACTCTCTAATTCTATCATTCTTTCAATAATTATTTGCTGCCATTATTCTGCAAAGAAGGGCTTTTTCTCCCACCACCACTGTCTCATCTTCCAAAGATTTTAATAGTAATGTCAATAAACTATCTTAAAAAATAGGCTGGCAAGCTCTGAACTGAAGCTTTTTCTAAGTAATTTAAGATGTTCATCCTTCATATGAGGAAACATTTCCTGGAAGGGAGCCATGGTTTTAGGTTCTTTATTAGGTAAATACTGAAAATCACAAATACATTTCTTTTCCTCTTATTTTTGTTAATCCTCATCCAAGGATATTTTCCCCGTGGATTTTTAGAGAGAGTGGAAGTAAAAGAGGAGGGAGGGAGGGAAGGAGGAAGGGGAGGAAGGGAAGGGAAGGAGAGAGAGAGAGAGAGAGAGAGAGAGAGAGAGAGAGAGAGAGAGAGAAAGAGAGAGTGAGAGAAAGAAAGAGAGAGAGAGAGAGATATCAGTTGTCTCCCATGCATCCATGTGCCTGAGAGGATCAAACCTGTAAACCAGGACATGCCCTTGACTGGAAATTGAACCCGTGACCCTTTGGTGCCCAGGTGATGCTCTAACCACTTAGCACACTGGCCAGGGCAGCATTTCTTTTCCACTTGTTTCTAAAGACAGATTTTGGTATAGGTTTGAGCTGAAATAACTTACCACAATAAAATCTGTATTTATATCCTATACTAAATTAAGCAGAGATGAATAGAGATAAAGAATAGAAATTATCTGAAGATAGTGTTGAGAAATTCTAGCCAAGAAATAAAAGTTCTGTTCATAGATGTATACATTTATGAGCAACTAGGAAATGCCCATTTGAAATCCCAAAATACACTGCTAAAGTGAATTGGAGATTCATACACATAGAAGTTTAGGTTCCAGAATTGTGCTAGCAATTCTTATAATATTTTTGTTACTTCAAACTGGAAATGACAGTGTGAAGCAGACTGAACTATACTCCTCGGCTTGCCAAACAGAACCAAAAGAAAAGTGGGAATCTGGATTCTAATCCAAAAACCTATTTGCAAGATCACAATATTAGCCTAGCTGAATGAAGCAAACATTGCAAAACAAGGAGGGGGTGCTTATTACCATTATCTCCTCTGGGGAGAGGTTTATTTCCTGAACTGCAATATTAGACAGCATTTACACCTATTAGTCATTCTAGATTGTGATGTAAAAATTTAAAAAGGAAAAGAATTTTATACATTACCTTATGTGAAACTGATTGTATCTATCATCACCAGATGGTTTTTTAATAGCTACTGCTAACTTCTTCCATCCTTCTTGAGGATCAATAAAATCTGACAGCTTTCTAATTAGTCCAACATTGAGGCAGCGTACATATGTTGATGGTGTTATTGGTTTGTTCATCTTCTATTCCTATAATAGAAAAAATTCTCATTAAAATGTTACAGTAGTTTTAGTGATGATATTTATAAGCTTATATTTCACTCTGCTACATATGAATTGTTGGCAACTGATAACATACACTATAACAAAGGAACAGTTCAAAGTCAACTACAGTTGATGCTTGAACAACAGGGGTTTAAGCTGTGCAGGTCCACTTATACGTAGACTAGAGGCACCAGTGGGGTCCCTCGGCCTGACCTGCGGGAATTGGGCCGAAACCAGAAGTCCAACATCCTCCGAGGGGTCCCAGATTGCGAGAAGGTGCAGGCCAGGCTGAGGGACCCCACTGGTCACGAATCCATGCACCGTGCCTCTAGTATGCATATAAGATCTTTAATTAATCTCTTCCCGCCCTCACCCCTTCCCTCTGAGATTCATCAGTCTGTTCCATGTTTCCATGCCTGTGCATTGAACGTCTGTCCCCTGGTGGTCAGTGCGCGTCATAGCTACCGGTCGAATGGTTGGTCACTTAGGCTTTTATATATATAGGTATTTTTCCATAAACACTATAAACGTATTTTCTCTTCCTTATGATTGCCTTAGTAACATTTTCTTTTCTCTAGCTTACTTTGTTGTAAGAATACAGTATCTAACACAAAAATGTATCATACAAAATATGTGTTAACACTTGGATTGCGGGAAACGAGTTAAGTCGGCTCGCGTGAATTGCGCGTACTCCGCGGGAGCCATCTTAACTCCGTTCATATAGATTTGCGGTGGGGTGCGGGAAACGTGTAAACTCGGGCCGATTGTAACTGCGTATTACCAAATATTTGTTTGTTTGCCGTTCACAAAGATACCTACCTGCGTGTGCGAACCGCCATCTTATATTTTGGTGGGAAATTCACCCGACACCGTAGTGTTAATTGACTGTTTATGTTATCTTTAAGACTTCCAGTCAACAGTAGGTTATCAGTAGTTAAACTTGCAGAAAGTAAAATATTACACAAGGATTTTCAACTGCATGGGGGTTGGCGCCCCAATCCCTGCATTGTTCAAGGGTCAACTATAGTTGATATCTAAAGAATAAATTAAAATTGTGGTTTATTTGTCTATCCTCTGGACTTGCTTTTTTTCTCTACCTATAATATCAATTAAGAAATTATATATTTTTTCCCTGATACTGACATTTTCTGAGTGAAATTTATACAAAGGAGCAAAAAGTTTACTTTTTTCAGAAAAAATACTGTGAACAAATTCAGGAATGAAATCTATTAATAAAAGATATTTATTTTTCAATTTAAAATAGGTTTACCAGTCAGTATTTATTTCTATTAAATATTTATGCAATACTCTTTGGTAGAAGAAATATAAATTTCCTGAAATAATTTGTGTAGCATTAAAAGATATGGTCTATCCACCAACATTTTACATAACATGCTCTTCCCGGTACGCCTCCACCTTTTTTGAGTCCATCTGCTCTATCTGATCACAATTCATTCCCTACTAAGCCAAACCCTATGGCTTACCACCTTAACTACTCTCTAGACAGAAGTTTTATTTCCTCTGCCCCCTTTTTCTTCTGCTATTCCACCTTGGAGAGCTGCAGCTAGAAATAAATCTCACCATTTTACTTGTACACCAGTGTTGCCGAATACAGCTAGAGAACCAGATGACAAGTGAGCATATTGGTGTGAATACAAATTTACGGGGACCCCTTTTCCATTGGGCCTTCAACACACCCATTAATCCTTTTACCTGTCTTCACTCATTGTCCTTAGTGAACTATTTCACACCTTTACTTACTCTATATGTGGCTTTATTTTATCTCCATGGCCCTCATTCTCAGTAGGTGGTTACCTTTCCTTCTAATTAATCAAGACACATAGATTCAGATATTCTTCTGCCAATTATTCTCCTCCCCTATATACCTTTTATTTTAAGATGCCATACAATTAATATTTGGAGTAAAGAATATATTCATGGGGTACAAAATCCAGAATCTATAAGCAAAAAGCCTCCCTATATCCTAGGCCTCAATATTAGCATTTTCTTCTCTTTTGCCTTCTTTGACCACAATATCTAAGTAGGTCTGTCTGCCTTCAGCCTAATTATCTTTCATCACTGCACAATTTATTTGTAATCATATATTTACTTGTTTAGTTGTTTACTGGCTGTCACCACCATTAGACTCTAAGTTCCATGAGTTCAGGGACCTTGGTCATTTTATTCACTAATATATACTTGTTACTTCAACCTTCTATTCATATACTAATATGTGAGAATGCTCATATAGTAAACATTCTTTACCTAAATCTCTCTCCTAAGTTCTGGACCATATATCTACTTAGTGCCATCTCCCCTAGATGATGACAGAGGTAGGTATTTACATTTAATGTGACCAGAACTTATCTCCTCCATCTACCTAATTGGCCAAGCCAAAAAAGCCAGGAATCAGCTTCTTTGCTTCCCTCACTCTTCTTTCTTTCTTCTATCGCATCTTTCATTCAATTGTTTTGATTTGATCTCCTAAATCTTTTAATCTTTTTCTTCTCCATTCCTTGATTGTATACTGTTTCCAGGTTTTCATTTCTCCTAGATTATTACAAAGTTTTCAAACTGATCTCCCTTCAATCTTTCATTTTAGTGGAATCCACTTAACCAAGTAAGATCACATAATACCTTTCCTGAAAACTCTGAAATGGCTCCCCTGTACCTTTCACTACAAAGTTTAAACTCCTGTCATAGTATGTAAGGCACATGATGATTTGGCCCTGCCTGCCTCTCTAACCTCATCTCTTATTACTTAATGGCATGTATCCTATGATCCAGCCATAGCAAACTCCTTGCCTGAGCCTAACCATGCCCTCCTGTGCTATTACTGATGCCTGGAATTTTTTTTTTTTTTAATGGGGGAGAATTATCCTTAATCCTTTCCACTCATTCTTCTCTCCTCCCACCTCACCCAAATCTGTCTTAAGACAGCTCCTTCAGACTGGCTCAGCTTGATGCTCCTTCTCTGGGTCCCGTCACACTCTGCACACACCTATTACAACATTTATCCCTCATAATTGTTTTATCCCTTGCTAGACTGAAAAACTTGAAAACAAAGATTTTCTCTTCTCTGTAGCTCCTATTACCAAGTACAGCAATTTTCAACTGGTGTGCCGCAAGAATGTTTAAAATGTGGAATACCTGACTAGTCAGGGGCACTGACCGCTTTACCCTTAGATTGTCAAATAGAAAAATGACAACAGCTAACACAATAGCCGTCTGGTAGGAATGAATCACAATTTACCTATTTTTTTTTGTTAGATTATTATGCTAAGTGAAATAAGGCAGTCAGAGAAAGACAAATACCATATGATCTCACTTATATGTGGAATCTAATGAACAAAATAGAAACAGAGGCATGGATACATGGAACAGACTGACAGATGGCAGAGGGGAGGAGGGTGGGAGGAACTGGATGAAAGAAGGTTAAGAGATTAGCCAGAGAACATATATGTAAAGCCCATGTGCACACAAACAATAGTGTGGTGAAGGCCCGGGGTGAGGGTGGGGTGGAGGGACTGTGTAGAGGTGGGATGGGTGGTGGTGGTGGAAATCTGTAATAGTGTCAACAATATATATCATTTATATATCACACACAAAAATCCATAGCACTCTGAATGAATCTTTCACTCTGAATGTGACTTTGATCTTATGAACTTCCTGAAAGAGACTGAGAGACCCCAACCATACCCTGAGAACTGCTGATTTAATATTTGTTTCAAGACTTAAACCTTGGATGAAGATACAAAGGGGATAGTGAGTAGAGTATAGGTTAAGAGGTCAGCCTTGAACAGAAGGAAACCTCTTCTGAATCTAGCAAGAGGGAAGCAGAGGTTTGAGTAGAGATATATTTGAAGGGAGAGAAAGAATTCCCACACATCGTTATTTTTTCTGTGAAGCAGGAGGTAAGGTCATCTAGAGCTAACTAAAAGAATTGCCCCAGCACCTTGAGGGCCACCTGGTAAGTGTCTACTATCCCATCAAGTCCAACGCAAAAGGAACTATGACTTTCCCTAATGTCTTTTGCTTCAAACTGTCACCTGGTTGTTTTTCTATTAAAACGGTTATCATAACTTATTGTTTACTAGAGGCCTGGTACACGAAATTCATGCATGGGGAGGGGGTGTCCCTCAGCCCGGCCTGCATCCTCTCACAATCTGGGACCCCTCCAGGGATGTCCGACTGCCAGGTTAGGCCCGATCCCTCCAATCCAGGACCGCTGGCCTGCCTGCCTGATTGCCCCTAACCACTCTCCTGCCTGCCTGACCACCCCTAACCACTTGCCTGCCTGCCTGATTGCCCCTAACTGCTCCTGCCTGCCTGATCACCCCTAACCACTCTGCCTGCTTGCCTAATCACCCCTAACCACTCGCCTGCCTGCCTGCTTCATTGCCCCTAACTGCCTCTGCCTCTGCCTCGGCCCCGCCACTGCGGCTTTGTCTGGAAGGACTTCTGGAAGGTCATTTGGCTGTCTGGTCTAATTAGCATATTATGCTTTTATTATTATACATCTGTCTACCTTATCTCCTATACAATCTGCTCTCTGGACAGAGGTCCAACAAAATTCAACTTTAGCAGCTACTCACAATATTTGTGTTAAATGAGAGAAAAACTGATTTTTTTAAAATTAAGGAATCCTAAAAGCCTATAGATTTTGCAGTTGCTCTATATACATTATTTTTTCTTACTTATTCAGATTTCTACTGTGTGACTGACAAAGCTCATAAAAGTAGAAATGCTTAGTAATCCTAAAAGCTAGAGCTAAGACACAGGGAATTGAGAATAAAAAGTCTATCTTAAAATCAGCTCTACAGCACCCAGATTTCTAGCAGAGGTGATGGCATAGGGATGCCAGAAAAAGGAAGGCTTTCTAACAAGCCCTTCACACACATATATATTTTAAAGTTTTAAATCTCAAAATTTAAAATTTTTCTTTAAATATACATTCATATATCACCCCTAACACATATTTGGAAGAATATGCACCAAAATGTTAACTGTGGTTATCTCTTGAAAATGAACTTTCTGGTGGTTCTTTCATTTGCTTTACTGCATCACCAATAGTGAAAATAAGTGATCTGTGCAAAAATAAGTTTTTTAAATATCACCTCTTTCAAAGTGTTCAAGATTTTACTTTAGTGTACTTAAGAGTAATGGAAGTGCAATGGGACATATTACTTATAAATTAATAAATAAATATCTCCATGACTATTTTCCCATACCATTGATTTTCATGGTAAAGGAACATCATTCACATTTTCAAACAAGACAACTCAGACAAGAATACAAGGTAAATTGATCATTGAGAAATATACTAAAACCAGTGTCAGCTTGTGGAACCCAACGCCTTCCCACTCATATGCACCTTCTGAAACAGACAATGGACTGTGCCCCAAATAGGATTTAAAAAAATTCTTGTCAAATGAATTAATTCAGACTGTGCTTCATTAGCACTCTGGTCAGAGAAAGAGAGTGTTGAGAGGTGGAGGGAAGATGGATTTTGAGGTTGCATGGGCCTGGGTTCCAATATAGCTCTTCCACAAACCAGCTGTGACCAGAGCAATAACTCAATTCACTGGGCCTTGGTTTCCTCACCTGCAAAACAGAGATGGTAATACCTAAGAGTTGCTATTAGCTTTAAAATCAGCAAACGTCAAGGACCTAGTCCTGTCAATAACAGGTGATCAAAAAAATGCAGGGATAATTATTTTATGGCAGAAGTTATTGTTATGTCACATTAAAAAAAATAAATGCACAGAGCTGTATTTAAGCTCATTGTTCAGCATGGTGGTGAGGGTCTATGGAGAGCAGGAATGAGAGGTTTGAGGATATGGCCAAGCTTTTCAGATGCTGTCAGCCTTGTTTTATCAGGTACACGTTGCCAGCCTGACATTGCACTTACCTGATCCCCACAACCCCTCTCGACTGTCTAATTTCCTGGGAGCTTGGAAGCAGGAGAAACGAGCTAATTCGACTCTCCTGGAGAAGCAATGCTTTGCACATCCCGAGCATCTCTGCCGGGTGCTGGCCTCACTTCCTGGTTCTCGGGGGAAGAGGTTTCTCGCCGGGTTCTCGGAACACATCCCCGGGGAGCGGGGAGCGGGGAGCGAGGTCGGCCCAGCCCCCGGGCCGCTGGGCGAGGCCCTTCCTCGCCCGGGTTCCTCTCGGGTGCGCCGCACTTTCTGATGCCTGGGCACCCACCCCAGTGTTCACTGTGGAGCGAGCTCTGCCCACGCACCCTACTTCCTCTCCAACTTTTCTCACTTGGAAGACTAGGCGACTTGAAACAGCCCCTCAACAACCCGTGGGCAGAGGGTCGGCGGCCGGAGCGGATCTCCGACCACCTGCGGGGAAGGAGGCGCACACAGCCTGAGCCCCTTACCTGTCCGAGCGCGGAGCGCCGGGGCCGGCCGGACCGACCCTGCCCAGCTGAGCCGGCGGAGGAGGAGCCAGTGCACCGGAAAGGGGCGGGGCGGGGCGGGGCGGGGCGGGCCCAACCCTGTAGGCTCCGCCCCCGGCTCCATTCAGTCCCGCCCTCCCCTGCCTTTCCGAGCCTTCAGGCGGCTCCACAACGTGAGAAATTCTAGGTCTCGCGTGAGGCGCTACTTTAAGTGGGGGCCTGCCCCTTTAAATATGCCACTGTCGGAGCCTGCCCCTTTAAATACGCCACTGTCGGAGGCTAAATATTGTGCCTCCGGGCACGCGCCCTGGCTTGTGCCGGTGGACGCCTTCACCTGTATGTGAGGTAGACCGGGTCCTGCTCCTTGCGCGATCCCGCGCTTGAGTGTGGGGCGATGACATAATTGGCATTGGGGCCCCTACTCTTGATCCCCAAGAGGAGGCGACTTGGGCCAATATCTCGCCTTGGGCAGGCGGGGGTGGGGGAGGGAGAGGCAGGTGGAGGTGCCGGCGGGGTCTGGGGCACTTTTGGACGCGCCCGCAGGGCACGGCATGAGCTCCGTGGCTTGGGGACGGCACTAGGAAGTAGGAGTGAGCTCAGCAGAGCTTTGGCGTTTAGGGAAGTAAGAGCAGGAAGGGAAAGGCGCTCCCTGCTTCCATTTCTATCATTTTGCCGGAATCTGCCCTCAACCAGCAGTTTCTCTAGTGTGTGTGTGTGTGTGTGTGTGTGTGTGTGTGTGAAACTGCCCTCTCCCTCTCCACCCCGCACCCTCGTCAGCAAATCTGCAGCTGAGGAGCCTGATGCACAGCTCCACGTGGATCCATACCCCTTACCAGGCTGCTTGGTTGTCACTCCCTCATCGAAAGGCTCCCCCCAAGTTGTTCCAGCTTAGAATGCCTCCTCCCTTTTGCTGGGGAAAGAGTGCAGCATTGTTCTTTCCAAGGCCAGGCTTACAGCCATGCTCTTGGTGACACTGCTTTCCAGCTCCTAACTCTTCATCAGGTGTGTCTTTTTTTTTTTTTTACAGAGAGGAAGGGAGAGAGATAGAGAGTTAGAAACATCGATGGGAGACAAACATCGATCAGCTGCCTCCTGCACATCTCCCACTGGGGATGTGCCCGCAACCCAGGTACATGCCCTTGACCGGAATCGAACCTGGGACCTTTCAGTCCGCAGGCGGACGCTCTATCCACTGAGCCAAACCGGTTTCGGCTACATCAGGTGTGACTTGCTCAGTGCCCGCAGTCATCGAGCTAAACCATCTTTCTGGGGACGGTGTCATTTTCCCACCCGAACACCTCCCGCGGCCTTGG
The DNA here is from genome assembly GCF_028538775.1 of Myotis yumanensis. Classification (NCBI taxonomy): domain Eukaryota; kingdom Metazoa; phylum Chordata; class Mammalia; order Chiroptera; family Vespertilionidae; genus Myotis; species Myotis yumanensis. The sequence continues at coordinate 169,936,537 of NW_027223754.1, forward strand.
ACCCCTCAGTGGATTCTAAGGCCTTGGCAGGGCATCAAGTGTCTTCCATAGTTTGTCACTAATCCAACCGTCTTTTCCAGAACGGGACTAGGAGACGCTTCCTCCTGCTGCTCTGAACTTGGGCTGTTCGGGTTTCTAGCACATAGCATATTTTGTCTGACATTGATTGCTCATGATACTACGGGGCATCGTTTCCATCGCCTGGACAGTGTTGAGGACTCAGATGGCCACTTCTTGCATTATGCGTTTATTAGAGGCAGACTTCATCTCTCTTCCTCTTCACTCTTCCAGTTCTTATTGTGTACTCGTTTCATTCATTCAGCAATCACTATTGATTGCTTGCCCACATGTGCTTGACAGTGTTCTAACTATGAGATAGTGAGTAAGGCAGACAAGGTTCTTGTTCTTATGGATTGTGAGGGATAAAGATAATTAAATAAACCCTGCAAACATTTAGTTTGGTTAGCTGCAACTCTTCTTTCTGGTAACTAACTGAAGAAACTTTTATTTCTTTTGTAGGCCTTGCTATTTAAGAATGGAAGAGGATACAGATTTTAGAATAAGGTTTAGTTCTTTATGTTTCATTACTGATCATGTTGGATTTCATGGCACCATAAAAAGCTCGCCAAGTGACTTTGTTGTTATTGAGATTGATGAGCGGGGACAGTTAGTTAATAAGGCCACTGATGAACCTATTTACAAGATGAGTAAAGGACTGCCTGAGCCAAATAATTTTGCCAAAAAAACAAAACTAGGTTTGCAAAATTTAGCCTTTGAAGAGGGAAGCAACCAGAAAGTCAGTATATTGGTCCGGTGCTCCGATGATGACCAGAATCATCAGTCTGGTTCAGAAAAGGAAGATACTATCCATGATGGAACTTCCAAAGGTGAAGAAGAAAAATTTTATGCATTAGGCTCTTTGTTGGATGAAAAAACTAATGAACTACTGGATCAGTTTGCCTGTGATATAAAAGAGAAATGGAATTCTGAAAGTGAGCTGACTGGACCGTCTCCTGAATTCTCACTGGGCAGAATCCTTGACAAAAACCAGAGGGCGATTTTGCATAGTGCTATTCGGCAGAAGTTTCCTTTTTTAATAACTGTAGGAAAAAACAGTGAAATTGTTGTAAAACCAAATCTTGAGTATAAAGAACTCTGTCACTTGGTATCTGAAGAAGAAGCATCTGACTTTTTTAAATACTTGGATGCAAAGAAAGAAAATTCCAAATTTACCTTTAGACCTGATACAAACAAAGACCACAGAAAAGCTGTTCACCATTTTGTCAACAAGAAGTTTGGAAATCTTGTGGAAACCAAATCTTTTCCTGAAGCTAATTACAATGCTGGTAATCCAAATACAGTGATAACAGTAAGATTTCGTGAAAAAGCACACAAGCACAGGAAAAGGTCTGCTGAATCCCAGGAAAGAAAAGTTATATACACAGGTAATTTGATAAATTATTACCATTTTCTTTGGTAAGCTTAATTAAAACTGTGACAATAAAAACAAAACAAAACAGTGAAAGCTGAATAATTCAAATGAATTGAATGGACTTGTCCAGAGGGATATTGAAAAAAATATATGTGGGCCTATTCTTAATGGGCGATAAAGACTTTAAAATTATACTAATTGTAGAAATTATTCCTATTGGTGATAGGTTAACACAGACATTTATAGTTAACAGTCTGAAATATATAAGGTTGAAGCAGTTATTTTGTATTTAGTTAGTTTTATTGGAGTAAATTCTTTTTAAAATATATTTTTATTGATTTCTGAGAGGAAGGGAGAGGAGAGAGAGATAGAAACATCAATGATGAGAGAGAATCATTGATTGGCTGCCTCTTGCATGCCCCCTACTGGCCATCAAGCCAGCAACCTGGGCATGTGCCCCTGACTGGAATAGAACCTGGGGCCCTTCAGTCCACAGGCTCACGCTCTATCTACTGAGCCAAACCAGTTAGAGCTGGAATAAATTTTGATATAATATTTTGGAAGTTATCTTAATTAAAATTAAGTATTTGTATGTTTGCTATGGTGGGGAAAGTAAAGAGAATACCTTGTATTCTAAGACAGTTGAACCTCAAAACCCTGAAAACTTACAGGGAGCTCCTTCCTTTGGCTCTGTCCATCTTTTAGAGAAGAGGTTCTCAAATGTTAGCATGTGTTATAATTACCAAAAGGGCTTCTTAAAACAGATTTCTGAGTCCTATTCTCAGAGTTTATGATTTAAAAGATGTGGTGCTTTGTCTGCTGGTCTGGGAACAACATTTTGAGAATCGCTGTTTTAGGGGATATATTCAATTCCTAGGAGGGATGGAACTGATGAAATCTCACTCTACAAGTTTGGCTGACCATGTTTAATTGGCCTATATCCTCCATGAGGGATGGGAGATGTTTCATATGGTCATGTTTTATAAATTTATATAGAAAAGTATTTCAGATAAAACAGTAACCCAAATTTGCCCAGATGTGTGTGCAATAGAAATAAGGTTGTATTTTATAGGGACTCTGTGGTGTAAATGGAAAGAGTTTGGACCTTGAAACTGTGTGGGTTTTATTTTACATTATGATTTTATTTTACAAAAATATTTATGAACTTTTTAATATCTTTAAGACTTAGTTTATACAAATGTAAAAAATGGAGAAAAATAATACCATGGGCAAGTTACTTAATTCCTAACTTTTGGTTATACTTTTAAAATGGGGTAATAATAAAGTATAATTCACAATGATATTAGAGGAAATAATTAACAAAAATGTTTAATGCATAATAGTTACTCAAATGTTAGTGTCTTCTCTCCTGAAAATTTCTGTCTGGTTGTGTGACTAGTCTTTTCCATGAGAAAGCTGCTAGCATAGGACTTGACACATGAGGCATGCAATAAATGCTAACAGATAGATCTATTTAGAAGGGAAAACAAAACTAGCTTTATATGTAGGGAGAAGAATTGCTTATAGTGATTTAAGCATCTATAGATTTTTATTATTTGAAATTCTAAACATATTAATTTGAGTTAAACCAAAAAAAATTGTGAAAACTTTGTGCATATTGGTTTACATTAGGTTTACAAAAACTATGAATGACTGGAGGGATACGTTAAAGGGAGGAATTGATGGTTCACCAGAGGATAGTATGAAGATAACCAGTGTACCTACAAGTCCAAGAACAAAGAGAAAGAGATAGATAAACATTGCCTATCCCAAATTTTGTAACAACAAAAGTAGGTCATCTTTTTAAAAAAATCCCTTAATAAGTAGTCCTATAAAAAAATAGGACTTTGAAACACTTTAAAAAAAACTTCATTTTTTGGCCCAGCCGTTGTGACTCAGTGGTTGAGCATCAACCCATGAACCAAGAGGTCCCTGGTTCGATTCCCAGTCAGGGCACATGCCTGGGTTGCAGGCTCAATCTCCAGTCAGGGCGTGCAGGAGGCAGCTGATCGATGTGTCTCTCTCATTCATGTTTCCATTTCTCTATCCCTCTCTAAAAATTCAATAAAAACATTTTAAAAGCATTATTTTTTAATTGTTGTAAAATATATGTAACATATAATTTACTATTTTAACCATTTTAAAGTGTACAGTTCATTGGCATTAAGTACATTCATATTGTTGTACAACCATCACCACCATCCATCTTCAGAACTTTTTCATCTTTTCAAACTGAAACTTTATTCCCATTAACTCTTCATTCACCTCTACCCCCCAGCCACTAGCAACTACTATTCTGCTTTTTGTCTCTATGAATTTGAATACTTTAGATATCTCATGTAAGTGGAACTATATAATAGTATTTGTCTTTTTGTCATTGACTTACTTCACTTAGGTTAAGGTCCTCAAGTTTCATCCATGTAATACATGTGTTGGAATTTTTTCTTTTTAAGGCTGAATAACCTTCCATTGTATGAAGATACCCCATTTTGTTTACCCATTCATCTGCCAATGGATATGGGTTGTTTCTATCTTTTAGCTGCTATGAACATGGCTGTAAAAATATATTTTCGATCCCTGTTTTCAAGGGCCTTTTTTGGTGTATACCCAGAAGTGGAATTGCTGAATCAAATGGCAAGTCTATGTTTAATTTTTTTTAGACGGTGCCATACTCTTTTGCTAGAACACATTATTGAATAAGGAATTTTATGAAAGATTTAAGCATCTAATGCAGTTTTCATTTATATGCTGCATTTCTCAGCTCTGGAAGTTTCATTTGTTTTTTTCTGAGGTTTTCAATTTCTTATACGTTCACATTTTCCTATAATCTTTGAGCCTATTTTGACTAAGTCTTTATTTTTAAAAACCTATTGTCCGCTAATTCCATCTCTGTCATTTCTGGGTATATTTTTATTGCCTGACTTTTATTTGGGTATGGGTCATATTTTTCTGCTTCTTTGCATGTCTAGTAATTTTTTTTTAGGTCAAACATTGTGTGTTACTTTGTTGAGTATCCAGTTTTTGTTGTCTTCTTTTAAAGAGCGTTGAACTTTGCTTTAGCAAGTAGGAACTAATTTGCAGATACATTTGAGAATTCATTTTGAGTTTTATTAAAGGAGGTACAGCGTAAACATTGCTGTAAGCCTGTCATATAGTTCTAACATAGCAGGATCCTTCTGTGGTTTCTGCTGAATGCCCTTAATTTTTCTTTTTTAAAATCTTTATTGTTGAGAGTATTACAGATGTCCTCCCCTTTTTCTTTCCCATTGCCCTCCTCCACCAGGATCCCACCCCACCCCAAAAGGCCTTCACCACCCTATTGTCTGTGTCCAGGGGTAATGCCTATATGCATATAAGTCTTTGGTTAATCTCACCCACCCCCCACCACCCCACCCCCTTCTCTTTGAGATTCATCTGTCTGTTCCATGTTTCCATGCTTCTGGTTTTATGTTATTTTTATTTTATTTATTTATTTTTAAATCTTTATTGTTGAAAGTATTACATATGTCCCCCCTTTTCCTCCCATTGACCCCCTGGTTCTATTTTATTTATCAGGTTTTTTTTTTGTTCATTAGACTCCTTGTTCGTTTATTTTGATTTTTAGATTGAATTGTTGATAGGTATGTATTTATTGCCATTATATTGTTCATATATTTGATCTTTTTCTCCTCCACTTATTGAAAAATGATCATATTTTTCTACTAAAAATTAGTGAGGATTGTATTATTTTATAGTTCTATAAATCTTTCCAATATCTGACATAAAAAAGTCAGCTGTATTCTCATTTCTTTTCCTGAAATCTAGTGTAATTTTTTGCTTTAACTGAAGCAAATGAACAAAATTCAGTTCACACAGGCATGTAGTTGAAAAAGAGAAAACATTATGGACAGATGTGAAAATATTTGATATTTTGATCTTTCTATTGCTTTGACTATTTGCCATACTTCTATTCCTTCTTCAGGCCCCCACCACAGCAGCACTTCTTTCTCAAATTCTTTTCAAAGACTGAATGCTCCCAAAGCAGTGACCATTTTTGTTTTTTTGACCCTTCTTCCCAGATTATTTTATTTAAATTCTATAATTAATCCTATCATGACAATAGCTGAACTATTTTTGAGGTTATAATCTCTACATTTTATTTTTTATTTATTTATTTATTTATTTTAAAATATATTTTATTGATTTTTTACAGAGAGGAAGGGAGAGAGATAGAGAGCCAGAAACATCGATGAGAGAGAAACATCGATCAGCCGCCTCCTGCACATCTCCCACTGGGGATGTGCCCACAACCCAGGTACATGCCCATGACCGGAATCGAACCTGGGACCTTTCAGTCCACAGGCCGACGCTCTATCCACTGAGCCAAACCGGTTTTGGCTATAATCTCTACATTTTAAATGTGGGGTTTTTATTTTATTTTATTTTATTTTAGACAACTGATAAAACAGCTAACTTAAAATCAGAGGTTTATATTCAAATCCATTGGTCAAGATACCCTGAAAGTGTAAAAGCAAATTGTGATTTAGCACACAGAATTAACTTGTATGATCCTCTCCTTTCCTCTACTTCTTTTATCAGTTCTTTAAGAAACAGGAGTCATAGTACATTTAATTTATCACTGCTGTAATAGAAAATTTGGAGAATCTAGGAAGCTGTTATGGTGGTACAAAAATTAATGACCCTAGTGATAAAAAAAGCTGAAAATAGTGGACAGTGTTTGAATATTCTTCAGAAATTATAGTTTTACACATTAACAATTCTTAAGGATTTAGGTAAAAATATCAATATATTTTTATTATAAAAACTGAAACATTGAAAATATACTACGTTGCATTGCAGATTTTTAAAACTTTCATGTAAGTGATATACATTATGTGTATTTTTGAATCTTGCTATTTTTGTTTTTAGAGATTATTTACATAGACATATAAAGAACATGTAGCTCTTCCCCATTCTTTTAAATACTACATGATGTTCCAAAGTATGTATAGCTTTGTTTAGCTATTTCATATACAGGTTGGGCAAAAGTAGGTTTGCAGTTCTGAGTACACAGAACATGAAGTTTATTATTGCACTAGGGACACAGTGCACGAATTTGTGCACCTTGAAAGGAACTGTGGGCCGTGAGGCTGCTGTGGGCACAGGGGCAGGTCTCGGCCCATCCTCAGCATCCCTGCCCGGCCCCTCCTGCCATGGTCCCCAGTCCCCTGTCTGCTGGCAGCCTTGCTCCTGCCACAGCCGCCACTTCCATGTGCTGATGGTGCCGGCCTTGCTTGCACCCCCTGACTGCATGGAGCAATTGGGGCCAGTGCCAGCAGTGGGTGCGAGCAGCGTCTGCTGCCCCGATCACCCCTCAGGAGCAGGGGGAGGTGGAGAAGCCCTCAGGGGCGATTGGGGCCAGCAGTCGCACCCGCTGACTGTGCCAGGTGATCGGGACTGGCGCTGGGCTCCAGCAGCGGGTGCGAGTGGCAGCTCTGGCACCTGCTGCAGGTGCGAGTGGGGCTGGTGCCAGCAGAGGGTGTGAGCGGCAGCTCCCGCACTGGCAGCAGGTGCGAGCTCTGGGTGGGACCACGGCATGTGGGAGCAAAGAATTTTCAGTAACTACTAGAGGCTTGCCCCGATGACAGCGACCGGCACCCCGCCTTGGTCTGGCACCCCAACTCACCTGCTCCACCATCCTGCCGCAGCTGATGCCCTCCACGTTCCGCACTCTGCTGCCTGCTGCCAACACCTGCCATGTTCCGCGCACACCCCCTGGTGGTCAGCTCACATCATAGTGACCAATTGTTTGGTTGTTCGGTTCGATTCCGCCATTCGGTCTAGTTGCATATTAGGGTTTTATATAAACAGATTATTATTTATTAATCATTGTGTTATTTCCCATATAAATAACTGTAAACCCACTTTGCCCTCAAAGTGTGCAATTGTAATTTTAATCAGCAGCTATGGGCCTCTCTGAAGAGTGTTCTAAGAAAAATGGACATTAAACATAAATATGACCCAGCAAGTAGAAAGATGTAAAATGTATGTATGTACCTATCTACCTATGAACCTAGATTGGTTGCGTCCCAAATGCACCCCAACCAGGGCCAGGGATGGAACCTGCTCTTGACTGGGAATCAAACCTGTGACCCTTTGGTCGGTGGGTCAATGCTAGAACCACTGAGAAATACTGGCCAGGGCTGAAATATCTTATAGGTATATATGGTGAACTGAGGATTGCTGTATTTTGTCACTGTCAATGCTGGCAGGGTATATAGGTCAATGTATTGGGGCCTTTTTGGTGGGCTTGGACCTCCTTCTCATCTCCACAATCTCACTGCCATCTACTATGAAGCATGCATTGTTTTATTCACTGGCTTGCTGGCCTGGAACTCTAAGTCTATGGGGTGGATAAACCATAAAGAGATACATTTTAATACATGGTATTAAGTGTCATGATACAGATAATGACAATTTGTGGAGACATGCAAGATGAAGCAATCATCTCCTTGTGGAGTTCACTTATTCATTGATTCAACAAGTATTTGAATACTTATGTGTTAAGCTGAGGATATAATAGTTGATAAAACACACATGATCCCTGCTTTGGGAGCATTCAGAATTGGTAACCTGGAAAAAATATGAGGGAGGACTGCTGCTGCTGTTGCATTATGAAGAATGAATAGAAGTATGGCAAACAAAGTGGAAGTAACATATATTTTAGACAGAGAAACTCAAATGTGCAAAAGTACAAAGCTGTGGAAGGCTCTAGTTCACTCAAGGATTATGAGACATTCTCTATCAGTATTATAGGATACTAGAGGCCCGGTGCACAAAAATTTGTGCACTTGGGGGGGGGGGTCCCCCAGCCCGGCCTGTGCCCTCTCACAGTCTGGGACCCCTCGGGAGATAAGACCTGCTGGCTTAGGCCTGCTCCCAGGTGGCAGAGGGCACGCCCAATCCCTAGGTGCAGCCCCTGGTCAGGCTCAGAGCAGGGCCGATTGGGGAGTTGGGGTGCCACCCCATCATGCACAGAGCAGGGCGGATCGGGAGGTTGCAATGCCACCCTCAGTCACGCTCAGGATAGACTGATTGGGGGGTTAGGGCACCGCCCCCTGTTACACTCAAGGCAGGGTCAATGGGGAGGTTGTGGCGCCACCCCCTGTCACGCACAGAGAAGGGCCGATCAGGGGGTTGGGGCACTGCCCCCTATCACTCACAGAGCAGGGCCCATCAGGGGGTTGAGGAGCTCCCCCCTGTCACTCACAAAGTAGGGCCGATAGGGGAGCTGGGACACCGCCCCCTGTCACACACAGAGCAGGGCGGATCAAGGGGTTGGGGCGCTGCACCCTGTCACACTCAGGGCAGGGCCAATGGGGAGGTTATAGCTCTACCCTGTCACACACAGAGCAAGGCCCGTGGAGGCGGGTTAGGGCGCCACCCTCTATTACCCACAGAACAGGGCCGATCAGGGGGTTGGGGCGCCACCACTGTCACACTCAGGGCAGGGCCGATGGAGAGGTTATGGTTCTACCCTGTCACACACAGAGCAAGGTCCGTGGGGGCGGGGGGTTGGGGCGCCTCACCCTGTCACTCACAGAGCCGCAGGGCTGATCAGGAGGTTTGGGCACTGCCCCCTGTCACGCTGATCCCGGTGCCGGGAGCCTCGCTGCTCCGCTGATCCCAGTGCCGGGAGCCTCGCTGCTCCACTGATCTCGGTGCTGGGAGGCATATTACCCTTTTACTATATAGGATAGAGGCCTGGTGCACAGGTAGGGGCCGGCTGGTTTGCTCTGAAGGGTGTCCTGGATCAGGGTGGGGGTCCCCACTGGGGTGCCTGGCCAGGCTGGCTGAGGGACTGAGGGCTGTTTTCCCGCTGGCAGTTGACTAAAAGCTCCCAACCGCTCCTTGTTTTCTTCTTTTTTTTTTTTATTCTGGGCCAGCTTTAGCTCTGAGGCCTCACTGCTGAAAACATGGATACAATGTTGCAGTCCGGGGAAAGCAGGTTTTGTTTAGCTTCTTATTTGCAACATAGTAATAGTTGCTTAGAGTTGCAGTTGAGAGGCCGGCAAGTGAGGCGGGGAACGTTGGAGTCCGCAGTTCCTGGAGGAAGCAAGTCTCCCTGTTCGCTTCAGTGCCTGGCTGCCGGCCGCCATCTTGGCTGACAGTTAATTTGCATAAGGATACGCTGATTAGCCAATGGGAAGGGTAGCGGTCGTACACCAATTACCATGTTTCTCTTTTATTAGTGTAGATATGAATGGAAGTGGCACATGTGGGGACTGAAAAGGGAGAATGGGCCTAATATGAATGCCAAACTAAGGAATTTGGATTTTTTTCTATAAACCTTTAATGAGCCAATTAGCATTTTAAAAATGACCACTGAAATCTATGACACTGATTTTGTATTTTTATTAAAAAATAATCCTTATTTAAATTAATGATTTGACTCATTATATTAATCTGTTAGTCTGCTAAGAATGTACTTGATGTATGGTAGCTGCCTTTTTTGTAACCTCGGATTTTTTTTTTCAGCCTTTACCCTACGAAAAGAAAATCTAGAAATGTTTGAAGCAATTGGTTTTTTAGCTGTCATACTTGGTGTGATTCCTTCAGATTTTAGTTACGCAGGCCTTAAAGACAAGAAAGCCATCACCTATCAAGCAATGGTTGTTAGAAAAGTGACTCCAGAGAGGTAATAAAACATTACTTGATAAGAGATAATTTTTTTCTTATTGCATCAAAAAAGAAAAGATAGGATTAAACTCTGAATAATTCTAGGAGCATATTAACCTCGTTAATGTTATTTTACTGAGTATAGACTTATTGAGCAACACATTCCGCATTGATAACATAATTATTTTCTATATAGTTTTCTAGTAAATTTACATTGCAAATATTGGTAATTTTACCATTGAAACTTTGAGAAGTGGCTGATTTTAAATGATCAAATTTTTTCTAAACATCCTGTTCTATATTCAAATATGCATTTATATTCAGGACAGTGTCTTACAAATCTTTTTTTCCTAATTACTATAATACTTTTATACTTCTATTGTTGTGCTTCCTTATATTTAAAATAAATCTAAATAGAAAGTAAAGCGTTCAAATTTAGCCTCCCTTGAGCTCAATTGATTATTAAAAGTATTTTTGGTATTGTCAAAGAAAGACATGTTTATTGTATATTTAGAAAATAGAAAAAATGCTATATGAAAAAGAAATTAAAAGTCACTGATAATTCCATTACTCAGAAAGAATCACAATAATATTTTGAGCCACAAAAAATGCGTTCCATGTATTTTTCAGACTATCCTATATATACATATTGTACAAAGACTTTTTATATATGTGGAAATCATATTGTATTTGCAATTTATATTTTACTTATAAAATTAAGATCCTTTAAAGAAAATTTATGTCATGAAATATTTCAAAATTATTTCCATTATTTATGCTAAGTTATTTAACTTTTCTTTAATTTTTGAAATAGAAATTTGTTTCAATATTTCACTGTAAACAATACTGTGATTAATATTATTGTACTTAAATCTGTGCCCTGTAGCTACTTTTCAAAAAGTTGATCATTGGGCCGAAATTGAACCTAATTTGAGGTAATATAGATGTATAATCCTTAGTCATAGATGTTTTAAGTATGCACTATTTGCAGGTAAATGCTTCTAAGCTCTAATATGAGGGACCAAAAAAAGTATATAATTTTGTTTTTATGATCAAAAGCGCAGTATAGGTAAGAGAGAAGGACTTCAGATGTTAAAAGGTATTTGATGTTAAAAGCTGTTCTTTTTTTTTTTTATATAGCAGAGGTAGAGATTTATTGAAGAACAAGTACAGACTCCCACGTGGGGAGAGGAAAAGAGTCCCACAGAATGGACTCCCACATGGGGAGTGGGAAAGGGTCCCCAAAAGCAGGTTTTTAATTACCCAAAGACAAGTATTATTGGTTTCTAGGAGAGAGTTCTTTGATTTGGCTTATGGGTGTGGGGTTTTAATGACCTGTCAAGTAATAGTAAAGTTTTAGACAATGCAAAAAATTTGAAGCTATATTTGGAGAGGTAGTAAGCTAAACAGTTTGTCTGATAAAACAGATAGTTTAACAATAAGAACTACAGTAAATGTGAATGTAAAGAACAATTAACATCAGTTCTTACATGCTCTTAAAAGTTATGCAAATAGTTGGAATCTATTCTTTAGATGTTGGGGAAGAATGGAAAGTTTGAATTCAGAGCATAATTTTGGGGAAATCCTCTGGTGCTAGTAGTTTTTCTTATTAATGTTGGAGGAAGAGAGAGGAAAGGAACAGATTTAAGGATAGGAAGAACAAAAGAACAGTTAAGAAATTATATCACTTGAACTAAAAAGTCAAAAAGTCTACATAGATTGAGTTGATAACATTAGGAATATATTTCCCAGTTTTTTAAAATAACTGATTAACATAATCCTATAATCATGGGGTTTTAGTGCACATTTGTTGAATTAACATTAACTTTGGAAGATGGAAAAAATTTTTGTTTTAGTGTTGTGATATAAGTGATTACCTGGCAACTGTCATTCAAAACTTATAATATTTTTTTAATGTAAGATTTAACTGAGTCTATATGATTTATCATTTATAGGTTGAAAGATATTGAAAAAGAAATTAAAAAGAAAAGAATGAATGTGTTTAATATTCGGTCAGTAGATGATTCCCTTAGACTTGGTCAGCTCAAAGGAAATCACTTTGATATTGTCATCAGAAATTTAAAAAACCAAATAAATGATTCTGCAAACCTGAGAGAGAGAATTTTGGAGGCAATAGAAAATGTTAAGGTAAGAAAACTCAATTTTAAAAGAGTATTATAGGAAAATTTTGATAGTTCCTCTATTTACATTGAAGTGAGAAGATAAACTTTTTCTTTTTTACCTTTTCTTTTTATTTACATGTATAATTTTTTATTGATTAGAGAGAGAGAGAGAGAGAGAGAGAGAGATGTATTGTTCCACTTTCTTATGTATGCATTGATTGCTTCTTGTATGTGCCCTGACCAGATATCGAACCCACAACCTTTGCATATTGGGACAATGCACTAACCAACTGAGCTACCTGGCCAGGGCCTGTATAATTATTTTTTAAAAATGATATTTAGGGCCATTTGGCTTATTTTTAAATTTTCTTCGTAGTACATTTTTGTATTAAACAACAACTTTAATATAATTAAAAAAATAAAATGTGTAAAGTTTCCCAGAGTTGGGGAAAAATAAAGCTAACTGTATAAGAAGAATGTTTTTCAGCATCTGCCATATAGGGTAATATTTTAGGGAAAGGGATTAATGTTTTTGGAAACTTTGTTTAGTAATTCTTTTCAGAAATCTTTGGTGATTTGGAAAATAATCTTTTAGAATTATACATATTTTTTTTTTTTCAATCTAATTTTGAATTTTGTTTCAATGTATACAAATGGCATTATATACATTATATTATGTCTTACAGTAAAAAAAATTACTTAACATGTATTTTTAAATGACATTTGCCAGGCATTTAAATATACGTATATAACCATACCCTTCAATCAGGTCGTCCCGTGGTCGGCAAACCTCGGCTCGTGAGCCACATGCGGCTCTTTGGCCCCTTGAGTGTGGCTCTTCCACAAAATACCACGTGCAGGCGCGCACGTACAGTGCAATTGAAACTTCGTGGCCCATGCGCAGAAGTCGGTATTTTGTGGAAGAGCCACACTCAAGGGGCTAAAGAGCCGCATGTGGCTTACAAGCCATGGTTTGCTGAGCCACACTTTGCCGACCACTGGTCTAGACTATGGGTCAGTAAATTTTTTCTATAAAGGTCCAGTGATACATATTTTTTTACTTTGTAGGCATATGGTCTCTGTTGCAACTATTCTATTGCTATTGTGTGGAAGCAGCCATAGACAATACATAAATAGTTGAACATAGCCATGTTCCAATGAAAGTTTATTTACAAAAACAGGTGTTGGGCCAGATTTTACTAGTTGGCAGTCAATAGTTTGCCAGGTCCTGATCTAGGACAGTAATTCTCAACCTGCGGGGCTTAAAAAATTCTCAGCAGTGAATCTCTACCCCCCAAACCAATTAAATAAGAACACTTGGGGATGCAGTTTAGGCATTAGTATTTTAAAAAATAACTCCCTAAATGATTCTACTTTGTAGCTAACATTGAAAAAAACTGATCTAAGTTTCTGGCCATGAAGACCTTTATATACAATTTTATGCCTCCCCCCTAGGAAAACAAACAAAAACTGTTTTTTAATCAATATTATGTCTTATAGTCAGGAAAATATCCTCCAATTAAAGATTTTAAATCCAGCACATTCACCTGTGTATAGGATTTCTCTTAATTTATACTCCATGTGCAGTTTTGTTACCAGAGGAGCCACCTGAGTCTGAGGGGGCTCTCCCCTCCTCAGCTCTTGTCTCTCTCTCTCTCTCTCTCTTTTCAGACTAGTGACAGAAAGCAGTATTGAACAAAGCAAATGAAGTTATTAAGGAAACAAAGCAATTGAATTTATAAAGCATAAAGCACAAATGGGCAACTCAGCTAGTCTGAGTGCCCTGCTTGGTGAGGGTTCAAGGGTTTTATAAGGGTGTCCCCCTCTTCCCCCAAATGTATACACACTTTAACAGCTGATAGCTCTAGCTCCTATTACATTTTGAAAATGAAAAATATTTTAATAAATACTATATATATATGGTGTATGTATTTTTGGGGGACATCCTATACTTTTCCCCCTATAGGTTTCAAGGTTTCCCTGCCAGATACCTTAGGCAATAGACTAGATTTCAAGGTCCCTCTTTGCATTGTTGTGGCTTTTCCCAGAATGTATGAGAACATCTGGGGATTTTATCTTGGCAAGTCCCAAGACTGCTGACTTCTTTGTTCAGTAGGTGAGATAATCACTCTCCCCCCCCCACAACTTTCCCCTCCTCCAGCCCTAGCAGCTATCTATCGTGCCTAACAGTTTTTCCTTTTTTTTCTAGACCTACCTAAAATTCTTTTCACCCCTGAAACACTGTTATTAAAATAATCTTTCTTACAAAAGGAAGGAGGTGCTATATTGTGATTTATAAGAAATATATATGTGGTCATTCATATAACTAAAATATATTTTTCAGTTATATATTTGGTCTTCATCCACAGTTTCTGGCTCACAGGTTCCCAAACCCTTGGAATTTCCTAAGTGTTGAGAGTGATAGAGTTGTCTTTTGTTGTGTTAATGAGGTGACTTTTGTAAAGACCCTAAGGATGGGGGCTGGTTTTATATGGAGCCAACTTTATGATTACAGGGTTGTACCTTTTAGTACCACCCCCTGAATTGGGAGGAGGTAGGGGCTGACAGTGGAATCAATTGTCAGCAGCCAATGATTTAATTAATCATTCCTCTGTAATGAAATCTCCATAAAAACCCAAAAGAGCCCAAAAGAAGGGTTCATTCAGAGAGCTTCTGGATTGATGAACTCCAGTAGAATATGCAGGGAGATTGGTCCTCCTGGAGAGGGCATAGAAACTCTGCAGCACTTCCCACGTAGGTTCTATGCATCTCTTCCATCTGGCTATTCCTGGGTCACATAACCCTGAGTTTATAATAAATTGGTGATCTGGTCAGTAAAATGTTTTTCTGAGTCTGCAGGCCTCTCTAGCAAGTTAGTGGAATGCGAGGTAGGGGTCTTGGGAACTTCTAATTTAAAGCAAGCTGGTCAGAAGTACAGATAACAACCTGAACTATCGGCTGGTGTCTGAAGTCCAAGGAGTGTTTCTTGTAACCTTCAGTTCACAGCAGGTCATCAGAAGCACATGTGCAGCCTGGGTTTGTGACTGACCTGGCTTCTGAAGGTGGTGGGGGTGAGGCAGGTCTTGTACGACTGACCACCTCCAGGGGTCCTCAAACTACAGCCCGAGGGCCACATGCAAATACAAATATTGTATTTGTTCCCGATTTGTTTTTTTATTTCAAAATAAGATATGTGCAGTGTGCATAGGAATTTGTTCATAGTTTTTTTTAAAAACTATAGTCCAGCCCTCCAACGGTCTGAGGGACAGTGAACTGGCCCCCTGTTTAAAAAGTTTGAGGACCCCTGACTTAACCTGTAGCATCTGATGCTATCTCTGAGTAGATAGTGTCAGAATTGAGTTGAATGGTGGGGCACCCAACTGATGTCAGAGAATTGCTTGTTGGTGTGGGAACTCCCTCTCCACATTGAAATTGGATGCTCAGAATACCAAAAGAGGGGGTCTAAACTCTGATAGCATTTATTGTCTATCTCATTTGGTACTTATGGATATGTAACTGCTCATTATAAAAATCCCCATTTGGAATAATACTTGCATTAGCCAACTTTTCTTTAGTTCTCATAATAAGGGAAGGGAGTTGAGAAGCCCTGAAAATACTGGTAAGAAGTCTTTGAAGTTTTGTTTTAGAAGGTCATGTCTCTGATTGCTATAAACCTTGTTATTTCCAACTCTAAGTAATTAGAAGAGGTAGTTAAAATTCTTCTGGCTATTCTACGATATTATCCTATGTTGTTGTTTTTTTTTCAAATTTGAAATAGTTAAAATGTTAACTATGAGATTTAATACAGGGAGTATTTATTTTTTATCTGCAATTGATTTTCATGAATAGCATGAAGTAAGGGTGCCTTTTGTACCATGCCAATAACAAATTGTCTTAGCATCTTTATTGAACAGTCCTGGAGTTGGTGCTCAATAATAATTGTTGAATGAATAAATATATACTTCTTTCATAAAGTGAGTGTGGAAGACTCTTTCAAGAAACCATCTGGGCCTGGTGTTTTCTTTGTGAGAATATATTTAACCACTGACCAATGCCTTTAAATGGTTGTAGTAATAAATTACAATTTTCTATTCTTGGTGAAGTGACACCATCTTATTGTCTTGGCCCAGGCTTTCAGAAACTGAGATGGCTGAAAGATGAACTGGGTTTGAAAATAAATCTGTTTCGTATTCCAAACATGTCCAGATAGCAGAATCTCAAATTCAGAAAGAGCTCAGGGCAAAGATCAGATATAATGCTAGGTAACTAATTCATCCCAGTTTTCCCAGAACTTGCCCCATTTTAGCACCAAAAGTCCCACATCCCAGGAAACCCCTCAATAATGTTAAAAGCTAACATTTTAAAAGCTTTTTCACTCAGCTTATTTTCTAACTTTTAATAATTTATTCTTCTCCTTTTTATTCTTTAATTGTCTAGCATCTCTCAGACCATTTGGTCCCCATTTGTATATTGCTGATTACAGGATTCTTTATTAAAATAAATATGAAGAGAAAGACTTGATTACATATTCTGATGCAATAATTGTATTTATTTGTCTTAGTTCAGGGCTATAACAAAGAACCCTGGACCGGGTGACTTTTAAACAACAGAACATTATTTCTCATAGTTCTGGAGGCTGGGAGCATGAAGTTACAGTGCCAACATGGTTTTCTCATTGTTTTCTCACATGGCAGAAAGCAGGATAAGCTAGCTTCGTGGCCTTTCCTTATAATGGCACTAATCCTATTCATGAGGGCTCTATCTTCAAGACCTCGTTATCTCCCCAAGCCCCACCTCCACATTCCATCACATCGGAGGGTAGGATTTCAACATATGACTTTGGAGTGGGGGGAGCAAGCATGCAGTCCCTACCAATATACTTTTAATTAATTGATTTCTTTCTATTCATAGCATAAAGGGTTTGTGAATTATTATGGGCCGCAGAGATTTGGGATGGGAAGGAAAGTTCACACAGATCAAATTGGATTGGCTTTGCTGAAGAGTGAAATGGTACGTATTCTTAAAAATATGATCTTTTTTGTTTTCACAGTTGCACTTACTCATAAGCCAGCTCTTTGCTTTCTTAGCCCAGCATATATACACATGTATATACACACACACACATATATATACCATATTCTATATCACTGAACATATATTGAGCAGCTACTAGATTCTTGGCATCATACTATAAGAAAGCCAACTGTGTGCCATGTGCAATATTGTTTGAGACTTAACAGAGAATTGACCAACACTCACCACATTCTGAGTGAACTGAATAAGAGATTTAGAGTAAAGTAATACCCTATAATTTTAGAAATCTGGTATCAGATTATATAAAAGATAGGAATTCACCCAAAGCTAGAGACTAACAAGGGAACAACAGATTTGAAAAATTATCTGATTAGTTTCAAATGAAACTACCAGTATAAATGAATGTCACATATGAGGCCACATTTGCCCAATTATTAAAATTATATATACATTTAAAGTCTATATTTTATATATAATTACATATTATATACATACACATAGTTTTGCACTGCATGAAGTGCACATAATATGCAAAACTTACAAATCTATAAAAATTATATACTTGCACAAAGGTAAGATTATTCATATGATAGTGCCATACTCATTTGTGTTATAGTATGTTTTCTTGAGTGGAAGAGAAAAGAATAGTAACAGCACTTGTGAGAAGCATTGTGATGTGAATATTATCTTGTACGTGGAAATACAGTTGACAGTTAATGATGCAGACCACATCTGCAAATTTGTAGTCAGTATTGCCACTCAAAGACATATACTTAGAAATAAATCACAGTTCTAGAGACAGTGATAAAATACAGGAGCTAGTAGATGTCTCTCTTTTTTTTTAAGAACATATTTTCATCTATTTAGGTTTTAAAAGAAAATATTAAAGTTGGCAATTACAAAAAATAATTGGGCAATTATTTTTAAAACTAATGAATTCTGAGACTTGAGAACATGAATGCAATTAGTGGCTTGCCATTCCCTTATGCTTCTTTTCTTCCCTATTTTTGTTGTGTATGTTGGTCAAGTTTGAGTTTTATGTCATTACTTCACACTTATATTCATATAATAGAGGTGAAGAATGACAGAACTGTGGAAGATATGGGAGAACACTTTTTCTGGTCTACAATATTTTAAACCTGTATATAAGCTTGCTTTGTATAGAAGTTTATTTCTAAACGTAACATTGATTATTTTTTGTTGCTGTTAATCCTCACCCAAGGATATTTTTTCCATTGATATTTTTAGAGAGAGTGGAAGGGAAGGAGGGAAGAGGGAGGGAGGGAGGGAGAGAGAGAGAGAGAGAGAGAGAGAGAGAGAGAGAGAGAGAAACATCAATGTGACAGAGACACATTGATTGGTTGCCTCCCTCAAGCCCCAGCTGGGGCCAGGGATCAAGCCTGCAACCAAGGTTCAAGCCCTTGAACAGAATCGAACTTCAGCCACTTCAGTCTGTGGGCCATGTTCTAACCACTGAGCAAGCAAAACCAGCTAGGGCAACATTGATTATTTAATTTTTGGAAGTTTAAAGATAAAATTGTAGCATCAAATATCAAATAGGCATTTGTTAAATGCCTATTCTTTGAAGAGGCATGTTTTTCTTAAAGTAAGTAATTTGTCATTTTTATGTAACATGTGTTTGCTTGCTTGATTTTTAAAGGTGAAGGCTGTAAAATTATTTCTTACACCGGAAGATTTGGATGATCCTGTAAATAGAGCAAAGAAATATTTTCTTCAAACTGGTATTTAAAAGTTTCTTTACCCCATACATAGCCATGCAGATACATAATGTAAACGCTATGTCAGCAGAAGGGCATTCATTGCTACATAAATGTGATAAGAAATAGATTTTAATATATTCTATATTTAATCATTTTATTACATGCCCCATGTACTCCAATTTTGATCCGATCTTAAGGCCTTTTGTCTCTTCTAAATCTTGCTTGCAGGGAGGTCGGAGGAGAGAGATGGCATCTTAGTTTTTCTTGACCTAAATCCTCTGAGGAGATAGGAGTTCCCAATTCTAAACTGGTACTGATGGGAGTATATAATTCACTACAACCAGAGGAGATGGAAAAATAAACTAAATAAAAGAACATTTTTTATGTCTGATACTTTGTGCATTGGTTCTGGTCTAGTTGCCATTCAGTCGTGACTACTGATTTTGAAAACTCTAGCTCCATAGGATGATATATATGCAGAATACTTAATAGGAAACACTAAAGAAAACTAGTTATGAGTGTGGGTTCTAGAGTCAATTTATATGAGTGTAACACTCACCTTTAGTACTTGCCAACTGTATGGGCTTGTGCAATGATTTAGCCTCATTGTTTTGGTTTCTTCACCTGAAACTGAAGCTAATAATAGTACCTAAAAGACTATTATGACATTTAAATGAAATAACAGATGTAACACTCTTAAAATAGTGCCTACCACATACTAAATACTGAACAAATCTTACTTGTATTTAAGTAATAATAACAGCAACCATACCATTTTAGATTCATTCAAATCTGTGATCTACATATATGTGCATACTAAATTTCACTAACATTAAAACAATGATACCAATTTTCAAAAATCTCCATTATTTTTAAGTATGTACATATTATAAAACATGTAATTATTCATAGGAGAAAAATATTTTTATGCCAAAGCACAATCTATAAATAATATGGGCATTTCAAATTATTATGAGTAATCTAAGTGATACTAAAGAAAATTCAAAGTGAGTTATTTGTCTCTATTGTAGAGTCCTGAGAAGATAATTTCCTTATGGCAATGATTTCAATGATATTTACACTTTAATGTTCATAAGAAACCTATACATTTATTAAAATGCTGATTCCAAGGCCCTGTTGGAATCAGCATCTTTACAGTAGAGTTCCTAATTTTAAAATTCATCCCACCAGCAAGATCTAATATTATGCTTGAGGAATCCAGACATCACCCTTTCTTATTCAAAAAATTCTCTGTAAATGTCCATAATAGCTCTTTTTAAATCCCTAGGCTCAGAGGTTTATTTAATGCTCTTTTATGAAGTCCTCTTAATAACTGTAAATTAGTTTATCTTCATTCTGAGGTAGGAATTACTACTGTGCTTTTTGTTATTTTTTAATGTGTTTTTATTGATTTTAGAGAGAGAGAAAGTGAGAGGGATAGATAGAAGCATCAATGAGAGAGAAAAATCTTCCTTCAGCTGCCTCCTGCATGCCTCCTATTAGGGATCAAGCCCACAGCCTGGGCATGTGCCCTGACTGGGAATCCGACCTGTGACCTCTTGGTTCATGGGTTGACACTTAACCACTGAGCTAAACTGGCTGGGCTGTTTTTGTTTTTTTTGTGTTTTGTTGTTGTTTTTTTAAAGCAGGGAACGTGACTGGCTCATATGATTAATGGTCTTTATTTTTAAAAAAACAACTCTTCAAGTGTAGTTAGATTTATAGTTGGTGCTGAACATCTTCATATTCAGGTGTAAAAGACAGCAGCAATTCATTGACTCTCATTTAGAAAGCATAATAAAGGTCTTCATAACTGGCCTTTAAATGAAAGTGGTTGACTAACTGATTTTCTCTTTATTGCAGAGGATGCTAAAGGCACACTTTCATTGATGCCAGAATTCAAAGTTCGAGAGAGAGCATTGTTGGAGTCACTGCATCGCTTTAGTATGACCGAGGAGGGTTGTATCCAGGCCTGGTTCTCCTTTCCTCATTCTATGCGCATTTTCTACATTCATGCATATAGCAGCAAAATTTGGAATGAGGCCGTATCTTACAGACTTGCAACCTATGGATCAAGAGTGGTGGAGGGTGATTTGGTCTGTTTGGATGAAGATGGTGATGATGAGCAATTCCCAAATAATAAAGTAAGTGTCATTTCATCAGGATTTCCCAAGAGTAGTTACCTTAGCAGGAACACTAATTTTCTGAAGCCCTTATTTTAGAAACAATTTAAACCTAAATATGGATTTTATTTCTTTTTAACTTACACTTGCTCATCTCCTTTTCTACTCTGCTGTCATCTGAGGCTTAATACATGTCAATAACTGAAAAAATAAAATAGTCAATGGTGTGAAGTGAAAGGTACAAAGATAGTAAAACTTCCTTTGAAGAACACATTCTTTTAAAGATTACAAATAATGCACAAAACAGTTTCCTTAAAAATAAAAACCAAAACATTGCAGATGTAGCTGTTACCCTTGCCATGACTCTGCTGTGATCTCCTCCCCTGCTTCCAGAAAACCAACCTCTGTTTTGGGGCCTGTGTTTTTCTAGATATTTTTCTATGCTTTCACATAAATATCCACAGGAAAGGAGATTTTTATTCTATTAGTTAACACCGAGAAAAGAAAAGACAGGGCTTAGAGGCTAAAAGCTTAAAATATGAAAGAAAAAGATTTTTGTTATAATGGTATATAGGGCATGTAATGTTCTGTGTTTCTTTTATATAAGCGCAATTTCACAACTTGTTTACTTTTTAACAATATCTTAGAGACATTTATATTCATCTCACATAAAGGAACCCCACTTCACACTAACATAAGAAAGAGCAGACAGGAATTTATTGGCCCTCACACCTAGAAGTCCATGATTAATCCAGGCCCAGCTGTATCCAGGGTCTTAGGCAATGTCCTATCTCATCCCTCATTTTCTTTAGGTGTCAGCTGATTTTCTGTTAGATTCATTCTCAGTCTGGCTTAAACTTTATTCCTTTAATGGCAAGATGGTTATTAGCAACTCTACGCTTATTTCTCACAACTTCTCCAGAAAAGAGGGCTTTTTTTCCTCAACAGTTTTAACAAAAGCCATGGAATTGAGTCTCAGTGGCTCAGCATGGTGTGACTTGGGTCACAATTCCCCAAACCCATAGCTGTGGACTGGCGTATGTGATTCGTAAGCCTGTGTTGCCAGGGCTCCTTCCTGAAACCATCCCACCCTAACTGCATTTGAGATCTGGGAGGGGAGCTCTCTGAAAAATTTGTTACCAGAAAAGAGGTATTAAAGGCTGAGCAAGTTTTATTATTTCATTAAGTTTTATCATTTCAATATTCATGGCTTTTGAATATTTAGGTAAGAAAGTAATCACGAGGAACATAAATTACTAAGAATGGTCATTTAACTGAGACACAGACTGAAACTGTGTAGAAAGAAACCTAGCAGTATCTTAAGTTTTATTTTAACTCATGTGAATGGAAGAAGAGAAATGTCAGTGATCCTCTTCTAATAAATAATGAAAAATTCTAAGTTTTTTTTAACACCTTCTAGATAACCTGTCCATTTAAATATTACCTGGGCAGTACATTATTTAGTAAGTCAGCCATTTTTTCATTCAGATTTGCAGAAGTTAAAGGTTACTTTGACAAGACATAGCAATGATCTCTGAAATACATGCGTCTTGTAGGTTTTTTTGTTCAACATAACATTAGTAAGGAGTTTTGTGGTCAGAATTGTATCAGCTTTTCTTTTTGGAGTTGTAGGAGAAAAGAGAACATTTTCTCCTTTATATCCTGAAGTTTCCTTTTATCAGCAGCAAAAATTGTTTATAATTTTAAGGCCAATCATTTATGCTTTATAAGTTAGCATTGAGAAAAGAACAGGCAGGACTTAGAGGCTCAAAACTTAAATTAGGAAAAGGAAAAAAGCAGAATGAGATTTTTAAGACGTGGTACTAGTATATAGGACATGTAATGTTGCACATCGATAATTAAAAATGGTAGGAAACGAATCTGAGTCCCTTTTTGTTAGGATTACTAGGCTAACAAGTATATCTTTATTTCAAGGCATTTGGTAGATTCTCTTTTAATTTTTTTATGAGCAAGATAGAGAAATGTGAGTTGCACAATTCATATTTGGGGAGCAGTCATACAGCAAAAGCATGTTTGTAGATTGAAATTAACCTGGAGAGAGTTCTCTTAAGGCAAAGCATGGTCTTCTGTACTTGACCATGTTTTTTTTTTTTGGTATTTTCATAAATTATTTAAATAACAATATTGTAAGTATGCTTATGAATTTGTGGAAGACAAAAAGCTGGAAGTGATACAGGAGAGATCATAGCCCCATCTATTTTGGTCAGATCACACCTGGAGTTTTATATCCATTTCGGAATATAACAGTTAAACAGGTTATTTGCCTAAAAATAAGCAACTCAAGTGAAAAACCAAAAAAACGAGGAGGAACTTTATTGATAAGGGTAGAGAATCAAGGGGAAAGCAAGAAGATTTGGAAGCTATCTGGACACTATCTTATACGATGAGTGCTTTAGGAAGGTGGAGATGCTGTCAGTCCTTGCGGAATGATGCTGCTGCCTTTGAACTTGAGCTCTCCTTTGCAAGAGAAATTAGTTATTCTATGATATCCTGCAGCAACATTTCTCAAACGTAATACATCACACACCTCCTACATGTGATACCCGTAACTGTTCTATGAAGTGCATTTTGAGAAACACCACTTCCCATAGAGTCTGATATTTGTTGGGGACAAAGGAGGGGGTGGTTTGACAGAAGCAGATTTTTGATTCAGCATAATAAAGAACAACTTTGTAATTTGGAAAAAGATTGTTGGTGACTGAGGTAAAAGTAAAGAAGTGTTAAGCTGCCTGCCAAAATCTGTGTGTGCCAACTTCAGTTATCAGTGGTTAAAGCGGGAAGAATAATTCTAATTTTTATGTAGTCTGCTTCTCCAGAAATAAACTGTGAACAGGTCTTGTTTGGATATATGTATATTCAGCATAGGAGTCAAATTTTACATAACAAAATTAGGGAAAATTGAAGAAATTTGGAACATTTGAGAATCATCCATATTTTTCATCATGTTTTTTAAAAATAGGTTCACCTAGTAACTGAAGAAGAGGAATCGGCTAATGCATATGCAATACATCAGGTAAATTTGCTTAAAAATTAGTATCACTTAGATCTAAATGTAGACATTGTCTCCAAAAGACAAAAATGTGACCAGTTCCCCTCCTCCCACTTTTTTTTTTTTTACCACTTTCCAATATATATTTATCCTAAATTGGATATATATTTTATTGTGTGTGTGTGTGTGTGTACACACACACACACACACACACACACACACTAAAATGCACTCTCCTAAGTTTACATTTATATGAGTTTTCATAAATGTATACAGCCATATGACTACAACAACAATCAAGATAAAGAATAGTTTCATCTCTTCTCAAAATTAACCTGTGCCCTTTGTAGTCAACCTCCATCCCTGGGCAACAACTCATCTACTTTCTATCCCTGTGGTTTTGCCTTTTAAAAAATGTCATATAAATGGAATCCTATAGTATATGGCCTTTTGTGTCTGGCTTCTTTCAATTAGCCTAATGAATTTGCAACATTAATATTGTGTGGATTTGAGTTTTTTACCTTGTTTCTTTTTTGACTACCCTCTGGTATTGTTCCAGAAAAATGTCTAGAGGTCATCAGTAAAGGAGGAAAACCCCACAGAATGCAGTATCTACTCATAAGCGGCTGAGAAAATAAACACTACTTTTGCTGTCTGCTACTTGCTTTCATGTTTTTAAATTAGTAAGAGGGACGTGAAATTATCAACTAAAATACCAGTTGAGCAGTAGAGGTTATTCTTTGTGTTACAGAAAGAATCTGTTTTTAGGATTGTATGACTGCACAGAGATTAAGTCTGTTGGTTAATTAAATGTACCTAAACTTCTTGTTCCATTTCTTCTACCTTAGCAGTGGTTTGTCTAGTAATATCTGACTTGAATTGGTTATCTTGTTTATTATGAATCCTTCTTGATTTTAGGTAGCTCTTTTCTTTGTCTGCTAGCATAAAAAATAAAGTAGTATAGTATTCAATAGTATGTTTTAGGCCAGGGGTGGGCAAACTTTTTGACTTGAGGGCCACAATGGGTTCTTAAACTGGACCGGAGGGCCGGAACAAAAGCATGGATGGAGTGTTTATGTGAACTAATATAAATTCAAAGTAAACATCATTACATAAAAGGGTACAGTCTTTTTTTTTTTTTTAGTTTTATTCATTTCAAACTGGCCGGATCCGGCCCGCAGGCCGTAGTTTGCCCATGGCTGTTTTAGGCTGATTGTATGTTTATATTCTGAGACTGTTTTTACAGATCTAGGACCCAGTCATAAAAGTAAATTTAAAATTTGATCATATATTTTTCTGAAGGCTGTTTCATGTATCTTTTTACCCCCTTCCCTTGTGCAGGTGGTTCTTCCAGTGCTTGGATACAATGTTCAGTACCCAAAGAACAAAGTAGGGCTGTGGTACCAGGAAGTACTTAGCAGAGATGGACTACAGACATGTAGGTTTAAAGTACCTACTCTGAAACTGAACGTTCCAGGATGCTATAGAAAGATTTTGAAACAACCCCGTAATCTCTCATACCAACTAATAGAAGAACATGATATTGATGTCAAAGCAGAAGGTTCCCACATTGATGAAGCAACTTTATCTCTTTTGATTTCTTTTGATCTTGACGCTTCATGTTATGCTACTATTTGTCTGAGGGAAATAATGAAGCATGACTTTTAAAACCAGTATCCTTGATATTCCATGTATCTGTCATTCTTCAAAGGAAAGGGAGCTAAAATTTGTTTGAGCATATGCCATGTGCTAGGAGTTTTATAATTGTTATCTCCCTTAGTTAAGCAATATCCCAATAAAGTAGGCATTTGCTACTAACATTCCAAAAGACATATAAGCTAGTAAGTGTCAGGGTCTGAATTTAAGACTCCAAAGCCTGTGTTTCTTATCTATTACCTGACATTTCAGTGACCTTTATTGTGTTATAAAAGTTGCAATCTCTCTGGACTATGGAGAGCATATATAATACTGTAAGATAACAGTTAAGAAAGAATGCTTTTAGAGTAATGTTTATATCCTTTAGCTTCTTGCTTAGAATATAAATGAAACCAGATTCTAATGAAAGCATGTAGTTGGAGATAAAGATAGATGAATCATTTTGTTAACTGTTATTGTCATTCTTTCATATTTGAAATTATTGATCAGAAAAATACATCAGGGAAATGTAATCCCTCTATGATAGCTACCTCAGGGTAGTTTACACTTTTATGAGATAAATAATCTTCAATGAAGATTGAAATACATTTTTTATATAACTTCTTTATCTTGTCATACATTGACCCACCCCTTTCCACCTCCCCCCATTATCTAAGCATAGATTTTTAGAGTCAGGCAGATCTGGGCTGACTCTATGCCTGACATTTACTAGTGATTTTGAGTATGTTACTGATTTTTTTTTTTTTTTGAGGCTCACTTAAAGAATCAAGATAGCACCAATCTGCCGAAACTGGTTTGGCTCAGTGGATAGAGCGTCAGCCTGCGGACTGAGAGGTCCCGGGTTCGATTCTGGTCAAGGGCATGTACCTGGGTTGCGGGTTCGATTCCGGTCAAGGGCATGTACCTGGGTTGCGGGCACATCCGGTGGGGAATGTGCAAGAGGCAGCTGATCGATGTTTCTCTCACATTGATGTTTCTAACTCTCTCTATCTCTCTCCCTTCCTCTCTGAAAAATCAATAAAATATATATTTTTAAAAAAAGATAGCACCAATCTCCTCAGCAACAAATAATTGGATTATCTCTACTTTTTATGTTGCTAGAGGAAGAAAACATTTGGCCCATTTAAATATTTAAATATTTGTTAGGTTAACTATTTCACATCATACTAGTAAACCATTCCTAACCACTTTATATTAATAAATTAAATTTAGGGGGAAATAGGAAGATCCAAGCAGTCTCTAATTTCTGGTAACTTTATTTTATTTTATTTTTAAAATATATTTTATTGATTTTTTACAGAGAGGAAGGGGAAGGAATAGAGAGTTAGAAACATTGATGAGAGAGAAACATCGATCAGCTGCCTCCTGCACACCCCCTACTGGGGATGTGCCCGCAACCGAGGTACATCCCCTTGACCGAAATCGAACCGGGACCCTTCAGTCTGCAGGCTGACGCTCTATCCACTGAGTCAAGCTGGCTAGGGCTCTGGTAACTTTATATAATGAAATTTTAAAAAGCAGTATATATTATGTATCAGTAATGTGTCACTTCTATATACTTTAAGTCAGTCAAACCATTTTGGGAATATTAGCATAAGAAAATAAACTGCAAAAGAAGGAAACGAGCTACATACAACGCAAAATTTGCTTATTGCAGCATTTTTATATATAATGAAAGAAATTAGAAATAGTTTGAAAGTCCAGCATCAGATAACAAAAGTAAAATGAGATCTATCAATTTGATGGCAAAACATGTTAATTACTAAAAACGATGATGGTAGTTTTAGTTATGAGAAAATGTTACCCTTTAAAAGCAGAACATATACTACAAATACGGTACATACACTGAGTGCAGCTTTTTCTAAGGAGAGGCACGTTAGCATAGTGATTAAAAGCATAGATAGTGGACACAAAATCCCCCAGTTTGAACCTTGGCTCAGCCACTTACAGCAGCATGGCCTTGGACAAGATATTTAAGTTTTATGTGCTTCAGCTTCAATATCTATAAAGTGGGAATGGGAATAGTCTTACTTCTTAGGGTTATTGTGATGATTTGCTGAGTCAATATATGTAAAGCAGCTTAGAAAAGTGCCTGACACTTGTTATTAAATAAATGTCTACTGACATAGATTGGAAAGGAACAACAAACAAAAATGAAAATGACATTCTGTTGAGATGATAGGGTTTTTGGATTTTTTTAAGGCTCAAAAGTTCTTGTTTTGTCATATATTTTAATAATAAGTCTAGGTGGGACACAAAAAGTGATGATTATAGTTCCATGGATTTAAAAAATTGCCTCTATTTTAATGGCAATGATGATATATTAAGTAGTAAAAATTTTAGAGAAAATGTTTTATTTTACTTTGATGACAAATTATATAAATACATTAATAAATAAGTTATGTCAATATAATCATAAAATGAATTATGTAAATTATTAAATCCCATTTTTCTTTTAAAACATTGAGTAGCAGCAATTAGAAAATGTGAAAGCATTAAAATGTGCTGTCATTGATATTCTTTTCTTTGCCTGTAGATGGCACTATAATTTTAGCTATCTTTCTTATTACTTTGGCCTTGTATAAAGGGTCACTAGTTTCAAGCTATCGTAAAATGTATTGAGATACTATACACGTGGATAATTATTTTGTATACCAATTACATTTGCCATGTTCACTTTTTTTTTTAAGTTTAAGACTTTTAAGATATTTTGGACCAAATGATGACCAGGCTTTTAATGATCAGTTTTTCTGGGGCATTTTAGGCTTTCAGAAGGATGAATTTTAATTTTCAAAGTTGTATCTGAAACTGAGTCATAGTGCCTCAGGATTACTAAGGTAAAACAAATGGAGATCTTTTTATTTAGATTAAAACACTTGGATATTTGTGAGTTATAATAAGCTGAAAGTCATATGTAACTTTTGATACAAATAGCATTTATTGTCTGTTGTGCCAACCATTTCTCTCATTTTAATTCATGTACCCATGAGTTATATAGGTAGTGTTTTCCTATTTTTGTAGATGAGAAAATACTGAGTGGTTTACTGACCTATCAAGGTCAAACAAGCTAGTAAGTATGTGGTTGAACTTAATTGTGCTTCCTAAATCAGCACTGTTTTCATCTACCTAACAATTGCCTTCTGAAAATAAGTTTTTTGGTTAATAACTTTCATTCCTACCAACTTGATATTACTTGCCATTTATTATTCGGTATATTGGAGTAGTGAGAAACAGGATTCCTTTTGAGATTCTGAGACCAAAATAAAAATAAAGAAGATTGATCCTTCAGGAAATTCCCAAATCATTTTGGTGTATTTTCCAGAATATCTTGGGACTTGTATCATAATCACAGGCAAAATCATTATAGGTAATAGGAAGTTATTTGAAATTTTACCTGGCACAATATGTCATTTAAAAAGTACATTGGAGAGAGTTGCTTTTTTCTCAATTCTCTTTCAGTTCTTTAACCAATCTTTCTGTTTAAGACAAGGAGAAAGCTGATTGATTCTGGTTAACATATGTCATTACCACTTGCTGATGTACTTTTTGAATAGACAGTGCAGGTTTCAGGCTCAGGAATACCAGCAGGCAACAATATCAATCAGAATTTAATAAGATCGCTTTGTTTTATTGAATTTATTTTTCTAGTTATCTTTTTTTTATTTATGGCAAATAATCCATATAAGTTATCCACTTACATGATGTTTCTTTAAAAAATAAGCTTAATTTTAAAGAAAGGGAATCAATTTAAAGGCATTAAGGAAATACTAGTGTAGCTATAGCAGCAGCAGTACAAGAATGCTTGAAGTTTGGGAACTGCTGGCCTAGCTTCGAGAACCTGAGCTCAGAGAGGGGCCCCACCACTGCATTAGTCTGTGGCTTTACCCACCCACTGAATTTCTCTATTGTGAATTCAGATTTGAAGTAATGTCAGTAATCATTTCTCAGTCCAGGACAGTATTGCATTGAACAAAATAATGGAAAATATACAAATTCAAGATATTATGAACACACGTACTGATGATCACATGCCATGTCTTAAAATTTCACTGCTGAGCCTTTATTTTAGAAAATCTTATGACACACTGAGATCAGGGTCTGGCATCTAGTTAATTCTCAATGAATGTCAGCTAGTGCTCTCTGATGAAAAGTTTACAATTAAATGGTTAATGACTTTCCCTTGAGATCTGATCTTATTCTGTCTTAACATAAAGTAATTATAATTCAGCACACTTTTTAGATTTATTTTATGGTTAGTGGAAATAGCTATTTCTAAACCTGGGAATTTAGCAGCTCATTCAAATTAAGATCTTTAAGAAAGATCTAGGTCAGTGTTCCTCAGTATTTTCCACCTGGGAATTACCATTAAAGGACCAAAAAGAAAATGAAGCCCTGTCTCGCAATGCAGAGTTTTCTTGCATTATTATAAGGACAGTAAAAGAGGTAGGAGAAAAATATGGGGAGTAATAGGAAAATAGGACTTTTCATTTCCCCCTATTTACTTCTGAAATGTTTGGCTATTTAAACAAGAATACATTTGTGTATTAATTTTGCAATTAAAAACCTTGAAGAATCTTTAAGGTTCAGAGAGGGTCAGGTACAGCAATTGATGGATTATGCTTGCTTTTTTTTCAGAATGCTTCTGGCTCAGGCCAACATATTGCGAGAGAGAGAGAGAGAGAGAGAGAGAGAGAGAGAGAGAGAGAGAGAGAGAGAGAGATTTGTGCATTGCACATTTCAATAGCATAACAATAGTTAACATAAATAGTGTAAATTTTCGTGCCTGCGCTATGGCTTTGCTTTCAGATTCAGAAAGATGCTTAGAGATAGCTTGATATCTCATGGTGTTGTTTTAATCTTTTTTTTAAAGCCCTCTGCTTTATGTATTTTAAATTTTTTTCTTTATTGATTAAAGTATTACATATGTGTCTTTATCCCCCCCATTGCCCCCCTCCCCACTCATGTGCTCACCCCCCTGGTATCTGTGTCCATTGGTTAGGTTTATCTGCTTGCATACAAGTCCTTTGGCTTTATGTATTTTTGATAAACCACAAAGCAATGTCAAATATATGACATAATAATAAACAAAAATTTGAGTGCCCCTAAGTGAAAGGCATTCTATAAAGACAAAAAAAATCAGATAATATCCCTGCCTTGAAGGGATTATAGTGTTATACCCTTTAAGCTATCATTTGATTTGAAATGCTGTCTACATAAAGAAAATATAGACTAAATGGCAAAGACAAAAAACAAGCAGCTTTCTTCCATTTCACTATGGCTCACTATATAACCAATAATGTTACTTGACCTCTCAGAACCTTATTCTGAATCCTTAAATGATACTTATATTAGCATTTCTAAGCATCTGAGATCTCCTCTTAAAGTATGCTTTGAACTATTCAGTCTAAATGCTGCTTTCTAGAAAGTTACTAGTTTAAAGAATGGGAAATGGTGTTAATGGAGTTAATCTTGTGTAATTTCAGTGTGGGTTGTCAGGAATACCTTTAAGTAAAGAAAATGACTCTAATCTTCTTAAGCAATTCGTTTTCTTAGCAACTGTGAGGCAGGAGCTAATTTACTTTGCCTGTGTACATAAACCCTGTCTTATTAAAGAAAAATTTTACTCCTGGAAAGAAGTCAGGATACCCATGAAATTATTTAAATTTAGACCTATTGGAAAATACTACAAAATATAAGACATTACATTTTTTTTTCTGTTGTCAGTTTCTTTAATAAATATCAAATGCCAATGTAAAAATAAATCCCTGTTACAAGAAGGGTATTTTATCATGGAGTGAAAACAAGAGCTATTTGGTTGTTTTTAAAGGGAAGAGATCAAAGCTGGTCACTCCTTAACTGAGGGTGTTTGAGCAGCAGGATGGGGTGGGGAGTGGAGAGGGTTACGACTCAATTCTTGATGCTTCTAACCCAAGTCACCCTTTTGTGATAAGCCTTACTGGCATTTTTTTTAGACTGGTTAAGTCAAGATTCTGAATTTTTCACTACAGGGTTTTAATCTTTGCCGATTATTGTTTCCACCCCCACTCCTGACCATAAAGGACCAGTGTTCTTGTCTAAAAGGGGAAGAGGAAGACTCTTTCTATAAATAACCTTTGTAATTTCTCTAGGTTATAATACAATGGCTTTATTTTTTGCATATGTTTTTCAAAAGGAATTAATTTAGGTTACATTTTCCCATGACATATCTTAAGGGAAATTTAGTAATTTTTATGGAACGTAGATTATAACAGTGCACGTTTCATATATTTAGGAACCATTAGAAAATCTGGGAAGCAGTCATTCAGATTCAGAGCATATTCTTCCAAAGCATGAAAGATAAAACTTCAATTTCATAGTGAAGCATTTGATGATTGTGTAGTTTATGTACATATTCTCTCTCATTGTGATAATTTTCTAACTGGCTGCCTCCATGCTTCACTTTATCTGTTTTCCACGTATACTAATGTCAGTTACCCTCCTTAAAGTAGAAGTCTGATTGTTATTGTGTTTATGGCATATAACATCTCAGTGGCTTCCCAGTGGCTATGGAGTAAAAGTCCAAATTTCTAAACATAGGATAGTATGGCTTCATCTGCTGCTTTTTCTGAAAAACAAAACAAACAAACAACAAAAAACATGCCTTTATTTCAACTCTGTTTGCTCTTTCCTAAATACAGCAAGTTTTCCACATTACACACCTCAACTTCTCATTCCCATTGGCAGAATGTCTTCTTTGTTTAGGTTAAAAGTCTTGTTTGTGAAATCTTGCACCCGTAACACTTTGTATATGCCTCTACTATCTCATTGCTCACATCACAATATACTTATTTGACTGAATATCTGGCTCATCTACTATTTAAGGTCATTCATCTTGATACCTCAGGCATCCATCCAGTGCTTGACATGTAATAAATAGGTTTAAAAATGCTTAATGAGCCCTGGCTGTTTTGGCTCAGTGGATAGAGTGTCAGCCTGCAGACCAAAGGGTCCCAGGTTTGATTCCATTCAAGGGCACATGCCTGGGTTGCAGGCTCGATCCTGTGTGGGGGGTATGCAGGATGCAGCCGATCCCTGCGTCTCTCTTATCATTGATGTTTCTATCACTCTCTTCCTCTCCCTTCCTTTCTGAAATCAATAAAAATATACTTAAAAATAAAAAAATAAAAATGCTTAATATCACAATCATTCCTTAGCAAATTATATTGTCATAAAAATAAAAGTCTTAAAAAAAAGCTTACCAGCAGCCAGAGAATGATTATTCTCAAGGAATGATGAGAGTGATTGTTAACTCTTCAGAGCAATAATAGAATATAGTAAAATAACTGATACAATTCCCAACCATGTAGTGACTCACTAGTGGAAATTAAAACAAACAAAAAACTAAAACACTTCAGGCAGCAGGTAAAGGATCCAAATCAGCCTGAAGTGGAGGAATGAATGATGAACAGGAAAAGCAGCAAATATGTGTTTAAATATAAGCAAACTGACTCATTTGTTTCTTAATCCCTTCATTTTTATCACCAGCCCTCTCTTGAATAACCAACAGTCTAGTCTCTGTATCTATGAGTCTGTTTCTATTTTGTTTGTTCATTTATTTTATTCTTTAGATTCCACATATAAGTAAAATCATATAATATTTGTGTTTCTCTGTCTAACTTATTCTACATAGCATAATACCCTCTAGGTCCACCCATGCTGTTGCAAATGGTAGTATTTCATGATTTTTTATGACCGAGTAATATTCCATTGTATATATGTGCCACAACTCCATTGTATATATGTACCACAATATTTTTATCCACTCTCCTATTGATAGGCACTTGGGTTACTTCCATATCTAGACTATTATAAATAATGCTGCAATGAACATAGGGGTGCATATATCTTTTTGAATTAGCGTTTTGGGTTTTAACATTGAAATGTTCTAGAATAGATAGAGTTGTTAGCTTCTTCAAACATAATTTCAAGTACTGTAAACTTTGAATGATTATAAAAAAGATTTAAATTTTTTCTATAAAATTTTATGTTGTTATATAGCATTTACTATGTTCTGGGCACTGTCACAAGTACTTATTATTCTTTTAATCATAAGTTTTGACCAGGAAGTGTGTGTAACTATTTCACATGCAAAATCCATTATTATACACTAGAGGCCCAATGCACAAAAATTTGTGCACTGGCAGGGGTGTGTGTGTCCCTCAGCCCCACTTGTGCCCTCTCACAGTCTGGGACCCCTCGGGAGATAACGACCTGCTGACTTAGGCCTGCTCCTGGGTGGCAGAGGGCAGGCCCAATCCCTAGGTGCAGCCCTTGGTCCGGCTCAGAGCAGGGCCGATTGGGGAGTTGGAGCACCGCCCCCTGTCATGCACAGAGCAGGGCGGATCAGGAGGTTGCGATGCCACCCCAGTCACGCTCAGGATAGAGCCGATTGGGGGGTTAGGGCGCCGCCTCCTGTCACACTCAAGGCAGGGTCGATGGGGAGGTTGCGGCACCACCCCCTGTCACGCACAGAGCAGGGCTGATCAGGGGGTTGGGGCACCGCACCCTGTCACAAACAGAGCAGGGCAGATAGGGAGGTTGTGGCCCCGTCCCCTGTCACACACAGAGCCGCAGGGCGATTAGGGGGTTTGGGCTCTGCCCCCTGTCACGCTGCTCCAGGGGCCAGGAGGCCTCGCTGCTCCGCTGATCCCAGTGCTGGGAGGCATATTACCCTTTTACTATATAGGATAGAGGCCTGGTGCATGGGTGAGGGCTGGCTGGTTTGCCCTGAAGGGTGTCCTGGATCAGGGTGGGGGTCCCGCTTGGGTGCCTGGCCAGCTTGGATGAGGGGATGATGGCTGTTTGCAGCTGGTCACACACCCTTCAGGGTGGGGGTCCCCACTGGGGTGCCTGGCCAGCCTGGATGAGGGGATGATGGCTATTTGCAGCTGGTCACACCTCCTTCAGGGTGGGGGTCCCCACTGGGGTGCCTGGCCAGCCTGGATGAGGGGCTGAGGGCCATTTTCAGGCTGGCAGGTGACTGAAGCTCCCAACCTCTCCTTTTTTCTTTTTTTCTTTTTTTTTATTCTGGGATTTATTTAACTTCTATGGCTGTCACTGGAGCTGAGAGCTGGCTCCAGCTTGAGGCCTGGGCTGCTGAAAGCAGGGATCTGGGTTTGTTTGGGTTCTATAATTGTAACATTGTTTCGGTCTTGCTCGCTCCAGCTCTGACGGCTGAAAGCAGGTTTCTGGGGATTGTTTAGATTCTATAATTGTAACATAGTTTCTTAGAGTGTAAGCTCAGAGGCCGGCAAGGCAGGCAGGGAACGTTGGCTTCCTCCGTCACTGGAGCAAGCAAGCCTCCTGTTCGCTTCAAGCTGCCTGGCTGCCGGCCGCCATCTTGGCTGGCAGTTAATTTGCATATCACCCTGATTAGCCAATGGGAAGGGTAGCGGAGGTATGGCTAATTACCATGTTTCTCTATTATTAGATAGGACTAGAGGCCCGGTGCACAAAAATTTGTGCACTCGGCGGGGAGAGGGGGGTCCCTCAGCCCATCCTGTGCCCTCTCACAGTCTGGGACCCCTCGGGAGATAACAACCTGCTGGCTTAGGCCTGCTCCTGGGTGGCAGAGGGCAGGTCCAATCCCTAGGTGCAGCCCCTGGTCGGGCTCAGAGCAGGGCCGATTGGGGAGTTGGGGCGCCACCCCCTGTCATGCACAGAGCAGGGCGGATCGGAGGTTGTGATGCCACCCCTAGTCACGCTCAGGGTAGGGCCGATTGGGGGGTTGGGGCACCGCCCTCTGTCACACCCAAGGCAGGGTCGATAGGGAAGTTGCGGCGCCACCCCCTGCCATGCACAGAGCAGGGCCGATCAGGGGGTTGGGGCGCTGCCCTCTGCCATGCACAGAGCAGGGCCGATCAGGGGGTTGAGGCGCTGCCCCCTGTCACACACAGAGCAGGGCCCATCAGGGGTTTGGGGAGCTCCCCCTTGTCATGCACAGAGCAGGGTCAATCAGGGGTTTTGGGAGGTCCCCCCTGTCATGCACAGAGCAGGGCTGATCAGGGGGTTGAGGAGCTCCCCCCTGTCACGCACAGAGTAGGGCCAATAGGGGAGCTGGGGCACCGCCCCCTGTCACATACAGAGCAGGGCCCGTGGGGGGGGGGGCGGTAGTTGAGGCGCCACACCCTGTCACACTCAGGGCAGGGCCGATGGGGAGGTATGGCTCTACCCCGTCTCACATAGAGCAGGGCCCGTGGGGGGGTTGGGGCGCCGCCACTGTCACACACAGCCGCAGGGCAATCAGGGGGTTGGGGCGCCGCCCTCTATCACCCACAGAGCCGCAGGGCTGATCAGGGGGTTGTGGCCCCACCCCCTGTCACACACAGAGCCGCAGGGCTGATCAGGGGGTTGGGGCGCCGCCCTCTATCACCCACAGAGCCGCAGGGCTGATCAGGGGGTTGGGGCGCTGCCCCCGTCACACACAGAGCCGCAGGGCAATCAGGGCGTTTGGGCATTGCCCCCTGTCACGCTGATCCCGGTGCCGGGAGGCCTCGTGGCTCCGCTGATCCCGCCCGGCAGGGTCACAGATCCGGGTCCCAGACCGCAGACAGCCTTGCCTGCTGCCGCCTGCCTTCAGTATGCAAATTAGCCGCCATCTGGTTGCTTCAGGGAGGGCGTCCCCACTGGGGTGCCTGGCCAGTCTGGGTGAGGGGCTGAGGGCTGTTTTCAGGCTGGTGGGCAACTGAAGCTCCAAACCTCTCCTTTTTTTCTTTTTTTTTTATTCTGGCATTTATTTACCTTCTATGGCTGTCACTGGAGCTGAGAGCCGGCTTTCTCTCTGAGGCTCGGCTGAAAGCAGGTTTCTGGCCTTTGTTTT
Source organism: Myotis yumanensis (assembly GCF_028538775.1). Classification (NCBI taxonomy): domain Eukaryota; kingdom Metazoa; phylum Chordata; class Mammalia; order Chiroptera; family Vespertilionidae; genus Myotis; species Myotis yumanensis. The sequence continues at coordinate 169,973,152 of NW_027223754.1, forward strand.
CTGTATTCAAAACAATGTTGCGACTCCAGCTCTGAGATCCCGGCTGACTGACAGGAGGTTTCTGGAGTTTTGTTTATCTTCTGTAAATGTTACTATGTTTCCAACTGAAGCTCAGAGGCTTGTTTCCAACTGAAGCTCAGGGAACGTTGGAGTCCACAGCAAGCAAGCCTCCTGTTAGCTTCCAGCTGCCTGGCTGCCGGCCGCCATCTTGGCTGACAGTTAATTTGCATAAGGATACGCTGATTAGCCAATGGGAAGGGTAGCGGTCGTACGCCAATTACCATGTTTCTCTTTTATTAGTGTAGATTATGCTTAGAGAAGGAATTTCTCATTAAAAATTTGGAACTACTGTATTATAGAACTTTATATAAATTCTCTAATATCTTTCCTAGTAGTTTTATTTTTCTTATAAATTATATAAGGGCAATATTATTTTTCACTAACTCATACCTTCTAAATTTAGGCTACTTTAGTGTGATTTCTACATGTGAGGGTAAAAGGTTGGGGAACACTGTAGAACCAGATAGAGGTAGGGGAAGAGTATGAAGGGAAAAGTCCTCATTAATCATTCTGCATTTTAAGGCTATATTAAAAAACAACAAGTACTGGAAAATATAATATGTAGATACATATTGCTACCTATATTTATTTCCTTGTGTGCTTCTCCTTTACTTTTCTCTTTCTTTTTGGTTCATGCCCCCATGCTCTCATTCTGCATTTGACAACTGACTTGATCAGTTCCATAGCCACAAAAAGTCATAAATGATTGGCTTCATAAGATACTTCTGTGACCTTTGTACTGATGGTTACTTAGTGTTCCCAAAAGGAAACTCACTGGGAGCCAGCCTTCAACTTCAATGCCTACTCTAATTTCACAGTGAAATATATCCCTGTACTTATAACCCCGTCCTAGCTCATCCAACTCTACTATGTATTCTTCCTGTCTTAAGGCTGTAGGAAAAGCTGGGAGCTGTGCTATAATTTTCTCTACAATGTTCAAATGCTTAATTTATTGCACAGTCACTTTCTAGATGACTAATCAAGTAAAGTATTTTAATAATCAGCTGAATTTCTCTAGTAATTGCAGTGGAATAGGATTTCTCGTAGAAGCTATTGGAAAATATCTCACATGTGTTTAATAAAACAAATTAGAGAACTCAACATTTTAAGTCCTTGGTTACTGTTTTTATAATTGGTTTAATGTTATCCAAGAGAGTAAACTAAACAACAAGTCTTATAAGACATGAGTTAAATAAAGCTTAGGTCTCATGGGTGCGGGGTGGAGGTGGTTAATGGGGGGAAAAAGAGGGACACCTGTAATACTTTCAACAATAAAGATACATTAAAAAAACCCCCACAAAACTTAGGTATCTGCCAAAGCACCTTCAGGTGACTTTTGATAAGAATGTGGTTGTGCATCCCCCACCCCCCACCCCCCGGAAATCATACACAAGCTATAAGGAAAATAATTTTTTTAAAACCTATAAACAATATATCAAACTTACATGTGAGAGCTAGCTACCAAGAGCAGCTGAGACCTGAAAAAAGTTTCATGGTAGGAAGTGAAAAAAAGTAGGAAGAGAGTTCAGTAACAGCACATCTCAAAAGCAGGGGGCAAATGCTTTTTCTGAAGATAAGGTAGCTACCTTAAAGAGAAAACGTTATATCTCTTGTTCGGAAGGGTCTGAGGAATTGAGTTAGCTAGGCTGGTAGCAGAAATTTGCTAAACCTAGTTTGGGGCTAAATGAAGCATCACAACGATGTGTTTTATTTGTGGGAAGCAGAAGAGAGAATCTTTTGAGTTATAAATCATGAAAGAATATCCTGGTCTCTCCTCACCAAGAACTTTTTGCAAAAAGCTGGTCCAGAAAAGTTCAGCTCATACAACAATGCAGAAGAAACTGGTACAGTCATGACATAGATACTGTAAGATAAACGTGAAAGATGGCAGCAGCATTTGTCAACAGACTAATTAAAAGTCTCCATAAACAAGGTAAAGCTTGTGACATGCACTTTTATTATTATTGTTTTGTTGTTAAAGAAAACAGTTCTATGAAGGAAGACAACAAAATAGCAATAGAAGAAGAAAGAAAAGAACATAGGAAATAGAAGACAACAGAAGTAGAAGAGGAAACCTGAGAGAGTAGGTTTCAGGAAGATGCAGAAGACAATAGCAAAACCATCAGAGAAACGAAGATGAGGTTGAAACAAGGACGCACACAAAAAACAATATACAATTAGAAAAACAATAAAGGACAAAAATATAAGGAGGACTAAATTTAATTCACCCAAATATTTGAAGATGTAAACACATACACAGGGAAAATAACAAAATGTTAACAGGTCGTAAAAGGACATAAAAGACCATGTTTGTGGTAACAAGAAACTGGAACAAAATAAAAATGATACTTTTCTATGGAATTGTAAAAGAGTTTTGTATGCAAGGAAGGCTTCATGAACTGAATTCTAGGGTGAAATGAATTCTTCATAGCTAAGCAGAGAGGTTGGTGAACTCAACCTAATTAAAACTGTGGGCTGACCTAAGTGCAAATCAAACCCTAGAAAGAATCAGAATCAATCGCCTTTCCTTCCAACCGTCAAATAAGGAAGGAACTTGTACAGTCCGAGAAATAAATGAAACGACACTGGGCCTTTACATTTAGTCTTGGAACTAAAATAAAAAAAACTCAAGATATTAAATGAAGCAAGAAAATATGATCCGCAATGAAGAGAAAACTTAATGGTGAAATATTGAACTGTTTTTCCTCAGATCAAAAAAGAGGTACTGATGTCTGCGCCCACCACTTCTATTGTACAAGAGGTCCTAGTGCAATAAAGCAAGGAAAATGCATAAGTAAAGTTGGAAAAGAAAAAATTAAGTTTTTATCTTTGGAAGACAATATGATGGTACACATGGATAACACAAAAGAATCTACAAAGAGAAAAGAACAAGCAGAACTAGTAAATGACTTTAGCTAGTTCATAGATTACAGAGTCAATGTACAAAAGTCAGCTTTGTATAATAGCAATGAATAATTTAACAAAAAAATTTTAATGCAATACTAGATACAGTAGCCTAAAAGCATAAAATATTTAGGAATATACTTAACAAAAGCTTACATGTTCTCTGCACCATTGAGAACAAAACATTTCTGAGAGGGAAGAAAAAAACTAAGAAAATGAAGAGTAATCTGACAGTCATTGGAAGACTCAATATTTTTAAGATGTCAGTTCATCCCAAATTGGTATATAAATTTAATTAAATATCAGTCAAAACAGCCATGTGTTTGTGTAAGAGATGGTACAAATGATTTGGAAAACTGGCAGTTTCTTATAAATTTAAACATACCCTAGTGTATGACTCAGTAATCCCAATCCTCAGTATCAAAGATGAATGAAATGTCCATAAAAAATGTACAAAATGATGTACAAAAATGTTTATAGTAACTTAATAGCCAATAGTTGGAAACAACCCAAATCTCTATAAAAGGAAAATAGATAAAGAAATGGTGTATATTCATACAATGAAATAAAAATTTTAAGATATATATGACAATATGGATAAATATCAAAAACATTGTATTGCATGAGAAGCCAGAAATAAAAGAGAACATGTGCTGTGATTCCATTTATATGAAGTTCAAAGCAGGCAAAATAAACTATGGTAATAAAAATCAGAACAGTGTGTGTGTATGTGTGTGTGCGCGCGCGTGCAAAGGGGAGCAAGGTGGGGTGGCAACGAGGGACAGAAGGAAGAGGGGTGGGATCCAAGGGTCCAAGGGAACCTTTTTCTGTAAAGGAAATATTGTCTTTCTTGTTGGGGATGGAGTAAATGGATTTATAAGTTTGTCAAAACTCCTTAGATTGTGTACACTTACAACCTGTACATTTCACTGTGTATAGGTTATACTTGAATAAAATATTGTAAGGTGTGTTTGGCAGCCATGTAGCTCTTTTACTCATATTTCCTCAACAGTGACCCTGCTGGGAGGCCTGTGGTCAGCACACAGTCTGCGCTGCAGCCCCTTCAGAATGCATCGCAGCGTTGGAGCTGACAGGTTCTGCCGGCCACTCCAGCCAGTGACTTAGCGTGACATGGATGTCAGAGCCTGACCATGTCTGCCCATGAGGCTCTCCAAGGGCAGTCTTCGTCCTAGAGCTCCCCTTTAGGACTGGCCACCCTGGTTTTCAGAGATGCACTGGTCTAAGGCTCTTCCTATCCAACTGGCCTTGCTTTCCCCCCTCTCTTTTCTTAAGTTTCAGACCAGTTCCATGGTCTGAAAGCTTTCCTAGCCTACTTCTGCTGTCTCACCTTTGTCCTTCACAGGCATTACCCTCAGTAATATTTCTCTCTCTCTCTCTCTCTCTCTCTCTCTCTCTCTCTCTCTCTCCTTACCTGAGGATATTTTTTCATTGATTTTTAGGGAGAGTGGAAGAGAGAGGGAAAGAGAGAGAAACATCTATCTGAGAGAAACACAACAATTGGTTGCCTCCTGTATAGTCCAACCAGGGCCCGGGCTGGGGAGGGGCCTGCAACCAAGGTACATGTCCTTGATTGGAATTGAACCTGGGATCCTTTCAGGCCAACACTCTATCCACTGAGCCAAACCGGCTAGCATAATAATCTCTTGTATGACCCAAGCTGTCAATCTTAGCTTTTGACCCAAGCTGTCAATGTAAAAAATCGGATACAAATTAGACCAAATATATGTCATATCAATACATTTAAATTGGCTTAATTCCAGAAATGTTTTTTTTTCTTAGAAAGAAATAACACTTGATACTTTTACGCTGTTTACAGCAGGCCCATCTAAAACAAATCCTATATAATAAAAGGCTAATATGCAAATTGACCAAAGGGAGGAACAACTGGTCGCTATGATTAGCACTGACCACCAGGGGGCAGATGCTCAACGCAGGAGCTGCCCCCTGGTGGTCAGTACACTCCCACAGGGGGAGCTACACTCAGCCAGTAGCCGGGCTCACAGCTGGAGAGCGCAGTGATGGTGGCCGGAGCCTCTCCCGCCTCTGAGCAGCAGGGAGCGGGTCTAAGCTGCCAGCTGGATATCACCTAAGAGGTCCCGGACTGTGAGAGGGCACGGGCCAGGCTGAAGGACCACCACCTCCAAGTGCACAAATGTTGTGCACTGGGCCTCTAGTATATTAATAGTTGAATATAAAGTTGTGAACAAAGGCAAAGGCAAACAGAAACCAGGAGTTATGGTCTTAAGATCAGATTAGGAGAAATTCAAGCTAAAACACATTAAGAAGAGGAAATACTCATTTTGAACGCATGAAGAGACATTTCAAATATAGGTGACTTTAAAGGCAACCTTAGTATGAAGACAGAGGACATTTTCCCTGGAAACAAATATTTGAACATGTGAATCGCTCTGTAGTTAATTTAATTTAGTAAACCTATGTGGATGAGCCAAAAATATGAATATATTTAGTATAGTCCTGGATCCAGCTCCCGCTTCAAAAAGTTATTTTCTTTAATAACCAAAATATATGTTCTGTCTGAAAAGCTTTATAACATCTGGTTTAAATAGTTACACATAATAATTTCCAAAGTAATTCAAACCCATTCCCTAGCATTTATCTCAGTTGAAGCTCTATAAATTTTTCTCTGTGGTTATTAATGTCTGTCTCAACATACAATGGGATTTATGAAGGCAGGAACATTATGTGTTGGTTGGTTTACTTGTACTTATCATTGTATCCTCTGCATTGTAAACAGTGTTAGCCTAGTAGGTATTCAAGAATTCTTATGAATAAGTAAATGAAGGATCGGACACAATAATATTTATGTAATCCCTTATGAAGGACTACAACTACATTTATTCCTTCTAGATAGTAGTCTTCTGGAGGTAGAGAGATGCTTTGCTCATTCATTGATTCATCTATTCATTCAACAAATATTTACATGGCAGACACTATACTAGGCATAGAATAACAAGTGATAACAAGAATAGATATAGTCCCTGTTCTTGAGGAGCTCACAGCCTGGTAGGTAACTACTTGGGTACTTAACATTTCTATCTCTAATATTTAAAGTACAACTAATTATACATTTGTAATAATACCATATCAAAGAGCTCTTTTTTTATTTGACCTCCACAGCAATGTTGTCTCCATTTTACAGAAAAAAAAACAGATATAAATCAGTTATGCTTTGCATAGATTAGTTCATTCATTTAAGAAATTTTTCATTGAGTGCCTACTGTGTTTCAGGAACTTTTCTAAGAGCAGAAAACCACAATGAACAGAACAGAAAAGGACCCTTCTAGGAGGAGGTGGCAAACAATGAACAAGTAAAAAAGATACATTTTAATAGTGGTGTTACAGAAGAAATACATTGAATGATGCAATAGAAAGTGACCATAGAGAGGGAATTCAGGGAAGGACTCTCTGAGGAGGTGCCAACTGAAACCAAACAGTGAAGCGTTAGATAGTCCAACCATTTAAAGAATCATTGGAAAGCCTTCAAAGGGAGTACCAAGTCCCAGGTAATGCGCAGGAAATTAACTTGGCATATTCAAGGGGAAAAAAGGAAGACTGGCGTAACAGAGGCAATGGGTTACATGCTGAGATAAGATTCAGAAAGGTCCCAGTCAGATCTCGTAGGGCCTTACTGGCCAGGGATTCTGTTCTTCAGGTATTGAGAAGCCAATGGAGAATTTATACAATTTACTTAGCATGGGTATTTACAGATGAGGACTCCTTGGCATTAAGTATAAAATAAGTGAATTGTGCTTAAATTTGATTTCAAAGAAAACATGAAAGTGATTGTCTTACAATCAGCTGGGAATTCCCCTTAGGGCTTAGGCCATTGGATCACTCTGGAAACACTAAAAGGTGGTCAGTCTTCTTCAGAGGAGTGTGTGTGTGTGTGTGTGTGTGTGTGTGTGTGTGTGTGGCAGGGGTGCAAAAGGGGGGTAAAAAGGGTGGTAATGCCTAGGAGACACTGAGGGTATCCAGTAGTATATTTTTGGTCTATCCATTACATTTCTATTTAATGCTGTTAGCTTTGTTGGGCATACCATTTTTATTGGGTTTTGGTTTCTGGCTTATATATTCCATGTTTAGTCATTTTCACCATTGCTGTAACTGAGTCATTTCAACAGATTGTGTTGAATGAAAATGCATTTGCAGCTGTTCTTTCTTTCTGGGGCACTGCCTTTGGGCATCCAGGGCTGCTTCACCTGAGAACCTTCCATAAAGACTTTCTGTTGTAGCCATGATATTTGATTTTTTTTGATGCCAAGACTCTATTCCCCTTTTCCAAGGACACCCTGATTTGCTCTTTTCAAATTAAATCTCCCTTGTGTGTAGTATTGACACGATGGAAATCCAAGTGCTTGGTTTGCTCCTGCAAAAGAAACCAAATAAGTTACTTGTCTCTTCTTTCCAAATGCTTTCTCTGACCTTCCCCAGTATTATCAAGAGTGAGGTAAGAGACTTAAATATGGCTAACCAGTTGCTCTCCTGGGACACTGACTCTTGAATGACGTAATGCAAAGAGAGAAGAAACGGTTGTTCTTATCTCAGCAGTCATGGCCACACAGTTCCGGAAGACCTTCTTGAGTTGTCTGTTTTCACTTTTTCCAGCCTTGTTTTTCAGTTCCCCCATAGAACCTGGGAGCTACTTATTTTATTATATTTTCTTTTGACTTAAGTTAGCCAGGTTTGGTTTTTGTTACTAAAGAATCCTAAATTATACGTAAGTCATACTAAGGCAGTGATGGCGAACCTTTTGAGCTCGGCGTGTCAGCATTTTGAAAAACCCTAACTTAACTCTGGTGCCGTGTCACATATAGAAATTTTTTGATATTTGCAACCATAGTAAAACAAAGACTTATATTTTTGATATTTATTTTATATATTTAAGTGCCATTTAACAAAGAAAAATCAACCAAAAAAATGAGTTCGCGTGTCACCTCTGACACGCGTGTCATAGGTTCGCCATCACTGTACTAGCGTCTTCCCTAACTTTTCATTACCACAAATAAATCTTCTAGGGAAATAAGTCCTACCAGGAAAATAGATAGCTAAGCTGATAATAAATATTAATCGTGATTTTAATAGTAGAAGATAGTATTCTTGCCAGATACTGTTTTCATTGTCATAAGAAATGCTTTAATGGAAGAAATGTTTTGGTAATAATGTGGTAGGGTCTTACCCAACAGTTGCTCAGGGCCCATCCTGAACAATATTCCTTACACTTCTAGGACAACAGACATAGTGTTCACAGTTGACACTTTTGGCAGGAGCCAAAAGAACAAAGAGAAAGGATGCAGAGAGATGAAGAGGGCAGGAATTTGTTCTAGATCTGTACTCCCTAAAAACACCTTAAAGCTTTTGTAAACTTTATTTAACTTAAGCACAGCTTCTTCTTCTCTTATACAGTTTATATTTGTGTTTTTTCTCTGAATGCTTTTTAAAATTCCCCAAAAATAAGTAGAGATGATACCATACAGTTTTATACTTTGTAAGATCATGTTGTGATAAGGTTTAACAGTTCTTATGAATAGTATAAAAAAGTCTTTAGATTAAGTTTTCCTTTAATTTCTTTAAAGGTTAATAAAACAAGCATTTTTAAAACCGAATAGAACTTTATTAAGCCTTAAAGCACTAAAATCAGGGAGTACTATTTAAAAATAAGGTTATTTCCTAATAGTATTACTTTGTCTAAAGATAAAATACTTTCTTTGAAAAGATTAATGTGTTTATTTGGGCTTACATTTTCTTTTATTAATTTTTGGTCTCTGGTTAGTGTATCTCATAGTCACTTATTTCAAACCATCCCTTAAATAGTAAATAATGAATTTTTTTAAGACTTATAGTCTATAAGTTGGAATTGAATTATTATTTGCAGCTGTTTTGCTTTGTTTCCATGAAATGTAAGCAGCATTTTAAATTTCTATGACACTATAATTTTTGGCTTTCTCTAGCATAAATGCACTAAGTAATCTTAATATTTATGCCTTATATATTTAGCCTCATTTGTTTGCTATTTGTAAAAAAACTCTATTCTTCATTTTGATTAGCTAGTTCCAATCATCCTCATAAGCATAAGTCAACTCTTTTCTTAACTAGTAGGTCTCCTAAAAATATTCCAGGTTAAACCTTCCTGTCTCTAAAAGTCATTTAACACAGAATCATGGGTTCCCTTGTGACACTGGTTTTTGTTGTCTTATTATTCAGCACTCCACTATTTTCCCCTCAACTCAGTTGCAAATTCCCTGAAACCAGGGAATGAGGCAGTATGACCAAGTATTTAGAATCATGGACTTTTTAGTTGGAATGCCTTGGGTGAATCCCTGCTCTATCACTATTTCCCTTTGGGGATGTCACTTAATTTCTCTAAATGGTTTCCTTGTCTGCTTAAAAATACTCTACAATAAATGTTTGCTCTTATTTTTAAAAAATAATGGTATCATTTATATAGCACCTTAGCACAATTTATTGGATTTAATCCTGATAACATTCTATTAAATATACTAGAGGCCCAGTGCACGAATTCATGCATGGGTGGGATCCCTCAGCAAGGCCTGCGGGGATTGGGCCAAAACCGGCAGTCCAATGCCATCTACTGCTCCTGCCTGCTGCTCTCGCTTATCCCAGCCCATTTAGTCCTGATCGGAGAGGCTTGCGCTGCAGTGGTGCTTGCCAGCGTGAACCCTGCGTCTGGTGCCTGTCCAAAGTGGGGGGGGGGGGCCCAGGATGAGATCAGCCCTCCGGGCAAGCAGTGGGATGCCCTTGCCAGCCTGGGACCCAGATCTGTCCTGCTGACATTCACGCCGGTTGTCGGGAGCCACCTGGAGGCTGCTTTTATATTGTTTCTTCCTTGCGGGGCATCTAGGAGAGGAAGCTGCAGCAGTGGTGCCCAAGGTCAACTTCCAGGAGGCCTGGGGGGCTGTTGGGATTGTGCTGGCACTGCTGGTCTGTCAGTGCCTGGCCCATTCTCCGGATATTGGACCAGCCGGACTACTGAGGGAGTGAGAGGCTGCTGCCAGGCTGGTGGGCCACTGGGACAGGTGGGTCAGCTGAGTGGCAGTCCCGCTGTGGGAGCACACTGACCACCAGGAGACAGCTCCTGTGTTGAGCATCTGCCCCCTGGTGGTCAGTGCGCATCATAGCGACCAGTCGGGTTGTTCGGTTGTTCGGTCGTTCTGTCGCTTAGGCTTTTATATATGTAGATGTTATTATCCTCATTTTATAGATGAAGACCTTGTTCTTAAAGAAACTAAGAGCTTGCAAGAGATAATATTGCAAGAAGTGGAGCCAAGTGCACAGATGGTGTGGCTCAGTGGTTGAGTGTCAACCCATGAACCAGGAGGTCATGGTTTGATTCCCTGTTAGGGCACATGCCCGGGTCATGGGTTCAATCCCCAGGAGGGGGTATGCAGGAGGCAGCCGATCAATGATTCTCATCACTGATGTTTCCATTTTTTTCTTCCTCTTCCTTCCTCTCTCTGAAATAAATAATAATAATAACAATAATAATAAACATATTTTTTTAAAAAATCACATACACACAAAAAGAGGTGCAGCCAAGGCTTGAACTTAAGACCACTCACTCAAACTTTGCATACAGATAGTACTAAATTAGGTGATTGATGAGTTGTCTCTTGCTTGCAATCTTTCCTACTTAAGCTTTTTTACTTGAAGACAACTGTTCATTTCTTTGAATTTCTCCCTGTTCATTTATCTTCAAACTTCCCCTCTTCTCACCTCAAGAATTTTAAGAACGGGAGAGAGTTAATTATGTATTAGCTACCATTTCACTAAATCTAATCAAACTTTGAAATTTCCTGCTTGACTTGCAAAGTCAGTCTCTATTTATTTTGTACTTTCCAACCTCATCTTCTCTTGATCACCTTTCTGTGACTGCATAGCTGAGTCACCCTTTCATGTTCACTGCTCCATCACTCACTTCCTTTCTTCCCCTCAAGCCATTACATCTGTCCTTCCTTACAAAATATGTTTCTTGTTGGTTGAATCTGTTTTTAATTCAAGTCTTCAATCATCCTTCATTGCTTGGAGTACTTACAGCTTGTCCGAAGGCCCATTTGTAATTTTATCCCTTTACTTTAGATTTCTTCTTCTCTCTGTCTCTTTTTTTTTCTTTGAAGAATCTTGTCCTATTAATCTTATAGCATTATTTCTTTATCTATTGCTTGTTCAAACTTCACTATTTTTTCTACACTCACTATAGCGGAATGAGTTGGAAGTTATCTGTTAATAATCACACCTATATAGAGTTCACTCTATAAATACTACATGGATTAAATTAAATTTTTTTTACCTCTGCTTCTTTTTATAAATCTAAATTAAAAAAAAAACACTAGAATTTTGTTTTGTTTAAAAGAGGATGGAATTTCAGGAGTAGGTAACATTTGGTAAGATAAAAATTTATATGAAAACATAGGTAGACTAAAATCCTACATCAAAATAAATATGTAGATATTTAATATAAGGTCAGTATCTATAAAAGACCTGAAGTATTTTTTTCTCTGTGTTGATGTAAGGAATTTATGATACTGTAAGCCTCTGTATCCTAATTGCTTTTTTCTCATGGTAGCATTCATGTGGCTGTTATGATCCAAGATGACTCAATTTCTTGGGTTGAAGGATTTTTCCTGTCAGGGTTTGGCTATCAGGCTAGAGCCTAAAGAGTAAAACGTCATATTCTCACATTTGCAAGCAAATGTCTTATTTTAGGTTCCCAATAATAACATTATGCATTATCCTTGGGAAGACACAAGGCTAGTAAGCAATACTTAATTCTGCCAAAGTAAGAATGTAGTATCAGCCCTGGCTGGGTGGCTCAGTTGATTGGAGCATTGTCCCATAAACCAAAATACTATGGGTTCAATTCTGGGTCAGGGCACATACCTAGGTTTTGTGTTTTCTTCCCTGGTCGGGGCAAATAGGAGAGACAACCGATCAAGGTTTCTCTCACATTTCTCTCTCTCCCTTCTTCTTTCTCTAAAAATCAATAAAAATATATCCTCCAGTGAGGATCTTAAAAAATAATGTAGTATTAGAGCTTTCATAAATTGGTCTACCTCTTCACTTTAAGGAATCCTAATTTGACAACTGTTGTTGTCTTGTACTTAATAAAACTCTGTCATGCTCATAAATTAGCTCAAGAAAGTCTAACATACCTAGAGTTGGGTTGCCTATATCACGAATTACCTTATTGTTTATTTTCTCACTCCTTCTTCCCAGGCAAGGATATCTGAAGTTTCATGTCAGTCTCTTGCTATGAGACAAATTCTGGCCTTGAGCTAAACTTACAGGAAGCTCAACGTTCACAGACACTTCAGCTCAATAATAAACCCCATTTTTACCCATGTCTATTGCTCAGAGTCATCTACTGGGAACCTGAAACCTTACTGCTAAACTCATTGGCTTGAGTTTCTGATCTGGTATTGCCCAGAATCTCTAATCTTTTATCTCAGTTTTCTAGCATGGCTTCACGTCCTCCCAGATGCCACATCTATCTGATTTGTAATCAGGGTCCAAGGTACTTGCCAACTCTGGCCTGCCTTTGTTAATTTTCTTGACTTGGATTTTTGCCTGCCTAGGTTTTTTTAGTCACAGCCTTAACATTTACTTTCTTATAACTACATTCCTAGTTCTGCTCTTGTAGCCCTTATCCTTTTTTGTTTCAAACTAAGCTCTGGTTAAATACCCTAATTAGTCATTCTACAACATGCACATTATGATTAAGAAGAAGATTATTGTTTTTCTCAGTGTACTGCCTTTGTAATTTAATCAAATATAACACCAAGTAGTCAATCAAAAGAATGATGACTGCTCACATGTCAACGTACTTATTATCAATTAATACATTAAATTATCTATAATTATGGAATGGTAACATAACTATTGGAATTTTCATTCAATAAATCAGAGTGGTTTAAATATCCTCACTATACTATTAACTCAGGCTTTAAGCAGATCTTACCAAAGCTGATTCATTTATTTATTTTAAAATATATTTTTATTGATTTCAGAGAAGAAGGGAAAGGGAGGGAGAGACAAAAATATCAATGATGAGAGAGAATCAATGATTGGCTGCCTTTTGCACACCCCCTACTGGGCATCGGCCGAGCCCACAACCCGGGCATATGGCCTTGACCAGAATCAACCTGGGACCCTTCAGTCTGCAGGCTGATGCTCTACCCACTGAGCAAAACTGGCTAGGACTGATTTATTTTTAGTTATAAGTTTAAAAGAGCAAGTGATAATAATTCTCAGTAAAATAATGAAGCAGTTACTTCTCTTTAAATGTAAAATGAAATGCCCTGGCACAAACTTATTTATATGTATAAGAAGAAATTAGCCTAGGAAATTATATACCGAAAGTTGATAAATGTTCATTGAATAAATGAATGAATGGTTCAACTAACCATACTATTTATTTTTCATGACGTGTTTCTGGACCTCATTATTTTATTTATTCATATATATGTATATTTGTTTTTCCCCCTCAAAATTATGAGGGAGCTGAATTATTGGCCAATCGATAACAAAAATGATTTAAAAAACTCATGCCTATTGAAAATCATGTGCAAAGTTTTTATTTCTAAGAACAAATCTGAGGAAGTGTTTTCCTTGAGTATATTTACTGTGTTTTTTGTATCTAGCAGTAGTAAATTCAGGTATGCATTTTTCAATATCAAACATAACTATCAATTCATTGCCATTATGAACCTTGTAAATAGTCTTCAAAATGTTTATCTCTACTGAGACTTTTAATAGGACATACATGCTAGACAGAGATCTTAGTATTTTGCACTAATGTCCCAGAAAATTAGCTGATACAATCATCATGTATCAGATATGGTAATATTCAGTTGTCAGCAACAGAAACCCCAAAATAACAATGGTTTAATTAAGAAAGAAATTTATTTACTTCTCAAGTAAAATTCCAAAATGGGCAGTGCAATGCTGTAAGGGAGACCTGTTTCACAAAGTCCGCAGGACCCAGATTCCTCCTGTCTTGTTCTGCCATACATAGATTTCCATTCCCAACATTTATGATTATTATAATTGGCAATTCCACCCACATTCTAAAAGACAGGAAGGGAAAAATGGACCCAGAAAGGAGCAAAAGGTGTGGGCCAGTTACTTTGAAAGCAAGGTTTCGCTTACCTGTTATTAGCTAGAATTCAGTCATATGCCATATTAAGCTACAAGACAGACCAAGAAATGCAGTTCATATTCTGGGCATCCCTGAGTCCAAATAAAATGCCAGAAGCTCTTCATTGTGGAAGAAAAGGAGAAGGACTGTTGGGAGGCAATGATTCTCTACCACTGTATGTGAGTTACTTTAGGTTGATGATGCTCTGAAAACAAAGATTAAAGGATGTAATTATTTTGATTAGTCATTGTAAAATATTGTAGTGTAGTCACTGTAAATTTTAATATAAAAATTGCAATGTATTTACATAATATAACTTACTATGTGTATCTTGTCAACTTTACAATAAAAATATATTTGAAATAAGGCATAGGGAAAAAAAGTAAATAGTAAAAGTTAAACATTTAGTCATCATTTCTAATTATCTATTTACCAAACCAGGTCAAGTATAAAGAACATGAATTGCTTAAAATTATCTGAAATTAAAATAAAGCTTTTTAGTAAAGTTGCATTTAGGTAATTTTATATTTCCTACATATTTGCTTTGAGGGTAAAAAAAAAAAAAAAAAGAGAATAGGGCACTTCCTCAAAACAAACCATATGAACTAGAATCTTGATGAGCATAATTTATCAGAAGGTTGGGCTAGCATCAAAGAGAATTAGGAAGACGTAAACATGTTGCAGGACAAAATCTTTACAACACTGAATGGCACAATATTAGATCTTACATTTCTTTGATAGTTGCATATTGTGAATATATTTTAAAATGATGAAGAAATGTCCAGAAACATACCCTTTATAAGATTAAAGTAAATATTAATTTAGGAATGTTTCAACTTTGGTGATCTCTTATTTTGTTATTTGTATCACTTGTTCTGCACAATTTTCTGGGGTTTTTTTGTGTGCACCTGTATTTACAAGAGATGAAAAATGTGCTACAGTCTCTTCCGTCCCAACCCCCAATCAAAGCATTCTGCTCAATTTATACTTTACTTTGTGAAGAGAAGCTTAGAGGGTGTGTGTGTGTGTGTGTGTGTGTGTGTGTGTGTGTGTGTGAGAGAGAGAGAGAGAGAGAGAGAGAGAGAGAGAATGCTTTCACACTTGAAAAGATTGACTTCTCTAAGGTTACTTTCAAACAGATGTCATTTATTAAATTGTTATTTTTATTCATTAATCTTAACATTTTTCTCATCTGTCTTGCTATGAAAATGTAACCAAAATAAAACTTTAAGGACAGTTTGAGGCATCTGCTGCCCACTCCCTTCCTTTCTTTGCCTCTGGAAGCAGCTGTATTTTAGAATAAGGGTGGATGATAATACAAAGAGAGCTTTCTTGGTCTCTTCCTCTGTTATAGCCAGGAATTTATAATGTTGATAATGTGTTCTGTAGTACACAAATATTGTCTGTTAGACATTAACACTTTGTGCAATAAATTGGGATTCTCCCCAAACTATTCTTCTCTTTTTTTAAATTAGAAGTTTAAATGAGTTAGAAGTTATTCGTCCTTCTCTTCTTTCCTTTGGTTTACCAAGGTGACAGGAGGCAGATACCCAGGAGTGAGGGGGAGCTGACAGAGCCAAGAGTGGAGGGAAGTTTCCCAAAATATATAAATAAGTAGAAAGGATATTCAGAAGAGTGAAGACCAGAGGTGTGTTTAGGTTTGTGGGGGCCTGAGGTTTATTTGACATAGGAGGG
The DNA here is from genome assembly GCF_028538775.1 of Myotis yumanensis. Taxonomy (NCBI): domain Eukaryota; kingdom Metazoa; phylum Chordata; class Mammalia; order Chiroptera; family Vespertilionidae; genus Myotis; species Myotis yumanensis. The sequence goes on from NW_027223754.1 coordinate 169,989,005, forward strand.
AGGGGGTTCTTCTTTAAGAATCAGAATACAAAAATATAAGCTTAACACAAATGACCATGTGACCACATTGATAGGGTTCCATCTGGAATCTTGGAGGTGGCCTGTGTGAGAGGCCATGGCGTGTATTTAGCTTTGTGGTAGGTTTGCCTCTGGTCACTCCACAGTGTTGTTACAGATGGACTTTGTGGGAGTTTTGCTACTGATTTCTGTATACTTCACTTGGTCCCCATTTTGACTTAATGGGCTTTCTTGAGCTAAGCACTGGATTTGTTATATCACAGAACAGAAGTTGGGTAGTGCCTGCAGAGCCTGTTTCAGTCCACGGGCTGGAACCTAGCGATTGCTCTTTTGTTTTCTTTCTAACAAAGGATCACAAGGTCTTTTTCTGGAAGGGGAATGATTAATGAACTTTCTTCTTGTAAAGAATCATGTTAAATTGTGTCCAGTCGTCCTATGTGTATTGATTAGCCAGTGTAAATAAACTATTTCAAACAGAAATCCAAATGTGATAAAATCTAATGACTAACTCACATATTATAACCCTTGTGAGCTCCTCATAACCTATATTACAAAATACAAAATTGAAGAGTGTATGTCTGTGTGTGAATTTATATAATAATTTTATCAGTTTAGCAGGCAAGTGTTTTTACTTAAAAAACATAATTTCTTGGCACCTTAATTTATAGGTTATTAACATATACAGTTTAATTATAAAATAATAATTTCCTATGAGTTTTAGAAACATCTTGTCCACTTATTCAATAGAGCCAGCTGGGATTTTCCTAGAATTGCACTAAAACTATAGATCAATTTGGGGAGTACCACATAGTAACAATGTTATATCTTCTAATCCATGAACAAAGGATATATTTCTATCTTTTAGGTCTTAAATTTGTCTCACGATGTTTTATAGTTTTCAGCACACAAGTTTTGCACTTCTTTTGTTAAATTTATTTCTAAGTATTTTATTGTTTTTCATATTATTGTAATTGTAATGGTTTCTGTTTTCTTAGTATGTACATTTTGAATTATTTGATGAGCAGTTTTGATAGGTCTTGTTGATGTATTCATAGTTTCTTACACTGTATTTTAGCTATTATGATTCTGTGAAAAAAGATGACATCACAACTTCAGACAAGACAATTCATGTGAAAATCCAACTAGACTATTTTGGCATTATTCTCTTGCTACTTGCATGCTAAATTCATACTTTAACTCAATGGTTCCCAACATTATCTTTCTTTCTACCTTCATAATTCTTGCCATATCTGCATGCCATTTAATTTATTTTAAAAAATATGATAACTTTTTAAACTTTAGTAAATTTATCTGAAAGGAAATTTTATATCAAAGACTTAGGGATTAAATGCATAAATCACTTCTAATATGTGCGTTAACCTACATATATTATTATTAAAATGTTCTTTTATGTACCACCTAATAGTATTTTTAGATCATCATAAGTTTACTACTCTTTGGGATTCTCTGCTATAATCAGCACAATTTACTGATGAAATAGATATTTCCCTAAGAAGCAGTGATTTAAAGCCTTTATTGAAATACTTAGACAAAAGACAATATTAATTTCTCCTGTTCTTGATTTTCCTTTTCTTGGGAATATCTAAAGGATATGCACCAAGTTAGTGATATTATGATTAATAAAATCTGCTCTCAGTCAATGGTCCATGGATTACTTCATGCTGCTCTCTTATAAATAAGAATAATTTTCTCCTACAGGGTAGAGACTGTGCCTATTTAACTTGCCTCATACAGAATGCAGCATAACATTATGGACATTTGGGCCCTTAATAAATGCAAGTTGATGATACAATGCATTTGTTAATCACCAATCATCCTGAAAAATAATGATGTACCCAGAGCTGATGTGTCTACCCAGACTTTTCTTATTGAGGATTGAACATTCTTGAGAGGCCTCCACTTAACAGGAAACACAGTAGAAAATTGTTCAGTTTTTCAACAAATAATTTCCAAGTTCAGCTTTTTGGAACTAGGGACAATTTCAAGAAAATATTTCATCTCTGGAGTTTTAAACAATCTTTCAATAAGAACCAGGCCACGGGACCTTTGGCATGAAAAGTTAGTTAAGGGTTAAGAGGTAGGGGAACAGAGACTCTTGGCTTATCTCCTGACACTAGAGTGTTGAAACATTTAGAGAAACACCAAAATTTGCCTCATTCCAACCATCCTATTTACCTTCAGGCTACTCCTGTTTCAAATTCTAAGTTCAGCTTTTTGAGACTAGAGACAATTTCAAGAGGGGAAGGCCCTTTTCTATAATTATTGCCATGGTCTAACAGTGCAAGAGCTAAAAGAGTAGTTGTTTTAACTAGGAACTGCTAGAGAGACATGACTCATGTAATTTGATTTTGAACATAAATTTCCTAGATGTAGCACTTCAGTAAAAATAACATAACATTTCCTAGATGTAGCCAAAGAAGACTAGGTGGGTACCAGGTAATAAACACAAAACTATTTATGGAGCTTTATAACCTAATATAGGTTGTGAATTAAGTTAAAAACTGGCACCATATTGCTATAGGCCTGAAAGATATACCTGAAATAAATTTTAGTGTTTTTTTTTTTAATTTAGTTTTGTAAAATTTTGTTAAAGAAACGAGAGCCTTTAGTTTAAGAGTTAATAGTTACTTGTACTTTGTCATGACCTGCATCTTTCCTGCCTATAAAATGTGTGTTCCTGCATTTCTTTTGATTTCATTGTAACCTTGATGGAAGAGTTGTTTAGCTTGATTAAAAAGATGATAGGGCATCTATCTGACTGTTAATCTAAATAGAAATTCAAAGGTGACAGGAAACTCCTTGATCAGATGCCCAGACTAAAGGTAATGTAATTATTTGTCTTCCTGTTGAAAATGCCCTTCATAACTCAAGAGCTTTGGATACTTGAATGGAGTCTAGGATTAATGAAACAGTTGGTGTTCTAAAATCCTTAAATTAAACATCTGTAAGGCTATATATTTTTTTGTTGTTGTTCTTTTAGGAACTGAAAAGTTTGGTTATGGTATCAAAATGTAAAGTTGGGAGAATGAATTGTTTTGTAAAATAAAACTAGATCTACATTTTTTCCTTAGAATATATATATTTCTAGAATAGAAAATGCATCAAATAAGAGAGACAAAGCAGAGAAATTTGTACCTTTAGGTGAGAGAAAAATTTGAAGCGATTGGCTAAAATGGCTCAAGTCTAAGCCTCTTGGCACTGGGAAGAGTCAACCCCCTTGCCAGTACACATAGACTTTCGCTTTGATGTGCTCAAGATTGTTAGGTTAAATAGCTTTCCTTTCCCATCCTGTATCTCCTTGGTATTGGGTACAACAAATCTGGCCTTCATGTATATTTGTCACCATCCCTCTCTGCCTCCCTTTCCTTTTTCTTTATTCTTGATTACCTGAGTTTGCAGTGCTCATTAAACTCACAACTTTCACTTTAGGCTTCTTGTTTGCAGATCCAAACTAAAACAAGCACCATCTCACACTCATTTGCTATAAAAATGTGTATATAAATTGGGATTTTTTTTAACCCTCACCCGAAAATATGTTATTACTAGAGGCCCGATGCACAAAATTCATGCAAGAATAGGCCTTTGCAGCCGCGGCTGCCTTGATCCCTCCCTCGCAGCAGCGGCAGCTGTCTCAATCCCGAGGCTGTAGCTCTAGCTTAGTCCTGGAAGGACGTTTGGTCTAATTAGCATATTATGCTTTTATTATTATAGATTGATTTGAAAGAGAGAGAGAGAGAGAGAGAGAGAGAGAGAGAGAGAACAATGTGAGGAAGAAACATTGATTAGTTGCCTCCTAAATGCACTCAGACCAGGGATGGAACCCACAATCTTTTGATGTATAGAATGATGTTCCAACTAACTGAGCCACCTGCCAGGGCTGGACTTCATTTTTAAGTCCTATGTCCTGTGACAATAAAGCTTTAAGTAACAAAAGTTTCTGAATTAAATTATCATTATGATTATATTTTATGAATACAAAAATGATAAAAACATGAACATGCACTATACATTTTGATAAATGAATGGTTAATATAATAATCACTTTTATTGGTGATACATCTCTTAATGAGATGGAAGTAAGGGTGTTTTCTCTAATTAATTTATGTATCCGTGGATGATTATTTATGCTGGAGTATTTTTTAAAATATATTGTTATTGATTTCAGAGTGGGAGAGAGAGAGAGAGAGAGAGAGAGAGAGAGAGAGCGCAAGAGAGAAATCAATGATGAGAGAGAATCTTGTTCATCTGCTTCCTACATGTCCCCTACTGGGGGTTGAACCCGCAACCCAGGCATATGCCCTGATTCAAAATTGAACTGTGACCTCATGATTCATAGGTCCACACTCAACCACTGAGCAACATTGGCCAGGCTATGCTGGAACATTTCCCGAGGCAATACACCATAGTAAGATTCAGGATGGATGACAATCTTGTCTTTTCTCATAAGGAAAATGACAATTATGAAAGGGGATATGGCAAAGGAAAACTGGCCTCTTTATCAAAGGCACTTTCTCAGGCAGAGTCCTCGGACATTTCAGAATCCTTTTGAAAATGGATTACTTTAAGAATATCTATGAAGATTGGAGTGATGCAGCCACAAGCCAAGGAATGGTGGCAATCATCAGAATAGGTGGAAGGTGTATAACTAGATAAGCATAAAGTCACGGGTCATGCCTTTGTGGCTATAAGCTTAGCCCAAGCCTCAGGTTCTCTAATAGGCTAAGGACTTTCTGTGCTAGAGAACTGTTAGTCCAAATTGAGGGTAGTGTGGAATGTTAATTCCAAGGTATCCAGAAACAACAAGGAGACCAAGAGTATCCAGATTTTCTTCGAGGTGTGTATACCTTTCTATTTTATTCTATTTACTTTTTTTTTTCATAGCACCTAGCTACACTTAACTTTCCAATTTGTTCATGATCTCTTTCCTACCACTATAATAAAAACTCTATTGATTTGTTCACTTTTGTATCCTCAACTCATAGAATAATATCTGGTACAAAGTAGATGCTCAATTGTGTGTGAACCAAATTAATTTAAAGAGAATGGTCGTTTGCTTTAATGAGATTAGTTCATTTTAGAGACGTATATAATCTTTAAACCAATTTTCTATAGTTATTACCCTAATTGAGAAATTTAATTCCAAAGTAGAACTAAATGCTCTAATTCTCTGACAATTTATCGGAGTAAATCTCCTTTGCATTCTCCTTTTCCTGATACTTAACATTCTCCTTTGCCTATTTCTCTTTAATTTGAAAAATTCATTGAAGGCAGAAATTAATAATTACACACATCTGATGACCCAGAACTGATAACTGTTAATGTTTTTTTTCTTTTTTTTAAAAATCTTTTTCCTGTGTGTATCCTTTAAAAACATTATGTAAGTAACATACAGCATTTTCCTGTGTTTGTTCTAACAAATTATTCCATGTTGGGTAACTTGAAACAATAGAAATTTATTTTCTCACAGTCCTGGAGGACCCAAGCCTGAAGTCAGTTTCACTGGGCTGAACTAGAAGGTGTTGGCAGGGCTGTGGTCCCTTTGGATGCTCTAGGGGAGAATCCATCCTTGCTTCTTCAAGCTTCTCATGGCTGCTGACACTCTTTGGCTTGTGGCTGCATCCCTTCAGTCTTCAATGCCAACATCTTCAAAACTTTCTCTGTTTTATCTTCACATTACCTTCTTCTCTGTGGCTGTGTTGACCTCTTACCTCTCTGATATAAGCATGCTTTTGATTGCATTACGACTAATCTGGATAATCCAGGATAATTTGATCTCAAAATCCTAAATTAAATCACATCTGCATAGTCTTTGTCTTATAAGGTTACATTTATAGGTTCTAGAATCTAGGTGGGTATTTTAGCCTACCACATATGAATATATAGTCTATTTACATTAAAATTTAGGACGTTACAGATAAAACTAAAATCCCACTTGACTCTGCTCCCTATTCTGGCCCACTCTACACGTCCTAGTGGTCACCTCCGTTTAGTTTGTTGTCATTCCAGCATTTAAAAAAAATATTTTATCTCTCTTTATAGATATAGCCATGTAAAATGTATGGCATTGTGTGTGTGTGTGTGTGTGTGTGTGTATGTAAGCCCCCCGCCCAAATATTATCAAAGTACACCTGTCATTTTGCAACTTGGCTTCTTTTTACTCAAAATATTTTTAGAAAAAATGATCACTTAAATATATATTATTTTTTTTAAATTACAGCATTTTACCTTAAATATATACCACATTTTATCTATTCTCTTGTTTATGAATGTTTAAGGAATTTCTAATTTTTTGGCATAAACAATATCCTGGTGCAGGCATCCTTCTATACAGATATGTGCTGTTGAAAGAGTGGATGAAATTGTTCTCTACAATTTGACCTATACTTCAGGTCAAATATTTTAGTATTCAGATTATTAATCCATCTATACTTTATTTGTGTGTATTATGTGAGAACAAGTTATAATTTTATTTTTTTCCATTTTATCAACCAATTTTCAAACATTATTTATTGAACTTTCCTCTTTTGTATTATTTGTCATGTAGCTGGTTAAGTTATATGCAAAAGGCTGTTTATCATTGTCTTTATTCTGTACTATAAAATATTTTTATAAGTCACTCTATTTCAGTTTCTCCATAGCAATTGTTTATACTTGCTCATTTGTTCATGATCTCTTTCCTATCACTATAATATAAACTCTATTAATTTGTTCACTTTTGTATCCCCAGAACATAGAATAATATCTGGCACATAGTACATGCTCAATAAACATTTATTGAATTAATGCATTGTTTAATTGGCCAGCTTATGCAATCATTTTAAGTGACATTTTTTCTAATATAGTATTACGTGTGTGTGTGTGTGTGTGTGTGTGTATCACTAGATACATAATTTAGTTAAAATATCTAGCCTTTAAATAGAGCTGAAAACTATTTCATAATGTTAGGAGACAGTTCGTTATGGGTCCCTCATATTTCTACATATCCTATGAACTGAGACGCCAAGTGCCTTTGTTTCATACTATACTTTTAAGGATGTTTTTATTGCCCATGGGTCAATTCAGTTTGCCATCTGTGATTGTAAAGATTTATTGGAACTTGCCACATCCATTGATTTAAATATCTATTTCTACTTTCACACAATATCACACAGTTGTGGCAGAGACCATATGGCCCACAAAGCTTAACATATTTATTGTGTGTCCCTTTACAAAAAGTTTTGCTGACCCCTGGTATAGCAAATATTTTTGGAAGATAGAAATAGTATCTCCTTCCAGAGCAAAAGGTAGGATAGTTTATTGTCCAGTATAATAAACTAGAGGCCTAGTGCACAAAATTTGTGCACGGGTAGGGTCCCTAGGCCTGGCTGGTGATCAGGGCCGATCTGTGGGGCGACCAGAGGGCGATCAGGGAGCCCCAGCTGGCACCCGCCTTGGCCAACCTGGCACTGCTGGCTTGCTGGCCCCTTCCCCTGCCACTAGCCCCACCCCCCCTCTGCAGGAGGTGACCTGCAGGGTGATCAGGGGGCGGCATCGGCCTGCTCGCCAGTCGGCCCTGCCCCCTGATTGCCTCGCTGCCACCGCCAGTCGCCTCCTGCCCATGCCACCACCCACTCGCCATCCAGCTCCACCCCCCGCCGCTGGTTGCCTCCCTCTGCAGGGCAACTGGTGGGGCGATTGGTGGGGGGGCCCCGCTGGCACCTGCCTTGGCTGACCAGGGGCCTGCGAGCTGGGGGCAGCTCCTGCACTGAGTGCCTGCCCCCTGGTGGTCAGTGTGCATCATAGCGATGGGTCATTCCACCAGTTGTTCTGCCATTCAGTCAATTTGCATATTGGGCTTTTATTATATAGGATGTCATTTTTGGTACAAAGTCAAGCAGGCTTATTGCCAATTATGAAAGGTTCAAGTTCCCTAAGCTAAGAATTCCACTATTGTAATGCAGCCTACTACTCGCATGTGCAGACATCACTGGCTCCCTGTATGGCACCCCATGGGAAGTGGGGCTCAGGGAAACAGCACATATATGGACACTCAGGCTGCTGCTGCTATTGCCATGATCAATAAACTATCCCTTGTCTCTAACTCCAGAGACTCATCTATATATATAAAAGGCTAATATTCAAAGTGTCCCTGTGGGAATCCAGCCGGGAGATCAGGAGTTCTATTGCTCACTATGACATGCACTGACCACCAGGGGAAGCACAGAACGAAGGAAGGCCCCTGCCAGCAGCCAACAGCTGGGGAAGGAAGGCACAGGCCAGCAGCTGGAAGGCCCCGATTGGCCCTGATCGCTGGCCAGATCTAGGGACCCTACCCATGCCCAAATTTTGTGCACCGGGCCTCTAGTGTATTTTATAAACACACAGGAAACTGTGACAGGCTAACTTGTTAGCTTGCAAGCAGAGTACAATTTCTCACATATCACAGCTCTTGATGCTATATCTATCAGACTTTATTTCCAGGATTTAAATTAGTATAGCTAATGATTGCAGAAAAATGATATATTAGACCTCAAATTTAGATAAGAAAACAAGCTTAGAGAGGGCACTGTTTGTAAAAAAATAAATCTACCATACTACCAACATTTTGCTCGAGAAAACTCCATGTTCTTATACTTTAAAAAGTATGTATGTTATAAAAATCATCTAGAAAACTTTAAAGAAAACTTGGGAAAATAAGCAGAGAAACAGGTTACCTATAATATCATCATTGTGATATAATGATGACTACTAAAATGTCTTTAGACATTCCTGCTTCTGATCCACTCTGCAGCGTTTTCTTGACAGTTTTTAATATCAATACACAATGATAAGGTCATACTTCAGATATCCTGAGGTTTCTTTAACAACATACAGTGTAACTGTAATTTGTGATTTTTCTTTTCCTTTTGGCCTTAGATGTATTTTTATCCTGGACCTGAAAAGAGGACAAAAGGTTTACTACCTCCTAACAGAGTTTTTATCTGGCCACATTTGCACTGTTCTAATAGCCTGGGAATTCTTGAATAATACATATTCACTCTATTTGGTATCATTATTTATTTTCTTGGTTCAAATCCTTTTTTCTTAAACTCTGTCATCATAGCCAAAATCTTACAGATGTTCTTTTTTTTTTTCATCACTCAAGTTAGCTCCCTTCTCTCCCTGAAACATCCACAAATTCATTGTATGTTTTCAAGAATTGAAGAGATATACTTCTTACTTATTGGGAGAAAAATTGCTAGTTTTGGTAGATAATTAGTTTGTTAATGGAATCCTGAACCATTAATCTAAAATCTGTAGTTAAAGATTTTAACTAAAATGACCATTTTCCATTAAAGGTACAATGGTATTCATAGCCCAAAGAGCAGAAATAAATACAGAAGAGATCCTTGGGTCTCAGTTAAAAAAAATTCCACCTGAAGTTTGAAATAAAAAGAAAATCAAACCAATAACTTTTAATATTGAAGTTGTTGGATAAAATATATCATAAAAATAAATTTATGTTATTTAAACAATGAGGTCATTTTTATAAAAAGCTATAGGAAACTCATTCATGCACATTTTTTATTAATCCAACTCTATACTTTATCTCCTTTTAAAATAGTTGAAATCATGCCCCATAGTCAATGCAATGTTCCATTTATAGCATGTTTTCAGAAAGAGAATGAGTCACAGATGATATGAATCCGCATGAAGTATTTTCTTATAAAATGAGTTCATGACCCTTCAAGATAAGTGATTTTATTATGGAAAAAATAAATACTAAAGGAGATTCTACTTCAAAAATAAAACTTCACTTATTTTGACATTTGAATGGGATAACATTTTTGTGATAAAACGTTTTTTTTTAGCAACATCAAAAATGGTTGTAAGAAATCTGTTCTTTAGGTTGTTCTAGGACTGTGTGACCTTGAGCTAGCCAGCCATTGTACTTTCTTATGCCAAAAACATTATTTAGATTAATAATCAGTGAGGAAAAGATTCATGGGAGCTTTACAATAAAATGTGTAATTGTATTGTCAGTAATTGCTGCTGGGTAGGTCAACCTGTGACCATTGTCTTAAAAGTTACACGTCAAGACTAACCATAGCTACTATTAAGACTGCTTAGAGATTTGGTCACTACTTGTGATTTTACCTTTTCTTTTCATGACTTTCCAACTTTACTATTCACCTCCTCTTTTGTAATAACTTTCCTGGAAATTGGTGGATCTGCTCCACTTCTTCCTTGTTTCCTACAACTATGCCAAAGGTTGCTATATTTCAGCTCTTGAACTGTCGGAAAATTGAACCATCTTTCCTTCACGCAAGCCAAACTCAGCTTCAATGACAACAGCTTGGCCACAGGCCAAGGCCTTGCTTTAGTTATTTTTGCCTCGTTATTTATTCTGAAAAGTGAATCGCATGTAGTTTATTAGGAAAACGTTATCAATTGTAAAAAGCTAAAACCATAATAAATTTTAAAGTGTGACAGCAAAGAATCTGATTGCTTACTAATTAAAACTACAAACTAATCATTACTGGTAAATTAGAGTTAGTTAATGGGATAGTTGGGGTTTGTGATAGGACTATTAGATAACAAAAGCAACATTTTTTTATTGCTTTCCGGGTTTATATAAAAGCCAATCTGATCCACACAACTTTATGACTTAGATATTTTTATAAACTCCATTTGTAATTGATGGGACTAAGGCTTGGGAAGATTAATGAGTTGCCTTAGGAAATACACCTAGTGAGTTCCAGAGAGGGCCTCAAACTCTGGTGTCTGACTTTTTCTATGACAGCATGCTACATTGGGAGTTAAGAGAGAAGCTATGTTATGTGACTAGAGGAGAAAAGGCAGAAGATAGTCAGGTTTCACCTAATCTTCCAGTTTTTTCCTTTTTTATTTGGCCAGAAAATAGCTTTTACTATTCCCAATTATTGCTGAAATGTATTTATTTGGGGGTGGGGAATGAAGGGCTGTTTCAGACTTTTCTATCCATCTTCATTAAAATGGATTAACTCATTACAGTTGCTGCTTCAAGTTATCCATTTGGAAAGAACTAGAGTTTTTTTGCAGTTGAGAACTGAGAAAGTCCATTTTAATAGGAAACAGGGATCTGCTTTGAAGGGGGTTGTGGTGCTGTGACCTGGAAGATGGGGAGAGGGGAGTGTGGGAGTTGAAAGGGTAGGAAAGGGAACTCTAGACAAATTTAGCCCATTCGCTTCTGTGCTCAGGGCCAGGCAAGAAACCTGGGATGAAGTAAGGCAAGACGAGGGTTAGCAAGATGAAACTTGGATTCAGTTTTCTTTCCTGCCTCATTCATCTTATCCTGGTTCTGCTAGATTTTCAGAAAGATGTCAAAAGATAGAGTTTCATGGTGGAGCACTTCTGCTCCTGTCAGTTGAGAGGACTGTCTGTTGAGGTTAAGATTGACAGGGGTGAACTGAGGGTGGGGAGGCAGAGGCAGTAGCTGCCTCTTGTGCTTTGTATTATCATTAATGGGAAACAGACAGTCCCAAACACCTCCTGTAAATGCTCAAATCTACCTCAATCAGGCACTATGGGCACTAGTGGGGTATTCTTTATTTGGTCCTGAAACTATGAGTATGCCGACCCATTCCAAGAAGGCACCAGAAGTTTTACAACATGCTTCATTCTGGGAAGACTTATCTGAATTGGAATTAGTGAGCTCCTTCTGAGGATCAGGTTACATGGCAGTGCACATATTTGCCTTTCACAGACCCCCTCTTTACAGTGACCCAAAGGGCAGCGGGGCATTTTATATAGGAAGAGAGAATTCTTTATAAGAATGGCCTCATGTTTGGTGAAGACATTTTTTTACACTGAAATACAGTGAAGGATCACAGATTCTTTCTCAATTTAATAATTAAATACCCTTTAAAACATGAGCATTTATTTAAAAGCCCGAGCTAAACCTTCCCACCTAAGTGCTTCCTTGTTCATAGAGTTCTTTCCTACTTAGAAAATTTCCATCCCTTAATAATTTACATTCACTTGATGAGTGGACTATATAAAAACTAGAGATAAAGTCAAATTAAAGAATAAAAATCTAATTTTTGTTAAATAATGTTTTAAAATATTTTTAGAAAGATTTGGAGATTTAAAGAAATTATTCTAAATTTAGGTGTTTGATGGTCTCTGATTTGGGGATTGACTAAATCATTAATCAGGAGAATATAAATCATGAGATGAGTTCAATGACCACCTATGTGAGATTGTAATCTGCAGACAAATAACTAAAATTATTTGTTTGGCCGAATTAAACGTATATTTTAGTATTTTGTAAATTTCCACAGCTTGATTGTAAATACTGCTTTCAGGGAATCTACCAGGAACCTATATATTAACTTTACAGATTGTTATTTTCATACAACATTTGCTTCTTAATCTGAGGACACATTGGGACTTTAAAAGGTACTAGGAGGTTATAACGAGGTGACTAACACTCTTCTGATCCAAGATAAGTGTTCAACAAATGCAGAAACTGCACAGCTTTTTTTCCTCCAAAGGGCAACTTAATTTAAATACTTTTCTGGTCCTTAGAAAACTCATAATTTTCTAGCATCTCAGTAGGACTCTTACGGTCCGTATTCTGTACTCTTTCTTTAATTATTGACTTGTATATTCATGTGCAGTTTAATTCAGGCCAGAGTGACTATTAGGGAAAGGCTTTGGGCTATTAGGTGGAGATTACAATTGTGCTTTTACTTCGGGCATATAAAGAGCCAACTGTGAAGTGCTTCTAGGAAGACTCTAGCCCAGTCTCTGTGTTGTTTTGGAGCTTTGCCTTGAAGGGTTTGAAAAATGGTGGTATATTTTATTTGCCTTGTCACTTACTTTTCTAAACTCTGAAAATTGTGATTTATCTTGCAAGCATAAAAGATGAACCTAAATTTTCAAAAGACAGCACGATAGAAGTTAAACTTGTATATATTTTCTCTTTTGAACATTATGCATTTTAAGAATAGTAATACAACTCACTATTATGCATTTAAAATCATTAAGAATGTTTCAATTCAATGGAAAGTAAAGTTGGAAGCAATTCCATTTAATTCATTTTCAGGAAAATTCATTAAATTAGAATTTCTGATAACATACTAGGATATATTAACTTTTAAGACTTTTTAAAAAATCCCTCAAATTTTTGGTGGCGTGGCAATTTACAGTAAAATAGTACGTGATATTAAACCAACTAAAAAATACAGTTTCTTTAAATCTTTAGTGTAGTAATTATGGACATGCAAGTTATTCTGTTAAATAAGAATATTGCATATGGTAAAAGTTGAACAGAGCATCTATTTAGAAATATATTTAAGCAGTTCCACCTCATATATATATGCAATACATTTGCATTCCTTTAAATATTTCTGCAGGCTGTTTTGAACTATACTTCTGTAGTTTGGATATCCCTTTGGTTCATGAAGGAAAAATATGAATTAATCCGAGGAGGAAGACTCCAAAGAGGCAGAAACACGATTAGAAAGCCAAAAGGGATTATTGTCAAGGTTGTCAAGGGAGCCAAGTTTCAACAAGCAGTGCATGCTAAGTGTTAATGCAGCAGTACCAGTAAGGTCCAGTAAAATCAAGACTGAGAAGATTACATTGCATTTGGAAACTTGGAGTTCATGGGTGACCTGAGAGAAGTTAAATGGAGAGGTACCATTTGAAATCAGATTGCTGAGGATGATGACAAAATGGGATGTGAAAAAATTAGAGACAGAGATCAGGTTAATTTTTCAAGAATGGTTAAGGAAAGCAGTAGGGTGGCAGAGGAAATTACAGGGCTCAGGAGTAGTTTTGAGGAAAGAAGGCAAATGAGTGTGTGTTTGTATATACAGAGGGTAGAGCACAGGGTCAGGAGAGCAGGTAAAAATCAGGGAGAAGAGAGGTGATCAATAAATAGTATTGAATGTGTGAATTCCTTTATCTTATTAGTACAAATAGAGTTACACCAATAAGGCTCTTTTTCTTAACTCTGTTTGAAGTTCAAAATCAGGATAAGGAAAAAAGATGTTCTGAAAGTCACAAAGTTGTGTGTGTGTCTGAAGCTTATTGATGATGCATACTGCCCCAAGCTATTGTAAAAATCTACTTTCATAATTATTTTTCCTTATCAAATTTCATCCAGTTGGGTAGTGTCTCGTAGTTCCTATTTTGGGGAAGAATTTAGGTAAAATTAATATTATTTCTTAAATGTTTAATAAAACTTACCAATAACCACTTGTGACTAGATGTTTTTTATTTGTGGGAGGATTTTTCATTATTATTTAATAGATGAAGATATATATTTATAAATATAGAACTATTCAAAGTTTCTGTTTCTTCTCTGTCAGTGTTGGTAAGTTGTGTTTTTCTAGGAATGTGTCTATTTCATTTAAAATTTTGAATTAATTGGCAAAATTTTTTGCTAATTTTTCTTAACTTTAAATATTGGTAGGGGCTATAAATCATTTGTGATGATATTTGTAATTTAGATATTTTTCTCTTTTCCCTTGGTCAATATTTCCAGAGATTTATAAGTTTTATTAGTCTTTTCAAAGAATGAACTTTTGGCTTTGTTTTTCTTTTTCTACTATAGGTTTATTTTATACTTCATTGATTTCTTCTCTTATCTTTATTATTTCCTGTCTTCTACTTTCTTTGGATTTAATTTGTTGTTCTTTCCCTATTCAGGTCCTTTGCACATATCTAAAATTTTTTATCATCCTTATATTTTAAAATAGGTAATGTAGAAATTAACCTGTCTATTTTGCTCGGAATTTCTGAGAACTTATTTTGGACAGTTTATCACAGCATTTTTTAGTGCCTTCAAGTGAAATCAGTGAAGTCCAACTGCTCTTGTAAGTACCTCAGGGGTGGCCATACTTATTGTGTATCTTGAGTATTACTTTCTCCTTTGCCACCTGGACTTTAATTTCCTCACCTACTGGCTAAGAGTTCCTGAAATGCTTGCAGTGACTGTTTCTGTGGGTGAAGCAGCTTCAGTGTGCTTTACAGTTTCCCTGGAGCCAGAGGGTCTGCATCCTCAGGAGATTTTCATTCTGCTGATGTGAGAAAAGGCAATGATATAGAAATTATTTCTCTTCTCTATTATTCCTTCATCCTATCCCCATATGAGCCCAAACGACATAAACTGACTAAAGTCTTCTAAATATATGAGATATGTTAATAATAAATCAGTCCTAATAAAAACAAAAAATATTTCTAAGCTCCACAATACTTAATGGTACTTAATAGACACTTATCTAGCATTTATCATGTGTTAGACCCCATGCACAATAGTTTGTGAGTGAGATTGTTCACAGGCAAGACGTGGTCCAGGCATTTTCCTTCCTAACTTCCTTAGACAGGCCAGGTGACCATTAATAATTGGTAGCAAGACTTCAAAGCACGGACTCCAGAGATAGCTAGAATAGCATTTAAAAAAGATGTTTTATTTCGATTTTGAATCCAATGGAAGCTAAGGAAGGGGCTCACCCAAGGCATATGACCTCCCTCCCTCTCTTCCCCCATCCCACTGAGGCTCCCTAATTTGTTATCTGTCAAGCCCACAACCCATCACCTCCCACAACTGCGGGGTGAATGTGAATGAAGATAAGGTAAGGACAGAAATGGGGTAGAAAGGAACTCTGAGTGGCATGGAGGGCTTGAACCTGCATCCAAGTCCCAAGTGAGCAAGCAAAACATAGGCCCCGTGAGCCCTGAAAATCAGGAAACTAGCGTGTGTGTGCCTGCTGCTAAACACTCCTTTGCAATTCCCCTACAAGGGAACTGTTTAGTAGTGTCAACATATGTATGAAAATACACTTGTGTAAATGGAAACTGTGTTAAGTAACTACTATGATACTAGGCACATATTTTTTGGCTATTGAAGACAAGGTTCTTCCCTCCAGGAGCTCACAGTCTAGTTGAGGGGATAGTCCATTTGCAACCAAAGTGTCCTTCACACCAGACATTGCATACAAACCACTCTGAGCTGAATCCACCCCTGTAGATTTGCTTGGTATGGCCTTCATAGTGTTTTAATTAAATACATTGGCTTCATGTAAAAACAGAGTTTTCCCATGAAAATTTCTGGTAATTCTAGGTGAAAACACTTTTTCATGGCAAAAAAATAAGCAGCTTCCCCTTTTAAATGAGGCAAACCCTCACGTGGCCATCACTCAGGTAATTATCTGTGTAGCATCTTGGGGCTTCTGAGTTTGTAACACCTACTCTGCCCTTCCTGTGCACCATTCTCCAGCCTGTCCCCAAGCCCCAGCATTTAAGCCCTTTTATTTAAGCAGGAAGTCCAAAGGTCCAGTCCGTCCCTCTGAGGTTCCAGCTCTTCCCTAGTATCATCTTCCAGCTCTTCCCTAGTATCATTTCTCTTGTAAAAAACATCCTGGGGCTTCCTTGCCCCCAGATCTTGCCAAGTATCTAACTTACTCCACACTTGAGTGGGGCAGCTTTTCGAAAATTCCCTCAGAAACAAAATTGCTTTTGTTACATGCTTCTGGCAGGACCATGGCACTGCTAGGTGAACATTTATGTGAGTCTTCACAGAATAAGGAAGATCTGTCTCTTTAAGGTTATTTATTCTTTGATTAGAATAATGGGGCCATGGGGCCCTACACTTTCATCACTGTAGGAGACTATTCAAATAAGTCTTCACAAAACAAAGCTACCAATTTATTTACTGGTTGGTAACACCACTAATAGGATTCCTTTCTGCATGTGTAAAAAACCACAAAACACACACACACACACACACACACACACACACATAAAACAACTGAAATACAATGAGGAAAATATTATAAAGATATGAGCCTAGTAGTTGAAATTTAGCTAACAAATTTTAATAGACTCAACCACCCAATTAATATTAACATAGTGAACATTTTCCCAATAATTATCATCTTTGGTCATTAAAACTCATGAATTCTTGCCTTAAATGATATAGCATTGGAAATTCTCATATAATTTTAAAAATACTAATACTCCAGCCATTTGCCTTAGCCCAGTCTTACATAGCTAGGCAGGGCACACTCCCCCCCCCCCCCCCCCCCCGCCCCCATTAGAAATTACCAACATGAAGAGATATGGGTCCTTTTCGTTCTTGTTTCATAATATAGTCTATTATATAACAATAGAGCTGAAAGAGTCTTTAAAGATCATCTAGTATAGCCAGAGTATTTTGCACATTAAACCCTTGACAGATGTCTTTAGATCTACTTTGTATTCAGCTAGTTTCCATTATGTTGCTAGGCTTTGATCTAGAAGATTCCTTATCTGTGGTCTACATAAAATGAATTAAAAACCATTTCCTTTCATCTCCTAAGAGCAATAAGTGTGAATCATTTGCTTAGCTTTGCTTCTTTTGAGACTATGTGTGGATGTGTCTTTCCTCTCACTGGTTCCTGGTGAGGATTCTTTTTTTTCCTTGATGAACCAGTTCCTTTATCTGTTTCTACAAAAGGACCTGGCAGATGTCACTTCACATTTGTCAAGCCTAAACCTCGTAATCTTTTTAGCATGGGATATTTTACAATATCTTCCTGGGGGTTTCTCTTTATCATCTTTAATTAATTCCCCCAAATTGCTGAGTAATTGAACTATGCAATCAAGAAACTTTGGCAGACCTTGGGAAGAGAGCACAAACTGTACACCTCATATCCAATACAGGGGACATTCAATGCATGATTTAGGGCAGTTCACTCAATTTTCTGAATTAACTATGTAGTTTCAGAATTTAGGGCAACCATACTTAAAATTTAAGCACAACAGTTATAAGATTTAGATATTTAAGTCTCTATCTATCTATCTATCTATCTATCTATCATCTATCTATCTACCTAGTTAGAGTAGGAGAGTATAAAATACTGTAAGACAGTTAATATTTCTGTAAGTCAGTACATAAGACATTCTTTATCATTGTGGCAATAGAGAAGAAAAGTTAAAAAAATAATTTCCCTTGCCTTCAGACATAGTTGCATTCTTCTGTTATTCAATATTTAATATAATCCTCATTAAAGACAGTTTAAAGTACACAGTCAATATTAACTGGGGAACTTACAAGCATATATGCATAGCCCTTGGACACAGACAATAGTATGGTGAAGGCCTGGGGGGGAAAGGGGACGGGGGGAAGGGGTCAGTGGGGGAAAAAGGGGACATCTGTAATACTTGCAACAATACAGATAAATTAAAAATAAAAATGAAAAAAATATATATAGCCAATACTTCACTCTAATTGGGAGACTATGTAATTTATTCATGTATTCACAAGAAATTAAATATATATGTTGTCTAGAAAGCCACAATAGTTTGAAAGAATTCTGTCATTTAAAATTGGTTCTGCTTTAAAAGTTATAGTAATCTGTTCCAAATATCATGTTGTCTTCTTTAAATGATTGCTTTATTAAAACACACACACAAAAGCTTCAAAGGCAATTTCTTCATCAATTAAACAGTGCATTGGTTGTGACTTTAAAATAACAAATTGATCATCTATTTTTCTCTCTAATCACTGTGTGTGTAATACATTTTTACTCTATGACTAACTTACCATTTCTGTATAAAATGTGAAAATAAACAGAAAATTCTTATTTATGAAGTGATTTTAAATTTGATTTCATAGGAATGACACAGAGCACAATCTGCATTAAGTACTAACAATCTAAGATTAACTATTGAAAAAGGTATAAAAGCTGAATTTCTAGAAAATTCTATTTGGCTCTTCATGTTTTAGTTGAGGTTGTTACTGCTTTCATAATTAAATTATGGCCATTCCATAGCAAGCCTTAGCTGAAAGTAAAATTTTCTGATCAAGTTATTAATTACTAAATGTAAGGAGTTAAAAGGAAATGTTGACAACCCACAATTTAATGATCGCAGAACTAATAGTTCTGGTATAATTAAAGGCTAGTTTAATCCAACAATTCTATAAAATTTGCTTAGTTTAATTCCAAGAGAGCATGTTTATAGTGTGGTTTGTCTGATTAGAAAGGCTTGCTTTGTTTTGCTGCAGTGCAATTTAAATATCTCTCCCAGGAATATATATCATTAGCAATGTCCAAGATGTCAGAACATAAGGCAAAGTTTGTTAAAACCTGCAGAGTCAGGAAATTCAAGATATCTACAAGTATTTTGACTGCTGAGATTTGCTGAATGAAAATTTCTATATGACCTCTTCCTTTCTATAGTGGTACAAACATTACTACATAAGGCTTTTCTGAAATGTATGACATTTTCTATAAACAGAGTATCCAGTGCCTAATTGTAAGGGCCTTTGGTATAACAGTCCAGTCAACTGCCAATAATTTAGGTCAAGTTATTTATTTTTATTCCCATTATGATACTACCCAAATAGTTTTAACGAGTTAACAGTTAACATGTTTGAGAGAAGACAAATGTCCTTATGTGTATGAAATACAAAATTATTTGAGCTTCAATTTATATGGATTGTTTAACTGATTATTCCCTTGTGCTTTGCTAGCCTTCCAGGACTTTCTAATTAATGGGTTAGATCAGCATATCTGCATGCTTCTGGATAGTTCAACTCTCACTTTCCTTCCAAACATTCAGCATTAAGAAGCACTATAAAACAAAGTTTTGTGAGTGCCTGGAGTCCAACCTACCAGGAGAGTGAGTATTCAGATTGGTAGAGTTCTAAGTGGAAGTAGTCTATCTGGGGCCGGGGCCAAGTCCCAAAGGGTTCCAAGCCCCCTGAAACCAGTCCTGACAGTCCTATGTGACCCGTATGGACTCTGGGTTCAGGATCACCACTTCTTCAAGGGAGGTGAGAACTCACCTTGTTTTGCCGTGTGGCCTGAGGAAGTGTTATGAGTAGTCACTGTCTGTGAGAATGAATTCCCTAGACTCGGCTTAATCACCACTCTGAACCTGAACACTGGAGGCAAGGAGCGTTCTGATGAGCTTTCGGAAGGCTACTGACCTAACTGACCTACCAGACTTCTCTTTCTCTGGCAGCCTTTGCTATTTGTCCCAGGTTGAATAGTGATGTTTGCTCACATTTGACAGCCATTTTAAATTATAAACTCTTCATAACCACATCATATGGTACAATGATACACACACATACATATGACATATATTTTTAGTTTAATTAGTAGACTATATGTAAATATACTATACGAATATTCACTTAGAGACAAAATACCTTTGGATAAAAAATGTCAGACTAGTCTAAGGTTTAGGTAGTTTTTTTAAATTGTTGTTAAAAATGTCATTTTTAATATATATATATATATTAGAGGCCTGGTGCACAAAATTTGAGGGATCTTTAGGCCCGATCCCCCCCAGCCTGCACCCTCTCCAATCTGGGACCCCTTGGGGGATGTTCAATGGACAGTTTAGGCCCGATCCCTCTCACAATCCTAGACTACTGGCTCCTAATTGCTCACCTGCTTGCCGGC
Organism: Myotis yumanensis; assembly: GCF_028538775.1. Lineage (NCBI taxonomy): Eukaryota > Metazoa > Chordata > Mammalia > Chiroptera > Vespertilionidae > Myotis > Myotis yumanensis. The sequence goes on from NW_027223754.1 coordinate 170,009,449, forward strand.
CTGGTCGCCCCTAACTGCCCCCTGCTACTGGTCAGGTCGCCCCCAACTGCCCTCCCCCATGCAGCCTGCTTGTTAAGTCATTTGGTCGTCCCTCACTAACCCCCCTGCAGGCCTAGTTGTAGGCAGCCATCTTGTGAGGGTGTGAAGGTTAATTTGCATATTACCTCTTTATTATATAGGGGAGAGAGAGAACAAGAGGGAAGGGGGAAAGGAGAGAGACAAGATGAGAGAGAATATGTGCAGACTGCATTTATATAAAGAGAGTAAAGAAATGTTATAACTTTTTTCTTCATTTTATACAGGAGGCAAAAAGCTCCAGAGTGGTTTGTGATCTGATTATCTTTATGCTCTTGCATTTATCAACTTGGGAAAGTTTCAGTGACTATTAGTGTACCAATGGTAAAAGAAGAATGAGCAAAGCTAATTTGCTAATATAATTTTTTACCTCTGCATGACTCTCGCAATTTAGCTATCAGTGCTTGTGTATTTATAGTAGCATTGCCTGTATTCAATACACTTGTCTCATCTTATTTTGGGGATGACAAGCTTACTCAGAGCTGAGGTAAAGCCTTTTTTTTTTTTACAACCTGTGAACCTACTCTGTGCAGTGCCACCTCGTTCCCAGCCAAACGATCATTATAGAGTGAGGGAGAAATAGAGACCTTTAAGGAAATAAAACCAAGAGTCTACCTTTTGTGACTTGGTTGTAAAACACACTTCTACATCTAAGCTTTTGTGAATTTTCTTCCAACTTTTCCTTCACTTACATTTTCCCCACTTTTTTTCTTTTAAATTTTTAGTCAAAACTCTACTGGTTTTTAAGTGTACAATGCAAATGTCAATTCTTCTGCAATGTCTCTCCAAATACTTCTGGTAGATTATGTGTGTATGTATGTATGTATATATTAATTTGTTATTTTACATTTTTATTGAATTTATTGGGGTGACATGGGTCAATAAAATTATATAGGTTTCAGGTGTACAATTCTATAATACATTATCTGTGTATTGTATTGTATATTCACCACCCCAAGTCAAGTCACCATTTATCCCCCATACCCTCTTCTACCTCTGTCTACCCTACTCCTATTAGATTTTAATCTTTCCTCTGTGTCTATTCCCAATTTTTGCCTTGAATTAGTTATTTACATAACTGTCTCATCAGTTAAGTCACAGAGCTGTCTCTAGAACTAATGGGCAATTCAAAGGCAGGGCTTTGGGGAGATAGAATGGGTAAAATTCAGACCCCTTATTGCTATTTTAACCACAGATCCTCAGATTTGGTAATATATTGGTAATAACTAAAACAATTTCTTTGATATAATTGTTAAACTGCTAAGAAACAAAGTTTAAAGATCACATCCAACATTTTAAATTACTGAATGGATCATTTTATTAATTTCTATATTGTGGCAAAATTGGAATGAACAGTTTCCTAGTAAATGAATAAATCAGTAAGTACCCCATGAGATGTTAAAATAACTATATTGAATTATAGATTAAAACACAATGAATACATACAGTATTACTGCTTGAATGCCAGTATTTCCAAACATTAAAGTGGAAGAGTAACAGAACCTCAAATATTGGTGGCAGGAGAGTGGCAGGGGAGAAGAGAAAAAATCAGGGCCCCTGGGATTGATTTATGAATAAGGGTGGTGAGGTTTTATGGGGTGGAAACTAACAGATGGCTCACACTTTTTCCTTCCCACAATTACCCCTCCCTCAGTTAACTTCTGGAATATACATTCTGTACTGGCACAAAGGCCAAAAGCTCTTTGGAGGATCTGTTGGAGTCACATGGAAATAGCACTTGGACTCCTAACACAATGATGACTCTCAGCATCCCCCGTCTCTATATTCATAGTTGTGGGTATTGTGGGTGATGAGTTTTTTATTCTTCGTGCAAAACTGTCTTACCAGACATGATTTATCAGAGGCTTGGGGAGTCACAGGTGTGCTTTTTAAGCTTCTAGTCTAGAAGAAGGTATAAAAACATTAGTCAACCTCCTCCAAATTCATTTAAATGAATCATAAGTTGATTTCCTCCAAATTCATTTAACAAATCTCAGTAACTAATATTTTTTATCCTTTTAAGAATTAGGGATGGCTGAGAAGACCAATCTTTTAAAAATCAAGTATTTTTCAAAAAACATATTTATACTTCAACCTGCTTAAACATGTCACTAAAAATAAAATGGACCTTATGAAATATGTATTTTGGTCCTTAACATCAATGACTTGATTAAATTTTGTTTAAAATAAAAAAACAGAGTTCTAAACATATACTACTATTGAACCCAGAACTTGAGTCTGAAAGGACTTTAGCAGTCTAATCATCTTCCAATGCAAGAATCATAAATAATCATGAAATCCTCATATTTTGACAGATTGTTAGACAATTCTCCCTTCAGAAAGCCAGTTACCTCACAAGACAGCCAATTTGTTATTCAGTGCTACTTGCTAAAAGTTGTCTTTTTATCAAGCCACTATCTGCCTACAGGAATGAGGCTACCACAGACCAATTCTTGTTCTACCTTCTGGGAGTCTGCAGAATTATAATCTTTCTCCCACAAAAGTTCTTTAAACATGTGATGATAAATATTATGCCCCCTCTTAAGACCTTTCTCTTTTACATTATGATTACATACTTCAAAACCATTTTTTACATACCATTGATTCTGGATCTTCCCAACTCTAATTATATTTACCTGGGACATTTCCTAATTTGTCAATGTCCCTCCTATATTTAGGATAAAAGCCTTTTATACCTGTTTTATTTTATAAACTCAGATATTTCAAGGAATCTAAATGCTTTAGCTTTAAAGCAATATACAAATTAAAATAGCTTATAAACATTTATTAATAATTATCAAGTCACTAAAATAATTAATTATTTGAATAAATACTTTTTCTGATATTCTGCACCATACTTTTATAGGCAAAATTATTAACTTATGAATTCTTCATTCCCATACAGAATGAAGTATTCTCAATTTGACCTAAGTAAACCTGTCATTGTCACACAAACTTGCTAAGATTTTATGGTTTTTGCATGTTATTTCCACAGTCTCTCTTCCCACCTCTTCAAAGTAGCTTCACTAATCAAGACTCTTTTCATGAATCCTTTGACTTCCCTTAATTCTCTCATTTCATCATCTCTTTAATTACTTCTTTCTCTAGTCAGCATGCTTCCAATGGCCAGCTATTTCAGTGAGACATTTGCAACTTCTCTAAAATCCTTTTCATTTCCTTTTTGCAGTTTCCACTCTCCAGATGTTATTCATTGATAGTCAAAATTTGACTGATGAATTCTATGTATTTGTGCTGTTTAACTTCAATTATGTTATTCTTTCATTTAATTAGTGTGAATTGAGAAGAAACTGTGTTGGCCAGCAACTTTCCTGAGTGCTAGCTATTAAAAGAGGAATTAGATTCAATTCTTGCCTCTGAGAAGGTCACAATCTAGTAAGGGAAATAGTCACAAATGAATATTTTCTACGCATGAAATGTACTAGAATGTAGTTAGGTTCAATGTTCAATTATGGTATAGAGCAGCAGTTTTCAACCTGTGGGTCGCGACCCCTTTGGGGGTCGAATGACCCTTTCACAGGGGTCGCCTAAGACCATTGGGAAATACATATATAATTACATATTGTTTTTGTGATTAATCACTATGCTTTTAATTATGTTCAATTTGTAACAATGAAAATACATCCTGCATATCAGATATTTACATTACGATTCATAACAGTAGCAAAATTACAGTTATGAAGTAGCAACGAAAATAATTTTATGGTTGGGGTCACCACAACCTGAGGATCTGTATTAAAGGGTCGTGGCATTAGGAAGGTTGAGAATTACTGGTATAGAGGAAAGAACAATAAATAATTACAGAAGGTCTTCAGAGAAGAAAAGTATGATTTTTTTTCCAGTGTCTTGAGTGATAAGCTATAGTTTCTTGTGTGCTGGGAAAGGTTGATTTGGGGGGGAGAAGAGGACAAGGAATACAGAGCCGGTTACAAACCTAGAGTGAAGATGACTAAAAGAGAAGATGACACCAGGGAGTTATAGAAAGATAGGATTGAGCAATGCTGGGAAGGTTTTTGTGCTCAGGAGTTTAGCATTTATTTTGGAAGCTAGAATTCCCAGGCTGAGTTCTTCGAGCAATAGCATCCCGTCAGTTATCATCTGTGAAAAAGTGTCTTTGTGATCCATAAATTGGGAAAATTCTACAATACTAGAACCCTCTTTTTTATTGAATTTATTAGGCTAAAATTGGTTAATAAAATTATATAAGTTTCAGGTGTACAATTCTGTAATACATCATCTGTATATTGTTTGTTCACCACCTCAAGTCAAGTAAGTCTCTTCCCATCATAATTTATCCCCTCTTCCACCTCCCCCCACCTCCCTTTTCTCTCTGGTAATCACCATACTGTTGTCTGTCTATGAGTGTTTTGTTGTTTTAAAAAATATTTTTATTGATTTTTAGAGAAAGAGGAAGAGAGAAGGAGAGAGAGAGAAACATGGATGTGAGAGAAAACATTGATCAGCTTCCTATCAGGGATCATGTCTGCAACTCAGACTTGCGCCCTGACTAGGAATTGAACCAGCAAGCTTTCAGTGCACAGGATGATGCACAACCAACTGAGCCACGCCAGCCAGAGTGAAGTTTTTTTTTATTATTGTTGTTGTTTTTAATATTCATGATTCACATATTCAAAGTTCTGAAATTTCTGTGTGAGTAGGCTATTTAATTTTGTTTAACACAGTGTCTTCTAACTCCAGCAGATGTAATGATCCCCCCCCCCGCCGCCTCCTCCTGCCGAATCCCTCCTTCTTGTTTCAATGGTGTCCACTTGTGTAGGGCAAACGCTTGGCATCTGAGGATTTAGAAGGAGACTTCAAAGTCCATGGCATGTCATATTTGCTGAGGGATCATTTTGAATTGTGATGCTTCAAGGCCGTTCTGTGAGCCTGAATCATAGAGCAGGTAAGAAAGTCTAGACAAGCCGAAACCGGTTTGGCTCAGTGGATAGAGCGTCAGCCTACGGACTGAAAGGTCCCTGGTTCGATTCTGGTCAAGGGCATGTACCTGGGTTGCGGGCACATCCCCAGTAGGGGGTGTGCAGGAGGCAGCTGATCGATGTTTCTCTCTCATCAATGTTTCTAACTCTCCATCTCTCTCCCTTCCTCTCTGTAAAAAATCAATAAAATAAAAAAAAAGAGAAAGTCTAGACAAACATGCAGAACCTACATACCTCAGTGCAACAGTGATGTTCTCTGTGATAACCCACTTCATTTGTCAAAACAACCCTCTGATATTATTTATTATTATATCAATTTTAGCTATAAGGTCACTGATGAACTTATATACTGGTATTTATATATGGGGAGTACAACAACTTTGGATATATGTGACATAATTTCAAGATCTATTATTCTTATTTTGTCCTTTATACTATACTAGAGGCCCAGTGCATGAAATTCGTGCACAGGGGAGGGGGGTGGTTCCCTCAGCCTAGCCTGCGCCCTCTCCAATCGGACATCCCTCTCGCAATCTGGGGCCACTGGCTCCTAACTGCTCACCTGCCTGCCTGCTTGATCGCCCCTAACCTCTCTGCCTGATCGTCCCTAACTGCCCTTCCCTGCTGGCCTGGTCACCCCCAACTTCCCTCCCCTGCCAGCCTGGTCGCTCTTAATTGCTCTCCCCTTCTGGCCTGATCACTCCCAACTGCCCTCCCCTGCCAGCCTGATTGCCCCTAACTGCCTCTGCCTCGGCCCCCACTACCATGGCTTTGTCCGGAAGGAAGTCGGACATCTGGAAGATAGCTGGTTGACCCGGTCTAATGAGCATATTACCCTTTTACTAGTGTAGATTACATGCTTCTTGCCATCTATTGGGTGGGGAGATAGAAGCATAGGGTCTATTCTTCAGTCAGCAAAATCTGTGAGCTACAGAAGATTTTGCAAGGGAATATGAATAGATATTCCAAAGCTCCATTTTTAAAAGCAGATTTTTTTTATCCTCACCTGAGAATATATTTTTATTGATTTTAGCGAGAGAGGAAAGGCGGGGAGAGAAAGAGAGACACATCAATGGGAGAGAGAAACATCAATTGGTTGCCCTCAGTATTTGCCCTCACCAGGGATCAAGCCCGAAACCTAGGTATGTTCCCTGACTGAGAATCGAACCTGCAATATTTTGGTGTATGGGACAGTACTCCAATCAACTGAGCCACCTGGCCAGGGCTAAAAGCAGAATTTTAATTTCTGCTTCAACTTATCCATTTCATTCTATGAATAGTTATTTTTATTTAACAAATTTCACTAATAATCATATTAACAAGCTGATTTAATATGATATTGCATTTTCAGGCTTGGTACTTGTGGTGTATAAATTCTAATTCATCTCAATTTTACATACTGAGCAGATTGATTTAAAATTATATTCATAAAATCTCTGTAATCAAAGCCATAAATGTGTAAAATTTTGTTACTGCAAAATGGTAACATAGCATTGTGGACAGTAACATAGCAATTCAAACAGCCTAGCATGTATTTAAAGTTGGCATCACGTATTGGGTCTCTTTCTGCCTCACTTAACTTTGGGATTAAGATTTGAACCTGATCTCCTTGTCCTTGAGTTTATCTACCTCTTTAAAAAACACACCAAATGATTTCTGTCTAAAGTTAATTATAATTTACATGCAGTAAATTTACTAAATTGCTTCCAGATCTGCCTTAAAAAAATAGATGTAGACTAGGAAGTAATATTTGTTCTTTAAAAAGAATCTTTGTGTTTGCCTAAATGTACATTTTTTTTTTAAAGCTACATATGTTCAGTTAATTTTTTCTATGGCTGAAAATGGTGCCTAGAGAAACTTGAAAGACTTAGAATGGACATTGCTTTCTCAGTCAGCAAATTTATTTGTAAAAATTGGCAAAAACACAGCCTTCTGGGAAAGTTTTTGCCATGACCAAAAAAAAGTAGAGAGGGCAAATACAACTCATCTCCTATTTCAATACTGATTAACTGGCAGTGTTGCCTTAAGGCCTTGTCAAAAAAAAAATTTGAGGGCGGAGGAAATGGTTTCCGAGGAGGTATTCAGGCAACGACCTCTGCTGTATGCATGGAATGGGAAACTGTGGTGTGTGGCATTTATCCCAATATTAATGCCATCTCAGAAATAGGTGAGTAGCATTTCTACTAAAAACAAGCGTGTCTGTAACACATGAAATTTAGAATAGGAAAAAACATGCATGACTATATGGACTCTCATGTATGACCATATGTAATTCTCCGCTCCATTTAGTTATTGGCTATCCAACAAATTGCCAGAGGCATTTGAAGTGAGAAAAACCATACCCTCATGTCTCTTACCTCTACTCCTGGGCACTATGTGGACATGAGGGTCATTGGGCCTTGCTCTACTCCTTTCCCGGGTGCAGGGGTCCAAATAGGGCTCCTGACAGCCTACCTAGACTCCAAATTTGGTCTGATTCTAAATGCAAAGGAAAAGGGGAGGGTAGAGTGATGGGTAGCTATGAGTCCTAATGTTTATGTATCAGCTCTCGGGCAAGCAGATGAAGAAAGGAAAACCGGTACTGTCTTGCATAAGAAATACACAGGAATGTGATTAGGTGGGGGAGGAAGCAAAAAAGAGAATATGGCAGAGAGGAAAGAGAGAGACCAAGCATCACGTAAGGGGCCTGCATTGTAAAGATAAATGTAGTCAATAGAGAATTCCTGATTGTGAGAGTGATAGAAGAATTTTTAGCAATTCTAGCTTTTCATTCTATGATGTGATATAAACTCTCTACATCATCATCAGCAGCAATAATCTCTGTAAAACTACCAGTACATTTTTTGAGGGAGAGAAATTTGTTTACATAAGCTCTGTAATAAACCCCATGATGTACCTATTTTTTGTTTGCTGTTAGTTCTAATTTGGTCTACCATTCACTTTGCTGCTGATCACTGCCTAGAAAACTTAGATTTCTGATTCTTGTGATATGGTGAAACTGTCACCACATGGATGTCATCAGAGAGGTCATACTTTCCCAATATTCTCCACAGAAATCCTACACATAAGATTATACAGACATGGAAGACTTTTTCTTTTATTTGTCTAACATACTATATGTAGAACTAATTTTTAAAAATATTTTTGTTCTCACAATCATTTTTTAATTTTTATTTATTTTTATTTATTTTTATTTATTTTTATTTTTTTTAATTTTTTAAATTTTTTTAAAATTAAATCTTTATTGTTCAGATTATTACATTTGTTCCTCTTTTTTTTCCCCCATAACTCCCCTCCTTCCAGCTCCCACTCCATCCTCCGCCCTCACTCCCCATCCACTGTCCTCATCCATAGGTGCACGATTTTTGTCCAGTCTCTTCCCGCATCTCCCACACCCCTTTTCCCCCCCAAGCATAGTCAGTCCATTCCCTTTCTATGTCCCTGATTCTATTATAATCACCAGTTCATTCTGTACATCAGGTTATTTATTCACTTGATTCTTAGATTCACTTGTTGATAGATGCATATTTGTTGTTCACAATTTGTATCTTTACCTTTTTCTTCTTCTTCCTCTTCTTAAAGGATACCTTTCAGCATTTCATATAATACTGGTTTGGTGGTGATGAACTCCTTTAGCTTTTCCTTATCTGTGAAGCTCTTTATCTGACCTTCAATTCTGAATGATAGCTTTGCTGGATAAAGTAATCTTGGTTGTAGGTTCTTGCTATTCATCACTTTGAATATTTCTTGCCACTCCCTTCTGGCCTGCAAAGTTTCTGTTGAGAAATCAGCTGACAGACGTATGGGTATTCCCTTGTAGGTAACTGAGTTTCTTTCTCTTGCTGCTTTTAAGATTCTCTCTTTGTCTTTTGCTCTTGGCATTTTAATTATGATGTGTCTTGGTGTGGTCCTCTTTGGATTCCTTTTGTTTGGGGTTCTCTGCGCTTCCTGGACTTGTAAGTCTGTTTCTTTCACCAGGTGGGGGAAGTTTTCTGTCATTATTTCTTCAAATAGGTTTTCAATATCTTGCTCTCTCTCATCTTCTGGTACCCCTATAATCCTGATGTTGGTACGTTTGAAGCTGTCCCAGAGGGTCCTTACACTATCTTCGTATTTTTGGGTTCTTTTTTCATTTTGCTTTTCTGATTGGGTGTTTCTCGCTTCTTCGCATTTCGAATCTTTGACTTGATTCTTGCACTCCTCTGGTCTGCTGTTGGGAGTCTGTGTAATATTCTTTATTTCAGTCAGTGTATGCTTACTTTCTAGATGGTCCTTTATCACACCATCGAGGGTCTCATTAGATTTCCTGTACATCTCATCAAGTTTATTGACAGACTCTAGAAGCCTCTTGAGAGACCTCAAAAGTGTGGTTCTGAACTCAATATCCTCACTTGATAGTTTTGTCCTGTTTCTTTGTCTCCGCATTTTTTACGCTTTCTTGGTACACCCCCTAGTGGTCTTTGTGCGCAGTCTTGTTGTAGTTAAGCCTTGATTGTTGTAGTTAATACTAGAGGGATTTGACCTCCAGGCCGACTGGCTGTGTTAATCAGTTGTGTCTGCAGTGGAAGAATTTGTGTCCTCTAGGGAGGTGCTAATCTAGCCTTTGCCTGAGGCTATCCTGCAAATGCCTCTGTGCAGGGCTTGGGCGGGGCTGGTCCCACGGAATCAACAGGGTGGAGGAGGGAGCAGTTATGGCTGCTCTCAGTCCGTCCCCAGGGGCTCTGCCTCTCTGTCCCAGCAATCGCTGCAAACCTCGGAGGGACCGTAGCCAGACAGTCCTGCTTCTCCCGTTTGAGTCTGGGTCCCTAGAGACTTGCCCGGATCTGGAGCTCAGAGTCTGAGGCTCCCTCCGGATTGAAACAGACAACCGCCCCTCAGCCACCAGCCCGCGCCTCGCGCACTCCGCACCTTAGTATTTTACTTCAGCACTGCGCCTCCTCTGATTCTTGGTTCCTCCTAGTTGTAGAACTTCCACTCAGCCAGCCTTCCTGTGGTTCTGGATGATGTCTGGTCCGTCTTTTAGTTGTATTTTTGAAGTGGTTGTTCGAGGCAGCAAACTCCGGCGTTAACCTATGCCGCCATCTTGGTTTCCCCACAATCATTTTTTTAAAAGTATGCATGTTCATTACTATATCCCCATAATCTAAAACAGCCTTTGACACATAACAGGTATTCAAAAATGTGCTGAATAAAAAAAAATTTAAAAATTTATAAAACAAGTTACTTTTTTTTTAACATGCTATACTAGTACAATCTGATATAATAATTAGTCTAGTCCCTAACACAGTTAATTTTAAAAATGTGAATCAACAATTCATTAACTTGATTATATGACCCACCAGTGGTCATGACCCATAGTTTAAGAAACAATTTAAATATAAGGATAAGAGTTCTAGGTCCTACATGATCATGTAAATAGACTATAGCCCATATTTCTTACTAATTGTAACTAAAATATCTGGCAGGGTGGGAGGGAGAAGACTACCTGAGGACTCTGCAAAATAAACAAAGTAGGAGAAAGTGAGTCAAAAGTAAATGCACAGGGTGTATTTTCCTTTCTTTTTTTTTCCTTCTTATATACTTTGCCCCAAGTATGGGCCCTGGACACAAGGCAGCATATCAATAGTGGATGCACGAGGGGCTAAGACTTCAGTGGGAAGCCGATCTTTACAATCGGAGAAACCAGCAAAGGAGCTTCTGGGGACTAGTGAGTGAAAAGAGATTCTCAGAGCAGAGGGAGCCAGAAAAGAAGATCCCTTAAGTCTGTGTATAATCCGCAGATATCTCTGGCTCATTTTTTATTACTGACAAGCTCAAACAAGCAGAGAAAATGTTTTTAAAACTGATCTAAGATTTGAACTGCCATCTACAAAAGACAAGAGAGAATCTGTGGTTTAAACCTAACCATGTTGGTTGCCTGCTACATAAAAATCAACATCCACCAGAGAATTATAACAGGAACTAGAGTCTAGACAACATTTACAATGTCCAGTGTATAATCCAAAATTATTCATCATACCCCCAAGAAAATCTGTATTATTATCCATGGGAAATAATTAACAGATGCTGAGATATTAGAATTATTAGAAAAAAGTTTTAAACTGTTTTATGAAGAAAAGAAAACATACTTGAAATAAATATAAAGTTTGGCAGCAGAGAACTAGAAACCATAATAAAATGAAATGAAATAGAATAGAACCTGGAAAATAAAAATTTTACTGGGTGGGCTCCATTATAGTATGTAGATGACAGAGGAAGTTGACAACAGGTAAGTAAATGTTATGCAACTTGAAGAACAAAAAGAAAGAAAATAAAAGAAAACATGTGTGACAATATCAAAAGGTCAATCATACATGTGATTGGAATTCCAGAACAAGAACATGTGGATGGGAAGTAAAATCTTTTGACAAAATAATGGCTGGAAATCTTCCAAATTTGGGAGAAGATAAAATGTACATATTTAATAAGTTCAGAAAACTCCTAAACAAGATAAAATGAAAGAAAATCAAATTTAAACAAATCATACTCAGACTTCAGGAAACCAAAGATTTAAAAAACAATCTTATAAGTGGCTGGACAAAAAAATGATACATTTCATATAGGGAACAATTCTTTGAGTGATGACTAGTCTTTCATAAAAAACCATGAGGTTAGAAGACAGTGAACCATCCTTCTAGTGCTGAAAGAACTGTCAATCTAGGCTTCTATATCCAGTGACAATATTCTTTAAAAATACTGATAAAATAAGAGACTTCAGTTTCTGATCTGGCACATCAGGAACTTAGAACTGCCACTCTGTTCTAACAAATAAAAAACTGAATAGACTGAAAAATTAACAGCATTTCTTAGCTCCATCAGAGAAGTGACATTACAGGATAAACTGCTATCCTCAAAATTGTGGAAACAGACAGGCAGATGTAGAGAATCACAGTTTACTAGAGTAGAAAGCCATGAGCAGAAACATCTTCAGGAATCAGTGCCAAGGTAAGAAAACTTGAACTGTGATTGATGAATTGCTGCAATCTCAGTGTGAACGAGTCTGAGATTTAAAAGGTCTGTGAGGACCTAGTCACATACTTTTGTGAGTTTTATCTCTAGGAACTCTACCTGGTCTGAAGAGTAAATACTGGAGAAAAATTTCCTGATGTTTCTAACAGAAGAAGAAAAGAAACCATTTTGAAATATGCCAGAGTAATCTGTTCTTTTTAGTAAGGTCTGCTCTAAAATAATCTATTTTACTAGAGTCCTAATTACATGGATTTCAACAGAATCTAACCTAGCAGTGAGAAGGAAAATACACAAGTCTAGTCAGCCAGCTTTCCATTTGAGAGAAGAGAAATACCCTATTTCAACTTACACTACCTTATAAAGTGGGGTAATTAAAAAACCCAACTCCTGACCTCTCTAACCATCCTGTCCCATCTAAGGGGGTGGGGGAATTGAGCAGTATTGGTAAAGTTCAGAGTTCAGGGGCACAGATTCATTAAAAGGCTGAAATCTAATCATAAGACTATAGAATTCTTCCCTTTCCCCCATACTTTAACACCACATTACTAAAGACCTATTTACCAGAATTCTTTTAATTCAGTACATCATGTCCACATTTCAACAAAAAATTACAAGTCATTTTAAAAGTAAAAAAATATAGTTGAAGTGACTAAACAGGCATTATAACCAGAGTCAGATACAGCAGGCATGTTGCAATTATCAGGACAGAAATATTTTTAAAGTTTAATTAATATGTTAAGGACTTTAATGGGAAAAATTAGACAACATGCAAGAATAGATAAATAATGAAAGCAGAGAGATAGAGATTCTAAGAAAGATTATAAAAGAAATGCTCGAGATGAAAAACACTGGAACAGAAATGAAAATTTCCTTTGATGGCCTTATTAGTACCCTAGACACAGCTGAGGAAATAATTTCTGATATTTATAACATGACAATAGAAACTTCCAAAACTGAAAAACAAAGACAAAGTAAACCTAAAAAAAAAAATAATAAAAGAACAGGATACCTAAGAACTTTGGGACAATTACAAAAGATGTAACATATGTGTAATGGAAATTCCAGGAGAAACAAGAGAGAAAGGAACAGAAGCAAGTTATGAAGCACTAATGACTGAGAATTTCTCCTAAATTAATGTAAGACTCTAAACCACACATCCAGGAAGCTCAGAGAACACAAGGTTGGATAAATGTCAAAGCAAGCAAACATACTAATAACCCTATACCTAGGCATATCAGATTCAAATTCCAGAAAATGAAATATGAAAAAATATTGAAAAAATTCAGAGGAAAAACAGCTACAGAAGAGTGAAAGTAAGAATAACATCCAAATTTTCTTTAGAAATCATGCAAGCAAGAAGAGAGGGAAGTGAAATATTTAAAGTACTAAGAGAAAAAACCCCCACCAACCTAGAATTCTGTAACTTACAAAACTATCCTTCAAAAGTGAGGAAGAAAAACTTTCTCAGCCAAACAAAATTTGAGAGAATTTATTACAAGTAGTCATGCCTTGCCAGAAATGTTAAAAGAAGCTCTTTAGAGAGAAGGAAAATTATATAGGTCAGAAGCTCAGTACTTTATACAGAAATGAAGAACATCAAAGAAGGCAGAAGTGAAGTTAAAATATACATTTTTATTTTTCTTAATCTTAATTGATGTAACGCATAATTTGTTCAAAATAATAATAGTCAACAATGTCTTCTAGTATGCGAGGTATGTATTTATCATATATATGCTTAAGTTTGCATTTTATAAGTGAAATGAATAACAGCAATAATATAAGGCATAAAAGGGAGGAATTGGGATTATTTTGTTTTTATAAAATGCTTGCGATATCTGTGACGTGGTACTCAGTACAATTTAAAATGGATTAGTTGTAAATGTATACTGCAAACTCTAGATAACCACCAAGAAAAGTAGAAAAAAAAGAATAATTGATGTGCTAAGAAAGGAGAAAATTGAATCATATAAAATGCTTAAAACAAAAATGGTAGAAAAAGTGTGGAAGACAAAAATAGGAACAAAGGGCAACAAATAAAAATTACATAGTGATTAAAGGGTCAATTCTCCAAGAAGATATAACAGTCCTTAATATGTACGTACCTAACAACAGAGTATCAAAATGTGTGAGGCAAAAACTGATAGAACTGCAAGGATAAAGAAATGAATTCACTATAATAGTTGGAGAATTAATACCCCTTCATCAGAAATGGACAGATCCAGTAGGCAGAAAATCAGTGAGGACATAGTTGAGCTCAACAACAATATCAATCAACTGAGAACTATTGACATCTAAAGACTACTTCATTGAACAACAGAAGAATGTACATTCTTTTCAAGCACAATATTCACCAAGACACACCATGTTCTGGGCCATAAAATAGGCTGTAACAAATTTAAAAGAATATCAATGAAGTTAACAGAAAAAAAATTAATAACAGAAATATAGCAGAAAAATCTCCAAATATATGGACATTGAACAATACATTTCTAAAAGAACTCTCAAGAGGAATTAAAAATAGTTTTAACTAAATAAGAAATAACATATTTCCTTTCTCCCTTCCTCTCTTTCTAAAAATAGTCAATTAACATATCCTGGGTGAGGATTAAAAAATTTTTTAGCCACATCCTATAAAGTAGGTGCTAAAAAAATGTGTATATCCGTATAAAGACTTTGCATGACTATTCATGGCAGCTTTATTTGTAAAAGCCCTAAACTGGAAACAACCCATACGTCCATCAAAATAATGGATCAATAAATTTTTGTATAGCCAGACAATGGATACTACTCAGCAATAAAAAAATAACTATTACAAGGTAACATTGGTGAATCACAAATCATTATACTGAGTGAAAAAAACTAGACAAAATAGAGTAAATACTCTATGATTCCATTTATATAAAATCCTAGAAAATGAAAACAAATCTATAGAGATAGAAAGATCAATGATGACCTGGGGAGGAGGTAAAGGTTGGGATGGATTACAAGGGGCATGCGGAAACTTTTAGAAATGATGGAAATGTTGTTTGTCTTGATTGTGGTAAGGGTTTCAAAGGTGTATACTTATGTCAAAGTTAATCAAATGATAAACTTTTAATATGTGGTTTATATATCTCACTTATAGCTTAATCTATACTAATAAAAGGGTAATATGCTAATTAGACTGGGAGACCTTCCAGATGTCCTTTGGACAAAGCCATGGTGGCAGGGCCGAGGCAGAGACAGTTAGGAGTGAGCTGGCTGGTGGGGGGGAGGGCAGTTGGAGCAAGCAGGCTGGTAGGGGGTGCAGTTGGGGGCGAGCAGACCAGAAGAAGGGGCAGCTGGGGGTGATCAGGCAGGCAGCAGAGTGGTTAGGGGCGATCAGGCAAGCAGGCAGATGAGCAGTTAGGGGCCAGCAGTGCCAGATTGTGAGAGGGATGTCTGACTGCCGGTCCCTGTGGTATCAGGCCTAAACTGGCAGTTGGACATCCCCTGAGGGGTCCCAGATTGGAGAGGGTGCAGGCTGGGCTGAGGGACACCCCCCACCCTGTGCACGAATTTCATGCACCAGGCCACTAGTATAGTTATAAAATAAAGCAATATGGATGGACATTCCCTATAGTTCTATACTAAGCAAAAGCAAAATTCTGCCTAATATAACTTGATATAAAATATTAACTTTAATTTCCTCCCCTAAATATAATATATATATTTCTCAATAATACAAATATATTTTTAATGTTTGTCTTATACATTAAATTATAAGCCTCCTTGGAGATAAGGAACATTACATTTGCATCGTTATCTTCCACTGGCCTTGTACAGTGACAGTAATGGGCTCTTAATGCATTTTTACAAAAGCATCTTCTATTACATTATTAAAAGTTGGGACAGGTTCTCCTATGTTTTCTGTTTAAGCTCTGCTGAAGATTGTTTTAAAAAGAAAAATGCATAAGATATATATTAAGATAAAGAAAGAATGGGGAACTACCCAGAAGCATATGAATAGAACTAAATTTCTTTGCTAAGAAGACCATCAATATACTCTCAGGATGTAAACTTATAGAATAGCCTTTCAACTGAAACACATACTACACACACACACACACATCACTTTTATCTTTGCAATAAACGAAAAAGAGAATCATAAATTGGAGACCCCTTACACTGTATTTAAAAGCAACCTACAATTAACTTTAGAACAAGTTACTTTATCCAGACTAACAGAAGGGTAAAAGCTTTGAAAAAACCCAGCTGTTCCAGTCAGTATTTCCATGCATTTATGGGACAGACTTAGAGTTGCTCCATTTTCTGCCCTATACCAAGAAAACCTGTGTTACACTGCTAGGCAAAACTCTACCCCCAACTAAGTCTGAATTTCAGTTGGGGATCTCTTAATCACTTGAAGTTTCCTCTTCAACTCTTGTTGTTATCCTTTCGCTGATGGTCCCTACAAAAACTCCTGAAGAAACCCTAGAGAAGAACAATTTCTTGCTGAAAAATTTTCTTGGAGAAAATTTCCCCGTTGTTTGTTGATTTTTAACTCCTCTGGGTGGCAGTGGAGAGGCTGAAGCTCCTGGGTTTGTCTCAAAACAGAGGGTATTTGTATACAGCTTCACGATGCACAGTACATCAGACACTTCAAATTCCAAAGTGTTGTTATAATTTTTAAATAATACGTCACTGAAATCTAGTCTTGGAGTAGAACATTCCAGTCCTCCACAAACATTTATAAGCTCCATTTATTTCTGCTTATTAAACAGCAATCTTCCTGGCACATACTTAGTACTGTGCATCCTAGCCAAAACAAAAACAAAAAAAACCCACTGTCAGATGAAATTAGTTACATTTAATGCCTATTTCATGCAAAGTTGCAAACAAATGAAATATGCACCTTCTATAAATAAATCACTTAAGGTTAGCCTGTGAAACTTTGGACATGTTGACTTTTCGAGTCTCAAAGATTCAGTGAAATGTAGATTTGTTAAGGTATTCCATATTCTGACCGCCATTAGGTCTAGTGATACGATACACAGAGGCTATTTTGCAGCTGTGGAAAGGATTACCAATGGCTTTGCCCTGCCAACAGTTACCACTTCGAAAGAGCATGAAATGCTGCCGTTCATTGCTCTGTGTGAACAAGGTCATGCTATACTGGGCTGCCTTGTAAAGACTGTGATCTTTGAACTTTGGGGGTTGCTCAGGCTCTGTAGAAATGAAAGAGCAGTTAAGTGGGAACGTTTTAAAATCAGCATTGCAAAGTAATTTTCCTAAAATAATCACACTGAAAGAAAAAAAAAAGAAGAAGAAGGGAGAAGGGACACTCTTCCTATTCAATTCCCATTCTCCCGAGATTCTAAAAATAAGATTATAAAATTGAAAACTTAATTTTTCTATCAAACTCTAAACATCTAGTTTGGAGTTATTATTTTCTATTCTGTGAAACAGAACAGAGAACTCTCCCCTGTCTAGTGAGGGCTCCTAGGAGTCCACAGAATCGCCTGAAAACATACCCTTTACTAGCACATACTTAATACTGTGTACCCTTTACTAGCACATACTTAGTATTTTACTAGTATATTCTGTGGGGTCCCACACTCACTGCTGAAACTCAGCCTACCTACTGGAGGGGGCACATACTTAGTACTTTACTAGTATATTCTGTGGGGTCCCACACTCACTGCTGAAACTCAGCCTAG
Source organism: Myotis yumanensis (assembly GCF_028538775.1). NCBI lineage: Eukaryota > Metazoa > Chordata > Mammalia > Chiroptera > Vespertilionidae > Myotis > Myotis yumanensis. The sequence goes on from NW_027223754.1 coordinate 170,027,165, forward strand.
CTACTGGAGGGGGTTCTGATCTGTCAGTGGGAAAATACTGCCTCACTTAGACCACTCCTAGACCACAGCCAGGGCAGGAATTTGTCAGTTAAGTTGTTCTCATTTGTTCATAAAGAAATAGCTGTATTTATTCAATCAAGCAGTGTAGAATTATTTCATCTGATTCTTCACCCCACCCTCCTTCCTATTCCTCTTTTTTTATACTCTTTATTTCATTTAAACCCCACTGTTATTTTTCTTTTGAAAATCATTATTTTTGTGATGAAAAATAGAACAAAGGATGTTAGAGTTGGAAGGGACTTTAAGATCAGCTAATCCAATATTCTCATTTCGGTTGAATAAATGAGGGTCTGAGACATGAAGTAACTCACCTGTTAATGCTAGATAGTGGCAGAGGCCAGAGCTACCTCTCGAGTCCCCAACTTGCAGTTTTGCTCTTTATGTCATACCCTACTTGCTCTCAAGACACATGACTGCTCCTTTTTTTTTGGTTATTTGAACTAGTTCTTTACATAAGCAACCTTACATGGTATGATTGAAAGACATCACTATTTATGCTTGAAGCAACATTTTTTTCTCTGCTGGCCAGGATGCAGGGAATTTCCAACATTAGACCATCAAAAGAGATCCACTGTTACTTATGAATGGACACTGGGTCCAACACAAAGATTTGCCCTATTTAAAACTCCTACAATGACTTGGGCAAATGGATATTCTATCCCTGATCCTGACATTCGTTAATCTTGACTCATAAGATACAAGGAAAGCTGTAATCATGCTTTCTCAGGATACTGGTTGCCAATCCTAAAGAATACACAAGGGAATTTCTTATATTATACTTCCTAAGTGTGTAGGTTGCACAATGGTTCGAACAAAGAGACATTTGTGGGATACTGTATTAATGGTTTACAAGTAATGGAAGGAAGAGAGGGAAGGAGGGAGAGAGGGAGAGAGGAAGGAAGGAAAGAAGGAAAGAAGGATGAAAAAAATTCATAGGAAAGAAGGATGACTACATTAGGAGGAAGAAAGAGAGTGAGAAACCAAGCCACTGAAAGCCTAAATACCATAAATTGTTACCGGCTTGAGTTTTTCCTAATCTATATATAACCAGGACGACAAGTTCTATGGGCAGATAGAGCCATATAAGATTTGTATAAACTAACAAAGGAGCTCAGAATTGGAGCAAAGTTTCATTAGATTATCAAATGACACTCCTGAGTCCATAAGGATAAATTGGCTGGCATAAGGGTTTTTCTAAAATAACCCTTATGAAGTGAACAGAGAACTCATGCACCTTAACCAGCTCTGGAAGAGGCTCTTATCTGGTCCCCAAGTGTCTTTTGGTCATAAATGGGTCTATGATTCCTCATTGCTCCACCTCATCAGGAAGGAACTTTTTCTAGAAATGCTTATGTGGGATCAGCTCCAGTAGCTCCAGTGGCTTTGTCCATGCAAATACTTTAAGACTGACTTTCTTTCCTCTAACCTATCCTGGACTAGACTTGCCATTTTCTTCTATTATTTCTCAAATACTTTATTATTGATCAATCTTCCTTCTAATTGATAATTTATTGCTTAATATAATACAGCACTTCTCAAACTTTAAAATGCAGTAGAATCATCTAAGACCTTGTTATAACACAGAATGTCTGTGATAGAGCCCTCGCTTCTGCATTCCTAACAGCACTCAGTTATGTCAGTAAGGCTGGTTCGTATATAATGTTCTTATACAGGAATGGATCATTAACAACATTATCACTTAGTTTCCATATTGTGAAAGAGACATTTTAGATTTAAATAGGTAGTGGTAGTGACTTCAACCCTGATTTTGAAGGGTTTTCTCAGAGTATCCCATTACATTTTGAGAATTGGGTAAAATTTTTCTATCATTACATTGTTATAGACGCTTTGGCTGAGGTCAACTTATACACTGCCCAGAGCTCCTGGACGAGTCAGCAGCTGTTCTGCTTTCTACTGGTGTGATTATCATTCTGGGAGGACAAGCCACTCATGTTTTAGGGGATGTTTGGCCTATTAAAAAAATTGGTGTTTTTCTTTGTTTGTTTGTTTGTTTTTACATTTGATATGAAGTCCATGTAAAGGGAAGATCCTCATTCACCCCTCCCTCAAACTCTGGGAGAATGGTGTGTATTTAACACTGTTTCCCAAATCTCCTATGTGAACAAGTATATCGATGAAGTAGGCATCCAACATCACCAACAGTTTGACCTACTCCTTCATAATTTTATAATTCTGCTACATTTTGCATAGCATTATTTGAAATACCTTACAGCTGAGGTGTTTGGAAGCTATAGAACTCATTCACCAAAACCATGAAGAGAAAAATGATTTTAATTTTAAAAAATGACAATCACTCTAAAGTGAAATTATGCCTGCTTCCAAAATGCATCCTAACGAAGCTCTACTTGACTGTTAATGCATATGCAGATTTAGTGGTGAATATTCATTCTGTAAACTCAATAGGCACATGGCAGCAAATAGAGTCTCAAATTCAGGGAAATTATAAATTTGTCTTTATGTCTTTATGTCCTCTGGACTATAAAAGAAAAAAAATTGAAAGACAGATGTTCATAATCAAGGGGAAATGACATAAGGAAATCTAGAGTTTAGTCTTCTTGATTCTACCTTTGAGTTACCCTCTGGACTTCTCAAATGTTACCTATTTTCTGATCTATCATGGTACCCCAGAAGGAATAACTGAATGACCCTATCCTAATCTGCTTTTCACTTAACTATCTTTTACTTTCATATTAATATTATCTTGCTCCAGATTAAAATTATATTTTAAAAGGGATTTTTACCTAAGTTCAGCAGTTAATCTATAAAGAGTAATTAATGAAATATATTTAACATAAACATCAATAAACATTATATATAATATAAGCTTATGTTTATATATGTATACTTATATAAGCATCTTATTTTTGCTATTTGTGCCACTGGGTAATTTGATTGCAGGATACATTAGTCAAATATAAAAGCACTACAGGGCAAAGTACATTCTGCATTCTACATTAATTTGCATACCGAAACCATGTACCAAAACCAAGTTCTTGTTCTTCACAGATATTATTAATCATATTGCTAGCATTTGTAACTATCTGAAAATACATCCTCTACTTGTTGGTTTACTGTTTTCCCTTATCATGAATATGTAAATTCCTGAGAGCAGGGACTTCTGATTATCTTGTCCACAGCTATATCCCCAGGTGCTATCCCTCTAGCACCTGACCCAGACAAGATACCTAGTAAATGTCAGTTGAATAGATAAATGCATAAATGAATGAATGGATAAATGAATGGATGCTACTTCTCAGGATCTCAGCATCTGGGGTTTAGAAGATAGCTAGATATTCCTTCTAACCATTTTATTGTACAGTTGGAAATACGGAATATGAGAAAGTATAGGTTTCCGTGCTATCCAAAGGCAAAGCATTCCTATGCAGCGGTTCTCAACCTGTGGGTCGCGATCCCTTTGGGGGTCGAACAACCCTTTCACAGGAGTTGCCTAAGACCATCGGAAAACACATATATAATTACGTATTATTTTGTGGTTAATCACTATGCTTTGATTATGTTCAATTTGTAACATTGAAATTGGGGGTCACCACAACATGAGGAACTGTATTAAAGGGTCGCAGCATTAGGAAGGTTGAGAACCACTGCGTATAAAGCCTTTTGTAAACATAAATGGTGTTAAAGCAAAGACGCAGTTACCATTATTTACATGGGAAATTTTTTAGTGTTCCCAGACCTCCAAAATAACCTACCAAATCATACCAACTAACACAAAAAATCTAAAATAACACTAACGTACAGTAAAAGCAGGACTGATATAATAAACGCATACTAAGCTTTGTACACCCATTAGTCCACTCAAGCAATAAACTTTCCATTTTATCCATTACTGATGCATCTATGAGACCACAGATCCAATAGTAACTTGGGCAGCTTTCAAGACTCTTTCTCTCCAAGTGTAGGTAGCATAAGTAGTAAACACAGGCAAGTCCAATGTCTTTATTTTGTTCCCTATGGTTGATAAGCTTAATTATGTCCAGTTTTATACTAAGGACAGCACCCTATGCACTGTTAGGCTTTTCTGATACCTTAGGACACATCTTGCTAATGGATGCACACAATGACTCGAGATAAAGCACGCATGCTCACAGACATAGTTCATAACTCTGGCGGCTTGATTCTGAGATGCTGAACGTAGTTTCCGGGGAGGGTCTTGGTGGAGCCACTGTAGCTGCTGGGTGCCCTGCCCCTCTATGGCTCATTGCAAAACAAAGACCGATAGCTATTTTTGCTATTCATTTGTTTAATCAAAGTGAAAATCCTCTTCAGATTTCAATTGGTCAGCAAAAACAGGTACATAGTAATGTAGGTATTTCATAAAAGTGAACTTTTGAAAAGCTGAGGTGGACACCTGTAATATTGTTTGCAGCAAGCTACTTGGGATATTAAAGATACAGCTGGGACTAAAATATGGTCTTTTAGTTCCTGGTCTAATATTATTTCAGATGCAATTCAACTTGATTATGAAAAGCAGTGATACTTGATTTGCAGATTGTAGAAATTCCTCCTCACATATATCATTGGTCCCACTAGAGGTCCTAATTAGAATACATTGTAGAATTAAAAATAACTGTGCATGAATATAAGTATATGGAGAAATAGCGAATAAAACTACAAATTCAAATACAGCCTAATAACTATGCAAAACATATCTATTTCAATTGATAGGAACCAGTGGATATAAATAATTATAAGTTGACATATATTAGTTTTTTTCTATAAAATTAAAGTTAATAAAAGATCATTTTTATTTGAACTCTTAGAAGTTATGACATTGAAATTTCAAAAATCCATGATCTCTTCTATCTCCTCTTCCTCTCTGATCGGTTGAGGATATTTTGAAAATCAATCTACTTCAGATATGTATTCCTCCTATCACTGTTATTTTTGAAAGAGAGTGTTAGCTTCTAGAATTGTTTGAAGTATTTTTGGAATTGTTTTTTATTTATTTGAAGGCTTCACACCACAATATAAACCTCCACATACAAATATGCTCCTCCTATCTTCTGAAAAATCAGTCCCTGGCCTCTTTGATATTTCAAGTCTGTTATTTCCATCCTTTCTATGCAGATGTCACCGTCCTCCACACCACCCCAACTGAGAAATATATTTTTCTTATATATTTTTAAAATATTCATTTACATTTTCCAGGAATAAATCATTAAATATATTATCTTATAGATACCGTCACCAACAATAGGTAACATAGAAGGAAAAGACTCGTGAATCTTTCAGGTCTAAACTTTTCCACGGTGAGATAACAGTGAGATTTCAACTGGAAGTGAGATTCTATTCTGAGCTCACTTCCAGGATTGGATCAGTTAAACATTCTTTACTTTGAACCTTGTTATATAGTTCATTAGAAGACCTTTTAAATATATTCCAAATTGGCTGGAAACTTTGTAAGATATTGTGGTGTCCAGGTTCAAGAAGAAATACACAGGAAAATATGAATTCTATAGTATTTTATTTGATTTTCACTTTTTGAATATTGGAACTGAGATAATATTTTTAAAATAAATCCTTGAAGGGTCGTATGCTAACAGGACAAAATCCAAATTCTTCCAAGTGCTTTTCTAAGCTCACCTGCTGCTGTGTTTCAGCTTTTTGCTCCTTGTGTTGCCATCCAGGGCATCATTTGCCTTAATCCATCACATCTCATGGTCTTTTCACAATCTCTGCCACTGTTCAAGCTATTTCCACTGCTTAATATCTCCTGCTATTTCTGTCTGAGCCACTCATATTTATCTTTTAATACCCAATTGAGCTATCAGCACCATTATTCCACTATTTTCTAACTATTCTCTCTTCCCCACACCACAGAGTACTTTCCATTTATCTCTGACCACATTGTGTAGAGATTAAAAAACACATATGTATGTCTGCCCTGGTGGTAGATTTCAATAAATGTATTAGGATCAGAAACTGAGAATTGTTTCTGTTTCACCAGGGTCTAGAATTATACCTGGCACAGAGTAGGACCTCAATAAGTATTATTTGGTGAGTGTGGGTTCATGAGGGAATTCCTTAACAAATGATTTATTTGTATTAATTTACTAAATGAGAAAAGCATGGTAAATACAGAGATTCCTGTTATGCAATTTAAATAGCATTATTTAGGAAAACAATAAAAATCTTTGAGGAATATGAAATGTCATAAAAATTAAAATTGTCCCAATTCTGCTTATTTAAGCATAATAAACACATGCTATGATTTAGTAGCTTAAAATAAGGTAGAAATTAGACAGCATACAAGTATTTGTTTTCATGAGAAATCTTGGAAAATTGTTAGAACTCTCTGTTCTCAAAAGTTTTAGTATTGTTTTCATAGTAAGAATAAAGGTCAAGATAGTTATTTTCAGTTTACTTGACATCATATAGACTATTCAAGTGTATCTGTTGGTAGATCCAAAGTTGGAATGTGAATGAGATTTTGCTACAGTTAATTTAGAGAATGTCTGTTTTATTTCACTGAACTTTTCCTCACTCAATACCTCTCTGTCTTTCCTCCACTTCCCACTCCCTATTATATAGATGAATTTCTTTCTCTTTCACATATGTGCTCAATATGGAAATAGTAATTATTTTTCCTGACATATGTAACAGATGATGTATAAGGATATGCATTCAAACACACATATGTTTGTACATATATATGTCTGTGAATTGAATGTTATAAGGAATATGTAAGAACAATAGCTTCTATTTATTGGGTACTTAATATATGCTAAAGTTTGTGTCAAGAGACTCATACTAAATTCCATTTAGTTTTTATGATACCCTTCAAGGAAGGTATTATCCCCATTTCATTAACTGAGGTGCTATATAATCTCCATGGGGAGGTGCATTGCACTGGCAAAGGAATGTCTGGTTGAACTTAAACATTTTTAAACTACAGAAAAATCCTTTGGAAGTTGCTTACAGTGGTATTGTCACCAATGGAAGAGACTGTGATTTGGTTGTGGGACTCACCGGAAGTAGAGCTTAGATTACACAAGCATAATTGTTCTCAGGGAAAAACCACGAAACAACCATGAAGTTGAAAGCAAATGCTTTGGATGATATGTTAGAACTGCATTTAGTAATAAGTATTTGGTAATTTTTAGCAGGACCGCTCCACACTGAAGACAGAGAATCTCTCCTCCCTCCCACTAAACCTGGTTAAAGCTGCCAAATGCCTAAAAGCATTGATTATTCTTGGAAGATGTGTGTGTGTGTGTAAGAGAGAGAGAGAGAGAGAGAGAGAGAGAGAGAGAGAGAGAACAGAGGAGGAGGAGGAGAAAGATTATTTCCTTTTGCCCAAGCATTGCTATTAGGTGGTCATGAGACTAGACTGCAGCAGAGGAGAAATGCACACTTAATTTTTATATCTTACTTAGGAAATGCTAACAAAGTAACTAGGCTACACATTGCACAATACTACCTTGTCTTCACTTTGGCATCCCACAAAGGGTGTTATTTCAGACTAATTTAGTTGGCTTTGGGAAATGTGCTGGGCTGAGCACTGTTATTTCTTTGTCTGGGCCATGGGGGGCCAAACCACACTTGGCAGGTACAGGAGGAGGTTTTCCCCCTGAAGAAATGTGTATTCCCACTGTCATGTTCCCATGCGGCTCTGAGGGTGGGGGCGCGGGGGCAGATGCAGATAGGGAAGTTGGGTATGGAGCTAGGAATTTACAATCACTCTCCTTTCTCTGGTACTGTGGGTGGTTGATCTAGGAACTGAAGGCGACCCTGACATCTAGAGCTTCCTGTTGGTGGGTGGAAGGAAAAGGAGGCCTGTTGGCCTCAGCCCCCTCCAGTGCTGTGTCATAGTTCCACTACTCCAAGGTATTGAGAATCTTAGCATGCGCCTACCCTTGAGTGGAAGCAGGATAACGGGCGCACTTTGCCAACAACCGGCAAAGCACTTAGGAAGGAGGGGGTGACCTGCAAAGCTCTGGAGCAGAGAAGGTCCCGAGTGAGGGGCAAACGCAGACTTCGGCGCATGTAAGCATTACCTGGTAGGATGGTTTTATATTGTGTCAACTCAGCCAATCGAAAATAGCATTTCCCAGAATTCACTTTTCTGTATGGTTCCAGGTTGGGGTTGCCCAAGGAGAAATTTGTGTGAGTTTTGGAAGGCATAAGTGAAGCAGCTGCAACTTTGTTCTGAAGGTCAGTGGAGGGTGCCAGGCACTGGTGAAGCTTGTGTGCATTTTTGCTGATCCGTTTGCCCAGTTTGTTGGTGTGGGGCCAGCTGGCCTGTAGCTCCTCCAGCTCCCCTCATGTCTCCTTTCAGTTTCTTAGAGTCCTGGGCCAGGCAGCTGTGCAGCTCCATGGGGGGGGGGGGGGGGGGGGGGGGGCGGGGGGGGGGAGGGGAAGAGCCCTTTCCTCAGGTCATCTTCATCTCAAGTTTGGAGACAGTGAGAGACAGATGTGGGATCTAGTTTGCACTTGTGATTTCCAGTTTGCCCTTTCAGGCACCAGTTTGTCCTCAGACATCCCCACTTCACACCCAGGCGGTCTGCAATGTTGACCTACAGTGACTTCAGGCCTGACACCAGAGGCAGAAACAATGGCTTTCCAAAAGCTTCATCAGCTCCTACGGCAGTGATGGCGAACCTTTTGAGCTCGGCATGTCAGCATTTGAAAAACCCTAACTTAACTCTGGTGCCGTGTCACATATAGAAATTTTTTGATATTTGCAACCATAGTAAAACAAAGACTTATATTTTTGATATTTATTTTATATATTTAAATGCCATTTAACAAAGAAAAATCAACCAAAAAAATGAGTTCATGTGTCACCTCTGACACACGTGTCATAGGTTCGCCATCACTGTCCTACAGCTTTATAAGGCGTAATTCCAACCATTTCTACTTCCCTGACCAAATCCTTACCCTTGGGGAAACCTAGAGAGAGGCATCTGGGTTGCATATGTATTCAGTAAAAATGTTTAGAAATACAGCGACTGTCTGCAATTAGAAAGAATGATTAATAAATTTATGAATCATGATTCTATTATTATTTCCTTTGAAGGGTAATCCTCTATCATCTTAAATAGGACTATATATTATATGTGTCAGTAACATCCAATGATTAGTCAGGGACATACTGCAAATTCAAGGGACATATAACATAATTATCAAGTTCAACTTCAGATATGTTATAATTTAAGTAGTTACCACTAAAGAATTTAGTTCAAAGCCACAGATGATTAGTGTTTTGTTCCCTTCAATTTTTTTTTTTAAAATCTTTATTGTTGAAAGTATCGAATCTCAGAGGGAAGGCAGGAGTGTGTGGGTGGGTGGGAAGAGACCAACCAAAGATCTTCAATGTTTTTAACATATTTTCTGTGCCAGGAACTGTGTCAGATGCTAGGGACATAATTATAGGTAAAAAAAAAAAAAAAAAGATATAGTTCCTGATCCGAAGATGTTCACTACCTGGAAGTACTGACCCCTCACAATCCTTTAAGCTAGCCAGTTTGGCCATTCATCACTGTGACTGATAGCGAAAAAGGAGATGCAGAAAGCAACATCTGTTGAGATCATTTTTCCAGGCCTCTGCTCTGGCTTTTGACTCCCAGGATTTCAAATCCCTGGCTCCACACTCTTGAATTCCAAACCTGCTTCTGCTCCTCCCATCTGTTTGGGGACCTTTGATTTTCAGCTTATTGGATTTCAACTTTTCATTGAGCTTTCCTTGTTCTTTGCCTCTGACATGTTCTGAAGGCTTTTCCAGTTCGGGCTCAATGAATTCAAAAGGTAGGTCCGCCCCAGACTCTCTCCTTGCTGAAGGAGGGGAATTCAGATAAGTGAAGAGACAGAATTGCAATATAATGAAACAAGTGCTGCACTGTTCATGTATGAAGTGCTACACATTCATAGAGGGTGATGTAATAAGCTCCATAAAGCGTGACCTCCATCAACTTCCTGCCCGTAGAGCTACATATCTGTATCTGCACTCAGTTATTCTTTCATTCATTCTACAAATATTTATTATGCAACCACCATGTGCCACCCACACTTATTGCTTTCCCTCTATCTTACAGATGTCTCCTCTGCTGCTGCAGGCTACCACCCAGGCTTTGGAGCAGCAATATACTGTATAGTAGCGATTAAGCAAGTGGAGCTAACCTGCTTGGGTTCAAATCTTGACTCACACTGCTATATGTCTTAGTTTCTTCATTAACATATAAGGATAATCACAACATTTACTTTCTAGGAGTGTTAAGGTTAAGGCAAAGAATGCATCAAAGCCCTACTCCAGTGCCTGGAAGTTAGGTAAATAGTGTGTGTAACTATTATTAGCATCTTTTCATCTCCTCTAGACAATTTTTTCATTTTGCCATATTTTCAATCTTTCTTTACTGGTTCCTATCACCCCATATAGTCTACAAATATATGCTCATGTCTCATATATTATTGAATGTCCCCAATTCTGTATATCTCTCTAGCTTCTATACTGACCATTTTCTTTTTCTTTATAATAAGAATGCTCAGAAATATTGACATTCACTATTTTTATTTTGCTTACATTCAATTCACTTTCCAGCCTTTCCAATTATGCTGCTGCTCCTGACTAGTAACCTTATTAATTTCCAAGTTCAAAGGTCATTTTTATCCTCTTTTATTTGACTTACCACAGCATTCTTTCTTTCTTTGGCATTGGCACACTGCTCTTTTTGGTTCTTCTTCCACATTTTCAACCATTTCTTCTCAGTCATCTTTGCAGATTCTTCCCATCCATATAAAATTGGTTATAGAGTTCTGCTCGTTAAAAGTCCTTAACATATCTTTTATCTTTCCCTTCCACTCTTTTCACACCATAATTTTCTTAGCCCAGATCCTTATTATATCTCATTGAATCATTGCAATAGTCTTCAAGTTGGTCACACTGTTTTGTGTTTGCCCTCACTCTATTTCCTCTACAGTATATAGATGGTTCCAAAATACAAGTGTAATACATTGTAAATTTCCCAGGCCAAAGTAGTGTGGAGATAAAAGTGAGCCTTGTATCAATATTAAAATAGTATTTCTCGCCCTAGCTGGTTTGGCTCAGTGAATAGAGTGTTGGCCTGCAGACTGAGGGGTCCTGGTTCGTTTCCGGTCAAGGACAGGTACCTCGGTTGCGGGCTCGATCCCCAGTGGGGGGCGTGCAGGAGGCAGCCAATCAATGATTCTCTCTCATCATTGATGTTTCTCTCTCTCTCTCTCTCCTTTCCTCTCTAAAATCAATAAAAATATTTTAAAAAATAATAATAAAATAGTATTTCTCCTCTACAAACTCATAACCCAGTCTAGTATGAGAAGGAAAAATCAGAAAGTTCCAGAAGAGAGGACTCCTACAATATGCTCCTTAAAACGGTCAAGATCATTGAAAATAAGGAAACTGAGATAATGTTACAGCTAAGAGGAACCCAAGGAGACATGGCAACTAATTGTAATGTGGTGTCCTGGATGAAATCCCAGAGTAGAAAAAGGACATTAGGTAATTACTAGGGAAATATGAACAAACTATGAACTTTAGTTAATAATTATGTATCAATATTAGTTCATTAATTGTAACAAATGTAGCATATTAATGCCTCTAGTTTATTAATAAAATGTAGTATTCCTTTATTAAAATATATATTTATTGATTTCAGAGAGGAAGGGAGAGGGAGAGAGAGATGGAAACATCAATGATGAGAAATAATCATTGATCAGCTGCCTCCTGCATGCCCCCTACTGAGGATCAAGCCCACAACCCAGGCATGTGCTCTGACTGGGAAACTAACCATGACCTGCTGGTTCATAGGTCAGCACTCAACCACTGAGCCATGCTGGCTGGGCCTAGTATTCCTTTTTTGTTTTACTGCTCTCTGTCTGGATTTCTCAAATTCTTCTCCAAATATTGGGGCTGGGGGCTGGGGATGTTGCAAGTGTGTGCTCTGAAGTGTTTTTGTTGTTTTCCATTGTTTTTCTTCTCTTTTGTTCTAGCTCTTATAGAAAAAAAAGGAATAATGTCGTCTTCTGAAATACCTGGAGTCCTTGCCAGGCCACTGATGCCAATGCCGATGTCTAATGTTTAAGGTACAAATTTCCTTGCAGAGCAGCCAGGACCTTGCTTCCTGCCAAAGCGACTGACTCCACTGCTGTCGACTTGATGATACTGTCTTGGGATCTGAGATTCTCATGGGAATTTTGTGAAATAGCCCTGGTAGATTACTTGCTTGTTACTGTAGTTCTTTCTTCATGGGGCTCAGGCATCAATGTGTAGGGACTGGGAAGAAGGATAATCACAGGGGCAGTCACTGCATGCTAAGGGCAGAACCACTGCTTTTCTGTCAGTGACCCAAGAAGCCTAGAACTCTTGCTTCTTGTAGATTGACTTATTTTCCAGGATTTTTTTTGACTACTTGTGCAAACATACTACGGAGGGCCTGGGCCACTAGCTCTCATTACCTGTCCAGACATGTCTGAATCGGAGGGAGGACACAGCACAGGCTTAAGCTGCATAAATAGGGTCATGCTGCTGTGCTGTTTCAAATTCCTCAATGCCTCCTTTGTACAACTCCAATCCTCCTTTGGTGTATCTCTCCAGGCCCAGCTGGAGACCAACCCTCCTGAGACTCTCTAGTATAGCCACATGGGATTATTTTAATCATCTACATTTCATGAATTTGCCAGGCTTCTCATGTCTCTTATCTAGGTTATGTTAGCCACCCATCCCCTACCGCCATCCCAAAGGATAATAATATTTTTTGTGCGTTTTCACCACTGCAACACTCCGTTGTGTTAGTTATCTATTGATGCTTAAGAAATTACCTCCAAATCTAGTGGCTTCAAACAACAAATATCTATTACATCACAGTTTCTGTGAGACAAGAATTTGGGCATGGCTTAACTGGGTCCTCCTTCTCAGGGTCTCTTACAAGGCTACCATCAAGGTGTTGGTCAGGGCAATGGTCTCATATGAAGGTTCAACTGGTAGTGGGAAACTCACTGATATTGCCTTTGGTGGGATTCAGTCCCACGTAGGCTCACGGCCTGAGGACCTCAGTTCCTCAGTGGCTAACTCACAGGCCTCCCTCAGTTTGTTGCTCTGTGGACCTCAGAAGGTGTCTCACAACATGGTAGCCAGTTCCCATCAAAGCAAGGAAGAGAACAATTGAGAACATGCAGGAGAGATATCAGAGTCTTTTTGCAAACTAATCACAGAGGATTACTTTACTCTTATATTTTAAAAGTGATAAGATACATCACTTTTGCTGTATTCCTTTTTTTTTTAGAAGCAAGTCACTTGGCTTAACCCACATTCAAGCAGAGGGAATTATATAAGGCCATGGACACCAGGAGACTGGGATCACTGAGGTCTGTTACCCTGTGGAGGGCAAGCTACTCCCACCCACAATTGGTTCACATGTCGAGACTGATGATGCCAAGATGGTATGAAAATAATTATCACTCAAATAATGAAACTTTTTAAAGAAAGAAGGACAAGAACAAAAGACAGTCTAATATGTCTTGATAAAGGAGATAATCTGATGGCTTTAGTTTTTATTGTGGTGAGGGGTTAGGGTCTCAGCGAGGGCCCCTGTGGAAATGAGGTTTGGGTGGTTTGAACTTTCCTACCAGCAAAAATGGATGGGACTCTAAGGCTTTCTTAATGTTTTGCCCTCATGTGGGCAATAGGGAAAGGGTGGTGGGGGAGGGAGATTGGGGCGTGAAAGCTGTCAGGGATCAAGCATCAAAAATGCAGTTGGAGTCAGATTCCTTATTACAGGGGCTATTTTATCAGCTGTCTACTATATCCATTGTATTAAAATTGCTTGTTAACTTTTTTGTACTTGACAAAATAAAGTATGTATTTTACTTACCTTTATGTTCTCAGCACCTAGTGCAGTGCCTGACATATCATGGCACTCAATAAATGTTGGTTAAATGAATAACTAAATGACTGAATAGACTCTCTCTCCCTCTTGATTGTTATTTATCCCCTGCTGTATATCTATTGATCTTTCAAGATTCATCTCAAGGATTACTTCCTCTCTGATGCTTTTTTTTTATCCATTTCCCCCTTTTTTTCTGGTAGAACTGACCATCCTTTCTCTTTTTTGTGATCAACTGCACTGGGTACAGATTTCTGTCATAGAGATAACATAACTAAGTGGCATTTTTTGACTTTCAGGACTGTATTTTTTACTAGTCAGAAAGTTCACTGAGGGCAAAAACTTCTTAGGCACATTGTACCTTTGTATCTAGCATGATATCATACACAGATATGCAGTTAATGTTGCACAAAGGGTTCACTCAATTCTATCATGGAGAAAGGAGTAAGAGAAAGCTAAATATAGATGGGGATATTTAATCTGGATCTTGAAGAATAAGTAAAAGCTTGACAGGAATAGGTGCAGGAGTAGGGAGGTTTTGGAGTGAGAATGATCTAAACACAATAGCAGAAGCAAAGATAATGACTTAGTGTATTCAAGAAAGCTGGTTGGAGATGAGGCTAAAAAGGCAGGTTTACAAGGATGTAAAAGGTTGTGAAATGTTGGAAGCTATGTTAAGTAGGGTGAAACTTTTCTTGAAGATAAGTGGGAGCAATTTAAGATTTTAAAAAAGACTTGGGTGAGGTTGTTAATCTAAGTATTCCATAAACTCCACCACCATGGCAGAGTAAAATGGATTTGAATAGGGAGTGGCCTGGAATCAATCAGGAATGGGAAATGGGTGATTTCACTGGCACAACACGAACTTTACCTGAAAGAAATCAGAATAGTGATAGAAGGTAAGTTTCTGCATTCTCAGTGCTGCTCAGAGGAACCAGGGGGCTCAGATGTGGGAGGTGTGAAAAAACAGAAAATCTCAGTGAATAGGTTTTTGACCCACAGGTTAGAAATAAATTTGATTCAACTTCCTTGCTTTACAGATGAGGGAACAAGTGATCTGGAACAGGCATTTACATGAATTGCCCAAGGTTACACAGAGTTCAAGAGCAGGGTAGAACCTAGAACTCCTGACCTTTAGACCAATTAACACAATTCCAAAATAGCCAAAAGCTGTAGACCTATTAAGACAAAGGCAAAATCAAGTGATAATGTGTATGCTAAATGGCATGCTATATGAGTTCTACTTTTCAGAAGTCCTCTTAGACTTTGAATTTTCTGGTATATTTGACATATCATATTGGGCCTATGTTACTATGAAAAGTTAAAACTTATTTTAACTTTCGTATTGGGCCTATGTTACTATGAAGTTATTTTAACTGTCATATTATTTTAACTATCATATTATTTTAACCATTGTATTGGGCCTATGTTATTTCCCCAATTATTTCCCCAATTTTCATTATTTGAAATAAACAATGCACCATTTAGATAGAATCTATCTATCTGCTTATCAATATATGCTGAGCATTTGGTACCATGATTCAGTTTCTTTCACATTAGTTCTTCCTCTATGAGAGAGAGAAAGTTAGAATAAAGAACATAAAAGCCAGAATGGCTTGGCAGGCAGGAAGAGGAACGAAGGAGGGTCGGGAGGGCAGGCGTTCGAGATGCTGAACCTGGGTGCAGATGGCTCTGTTCCACCAATCTTGCTGAAGGAGTGTATTTGAAGTGGCATAATAATTAGGCTCAAAAATTTACCCTCCGTGTGCCCTTCAAAGAAAAAGCTTGGGTTGAACCTTGGGGCAATTCATTTCTGATTTTTAGACCTCTGTAGAATACAGCTGCAGATGAGAAATCTCAAGAGAACTGTGTTTCCCCCCCGACTCCCCCTTTGAGAGGTAATACTGCATATTTTCTGACTAATCAGTGTTGGTGAAAGGAACTTCCCTTTAAATTTTATGTCAGTTATTAATTCTTTAAGATTAAGCCATTACTCTCAAAACCACAGGATAAAATTATAATTAGGCCTCATTTCTCTGAACTTACATATTTCTTAGAAACCTCATTATTATAAGACATAGTATCTGCAGACAAATTTAGTTATCGTGCAATGATTCTAAATTCTGTTTATTGTTTGCTTCAAATAATGAGAGTCAGAAAAATTTTAATTGCAGAATGAAAATGCACATAGCTATCACTTCTTTCATTAAATATATGAAACATTCTTCTTTCCATGATTTGTGGACGAGTTTCACAATGTATATAAGTTTGATTCAGATGAAATAAAGGTTTGGATGCTATTCCTTTAGAGCAAAGTTAACATATAAACTTATATATAACAGACACTCTGTTTTGTCAATCAAAAAGATCTTAAATACAATTTCTAAGGGAGATAGATTTAAACAAACAGCCACTTGCTGACACTTAAGATAAGCACTTTAGAAGTGTATTAGAGAGCGTAATGTTATGTTCTGGCGCGGAGCCAGAATGTTTTATTTTTCTTACCAACATTTTATTTCCCTGAACTCTAAAAGAAGTGACAGGTTATTTTGTCTGTAATGGTGGTTATTTTCGACTTCAAAAACTTTTCTGTGATCTTAAAACCTTATAATTTGTTCACAGTTACAAGTTAATACAGGCACTGAGCAGCATCTGTATGTAATTTTAGCTGAGAGATATAGTGGGAACTTTCAGTCCTTCCAAACTTATTTCATTAGACATGCATTGTCTAGAAACAAGTTTGCTGCAAGCGGAGTACCGAGTTTGCTTAAGACCAATCTATTGTTGGAACAGTGGACATTTATGTGTCTTTTGGGGTCTTCGTGGCGTCCCACCTCAGTCTTGTTCTCTGTTATAAGGAGGTGGCAGGAGGGAGGAAAGGAAGGAGACGCTTGGACAAGAGCTTTTTATGCCAGGCTCAGTAGGGGTGCTTTCTCCCGTGGCACACCACTTCCGTCTGCCAGAAAGCTCACCTTTGCTCTCTTTGATACGCTCTCTTTGGGTCTTCCCTTTCTGACAGTGACTGGCCCTTCCAGCTCCCTTCTCTTCTCTCAGGCATTTCCCTGCAGCATGACTGTGGCTTCCTACAGATGCAGGACTTAATACAAGTAGTCTGAGGAGAGAAAAAGGAAGTATTCTGGTCAGGGCTCCTCAAGTCACACAGAGACTAGTTCCACCTTCATGTAAGAAGTAAATCCTAGGCCCAGGCGGCATGGCACTGTGAGTGAGCGTTGACCTATGAACCAGGAGGTCACGATTTGATTCCCGGTCAGGGCACATGCCTGGGTAGTGGGCTCAATCCCCAGTGTGAAGTGTGCAGGAGCCAATCAATGATTCTCTCTCATCATTGATGTTTCAGTCTCTCTCTCCCTCTCCTTTCCTCTCTGAAATTAATAAAAATATATTAATAAATAAATCAATCCCAGGGATAGTCCGATTGAAGTGAGGGGTAGACACTCTCAAAAAGAAAAATAAATGGAGTTTCTTTAAAAGAAGAATTAATTCGATTTTGGTTTACGGCTCAATTATTTATTTATTTATTTTAAAAATAAATCTTTATTGTTGAAAGTATTACATATGTACCCCTTTTCCCCCTTTGACCCCTTCCTGCCTGTCCCTGCCCCCTGCCCCAGGCCTTCACTGCCCTATTGTCTGTGTCCATGGTTTAAGTCTCAATTTTTTAAAAAAGGGAGAAATTTAGGAGGCATCAAGCTTAGTGTAAAGTTAAAGTTGGAGAGGGTCTATCATGTGATAAACTTAGAATAAATGCAGACAATGTCAATTTAAAGCTTACAAGTCAGAGAAAAATGAAGGGACTCGCATGCATTTAAAAAAAATTATCTGCCTGGTTATATCTAGTCTTTATATATGCAATTGTGCCTACCTGTGAAAAAAATTATCAAAGCAAGTCTTACCTGATGCATTATTAGACATATTGACTAGGTAAAAATGGATGGAGTAACTTCTTTGTAAAAGTCTAAAGGTGCATCTTTATCACTTAACAAAAACAAAACAGGCCTCTGCTCATTATTTTCCATGCAAGGTTCTTGCCGACTGGCAATAGGGGCAGAGACTGGGGTGCTTTGTAGTGGCAACAGAAGGCTGGCAGTGAAAAAATATAACAATGCCTCTGTTATCTGTTTCCAATTCTTGCAGCATAGAGCTGGAATCCAGAAAATTTGCCGCCTTGAATAATTCAACTTTCAAATCTGTTGGTGGTTCATGACAATTGTGATTTACTTTTCTTTAACATTTTATTCTTTGCCTAGTTCTCATCACTAGTTTCCCCCTGCCCCCCGCCACTGCCTAAAATTCTTTGGTTTTAAGAATCAGAGTGGTGATCTCCTTTAGAAATTATTAAGCAAGACTAGGCAGAAACAAGATACACAGAGAAAGATATATGAAAAAAAATCAAAAACAACTTCTAAAAGAAAAAGTCAGCCTGAAGTTTACAAAGCTTTATGATTTTATGACTCTCTTACCCCACTCTACTATTCTAGGAGAGCTTTAATGCTCTCTTACCAGGAATCTCCTTTGTAGACGACAAGCTGACATGCTTTAAATATTGATAGTGGGACTCCACAGTGTTGCAGGAGACAATGCAGCTCCCAGCATATGGGCTATGAGGCTGGAGTCTTCATTAGGTTCACACATGGTGCTAGAGTGGAAATAAACAGTCTATAGAGGAGAGCCTGGAGAGGCTCAGAGAAGGTAAACATTCACATGTGTCTTCTCAATGTGTGTTCTATTACACATGTTTGTGTTTTCTTCTGATTTAAGAAAATAGTTTTTGTTCAAACAGCATGAACATGTTAATAAAGAAAATGTAAACTGGAAAATATAATTACTACTTCCTAATAAAACTTTTCTCTCTCTCTCTCTCTCTCTCTCTCTCTCACACACACACACACACACACACACACACACAAGCTAAGCTTCTCTTTGCCTTCATTCCTTCAAACTGGTTTTCCCCACATGCTGGTGAACATGGCTGGGAGCAGCAGTTCCAATGTAAACATGATCGCTTCATGACTTTGAGAAAAGACAGGGCTTCGCTCCCCCTGCTTCTGTATATAACACTTGCATGGGATAGCGCTGATCAACCAAGTTTGAGGCCTATGCCAACCCCTGTTGCTAAAACAATGGGGCCCTTTGAATGGCAAGTCAGGTTCATGTGTCTGTGACAGGCAGCCTCACCAGTGTCAAAACATTAGAGCAGGGGAAGATGGGTTCCCCCAAAGAAGGGGTCGCATTTACTAGAGGAAAGGCAAAAGGTATCTATGGCCACTATATGGACAATTAAGGATATAGTGAAAATTGTCAGATGTGCTGTTTTGCAAGAACTGGTAATGAGATAGTCTATAGAAGATGACAATGTATTCATTGGTCATTCAATAGGCATCTCTTAAGTGTCTACAACTGTAACCCTTAACATGCAGTTTCTCATGTGCTGGGATATAGGAGTAAGAAGTAGGGGAAAGTCAAATCCAAACCCCCTTTTCCTGGTGGCATTTATACATGTTTCCTGTGACTTATAGCGTGTCCCCCTGCAGCCACAAGAAGATGTTTCTGTAATTCTTAATTAATTCTGTAATTAGTCAGAGGCTGCTGCTGCTCAGAGTTCAAAGTCAGGGTTGCCCCGTTGATTCCATTTCCTCTGTGTCTATGCGCACACTGACCCCACACTTTGCTGCTCGGCCTCTCACCTCATTCGTATTGGTTGGCTGAATCATGACTTAGGGTTTGTCGACTTCCCTTTAATGATATGCACGTAGTCTCATGCTTGATAATACTTTCTTTTTCCCATCACTCTGATAGTCAGCTGAGGTAAGACATAGTCTTCTTTCCTCCAATGAAATAACTCTTTCCTGGCTCCCAAAGAGCACCTTTTGCAGTGCCCTAGGCCAGTGGTTGGAAAATTGTGGCTCGCGAGCCACATGCGGCTCTTTGGCCCCTTGAGTGTGGCCACGAAGTTTCAATCGCACTGTGCGCGCCCGCACGTGGTATTTTGTGAAAGAGCCACACTCAAGGGGCCGCAGTTTACCGACCACTGCCCTAAGCCTAGAGATAAAATCCCTTTAATAGGCTTAATTTCTTAAAACTCTTCACCTGAGGCCTCTGAACCCAATTTTAGAGGTAGCTGGTATTGCTTATTACTGATCGCTCAGGTTCTATATCTCGGACACATTTGCTAGTGCCCCAGGACTAAGTCCAAATATCTCCACATTGATCATGTGGGTTCATCTCCAGACCTTACTTCTCACAGGTCAGGAGATTTGCTTGACCCTGGACTTGTTCAAGGGTCTCAGTCTCTGTTCTTCCATGAAGACACTTTGAGTTTGCACGCAACTAAAATTTTCCAAGTTCTTTTCTTTTTCTTTTTCTATGTCAGAAATTTATAGTGAATGTAGATTTGGGGCTTTTGTCTTGTACTCTTTTGCTACATGACTAACTATAATATGAAACAGGATGAAATAAGATCAAAACCAAAAGAATACAGAAAAGGTCAAGGGAATACAGGCAAAGGACTAACTGATTCCAACTGGGGGAATCAGGTAACAATTTTAAGAAGAGGTGATATTTGAGCTGAGCTTTGAAGGGTGGGTTGGATTTTGATTGGGGGCATGGAACATTTCAGATTAAAAGGCTGGTATAAGGCAGAGAATTGCGACATCCATAGTAGTTTGGGAAATAAAATACACAGCCACAGAAGATTGTGGGACCACAATATATTCTCAGAGACCCATTAAAGATTTCCCCTTCTTGGTGGGCCCAAATATGAGTCAAAACATTTATGTGTTGGAAAGTGAATACAGAGAAAGGATAATTAAATCCCATCCCTGAATACTGAAGATTTCATTCTTATTGGGAGGGAGTATGTATCATGAAACAAGCTGAGCAAAGTAATATTTTTTTAAGAAAACGATTGACAGCAATGTACATGTTGGATGAAGAACTGCTAGACTGATGATAAGGTGACCCACTAAGAAACTACCATGGGTTGAGAGTAAACCAATTTATGAATTTGCTCAGGTTCAGGGGAAATGGATCAGGATATGATTTTGGTCAGGAAAAAGGAAAGGGCTGCTCTTCTCAGACTGAGGCCTGCTGCTGCTGCTGGTGCCTGGCTGCTGGAGCCTCCTGTAAGACATGTGCCCAAGTGCTGCTCTTCCTCTCATGGAAGCTCTTTTGTGGTTGCCTCGCAGACCCACCCCCACAGGCCCGAGGACCTGCACATTGTGCCATTCCCTGTCATGGGTGATAGTCTTTCCAGCCTACCTTTCGGGGCAGCCTTCAGCTGCTCAGGATTCCGTCCTGAAAGTAGACCCCACCCAGCGTTCTTCTGTCAGATCTCCTTATCCCATCTTAGGCAGGGGTTAGAGGACTTTTGCTGCTGCATCACTGATGACAGAGATTTTACATCAGGTTTATATTTCGTGACCTTCAGAGATATGCACAAGCTACTACTTTCATCCGTCAGGCTACTCCTATTACGAGACTTAACAAAATTCATCACTGAGAACAAAGATTCACAATTGTAAATGGAAGATTATAAGAGAGGGTTTCGCGTGCCAGCAAAAGTTACTGGCGTGCCATGTTTGGCACGCGTGCCAGGGGTTGCCCACTCCTGGGTTAGACAGACAACTCTCTTTGGCTAGAATATGGCTTACTTCATTGATACTCATTTGGTCCATCAGAACTCAGGCATTCAGAACTGGATCCACAGTAGCTCTGCACCTTACCAGATCTGTAATCATGAACAAGATATTTCACCTGTCTAAATATCATTTCCTTACGTGCAGAAAGAGAATGTTAACAATGGTAATACCTGTCTCTTGGGGTTGTTGTAAAGATTGGAGAATTCATCTAAGTACTTAGCCCAGAATATGGCACCCAATAAGCACCCCAGAATGTTATTTTAATAATAAATAATTGACATTATTTTTGGTTTCATGATTAAGTCAATTGACCATCAATTAAGAAAAATCTGTATTTGTACTGACTTCATTTCCTGAGGTCAGCCTTTTGTCATTTGCCTCCTGCTTCTTTCTACTGCTCATCTGATACATGAATGAAATACAATGATCTTTTAAAAGAGACCTGGGTCTCTTTTAAAGTACATATTCTCCTGAAAAAGTAACACCTTGAAAGCATATTTTTATGTCTTTCCACATGCAATTTATCAGTAAGTAATCTACCTTCCTTTTACGTTATAGTGATACTGTATACTGATTTATTTTATCCTGAACATAAGACACCAGTGTTTCATTTTCACGTCCATCCAGTTAGCACTGATTTCAAGAAATATTCATCAACATTTATTGTCTGCCAGGTGCTTGGCCCTGTTGGGTCCTTGAGATACAAAGTCCGAACGACATGATCTATGGCCTCATTAGGCTTATACTGATATTATCTGGAAATATGAGAAATCTTGTGTGCCATTTGGAAGCTTCAGTATTCATGTATTTAAATTGGTTTTAAAGGCTGGCAAAGCTATGCAGTTTCCATTAAATGGTATAATTTTAGGAATCCTTAGAAGGCCATTTTTTTTTCTTAGTATCTTTTGTACTGAAGACAATAGCCTAAACATGAGTCTGGTGCCACTATAAATTCTTTCCACCTTTGGTGCCTTCTTAATACTTCTTGGTTATCTTAAATGTTTCCCACATCATCTCCCTCAGTATCATAATCAGGACCAAAAGACCTTTCAAACTTTCTCAATTTACCTGAAACCTCTTACCCCCTTCCCTGACCTTCATTTTTAGAAGGTAATTGGGTTACATGCATCACAGAAAATGGAAGTCTGAAAGTGGAATTCCCTCAGTGTCCTGCTACTACACAGACATATTTACTTAAATTGTAACCCACCTTTTTACCAACTGGATATCTCTTTTATTCCCAGACCAATCCATTCACCACTTCCCAGGAGCCCAATCTGCTTCCTTTTCCTCTCCGTCTTCAACTGTTTGCTGTTGACCGGCTTTGTTCCTGTTGACCGGCTTTGTTCCATCAGCTTTTGAATAAGCACAAGACACTTTTGCTTTTAAAAAGTTTAGAAAACACAAGCCCTTTCAACCAAGTATCTCAGAGATTATTCTCTACATCATGAAGTTACTTGCAAGAGGTGCCTGAGCTCATCACACCGTCTCACAGCCTGGTCCACTTCCACTCGACCAGCGGTTCCACCAAGGTCATCAGTAATTTCCTTTCTGTAAAATCCAATAGATACTTATCACTCCTCATTTTATTTGGCTTCTCCCCCTCCTTAGTTGACTATATGTGTCCTTCTAGAAAATCTCTCTTCACTAATTTATTTTGTCTCATATTTCAACATTCAGAGAAGTTTTCAGAGAATGGCCGGTAGGGATTTGTGGTTACATAGCCCTTAGGAACTACTCTGGAAAAATTAAAACCCTGAGCATTATATTAAATCAAAAGAGAGGCACAGTGAGAGGAGATTTAAACAAGTTCACATGTGGGGCTTTGTAATAATAATTGCAGAATCATGCCTGCCAATTCTCACTTAGTCATAGATGTGGTTTCCATGGTGATTTTATACATAGCCCACACTCCCAACCTTGCTCCTCCTACCTTCACTATAGCTTACATTAAACAAATCAAAGCATAAACAAGAATAATTAATAAATATTTCAATGTTGTAAATTCTGGTCTGGATCCTGGAAAACCATTGTCAAAAACAGATAACTTAGCCTACCATTTCTTATTTTATATTTATTGAAGGAAATGGAAGTCTAGATATTTTCAAATTACCAAGTCCATATAGCACAAGCTCAGTGTGCATTTTAGAATTTTTATTTTTTTCTGGAAGAATAGGGAAAAGATAATGTTAAGAGATGATGATATCTAGTCTACATTTCAGCAACATTTCTATTTTGGATACCACAATCTTTGTGCATAGTCTCATCTCAAAAGGAAGGAAAAGTTAGAATAGCTAACTTTTAAATTTGTATTTATCTAAAATAAAACCATGTGAGTGAAGAAAAGCTACTTATAAAAAATGGTTATAGTTTTGTTGTTGTTGTTAATCCTCATTAAGGATATTTATTTTCCATTGATTTTCAGAGAGTGGAAGGGAGGGAAGGAAGGAGAGAGAAAGAGAGAGAGAGAGAGAGAGAGAGAGAGAGATCAATTGGGTTGGATCTGGGCTGGAACCTACAACTCAGGTATGTGCCCTTGACTAGGAATAGAACCTGCGACCCTTCCATGTGTGGGCCGACACTCTGGTTACTTAGCTATACTGGCCAGGGCTAAATGTTTGTAATTTTTAAAATATGTGGTAAATCATATTCGAATAATAAAGCAGAGATAAATTTTTGCTTATTGTCACATTCTCCTGAGTGCAGACATTTATTTGGCTTTTTGCAAACATGACTACAGTCTTATATTTAAACCATTCAACCATCATGTTAGCCAGATAAATTTCCAGCTACCTCCCAGCTAGAACAGACATATTATTTTGCTCCTCCTCTTGCTTCCAGGGTTTTATCATGTAAGCTGGACAGGGAGAGAGCACTTGTTTCTTCTGCCCTTGGGATGATGCCATCCTTCCCTTCATTGACTTGCTAAAGGCTCCTTGCCTTATTTTCACTCCATCCTGGTGGTATTCCACCTTATTTGGCATTCAGTCATGTCACTGGGGTAACTTAAGCTTGGTTCCCATGTTCTCTGATCTTTTGCCATTTTTGGTTAAAAGCTCTACTGGTTAAATGCCAGAGTCCATTTTCAATTTAACCCCTTCTTAAAAGAAAGGTATTTTTGCTTTTCCCGAATATAGTAAGTTGTCTTAATATAGGGTTTTAAAAAATCTTAGTGGTAATAATTCTTTTGTTCTTTTCTATGCCTTATAGATTGCTAGAATTTTTGTATTGGGAAAATGCAATGCATACTATATTACTTATTACTAGTAAATACAATGTGTAGGGGGAAGCATTTTATTTGTATGGGTCTTAGGTCATAAACTATCAAAAATGTCTGTCCAAAAAACCAATTTCCAGGAACAAGACACTTCAGTCCATTAAATTTTACAGAATTCCAGTATAAGATCATTTTAATAGAAACAATTGTGTAATTGTTTAGAAAAAACTTGCTTTCTTTTAAAGTAGTTGACTCTTCCAATTATATTTCACTTTTATGGACTATTAACATTACTCTGTTTAGAAAGTCAATTGATCTATTCAGGGTGAATTCACTGTGTCACAAAATGCCATAAAATAATTCTACTATATTTGTATGACCAACAGGTTATAGACCTTAATATACAGTAGAGTATAAAGGTCAAAAAATTACAAAAAAATGTAAAATTATTATTAAACCCATCAGAATTCTGCATTCTCTTGGGTAAACTTAGCACTATATAGTTTAAAAGAAAACCAATGAATTAGTCATGAATCCCTCAAAAGATCAAGAGAAAGGTACTAGATTTCCTTTTTTTCCGTCCCTCTCTCCTTCCTTCCTCTCTCTCTCTCTCTCTCTCTCTCTCTCTCTCTTTCTCTTTTCCTCCCTTCCTTTGCTTCATCCCTTTTCTAACTTATGGATTAAATACCACATAGTTAGCAATGTATTTTTTAAATTAAATCTTTATTGTCCAGATTATTACATTAGTTACTCTTTTTTCCCACCATAACTCCCCTCCACCCAGTTCCCACCCCACCCACTGCCCTCACTCCCCACCCACTGTCCTAATCCATAGGTGCACGATTATTGTCCAGTCTCTTCCCTCACCCCCCACATCCCTTTCCCCTCACAAGAATAGTCAGTCCATTCCCATTCTATGTCCCTGATTCTATTACAATCACTAGTTCATACTGTTCATCAGATTATTTATTCACTTGATTTTTAGATTCACTTGTTGATAGATGTGTATTTGTTGTTCATAATTTGTATCTTTACCTTTTTCTTCTTCTTCCTCTTCTTAAAGGATACCTTTCAGCATTTCATATAATACTGGTTTGGTGGTGATGAACTCCTTTAGCTTTTTCTTATCTGTGAAGCTCTTTATCTGGCCTTCACTTCTGAATGATAGCTTTGCTGGATAAAGTAGTCCTGGTTGTAGGTTTTTGGTATTCATCACTTTGAATATTTCTTGCCACTCCCTTCTGGCCTGCAAAGTTTCTGTTGAGAAATCAGCTGACAGTCGTATGGGTACTCCCTTGTAGGTAACTGACTATCTTTCTCTTGCTGCTTTTAGGATTCTCTCTTTGTCTTTTGCTCTTGGCATTTTAATTATGATGTGTAAATATGTTCTTTGGAACAATATGTGTGCCTCTTTCCATTTTCATTTTAAAAATAAAAATAAAAATAGTGACTGATAAAAGCCATGGAAAATATTTTTGCCAGAATTTTCCTGATTGTTTTGGCTTGTGAGATTCCAGTTATGGACTCTGGTTATTTAATTAAATTGGGTCTGGAAATAAATATTTATCCCAACAGATTACTTAATGTTTAATAACTTGAACTTATTTTAAACTTTTTCCATATAGTAAAAAAAAGTGTTTTTATAGTAAGATATTTAAATTTAAAAACTGTTTATTATGGTATTAGAGACACATATACATAGAAAAATAATATATAATATGATATGAAAATACATGAGTGCAGATGTATAAACTTTCACAAATCAAACCCACTTGTATCACTAGAACCCAGATTAAGAAACAGAAGTTTATCAGTATCTTAGAGGCCCACTTATCTTTATTCCAATCTTTATTCTGCCCACCCTAAGAGTTAGCCACTCTCTCCTAAATGACATTGAGTAGTTTTGTCTGCTTTTGTACATTGCATATAGAATTGAATCAAAGTATGTAGTCCCCCCCCTTTTTTTTGGTGGGGGGTCTGGGTCTTTCTCTAAAGAATATTTTTGTGAGATTCGTTTGTGATGTTGCATATATACAGTTGTAGGTTATACATTCTCCTTTTGTCTAGAATTCCATTGTGTGCATATATCATAATTTGTTGCTCTATTTCACTGTAAATTGGCTTTAGGGTAGTTTCTAGTATTGGCTATTACAAAATAGTGCTGCTGTGAACATTCTTAAAGCTATAGGTGCATGTCTCTTCTTAAAGCTATAGGTGCATTTCTTGTGAGGGTATACTCAGGATTTACACACTAGGCATATGTTCAGCAATTTCCAAAGCAGTTGTAGCAATTTGCATCCCTACCAACAGTGTCTGAGAGCCCCCACAGCACTGTGTCTTTGTCATCATTTGGTATTTTCCTTCATTCAAGTTTATTCATTGTGTAGGTGACTGGTAGAAGCAATAAATTTAAAATTTTGTGTTTTATTTGCATTTCCTTGCTGACTAGTGATGTTGAGCATGTTTCCTATGTTTATTAGCTATTTTGACCATATATATTTTTAAGTCTTTTGACTATTCTTTGGGAAGTTTTTTCCTATTATATTCTTGATACACATTTTTGTGAGATAAATGTATTACAAATAATTTTCCCCACTATTTTTATTCTCTTAATAAGATCTTGAGTAGACGTTCTTAATTTTATTATAATTTCAAAGTATCATTTTTACCTGTGTATTTTATGAACAAGTTCTTTGTAATATATATGAATTGCATATAATTTCTTTCACATTCTTTATTCTTGTAATGGTATATTTTGATTAATGGAAAGACCCAGTTTTGCTACAATCCAGTTTGTCATTTTTGTTGATACTTTTGTCTTTTTAAAGAAAGTTTTATTTAATCCCAGGTCATAAATATGTTAGCCTATGTTTCTTTAAAAGATCTATTGCTTTATCTTTTAGATCTCCATTCATCTGAAGTGATTTTGGGGTATGTTGTGAAGTAGGGAATCACATTTTAATTTATTATTATATTTTATTAAATTGTATCAAATATATTAAAATATATTATTAAACAACAATATTAAATATTTATTGTGTATGATATAGGCTATATAAATATTTTATAGAAATACTATTGTATATAAATATTTTTATATAAATAGTATTTTACATTTATATAAATGCTAGAGGCCTGGTGCACAAAAATTTATGCACTCAGGGGGGTCCCTCAGCCCGGCCTATGCCCTCTTGCAGTCTGGGACCCCTCGGAGGATGTCCACCTGCTGGCTTAGGCCCGCTTCCTGGGGGATTGGGCCCAAGCTGGCAGTCAAACATCCCTCTGGCAGCCCAGCAGCCCTTGGGGGATGTCCACTTACCAGCAAGGAGCAGACCTAAGCTGCAGTCAGACATCCTTAGAGCTGCTGAGGAGGCAGGAGAGGCTTCCGCCAACACCTCTGTACTGGCAGCCATCAGCCTGGCTTGTGGCTGGCTGAGCAGAGCTCCCCCTGTGGGAGCACACTGACCACCAGGGGACAGCTCCTGCATTGAGCATCTGCCCCCTGGTGGTCAGTGTGTGTCATAGTGACCAGTCATTCCCAGTCATTCTGCTGTTAGGGTCAATTTGCATATTGCCCTTTTATTATATAGGATAGAGGCCTGGTGCATGGGTGGGGGCCGGCTGGTTTGCCCTGAAGGGTGTCCCGGATCAGGGTGGGGGTCCCGCTGGGGTGCCTGGCCAGCCTGGGTGAGGGGCTGATGGGTGTTTGCAGGCTGGTCACACCCCCTTCAGGGTGGGGGTCCCCAATGGGGTGCCTGACCAGCCTGGGTGAGGGGCTGATGGCTGTTTGCAGGCTGGCCACACCCTCTTCATGGTGGGGGGTCCCCACTGGGGTGCCTGGCCAGTCTGGGTGAGGGGCTGAGGGCTGTTTTCAGGCTGGCCAAGCCCCCCGGCGATGGAAGCTCCCACCCTCTCCTTTTTTTCTTTTTTTTTAAGTGTAGGATTTATTTACCTTCTATAATTGAAACTTTGTAGCCTTGAGTGCAGCTCAGAGCAGGCCAGGGCAGGCGGGAAGCTTGGTTTCCTCCATTGCCAGGGGCAACCCAAGCCTCCTGCTCGCTCCAGCTCCCTGGCCACGGCCGGCTGAAAGCAGGTATCTGGGGTTTATTTATGTTCTATAATTGAAACTTTGTTGCTTTGAGTGGAGCTCAGAGCTGGCTGCGGCAGACGGGAAGCTTGGCTTCCTCCATCACTAGAGCAACCAAGCCTCCTGCTTGCTCCAGCTCCATGGCTGCCGGCCGCCATCTTGGTTGGGTTAATTTGCATATAGTTGCTCTGATTGGCTGGTGGGCATGGCTTCAAGTGTAGCAAAAGTATGGTCAATTTGCATGTTTGTCTTTTATTAGTGTAGATTATTATTATTAAATGTTTATCATTAAATCACCATTTTATTATTATTATTACTTAAGGAATACAGGCTCATTGAAGAGAAAAGTAGAGAATAGACCTTACTATTATCCAAGGATATCATCACTGACACTGTGGTATATATCTTTCTACACACTGCTTTTGTTGTTATTTATTAGTTTTATTACTTAGTGGTATTGTTCTAAAGTTAACATTTTTCACTTTTCTCAGTTATGTAAACTGTGGATAAGATGTCTAGTTATTTTTCTTGGAACCTCACCCTCACCACCCATGACTAAAAACAAAACAAATATCCCCAGAATAATGTGAGTACTTTCTTATTTTAAGCTTCATATATTACAGGCCAACTTTTCATTGACTTTTGAATTTTCCTTCTCCTGTGGCAAATTTTCCCACCAAAGTCATTTAAACACATTATCTTTACTATAATTTGAGAGCCCATAGTTTCTAACTCTTTCATTTTGACTATATCTTTATTAATTCCTGTTTCTGCTTTCCTTTACTTTCCCCCCAATGTCTGAATTATTTGCTAAATTAAATTTTCATTCCTTTTTAAAAGTGATCTAAAAGTTTAAGGTTATAGATTTTCTTCTGTGTCTTGAATGTTACACAAAGACTAATACATAAGGTTTGTTTTTAAGTTACAACTATTTTATTAATTATGTTATTTAGGTCCTTTATATTCTCACTTATGTTCTTGCCTTTTTCCTCTCTCATGAATTGATTGATGGATGTGAATTTAAAATCCCACTACTAATCTGTTCTTTCCCATACCCATTTATAATAAAACAAGAGGACCAGGGCATGAAAGTCATGCACTCAGGGGTGTCCCTCAGCCCAGCCTGCAACCTCTCGCAGTCGGACACCCTTAGCGCTGCCACAAGGCAGGAGAGGCTCCCGCCACCGCCACTGTGCTCGCCAGCAGTGAGCCCGGCTTCTGGCTGAGCAGTGCTCCCCCTGTGGGAGCGCACTGACCACCAGGGGGCAGCTCCTGCATTGAGCGTCTGCCTCCTGATGGTCAGTGCACGTCATAGCGACCGCTTGTTCCTCCATTTGGTTGATTTGCATATTACCCTTTTATTATATAGGATCTCTGCAACATGGAGGTAGTTGCTATGCTATGCAGTAATATATTTATAACTGCCATATATTTATATCTTTATTTTTCATCTTACTCTATAAAATGGCATTCGCTTCTGTTACTCAGCATTTATTTTAGTATTAGCTCTAAGTTAAAAATTCTTCAGAAAAATATTCTCTGAGTTTTGCAGATTCAAAACTGTGTATAGTCTAAAACTGAAGGGCAGCTTAGCTGAATATAATCCCTGGCTCAGATTTTTTCCTTGAGTGTACAGGGTAGGGCAAAAGTAGTTTTACAGTTGTGAGTATGGGAAACACAGAGTTTATTGTTGTATTATTTTAAATTAATTATTGTATTATTTTCCATATGTATACCTGTAAACCTACTTCTGCCCCACCCTGTGTATATTAAGGATGTTATTTCACCATTTTCTGATGTTGAGTGTCTCTGTGGAGAAATATGAAATAACCTAATTATTTTATCTTTATAAATAACATTTATTTTGTCTGACTGCTTAAAAATTCTTTATTTTAAAGCCCAGTAGCGTTACTAGGAAATGTCTTGATGTTGATCATTCTTGGTCAATTCTTTTGAGTCTTTCCAATATGTAGATTCAGGTCTTTTATTCAACAAAAGCATTATTGAATTATAACTTTACATTTTTCCTGTCCACTTGTTTGATTCTTTTTCCCTCAGGAACTACTCCAGATATGTCTATGTGGACCCCCAATGCATATCTTTTCTATTTATTGTTTTCTCTCTATCCTGGCCTGCCTGCCTTCCTTCCTTCCTTCCTTCCTTCCTTCCTTCCTTCTCCCTTCTTTTGTTTTTGTCCATTCTTTATTTCCATTTCAATGTGGTCACTTCCCTCATTTTTCCACATTCCTTATTGTTTTATTAATATTTTCTATTCTTCCTCATGCTCTTTTCAATTTTGTTTTTATTGTGTTGAGGTGCCTGATTCTCCTGTACTTCTTTCCCGAGTTCTGCTAGATCATGTTTTATTTCTTGTATTGCTTTTCCATATCTTCCATGAGTTCTTATTTCTGCCTTGAGGTCTTACTTCAAAAGTAATCTCTTCAGCCCTGGCTGGTTTGTCTCAATTTTTAGAGCATTGGCCCAAGGACAGAAGGGTCACTGGTCCAATTCCCCAGTCAAGGGCACATACCTAGGTTGTTGGTTTGATCCCCTGGCCCAGTTGGTCAGTCCCATGCAGGAAGCAACCAATCAATGTCTCTCTCTCTCTCTCTCTCTCTCTCTCTCTCTCTCTCTCTCTCCTCCCTCCCTCCCTTCCTCCCTCGGTAAAAATATCCTTGGGTGAGAATTAAAAAAAAAAGAAAGTAATCTCTTCACTTTTTTTAATGCAAAATTTTTGTCTGCTCCATGGCAACATGTTTCTAGTGTTTTTCTTGACCTGTAGGTAGGTTTTGATGCTCTTTCCCACATGTGTTTCTTATAGCATATTTGCATTTATTGTATGCAATCCTTTAATAAAAAAAACCAAAAACTCATCCTTTAATTAATTGGATTTTCCTGGACTAGCTATTCATTGGGGCTGAGAGGTTCCGAGTAGCCTCCTAGCTGCTCTCTTTGTCTGCTGTCACAGAGACAGATGCCTCCTGTAGCTCTGGCTCTTCTTTGTTATTATCTGCATAGCCCACTTCTGCTTCTCTGGAAAAACACAGTCCAGGAGACTTCTGCTAACAGAACTGCTAATGTACTCAATCTCTGATGTTCCACAAGAGAACTACAACTTTCACAAAACAGGGTGAACACTCACCTTCAGAATATATATATATTTTTTCTGGTGTTACTTGATAGCTACCCATGCTTAGCTTTATTGCTCCTTTTTTGAATATTTTCTTTACTTTTTTCACACGGCTCCTACCTCATTTGTTTATGGTCACTGCTATATGACCTGGGAGTTATCATTCTTCTTTTTAAATTTTATTTGCTTTAAAATATATTTTTATTGATTTCAGAGAGGAAGGGAGAGGGAAAGAGAGATAGAAACATTCATGATAACAGAGAATCATAGATCGACTGCCTTCTGTATGATTCCCACCAGGGATGAAACCTGCAACCCAGGCATGTGCCCTGACTTGGAATTGAACCCTGACCTTCCGGTTCAGAGGTTGATGGTCAACCACTAAGCCACACCGGCTGGGCACATTCCCCTTTTTTTTAAAAAAAGCAATTTCCAGGAGGAGAAGGTGAACTATCCAATGCATATAGCAATATTAATCTTTTGTGTTGATTTTCTTGGCATATTTGAATAATATGTAATATTTCAGTCTCAAAGTAGTACACATACATGTGAAGAAATTCTACAAGAATAGGGAAACAACCACCTAAAAAAATTAGACGTAGCAGTGCCCCTGGCTCTTATGGAGCTAGGAATAGAGCCTGTTCCCATTAACCAGACTGGAAAACCTTTTGATGCACAAGCATTGGGTAAAGTATACAGCAGTCTTGCCTCAATAGTAGGAAATAATTATCCTTAGACTGAGCACTGCTTTACTCTCTCTTAAAAGCAAGACCAGAAAAGCTCTATTTCTAAGCAACCTAATTGCACCCCAGAGCAAAGATAGAGAAGATGTATAAGAACACAAAAATAACCAGCACCCAAATGGGCAAAATTGACAATGCATGACACCTAGTCAAAAATTATCAGGGTTTCAAAGAAGGAAGAAAATATGACCAATACAAATAAGAAAACAACAACAACAACAATCAAAACTGATGAAGAAATGACCCATATGTTAGCATAAATATTAAAAGAATTATTATAACTGCATTGTGTAAGTTTAAAAGTTAAGTAGAAGCATGCAAGATATAAATAAGACCCAAACTAAAGTTCTAGAGATAAACTTATAACATGAGATTAAAGCTATATTGAATAGGATTAATTGTAAATTAGACATGGCACAAAAAAAATTAGTGAATTTAAAGACAACAATAAAAATTATCCAAAATAAAACACAGACATTTACATAACGAGTCCTTGAATGAGAGGAGAGAACAAAGATATATTTAAAAATAATGACTCCAAACTTAGTAAATTTGATAAAAATAATAACTCACAGTCCCCCAAAACTCAATGAACTCCATAAATAAGAAACACGAGAAAAATCACATCAAGGCCCACCATAAAAAACAATTACACAAAACTAATCATGAAGATAAAATCTTAAAAACAGTTATAAGAGATACCCTATGTACAGAAGATAAGAATGACATATTATTTTTGTTAGAAAACTCAAACAAAAAGAGAGTAGCTCAAATTCTTAAAGTACTGAAAGAATTCTATACCCAGAAAAAAAAAGGTTTAAAAAATAATGGTCAAATAAAGACTAAAAACCATATACAAGTTAAAAGAACTCATCATCTTATTTTATAAGAAATGTTAAAGGAAGCCTTGAATGCAAAAGGAAAATGATATCAGATGAAAATAATTGCTTAAATAAAAATAACAACAATGCAATATGGGATTTATAACCTATGCAAGTTAAATGTATGGTGACAACAACACAAGGTTAGAAGGAAAGACATTGAACTGGCACACTATTACTTGAAGGTAGAGAGAGATAAGTTAAAGAATTATACTATAAATTCCAGGGTAACCATCTAAATAACAAAAGAAAGAGTTCTAATTAACGAAGAAGATTAAATAGAACAATAAAACACATTCAGTTAATCCAGAAGGAGGCAGAAGAAGGAAAAAAAATGAATAGAACAAACAGGAAAAATAGAAAACAAATAGCAAGATAATAAACTTGAATGTAAACATATTATTATATTAAACATAAATGGTATAGATATCCTAATTAAAAGACAGAGATGATAAGATTGGTAAATTGTTTAATTCTCCTTGATTATATAAATTTCAATATTAGTACTTGTTTATCAAATGAATATTTAATTTATTTTTGTTCAATGGGGACACGGCATCTGGTGCTGGGGATACTGACTCAAAGGCTAGTTATAGGTCCTCCTCACATGATCCTTGCAATCTGGTGTTGAATCCAAATAAGCAAATAAAAATTAGAACAGAGTGTAATAAGTGCTTGGGCATAAGAATTTGATTCTTTCCTGTATATCTGGAAACAAAAGTGCTTTAAAAATTATTAACACAATGACCACAGCTTGTATCATTTTAATTACAATGATGAATAATTTCCCACTCCTGCTACAATATATAAAGATTTTTTTTACTAAACAATTGACCAGTTAGTTGTAATTAAGAATGGAGCAGCATCTATGAGATCTGCCAAACTTATTTGTGTGCATTTCCTATTTCCCAATTCTCTCCCTCTATTAAGTCAAGGAGTCTCAACTTGGGTCAATTTAGCCCCCAGGGGACATTTGACAATATGAAAATGTTGGGGTAGGGTACTACTGGCATTCAGTGAGTAGAGGCCGGGGATGCTGCTTAACAAACATTCTACCTCACAGGGCAGTCCCCTCCTCCCAAAAAACAAATCACCTGGCTCAGAAAGTCAATATAGTGCCTTGGTTGAGAAACCCTGAACTTGGTGACCCAATTCATCCAGTTTGCCTAGAACTTTCCAAGTTTTAACACTGAATGTCTAGCATCTCAGGAAACTCCCGGGCCTAGTCTTATGTAAATAGTGAAGACTGATCATCCTATCTCCTACCTGCTAATATTAGAAAAGCAGTCTGTATTCAAATAGTTGTTCCTTTTGGTTAGGACATTCAGTTCCCTATTGTAATGACAATCATAATCAGCATGAATATAAATTGAGCACATATTTTATCCAGTATTAGGCTATGTATGTTACCTGTATAATTCCTTTTAATCATAAGATGATTATTACCTCCATTTACAATTAATAAAATGTAAGCTTATAAAGTTTCGGTAAATTGTTGAATTTACACATCTAGCTATGGCAGAATTAGATTACAAAACAAGATCTATCTTGTGTACGGTGACTAAAGTTAACACATTCCTGCCTTGCAAGATTGAAAATATTTTTTTTTCTACACTATGCCAACCTCATAGCATAGTTTGTAATTATAATGACGACTTTAGAATAACAAATCAAACAAAATTACATTTTTTATAAGTATAGCTTCCATTTTCTGAGTTGCTGGTTACAACAGCACTGCATCAGAGTTGAGCCTGCATGAAGAGTACAATCTTTTTTTTTTCTTAAGTATAGAAATTAAAACCAAAGATATTGGAGTCTAACTGGATATGTGATCTGAGTGAATAATTTAATTTCTCCTGGTACTATAGAGGGAATGTGCAATTTAAATGGGTTAATCTTTATGAAGTCCCATGTATAGTGCTTAGTCTGTTAATGATATTTCATAAGTGGTAGCTATAATGATCAATGTGAGGAAATGGCTTGATTTAAATGGCATAGATTAGCTTATTGGTGACATTTTCATTAGTAGGGGAGAAGGCAGGAAGAGAGACAAACAATGTGAATATCTTAACAGTTATAGTCTAGTATAATGAAAAGGCATTGGAGTAAAAAAGGATTTGTGTAACTCCACCTTAGATACTATATGAAGATGTAACATTTATCTGCTATTAAATGAGGGAAATAATGCTCTTTATTAAACACTAGAGGCCCAATGCACGAAATTCATGCAAGAGTAGGCCTTCCTTCCCCTGGCTGCTGGCACCCGGGACCTAGGCTTCCCTCACAGCCCTGGTTTCGTCCGGAAGGTCATCTGGTCTAATTAGCATATTATGCTTTTATTATTATAGATTGTAAAGATTATAATGGCAAAGAATACATATTCCATGCATTTTCCCATTTCTTTAAAAAAGCAAAAACTAAAAAATCCCTATTCTTAGAACAGTGTTTTCAAATAGAGCATGTTGAAAATCAAATACTCCATTACAAACACTACTTTGAGTAACATCCAGTGATGGAAATGAAATATCTATTTTGCCTGCAGCCAGAAGTCAGATAGCCAATTAAACAGGTGCAGTTCTATTTTCTGTTATTTGTAGGGGGAGGCATGGCTCTACTGTAAAGATGCATTCAGAACTGCAATGAAATTAAAATGACTCTAACGCTAATGTCCTGAAGGTAACCACTAAATAGACAGGTGTGGGTGAAGTCCGTTGTTTTTTGTTTAGAGTAACAGTACGCTTAACTTATAAAAACACCGGAAGTCTATAATTCTGTGATGAATAAAATGATACTTGTGAGGAAGGGGTACAAAAGAAGGGGATTGATTGTGGAAGAATTACCATCAAAGCTGGGTAATTTCCTTGGCAAAAGTAAGATGAAACTCTCTTTCCCTGAATAAGATTGTTCCGCATTTGTGACTAACAGATGGACCAAAGTGTATGATGTAAAAGTAAAGAGGTATGCCACAAGAGGCTAATTCAAAGCAAACAGAAATCTCATTGTTGAGAGCTCAGAGGAGGAAGGACAGCCAGCGACTAAATTGAGAGTGTGTTCCTTTGTGTGTGTGGAGATTTACCCACACATCCCTTTACTTTTTCTTTCACATTCTTTCTCTCCTTTGGTTGGATTTCAAGGCAATCTACTCTCTTCCCTTTTGTTTCTATACTGGTTATACAGAGAAGCAGTTATGGAACCTGTATGTCAAACAGGTGGACCCGGGAAATGAGAAAGTAATTCTGAAATGATGATTGCTTTCTGCTGCCCCTGAGGTCCATCCACTTTCACAGGCACCAGGTGACACAACTGGGTTTAGAGCTACAGTAATTGTTTAGAAAGGTAATTGTGGATACGTCAGGGTCATTTAGATATTTTATAATATAAGAAAATACGATCAGTTTTTAAAAAGCAAAACGTTCATCAGAAAGTTTCATAAAAATATTGACTCATAGGCAGGGGCAGATCCAAATTTTGTGGCACTTGACGATTTTATATTTTT
Organism: Myotis yumanensis; assembly: GCF_028538775.1. Taxonomy (NCBI): domain Eukaryota; kingdom Metazoa; phylum Chordata; class Mammalia; order Chiroptera; family Vespertilionidae; genus Myotis; species Myotis yumanensis. Next base: position 170,064,335 of record NW_027223754.1, read on the forward strand.
GGGCCCCTTTATATACCCATGAAGTACAAACAATGGATATTCAAAGGACAAAAATCACAATAACTTGTCTGGGACTTTGGAGACTGAGATCCTTTTCTTTTCGAATTTCTTTAAACCATTTCCAGAAATTCCCACTCAGAAGTGTTTGTTGATCGCAACCTTAGCTTCTCCTCGGCACCTACAACACTCTTAAATTTCCAACAACTCCTAGGCATTTAAGCTTCATTGGTAGCATCCGCTGCCTACAAGAACTATAGCTTATTTTATCTTGCTTGAGAAGCCTAAAATGACCCTGAAACCTAAATAACAGAAACTTTCCATCTGATGCTTATTTCATTATAAGAACTGAAGACCCCCCCACACTTATTATCGATCTACCTCGGCCTCGCAGCTGGTATCCGTCTTGGGTTTTACAGGTACCGGGATGGTGTCCAGCTGAAACCCCGGGCAATCAAATCCCACGTTGCACGCCCACAGCGGGAGCCCGCGGGGACCGCACTCCGCCGGCAGCTCGGGGCTGGGGGGCGGGCTGCGCGCCTGAGGGCGAGCCCGGGCCGCGCCTCCCGCTGATTGGCCGGGGCCGGCCCCTGGGGCGGGCTCTCCCCCGCGCTGGCCCGGCTCGGGGTGGCTATATTGGCACCGTTCCTGCTGGGTCGAGTCGCTTCCTCGCGCGGAGCTGGACCTGAGCTGAGGGCTTCTGAGGGCGGTGCTGGCGCGGGAAGCGGAGCGAGGCTGCCGAGAAAAAGGAGGGGGCTGCGGGGCTGCAGTGCGATGAAGCAGCGGCTCAGGGAGCGGAGGCCGGCGGTGTGGCGAGACGGGCCGGCCCGGGGCCGGGGCTGCTGCTCGGGAGGCTGTTGAGGCGCCGAGGCGGCCGGCGCGGAGAGCGGCGGGCGAGAGGGAGGAGAGGCGCGGAGCGCGGGGGCAGCCGGCTGGCTGGGGTTGGCCTCCCGGGCAGGGATCTCCCGGGTGGAACCATGCGGGTGGCCAAGTGGCTGACGGGGCTGCTCTACCAGCTCTCGCTCTTCATCGCCAGGTCTTGGGAAGTTCACTTCCACCCCCGGCAAGGTAAGGTCACCGCGCGGCGCCGCCAGCAGCGAGGTGGGGGCTCGGGCCTGAGCGGGACCCCCGGACGGAGTTGGGGGGGTGGTGAGCGGCGGAGCCCGTTGGGGAGCCCTGGCTCTGCAGGGGCTCCAGAGCCTCCCGGGTCAGCCGGCCTCCCCAGCATCCCGAGAGGTGGTCGCTGGGTCGGGTTTCGAGGAATCGTGCGCGGGGCAGAGGACTCCCTCTGGGGACCATGCGGTGGGGGCGCGCGGGGCAGGGGGGCGCGTGCGCCCCTCAGGCACGAGCTGGCGGGGGCGGAGGGGGAAGCGGAGAGGCTGGGGAAGGAGGTGGGCTGCTCAGGGCCTGGCGCGTCAGGGTCTTTGCTCGGGGAGGGTGAAGGCAGTCGGGGGTGTGGGAAACCGGGGGTTCGCACTCCCAGAGCGCACGTGTGTGTGTGCGCGCGCACTCGCCATCCTGTGTGCATTTGTCGCGCTGCGGGGTGTTCTGGGGAGTTGGGACCTTGGGTCTTTGGTGGGGACGTTTGGTAGAAGAAGTTTGGGGGTTGGAGTTGGAAACACGTGTGTGTGTGTGTCGGGGGCGGGGGGGCGCTCAATGGCCATTTCCCTGTGGTTGCAGAAGCGCTGGTGAGGACCCTGGCCTCGTACGAAGTGGTGACCCCCGCGCGGGTCAATGAGTTCGGCGAAGTGTTCCCTCAGAGCCATCACTTCAGTCGGAGGAAGCGCAGCTCAGAGGCGCCCGAGCCCCCGCCGTTCCGCACCCACTACCGAATCAGCGCCTACGGGCAGCTGTTCCAGCTGAACCTGAGCGCGGACGCGGCCTTTCTGGCGGAGGGCTTCACCGAGGTGCACTTGGGGGCCCCCGCGCGCGGGGCGGAGGAGAGCCGGGCGGTGTCCCCAGGCTTGCGCCACTGCTTCTATCGGGGCCAGGTCAATGCTCGGGAGGATCACATAGCGGTCTTCAGCCTCTGTGGAGGCCTGGTAAGCGCCCTCCGGTCCTTTGACGTTTTCTTGAGATCCAATCGAAGGCTCCATTCAGGCAGCCATGTAATGGGTTTTTCTGAGTTAGTGGTTGGTGACCCAAGAGATCAGAGCGGGTCACTGGAGGGATTAACACCTAAGTGAACCCAAGCCAGAGGCCACTCCTTCCTGCAGCGAGGGGCTTGGAAGAACAGCATGTCTACCTGCTGAGCAAAATGAGCTCTACTGTGAAAAGCTGAGAGACTTGAAAGTGTCAGACAGAGAGAGGCCCAGTGAGTGCGTCAGGGAGTGGCCGCATGGCCTCTGCTACGAGTGAAGTGTGGTTTTCACTCCGACACATCCATTCCTGACCATCTGTTGAGGCAGAACCTCCTGGACTTACTTAAGTTTGTTCTTTCAATGTTAGGCTGATAGAAGGAAAAGAATGTGTACATATAACGAAAAGGTCAGAAAGGAAGAGTGGGTTTTCATTAGTCTGTGGATGCTCATTAATCGGTGTAGTACAGAATAGGGAATAGGTTGAATCTGACCGTTTAAATACGTTGCATTAAACAAAATACTATAGGAGAGTATCTACAGTGGCCTAGTGCCAGCAAATGGTCATTAGAGTGACAAGAGTAAAAGATGGAGACTGTAAGAAAAGCCTTATTGTGGGGAGAGAGGAAATGAAATGAAACACATAGAACCCAGTATTTTGTTTCTCTCCCTCTATAACAGATTATAAATCTGTTTGCCATGATTTTCTTCAGCCTAGGGAAACATCTTCTCTAAATTCTCCTAAAATAATAACTCATATGTTATTTTACACACTTAAAATGATCTAATTGGCTCCCTTGTAAATACTAACAGTAATCAAAATGTTACAGCTATTACAATTTGTGGTGCTGTGATGTATACTTTTTTTTTTTTTTAAATATATTTTATTGATTTTTTACAGAGAGGAAGGGAGAGAGAGATAGAGAGTTAGAAACATCGATGAGAGAGAAACATCGACCAGCTGCCTCCTGCACATCTCCCACTGGGGATGTGCCCCGCAACCCAGGTACATGCCCTTGACCGGAATCGAACCTGGGACCTTTCAGTCCACAGGCCGACGTTCTATCCACTGAGCCAAACCGGTTTCGGCTGACGTATACTTCTTTAAGAATGCATTCAATATCTATTGGGGAGGGGTCTGTTTACTACTTTTCTTTTCCAGTGGTGATACTATAAAAGATCCATGCCAAACCGGTTTGGCTCAGTGGATAGAGCATCGGCCTGCGGACTGAAAGGTCCCAGGTTCGATTCCAGTCAAGGGCATGTACCTTGGTTTCGGGCACATCCCCAGTAGGAGGTGTGCAGGAGGCAGCTGGTCGATGTTTCTCTCTCATTGATGTTTCTAACTCTCTATCCCTCTCCCTTCCTCTCTGTAAAAAAATCAATAAAATATATATTTTTTAAAAAAAGGATCCAGATAGCTACATCAAGTCTAATGTAATACAGAAGTATCAGTTTATTGGTAACAAAATAACAATGTCTGTGGGGTTTTTTTTGTTTTTTGTTTTTTTTACCTACAATCATACTTTTAGGAAATGTTAGGTATCAGAGGTTAGTAAAAATAAAGATGTAATACTTTCCCATCCCAGTTCATGGAACCCAAGGTAAATAACACTTCTATTAAAACATATGAGCTTGCCCTGACCCATTTGGCTCAGTGGATAGAGTGTCGGCCTGCGGACTCAAGGGTCCCAGGTTCGATTCCGGTCAAGGGCATGTACCTTGGTTGCGGGCACAGCCCTAGTGGGGTGTGTGCAGGAGGCAGCTGATCGATGTTTCTAACTCTCTATCCCTCTCCCTTCCTCTCTGTAAAGAATCAATAAAATATATTTAAATTTTTAAAAAATTTAAAAAAAACAAAAAATAAAAAAAAAACACACAAAAAAAACATATGATCTCACTTCATCTTTAACTCCTCCAATAAATACATGTTCAAGAAGAGACAACCATTAGGACTTTGACTATAGGATTCTAGTGTTCTCAAGTTTTAGCTTTTTCCTTTTTGGAGCAAATTTTAAAAGAATAGTCGTAGAACATCAACACTGTTTATTCTTTAATTAAGTAAAATAAATGGATAATAGTTCTCACCAGGCCACATGTAATACTTCCTCTCAGGTTAATTGATGTAAGATGTCTTCTTGGGTGTGAATAGGTCATTACTAAATAAACTTGGAAAGTCTCTTTGGTCTTTTTCATGCTGTTTTCTTGAACTACATTTACATGGAATGACTTCAACAATTTTCTTTGCTGTGGATAAATGTAAAATGCTTGCAACATACGGATGACAGAAACACTAATATTTACATGGCTACTTATACGGCAAAGGAAATCAAAATATTCTCTTTCATAGAACCTTTCAAAATAATGTTTAGCTTTTCTGGAAAATTCTATATTTACTACCACAAATTTGACCTGGTCAATATGTGTTGTTTTTTTTCTTAATTGAATTTGTTGGGGTGACATCTATAATAAAAGCGTAAATGCTAATTAGACCAGATGTCCTTCCAAACGTCCTTCTGGGTGACCTTCTGGACAAAACCAAGGCTGCGAGGGAAGCCTGGGTCCAGGGTGCCTGCCAGCGGCCCGAGGGAAGCCAGTGCTGGCAGCTGGGGGGAGAAAGGCCTACTCTTGCATGAATTTCGTGCATCGGGCCTCTAGTTGGTTAATAAAACCATACCGATCTCACATGATCTCACTCATGTGGAATCTAATGAACAAAATAAACTGATGAACAAAATAGACCCAGAGACATAGACGCATGGAACAGACTGAAGAATTTCAAAAGGAAGGTGGCAGGGGTGGAGGGGTGGGTGGGGAGTGATTAACCTGGGAACTTATGCATACATGCATAGCCCAGGGACACAATAGTGTGGTGAACGCCTGGGAGAGGCTGGTGCAGGGTGAAGGGGGTCAAGAGGAAAAAAACCAAAGGGGATATCTGTAATACTTTCAACAATAAAGATGAATTAAAAAAATAATTGTACAGGTTTCAAGTGTACAATTCTGTAACACTTCATCAGTATACCGTATTGTGCGCTCACCACCCAAACTCAAGTCTCTTTCCACCACCATTTATCCCCTTTTTACCTCACCCCCCCTGCATGTGTTTTTATCCTCTCTGGCAATCCCCATACTATTGCCTGTGTCTATGAGGTTTATTTTATTTTTTTGCTTTTTGCTTAAGCCCTTCAACTTTTTCACCCAGCTCCCCCAACCCTCCTGCCCTCTGACAGCAGTCAGTCAGTTCACTATCTATGATTCTGTTTCTATTTTGTGTTTTTGGTCATTAGATTCCACATGTAACTGATATCATATGGTATTTGTTTTTCTCTGACTGGCTTATTTCACTTAGCGCAGTGGTTCTCAACCTTGGCTGCACATTAGAATCACCTGGGAATCTTTTTAAAATCCTGATTTCTGGGCCTCATCCTCCGGAAATTCTGTTTCATTGTTATGGGGTGGGGCCACAACATTAGTAACAAAGAAACAGAATTTCCGGAGGATGAGGCCCAGAAATCAGGATTTTAAAAAGATTCCCAGGTGATTCTAATGTGCAGCCAAGGTTGAGAACCACTGACTTAGCACAATACCTTTTAGGTCAGTGATGGCGAACCTTTTGAGCTCGGTGTGTTAGCATTTTGAAAAACCCTAACTTAACTCTGGTGCTGTGTCACGTATAGAAATTTTTTGATATTTGCAACGATAGTAAAACAAAGATTTGTGTTTTTGATATTTATTTTATATATTTATATGACATTTAACAAAGAAAAATCAACCAAAAAAATGAGTTTGAGTGTTACCTCTGACAAGCATGTCATAGGTTCGCCATCACTGCTTTAGGTCCATCCATGCTTCCGCAAAAGGTAAGAGTTTCTTTTTTACGGCCAAGAAGTATTCCATTGTGTAAATGAACCACAGCTTTTTTTTATCCACTCATCTACTGAGAAGTACTTGGGCTAATTCTAAATCTTGGCTATTCCAAATAACTTTGTAAGGAACATAGGGGTCCATATATTTCTTCAAAGTACTGTTTTGGATTTCTTCAGGTTTATTCCCAGAAGTGAAATTGCTGTGTCATAAGGCAGTTCCATGTTGAATTTTTTGAGGAAACTTCTATAGTGTTTTACACAGTGGCTGCACTAATATGCATTCCCACCAATAGTGCACAAAGTTTTCCTTATTCCACATCCTCACCAGCACTTGTTTGTTGATTTATTGATGATAACCTTTCTGACAGTTATGAGGTGATCTCTTATTGTGGTTTTAAATTGCATTTCTCTGATGATTAGTGACATTAGACATCTTTTCATATGTCTGTTGGTCATCTGTATATCCTCTTTGGAGAAGTGTCTATTTAGGACCCTTGCCCATTTTTTAATTGGATTGTTTGTTTTCTTGATGTTGATTTGTAAAAGTTCTTTATACATTTTGGATATTAACTCCTTATCATATGTATCATTGGCAAATATGTTCTCCCATTCAGTGGGTTGTCTTTTCACTTTGCTGATGGTTTCCTTTGCTGGGCAAAAACTGTTTAGTTTGATGTAGTCCCATTTAATTATTTTTTCTTTTGTTTCCTTTGAGGAGATATATGAGAAAAAAATATTGCTACAAGAAATGTCTGAGATTTTACTGCCTATGTTTTCTTCTATGATTTTTATGTTTCTATAACTTACATTTAAGTATTTAATCAATTTTTACTTTATTCTTGGGATAGTGTGAGAAGGTGGTCTAGTTAAATTTTTTTTGCATGTGTCCAGTTTTCACAACACTATTGAAGAGACTGTCTTTATCCCGTTGTGTATTTTTGCCTCTTCTGTAAAATATTAATTGACCATAAAGGTGTAGGTTATTCTGTTCTATGGATTTATATGTCTGTTTTTATGCCAGTACCACGCTGTTTTGATTACTATGACCTTGTAGCTTAATATACAGTATTGTGATCTCCAACTTAGTTCTTCTTTCTCAAGATTACTGAGGCTACTTTGGTGTCTTTGTGTTTCTATATAAATTTTTGGAATATTAGTTCTAGTTTTCTGTGATATGCCATTCGTATTTTAATAGGAATTGTGATGAACCTGTAGATCGTTTTGGGTAGTATCACCTTTTAATGATGTTAATTCTTCCTATCCATGAACACAGTATATGGTTCCACTTATTTATATCTTCCTCAATTTCTTTCTTCAGTATTCTTTATTTTTCTGAGTGCAGGTCTTTTACCTCCTTGGTTACATTTTTTTCTGGCTACTTTGTTTTTTGTTGTCATTGTTGCAATTGTAAATGGGATCGTTTTCTTAATTTATCTTTCTGATAGTTCATTTTTGGTGTATAAAAATGCCACTGATTTCTGAATATTACTTTTTTGTATCTTGCTAATTTACTGATCAATTCTAGTAGTTGTTTTTTTTAGTGGCATTTTTAGGGGTTTCTAAAGATTTGTGAATAATATCAGTTTTACTTCTTCCTTTTCAATTGGGATGCCTTTTATTTCTTTTTTTTGTCTGATTGCTGTGACTAGACCTTCCAGTACTATGTCGCATAAGAGTGGTGAAAGCCAACATCCTTGTCTTATTCCTGACCTTGAAGGAAGCACTTTTAGTTTTTGCCCATTGAGTATGATATTGGCTGTGGATTTGTCATATATGGCCTTTGTTATGTTAAGATATTTTTCCTCTTTTCCCATTTTGCTGAGAGTGTTTATCAAAAATGGGTGTTGGATTTTAGCAAATGCTTTTTCTGTGTCTATTGATATGATCATGTGGTTTTTATTCTTCATTTTATTTATGTGGTGAATCACATTTATTAATTTGTGGATATTGTACCAATCTTGCATCTCTGGAAAAAATCCCACTTGATCGTGTGTAGGGTCTTTTTAATGTCTGGTTTGATCCTATTAGCTAACTTGTTGTTGAAGATTTTAGCACTAAGTTTACCAGGGATAGTGGCCTATAGTTTTCTTTCTTTGTAGTGTCTTTATTTGGTTTTGAAATTAGGATAATGCTGGCCTCATTATTCTAATTTCAAGAGCTTGGGAGTCTTCTTTCATTTTTAAGTATTTTTTGAATAGTTTGAGAAGGAGAAGTGTTAGTGTTTCTTTGAATGTTTGGTAAAATTCTCCTGTGAAGCCATTCAGAACTTTTGGTTTGGGGAGTTTTTCATTACTGCTTCGATTCCATTAGTTGTAATTGGTCTATTCAGAGTTTCTGTTATTTTTCTGATTCCATTTTGAAAGATTGCATGTTTCTATAAATTTATCCATTTCGCCCAGGTTGTCCAATTTGTTGGCGTATAATTGTTCATAGTATTTTCTTACATTTCTTTGTATTCTGTGATGTCAGTTGTTCCTTTTTCTCCTTTTCCATTTTTGATTTTGAGTCTGCTCTCTTTTTTATTTGAGTTAAAGTTTAGTCAACCTTGTTTATCTTTTTAAACAACCAGCTCTTGCTTTTATTTATCTTTTGTATTGTTGTGTTTTTTTAAAAATTCTCTATGTCATTTATTTCCTTTCTGATCTTTATTATTTCCTTCCTTCTACTTACTCTGGGCTTTTCTTGTTGTTCTTTTTCTAGTTGTTTTAAGTATAGGGTTAGATTACTTGAGATTTTTCTTGTTTCTTGAGGTAGAGCTGCAATGCTATGAATTTCCCTCTTAGGATTGCGTTCGCTGTATCCCATAGATTTTGGGTTATAGTATTTTCATTTTCATTTTTCTCAAGGTAACTTTTGGTTTCTTCCTTGATCTCATTGTTAACCCATTTATTGTTTAATAACATGTTACTTAGCCCCCATATGTTTGAGTGTTTTCCCCTTTTTATGGTAATTGGTTTCTGGTTTCATACTATTGTGGTTGGAGAATATGTCTGATATGATTTCAATCTTCTTGAATTTATTAAGACTTGTTTTGTGTCCTAACATGTGGTCTATCCTGGAGAATGTTCTATGTAGATTTGAAAAGAATGTATATTATGCTGCTTTGGGAGGAAGTATTCTGTAAATATCAATTAGATCCATATGGCTTAGTGTGTCATTTAAGGTTGCTGTGCTTTTTTTTTTTTTTTTTAATGGTCTGGAAGATCTATCCACTGATGTTAATGGAGTGTTAAAATCCTCCACTATGACTTATTACTATTGATCTCTCTCTTAATGTCTACCAAGACTTTATATATTTAGGTGCTCCTATGTTGGGTATATATGTTTACAAGGGCTATATCCTCTTGTTGGATTGATTCCTTTAGTATTATATAGTGACCTCCTTTGTCTCTTGTTAAGACCTTTGTTTTAAAGTATATTTTGTCTGATGTAAATATTGATACCTCAGTTTTTTTGTTTTGTTTTGTTTTTTCATTTCCATTTTCATGGAATATCTTTTCCTATCCCTTCACTTTCAGTCTGTATATATCTTTTGTTCTGAAGTGGCCTCTTGTAGATAGCACATATATCATGTTATCCATTCAGCTACACTATGTCTTTTCACTGAAATATTTAATTCATTTAAATTTTAACTAATTATTGAGAGGTACTTTCTTATGGCCATTTTATTTTTTTATACCTATGTTCTTCTCTTTCATTTTTTAAATTCTTCTTCTTAAAGAAGGCCCTTTAACATTTCTTGCAATACTGGTTGGGTGGTAATTAACTCATTTACTTTTTTTTTTGTTTGCTTGTTTGGGAAGCTGTTTATTTCTCCTTCAATTTAAATGATAGCCTTGGTGGATAGACTAATTTTGGTTGTAGGTCCTTTTCATCACTTTGAATATATCATGCCATTCCCTTCTGGCTTGAAGTATTTCTGTTGAGAAATCATCTGATAGCTTTATGGGAGGTCCCTTGTAGGTAAGTGACTGTCTTTCTCTGGCAGCTCAAAAATTTCTTTCTTTATCTGTAATCTTTGCCATTTTAATTATGATGAGTTGGTGTGGGCCTCTTTGAGTTCATCTTATTTTGGACTCTGTGCTTCCTGGACTTGTGTATCATTTTCTTTCACTAGACTAGGTACATTTTCAGCCATTGTTTCTTCAAACAGGTTCTCCATTCCTTGCTCACTCTCTTCTCTTTCTGGTACCCCTATGATGTGGATGTTATGTTTGATATTGTTCCAAAGGTCCCTTAGATTTTTCTCAATTTTTTAAAATAACTTTTTTGTTGTTGTTGCTCTGCTTGGGTATTTTCTGTTATCCAGTCCTCTAAATCGCTGATTGAATCCTCTGCTTCATCTAACCTGCTGTTGATTACTTCTAGTGTATTCTTCATTTCAGATATTGTATTCTTCATTTCTGACTGGTTCTTATGGTTTCTATGTCCTTTTTTAATTCTTACTATCTCTTTAAGTTCTCATTGATATCATCCACTCTTCCCCTAAGGTTCTTGAGCATCCATATAACCATTGTTTTAAACTCTGCATCTGGTATCTTCGTTGCTTCCATTTCATTTAGTTATTTCTTTCTGGAGATTTCTCTTGTTCTTTCATTTGGGGCATATTTCTTTGTCTCACCATTTTGTCTGTCTTTTTTTTTTACTCTGTGTATTAAGTAGATCTGCTATGACTCTCAAACTTGTTATGATGGCTTTATGATGTAGGTATCTCTTGGGACTCAGTGCCACAGTCTTCCAGATTACCTGAGCTAGGTTCTCCAAGGAATATTTCTTGTGTGGCTTATGTGCACCCTCCTATTGCAGTTGAGTCTTGAATGCTGTTGGCTCTTTAATGAGTGAAGTTAACCCTCAGGCTGGCTGACTATAAGGATAGACCTTGATCACCATGTGTGAATCGCTATGTGGGTGCTGCACCTGTGAGGCAGAGTTATTCCCAGCAGTGTCTGGTTCTTGCCAGAATCACCCCTTTGGATGTGGCTGCTTGTGTCAAGCTCTGATGTGTTCTGAAGCCTACCACTGGTTGTGTTGGTTCTGGGTTTACTTGGGCAGAGTTCTAGTACAGGTCGATGTCAGATGTTGTGTATAACTGCCTTGGGCTGCCTGTCTGGAGCTACCACACTATTCACTGTTTGTAGCTGTCTCTATTGGGCCTCAGTGTGTGAGGGAAGGGCCACACCATGTACAAGATTTGGCTTTCTTTATCAGCGGTTCTCAACCTGTGGGTCGAGACCCCTTTGGCAGTCGAATGACCCTTTCACAGGGGTCACCTAAGACCATCCTGCATATCAGATATTTACATTACGATTCATAACAGTAGCAACATTACAGTTATGAAGTAGCAACAAAAATAATTTTATGGTTGGGTCACAACATGAGGAACTGTATTTAAAGGGCCAGAAGGTTGAGAACCACTGCTCTAGTTCAATAAAAGGTCCAAGGCTTCCTGAGGTCTGCCTCCACCAGTCAGCTACTCTGCCACCTCCTGAGGTTGCTTGGACTTCCCCAAAGCTGTCCAAAGAAAGACTGTAGAGTGGGCAGGCTGGCCATGGCCCACAGATCCTTCCATAAGGCATGAGCTTGATAGGGTGGGGTGACCTAGTTTGGGAGGATGGGACTAGTGGGCCCCCTACTTGGGAGCAGCATGGTCAGGCACTCAACAAGGAAAAGTGGCTCCTACTGCAAAGCCATACCACTCGGTCTCTGCCAGAGTTTCCAGCTCCAACTTTCTCAGGAGGAGCACACCACAGGTTCAGGTTGGGTGCAGCCAGCTGTCCCCATTGCAGGAGCAAGCTCAGCAAGGCAGAGCCATTGGGACTTGGAAGACAGATTAAAATAGTCTCCTGTTGGGGGTGGTGCCAGCCAAGCCTGCAGGGTGGGGCAAGTACTTCACCAACTCTCTGTTCCATAATCATACAACCCAGTGTCCATCCGAGTCCCAGCCAGAGCCTCCAAGGGAGACACGCTCTAAAGGTCCCAGCTCTAAGCAGCATTCCCTCCCCTCCCAACCCTATGGAACTGAGCTGATCAAGGCAGGGCTACCAGGACTTGGGAGAACAGACAAAACAGTCTCTATTTGGGACTGACACCAGCCAAGACTGCAGGAGGGGGGCAAAAATGGCCCCTGTTCCAAAGCCACAGGGCTTAATGGCTGTCCGAGTGTCTGCCTAGAGCTTCTCCAGAAAGAAAGTACACCAAAGGTGCCTGTTGGGGGCAGCCCACAGACCTTTCTGCAGGACTGGAGCTGGCAGAGTGGTGTCGCCAGCAGTTGGAGGTCTGAGTTAGTGCACTCCCAGGCTGGTGCTGTAAGAATAGAAATGCTCATTTCCTCTTTCACATCTCATTTATTGACCCATTCTTCTTCCAGCTGTTTACTTCAGGTAGCATCTACCTTTCCTTTCTCGGGTGGCTGCTGAGGAGTGTGACTTTTAGAGGAAAAGAATAAAAAACAAATTAATATTTTTAAAATATCCCTTTAATGCAACCATTTTAGAAAATTGACACCCCAACACATATGTATATTCTGTTTAGTTGTTAATGTTGCTTTAATCCCAAACATGTGAACTGTGTTTTCTTTTAATTTCTATATGGTTAATTGTTTTCTACTTTTAGAAGTCTTGGTAATTACATGTTTTTCTCTTTCATTAAATCACTGAACCATGACTAGTATTGTTTAGTTTTCTTAAATGTTTTGGGCCCAAGAACCAGAAGGGGCTAAAAGTCTGCCAGAAATTGTTTCATGTGTGTATAACGCTTGCTTTTCTAAAACCTCTATATTTTCTTAAGAGTATAAGTATATATCACAGAATGTAAACATCTTTGAATAGAAATTTATTTACACATTTCTAAAATCTATAGCATATATGAAAATAGAGCTGAATCCTAGGATTATCTGTAACGTTATGGCTAGTGAGACTTTGTTTTTTGTCCACTTATATCCATTGATACAGAACGCATAGTTATCAGGTCTTAATAGTTCCTATATTCAACTATAAACTTCATTTTCATGGTCATATTATTGATCTCATAATGTTGGTACACTCTTGCCAAACTAGAGGTCAGTATTTAATAAGTTGGTGTATTTTTGGTGGATGGTTGTCACAACAGAATGTATATGTTGTGCAGAGGCCACAATCCCTGTGTTCTACTCACCCTCTTCTCATCTTACCCGGTGGGTTCCCTTCTTCCAAAGGCCCTCAGGGACTAACCTGACCACCTAGACAGTTAATGTCACCATTTCTTGGTGGGATTTAAAGCAATGCAATCTTTTTGGTTGAAAGAAACAGTTTCCAGATGTCATAAAACCAGACATTGCATCTGGCTTGTACAGTATTCTCACGGAGTAGCTCACAGGGACTGTGTGTACTATTTTGAAGTTTCTTGTGTGAACCATTCTGCAGCATGTCATACACTAATGCTCTCTGATGACTGATTATTGAGTTGCTCTAGTAACTTCTTGTTCAGACAAGAAATAATTGTATGGAAACTATCAGTGTCTTTACTGGTTTTTGTCTATTCTGGGAAAATTTTAATTTTATTTTAAAAAACCTTCCTGTTTACAAAGAACTAATATAGCCCCAGATCATTACACATGCCATTGTGTATTCATATTTTTTTTTGTTGGAAAAGTGCATAGGGACTTCCTTTAGTAATGCATGTACTCAGTCAAACAACATTAGGGAGACTTTCTTATGCCTCTATGTTTAACAGTTTAGTGTTAGTTGTGTCTTTCTAGAAGCAGATATGCAAGGATTTTATTTAGGGGACGTGCCTGTGTTAGAGAAAGTAAGAAGAGAATGATGAAGTCTGAAATGGATGAAGAAAGATGATGAGAATGTTAGGCTGCTGGGCAGTCTAAGGCTCAACAAAGCATGCCGCAGGCTAAGTTTGCTGGAAGAAGAGTCCCATGCCTCCTAAGAAGGAGTTTACCCTTACATCCTTGCCACACTCAGGTACTGACTTGGTATAGCACTTAGAAGCCATGGCTGGGGCCCAAACACTAGGTTTTTTGAGGGATTATATTGTCAAGGAAACGAGTAACTTGGACTAAAAAAAGCCTTAACTGCTTTTGTTGTAACCTGTAGACTCTTAGAATGATGGATTTCAAAGCCCAGCATCTGGGGCCCCTGACCAATTATGCCCAGCATTCTCAGGGCCACCACAGAATGACACCAGGCACACAAACACTTAATGAAAATAGCTGAGGAGTACAAAAAGGGCTGTGTGAACTTTGGGGAAGGAGTGATTGAGATTGTTATGAAACCTGCGTTGGAGAAGGCTTCTCAACTGGACTTTGAGGGATGACTAAATGTAGGAAAATGTAGAGGCTTCTTGTGACTCTATGCAGCTGAAAAGTAGGGTGAAAGGGGAGGTTGAAATCCGATTCTTAGGGCCTGAAATGCATTGTGAAGGATGAGGGCTTAAACTGAAGATGCTGAGTAAGTTCAGTGTGTTAGGAGGGGTCTTTCCTTATGCAATACCATGTAGGACACAAGGGAGGCAGTGAGTCACTGAGAGCCACTGTTGTAGTCTCTTATGGGTAAGGAAGAGAGGCCACTTAAGGTAATGTGGTTTTAGAGGTGAAGGTGCACCTATGGAAGGTGCACTACTGTAGACCAGCAGCTCTCAATGGGGGACAGTTTTGCCCCCCAGGGGACATTTGGCAATGTTTGGAGACATTTTGGAGTGTCACAATTGTGCAGGGGTGGGGAAGGGGAACCCACTGCCCCAAACAGTCTCCTACAACAAAAAATTATCAAAATTTCAATGGTGTTGAACATAGCAACCTTTTAGGAAGTTCGTTAGAATTTTAAATCATAAGAGGAGACCAAATAATTGTAATGACTCTGACTTAAATGACTGATGGATCCTGTGGCTATTAAGCAAGAGAGGTAATGACAGAGGAACAGGAGATAAGAAATAGATAATTCTAGAAACGTTTGCTTGATACTATTGTTGGTTTACTTTAATCTTCATAATTGCTTGAATTTCTATTTACTTTGTCTAGAATGTCTTTTCCCTTAACTGCCTCCCATTCTTCCAGATCCATTTTGAGCCTTTCTCTCCCTTGTTCTTTCCTAAGAAGAGCTGACCAGGCCTTTCTCTGTTTTACCACTGGACATTTTGTGCATAATATATTGAATTGTACTTATTTGTTCATACTTACATCTCATTTGTAGATTTAAGTGTAGGGATGATATTCATTTTAGCATCCAATACAGCTTATAGAAGAAATCAATACATATTTGAAAGAATGAGTTAAAGCAGATTTTATTAATATGTGCCAAATAATTAGGCAACTCTTCTTTACATCAATGATTCAGTGCAGGAAAATTATATTAGCAATTTTAGTGTAAGTCCTTGAACATACCTAAAAATTTGGTATAGGTTAAATCTTTTCAGATGATAGCTAAGCTGTGTTCATATGGGCTCATATTGCACTCTTGTTGCTTGTGGCTTATTCTTGTTTTGCTTGTAACTACTGTTTTCTATAAAATATAGTTAATTAAGCTATTTGATTCATATTAATATTCAGAGGAAGACACAGATTGTACATCCTTTTTCAACAAATATTTTTCAGTCACTTATGTACCAGTTATCTTTAAATATTGGTGCATGATGTCCTTATTACAGCAGTATAAAACTGATTAATTAAAGTATTCATGATCTACATAAATCCTTTATTACCATAGTAATAGCATGGAGAAAGCATACTGGCTCTTGAGTACCTCAGTTCAAAGGAGACACACTTCTATGTACATTCTATTGATGAAAGCTAGTTGCCAGGTTCTACCTTGATGCAAAAGGCTGGAAAGCAGGGACAGTGATATGCCTTAGAGCAGTGGTTCTCAACCTTCCTAATACTGCGACCCTTTAATACAGTTCCTCATGTTGTGGTGACCCCCAATTTCATTGTTGCAAATTGAACATAATTAAAGCATAGTGATTAATCACAAAAACAATATGTAATTATATATGTGTTTTCCGATGGTCTTAGGCAACCCCTGTGAAAGGGTCATTCGACCCCCAAAGGGGTTGCAACCCACAGGTTGAGAACCGCTGCCTTAGAGGAAGAGAGGAGAACAAATACTGGTGATTACCAGTAGTCTTTACCACAGGCTGTCCTTCTGTTCCCCAAATATCCCTTTCCTTTCTCTTCCTATACATTAAACATGCTCATCTTGCCCAGCTCAAATTCCAGGATCTCTGGGTAATATGGCCTTCTTCATAAAGTTTAGATATGGCTCTTTGTAGTTTAGCAACTAATGAACGAATAGGATATTATCTTCACCACCCACCAAGCCAATATACAGCACAATCAGCATGACTGCAACCCTATCTTAACTTCCTATATAGGTAGAAGGGGAGATACTTAGTAATCACTGATTTATAGCAATTCTGACTTCTGGGGATTGTGGAGACCCACTAACTTGGTAGGAAGAGAGTTTCTTTATTATCTTCCTTGATTCTTTCTGGGAAGTCTAGTCACCAAGGTCCTTGGTTCTGTTCTCTGGGAAGGTCTTGCCCATCCTCCATGCCCACATCTAACATAGATCCTGGAGGAATTCAGAAATGCTGGGGGGATTCTTGAGAGTCTATAGGTTACAATGAAAGCAGTCAAGGCTTTTTTAGGCCCAGGTTCCTGGTTTCTTGGACAATACAGGAAGGGGCAAAAGTAAGTTTATAGTTGTGAGCACAAGAAACTGAGTTTATTCTTGTATTATTTATTAATTATTATTTTCCATATGAACAACTGTAAACCTACTTTTGCCTCACTGTGTATAATCCATCAAAAAACTCATTGACTTCTGATGGTAGATCAAGTTTTGATAATTGCTTCAAGTTAGTTTCCTGTGACAATTGCCAAAGCCTAAAAGGCATTTATGTTAAATCAGTGAATGCCAAGAATCTCTTATAAGGCAAAACTAAATACTGGATTCTCATGTACTAGTAAACCAAATAAAATTACAGCTGTTTTAAAGATGTAGAACCACATTACATATATTATAACCTTCAGGTAGGGAAAAATACAAAGGGAGACATAACAAATGAAAAATGTTTGCCTGCATGATAATTGAAGAGTATCATGTGTCATAATAACTTTAAATTAAAAGATAGACTAGGAAAATATATGCTATAAATATGATAGATGGTCTGGCAGATACCTGGCCTTGTGTCTCTCAGTGGTTCTCAATCTTCTGGCCCTTTAAATACAGTTCTTCATGTTTTGACCCAACCGTAAAATTATTTTCGTTGCTACTTTATAACTGTAATGTTGCTACTGTTATGAATTGTAATGTAAATATCTGATATGCGGGATGGTCTTAGGCGACCCCTATAAAAGGGTCGTTCGACTGCCAAAGGGGTTTCAACCCACAGGTTGAGAACCGCTGTGATGTTATATATATCTTTTCAAGTAATATTGGCTTATAACGTTTGATAAACATATTTCCATTGTACACCTGCAAATTAGTTCTTAATGGTTTACTGTTACATTTCTAATTGTTATAATCACTATGTTTTATGTGTTCACAAATACTTTAGGAAGAGGTTAGGAGAGGCGCTCCTGAGAATAACTACCCAGAAAGCACAAGAACGCAGCCATTTTTTGACGATTTTTCTCCACTGTTAGTGAGTTCATAAGACTTCAAAAAAACACTTCAGTGCCTACAATAAAGAGAAATATTACAGAATATAGTTATTGTTATTGATGTTGCTGGAACACTATTTGAACCTGAGTCATTTGGCAACATAATCTTGGTAGACAGGTCTCCAGCTTTTGTCTTGTTTTCTTGATCCTCATGGGCAAGGACTTGGTGAGAGAGCAGTCTCTTTTTATTTTATTTTAAATATGTTTTTATTGTTATCAGAGAGAGGAAGGAGAGGGAGAGAGAGATAGAATCGTCAATGATGAGAGAATCATCGATTGGCTGCCTCCTGCATGCCAACTACTGGGGATGGAGCCCACCCTACAACTTGGGCAAGTGACCTCCTGGTTCATGGGTCAGTGCTCAACCACTGAACCACCAGGCTGGACAAGAGAGCAGTCTCTTTTTAGGTGAGGTATCGACAACACATGTCATCTATTGTCTCTCACGTTGATAGTGGAAATCTGGAATTGTGCTATGGAATTGGAGGGGGAGATAAAGAATCTGCTAGAGGAGAGAAGACTCATCTTTTCAAAAATCTTACAATGAACTTTTTGCTTCTGGAGCCAGTTATGCTTTTTTTTTTTTTATGAGTCATTCACTCAATTTGTGCTTATATGCTCTACAGTATTTCCTAGGCGTGGTCAGTGGTGCTGTAATCAGAAACTGTCAGGGTGATAAACCCTTTGCATTGAATAGAGTATCCCAAAATAAAAATGAATCTCAGAGTTAATCTTCATGACCTTTCTTGCATAACAATTATACTTTGCCTAGGGTAAAAAGGGTGGCTATAACATCTGTTTTTAGTGAAGAGTTCTTTATCCTATTTCAAAATATATGCAATTTCAAAACAGTTACTGACATTATTTTAACACACACTGCCTTTCTCAGGAAATTAAGTGGGTAGAATTATTTCTATTTTGTTTTACAAATTATGAAACTTGAGGGTCCCAGATATATAAAGTGGTTTGTCCAAGGTTCCATGAGTGCAAACCCAAGACTCATACTTAGGCTCTCAAATAACATCAAACTGATCCTCACTACATGACACAATTGAAGATTGAAAACTAAGTATTTTAGTCTTCACGGTAGTAATTACCAGCAATCTAGCCCTTAAGTGCAAATCCAATTTAAGTAATAGTTGGGAGCAATTTGTTACTGAAATAATTTCTCAGTATGGACTCTAATTGTCTTGTTCAGTATTTTATTTTTGAATCTTGTTCTTTACCTAATGTAATACCTATAAATGATTTGGGAAAACAGTCCAAATGGTTTATATTTTGTACTTGTTTTTATCCCTCAATGAAATCTGAGAGTACATTATTGGTTGTTGCTATAGTACATGTGTTCACCATGTATTTGGGGAAAAAAATATGGATGAGTGGAAAAAATATATGGGTTGAATGACACAATACTGAAATAAGAACATTTCGGAAAAAACAATTGTATAAAAATCCTCTAAACATATAAAAACTTTGGCCTGTGAGAGTAAATTAAAACCAGTTGTGCAATCACTTACTGCCTTTCAAAACAGTTGGCAAATAGAATATCATTGCTCCAAATAATGGGGAAACCCTTACCCAAGTGAAAGCTGGTTTTGCTGCTTTAATAGTTATAAAAAGAAAGTGTTTGGGATTTGATTGGCATTTCTTATGAATCAATGGCAGTGCCCTGTAGAAAGGCAGTTACTAAAAATACGGTGTGATCTAAATATAATTCTATGAACCACCTGTTTTGTTAAGTCTTCCAATTCCTTACCAGGTTCTTTTCCAAGTTAAAAAAAATCAAGTGCTTCCTTAGGAGCCTTTAGGCAGAGCTCTAATATTTTTATTCTTTGAACAGAAATTTCTCTGCAATGGAGTGGATTACAGAAAAATTGGTAGAAGTAAAATACTCTTAACTCCTTCATTGATTAATACAGGGAAATCACTTAGAGAACAAATTAGTTGCAATTTATTCTTTTTTTTATTTTAAATTTTTTTGCCATTTATTCTTGAACTTAGTATTTTAGAACATAAAGGAATTATTGAAGAAAAGGCCTTTGAGTGATAAAGGCAATATTCTTAGCAGGCTGGGGTGCTCTAGCAAGACTTACAAGGAGATGCTGATAGCCTCTGGGTAGAACTATATTCATTTCCCACATGGGATTACAGATTGGACCCATGTGCAGTTTTATTGGAACATTATAATAAAAGTATTTCATAGTAGGTTTTGATTTAAAGGAGTATAGAAAATTCCCCAGGTGTAAATATTCTCAATATTCTTGGGGAAAGTGTCACATAATTTCAAAGTAGTTTTCTAGGTGGATTTAGATAAGTAACAAGTTGCCTCATGTCTATTTGTATCTTTTACCAAGATGCTATCACATTTCCCATCCTCAGCATGCTTTTCCAAAAAGGCAGAAAGTGATTTTCCTTGGGTCCATTTACTGGCATTTCAAAGCCAGTATCTGTAATTTGTAAGCATAGCTGAAATTATCTTTCTGGGAAGGCAGAAAAAGCTGGAATTTTGAAATCTTGGAAAGAAGTGGTTTAGAAAACAGGCACTGGTAGAATTAAATATGCTAGATGAAATCCGAATATATATAAGATTATAATTTCAATATGATGGAATTTTCCTTATTTTTGACTTTTAAAAAATGTGTAATTTAACATATTAACACATTACATAACCAGGAATGCCTAGACATTTTACTTTCTAGCACTGAAATAAAGTGATGTAAATATCTGACAAGTTTCCAAGCTACTATGACTTAGGAATGTTAGAGGAAATAAAGGGGTTTCTAAAGGGTATGTGGGGGAAAACACAGATGTTCTACCATATTTATTAGGAAAATGTTCATTTCTACAGATATGTATTGAGTGCCTACTATGTTTCAGGTAATGTTTTTTTAGGTTTTGGAACTGTAAAAATAGAAAAGCTTTATCTTTGAGGAGGAGCTATAGATGTAGTAATACTTATGGATATAAAGAGAACTTTAAATGATTGTGGCAATTATAGTCATAAATGGCTTTAAGTGATTATTCAGTTAAAAGTGATTTAAAATGTGTTTATTATTTACAGTGAATTTAAAGCAATGATTTCAAAGTTGTTATCTTTAAGTAATTTTTAGATATTTAAAATTAGGAAATGGAAGTGAAACCCCCTTCACCAAAACTGGGCTTATCATAGCATCTAGAATTCAGTAATTCATGTTTATTTCTAGATTGGTTCTTCACAGAAATACGCTTTTCTGTGTGAAAAATTGCAAGGTTTTAGGTGCAGATAAATGTATATCTGTATGTTCTGAAGTGTGATGAGTGCTTTTTGATGTCAAGCATAGTGAGTGCAACCATAGCCTGCCTGTCTACCTGCTCCTACTGCATATCCGCTTATTGGCACAGCTTTCGCCTCACTGTTCTCTCTGTCACTTGAACCTGCCAAGTTTTTCCCCATCACTGGGCCTTTCAGTCCCTGCTCCTTCTGTTTGGAATGTTCTCCCAGAGTTTTCCATGCCTACTTCCTCATTATTCTAGTCTCAGCCTCCTCACAGCACCCTCTATCATTGTTTCCTTGCCTTAATTTTTTCTTTAAAAATTTTTTAAATTACATTTATTGGGGTGACCATCTCTCTATATAAAAGCCTAAGCAACCAGCGACCCACCAACTGGCCAGTAGCTATGATGTGCATTGACCACCAGGTGGCAGACGCTCAATGCAGGAGTAGAAACCACAGGCATGGAAACATGGAACAGACTGGTGAATCTCATAGGGAAAGGGGGAGGGAGGAGGGTGGAAAGAGATTAACCAAAGATCTTATATGAATACTAGAGACCCAGTGCATGGATTGGTGCACTGGTGGGGGTCCCTTGGCCTGGCCTGCGCCCTCTCGCAATCTGGGACCCCTCAGGGATGTCGGAGAGCCGGTTTTGGCCCGATCCCCACAGGCCAGGCCAAGGGACCCCACTGGTGCATGAATCTGTGCACTGGGCTTCTAGTGGTTAATAAGATTATATAGGTTTCAAGTGTACAATTCTATGAAATATCATATGTATACTGCACTTTGGGCCCATCACCCAAAGTTAAATCTTCTTTGTCTCCACATAATTATTTTCTCCATTGCACCTGTTATCACCTGGCATGCTATATTTTTAATTACTTATGTTTTCCTATATAAGTTTAAATTCTTGAAGGCAGAGATTTTTATCATGGTCACCTCTGCATATATAGCCTCTAGAACTGTACCAAGCACATAGTATAGTTGTTCTTTAAATATTTGTCAACTACTTTGCAGGGTTTATAAAAATTGGAATATGATAACTAGTCCAGTGTAATGGATTAAGGCATGAATTGTGGAGCCAGGCTATGTGGGTTCAGGCTATCTTGGTTCTGTCACTTACTTGAAAAAAGA
This sequence comes from Myotis yumanensis, assembly GCF_028538775.1. Lineage (NCBI taxonomy): Eukaryota > Metazoa > Chordata > Mammalia > Chiroptera > Vespertilionidae > Myotis > Myotis yumanensis. Next base: position 170,086,317 of record NW_027223754.1, read on the forward strand.
TGTAAGCAAGTTATGTAACCTTTGCTCTTAATTTATTTCACCTTTAAAGTGGGGATAATAATAGATTTTACCCCAAAGAGTTATTATTAGCTGAAAATATATACAAAATGTGTATAAATGATGTCTTCTGGACATATTGGAGTTAACTATTATTATTATAAATGCCTTGATGATTTTTTTCTATTCATATAAACAATTAGAATGAATTATATTGATAGATGTCCAATATTGAATCATACTTACATTCTTATGATAAATTCCATCTCATGATGTATTATTCTTTCCATGTGTTGCTGAATTTTGTTTGCTAATACAATTTAGGACTTTTATCTTAATATTCACATACGAGCTTATCCTGTATGTTTTTTGTTTAATTTTGCTGCCATCTTTATCATGTTTTGCTGTAAGTTTACACTAGCTTCATAAAATTAACTTGAATGTTTTATTTTTAAAACTAGAGGCCTAGTGCATGAAATTTGTGCATGGGGCGGGGGGTGGGGGGAGGGTCCTTCAGCTCAGCCTGCACCCTCTCCAATCTGGGACCCCTTGGGGGATATCTGAATACCGGCAGTTGGACATCCCTCTTGCCATCTGGGACCGCTGGCTCCTAAGTGCTTACTTGCCTGCCTGCCTGATTGCCCCTAACTGCCCTCCCCTGACAGCCTGACTGACCTTAACTGCCCTCCCCTGCCAGCCTGACCTCCCCTAACTGCCCTCCCCTGCCAGCCTGATCGCCCCAACCACCTCTACCTCGGCCCCCGCCACCATGGCTTTGTCTGGGAGGAAGGCAGGATGACCGGAAGATGTCCGGTCGACCCGGTCTAATTAGCATATTACCCTTTTATTAGTATAGATATTTTGGAACAGTTGAAATAACAGTGGAATTATCTGCTCTTTCAAGGTTTGGTGGAATTTCTCTGTGAAACTAAGACCTGGAGGTTTCATGGTGTAACTCTGATAACCTTTTCTATTATTTGGTAGAAAAGGGGGCTGTTGAGATTTTTAACATTTCTGGAGTTATTTTGGTAAATTATGTTTTCCCAGGAAATTGTCTTTATCATAAACTCTTTCTCTCTCTGGTTTTCTGGTTTCCTCGGGCATTGGCATCTTGTAACTTTTTTGTTCCAACTGTCCTCCCATCACTGTCACTGTCATTCAAGGTTTGTTACCTCTCTTCTGGGCTATAGCCTTTGTCTTATAATTGCTAGTATTTTTTTTTCTCTACCATAGATAGCACTCCATGTTACTAGATTACATTGCATACCTTACAGTCTTACTTATTCATTTAATATGTTATCCAATATCTGGTACACGGCCGGCATGAGAGGCATGTAGAAAAGAGTGCAGGCAAAGCTCTGTTCTCATGGAGTTTATATTTTAGTGGATAGTACCAGACAAGGAACAAATGAACATAAATAAAAATATACCCATTAGTGATAGGTGCTATGAAGAAAAATGAAACAGGATAAAAGAGCTAAAGTAGGAGTTTAGGTGTCATTTTATATAGGGTGATGAATGTTGAGTGGAGACATGTAGTGAGAGCCATGGAAACATTGAGAAGCAGAAGGTTTACTAAGTACAGAGGTGTTGAGGGGAGAATATACTTGTCATATTTGAGGAATAGCAAAGACACTAGGATGAGCCAAGGTGCAAGCGGGAGAAGTCAAAACTATTAGTCATCTGTGTACTTGGAGCGACGGGAGGTGAAAAGGGGTGGACAGGTCACACAGGACATTGTAGATCACTGAAAGAACTTTGGATTTTACTGAGTGACATGAAAAGTCACTAGAGTGTTTTTTGTTTTCTCTTTTTAGAGTGACATGATATAGACTTAAGAGAAATTACTGTGACTCTTCTGTGGAGACTAGACTATAAAGGGCTATGGGTTTAGTTCGAGAAAGAGATCATGGATGTAGTGGTAAAATTTGGGAGGAGTGGCTGGATTTCAGTTATACTTTAAAGGTTCAGCATTCAGGATCTTGAAGGTGGAGTGAAGGTGGGATATGAAAGAAAGAGTCATCCTTGATATTTCTCTAAGGATTTTTGTCCTGGGCAATCAGAATAATAATATAACCATTTACTGAAAAAGAGAGAGTTTTAGGAACAGGTTTGAACCAGAAATGAAGAATTTGGCTTTGGACATGTAAAGGTTGTGAATGCTACTAGTCTAAGTGGAGATATCAAAAAGTAAGTTGGATATTGAATTCTGAAATTCAGAAGACAGGTTTTTGTGAAAACTTCAATGGCTCCCCATTGCTTACAAATTCAAATCTATTAGCATTACATTTAACATCTCTTTTTTCTGACCCCAACCTACCTTTACATCTTGTCTCATACTACTGCTGTACATAGACCATTCAAACAGGTTTCTTATTTCTAGAATGTGCTAGACATTTTTTTGCCATTTTGATGCTGCTGCCTGTGCCATTGTTTATGTCTAGAATACCTGTCATCTCAACTCAGCCCATAGGAATACTGTCCTGTGTTCATAACCTTATACATATGAGCTGAGAGAAAAAGGTGAGCCACAGAACAGAAACTTTATGTTCAGTTGATGACATTCAGTAAACAGACAGACTCCTGGCTGTCTTGCTTCTGTGTGTGTTAATTTTAACCTATGGCACAATGTATTGTTTTCTCTTAGTGATGAAAAAAATAGTTAATTTTTATATTTTTTAAATTTTCAGATGGGAACATTTAAAGCACATGATGGTGAATATTTCTTAGAACCTATAATGAAGGCAGATGGGAGTGAACATGAAGATGATCATAACAAGCCACATCTTATATACAGACAGGAGTTGAAGAGGAACTATTTTCTGCATCCACATAAGCCTTGTGACGTTTCAGGTAAACTATGAAGTAAAGGTATTTGGGTTAAATTATGATACTATTTAAATCTTTTTATAGTTTAGAGTTTTCATAGTTTCTTTAAATATTGAAATATATGGCATTTTAAACACATTTTCTTGACCCATTAGAAATCATTTAATGTCTGTGTGCAACTTTGTTGTAGCAGAGTGAATTTAAATTCAAAAAAGTATTTAGTATATGAGGTATGTAGCAACTAACCATATCAAGTTTTTACTTCAATGTGTTAGGTGAGTATGATTTAATTTTTCTAGCAGAATTTTAGATAGTTAAAAGTGAACTATCTAAAATTCTATAAGTAATAATCACATGTTCAATTTTGCAGGCTTTTAAGTTTATGTGAAGGAAATGTATATAGTTTTCTGTGACTTATCCATTTGCTCTGTGTGGTGACTGAGTTTCATCTACATCATTCATTTTCATTGCTGTACAGTACTTGATTCTATCACGATTCATATGTTCATTTTCCCGTTGAACTTTTGGATTGTTTGCAGTTTTTCATCATTATAAACAGTGTTGCTATGATAGTCTTGTTCCATCTCCTGAGTTTGAGAGTTTCGCAAAGTGGTTTTTATCAATTTATTTATACTTCAGCAATATACACGAGAGCTAGGTTTTCATCATTTTTCCTCTAAAATTCAGACTACTGAAGACTTCTAGTAAATTAGAACCCAGGAATCATAGGTATCCTTAAAGTGTGAATCTGTTGCTGGTAAATTACTTGTGTGTTGAATAGGAGTCATTTTAAGAGTTGTGTCCACATATGAACATGAGTCTTCACCATATCATTGTCTATCATTCTGTGAAGAATGGAGAAAGGCACCTGCGGTTATCATCAAAGTACAAAATCTAGACAAAAGAGTGGGATTAGAAAGGATTTATTTGAGGTTGTAGGTGTCCATAAACTATAGTTCCAAGCACTGAGATGCCATCTGTTTGGGAATATAATGACATGTAGGCCTTTGAAGGTTTTCCTGGGAGTGCACTTCTTAACCTTTGCTATAATAAGAGGGCCGTTTTGGAGTGGTTCTCACTGTGTCTCAGGCCGTGTTTTAAATCTATTGACATAATAGATGCCTTTCTTATGCTTTTAATATGAGCATAAGGGCTTCATTTTCATGGTTTCAAAGAAAACACAAATGGGCACAGCCTCACAATAGAGTTCTACAGAAGGCAGCGTATGCTTGTTCTGATCTACCATTCAGGAGCAGCTTGTTTAACGAACTGTTTAGCTTCTTAAGAAGAAAACCACCAAGTAGACACTCTGAATGCATAAATGTTTCACCTAATGATATGCAGGGTTTTGCATTCACAGTCAGTGTTCATTATCAGAAATGGTTCAAGAGAGGCCAGGCTCTTTGGTTTAACAAATTTTTATACTAAAGGTTTATTATAAAAACTACAAATGAAAAGCAAATAGAAAGCTATCAGATTTGGTTTTCTTTCATTCACAATATATTTTTCCACAATATTTATCTACTAAAATGTTAAAGGTAGTAACCTTCTTTTAGATTCTTAACTTGCCTCCATTTTTGGGTACAATTAACATACATATTTTTAATCACTAAAAAAGCAATTAATTAATGGTCTAAGTAATTAGCTGCTAATCATCATTTTGTTTATAAAAATAGTTTTGAATGTATGTAGTAAAATATTATTAAAGGCTTTTTTCCCCCTAATTCACATGTTGGTCAGAAATACTTGCAGACTATATATATTCCTTAGGCGAATTCTTCAAACAGGTAGGCTTAAAAATTAGCATATGAACCAAAAGGATTAAGTAGAAAAAGAAAAGTCATTTAAAAAATATTTCTATTGATGATTTAAAATTTAAAAATTTTTTTATTTATTGATTGGAGAGAGAGAGAAACATCAATTATTGTTCCACTTATTCATACATTCATTTGGTTGCTTCTTGTATGTGCTCTGACTAGAGATCGAACCTGTAACCTTGGCATATCAGGAAAACGCTCTAATCAACTGAGCTACCTGGCCAGGGCTGATGGTTTTAATTTATTGTGACCCTAAAGTTTTGTAACTTATAGTGGCCTCAGCTTTGATGAATTAGTTCAAATTATTTTCAACATCAGATTTCACCATGTGCCGTGAGGCCATACTAGTTAATATTCGGTAGCCATATCTAGCCATTGAGGAGGATGCCAGGCTCCCAGGTAGACATCAGATGTGTTCTAAGTAATACCCAGTGGAAATGGTAACACACTCTCACAACCTAAAAAGTGAACAAAAATCCAGCACACACTAACAAAATTAAAACCCAAGGGAAGGGGAGCCCTGAAAATACTGACCTTAACTTCTCTGTCTTAATAAGCATAAGTAGTGCATGGTTAATGGACTTAATGTTTCCTATATAAACGTTAAGTTTATGGGTTTCTACCTTAAATACCTCACAGCTACAGGAACCAGGTAGTTATCAGAAATGAGTGAAGTGGGGTGTCATTAGGGCGTCCAGGTAGCCACAGGTCAATGGAATAGGTATGCTTGCAAAAGTTGCATTGGGAATGTGGGATCAGTTTTACCAGAACTTTGAATTTTATAGAGAAGTTAAAAATGTGTGTGGGAGGGGGAAAGTTTGAAACGTGAGAGCTGAGTTTGTCTTCTTAACTGCCAATTTGCAATCTCTTATTTAATGATTTCCAAAGTCCCTGACACTTAAAAACATTTTTTTTTTAAATTTGTGGGCAGAGGAAGAGGTGCCATCAATTAATCTAGAGACAGAGGATTATAAATATGACCATGACCATGGCCAATATTTTCAACTATTAACTGTTACTGGTGATTTTAAGAGTCAGCTCAAGCTTCTAAATACAAATAGACATGACTCTAGAGATTTCCCCCTTCTGCCCACCCTTTGTTAAACTGCTCTCTCAAAGATCACTTATGACCTACTTGCCAAAAGCAATCTCTCATATTGTTACTTCATTTTAGGGAAATTTTCCCTTTTTTTTTTTGGCTTCTCTGATACACTTTGCTTCCAACTTTGCTGCTTTTCTTTCTTACTATTTCTCCCATTTCTCTTCTGAGTTGTTGTTACTGCTTTCCCATCTTCTAAGCATTTTTAAGGTGTTCTTGGCCACTATTTTACACCATTTTTATATAGACTCTACATGATTTATTTATTTTTATTTCCCTAATTTAACTACTAATTTCAGTGCTACATATTTTAAAAATGATTTAACTTCAGCTTGTTTTAAGATTAAATCTCAGGTCTACAACTGTCTGATTCTCATGTTTCTTGAATGTCCCAGTGGCACCTAGAGTTAATACATCTAATCTGAAGCTATTGTCTCTTTTCACCTACCTCTTCGTCCATATCCTAAAAAGAAGCCTTTCTTCTTTTTGTGTCCAAATATCTGTCTAAATTAAGCACTTGCTATAGTGGACACTTAAGTAGTGTTAATTTTAAAAAAAATCCTACTCTATTAACTAAAGAAGACTGATTTAGATTTTAATAACAAATTTGCCTCAACTACTCAGGTCTACCCTTTTTGCTTTATTTGTTAACTAGAGGCCTGGTGCACGAATTCGTGCACCAGTGGTGTCCCTTGGCCTGGCCTGTGGGATCGGGCCGAAACTGGCTTTCCAACATCCCCCGAGGGGTCCCGGATTGTGAGAGGGTGCAGGCCAGATCAAGGGATCCCACTGTTGCACGATCAGGGCCAGGGAGGGATGCAGGAGGTTGGCCAGTCAGGGAGGGACTGTAGGAGGGCTCCAGGACATGTCGGGCCCATCTTGCTCAGTCCTGATAGGCTGGACCCCAGCAGCAAGCTAACCTATCAGTCAGAGCATCTGGCCCCTGGTGGTCAGTGCACATCATAGCAAGCAGTTGAGAGGCCTTAGCATATCATTAACATATTGTGCTTTAATTGGTTGAATGACCGACCATTTGACTGGATACTTAGCATATTAGGCTTTTATTATATAGGATTAGTATTCTAAAGTGCATAAATAGTTTATTTTCTTAAGGAGCTATTTTTCAGTCTTATTGTATTAGTAATGATCTTAAGTTAAATTTTGTCCCAAACTAAAGAAAAATCTTAAATTTTCTTAAGATTTGACCTATTAAGGTTTTGAGATTGTGAATCCTCTGGTATTAGAACTACCTCATAGCCCTCTGGCTGGTTTGGTTCAGTGGATAAAGCATCATTCCTTGGACTGAAGGGTCTTGAGTTTGATTCCCGGTCAAGGACACATACCTCAGTTGCAGGCTTGAGCCCCGGCCCTTGCTATGTCTCTCTCACACCGATGTTTATCTAAAATAACCAAAATAACAACAAAAAAAACAGCCTCATATATATTATGAAAAACTCTATACTTTTCAAAGCACTCTTCATAGTCATAGCTCATTGATCCCTATAGTAAGTCTGTGAGATACAATCATCCTCAAATTACAGATGTTTTCTGTGAGCGGAAGAAACCCAGAGATGGTGTAACAGTTGTTTGTTCCATGCATACAGGTTTATCTTACTAGCTGACCTATTTTGCCAGTTGTACTATTTGACATGATAATGAAATGGTATAGTATGTATGTAATAATGCACCCCAAAGAGAAAAATCAATCTTTTGTATATGTTCCTTACTTTGTGTTGTCATTCTGTCATTGGCAAGCCCTAGCTTTGAAGTCCTATTTTATTTATGATTATTATACTAGGGTCCCTTGGCCTGGTCTGTGGGGATCAGTGGACCTCCGTGCCGCCACAGCCAGGCCTTAACCCACCAGCTCGTTCGGCTCCAGCCAGCTGTTCACATTGACCGCATGGCACGAAGTAGTGCGTGAAACGGCAGGCAGTGAGGGAGGAGTCCGAGCCCGGGCTGGGTGCTGCTCCTGCTCATCCTGGCCCCTCTATACCTGCCACTACAGGGGAAGTGTCTGCAAGAGAGGCTCGTGCCGCTGCAGCTGCACTTGCCAACTGTGAGCCCAGTGTCTGGCACCTGTCTGTCAGCTGAGCGGCGCTCCCTCTGCGGGAACTCACTGACCACCAGGGGGCAGCTCCTGCGTTGAGCGTGTGCCCCCTGGTGGTCAGTGCACGTCATAGCTACCGGCCAGTCAGCCGGTCCCTGGTTGCTTAAGCTTTTATATATATAGATTATCTAGTTCTATTTATAATGAGGTTGATGATTCCAACATTGGGAGACTGGGCCAATGAGAAAGCGAACCAAAATGCAGGAACCAAAAGTATGTTTATCCAATCAGGTGCATTTAAAAAATACATAACATGGGAGATATGTTGCCTTACATTTTAGGTGTGGTAACAACATTCCTTTCTAGGAGGAGGACCTGTCTACTCTGAAGAATTAATGTTTTTAAAAATCTTCTATTCTTTATACTAGGATTGTATTTTTTCAAACTACATCATTAAACTGGAGAGTGTTTCATGGGTAGAAATAATGATTCATTCTTTTTAAGTTTTGAAGGCAAGTTTTTAAATATCTCTGTGCTAGATTGGAGCTGAATAGGAGAGAATTGTGAATCTGGAAGAATAGGAGAAGCTATACCATAGTTATAACCCCTAATTGAAGAATAAGCTATGATGTGTCTGAATACAGTGGTGTCAAACCACTGTCATATTTGTTCCGATTTGATTGTCTCTCACTGTAGAATTAGAACTCATTTGTTGCTGGGAATTTTTTTTTTCTTCTGTGCATGTCAACTTGTTCTGGTTCATGTATTTATCAAGTCTGCTTTTGAGGTGGGCCTAGGCCGACTTCCAGGAAGCAGGCGACACTGTTGGGATCATGCTGGCAGCCCTAGTTTGTCGGTGCCTGGCCTGTTCTCTGGAAATTGGACCTACAGGACTACTGATGGAGGGAGTGGCTGCGCTGGGCTGGTGGGTCGCCAGGATGGGTCCATCAGCTGAGCTGCGCTCCCGCTGTGAAAGTGCACTGACCACCAGGAAGCAGCTTCTGTGTTGAACGTCTGACCCCTGGTGGTCAGTGTGTGTCATAGCGATTGGTCATTTGGTCGTTTAGGCTTTTAAATATATAGATTGCATTTTTAAATTATTACTTCTACACACAGATGCAGGGATTTTTCTTATATTGAACTTATGTTCAACTTTGCTCACATATTCTAATAGTTTATCTGTTGATACTTCTGGATTTTGTATGTGAACATCATGTAGACAGTTATTTTTTCCCTTCCAATCTTTCAATCTTTTATTTATTTTTCCTTATTGCCCTGGCTAAGATTTCTAAAACAACATTGAATGAAAATGGCAATAGTGAAAATTCTTACCTCATCACGAATTTTAAAAGAAAAGCTTTGAACCTTTTCTGATATGAACAATGTCTGTTGGTTTTTCTTAGGTGCCCTTTAGATGATTAAGGAAGTTCCCCTAAATTGCTGGGTTAATAATTTTTATTATGAATGCATATGGAATTTTATCAAAACCCTTTTCCTCTGCACATACTGAGGCAAACATGTATTTTTCCCTTTGTTCAGCCAATTGATTTTCACATGGCAAGTCCACCTTCGGCTCTCACTATTTGTATATCAATGTTTATGAGTGAATTTGGTTTAAATTTTTCCCTGGTTGTATAGAAAAAGAGGAAGGAAAATTATTGCCTATTGGAAGAGACTGATTAAAATAATGGGCCAGAGTATATGGGCTGCATAAGGGTGTTATTTTTTATTTTATACACTCAATAGTCTTTTAGATTTACTCATCAGGTAAAGGACAGAAGTGAAAAATAACTCAATATATTTATGGGGAGCAATAAAATGTGAAACTTTCTATCTAAGGTATTAGATCATTAATCAGCCTTACAGCTCATTTTACAGTTTTCCTCTGGCTGGTCTAGCAAACACAACTTAATTGCAAATGCTTAGTGAAGTAAATGTTAATCTCTGGCTCCCTCCTGCTTAGCCATGTGATGCTTCCCTCCTGAAGAGGAAGCAAAGATTTTAATTATTTGCAATTAGAATCTGATTCAGTATTGCAGCATTCAAAAGCGGCCCTATTTAAAGACATGGAGACAGACTGGGCTGCTCTCACAATGAGTACACATGCCAGGGAAAACTGCACAAGGATGACGATGGTCCATATTCCTCACTTGGGGAACATCATTGCTGCGGGAGTGAGAGTCGGGCCCATTGCCAGGTCAGGCGACAGACACACCATTTCATGGGGAGAACATCCAGGCCTCTGGATCTCCCCCGAGCAGGCTGCTTCTTTGGGCTTTTCTTCCTTGGAAGGGAGCCAGACCTCTGAAGGGGAAACTCCCTCAGCCTGACCTGTGAGTCTGTAGTCCGCAACGTCTTTTGTATAGACACAAATGTGCCTGGATGTTAGATGAACATGGTGTTAAGATTGACAAAAACGTTCTTTTAAAAGGTGGTGTTTTATTCTGCGATGTAGTAGCATAAAATCAAATAACAAAATGCCCACTTGAAAATAAGAGTTCAATCTACCACTGATCTTAGAGTTTTATTTCCCCCCCCCACTTTTGTCAAAAACTAAAAAATAGTGGCCTTAATAAAAGCTGACAAAAGCAATGTGGACAAAAACTGATTCCATAATAGAGATAGAAGCGCTACTAAGATAACATAGTATTTTTTTATTTTTAACATTTTATATTCATTTAGCGAGGGCTTTTAATTAGAACTAAGCTTTTCAATGTTAAATTTATTTTGGAAAATACCTTTTTCTTATTTTTTTAAATCTTTTAATCAATTATTAATAGTTAGAAGAGTATTTCACATGAGAATTCTATTTTCAGTCAAAAGCTGTTTTAGGAATTGCAGAGCCTGGAGGAGTCAATTATAATGGCTGGAGTAACATTAGAATAAAGAGTGAGTTAGAGTCTAAACTTAGATTACATTTTAGATTTTTATGAGTTATAACTTAGTTTTAAATATATTCAATTAAAATAACAGAAGTTATCTTTAATAACATAATAGCAAATGCTCATACTGATTTCAACAAGTTACTTCATGTGGAAAAATAGTCTTATACCAAGACGTGAATTGATAAAGCAAATAGAGAGATTACAATATTTGTAAATTCCCACTTCAAACTGACTTTGCATTTTGAGGGTGCTTAGTACTTAAAAGGACCTCAAAGCATTTTGGGAATGATTCCACATACATGAGGCAGATTGTCAGATAATGTGGGAACTCTTCTAGCCCAGGAGCAACCTTGTGAAAGTCTGGAGTACAAAGGGTTATATTTTCTGTTAAATCATAGTAAGTGGATATATTCTAGAAATGGACTGCCCTGAAGGCTCATCGAAAATCTATGTTTATAAAACCCTAAGCGATCCGTCAACTGTTCGACCAGTTGACCATTTGGTTCCTATGAAGTGTACTGACCACCAGGGGGAAGATGCTCAATGCAAGAGCTGCCCCCAGGTGGTCAGTGCGCTCCTACAGAGGGAATGCCGCTCAGTTGACTGACAGGCGCCAGATGCTGGGCTCACGGCTGGCGAGTGCAGCTGGGCCCGAATGAGCAGGAGCGCTGCAGCGCCTGGCTCGGGCTCCTCCCCGGTTGCCTGCTGCTTCATGCACTACTACATCCCTCAGGGGATGTCGGACTAACAGTTTTGGCTAGATTCCTGCAGGCTAGGATCAGGCCATAACCGGCAGTCCAACCTGAGGGGTCCTGGATTGCGAGAGGGTGCAGGCCAGGCTGAGGGACCCACTGGTGCACGAATCCTTGCACTGGTTCTTTAGTAACAAGATAAGATAGGTAGGTAGAGTCTTGTACTGTTGTCAGTTTTAATAACGTTATACTATATTCTAACTTCAGCCACACACACTTGCAAAATAAGCTCACTAGAAGTGCTAAGCATGAATTCTGAATAACTGATTTTTCTTTAAAGAATGAATTTACTTCATAAGATTTTCAAATATCTTTTCAAGAAGTACTAGAGTGGGAGTTGGGAGTATCACATTGTTATATGTACAATTGTCCATCTGAAGCATCCTAACTTATATTATTTGGCTAGTTTGTCTTAGTCTTATTTTGCTTAGAATTTCTAACAAAGGATGGGATTTGAAGATGTGGAAAGCACTTTGCAAAGTTCCCCTTCCATACTCTTCCAGTGGAGAGGTTGGTAAGCCAAAAGCTGGAAAGAGACAGCTAGTGAATATTCCTTCTCACCTAAGAAAGAAATGTTAAAAGTTTTGAGTTTATGAATGAATGTGTGCTTATTTTCAACTCATGATCTGAGCAAGAATACTTGATTCAGCTTATTAGTCAAATCTATCTTACATATCTTTAGAGCAATCCCCATGGGTTGGATTTTTGAGAATGTGGAAGAAAGGGTATTTACTCTGTAATACTTGACCAGTGTGCTCTTTGCCCTTTTAGCACACTTTGCAAAAGGAACTAGAATTTCTTATTGGATGTAGGATTAATGGGAGTAATTTGGGAGGTTTCCAGTGCCCTCTTTTTTTTTCTTTTAAGGCCATTAGAGTGATAGGACAGTAGCAGATTTTTCTCAAGTCTGTGCATCGTAGAGCTAAATGTATTTATATCCATGGACAACAGTGTGGTGATTGCCGGGGGGAGGTGATTGAGGGAGGTGGAGGAGGATATGGGGGGTGGGAAATAGTGATGGATGGAAACTTGACTTGGGGTGGTGAACAAACAATACAGTGTATAAATGATGTGTCGTAGAGTTGTGCACCTGAACCCCGTATAATTTTGTAACCAGTGTCATCCCAATTTTTTTTAAAAAGGCGGGGGTGGGGGTGGGGGAAGAAATAGAAAAAAATGTGCAAGGGAAAAAAATAAATGGATTTATATCCAAATCTTGACTCAGCTCTATATTTCTGTAATGCAAGGAGAACTAGACCCATATTTTCATGAATATGAGTAGCTAGTTCCTCTTTTAGTTTTGGAGGAGGCAGCATTTTCCATTATGATCCTGCTTACTAAATTCTTCACATTCTACATGTATTACCACATATGACCTTTAGAAGAGTCATGCAATGTGGGATTCAGATGTAATAACTGATATTGAGGAAATCTGAATTCATTTCTTTGTTATGCCACTTAGTTGGTGGCTGATGAAATTTCATGTAACTGGTGTCACATCTGTTTCAAAATCTGCACTGTAATAGTGACTGATTCAGGGATGCAATAAGGACTAATGATGTAATGATTCTTTTATGTTGTTTCAAGTTTCAGCTGACCACAGGCAAGTCCACAATCTTCTGCACAATTGGTAGCAGTAGGTGCAGTTCTAATTATTTACTTGTAAATGTCTTTAACATGAAGACATTTTATAAGCTCTGTGCCACAATTCTGTAAGAGAGGACTATAGATTTTCAGAAGTTTCATCATAGAATACTGTTGTTTTAAAAACTTAATAGGTTCCAAATTATATTTTACTAGAGGCCAGGTGCATGAAAATTCATGCACTGGAGGGGTTGTCCCTCAGCCCAGCCTGCCCCCTCTCACAGTCCAGGAGCCCTCAGGGATGGGAGGCGACTGGCGATCAGGGGAAGGCGATGCCCCCATCACACCTCTGCTGCTGCCACTGCTGGCAGCGCAGTCCTCAGCTGGCCCTGGTTACCTGTGCCTCGGGTGGCCCTGGGCGTCTGGGCAGCCGATATCTGAGGCTTGCCTGTGCCTGGTGGTGGGCCCGGCCTTGCCGCACGCCTGCTGCGCTGGTGGGGCTGAGGGGACTGGGCGCCACCATCTTGTGGCTGTGGGCGCTGCCATCTTTGAGGGCATGACAGTAAATTAGCATATTCCCTCCTTATTGGCTGTGGGTGTCGCCATCTTTGAGGGCAGGGCAGCAATTAGCATATTCTCTCCTTATTGGCTGTGGGCGCCGCCATCTTTGCAATGGTGTGAGGTTCAATTAGCATATTCCCTCTTTATTAGATAGGATTATGTGACCATGGGCAGTTTATTTAACCTTCCTGTTCCTCATTTTCTTTGTGTACAAGATGAAGATAATAGTATCTACCTTATAGAGTTGTTAATAGTAAAGGAGATAACTTAAATGAAGTGTACCAGTACTTGGTACATAGCAAGCACTCATTAAGTACTGTGTTTGTTATTGGCAATAGTAGTATTAGTAACAAAATTCAATGTGGCAACATAGGGCATGTAATAAACACAAAAAACAGTTTAAATCATAAGAAAACATGTTAGATTTCACAGTATATCTGATATGATTGTTCTTTACTTCAAAGCACACCCAGTTCTTTGAGTTGGGAGTCTTGTTGGGCACTTAACAAGTGGTTCGAAATGTTGATAATCTAGAACAGGGGTGTGGAATATCTGGTCCATAGGCTGTATAAGGCCCGAAAAATCATTTGGTCTAGCATGGCCAAAGCATTAAGGATGAGTTAATTAAATGTTTGACCAAATATAGCAGGTAAATTTTTAAGTCGATAATTTTGTATGGCCCACAAATGATGTTATAAGTATCCAAGTGGCCCTTGGCAGAGAAAAGTATCCCCACCCCTGGTCTAGAATATGCTTCATTGAGTTAATGCCCTCATGATTAGAATGGTGGTTACATGCTATTGGCCAGGTATAAAATCTGTCTTCTTATCTGGTCAAATGCAGAGTGTTAGTATCAATTCTGGCCTCTGTACAGAAACCAGATGCAAAATTAGAGTGAATTTCCTATTTGAGATCAGGAAAATCCAAGGCAACTTCTTCATCTTTGGATTGCTGTGGTTGTACATTACAATTAGTATTACACTTACCTTGAAGTTCTGGTCTGATAAACCTTCCTTTGCCTTGTTCCTCAGTATATTCCTTTCTTTCATCTTCCTTTCTTCCTTTTTCCCATCTCCCAACTTTTCATCATCCTTTGTTTCTTCCTCTTAATCCTTTTTGCTCCTTTTCATGAACATTTATTGAGCACTTACTAGGGCAGAACACATTGTCCAACAGTGCTCTCAGTCTATAGAGGGTTTATAGCTTGATGGTAGTGGTGGTGATGAGCATGTTTAGTGGTGACCTGGTGGTGATCAGGGGTTTGAACTTCATCTTATGGGCAATGAGAATCTATGGACGTGAAGGTGAGATAAAAGATTTATTCTTAAAAATGAATCTTTTATGGACATAAATGTAGGATGAACAGGAGGGATAAGAGATTGAAGATGGTGAGACTATTTGGGAGACTTCATGTCTAATTTTGCATTCATGATTCTAATAATAGGTGAAAAAGACCTGAATGAATTTAGAGGCAAGGGCATTATTGACAACAGGTGCAATACTAGGGATGTTTTGAAGGAGAAATGGAAAAACTTGGTGACCATATACAAAGGGTAAAGAAGAACCCTATGGTAGTATACAGTGTAGTATGAGTTATGGATATTAGGAGATTATTGCTCATAGGTGTAGAAATTAGGGATGCTGGGAATAGGAGAAGAAAATGATAGATTGAGTTCTGTCAATTTTCAGTATGAGGTGCTGGTAGGATTTTTAAGTGGAATTATGGGTTTCTAATTATATTCTGTAACATTTTTTTTCCCCCAACAAAGCAGGGATTCCCTTTTTATATTTTCTCCCATCTATAAAGTAGATATGTTAATAATAATTTCTTCCCATGATGGTGAGAAATGAATGAAGGGATGCAGGAGAAAACTGTTTAATAGTTACCTACATCTAAAATAAGTAACCAGTTATGTTAGGTATTCATATTCTCATTAAATCCCTAAGCCATAAGCACAGAGATAGTTAGATTTATATTGTAAGTTCTAATGTCGATTCTAGCCCAGTTCCAGGCCACTGACAGAGAATTAAGGCCAAGTTTAGAGTACCACTCTGTGACAGAATACAATTAAGAGCCTCATTTCATGCATTGTAATTCTCAGAGTTGGCACAGGATACTATTGTAGCTTAAAGAAATTTGTTCAAGCATGCCAATCAGATTCTTGGTCTAGGAGAGTGGCTGATAGCTGTTTCATGTTAATGGTATGGTATGCTAGACGCGTGTTCATCCAAGAGCCCATCGGCAATGAGACGAGGAGATCATGCCAGAATGTAAATCAAAATACTGCCCTCATTATCAAGAAAGTCTTGCTATGGAAGGATTGTCGACTGAACTTAATGGTACATTGAGTAAATCACTTTTGAACAGCATATGTAGAGGAGCACAAATTCCCCAAACTAAGATGATCAGAATGTCCAATTTATTTTTTTTCTTAAATAAATGCAGAGGTATTTTTAAATTCTATTGAATGACTTGTATTACTGCATTTTCCCTCCCTAAGGTGTGGGACATTTAAGTAGAATTACATGTTTCTAATTACATTATTGTTTAACAATTTTTAGTAGTTTATATTCTTATGGATTATTGACTTTTAACAATCTCCTTGCATTTCAGAATACAGTATGCTATAATAAGGACTATATTCACTGATTATTGTTGTTGCATGATATTCATGATTTGTTTTGGTCTAAATTAGTTTTGGTTTATTTGACACTTGTTATTAATAAATGACAAGAAATCATTTTAGCATTTGACTTGATGGAACATAAATAGACAACCATTGCATACAGATGATGTCATTGAATTGTCAAATGAGCTTTGAATATGCTCATTTATTTAGGGTATTTGGAAAGGTCACTTCAGCATATGTTACTCTGCTTAAGTATAAACATAAAAAAAGGTAATGAGATTAAATGTGTAGCTTGTAAAATAGTTATAGATGCTGTTTTAAAAATATTATAATTAAAAATTACAGTAATAAAACAAGTTCATTGCAATGATTTAAAGGGCCCTGAGAAAAAAGTTTGATAGTTGTTGTTTTTTTAAAAATCCTCACTCTAGGATGTTTTTCATTGATTCTAGAGAGAGAAGATGTGAGAGTGAGAGTGAGAGAGAGAGAGAGAGAGAGAGACCTGGGTACTGAATCTGTAACCTGTGTATCTGACTGGGAATTGAACCCGAGACCCTTCAGTGCATGAGACAGTGCTTCAACCAATTGAGCCACACCAGCCAGGGCAATAGTTTGATAGTTTTACCATCCCCCTCTTCAGTTACACCTGTCTAATACAGCCAAAAACCTTTGAGGTGTGTGCTTCCTTAACTTTTTGGCTCATTATAGAAAATGTTATAAATATATGTTTGTGTATTTTGTGAAAATTTTTACAAAAATAGGATAATACTATACATATTGCTTACATTCTTAATTTAAAAACATCATGGATATTCTTCCTTATTAAAACATACAGACCTAATTTATTTTTAATTTTAAACTACATAAAATACGTTGTATTTATTTTCATCACTTTTTTACACATTAGAGTGACAAGAGTCATACTGTTTTGTGTTGAAGTATGAAATTAGTTTTCTTCTAAATGTAATTAAACAAAGAGTTGTATAGCGTATTCTTATTTCATTTGCCATAGAGATTAAACTCTTGAGATCTGTATGGTTAACACTGTAATTGTTGTTAAATTATAGTTCTTTCATTTTTCCTTTTAACTTTCATCATCAAACTGTCTTTTCATGGCTAAGACCACTGACTCTGGAGCAAGACCCCCAGGATGTGAATCCCAGATGTGCTACTTATTAGTTAATATATAGTTGGATTTTTCTAGCCCAATTCTATAAAACTTTTGTTTTTTTTGGAAGGCAAACTTACGCCATTCACCTTCATTACAAAAAATGATTCCATTTATTTCAGCTCCATTAATGATCAGTTGTGTTTTGTGAGTTCCTTCATTTCTATATGTTGTAGATTGCTCATCTATAAAATGGAATTAACAATAGTACTGATGTTATACAAATGAGTGAATGTAAGTAAGTTTACCAGAAATGTACTTGGCTTACAGTAAGCAGTATGTGTTGGGTGTTATTTATATTAATGATGCCCCAAGTTTATTTCTTTTTTCCCTATTTCTTTACTTTTGCTGATTTTTTTAAAAAAATCATCTTCTCCCACCCCCTTAAAATGGGAAGATCTACTGGGTATCTCTGTATTTCTTTGGTAATATGCTTATTTTGAGTTATAAAGGGTGTCCCAAAATTCACGCAAGAAGTAATTTTGATAGAAAACACAGGTTTATAATTAAAAATTTTAAATTTTTTATTGATTTGTAAAGTATACAGTATAGGGTTATGTATGGAATAGCATATCGGGTAAACTGGATTATTATTTCGTGATAGCGAGCACCATTAACTGTTATTGCCTGAGCAGCCACATTTTTGAAGAAGAATGGTCCGATGATGCCTCCAGCCCAAAATCTGCACCAAACAGTGACATGTTGTGGATGCATTTCTTTCCGCAACAATCACTCATGGATTTTCTGAACCCCAAATGCAACAATTTTGTCGATTAACCAAGCCATCAAGATGAAAATGAGCCTCATCGAAATTCAGCCACATTTATGCAAAACGGTCATGGAAAATTTCAACAAAAGAGTGCGTATGTGCCAGCAAAGCTGTGGACGCCATTTACCTGATATGCTATTCCATACATAACCCTATACTTTATACTTAATAAATCAATAAGAAATTTACAATTTCTAATTATAAACCCGTTTTCTATCAAAATTACTTCTTGCATGAATTTTGGGACACCCTTTATATGAACACTTATAATTATTACAATTTAAAAGTAAACAATAACTATATCTCTTTTGCACTAGGCTATGTGGCCTATGTCTCTACTCCCCCACTGACATTTTTCAAAGTGAATATGCTAATTTTCATTGTTACCAGTAGTGTATGAGAAGTTCAGGTGCCCCCATTATATTATCATGCCTTGTTTTTGTCAATATTTTTTAATTTTAGCAATTTAAGTGGGTATATAATCATATTTTACTGTTTTAATTTACATTTTTCTGAATATCAGTACTTTTTTGCATTATTTTATATATTTATTGCCTTTAAATTTTATCTTTTCTGAAGTATTCAAGTCTTATTTTTATTTTCTTACTGATTTGTAATTATCATATAATCTGTATATACGCTCTTCATTGTTTTTATATATTTTACAAATACCTTCTCCTACTCCAATAATGGTGTTTTTTGTTGAACACAAATTTGGTCTTAATTTAGTGAAATGAATAGTCTTTATAGTTTGTGTTTGTTGTGTCCTAAGGAATCCTTTTCTTTTAAACCAAGATCATGAAGATATTCTGTTACACCTTCTTCTAAAAACCTCATGAAACAAGTTTTGTAATGTTTCATTCTTTTAAAGAGTATTTGAAAGAATACTGCTTTTTAAATGCTTAGAGGTATTTGGTGAAGCACTTTGAGATAGGATTTTTTTTTTAGGAATAATTGATTAGGGTTCAGTTTTTTAAAAAGCTGTGTAGGTATTTAAGCTTTCTAATTCTTCTTTTAAAAATCCTCACCCAAGGATATGTTTTATTGATCTTAGAGAAAATAATGGAGGGGGAGGGAAAGGGAATGGGGTTAAGTTCCCTTCTTCCTGAAAATGCTGAGATTTGTATTCATACTGCTGAGATCTTCTCCAGGGTCCAATAATTGGTCATGGATATTTTAGTGGTTAAATCACCTTAGGAGAAAAGGATGGTAGAACTAAGTTTTAGGGTTACACACTTCATTTGCCAAATTTCTAGTCTCCCACTGAGATATATTTTTAAATCCAAGAGCAAAGTAATACTAAAAGGCAGGGTGATTTTAGGAATTAGAAAAAGAGGTTCAACTGTGGAAATAATATTTAAGAACTTTAGTTTCTTTCTTACAACCATAGGATTCCTGCTTTAAAATGAAACAAATTATTTCTATATGAAAATAGCTAATCTAATAAAAGACAAACATGCAAATTGACCGCACCATCACTACACCTTAAGCCACGCCCACCAGCCAATCAGCGACTATATGCAAATTAACCCAACCAAGATGGCGGCTGGCAGCCACAGAGCTGGAGCAAGCAGGAGGCTTGGTTGCTCCAGTGATGGAGGAAGCCAAGCTTCCCGCCTGCAGCGGCTGGCTCTGAGCTCCACTGAAGGCAACAAAGTTTCAATTATAGAAGGTAAATAAATTTCAGAATAAAAAGAAAAGAGAAAAAAAGGAGAGGCTGGGAGCTTCCATCACTGGGGGGCTTGGCCAGCCTGAAAATGGCCCTCAGCCCTTCACCCAGACTGGCCAGGCACCCCAGTGGGGACCCCCCACCCTAAAGGGGGTTCAGCCAGCCTGAAAACGGCTATCAGCCCCTCCCCCAGGCTGGCCAAACCTCCATGGGGTGAGGGTCCCCACTGGGGGGCGCGGGCTTGACCAGCCTGCAAACAGCCATCAGCCCCTCACCGGGGCTGGACTGGCACCCCAGTGGGGACCCCCACCCTGAAGGGGATGTGACCAGCCTGCAAACACCCATCAGCCCCTCACCCAGGCTGGCCAGGCACCCCAGCGGGACCCCCACCAATGCACCAGGCCTCTATCCTATATAATAAAAGGGTAATATGCAAACTGACCCTAACAGCAAAAAGACTGGGAATGACTGGTCACTATGACACACACTGACCACCAAGGGGCAGACGTTCAATGCAGGAGCTGCCCCCTGGTGGTCAGTGCGCTCCAATAGGGGGAGCTCTGCTCAGCCACAATCCTGGCTGATGGGTGCCAGTACAGCGGTGGTGGAGGGAGCCTCTCCCGCCTCCTCAGCAGCACTAAGGATGTCCGATTGCAGCTTATGCCTGCTCCCCGCTGGCAAGTGGATATCCCCCGAGGGCTCCCGGGCTGCCAGAGGGATGTCTGATTGCCAGCTTAGGCCCAATTCCTTGGGGAGCAGGCCTAAGCCAGCAGGTGGTCATCCCCTGAGGGGTCCCAGACTGTGAGAGGCCACAGGCCAGGCTGAGGGACCGCCCCCCCCCCCCCCCCCCCCCCAGTGTACCAATTTTTGTGCACCGGGCCTCTAGTAGTCTTATATTTATGTCCGTATGGTCTTATATTTATTTCCAATTCTTATAGAAAACCTAAGTCTTGATTGGTTTGTTCATTATTTGGTTTATGAAGTATCTAGGACCTTTTGTTTCTTCTTACCTGATTTCTTTGGCTCATTTTTCTGTCCAAAATCCTTCACCAAACAAGTGTTAGTAAATTAGCAGAGGAACATAAGAAAGGAGAGGTGAGTACAGGAACAAATTGAAGAAGGAAAATAGGACAAGCACCTGTTCTGCCTATGACTTTTTTCATTAGCACAAATAATCAAGAATTAGAAATGGCTTCTATAAATGCATAGGACTTAAAAATGGTTGCTATAATAATCTCCAGTGTTCAATAATTTAAATGCTCTATTTATTTAAGTAAATATAAAGTAATCAGGTATTTTATATAATCAAGTTTTATAAAATTTATGTCAACATTTGATTTTCTGGTTTTGAAAAGCTATCTATTGTTATGTGGGTTGATTTTCTATTATATTTAGTGCTTTTAACATATTGTATCACAAAAGTTTGTTTTATTCTGTATTTTATGTCATTTTATCCTACAAAGTGTGATTGTTGTGTTGTGAGATTTAATGCCATTGGTGAATTGAGGGCCCATTTACCTACTGAGAAACACATAGGGACTCCCTGATTTACTTTTATTTTCTATCCCGTGGTTAATATTTTAAAAAATATTTATTAATTAAATTGATTGGGGTGACATTGGTCAATATGAACATATAAGTTTCAGGTATGGGTTTCTATGTTACAAGATCTGTGTATTGCACTGTATACCCATCACCCAAAATCAAATCTCCTGTCACCTTATATTAAACCTCCCCCTCCCCCCTTCCCGCTGGCTACCACCACTCTGCTTTTTGTGTTCATGAATATCCCACATATGAGTGAAATCATATAGTTCTTAGCTTTTTCTGACTGAGTTAGTTCACTTAGCATAATGTTCTCAAAATGTTTTTGAATTCTCATAGCTTTAGATAAGTTTAAATAACACTTAGTCACAGTTTTCGTAGTGCAATCTATGAAAATATGAACATTTTTTACTGTGAGTAGTAATGCTCATGATAATGCTGAAGAACATTGTTTTAAATAGTAAGTTATGTCCTTTTATTGTTTCACGTTGGAAGCAGATGTGTAAGTATTACATATTTTTTGACTATTTTATTTTGTGCCATATTTTAGTTGCATAACTTAATGACTGCACATTATATTCTTTTTCCCCCCAGAAAGTCAAATAAAGAAAACCACTTTACCTTTTCATAACTACAGCAACATGAATGAAGATCTTAACACGGAAGTAGTTTTAGGACACCCTTCAAAAAATGTGTCACTGGAAAATGAAAAAAGTCAATCACATTCCAGGAAAAAACGGTTTTTATCATATCCAAGATACGTGGAGGTTATGGTGACAGCTGACGCTAAAATGGTTCATCATCACGGGCCGAATTTGCAGCACTATGTACTGACTCTGATATCAATTGTAAGTAAACTGAAGTCTTTTCTGTTTCCTAAAATGTTTGACGTAATATTTTCTCACATTTGATTTTTAAAGTTTTCCCAAACAAATTGTACCTAAGTTTAAGGAAAAAATAATTAGTTAAATTTAGTTTATTTGTATAGCAATTATCCCATTCTTTTAATTGGATGGCTTTCTAAAACATATAAAATTCTCTGAAGCTAATAGTACTTATAGAAAATGCTTGATTTACTTTATCACATGAATGGCTTCTGCCCCCTAGTGACTGGGAAGATCTTTTGCCCTTGAAATTGGAATTTAAAAAATTTTACTCTATTTTTAAAAAGAGGGGAGGGTATGTTATTTTTACTACTGACACATTGGCCAAATCAGAAATTAGAATACATGACATTTTAAAAAGGTAGGCTATTACTAATAGAGTGGCTTTAGCAAATTTGAGATGTAAGACCACGGTAGCTATAAGAATCCCGTATCTAATGTCAATATCTCTGTTGTGCTGTGGTGGTGCCCAAATTCTAATACCAGTGAAGATACCATTTCTGTGTCAGTGGAATCATTCTGTATCATACATATGTACACACATACACGTATATATATACATACATCTCTCTCTCTCTCTCTCTCTCTCTCTATATATATATATATATATATATATATATGTATATATATGCACATATCCACTGTTTAAGACATTTTTAGGTTTAGGCCTGCTATTTTGGAGTAATTATTGAAAGCATCCCCTTTTCATGCACATGAGTATCATGGTTTAGTTGATGACTTATATGGTCACTTATTTATACAGATTCAGGGTATTCGAACATATCTCATAGCTGGAAATACCTTTATTCACATACAGGAAATTTAGGCCCACTTGGTTAAAAAGATTTGTCCAGAACATATTTGTAGGCCATTGTCAATTTCTCTTTGCTAGAAATATCCAATTAAGTTCATTTTGACTTAAAGATCATAAGACCCAGTTATTTTTCTTACATATAACATTTTACCTTAAATTCTTATAAGTGGTAAGTATAGATGGTCTATGTTTCCTAAACACAATATCTGGTACAAAATGGGCACTCAATAAAAAATTATTGAAAAAAACATGAATGAATAGGTAATTAAAATAATGCATCCCCCCCCCCCCCATGCATCTCTTTATATATTAAAAGCTAAGTGATCGACTGTATGACCATACAACCAACTGGCCGGCCAGTACAGAAGGGGGTGCACTGGTAATTTAAAAATAAACATTGACTTGCACATGTGCAATACATATAAAGCTCTCACTGGCACCAATCACATGTGTGTGTTTTAATCTGTCATTGTCGATCGTGAATATGGTTTTTTTTCTTGACATTCAACATGAACCACATAGCAATTTATTCATCAACTGTCTGACCGACTGGCTGGTACATATATGATGTGGACTGGCAATCTACATATATAAAAGGCTAATATGCTAAGTGTTCTACTGTCCGACTGGTCACTATGATGCACACTGACCACCAGGGGGCAGACACTCAATGCAGGAGCTGCTGTGATGCTCACTGGCCATTTACAGAGAAATGGCACTGCGGACCTGGCACCCACAAAGTGACACTCAGCTTCCCCCAAGTGGGATGCAGGCCATGTCACCACCTCAGAGCAACACCCCACCAAATTGCAGCCGATGTTGCCAAGATCCCATGGCACAAAATGTGGCACCCAGCCCAGCCCAGAAACAGTGGTTGTGGGCACCAGGTAATGATGTCATGTAGCAATACTCTGCTTCCTCTCCCTGGCAACTAGCCTGCTTGGAGTTTCTTCAGCCGAAGAACATGACTTGCTTTATATCCTGGTGGAAACATTTTACACTTTAACCAAATGTCTGTGAAGCATTTTCCCATGCCTCATCTCCTTTGATCCTCACAGAAGTCCTGGAGTAGGTAGATAGGAGACTTGCTGGAATCCTGTTTTCTTTTCATTAGCTGGAAAAGGGAGATTTAGAAAGCTTAGGAACTTGACCCAACTGAAAATAAGTAAGAAATGGTGGACCTTGAAAATGACTTCAGGTTTTGTCACTGCGCAGAATATAGCCAAACACTGCTGCAGTTAAATATTTTACCCTTTGTTCTCTCTGTGTGATCTACAATAATAATCTGCTTCGTGTTGATATTTACTGCTGTATTGCTAACAATTACCTGAAAGAGAAGTTGGGGTGCTTCACTGGACTGGAAAAAGTTTAGCTACATCAGAAAGCAGGTCTAATTAAGCAAGTTTATTATATATATATATATATATATATATATATATATATATATATATATATGGCTTAGTTGACTCGCGCATGCGCAATACATATAAGGCTCTCTCTGGCACCAATTGCACATTGTGTTTCGATCTGTCATTGTCGATTGTAAATTTGGTTGACACTTCTATTATAGAGAAAGGGCGAAAAGCGATACTAAAATATTTCTTATAATTAATTTCCTTTCAATGTGCACAAATTTGTGCACTGGGCTAGTAGTTTACAAATAAATGTTGACTCGTGCATGAGCGATACATATAAAGCTCTTGCTGGTGCCAATCGCATGCGTGTTTTAATTTTATAATACTACTAGAGGCCTGGTACACGGATTTGTGCACTGGTGGGGTCCCTCGGCCTGTCTTGTGCTCTCTTGCAATCTGGGACCCCTCGGGAGATGTCGGAGAGACAGTTTTGGCCCAATTTCCACAGGCCAGGCCCCACCGGTGCACAGGGCCTCTAGTATGCATATAACATCTTTGGTTAATCTCTTCCCATCCTCCCGCCTTCCCACCTCCCTCTGAGATTCATCAGTCTGTTCCATGTTTCCATGCCTGTGCATTGAGCGTCTTCCCCCTGGTGGTCATTGTGCATCATAGCTACCGGTTGGTCACCTGGTTGCTTAGGCTTTTATATACCAGTATATAGATATTATATATACTATTTTAACGTAATTTTTTGCAGTAATGGAATTACATGAATCTTTCTTCTAATTAATTTCCTTTCAGTGTGCATGAATCCATGCACTGGGCCACTAGTGTGACATTATAATAGAAAAAAGAGATGATTCAAAATGATTTTCTGAAATTTATATAATACAGACATCTACTTTTTTGCTTAATTGAATTTAATTTTTAAAATGACAACAGAACTATACATAAAATTTTATCCTGATGACATTTATTTTTACTTCTGAATCTGAAGTAATTATCTAGATATGTAATTATCTAGGTGTATAATTATCTAAATGTGGGTGTGGCATGTTCATTATGAAGGGTTCTAATGAGAAAAGTGACATGGAAGATGTCAATTGATATGTAGAAAATTGCATCAATTATATGGAACACTGAGGGATAAACTTTGCCATTTTAAATGTTTAAAGGAAATGATAATCATTAAGAAAATTAGGGAGGAGGTAGTGATACTGAAGGAAAATACTAGATTTTGTAAAAACAGCAGGTTTTGAAGCATGTTAAATGACATATAACTCCAGTATCAGTGCTTTGGAAATGCTAACTAGAAGGAGTATACAAACACAAGAGTAATTTTGGGATAGCTATATGCAGTTTTGGTGATAATGCCATATTCTAAAAGGTTTATTATCTGTATTCTTAAAAAATATATGTTTTATTGATTTAGAAAGAGAAGAAGGAAGGAGAGAGAGAGAGAGAGAGAGAGAGAGAGATCAATTGGCTGCCTCCCGCACGCCCCCCACTGGGGATCAAGTGGCAACCCGGGCATGTGCCCTGAACGAAGACCTTTTGGTATATGGGGCAACCCTCAACCAACTTAGCCATACCGGCCAGGGCTTATTATCTGTATTTTACATGAAAAATCAATTAATATAATCACTGTTTAGAAGATATTGTGGCATCCCTTGAGGTAATTGAAGTTGTCCATGGCTGAAGTTGTCCATAGCTAAAGTTGTCCATGGGAGTTTTTACTTTTCATTATTTTCTTAATCCTCACCCAAAAACATGCTTTTATTGATTTTAAAGAGATAGGAAGAGGGAGAAAGAGAGAGAGAAACATCAATGTGAGAGGGAAACATCAATTGGTTGCCTCCCACATATACCCAAACTCTGGATTGAGCCCGCCACCTGTGTATGTGTCCTGATTGGGAATTGAACCCACTTGCAGAATGACACTCCAACCAACTGAGCCATACTGGCCAGGGCATCCATGGGAGTTTTAAAGCCAGAGTTTGCCAAGGGCAAAAGCAGACCTTTTGACTTCATGAAAAATATATCTGCTTCTGCGATTGCTTGAAGCAACAGACCAATGCATGCACAGGTCATTTCCTAGAGTTTTAGTGCCATTAGGAGGGAAGCCAATGACAATTGGAGACAAGATGTTTGTAGACAAGGTCAGCTGGTTTGTATCAAGTTTTCATTCACAGGGGCATAGATACTGCAGCAGGATTGAGGAAGAGGGCAGCATTCCAAATATGGATGGGGTAGCAGAAAAAGTTTAGGAGGGTAAATCTTTCTTTTGAGATAGTTTGAGTTTTTTATATGCTTTTTTTTTCCTCCTCAGAGTCAAATTTCAGGTGACTTCTAAATTACCTGGGTTTAGTGTTGTTTCTTCTCTTTCATTGAAATAATGTTCAGTAAGGATACAAGAAAGTCAGCAGACTTTAGGGCTTTGCACATACATGGTTCTTTTATTAGTGAAAAACTAGGATCACATAAATATTTGTAGATGTAAACAAGTAAAGATGAAAGTAAACTTGGAGAAAAAGTGACACTTGTTTTTCCTGGGACTTTCTTAGTTGTAGTGTTAAAAGTCTTATGTCCCTGGGAACCCCTCAGTCCTGGGCAGACGGGGACAGCTGGTGAACTATGGAGAGATTGCAAAATGTAGTCCAACTTGTTATATCTCCACTTGTGAAGTCCATTTCCAAAATTGCTCTAGAGCAGTGGTTCTCAACCTGTGGGTCACGACCCCTTTGGGAGTCGAGCGACCCTTTCACAGGGGTCGCCTAAATACATCCTGCATATCAGATATTACATTACAATTCATAACAGTAGCAAAATTACAGTTATGAAGTAGCAACGAAAATAATTTTATGGTTGGGGGTCACCACAACATGAGGAACTGTATTAAAGGGTCGCGGCATTGGTAAGGTTGGGAACCACTGCTCTAGAGAGTTCAGAGAGATGTTGTCTCCACCTAACCTAAGTGTCCCCAGATGCCTGCAGTGGAGGCAGGGGCCGATTCAAGTTTTACATATTTTGTCCTAATTTATAAGAAGACATTAACTGACTGAATTTATTCAAACATACTCAGGATATTGGTAATGTTCTTGGTCATAGTAATTTAGGGGAAAAAACACACAAGAAAATGTGATTTAAACTAGGAATATGATTGAGAGCCATTTAAAATTCAAAGTGATGAAAAAGAGTAATTGTGTGTTGAGCTCCATGTATAAGGAGGGAATTGCTGAATACTTTCAGCATTGCGCTAATGGATTATAATTTAAAGAGATTATCTATCCTTATCCATCCTGCACACAGTCAAGAATAGTGCTATCTTAAAGTTTTCCTTTGCTTTCAACAATTTGACAAAGTGTCTGAGAGCAGTGATATAGGAATAATCTGTGTGATTTTATTCACTTTTTAGAATGATGTACTCATGTTGTAAAAATAAGTTAGTGATCTCTGAGGGTTTTGGAATTAACATTAAAATTAGCTGGGAAGAGCATAATTGTGGTGTATAGTATATCTAATGAAATAAGTGGTTTAAATGAGCAGAGATATTCAATTATTTGCTATTCCAAAGTTCCTATCCTTATAGAATTTAGGTGACATTATCACATTAAAATGTCATTTACATATGCATTATTAAATCACCAAAGTATGTATAAACTAAGGCAACTACTTTCTTTAACAAATTGATTTTGATATTCAGTGACTTACTATTTAACAAACCTTGAAAACATTTATGTCAGAAGCCTCCATACTCTATTGTGCTTACAAAGGATTGACTTTACAATATTCACCTTATTATAGATTTGATGTAAATTGAAGGAGCATCATGTGATACTCAGGAATCAACCCTACTTATTAGAACATTGTTACTGTTATTTAGAGGCATTTATCAGCTAAAACCCCCCAATGGCTCAATCCCCAGTCCTGGTCAGGATAGGTGCCAGAGGCAACCAATACTGTCAGAACACTGGGAATATGTTTTCACATTCCACCCAGGAGGCTGGTCACCTTTCAGTAAAGAGGTAGCATGTGTTTCCTTCTGAAACTGAAAAATTTTTTTGGTTATATATTTTATAGCTAATATTCTAACATCCAGATTGTCATTTGTAGTCAACATATTTGGGGCAATGAGTAGAGAAAGAAGCCATTTCGATACTTCAGAGTCTTCAGCTCTGTTCTCTGGAGTACTGCGAATGGAAGATTCCCTGTGACATAGAAGTCTTCACAACCATTTTATTTTTAGGTGGGGATGGGAGAGGGAGGAAGCCTTTGTGCATACCTTTGAGATGCACTGTTTACCTAGTAATTTGACTTATAAAAGCATCTACTTTTAAACTTACAGAATTAAAGCATAACTCTGAAGTCACAAATATGGGTCTACTCTGCTATCTATACTAGATATATTTTTATTTATTTTTTAAATTAAATCTTTATTGTTGAAAGTATTACATATGTCCATCTTTTCCCCCCATTGACCTCTTCTAGCCCGCTCTGTCCCCGGGCCTTCACCACCCTATTGTCTGTGTCCACAGGTTATGCATATATGTCTACAAGTCCTTTGGTTGATCTCTTCCCACCCACCTACCCGCTCCCCCCCGCCCCCCACCTTCACTCTGAGGTTTGACAATCTGTTCAATTCTTCTATGTCTTTGGATCTATTTTGTTCATCAGTTTTTGTTCATTAGATTCCACATGAGTGAGACCATGTGGTACTTGTCTTTCTCTGACTGGCTTACTTTGTTATATTTTTAATAGTTGCATGTAAAAATGAACATTTATCAATTCAGCTATAGATTTCCACAGCTCCCATTTTAAAGGGAGCAATACTGCAGGGCTTACAGACCTCCTTGAAAACCCCCACCATCTGATTGGCCCCATCTTAACATGCTCTCAAACCCACTGGGGTAACCACCACTCTTGCCAAAAAATGCCACCCCCCAAAGCCAAAGGGCTCACTTCAGGGAGAGATGACAAACCTGTGTTTTTGGCTGCAGCACTAAAACAGTAGGAAAGGTGCTGGAATGCGTAAGTCCAAGCTGAGCCGACACTGTTGGCATCTCTGGAGATGCTTTTTGGCTCTTGTTCAGGTAGTGCTCCATGTGGCACTGGAAGCCGCAGAAGCAGTTAGGTTATTCATTGTGCTGATGGAGTGAGGGCTCCACTACCTGTACTTCTAGCAAATTGTATTCTCCACAAGATCAGTGACCATGTCTTCTAGCCAACAAAGCCAGGAGTAGATGCTGAATATTTATTGAATAATGGAGGGAAGTAGTACTTCCTGAAGCAACTGCTACCTTGGTTTGGGCAGTGGTCCTGGAGACGGTGATCCAGGTGTCAGAAGCAATTTTTATTGCACAGGAGGTCCAGGTCCATAGAGTTATGTCATTAAAGGAATACAAAGCAGAGGCATAGGCCATGGAAGACACTCCCACTGCAGTGGTAACCTCTATGATGGCTCCAAGGAGAGGATATGAATTAGTGAATTGGATAGCACCTTGATTGTGAATCACAAACTGAGCCCATGCAAAGTGCATCATAGGCTGTGTTCTTCAATTTTGAATAATTAGAACCAGGTTGTGACCCATAACCTCTCCTATGGCTCTTTATATGATTCTGGATGAATCAATCTCCATGGATTCCAGTAGTGCTAATCATTAAAAATCATAAGCTCAGAATTGGAAATATTCAACCATGGCAGAAGAAATCAGGTAAAAGAATAGGTGAAACTTACATATTTATTATGAAGTATCATGGCACATAGATTGTGGATTGTGACACAGAATGAAGTGAATTTCTTCCTGAATCATCCAGAACAGTATTTTCCAAGCTCTGACGCATGTTGAAATCTTGTTAAAATTCAGATTTTCGACTCATTAGTCCAGGGTGGGGCCTGAGGTTTTGTATTTCTTATTCTCTCTAAGTGATATGGATGCTGCTGATTCAGGGACCAATCTCAGTAGCAAGGATTAGGATACTGGTTCTCAAAGTTGGCTTCACATTGGAATCATTAAAAATAAATGCTGAGGAATTTTATGAGATATTGATAACTGAGTCTCATCCCTGGAGATTCTGACTTAGTTGTTAAGGGGTGTGGCCTGAGTGTCAGAATTTGTGAAAAGCTCCCAATATGCAGCTAAGTTGGAGAATTGATGCTCTTGGATTGGTTTCAGTTTACTTTGAAAAGAAATATTCATTTTAAATGTTTAATACTGCATATCTTTTTCCTTGCAGGTTGCAGCAATCTACAAGGACTCAAGTATTGGAAATCTTATAAACATAGTTATTGTAAAATTAATTGTAATTCATAATGAACAGGTAAGAAACAATTCTAAAATTAGTAATCTTAGTTGTAGTAGGCTCCTAGCATAAATATATATAGATTACAAAACTTATTAGAAATGAGATAGTTTAACAATTTATGTTTTAAAAACTTATTTGAAGTGAGATTAACTTTTCCTGTTGTGATGGAAATAAAATGTAATAATAGCAGAGGGAATAAGAAAAGTTAATAAACAAAAAATTCAAGCTTAAAAGCAACCATGTATTCACTTTTATAATCCTACTAGAGGCCGGGTGCATGGGATTCGTACACTGGTGGGGGGCGTGGCCCGGGCGGATCTGCTCGCTGTGGGAGCACTGCTCATCCTGGTCAGCTAAGCGGTGCTCCCACTGTGGGAACACACTGACCACCAGGGGGCAGTTCCTGTGTTGAGCGTCTGACCTCTGGTGGTCAGTGCACATCATAGTGACTGGTTGACTGGTTGTTCTGCCGGTAGGTCGCTGGGCTTTTACTATAGAGGATAGGATTTTTGAAGGATTTAGAATATGGTAGTTTTTAGAAGGTAATGTTTTGATCCTAAATACTGGATGTTATATTGAGAAGGTCTAATTAGATTCTGCTTTGATCACACTATTTTAAATATTGTCAACATATGTTTGAATACCAGGAAAAGATACTGTTACTTCATTTGCCTATTAAAATGTTTTTTGATATATTGCATGGATGCTGACAGGCTTTGAGGGAAAAGAGGCCATGAATATTTTGCGTAATACTAGCTTGCATATTCTTTTGCACAGGAAGGACCAGTCATCAGTTTTAATGCAGCTACAACATTACGTAACTTTTGTTTGTGGCAACAAACTCAGAATGTTCTTGATGATGCTCACCCTTCCCACCACGATACTGCTGTTCTTATCACAAGGTACAGTTTCAGAAATATAACACTTCTAACTGCAATTGCTTATCCTTTTTCTCCTGCATGCTCACTGGTACTACTTGTTATCTTAATTCTTTATCAATGATATACAGCAGTATCCTATGAGAACTTGTATTACAAAAGGTGTTATTGAACGAAAGCATTCTTCTCTTCTTTCAGACTAGTACATGAGGTTATTCCTTAGGAAATTAGCAATGTTAGGTTATTAAGCAATGGTATGACCTAAACAAAATAATCACCTTAGTGGCAGAAGAAGAGAATTAGGAAAATGTAGAAATTAATTTAGGGCACTGAGAACAGGTTTAGTTCATTTCCCATTTGATCTTTCAGTCACTTGGAGAGATTTTGAATTTATTTGCTTGTCCAATCAAAGTGATCCTTTTACTTAAAAAAAATTGGTTCCTTGTTTTGATGCTCAGTGCATGTCTTAATTACTAGGCTGCTTTTGCTGGGGTGTTTCTCAAACTTATTTACTTCTGTGGAAAACAGCTTCTGCTATTATAAAGTGATGATCCATTTTCAAGCTTCTGCTATTATAAAGTGATGATCCATTTTCAAGCACCACTACCCATTGTTAATTCACACCTTTGTTTCAGCAACTCTGATGCCACCAGAATATTTACATCCCAGGTCTGTTGGGTGTTTTTTGTTGGTTGGTTGTTCAAAGGAAATAAATCTCTCATTTGAGGGTCAGATTTGTAGAAACCTCACCTTTTTGAACCCTAAGATGTACTAGTAATTGGAGACATATAGTCAGTGTGCTTTATATCTTTGCAAAACTAAAGCAGAATTAACTTAATTTTATACACAGTAGGCTATTATCGATCCATTGTTCTGCCCTGGATTATTGTTTAGAGGCCAAGCAACAAAGACTGTAGATAACGTCGTAAACATGGCAGGGAGAAAGGGCTATAAGAGAAGACCATAAGGAAAGAGATAAGGGAACTTTTCAGTTAAATGGCTAGGGACTAAGTCAGGTCACATCTGAGAAGATCATTATTTTGTAGCAGAGAATAAGTGCTGAGGCTCATAATGATATTGAGACATCAAGGAAAGAGTGAATGATCTACACTAATAAAAGAGAAAGATGAAAATTGACTGTACCTATGTGACGCCCACCAGCCAATCAGGACTGAGTATGTAAATTAACCCAACAAAGATGGCAGGTTAATTTGCATATGCAGGCACTGAGAGGCTGGGGGTGGGGCGGGATGCTTGCATCGTTGCCATGGCAACGACGCAGGCAGCTGCACTGCCCCAGCCGCTCCAGGCCTCTGGGCAGCCTGGGAAGGTGGAAAGGCGGCTCTGGCTAGAGTGAAGGCAGTGCCTGCAGCCAAGGGAAGGAAGGCCCATTCTTGCACGAATATTCATGTATCGGGCCTCTAGTATTACATATACTGTGTAAGTAAAGGCAAAGAGGTGAAAAATACACTTAAAAAGTTTTTCCTAGAACGTGGTTAAGCTTCAACTATTTACAGCCATCACTTTTATATAGCACCCATTGCTTACTGCTATGCACAGCTCTTAAGTTTAAACTTATTGAGAGCTTATTAAGAACTGGATTTTAGAAGTTGGGTTGTGGTAATAGTTACAAGCTTGTTTATCTTTGTTTTGGCTTGTTGCAAAAATATTTTCTGAAAATGCTTCAAAATCTTTTTTTTTTTTTTTTTTAAGGGAAGACATTTGTGGAGCTAGAGAGAAATGTGACACATTAGGTAAGTTATTTTGTAAATTAAGTATAGCCTATATAATTGTTTACTGAATTATTTAAGGTGATGTTTAGGTTATTTTACATTTTAATCATTTTGATCAATTATCTTGATTAATGATTATAGTTGTCACTATTATTTGATTCTGCTTCTATAAATGTTAAAGACTAATAAGAACTAATATATGCCAATTACTAAATATCAATTGCTGTGCAGAGCTTGGCATATTTTAAGTGTTTTCATTTATAATATATTTTTTAAATTTATCTTTATTGTTGAAACTATTAGATGTCCCCTTTCCCCTTCCCGCATTGACTTCTTTCTATACTGTACCCCCCACCCCTGGGCTTCACAGTACTATTGTTTGTGTCCATGGATTATGCATATACGCATACAAGTTCTTTGGTTAATCTATAATATTTTATTCATGCAAAATAATACTTAGTAAACCTATATGCAAATTTAAAGCAAAATAATAAAATAAATAGCCATGAACCCACCACCAGATTTAAGAGCTAGTATTTCATCAACACTGCTATATGGCCTGTACTAAGTCCTATTCCAGCCCCTTGCATTTCCCAGGAGGTAGCCAATAAGTGAATTTGTATGTGCCAGTTCCTTCCATCTTTTGAAAAAGTTTTATTAACTTATATGTAAATGTGTTCCTAAAAGAAATTGTTTGGTTTTGCTTCTTTTTGAGCTTTGTAGTAGTAGTTCATGCCTTTTCACTGCTGTATAATATTTTGTCCTATACCTGTTAGTGGATTGGCCTGATTCCAACTGTGTTCTATTATAGACTTTACTATAAGAGCTGGGGTATAGTCTTATGATTAGAATTGCTATGTCAGTAAATGTGCTAATGTTCAATTGTTATAAGATTTACCAAATTATTTTCTAAAGTAGTTTTACTAATTTAGACCTTTATAAATAGTATATGAACTTCCCTTTTGATTATGTCCTTATCAACACAAGCTGTTAAGATTGCTTATTTTTGCCAATCTGAATATAATATATTTTATTGCAGTAATAATTTTCAGTTCAATGATTACTAATGAATATTGTCTGTCGTGCTTGTCTTTGTAAAAAAACAACACAATAGTTGGCTTTTTATCTGTTTTGTTGTTGTTATTAATCCTCACCTGAGAATATTTTGATATTTTCCCATTATTTTATTTTTAGATAGAGTAGAAGAGAGAAAGGAAGGTGGAGAGGATGGGGGGAGGGGGAGGGGAGCGTAGAGAAACATCAATGTGAGAGAGACTCATTGATTGGTTGCCTCCCGCACATGCCCTGGGAACGAACCTGCAACCTAGGTATGTGTCCTTGACTGGGAATCACACTCTTTTGATGCTCTAACCACTGAGAAATACTGGCCAAGGCTCTGTGTTTTTACTTCATTAATTTCTGTTCTATTTTTTTTTTCCAATTTTATTCCTACTGTTCTATTTGTAATGTAAATTGTCTGCTTAGCTGGTTAGCATCCAGGCTATTTTCTTTTCTAATTTTATTATTTAAAACTATCGATTTACTTTAATGTATCATGTTGTTGTGTCCCACAAGTTTTGATAGATATTTTTCATGTCATTCAAATTTTAAAAAATTCTAAGTATGTGTAAATTCTATCATGATTTCTTTGACTTATTTAGAAAAGCATTTAAAATTTTCTTCATATTAAATTCATATTTAATGTCATTGTAGTTGGACAACATGATCTGTATAAAACCTATTCTTTGAAATCTTTTGGTATTACCTTTGTGGTCTATTATGTAGTCAATTAAAAAATGCTCTATGTATTTTTTAAAAGAATGTATATTCCCTAACTATGGTACACAGGGTTCTCTATGTCTGTTAAATCAAAGTTGCTTAATTGTATACTTACTAATTTTTTGCTTATTGGTAACTAGCTTGAAACATGAGTATATAACTTGAAACATGAGTATATATCTGTACTCTTCATATAGTATTACAATTTTTCATTTCATCCATTTTCAGGTGAATGTTTTTGGTACATATAAGTTTGAATTGAGCCTTTTACAATTGTATAGTGACCCCAACTTTTTATATAGTATTTGCTGGATATATCTGTTCCTCCAATTTCCAAGTGCCCTACTTTAGGTGTTTTGCTTGAAAACAACATATAATTGGATTTTAAAAATAACGTCTATAATCTGTTTAACTGGCAAAGTTAGTCCATTTACACTAATTGTAATTATTGTTATATATTGACATATATATATGTGTGTGTGTGTATATGTATATATATATATACATATATATATATATACCATTTTGATTTTCTTTCTGTTTATTCCATTTTGTACTGTGTTTCCCTTCCCTACCTTCACTTTTTTGGCCTCCTTTGGGTAATTACATTTTTAAATCAGTTTTTTTATTCTACTGTTCTCTTTGCAGGTTGAAATTGTATATACTATTTTATTATTTTTGAGGTTACTCTGGCTTTTTACTAACATATTTAACATTGTCTAAAGCTGTCTCCTAAACAGATATCTTAGATCACTTAAACTTTGTTCAACTTTCTTCCACCTTACATGATAATGTCTATTTTATATCACTTTGTAAACTTTGTGTATTAAAGGGTAATGTTTTGTATTTAATATTTGTTAAAATTTGTGCCCACCTTTACAATTTTTTCATAATTTCATCCCCCCCGCTCTGAATTATAGACTTTAAAAGTTCCTTTAGTGAAGATAATTAGTGAAAAATTCTCTATTTTATTTATTCTGGAAGTTTCTTTAATTTACCCATATGTATTTCTAGTACCAATTCTAGGTTGACAGTTATTCTATGTCAGTTTTTTGAATTTGTAATTGTATTAGCTTTTGACTTTTGCTATTGAGAAATCTGTAGTCTGTTTAGTTGTAGATTTTTGGTGATTTGTTTTTTATTCTGGCTGCTTTTAAGATCTTCTCTTTGTTTTGGATATTACACAGTTTCATTAAAATTGTTTTTTAATATAATTTTCTTTTTATTTATTCTGCTTGGGATATGTTGTGATTCCTATATCCATTGATTAATATCTTCAACTCTGAAAAATTCCCAACCTTCTTTTCCTTCAAAATGTGTCCTTATATTCAATCTGCTCTCTCATGGGACCCTAATTACATTTGTATTAGATCTTCTCATACTGTTTCCCATGCTTTCATTTCTTTTTCTCCTCATGTTTCATTCAAGCAGCTCTAACATGCATTTTAGTATTTCTCTCTCGTCTGCTTCTAATTTGATATTTCAACCATCCTCTGAATTTTCCATTTTAATAGGTTTTTCAATTTAACAGATCTTAGTTAGCTCTTATTCAAAATCTGTGTTCATTTTGTTTACATTCTTTTTATATTTGTTCATATTTGTAATTGCCTTTCATGTTTACTTAAACATTTCATTTGGAGTAATAGTATATTCATCTCTGACAGTTCCCATATCTTAAACAGTTGAAGGCCAAATATGTGGTTTCTGCTTTCTCTTGTGTTGACTTGTTTGTATGTTTGGCAATCTTTGATTGTGAGCTCATATTTACTTAATATTAATCCATGAGATTAGAGGTGAACTGCTTAAAAAGAATGTATTTTCTTTCAGAGAGTATTTTCTGGTGTTTTGCTGTTACCCAAAGGGTGTTACTAACCAGGGTCCTTGACTTAATGTGGAAGACTCAGGATCAGCTACTGTACCTTGAGGCTTCTTCTACCAAGCTCTTAGTCTCTGGATCATATTACTTTTATCAGTATTTTCCCTCAGAGTATCTTCTATCCTTACTATCCATTGCTTACCCCTTAAGATTTAGCTCAGGTATAAATGTGTGTGTGTGTATGCATGCATATTGTATGAGAGAGGGGCAGCGGAACAATATATGTTAGATTTTGGAGATTGGGACTTGATCATTCTTGTAAATCATGTCAAGTCAGTATTCATTAAAACGTAGTTTTTATTAATGATCTAGTTTCTTTGTGTTAGGAGGACTCTTAAGAAACTGTAATCTTCTATAAATGTGAAAATAGATACCCGCTACTGTAATTATTACAACAGGACCCTGTTCTCTTCTCTCTGAAAACTATTCTCTGGCTATGTTAGGTATTGTATTTTATCAGTCAATCTAACAAGAATCCATAAATATATTTCTTATATTATCTATGTCCTATTTTCACATCTTTATACTAAAAGTTAAATATGAAAATGTCTGCCACATCTTACTGTTTTTTTAAATGATTTAATGCTAGATATTCTGAACTATATATGTAGAAGTGGGTAGTCTCCTAGTCTCCATTCATTTTTTTTGTAGTTTCCAGCCTCCCCAATGCACATAAATCATAGTG
Source organism: Myotis yumanensis (assembly GCF_028538775.1). NCBI lineage: Eukaryota > Metazoa > Chordata > Mammalia > Chiroptera > Vespertilionidae > Myotis > Myotis yumanensis. The sequence goes on from NW_027223754.1 coordinate 170,123,982, forward strand.
ACATTTAGAAACGTAAACTGAAAATAGAGTGTTCTTATTATTCTATTGAGGGAAAGGTAATGATAATAATGATAACTGATATATCCAAATGGATTTTATATACAATACTAAATTTTACATGATTTAACTCTTAATGTCTACAACAAATCTATGAAGTAAGAACAACTATTCCAATTTTATAGATGAGAACAAATGATTTTCCCAGGGTTGCCCATCTTGTATCAAGACAATATATAGTATTTTATGTTCTCATCTAAAATATATGAAAAAACAACAAACTAAGGATAGTTCTTAAGATAAATACAGAATGTTGGTAATAATTGCTGTATCTTCTTTTGAAAGTACTGTTGCCCCAGTCTCTGAGCATGTTTTGCAAAGTGTGTTGAAAATGGTAGTTATTGTTCAAGATGGCTGGATTAGATGACTTTGTGCAGCTTATTGCACTAACAAACAAGGGAGCCTGTATCAAATTTGGGCCCATGCTACTTTATTCTATCTTTGGCCACTTTTAGAAAACCCAATACCTGCTTGAGTGGATCTAGGCAAAAACCATCAACAAGTAGCTTGGTATCACAATGCTATACATTCAGTTCGATTTTTGTTGGTCTTGACTGTTTATGGGCAACTTGAATGTGGTTTCTATTCACATGCAATGCATATTTTCACAAGTCTATTATGTGACTAAAATGGCCATATTAGAATATATCCTTAAGCATGAAACAAAGTTTGAGTGGTAACAGAGACAATATCGTGTTCCAAATATCTCCATGTCCCTGAAAATAAATATATTGGAACTTGAGCCATTTGACAGATTGAAAATACTAATGAAGACAGGGAGGACAGAAGAAATTCATGGAAAAATATGTTCAGTTATAACTTATTCTGACAAAGGAGAAATATAGTATTGACTAAAATTGACTAAAGAACTTCACATACAATATGAATTTCCCTCATACTTTGGACTTTAGCTACATTTTATTTATTTATTTTTTTCTTCCTTGCTTTTGGTCTTGATTCTAAGAAAAAATTCTTTGGTGGTGGTAGGGGCTTTGCCCTAGTAAGTTTTTTTTTGGCCAGAAAAGGGTCAGAAAGAGAGCAGATCTTTTCTTATTGTTTTGTTGTTGTTGTTAATCTTTACCTGAGGATATTTTTCCATTGATTTTTAGAGAGAGTAGAAGGGAGGGAGAGACAGATGCTCTGTCCACTGAGCCAAACTGGCTAGGGCTCTTTCCTTATTGTTAAAAAAAGTGTTGGCAAATGAACTCAGTCTGATTTTTTCTAGCATTTTTAGATTCTTCAGTTTAACCTCTATTTCTTTTAAATCCCAACAAAGCCATTCTAATTGTTGGGATACTTACCTTAAATGCTGGGGAAATGTCTGTTTTGAATTTTTATGAATAAAAGAATACATAGGAGTAGAGAGCTAACCACAATAGATACTACAAATCTAGTCTATATTGATATTTCTAAATGCAAAAACGTTACAGTAAGAAATTGGTTAGAAATGAAAAATTCTTTATGAAAGGAATCATTGTAGGAGAGAAGCTAAATTTACAAGCAAATATTGAAGGATAGTAATAGCAAAAACCAAGGTATTATGTTAAATTAAAAATAAATGAAATAGAGCTTGATTTATAGAATATGGATTGTTGTAATGAACTCTTATTTTGAATTTCTTATTCTAGTTTATTTTTAAAGGACTCTATCAACTGGAATTACTGTGTCATACTACCTTCATCTTTCAGCCAGTTCATACTACCTTCATCTTTCAGCAACACATTCGTTGCACGTTATCTATATTAATAAAAGTGTAATATGCTAATTAAACTGGACGTCCCTCCAGATGAAGCTGAGGCTGTGAGGGAAGCCCATGCCCTGGGTGCCTGCTGGGAAGCCTGGGTTCTGGTTGCCTAATGGCAGCCGGAGGGAAGCCTGGGTTCAGGTGCCAGAGGGAAGCCAGTGCCAACAGTAGGGGGAAGGAAGGCCTACTCTTGCATGAATTTCATGCATCGGGCATCTAGTTCTTTATATAAGCATGAATAGGTGCTAATATATGATACATTTTCCATTGCTGAAATAGTTATAAAAATTAAGTTCTTGCAATAATTCTTGCAATAATCATGTTTTATTTAACATACTAGTGGCCCTGTGCACGAATTTGTGCACATTGAAAGGAAATTAATTAGAAGAAATATTTTAATATGGCTATTTTCCCTTTATAATAGACTAGAGGCCCCATGCACAAAAATTTGTGCACTCGGGGGTCCCTCAGCCCAGCCTGTGCCCTCTCGCAGTCTGGGACCCCTCCGGGGATGTCCACCTGCTGGCTTAGGCCTGCTCCCCGGGGGATTGTGCCTAAGCTGGCAGTGATACATCCCTTGGGGGATGTCCACTTGCCAACGGGCCAAAGCTGCAGTTGAACATCCACAGAGCTGCTGAGGAGGCAGGAGAGGCTCCCACCATCGCCAATGTGATGCCTTCAGCCTGGCTTGTGGCTGAGCAGAGCTCCCCCTGTGGGAGTGCACTGACTACCAGGGGGCAGCTCCTGCATTAAGCATCTGCCCCCTGGTGGTCAGTGTGTGTCATAGTGACCAGTCATTCCCAGTCGTTCTGCTGTTAGGGTCAATTTGCACATTACCGCCCTAACGGGTTTGGCTCAGTGGATAGAGCATCGGCCTGCGGACTGAAGGGTCTCAGGTTCGATTCTCGTCAAGGGTATGTACTCTGGTTGCGTACACATCCCCAGTAAGGGGTGTGCAGGAGGCAGCTGATCGAAGTTTCGCTCTCATCGATGTTTCTAACTCTCTATCCCTCTCCCTTCCTCTCTGTAAAAAATCAATAAAATATATTTGGGGAAAAAAATTGCATGTGCACATTACCCTTTTATTATATAGGATAGAAGCCTGGTGCACAGGTGGGAGCCAGCTGGTTTGCCCTGAAGGGTGTCCCAGATCAGGGTGGGCAGGGGACCCCCAGCTCCCTACGATCGCCCACGCCGCCCCTGCTCGCAATCGCTGGCTCTGCCCATGCTCACACCTAACACCTCTGGCCAAGGCATTAGGCCTGGGCAAGAGACCCCCAGCTCCCCACCATCGTCAACTCGGCCCCTGCTCCCTGCAATTGACCGCTCTGCCCTAATGCCTCTCACCCAGGCATTAGGCCTGGGCAGGGGACCCACAGCTCTCCAAGGGACCTCCTGCTCCACCCCTTCCCAGGCCTAACGCTTGTGGCCAAGGCATTAGGCCTGGGCAGGGGACCCCAAGCTCCCACCATCAGCGACTGTGCCCCTGCTCCCCATGATCGCTGGCACTGCTCCTGCCCAGGCCTAATGCCTCTGGCCAAGGCATTAGGCCTGGGCAGGGGACCCCCGCAGCTGCAGCCTCCCAAGATCATGGGCTCTACCCCTGCCCGGGCCTTATGCCTCTGGCCGAGGCGTTGGGCCCGGGCAGAGGGGACCCCCAGCTGCAGCTGCCCCTGCCCCGGCCTAACACCTCCTCTGGCTGAGGCGTTAGGCCTGGGCAGGGGGACCCCCCCAGTTGCAGCCGCCTGCGATCGTGGGCTCCACCCCTGCCTGGGCCTTACTCCTCTGGCTGAGGGGTGAGGCCCGGGCAGTGGGGACCCCCAGCTGCAGCCGCCCCTGCCCAGCCTAACACCTCTGGCCGAGGCATTAGACCCAGGCAGGGGAACCCCCAGCTGCAGCCGCCCCCGATCGTGAGCTCCGCCCCTTCCCGGGCCTAACGCCTTTGGCCGAGGCTTAGGCCCGGGCAGCAGGGAGCCCAAGCTGCAGCCGCCCCCCTATCGTGGGCTCTGTCCCTGCCGGGGCCTTACGCCTCTGGCTGAGGCGTGAGGCCCGGGCAGTGGGGACCCCGAGCTGCAGCTGCCCCCCCCCGCCCAGCTGCAGCTGCCCCCCGATCGTGGGCTCTGCCCCTGCCCGGGCCTAACGCCTTTGGCCGAGGCGTTAGGCTGGGCAGGGGACCCCCCCAGCTGCAGCTGCCCCCGATCGTGGGCTCCGCCCCTGCCCGGGCCTTACGCCTCTGGCCAAGGCGTTAGGCTGGGCAGGGGACCCCCCCAGCTGCAGCCGCCCCCGATCGTGGGCTCCGCCCCTGCCCAGGCCTTACGCCTCTGGCTGAGGCGTGAGGCCCGGGCAGTGGGGACCCCCAGCTGCAGCTGCCCCTGCCCAGCCTAACGCTTCTGGCCGAGGCGTTAGGCCCGGGCAGGGGACCCCCCAAGCTGCAGCCGCCCCGATTGTGGGCTCCGCCCCTGCCCCGGCCTTATGCCTCTGGCCAAGGCGTTAGGCCCGGGCAGCGGGGACCCTCACTGCAGCTGCCCCTGCCCTGGCCTAACACCTCCTCTGGCCGAGGCGTTAGGCCTAGGCAGGGGAACCCCCAGCTGCAGCCACCCCCCAATCGTGGGCAGGGGACCCCCAGCTGCAGCCGCCCCTGCCCAGCCTAATGCCTCTGGCCGAGGCATTAGGCCCAGGCAGGGGACCCCCCCAGCTGCAGCCACCCCCCCACCCAGCTGCAACCGCTCCCTGATCGTGGGCTCCGGGCAGCGGCTGCAGCCACCCCGAGATCCCGGGCTCCACCCCTGCCCAGCTCCCATTGCTGGCTCCACCCCTACTTCCTGCTATCACTGGCCAGTGCGGCAAAGGCCAGGATTCTCCGATCATGGCTGGGGGGCAGGGCAAAGGCGGCCCTGGGGGCCGCCTTTGCCCTGCCCCCCGGCTCTTAGCTCCCCCCTGGGAGTGTCAGGGGGCTTCTTCTGTGCTTTCCATTTTGCCTCCCTGCATTGTGCCTACATATGCAAATTAACCGCCATCTTTGTTGACAGTTAACCGCCATCTTGGCTGGTGATTAATTTGCATATCTCGCTAATTAGCCAATGGGAAGGGTAGCGGTCGTACGCCAATTACCGTGTTTCTCTTTTATTAGTGTAGAAGTGTCAACCAAATTCACGATCGATATGACAGATCAAAACACACACATGTGATTAGCACCCGTGAGCTTTATCTTTATCGTGCATGAGCAAGTCAACTTAGCCTTTTATATATATAGAATAAACTTGCTTAATTAGACCTGCTTTCTGATGTAGCTAAACTTTTTCCAGCCCAGTGAAGCACCCCAACTTCTCTTTCAGGTAATTGTCAGCAACACAGCAGTAACAAAGCTGATTATTATTGTAGATCACACAGGGAGAACAAAGGGTAAAATATTTAACTGCAGCAGGGTTTGACTATATTCTGCGCAGTGACAAAACCTGAAGTCATTTTCAAGGTCTACCATTTCTTCTTTTCAGTTGGGTCAAGTTTCTAAGCTTTCTAAATCTCCCTTTTCCGGCTAATGAAAAGAAAATATGATTCCAGCAAGTGTCCTATCTACCTACTCCAGGACTTCTGTGAGGACCAAAGGAGATGAGGCATGGGAAAACACTTCACAGACATTTGGCTAAAGTGTTCAATGTTTCCACCAGGATATAAAGCAAGTCGTGTTCTTGGGCTGAAGAAACTCCAAGGAGGCTAGTCACTAGGGAGAGGAAGCTGGGCGTTGCTATGTGATGTCATTACCTGGCACCCACAGCGACCATTTCCAGGCTGGGCTGGGCTGTGAACTGCATTTTGTGCCATGGGGTCTCAGCAGCGTCGGCTGTGATTTAATGGGGTGTCGCTCCAGGGTGGTGGTGGGGCCTGTGTCCCACTTCGGGGAAGCTGAGTGTTGCTTTGTGGGCACCAGGTCCACAATGCCATTGCTCAGTAAATGGCCAGTGTGTGTCACAGGAGCTCTTGCATTGAGCGTCTGCTCCCTGGTGGTCAGTGCGTGTCATATCGACTGGTAAACCAGTTGTTCTGGTCATTTGGTCATAATGGTCGCTTAGGCTTTTATATATAGACTAGAGGCCCGGTGCACAAAAACTTGTGCACTCGGGGGGGGAGAGGGGGTCCCTCAGCCCGGCCTGTGCCCTCTCGCAGTCTGGGACCCCTCGGGAGATAATGATCTGCTGGCTTAGGCCTGCTCCTGAGTGGCAGAGGGCAAGCCCAATCCCTAGGTGCAGCCCCTGGTCGGGCTCAGAGCAGGGCTGATTGGGGAGTTGGGGCACCGCCCCCTGTCATGCACAGAGCAGGGCAGATTGGGAGGTTGCGATGCCACCCTCAGTCACGCTCAGGGTAGGGCTGATTGGGGGGTTGGGGCACCGCCCCCTGTCACACTCAAGGCAGGTTCAATGGGGAGGTTGCGGCGCCACCCCCTGTGATGCACAGAGCAGGGCCAATCAGGGGGTTGGGGCGCTGCCCCCTGTCACTCACAGAGCAGGTCCCATCAGGGGGATTGGGGCACTGCCCCCTGTCACTCACAGAGCAGGGCCAATCAGGGGGTTGGGGCACTGCCCCCCCCCCCATCATGCACAGAGCAGGGCCCATCAGGGGGTTGGGGAGCTCCCCCCTGTCACGCACAGAGTAGGGCCGATAGGGGAGTTAGGGCACCGCCCCCTGTCACCCACAGAGCAGGGCCAATCAGGGGGTTGGGGCGCCCCCACTGTCACACTCAGGGCAGGGCCGATGGGGAGGTTATGACTCTACCCCGTCACACACAGAGCAGGGCCCGTGGGGGGGGGGGTTGGGGCACCACCCCCTGTCACACACAGAGCAGGGCCGATCAGGGGGTTGGGACGCCACACCCTGTCACACACAGAGCCGCAGGGCGATCAGGGGGTTTGGGCGCTGCCCCCTGTCATGCTGATCTGGTGCCAGGAGGCCTCGTGGCTCCGCTGATCCCTGTGCTGGGAGGCATATTACCCTTTTACTATATAGGATAGAGGCCTGGGGGCTGGCTGGTTTGCCCTGAAGGGTGTCCTGGATCAGGGTGGGGGTCCCCACTGGGGTGCCTGGCCAGCCTGGATGAGGGGATGATGGCTGTTTGCAGCTGGTCACACACCCTTCAGGGTGGGGGTCCCCACTGGGGTGCCTGGCCAGTCTGGGTGAGGGGCTGAGGACTGCTTTCAGGCTAGGGGTTTTGACTGAAGCTCCCAACCACTCCTTTTTTTCTTTTTTTTTTTTTTCTTCTGGGCCAGCTTTAGCTCTGGCTCTAGCTCTGAGGCTTCCGCTGCTGGTTTGTTTGCCGTTCTATAATCAAAACAATGTATAACTTCAGCTCTGAGATCCCAGCCGGCTATATTTGTTAGAATGTTTCAAATTGCCAGCTCAGAGTCCGGCAAGTCAGGCGGGGAACGTTGGAGTCTGCAGTCACTGGAGCAAGCAAACCTCACGTTCGCTTCCAGCTGCCTGGCTGCCGGCCGCCATCTTGGCTGACAGTTAATTTGCATAAGGATATGCTGATTAGCCAATCGGAAGGGTAGCGGTCGTACGCCAATTACCATTTTTCTCTTTTATTAGTGTAGATATAGATGTAGATATATAGATATAGATAGAGATATATAGCAAAATAAAGATACATAGATATTAAATGCTAGGTGCCATTCTAAGCTTGTAACATATACCAGGTGGGGCAAAAGTAGGTTTACAGTTGTGAATACATTAAACACAGTTTATTCTTGTATTGCTATTTATTAATTATTGTATTTTTCATATGAACAGCTGTGAACCAATTTTTGCCCCACCCTGTATTCACTCATTTAGTTATCATGGTAATTGAATAATTGTATGCTGCTTGAAAACTTAAGGAAATTATAGATAATTTATAAATTATTGTGTCCCATGCTATTTTCTTTACCAGTTATCCTATTACCAATTTCATTCATTGCCTTTCTTACAGTCTACACTAATGTGGGTCTAAAAGTTTATCCTTCCTACAACAAATAGTTTTTTTTCTTTTCCTGTTTTAGAAAAATTGTTTGCTTGCCTATATTTTTAGATTATTTTCTTTAGAAAGGAATCCAAGAATTTCTGTAAAAGACAAACTCAGACAAATCATTTTTTTCCTTCTTTACCTTATAAAATGTTCATGCACTGTTAACAGTCACTCTGCATTCATTTCTAGGTAGTAATGTCATTGGTAAATGCTTTAAAATTGAATTCTTACTTTGTGATTTGGTATTTCCCATTTTGATGAAATATGAATGTGAAATTTTTCAGGCTTGGCAGAATTAGGCACCCTATGTGATCCTTTACGGAGCTGTTCTATTAGTGAAGAAAATGGCCTCAGCGCCGCCTTTACCATAGCCCACGAGTTGGGGCACGTGTAAGTACCTTCTGTCACCTCAGTAATATGCCTTCTCTCCATTCCACTTAGTGCATCTAAAAGTCCATCTTCAATTAAATGATTAGCACCTTTATGTCTTTAAAAATATTTTAGTGTAATTTTTATCCCCAAAATGCTAACTCTGGCTCTTTGTGATCTATGTTAGGTCAGACAGGCTGCACAGATCAACAGACTAAGCAAAGAACTAGAACTTGTGAATTCTTTTATTTCATTTACTGTATTGGATTACATGGCAAGCACTTCTGGCCTCTATCCCTTGTTATCTTATACATGACCAGGTACTATCCTCTACCATCCTATGGGAGGGCCTACAGGGCTGCTGATTATGGGCAACTCCCAAAAATATTTGTAATACCAACTCATTTCTTGCCCTTATAACTCAGAGCTCCAGCAGAGAATGTGGTATGTGGAAATTGCTTAATAATTAACAGATTTTTAAAAACTTTTTCTCTGAGATCCATAGTTTTTTGTTGTTGTTTTGTTTTAGGTGTTATTGTTTTTTTTGTGTGTGTGTGTGGTTTTGTGTGTGTGTGTGTGTGTTTGTGTACAAGTGTAAAAATTTGGGATTCTTCTATCTGTTCCTACATTAATAAAAATTCTAATGGGGTTCTATGCTGTAAGAATGGAGGCTGCGATTTCCAATGATACCTTTGTAGCTCCCATGGAAAGTCAGAAACCCCTATACAATCTCATCCTCTGAAAAATGATTCCGATGAACCCCCAGAACACCTGGGGTTTCTCGGTTAATGGCTTATAAGGAATGAAGGCTTAAGTTGCCTCTTAGTTTGTCTACATTTTCTTTTCCTGGTCATGCTTTGACATAATTAGAGTATTCAGCTGAGACAATTCCAAGTGGAGATCATTTTTAATAAACTAGTACCTCTTCCGTTCCCTTTTAGGATTGTTCTATCTCATGAGCATCAGCAAGATGCACACTCAGATTTTTTTAAAATTGTTTCTTAAAGTGGGGGATAGGATCAGGAATATAACTGAGGGCCATAGATGCATTGCAGTGGCATCGGAAAAACACTATTTGCTGGTTTAGAAGACTGTTCTTGCAGAGAGCACCATCTAGATATTTATTCTCCTGAGAAATTCTTTAGGTGTCTTCAGAATATGGGTAAGTAGTTTAAAAGACTGGTCTAAGTACAGATTTCAGCTTGCAAGTTAGTTCCAATGTTCCTTTTAACTGTGAGTTTGTACTTGGGGCCTCAAAAAATGCATAGGATCTGATCTGTTGCCAACCAGCTAATTATTTAATGTTGCTTGTGTTGTGAAAATTTGTTGCCTTTTAGGAATGTTTTTATTATTCTAGTCTATTCATCATCACTTAGTGATTATAGACTAGAACAGGGGTGGGCAAACTTTTTGACTCGAGGGCCACAATGGGTTCTTAAACTGGACCGGAGGGCCGGAACAAAAGCATGGATGGAGTGTTTGTGTGAACTAATATAAATTCAAAGTAAACATCATTACATAAAAGGTACGGTCTTTTTTATTTTAGTTTTATTCATTTCAAACGGGCCAGATCCGGCCCGCGGGCCCTAGTTTGCCCACGGCTGGACTAGAAACTTAGGCTGTTTCATATAAAATAGGTGGATATCCTATATAATAAGAGAGGGATATGCTAATTAGCCTGGATATGCTAATTAGTCATGACCAGACAGTCTAATTAGTCATAACCAGTATGCAAATTGACCATCACTCCAAACACAATAAGAGAGGTGTATGCTAATTAGCCCTGGTATGCAAATTAGTCATGACCAGTATGCAAATTGACCATCACTCCAACACACAAGAAGGCCACCCCCATGTGGTCAAAGATGGCCACCCCCATGTGGCCACAACATGGCTGCCACAAGATGGCCTGCAGGGGAGGACAGTTGGGGGGGGACCAGGCCTGCAGGGAAGGGCAGTTGGGGGGATCAGGCCTGCATAGGAGGGCAGTTGAGGGGGACCAGGCTGGCACGGGAGGGCAGTTAAAGGTGACTAAGCCGACAGGGGAGGGCAGTTAGGGGTAATCAGGCTTGCAGGGGAGCAGTTAGGCATCGATCAGGATCCCAGGGGAGTGGTTAGACACAACCTGTGGGTCATGACCCCTGAAAATACATCCTGCATATCAGATATTTACATTATGATTCATAACAGTAGCAAAATTACAGTTATGAAGTAGCAACGAAAATAATTTTATGGTTGGGGGGTCACCACAACATGAGGAACTGTATTCATTAGGAAGGTTGAGAACCACTGGGTTAGGGGGTGATCAGACTGGCAGTGGAGTGGTTAGGGGCAATCAGGCAGGCAGGCAGGCGAGCGTTTGGGAGCCAGCAGTCCTGATTGTGAGAGGGATGTCCGAACTGCCCGTTTTGGCCCGATCCCGGTGTGCGGTTGGACATCCCTCGAGAGGTCCCAGATTGGAGAGAGTGCAGTCTTGGCTGAGGGACACACACACACACACACACACACACAGGCACGAATTTCGTGCACCCGGCCTCTAGTTATAGAATAATATGGAATTAGTGATTAAAGAAGTCCCTTTCAAAAATTGAATTTATTGGGTGACATTGATCTGCCAAACCATACAGATTTTAAGTGTACAACTCAACAAAACATCATCTGCACACTGCACTGTGTGCCCATTGCCCCAAGCAAAGTCTCTTTCCCTCCCCCTTTCCCCCTCCTTTGCCTACTTCCACCTACCCCCATGCCCCTTTCCCTCTGGCTATCACCACACTATTGTCTGTGTCTATGTGTTATGTATATATGTTTTTTGGCTAATCCCTTCACCTCTGCTCATCAGACAGCTGTTAGTCTGTTCCTTGTATCCATGCCTCTGTCTCTATTTTTTTCATCAGTTTATTTTGTTCATTAGATTCTACATATAAGCAAGATCATATGGTATTTGTCGTTCTCTGACTGGCTTATTTCAAAGAAGTTCTTTTGGTACTGTACCAATAATCAGTGGTCTGGAATTTAGTGTGGTATAGCCTTTACCTAATCTTTCCACACATCTAAGATGTGCATGTTGAAAACTGCCAGCATTTTTATGTGAATGCTTTGTCCTTATTGCGAGGAGGTGAGCCAGAATCCAAATATTTTGATTGTGTAGATTCAGATATCATATTAACAGACTGCTTCTGATCAAAGTTATAACCTAGTGTTTTTCAGCGATTATGTGCTTCTTAAGGTGAAGGTAACCTAGTTTATAATGCTTTATGGAGAGATCAAGAGTACAAATTCTGATGAAATCAGACTTTTCTGTTTTTTACATTCTAACATAATATAGATACAAGAGATTTGTTACCTACGTTGTATACATATTTTAGTGTTTTTTAACTGTCTGTTTTTATTTTTAGATTTAATGTTCCACATGATGATAGTTTTAAATGTAAGGAATCTGGAATTAAACATCAATATCATGTGATGGCTCCAACTCTAAATTACCACACAAGTCCTTGGACCTGGTCAAAATGTAGTCAGAAATATATCACTGAATTTCTAGAGTAAGTCTGGTTTTATGTTACTTTAGTTAATTATTGCACATTTATTAGATTATAAAGTTTGAAATTTGTATATTTTAAATGGATTCAATTTATGTTTAGTTTTTCATTGTTTAAATTCAAACTTACATTCATTGTACAAATGGATGTTTAAAAACATGGAATTTTTTAAAAAATATATTTTATTGATTTTTTTACAGAGAGGAGGGGAGAGGGATAGAGAGTTAGAAACATCGATGAGAGAGAAACATCAATCAGCTGCCTCCTGCACACCCCTTACTGGGGATATGCCCGCAACCAAGGTACATGCCCTTGACCGGAATCGAACCTGGGACCCTTCAGTCCGCAGGCCGACACTCTATCCACTGAGCCAAACCAGTTAGGGCAACATGGAAAGTTTTGTTTGTATTTCAGTCTTAAATTTTTTTGAGGGGTTACAGTTCAGATCTAGCATTCCCTTTGCCATTTTCCACTTTCCTAAGTCCTTTAAATAAATGATGTACTCTCATAACAATTTGCAAGGTAGATATTATCACTCTCAATTTACAGATGAGGAGACTTAGGGCTCAGGGTGACGAAATAGCTTGTCCACAGCCATGCATCCTGGGAAGTGGTGGAACCGAAAGCCAACTCCCAAACCTGCCATTCTGTCTCTGTGTTGTACTCCTTTCTTAACCCCTTTGAGATGGAGACGGCATAATACTGTTTGAAATTTTTTTGATTCGTTGTTCAGATATATAAATGTGTTTTCTCAAATGATTTGAAAGCTTATTTCTATTTTTACATTTTGACTTTTGGGGCATTAGATATAAGGCATTACTATTGGATGGCAGAATAGACCAAAAGTATCATGTGATCAACATATGAATATTCGTTTCTAAATTATATTCTGATGGGTTTGTCTTTTTAGAAATATATATATATATCAGAGAGGAAAAGAGAGGGAGAGAGAAACATCAGTGATGAGGGAGAGTCATTGATCGGCTGCCTCCCGCATGCCCCCTACTGGGGATTGAGCCCACAACCCTGGCATGTTCCCTGACTGGGAATCGAACCATCCCCTCCTGGTTCATAGATGCTCAACCACTGAGCCATGCTGGTCGGGATTTTTTTTTTAAATTGTATCTTAAAGGAACTAGTGGGTCTCACATGAGAATAAACACATCAGAAGTCTTTGTAAACTCTGAGATTTTCTTACTGACTTTGATTTGAGCTGGGTTTTAAATTATGAAAAAATACTGATTTTCTTTGGAAATAAAGAACTACAGAAAATGTGATGAAGAATCATATACTGACATGCATATGTGTATATTCACAATATTTCATCTTCTGTCATTGGTACAGCACTGGTCATGGGGACTGCCTCCTTGACAAACCAAATGGGAGAATATATGATCTGTCCTCACAACTTCCTGGATTAATGTATGATGTAAACAAGCAGTGTGAACTTATGTTTGGTCCTGGATCACAAGTGTGTCCCTATTTGGTAAGAAAAATTTTGGCTTTTTGTTTGAAAACTACCATAAAGTTGTAGTTGGAATATATTTCAAAGTGTATATTCTCTTTAACAGAAGGTAAATTAAATATATCTTAAACGTTTTTAAGTGTTAGAAAAATCTGGTGTTTGTCAGAAAGGGGCTTAAAAAAAGAGAAACTAAAATTCATTGAGTGATTATTATATGCCAGGTACTGTATTAGGTGCTTAAAAGTTATCTCTAATTTTCACATTAAACATCCACTATGGAAGGGGGAGATTTACCTTAATTTCTTACAAAGAAGCCACATTTCTTTCTTCCTACCTGATTTAGACACTAAACAAACTTTGAATTTAAAATTAGAAAAAGAAAGAAATTATCATGTGTATAGCTCCTGTGAGCCTCCATAGATTTTTGTTTCTTGTGAAAACTTCAGAACCCTTTGTTCAAAAGTTGAAAGTCTGCATTATATTCACAAAATAGGAAACCAGTATACATTATACAGTATTTCTATGCACATTATTCATACATTCCTCCATTGGATCAAAGAGGGCTTTTGGAAACTCTTTGTGAATAACATTTAACAACAAAAAGTCCTTTAGAAAAATATCTTGCAAAGAGAGAAAAATGCCTCACATAATTTTGAATATTTCCACTCCAATTCATCTCTCCCATTGTTCAATGCATGATGAAAATCTAAAAGTTAAAAAAAACGATACTAAATGCTGCAATTTTATGTATTTAGAGGAAAATCAAGAGCTAAAACTTAGTAAAGATTTTTTTTAAAAATATATTTTTATTGATTTCAGAGAAGGAGGGAGAGGGAGAGAGAGAAACATCAATGAGAAAGAAACATCAATATCAATAGGCTGTCTCTTGCACGCCCCCTACTGGGGATTGAGCCCACAACTGGTATCAAACCATGACGTCCAGGGTCATAGGTCAATGCTCAACTCCTGAGCCACCTCGGCTGGGCAGTAAAGATTTTTTGCTGATTATTTCCAGGTGTGACCATGAAACCAGGAATTACATAAGATCAGTTTGTGAACTGATGCATTATATTGACTTGATCGGGTAATTGTGGCATCATTTTCACTCTTGCTTGCCTGCTCGGTTCCTCTGCAGAAACAGTGCAGGCGTCTCTGGTGCACGAGTGCAGAAGGAGTCCACAAGGGCTGTCGTACTCAGCACATGCCCCTGGCAGACGGAACCAACTGTGGTCCTGGGATGGTAGGTTTTCTCCAAGGGTGAGTCTTGTATCGAGAGATTATCAGAGGATGTGATTGCTCTGCATTTCAGCACTGTTCATCATTTGCTGTCAACTTTTGTTCTGCTAGTTGATTTAATATTATTGCCATGGTTTTTTATGTAGAATAGTGTCTAGTGAATTAAAATTATAATTTCCCCGGTTTTTCAAGATCTAGCAGATGAATATTAAAATTACATATAGTTATCAGAAAGATAAATTCATGTGTACGTATAGTTATCTAAGTATATTATAGTTTTGTTATTAAAGATGAGTATAGACATGAAGGCCCTAATATTTCAGCAAATCTCCAAATTTAAGGATGTTAGGATTTCATACATTTTTCTCCCATAAAATTCAGTTAAGTATAACTGAAAGTTTTAAGTGTCTCCTTTGGATTTTGTTGGTTCTAATTATATTGAAATACATTATATTCCTACAATAAACTGCCTGCCATAGTGCATCTTTACCATTCTAACATCAGTAAATCCGCCAGGGTGATGTCGAGTGACAGGGCTCACCATGATCATGAAACGTGTTGTATGTGAAGATGAATTCAGATTGTACTTGGTGCTCCAGCATGAAGTCAAATATTGACTGTACTCAACAAATTGTAGTCAGCCTCCTCTGAGCTACTCCATGCAAAAGGAACACTTCTTGGCAGTGGGTTAGCTAGTGCTGCCAAAGCTCACATTATGCAAAAGTAAGAACTTCAAATTAAGTTCAGTTCACTAGCTGACCTCGTGTCTTTACCACCTGCTGCTTTAGTGAAATGTGTGTACCAGCTACTGCCCTTTTCTTGAGTCACTTTTCCATCCGAAGGCATGTGTTTCCCATAAATACCACTTAGATTACAAATGAATTATTAAAGTTTAATTTGAAACTTCAGCAATTTTTATAGTAACCTGAAGTACTCATTGAAGTGGTTTTGCACTCAAATTATCTGAGGATCAAAATTCTACTGGAATTCTTCAGTTTATAGATTTAAACTGGAACTAAATTTTAAAATTTGAATTTTATCTAAAATTTGTATTTTGAGAGTAAGAATTATCAAAAAGACTATTTTTCTCACTTTTTGTGACTAGTATTCATAATTAGCTTTTTCTTTTGAGGAGGAAGTGGCATTTGTTGAGTTACTGATTATCTGAGTAAAGAAAAAGACATCTCTGAAGTTTGAATACGGGGCTGTTGATATTAGAAAGAAGACTTACTCCAAGATGTTCACCTGATTCAAATCTAGTGCTGTAACAAATGTTAAAGTTACTATATCCTGTTGACCTTCATGTTTGTTTACATGTGGCTAAAATAGTAATTGATATATTTATAAATATCAAGAGATACATTATGTATAACTAATTTATTGAACAGTCTAAATTCAGTTCAGGCATAAACATTTTTTTTAAATTGAGAAATATGAGTCACATGCACTTATCTTAAATGTGCAGCTTGGAAGGTTTTATCAAGTGTAGATGCATACATAGCCAACATCCCCACTAAAAAAGTTCAGTCTTGACTCTTTGCAGACAATTTCCCTTCTCTCCAGAACCAGCTCCTGTTCATGTTTCTATCTCCATAGATTAGTTTGTTTGTTCTTGATTTAATACAAATGGAACTATGTAATGTACCCTTTGGGGGTGGAGATTGGGTCAAGCTTCTTTTGTTCAACGTAATGTTTTTGAGTTTCATCCATATTATTGTATGCATCAGAACTTCATTCCTTTATGTTGCAATATAATTCAAATGTACAAGTGCACCATAATTTGTTTACCCAGTCTCCAGTTGATGGACATTTGGATCATTTCCAGCTTTTGGCTGTTATGAATAAAGCTGCTCTGAGCATCCTCATACAGGTTTTCTTATGGGCATATATTTACATTTCTCTTGGGTAAATATCCAGAGTAAAACTTCTGGGTCGTAGGGCAGGGGTGTGTTTGACTTCATAGGAGAGTGCCAAACAATTTTCCAAAATATGTGTGCCATTTTAGAACCCATAAGCAATGTCTGAATGTTCTAGTTGCTCTGCATTCTTTGCCAATTTTTGATATACAAGTATTTTAACAAAAAATTAGCTATCCTAGTGGGTATAAAATGGAATCTTATTCTGATTTTAACTTACATTTCACTGATTATTACCAATCTTGGGAATCTTTTCATGTGTTTGTTTGCCATTTGAATATATCTCCCTATGATGTGGTATGATGGGCATGAATTCGTTGGAATTAAGGCAAATGTGATGAGACACCGAGACCTTCTTTAAAGCCCATGTAGATTGAAAGCAGAGGTAGTGTTTGGGGTAACTACATGTAGATCATGATAGGTATAAATTCCCTTTTTAATTAATTGAAAATAGTGAGCCCTTATATTGCATTAGCATTAGCAATGTCCTGTATTAAATGGATTATTTATTCAAGGGACATTTTAAATAAATGTCCTGTAACGTTGCCTTAACACTCTTCTTTAGTCCATTTATCTTGTGACTGTCTTACATGTGAGATGGTCTGTTAATACATTCATTTTTATGAAAACACTAGAGGCCTGATGCATGAAATTCGTGCAACAGTAGGCCTTCCTTCCCCCAGCTGCCGGCACCTCTGGCACCCGGGACCTGGGCTTCCCTCGCAGCCCCAGCTTCATTCGGAAGGTCGTCAGGAAGGACGTCTGGAAGGATATCTGTTCTAATTAGCATATTACACTTTTATTATTATAGATGATGAACCCCTCTGGCAGTGAGTTGATTTTACTACATAGTGTCTAGTATAACATTTTATTCTTCCCATTCTCTGATCTCTCTCTCTTTCTCTCTCTCCCTCCCACCCACCCCCCCACACACACCCCATAACACACGCATACACAAGAATGCATGCAGGGACTATTGAACTATTTCTGGAAGATGCCAACAAAATGTACATGCACATAGTACAGTCTATACTGAGATTTTGCTTTTGTTCACTCCTAATATGGCTTTTTTCTATTGAATGATTTGTTCTAATGAAGGGTACAAAGTATTTTTTCTCCTAATAAAATTGTTTATAGTATTCATTCATTCAGCAATGATTTATTAAGGGTCTGCTATATGATCAACTTAGATCAACTCAAGCTATTTTGAGGGGGCAGGGCAGGAGTTTGATTTCTACATTTGATATGTTCATTAGACATTCAACTGAAGAGGAGGAAACAGTTGTATACAGTCAGGAGATCAGAAGAGAGATCTGGACTGGGAGTGATTGTTGATAGAGAAGAATAAAGGGCCGGGATCTAAACCTGGGGATATTCCAATGTTAAGAGGTTGGAAAAAAAAGAAATAGTAAAAGAAACTGTGAAAAAGTAATCATTAAAGAAGAAAGAAAACCAAGAGTGTGGAGCTCTGGAAACTAACAGAAAAATAATGTATCCGGAATCATAATTAGCTGTTCACATACTGCTAAGTCAAGGAAAACAGAGACTGAGACCTAGCCATTGGTTATACATTGTGAAAGGCCCACACATGAGCCATGGAAGTTGGTATAAAGCTTGGCTAAGGGGAGATTGTGGGGAAATAGGCAGAGAGAGATAGACAATGAGCATAAACAGAACAGTAGCTGGTTAGGGAAGTGAGGTCTAAGAAAAGTTGTTGTTTTTTGGTTATTGTTGTTAAAGTGGCAGGAAAAAGAGTATGTTTATATGTTAAAGAGAATATTCTAGTGGAGTATTTTCAAACTATCTCAATTAAAGGACCAGTCTTCTTTAAAATAAAACATTTTCAAATTATTTTTTTGTACAAAATGATAAAAACGGTTGACTAGGAAAATGAAAAAAAAAAGAAGACCTCCAAAATGTAAGCCAGGTTTTCCTACTGGAAAAAAATTGTGGTTTCTAAAAATATTTAAAAATGGAATTGTAATGAGACCCAAATACCACTGCTGGATATATATCCAAAGGAATTGAGAATAGGGTCTTGAAGAGATATTTACACTCATGTTTGTAGCAGCATTATTTACAGTAGCCAAAAAGTGAAACAACGCAACCGTCAATCAACAGATGAATAAACAATATATGGTATTTACATACCTTGAAATATAATTCAGCCTTTTAAAAATGTATCGGGGTGACATTGGTTAATAATATTACATAGGTTTCAAGTGTACAGTGCTATGATACATCACCTGTGTATTGCACTGTGTTCCCACCACTCAGATGTAGCCTTTGTAAAAGGACATTTTGGCACATGCCATGTGTGTGAATCTTGAAGACATTATGCTATGTGAAATAAGCCAGTCATAAAAAGATAAACACAGTACGATTTCAATTTATGAGATATCCTGAGTAGTCAGACTCATAGAAACAAAATAGAATGGTGGTTGCCAGGGGCTGGGAGGAGTGGAGAATGAGGAATTATTATTTAATGGGTGCACAGTTTCAGTTAGGGAAGATAAAGATTTCATTTTGGATGGTTGCACAACAATGTGAATGTAGTTAATACCACTGAACTGTACACTGAAAAATGGTTGAAATAGTAAATTTCATTTTAATAATAAAAATAAACATTAAATTATGAGCAAAACCAATATAAGCTTATTTTTAAATTATTAACTTTAATAAACATAAACTTTCTCTGTAAAACTCTTACAAAAGTTTCTAAATGCTCCCTCACAATTTCTGTGCTCATCTTCTCACAGGCTGATAGTGACTAATTCATAGACCAGCATCAGCACATGAACCGCATTAGCTTTCATGTCCTAGAGACTGGAACAGCAATGACACAGAGGAGATGAGACAATTGCTGAGTCATGTTCTGAGTAGTGAGAAGGGCTGAGATTAAGTGGATAAATGGAGGGATTAATTTTGACTAGGATCCTGGATTTTTCATGTATATAAATAGGCACAGACGCTGATGGGTGGGTAGAAGGGCTGCTGGGAGACTGACAGATTTTTCTGCAAGTTTCCATTTTCTTGATGAAAGTAAAAAACAAGTGATCATTGAGGCTTTGGAGGAGATAGAGTGGAAAGTTAGGTCAAAGAGTGAGGGATAGATAACTGCATTAAAAAAAAAGCATGGATAAATACCGTATTAATCTAATATTTGCTTTAATTTTTTTATTTTACTAAGTTTTTCCAATATGCATAGGTCTTCCCTACCCTAAGGAGACTCTAAATCTTAAAGGCAGGGGGAACTTTTTAATTCTTTTTGCATTCCATAAATCTTAGTTACTTGATAGATACTCAGTAAATATTCAATAACATGGCATTAAATGTAATCACATCTGAATAAACATTTTGCTTTAAATTGTATACATTTTGTTCTTCTATTGATCTGCTGCTGCTCTTATAGTTACTATAGTGTTCTCACTAGATCTATATGAATCACTTTTCTTTGTGTTATTTTTATAGCATTGCCACCATGGGCTGTGTGTAAACAAAGAAATGGAAACACGTCCTGTAGATGGTGAATGGGGACCATGGGGACCTTACAGTTCTTGTTCAAGAACATGTGGAGGTGGAATCAAAAGCACAACCAGGCTCTGTAATCGCCCCGAGTATGTCCTTTTTATGTCACTGTAAATTAAGATTATCTCAAGGCACCAGAAACTAAACAGCAGTTTCATTCACTTCTAAACTGGAGGTCAGTCTGTAAGTTTCTGAGATTCAGAAAACTTCTGGGACACTTTAAGCCATATTACTTTATATCTTGGTAGATTCAGACCTTTAAAAAGCTGATAGATAAAAATAACCTTTAGAATCTGAATTGAGACAGAGCCTACTTTTTTCTGATTTAGTGTGAATTTGAGAAATAGTTATAAATAATGACAGTAATATAATGGCGTTTTTTACATTTAGTGTTTCTGTTGAAAGCTACTTTCCCCTTTTAACTATGTTTTGGCTGTCCTGGACAAGACATGTAGTTTCATTACCAGTTTTTTACTCATTTGTGTAATTCAACAAGCTATTTTTTCTTTCTTTACCTATTATGTTAGAGATGTGTTCATGTCTTTAGCTTGAATAAGTACGGAAGCATATCTCTTCTCATTATTTAAAAGAACTTAGAGATTCCATAAAGATTTTGAAATAATTTTTCTATTTTTATGTGATATGAAAATTGGTAAGCAGTATGACACTTTTCACTTAAAATCTATTACCAATAATTTTTTAACGCAGAAATATGACATATTCTGAATAAAATCTGAATTCATTTGAATTTTAGAATAACTAAATTATGCTAGAAGTCTTCATATTTAAAAATGCTGAGAAAAGAGTTTTTGTTTTCCAGCATAAGTTGGATGGATATAGAGTTGAAACTTGTTGAACTAAGTGATAAGTAGATCTATGACAAACACACATGTATATTTCTTTTTTTTTTTTAACATGGTATTATCTTTTTTTAAATCATGTTTGGCTCATTTTCCACCCAGAATATGAACAAACCATTTAAAAAAATATATTGTTAATGATTTCAGAAAAGAAGGGAGAGGGAGAGAGTGATAGAAAGATCAATGATGAGAGAGAATCATCTATTGGCTGCCTCCTGCACATCCCCCACTGGGGATTGTGTCCAACCAGGAATCAAAGTGTGACCTCTTGGTTCTTATGTGCAAACTCAACCACTGAGCCACACTGGCTGGGCAAACGAACCATTTTTTGAAATTTTAAAAGAAATTCTCATCATAGTTCCTTGTTAGTTATCAAATCATGAATAAGGTATCATTTCTCTCCTTTAGGCCACAGCATCCACCAAGATGGATATTTTTAGGTTATTAGCCATGGGATTGCTTAAAACCATGTTACATACTTGTGTTATATTCAAAGTGTTAGTGGGACATCATGGAAAGGAATGAAACAATTGTAGAGGTAAACAACAAAAATAATATTGTACTGATGTGCTTTAAAATGTAATGAATTTGACTAGGCCGAGAAACGGAGGCAAGTACTGTGTGGGCCGCAGGATGAAATTTCGATCATGTAATACTGATTCCTGTCCAAAAGGAAAGCAAGACTTTCGTGAGAAGCAGTGCTCTGATTTTGATGGTAAACATTTCAACATCAATGGTCTTTCCCCTAACGTGAGATGGCTTCCAAAGTACAGTGGGAGTAAGTAGTTAGAATATTTTTGATGTGAATCTTTTTTGAGTCCTAGGAACAAACAGTTGCATTATTGTATGGCAAAACTTTGACTTTTTTTTTTACAGTTGCCATAAAAGATCGCTGTAAACTCTACTGTCGGGTTGCTGGAACCACTAACTTCTACCAGTTGAAGGATAGGGTTGCCGATGGTACCCCTTGTGGAACTGAAACTAATGACATCTGTGTTCAAGGCCTGTGTCGGGTAAGTAAACTTATTCTATTTAACGTGGCTTTTAGTAGACTATGACTTCTGTTACTTCAGAACACATTTTTGTGAATCCAATACGGCAACCTTTGGTGATAACCACATTATCTGTAGGAGTATCATTAGGAGACTTTGTTTACGAGGTGATTTTCTGCCATGAAGAGTAACTCATGAAGCATTAAGGTAAGTCTGCCAATTTTGTTTTGTGTGTGGTACTCAAAATCAAGATAAGGGATGAGGTCAACTTTCTAAAAAGATAAAAAAATATTAAGACACAAGGGTTATAAAGTCCTTTTATCCTTCAAGTGTGACCTGTGGTGACTTTTTTTATCCCCTCAGTTTTAGAAGCAGTGGTATCCTCCCTCCCTCTGTCCATTCTTGTTTCTTAATTCTTGGGTAAATGCTTCAAACATTTATTGAGAACCTACTAGATGTCAGATAAAAGGATGGAACAGAGTACTAACCTCCAAGGTGGTCACAGATTTGTGAGGGAGATAGGCAGGCAAACAATTATAATGCACTACGATGGAGTCATCTGCAAGGAGGCTTGGGGATATTGGGGAAGGAATGTCTTAATTAGGGGGAGGTGGGTAAAGGTTTTGAAGAATGCTCATGGAGGATGTGAGGCTTGAGCTTATTATGAAGGTTTTAGAAAGGTGAGGATATAAGGTGAGATAGGGGTTGTTCTATGCACTTTTACCCTAAAGTCCTTGGAGATCTTTAGGATTTGGAATTGAAAAAGATGTGATTTGATTTGTATGTCAGAATCTTTAGAATGCACTGGGTTATGAGAAGATTGGAGATGGGTGGGCCATTTAGCAGGATTTTAGGTGAGAGCAGATGAGACCCTGAATTCAAGCACACATACTGCACATGGCGATCTTAAAAATGGTGATGAACTTGAAAACTAGGATAGTGAATGCTGTCTAGAGAATACACGTGAAATTTTATGAACTCATTCTTTTGGTTAAGTGTAACTTAATAGGACCGAGTTCTCCCTATAACCAAACATCTATTGCCAGTCACCCAGGTGACAGAGGGGTTGCACACAAGGTGCTAATGAGATGTTTAAAGGAACTTAAAGGAACTTACACATTGGAAAAACCTTAAATACTAGAAAACGGGTACTCAGTGGCCTGAAAAATTTTTGAATCTAATTTATCAGCAGAAAGTCATATAAAATGAAAAAAATATGATTACGTGAACATGTATAGATGCATACTCCTTTCAGAAACTATCTGCTTGAAATTTTTAAAATTCAAATATTTGCCTTCTATATAAAAATTCATGAGGTTTATGAAATTTTCTTACTTTTCCAATCACCAAATTTAGAGGACTTGTCCAGAGAACTAAAAGTTATTGCTGCATATGTAGAAGACACTTCTGCATTTGTTCTTTTAAACCTCTGGAACAAACCATTTACTTTTACCTTTTACTTATGTATTCATTGTTTTCATAAACCCTGTTTATTATGCTGGATATTAGTTTTGGATAAATAAACTTTCTTTCAATTGTACTCAGTTTATTATGAATTCTAATGTCATGAGTTTAAAAAAAATGAATCATGAAAGACATCTCTTTGGAGTTACTTTTAAAAATTCTTACCCGAGGACATGTTTTTATTGATTTTAGAGAGAGAGCGAAAAGGGGGGAGAGAAAGAAAGAAAAATTGATGTGAGAGAGAAACATTGATTGGTTGCCTCCTGTATGCACCTCAATTGGTACTGAACCCACAATCTGGGTATGTGCCCTGACTGGGAATTGAACCTACAACCTTTTAAAAGTGTACAGCATGATGCTCTAACCAACTGAGCCACCTGACCAGGGCTGGTGTTATTTTAATGTGTTACTTACATAGTCATATTTTTTGTGCCTCTTGAATGACATTTATTTAAAGAGTGGTTTTCAAATGAGGGATTCAGGAATCAGTCATTGTTTGTTACAATGTGGATTCCTAGGTTTCACCTTTAAGATTGCCCTGGTAGCCTTTTTAAGTGCCACTTTATGTGATTTTGATGCAGGAGGTATGTAGATGACTCTTTGAAAAATACTGCTTTTTCAACCAGGTGAACAGATATGTGAAAATGTTGACATATGAAAAGATCAGTAGATATTATGAAAAAAATCCTGCTGTATCAAATCTCCTATTAATTGAATGAACTTCGTAAAGCACCATGTTTATCATGAGTCATTTTTATAACATTGATTTGATTTATTGTATTTTGAAGCAAGCTGGTTGTGATCATGTGTTAAACTCCAAGGCCAGGAGAGACAAATGTGGTGTGTGTGGTGGCGATAATTCATCATGCAGGACAATGTCAGGAGTCTTCAACAGTGCTCATTATGGTAAGCTGTGTATCTGGTTCTAGTTTTCCCTTTTATTTGGTGTAATAATGGTATATGTGATGAAGGTATACGAGTAATGGTTTGTTATTGTTTTGTCTACTCTCTTTCCTTAATTAAAATTGATTGTTAGGGGGTGGGAGCAGGGTGGAGAGGGTCAATGGAGGAAAAAAAGGGGACATCTGTACAATAAAGATGAATTTAAAAATATAAAGTACAAGCCATGAAACTTAAAAAAAAGGATAGTTAAAGAAAAATTTCCTAAATATAAAAAATTAAATCTTATACCAGATTTATCCTTGAATTAGTGAATTCACCTGCTAAAGGCAAATGCATTTAAAAAAAATTATTAGGTGCGTTTATTAGAGTCAATCCACTGCTATTTGACAATGATGTGTGAATAGTCCCCCCAGTTAGCAATGTGTTCTTACTGCAGTTCCTATAATCCCTAATGTATACTGTATTTATGATGTTTCCAGGAAACTTGCTTTTAATTATTTTTCATTATTTGAACCAAATTTTTTTTTTGTATGTTGTGCTTCTTATTGATGACATATTGAAAATGTTGATTGAAGGTGGAAGGATGAAAACATTAACTTAAGTGTGGATTTTGAATTATTATTACATTTGATTTTCCAGGAAGTATTTGTATTATAAGATGTAACTGATATTTGGCCATGATTTCATTTTCTTCAAAATTGTTAAGAGAATATAGCAGATTTTTTTTCTATTCTAAAAATGTCTGGGAAATGTTTTTTTTCTTTTTTATGGTAATGAAAGCAGCCCTTTAAAACTTTCCTTGCAAAATAAAAATTTACTTTTACAGTTTTATTGTTCAGCTTTAAATTATATTCAATATGTTCGAGCACAGTTAAGTTAGTATGAATGCTTCATTTAAAGAAATATGTTTTAAAACAAAATTTACTTTTTTAATTATATTAAAAGTATACTTCATTTCATGCTATGATGATACTTACAAATCCTAGTTACCAGATGATCTGATTTATTTTTGTAGTTATGATTCATTATTTCATTGGAGCCATACATATTTGACCCCTTTTTTATAATAAATGGCCCATATTTATCAGTCTGATATGTATTCACTGGAAAACATTTTTCTGTATAAAACCACATGCACCAAATTTTACTATGAATTAATCAGTTTGCAAATGGAAAAAGATGTTAAATACATTTGTATGCTCTGAACAGCATTGTCACATCACTGCCCCCTGGCGGTAGCCTTCATCTTGTCACTTTTGCCATGCTTAGGAATTGCCTTCTTGAAAAACGTATAATAGCAAAGACAAATAGTGAAGGTCGTAGGAATATTTTGTAGTAAAAAATCATGGATTAAAATTAGTCTTCTAGACTGATAGCCTGCAACTATATCTATATAGTGCATACTGAATCATCAAACCTTATATTTCAATGTGATGCCTTAGAAAGATATAAATAAGGCTGCTCTAAAAACATGCAAGGTAATTTCATGTCGGACTTAAACTCTTTTAAATGTTTCCTTTTTAAATTCATTCCATATTTATCAAAGTTAGCGTACAAGAAAAATATCAGCTCCATTTATTCATGTATTAAATAGAAAAGGAAAATTCTATAAGGAAAAGGAAAAACTTAGAATTAATATCACTAGAGCAAATGAGAATGTTTAGACAATTATGAACTGTGTAACATGAGTAGTTTTAGCATACAAAACTTGCCATTCTTTCTTAATATATATTTAATATAGTGTTTCCTCATCTTTTGAGCAGTGCCAGTGTTGGTGAATTAGGTCTCATAAAATAGAAATATTATTTTCATTTCTCTCAAGTAAATTTTTTACTTTTCTCTTGACAATAATGTAAAATGTTGGGGGTACCTATAGGGATTTCTGCTTATACTAGAGACTAAAAGCTTAAAAAATATGCTTCTCATTAACTCACATTATTTTGCTCTTTACTAAGTTTCTTGTACACATATAGTAATGCCTAACTATTTTGATATCTTTTGGATTTGTGGATAGCATTTGGAATATTGAATTAAAAAAACATGTTAGGAAATATAAAATGTAGCATACTAGCTTCATTCTTATTCTATACTCAGAATTTTAGAAGAAAAATTAGGATTTGTACTTTTTAAGAATCCCAAACTCTCTTATGTTTCTAGACGACAACTACTTTTTCTCAATTCTTAGCAATTTGTAAGGCATTTATTTAAAAAGAGTAAGCACTGGTGTCATATATCAAAGATAAAATGAAATTAAGTCTGACTATACTATTGAAATTTTTCAATCATTCAGCAGTAATAGCCTCTGGACCATCTGTTTTTGTGTGTGTGAAAGTTAACATGTATAAAATTATATTGTAGGTTATAATGTTGTCGTAAAGATTCCCGCAGGAGCAACCAACATTGATATTCTTCAGCACAGCTATTCTGGAACACCAGCAGATGACAATTACCTTGGTAAACATTTCTAGTAAACAGCACCAATATGCGGTTCGTGTGCGATTTCATGGAGGTCTGCGGTTGATGTAAATTCTTGGAAGGCAAGCAGAGACCCCTGAAAAAACATGCAATTTCAGTTCATACTGAGCTGAGTCTTCTGACTCCAGATACATGTTTTCTTCTGAACTATACACTGATTCTTATTTGAAAAATATGGAACTAAATTCTGAGAAGTAAATTTGAAATTTTCCCCACGAGAGTGCTTTAAATAACCATAAAGGTTACGTTTAAAGTTGCATGTATATTTAAAATAAAATCCTCTTCTATCTTTTAATATAAAATTAGAGACTTGTTTGAGGTTTGATGTTTTAAAGAATTTTCTTAAATTCTCTTTTGCCATGTAGAAAAAGGATTTATATACAGTTTTTAAAAAGTTTTTATTTTAAAGAAAAGAACTATTGATTCATATATTTAGATGTTAATGAATATTTAGTTACAGTATATTGTCTTTTAGCTATTTCTAGAGTATAGATTTCATTTCTTACTTATTTTTAGAAAGTAGCTTTTAGGTTTAAGGAATTTCATTTAGGCCCAAAGATGAAGAGAATGCTTTACAATCCTTTTTCTTCTACCTGAAAAACACTCTAATATTGAATTATGTATGACTCACCAAGCTAGAGTAGGTGGTGTAGAGCTGAAATTCAGAAAGTACCTGCTTCACATTAATGAAATGTGAAACACTGGCTCAAATAATCAATGCTTATAACTGAGGATCTGCTTCTATAATGAACAGCTTATCTTAGGAATTGCATTTGGCATTATAAAATCAAATGTAAAGGGAACAACTGCTTAGTGGATGCAGGATATTTTGGGGGCGGTGGGGGGAGAGTGGGAGAGACGAAAAAGTTTTGGAACTGATAGAGATGATGGTTGTGCAACATTGTTCACTTTAAAATGGTTAATTTTACGTTATGTAAATTTTTGTAAAACTGCAAAAATATTCTCAAAGAAAATCAAGTGTAAATAATTTGATTAGTCTTTTACATTTAGTTAATATCTCTCTCTTAGGTTCTAAATATAGATATTGTATCTTCCCTAGGAATGCCCAAGTTTAAAAATTAGAAATGTTCACCAGTAAAATAGCAAAATGCTTTGCAAGAGAACTGCTAGTGACAATATTAAAATCTAAATTGAAATGAACAAAAACAAACAAGAAGATATTTCTAAAACGTATTTATGAAATGTGCTTAGGTAACTAAAAGTCGTAAAATGTATACAGTATTTCTCAGTCATGTTCTACTCATTTCCCTTAGTTTTAATGTAACTGATACTCCCTTAAATAGGCCTACCCACTTTGGCCAAAGTGCAGACTTATATGGAGCAATTTCCATTTTGTAGGATAAATGTAGAACTTTATTGGTTCTTCATTGAATTTAGTGGAGTATATAAAAACACTCATAATAGTCCATAGAGACAGAGAAATATCAAAATTATAAATACCTAGGTAGCTTTTTCAAGGGGTGTAGAATTTATTATGAAATTAGCCATACAGGTAACTTGTATGTCCTAGATGAGGTTCCTTGAAAGACCAAACAAACGTTTTCCAAACAGGCTATTGTTCAGCTGGGAACTATAAGTAAAGCCGCAAAAAGGATTTGGTTAATATGGCATTTTTGTTAGTGTAAAATTTAACATATTATATACCCTCTTGAAAATTAAAAATGCATAAAGCAATTTACGCACAATAACAGCATGCGTCTCCAAGAAAAAGATCCAGGCATTTATATAGAGAATCGTGTAGTCATCACATGCCTTTTGAACATTGACCCTAAAGTTAAAAAATTATTTTTTATTTTTCTGACCTTACAGTTTTAAAGCTGTGTACATTTTTTCCAAGATAAGTGTAAATGGAATGTTGCCGCAGTCCAGCGGCTCTTCCTTTCCTTGCCACTGATGGCCAGGATTGTTTTAGCTGATCTTGCTGCTGGGCCCATGGCTTCTTTCCGTTTTCCCACTTCTGTATGTCCCTCTGGAAGCTGCACGATTACAGAAGAAGGTTCCACCGCAGATAGAAAAGTGTAGGGCTGAGGAGTCCCTCCATTGTAGTAAAATAAATGATACCACATTGTAGTAACAAAGTGTATCGACTCAAGTATTTACTTTCTTCATTTCAAAAGGATTTGAATTTTAAAAGTTAAAAAATTTTCTGTGCTGGTGACTGGTTTTGCTGTTTCATGAGTACCATTCTTTTACAGCATTATCTGACACTCAAGGGAACTTTCTTTTGAATGGAAATTTTGTTGTAAGTATGGCAAAGAAAGAAATCCATGTACAAGGAGCCATTTTTGAATACAGTGGTTCAAACAGCTCAACTGAACGAATCAACAGTACTGATCGGCTAGAAGAAGAACTTGTTTTGCAGGTAAATTCTCAGTAGTCATTAAAAAGGCTTAGCTTTAATCATATTAGTAAACTGTGATGATGAAGCGCTTTGCGGTTATTATTAAAAATAAAATGATACCTTGTAGGAATATGTCTTTTATGAATTAATTGTATGCTCCTGTGCATTTGTATTGAGGTTTTGTGTGTGGGTAATTTGTACAACCCTGATGTACGTTATTCCTTCAATATCCCTGTGGAAGAGAAGAGAGACCAGTTCACGTGGGACCCATATGGACCATGGCAAGACTGTACCAAAATGTGCCAAGGTACACTGGCATTAAAAGAGACAAAAGTTTGTGCAGGCGGGTATAATTTGGGTTACTTTTGAGTCTGACTTGTATTGGCAGAATTCTCCCCACTGTCCACACACATGTATACCACACAGACATACAAAGCTTCCCTATCTTTTCCCTTCCTATTTTTCTCTTCACTCATTCTTTTTTATACTTAGCCTCACTTAGCTCTACCCATTTGAACATTCTGCATTACCATTCCTTTCCTTTCTCTTCACAGTTTCTGTCTCACAGTCACAGAAAGTTTCTCTAACTTGTTTCCCAGTGAAATAACCCCCCTCCACACACTTCCCCAGCCCCTTCTCTTTCTTTTAGTGCTAGAGTGCCAAACATTCTTTCATGCTTTTCTTTTCCTTCTGTGGCCACAAGAAATGTATGTTTGTACTGATAGCACGCATCACTGAAAGGAGAATAGTGGAAAATGGAAAGTTTACAGTAGGGACAGAAAATGAAAAGACTGCCATCTTTAATGCTTTGTAATTAAGGATAGGTAATTTGTGCAATACTGTTTGTTCAAATCAGTAAACATTTATTGAGAGACTACTTTGTTTCAGGTTATTAATAAGACCCCAATTCTGTGTTCAAGTTGTAAAGTCTAGTGGATGAAATAGAGTCTGAGTAGATGACCTTACTTTATAATGGTAAATAAATGGTAGGTACAGAGAGACCACAGAAAAGGTGGAGGGAGCACTCCATGAGGAGATTACATCTGAAGGTACAGGAAAGTTTGTGTAGAATGGAAAAGGAGTTCCCATGGGGACTAGAGAGACATTTAGGATTTAGGGGACCAGTGGATCAGAGGAGAGGATGCTACTAAGGACAGTGTGGACATGAACTGAGAGAAGGTGGGTGGCCAGAAGCAGTGACCACAGATGATGAGGATGGGAGGGACAGTCTAACAAACTGATGTCAAGGTGCCAAAGGTGTTGAGGCCCCTGTGGAGTTGGCACAGGGGCACCCAGAATGGCTGTGTGGGAACCAGGTGCTCCTGTTTGGGCTGTGTCTCAGGGGAGGGTGGAGACTGAAGAAGATGATGCTAGGCCAGCTGGAATAGATGCTGGCAGTAGGAAGAGAGAGCTTCGATGACACAGAGGAGAAGGAATTCATTTCCCCAGGAAGACCCTGCATGTGCTTCATAGGAGAGAATGGAGGTTTTGAGGACTGAGTGGGTGGGCTGGTCCGTGGCAGTGAATGTGGGAAGCTAGGAACACATCCATGGAACAGGGGAATGAAGGAGTGTTCTAAATGTGAACACACCAAGCAAAGAATAACAAGATCCGAAATGGAGGGTTGGACAAGACATAGTCGGATGGTTTGGGGGATCTGAACCAGGAGAGGTCTCTTATACAACTGTGTGCAAGGAAAAAGGAGCTACTATTGCCACATTGTGATGCTATGATTAATATTCTCTCTTTTTTGTGTGTGTGTAACTTTTGGTTTCCCTAAATTAAGTTTCCTCAGTTTTATTTGTCTCCTTGTTCTTCTGTGTACTGAAAGTTATCAGTCCCCAAACTTTTGGTGAGAACTATACATTTTGCCTGTCAGTTTCATCTATCAGTTTAAATTATTCTTCATCTCTCGCTACCATGTCCTCTTTTCTCTTGTTCTAATTAGTGTTGCTTTTTAAGTCTGTTACATGGCTGTCATCTTGTGCTTTACTTTCATTATTATTCAAGGAAATCTGTTCGACTTTCTTTTGTGTTGGATTTCCTGTTTTCTAAATCCCATGAATTCCTCTTTTTGATTGATTTCACCCACTGGGTAGATCATATCCCCCAGTATTTTCCTGAAAAAGGAAGATAGTTTTTTGAGACCTTTCCTATTTGAAAATGGCATTATTCTCTTCTCACGCCTGGCTGATAGTTTGGCTGGTATAAAATTCTAAGTTAGATTATTTTCCTTTACAGTTTTGAAAGCCTCCTTTTCTGGGTTGTTTTCTGATTTCCTGTGATACTTTCTATTGTGGAAGTTTTGTGAATTCCCTCTTTAGTTCTCCTGGTGTGAAATGTCAGGACAATGGGCCTTGATGTGGGTGTTTCTTTCATCTATTTTCCTAGGTTTATAGGATGCCATTCCAATTCAGAAACATATCCTTTGGCTTGAGAAAATTTATCACATTATTTCTTTGATAGTTTTTTCTCACATTAAATTTCTCTTCCATTTTCCCAAAATTTGTATTATTTGGATGTTCAGCATCCTGGATTGATCACTTATCTTCCATTTTCTTCTCCTTATTTACATTGTTTCCATAATATTTCTTCTCATAAATCTTGATTTGTTTCAAGGGTACAATATCCATGTCTCTGAGAATATGAATCCTAGTCTGCAAGTTTTATTGTGCTCCCTGACATACCTGTTTCATTTTAGTTGCATTTTTATTTTGGTCTCTACTGTATTATTGGTTTTCCTAAAATGTCTGCTGATCCTTTCTTGCTTTTTCATTATTAACACTAAAATGCTGAAAGTCCTCTGTGGGTCAGAAAAGTCAAGTAGAGGCCTCATTATTGAGTCATTGGGTCACTAAATAGCCTTTTTATATGTCATTGGGGATATGCCCCCAAGTGTCATTAGTGGATCTTTTCTCTTGGGGTGAAGAGAGAAATTCTCCCATATTCTTCTTCTTCTTTTTTTAAAAAATATTTTTATTGATTTCTGAGAGGGAGAGAGAGATAGAAACATCAATGATGAGAGAGAATCTTTGATTGGCTGCATGCCCCCTACTGGGGTCCGAGTCCACAACCTGGGCATGTGCCCTTGACCAGAATTGAACCTGGGACCCTTCAACCCACAGGCTGACGCTCTATACACTGAGCCAAACCAGCGAGGCCTCCCATCTTCTGAAGGTCAATGAGAGGACCAGGGAACCTTAAAAGTTGGCTTGGAGCTAGAGAGAAATGAAGACAGTCCATTCTGGATCTCATCATTCAGAAGGAAGACTTTTACCTAACCCCCTATTTTCATTTCAGTGCTTCCCAGCTTCCTTAAGCTGGGTCTGTGCCCTCAGCTTCACCTTCTCTGGAGCTATGATAGCCACAAGGCACACGAGGCTAGTCTGTTGAAATGTGCTCTCTATGAAATACACAATGGATTTGGAAGACCTAGCATAAAAAAGGAATGTACAATATATCATCAATAATTTTTATAATGATACTAGAGGCCTGGTGCACAGATTCATGCACATTGAAAGGAAATTAATTAGAAGGTGGCTGGCGGGGCGGGACTGGGTGAGACAGGCCAGTCACGCCCTGGAGCCAACCTCCCATGGTCCCTCCCCAGCTGGCCGCACCTGGGGCGGCACCGGGGCTTGAAGGGTGTCTATGGAGTGAGCGGGGTCCCTCCGGCAGGTGGGGTCCCTTGGCCTGGCCTGTGGGGGTTGGGCCAAAACCGGTTGTCCAACATCCCCCGAGGGGTCCCCGAGTGCGAGAGTGCACTCTGCAAAGTAGCTGTCGCTCAGCAGCTCCTGTGTTGAGCATCTGCCCCCTGGTGGTCAATGCACATCATACCTACCGGCCGGTCGCATAGCCTTTTATATATATAGAAAGATGTTGAAATTATCTCTCGGATATTTAAGGGTTAAATATAAATATTAATTTCACCATTATCTTTTTACTTTTTTAATGTGAATACTAGAAAATGTAAAAATACATATGTGGCTCACATTCTGTGTTTGTGGGACAGTGCTGCTTTCAACAGGAAGGGTAGGAGCGGAACCATTCTTTGTAAAAACTTTTCAATCAATTCTGCGTTGTTTTCAGGCCTACCCCTCACACACCGCCTCAGAGGAACCTGGTCTTCCTTGTTCCTGGGCTTTTCTTGGATTCGATGGCATGAGTGGTTTGTTTCTTATTCACCTACCCCTTCCACTCAGGATTAAGTTTCAGCTTTCTTGACTGTTAAACAGTTATTTCCATCTACTTTTCATATTCAGAATTTCCTTTTCCTGCAATACTGTGTTTCCTTTTTTAGTCTTTGTGTTCTTTTAGGTTTGTGCCTTTTCAATATGCCTTTAAGAGTTATTTCAGTTAGTGTTTAGGAAGGAGCGGAGATAAACGTGTGTTCACATTTAGCTAACTGGAAGTATGCCCTTGAACTTTGATAAAACAGAAATCTGATCATGTCACTGACTGCTTAGACTTTTTCCTGTCTCCTCCGTGCGGAAAGTGTGAAGTTTAATGTACTCTGGCCCATTACAACCACTTCTCTTAGTTTACTTTTGCTGTGATTATGTTACATGAATCTCAGTGGCTTAGAACAACAAAGGTTTATTTCTTGCTCATACTGTTTTGGCTCTTAATTGGCTGACTCTTCTTTGTTTGGTATCTGTGTCCATGTCATTTAAAAAAAAATCAGTAGGCCCCTAGATGGTTTGGCTCAGTAGAGATAGAGCGTGATGGCTTGTAGACTGAAGGGTCCCGGGTTCACTTCTGGTCAAGGGCATGTACCTCCAGTGCAGGCTCAATCCCAGGCCCTGGTCAGGGCACATGTGGAAGGCAACCAATTGATGGATCTCTCTCAGTGCTCTCCCTCTCTCTCTCTCTCTCTCTCTCTCTCTCTCTTTCTCTCTCTCTGTCTGTCTCTTCCCTTTCACTCCTCTCTTCCACTCTCTAAAAATCAATGGAAAAATATCCTCAGGTGAGAATTAACAACAACAAGTCAATAGACTTTATTTTTAGAGTTGTTTTAGGTTTATAGAAAAATAGAGAAATTTCCTGTCTTTCTTCTTCCACTCCCCACCTCCATTCCTGTTATTAACATCTTGTATTAGCATGGCACAATTGGTACAATTAATGCATTATTATTAACTAAAGTCCATAGTTTCCATTAGGGTTCAGCCTATGTTGTACATTCTATGAGTTTTGACAAATGTATGGAGACATGTATTCACTATTATAGTATCATGAAGAATACCTTCACTCTTGAAGAAATCCCTCCCTCCATCCCCTCTCCAACTTCTGACAACCACTGATCTTTTGCTGTCTGTCCATGCCTTTTTCATTCATTACTCCAGACTGAAAGCTCAGCCCATTTGGGGAAGGTTGTCTTGGAGTTGGAGGGGTAGGAAAGGGCAGGCAGACACATGTAGGGCTTTAGAGCTTCTGCCTGGAACTGGAATAGGCCACATCCCCTTACAGTAGGTTGGCATAAGCCTGATGTCAATGGGCAGGGAAGCATGCTCCTCCCACAGGAAGTTACAGTAACATTGTGGCAAGTGGAGCTGTGCAATTATATTACAGGAGAAAGGGTAGCAAATAATGGAGAACAATAACATAGTGTACCGTATAGCATCAGCGCCAACCTGGCCACTCATTTCTCCTCTCACAACCACTCCTTAAAGCTATAATACATTTCCATCTGCTCCACTCATACCTGCCCACTTTTCTCATCTCTTCACTAAGCACACCCCTGAGTCTTTCAGGATTGAGTTTATTATAGAAAGTAATTCCTGACTAGATTAATATGCTAGTCTGTCCTATATACTGTGTGGAATTGTTTTGCTTTCTTAGCTGAATCCTTTAGGCTATTAGCAGAATTAAATAATTACAGAACATCTTCTTAATATGAGTTTTCTCTTTAATTTTCATTTGACATTGGCCAAGGTCTTCACAGAAGAAAAATTACCTGCATACGTAAGAGTGATCTTATGGTAGTGCCTGATCAAAGATGTGACCACCTACCACTTCCATTGTTTGTGACTGAAAGATGCAATACAGACTGTGAACTAAGGTAAAGGAGTAATAATGTAAGCAATGTGTACTGTAACCAGGGTAAAGCAAATTATCGAGAAGATGGAAAGCATCTGGTGCAGTGACTGGCCCAGAGTGGGCATGTAGTTAATGTCTATCCTCTGTTCCTGCCAGGCCATTATGAAATTTCAGGCTCACTGCCTTATGGTGGAACTCAGCAGTTGGTTTGAATTTTTGTTCATAGTACTTGCTGAATTCCAGTATAGAGGCCTTAATATTTGTCTAGGAAATAAAAATAAATTTGTCTGTAAAATATACACAAATAAACTCTAATCTGAAAACCCAAGATCTGAAACAATAAATTTTGTAGCATGATTCTGTAATTCTCATATAACTGATAAGCCAATGAACTTTTAAAGTTTTTAAGGATTAGAGAATCAATAGAGAAAGAAATCAATTTTTTCCATTAAGCATTAAGAAACATGACCATAGTGTGTGTGTGTGTGTGTGTGTGTGTGTGTGTGTGTGTGTGAGAGAGAGAGAGAGAGAGAGAGGAAGAGAGAGAGAGAGATTAGTCTTAGAATGAAGCTAAGAACAATAACTCATCTAGTGGGTAACAATTAACATTTGGGATGGCCAGAACCTCCTTCACTCAGCAAGGATGAAAATTTTTATATGTTTATGGTGGTGTTTGGAAGAACTGCCCGTATAAGTTGCATCACTGCATTGCAGTGAAGTGAGGCACAATGACATCCTTGAGATACTGTTGGGTATGGAAATGAACTCTGTGCGTTCTATGCTTTGTCATACTGGAACACGACTATTGCCTGATAGGTTGCTGGACCATAATCGGAATAATTTGGCAAAAAATTGAAGATTTTACTTGTGGAAAAAATGTTTTCCCTGAAAATGTCTAAGAGTAGATCACATGAATTAATAAGAAAATGTTGCATGCTCTACAAAAACCTTTACCACCTTTCAAAGGCTTTGTCTAAGTAGTCAGATCCTCAGTTTCCCCCAATCATAACTACAGAGGGTTGCCTAGGAAGACACTACCTGATTATGAGACAAATATATTCAGTTATAGACTTAGTCATACAATTATTGCTACTAAATAATTGGGTAATCTTGGTCTAAATCAGTTCTTTTCAAAAGTTTTTGGCAAAGTTTGGGGTTGCAAAGCCACCCCCCAGAGCCAGGGTCAATAGGTATAGTGCTGGCTCCTATCTCCAGCTTTCACCAGACCAGCTTCATTTTTATCTAAGTGGAGAGCAAGTTCAGTTTTTTTGGGGGGAAAAAGAAATATTTCTAACAAAAAAAAATTCAAGTGCTTATACCATTTGAATACACAACACCTCTTGGACTCATTTTCTCATCGATAAAATGAAAGCATGATCTCTAAGAATTTTTTATTTAGAATTCAATGACATACAAAATATTTTCAGATGGCTTGCTTATCAACTTTCCCACAATTTTAAAAACTGAATCGTATGCACGAGCTTCTCTGAGTCCGATTTTTAAGATGCATCAGTTGTCACACCTCCTAAGTGTATTAGCATCCTTCCCGCTAGGTGGCACATCGTCGGCAAAAGTGAATGTTCATCCCACTGTGGTCAAGGATACAGGTCCTTGGACGTCCACTGCATGAGGTATTCCGTGCATAAAGGACAGACTGTCCCAGTAGATGACCACTACTGCAGTGACCAACTGAAACCTCCGACCCGAGAGCCCTGCCATGGCGACTGCGTGTTAACAAGGTGGCATTATTCGGAATGGTCCCAGGTACAAAGAAAAAGTATTCCTTAAGAAAAGTTACTCCTTTTTTCCTAGTTAAATGTTTGTTTCTCTAAAGCAGAGGTTCTCAACCTGTGGGTCGCGACCCTTTGGGAGTAGAACGACCCTTTCACAGGGGTCGCCTAAGACAGTGATGGCGAACCTTTTGAGCTCGGTGTGTCAGCATTTTGAAAAACCCTAACTTAACTCTGGTGCCGTGTCACATATAGAAATTTTTTGATATTTGCAACCATAGTAAAACAAAGATTTATATTTTTGATATTTATTTTATATATTTAAATGCCATTTAACAAAGAAAAATCAACCAAAAAAATGAGTTCGCCATCACTGGCCTAAGACCATCGGAAAACACATATATAATTACATATTGTTTTTGTGATTAATCACTATGCTTTAATTATGTTCAATTTGTAACAATGAAAATGCATCCTGCATATCAGATATTTACATTACTACTCATAACAGTAGCAAAATTACAGTTATGAAGTAGCAAGGAAAATAATGTTATGGTTGGAGGTCACCACAACATGAGGAACTGTATTAAAGGATTGCGGCATTAGGAAGGTTGAGAACCACTGCTCTAAAGCATACTTTTATTAAGGTCTCTTCCCCTCTCTCCCCCAATTTGTCACCACTTTTTTTGTTTGTTTTTCAGTGTTCCAGGAGTTGTGGAGGAGGGGAAAGGTCTCGAGAATCTTACTGTATAAATCACTTTGGCCACCGGCTTGCTGACAGAGAATGCCAAGAGCTTCCCCACGTGATGACTGAGAATTGCAATGAATTTCCCTGTCCCAGTTGGGCTACCAGTGAGTGGAGTGAGGTAACATTAAACACACGAGGCTTAGAGTTATTATGATATTGTGTAGGAAAGCTTTGCTATATAAGGCTTTATGTAATTCAAAACTACTTCATTTTATTTTATTTCACTTTGCAAATAACATGGTTGTCTTGGCAAGAAAAATTAGTAGGTGGTTTGGTTTGTTCTTAAAATATTTACAGTATCTGGCTAACAGTAGCCTTAACTGGTGTTTAATCTGTAACCATTTTCCTAAGAAAGTCCCACTGTCCACCATAGCATAAGATACATACTTGTTCTAAGGATATATTTGTACCTTTGTTTCTAGGACAAAGAGATGTTGCACTGGGGTTTGGGCAGCAAGTGTTGGCGGCTGATCTCACCCAGTGAATATCTCTAGAGGAATGAAGAGAAATAAACGTTCTTAGGAATGGTCTTTCGGCTGCATTTTAATATACAAATGAATCATTGTGTCATTTTGTAAGGCATTGCATTGATTAATATTGAAAATAAATAATGGTCAGTGATGTTCTTACAGTGTCCTGTTACATGTGGAAAAGGAACAAAGCGGCGACAGGTGTGGTGTGAACTGAATGAAGATCATTTGAGTGACGGCTTCTGTAATCCAAGTACCAAACCTGAATCCCTGAGACCATGTGAGCTTCATACATGTGCTTCCTGGCAAGTCGGACCCTGGGGTTCTGTGAGTATATGATAAGGGTTTTTCTGATTTAATCTGTCTTTACAGAAAAGCACAAACAGTGTGGTATATTTATTCTTTTAGTAGATGCAGCTAAATTTGATTGATTTGTAGGAAAAATACCACTGCAACAGTAAACCCTTATCTGCAAAATTTCTCAGTATTGCTATTAATTTGTTCTGGTAAATATTTCAACTTTGGCCTTGAATTTACTTTTGTTAACCAAGATGCCACACATTTTATGCTTTCATCAGCTTTGTTTATAAATATTCCATGTTGTTTCTAATTATCTTTGCTGTATTTAGAACAGGCATTGTTTAGAAGGTTTGCCAACAAGGAAGGTAGGTCAGGCTGGACAGGGGGTTGGGGGCACTTTATTATCCTGTGGCAGGTTGCCACGGTTGATGGGAAACCTTCTCCCATCTTCCCTTTGACTTTGTCTTAATGCTCTTCCTTCTATATCTCTTTGGAATTTACTCAGCATATGTGTGTTACATGCTAGTGAGTCAGCCCGGACCCCCGGGGACCCTATGAATGGGTGATGTCCACAGTGGACTATCTTTAGCATCCTGCTCAGCTCTGTAGACTCATATCAATGGCTTCTTTATGGAATCAATCCATCTGATATTTAGTCTTCCACTTTTTCTGTTGCCTTCCATTCTTCCCCACATCATTCTTTTCCAAAAAAACCCCGCCCTCTCATGATGTGCCCAGAGTAGTATAGCTTTAGTTTTGTCATTTGCCTCTAGTGATAGTTCAGGCTTAATTTACTCTAGGGACCCACCTGTGTATCTTTCTGACAATCCAGGATATCCACAGAGCTCTGCTCCAACACTGTATTTCAGTTAACCAATTTAGCCTACTAAATGACATACATGCACCAACTAGATTTTGGGGAAAAAGTATTTAGTTTACCTAAAGTCTATTGACTCTGCCTCTACAATGTTAGGTCTCTATTGATATTTTCACATGATTATGTTTTAAAGATACAATAATAACTGCCCATTTGAACTTCAATACTTCATTAGTATGTATATAAATTTGAATACATATATAAGGAGAGTAAATTTACTAATATTTAGTCTAGAATCTGGCATCAAAAACTATTAAGAATATCTACTGAAAGTATATTAACTGCATTTATTAAAAATTTAAGTTTCTGTCATTTTTAAAAAATGAAGGTGTTTGCTACCTGCTTCTGTCCTTCAGTGCACAGCCACCTGTGGGCATGGGCATCAGATGCGTGCTGTGAAGTGTGTGGATGAGCTGCTCAGTGCCGTGTTGGATGACAGACTGTGCTATGGAGCTGGTCGCCCCAGTGACAGGCAGGTAAAGGACACCTCTTCCTGGATTTTAGAAAAGAAAGATTTATGATGCAGGAGGATTATTGATGTGTTAAAATTACTTCCACATGTATTTTCCCCACTATATGCCTTATGAACGTGTGTGTGCATACTCGCCAGAGAGAACTTATTGTCGTTGGTTTTGCCAGCCTTATAGCTTTAGTAATGCTTTTTTTATTCTTTATCTGCCATTGGATCACTCATTTAAAGTATATCTCCATCCATTGAATTGTAGAAGCAGGACAATATTATAAATACCACGAACTTTTAAAGTGTGTTGTACTGTTTAAGGTAGTGTGTGTTCATTCAAAATGTTTCAGTTCAGTGATATTTTTGAAGGACTATTGCTCTTTTCTTTTTCAACCATTAGAACAAAACAACCCAAACTTGAGGATTCAGAGTCATACTATCTACTTCAAGCCCTTGATAGTACTTTATACTTTTTTTTTTTTGCGGGGGGGGTGGGTGGGGGAGACAACCCTTTACATTGTTTGTTTGCAATTGAGTAGGAACTGTGCTTGAATTAGGTATGTGGGAGAAGAAATGAAGCATAGGATTTAATATACATCAGAGTGATTAGTTAATTGATGTTTTATAAGATCCATTTTTCTTTTGAACAGGACTGCATCATGATACCTTGCCCAGTTATCCCTAGAACTGGGACCACTTCATTACCAGCTGTTCCCATGGGAAAGACAGCACAGTGGCGATATGGTTCTTGGACACCAGTAAGTGAATTTTATTGGGCGGTACAGTATTTCTAATATTGGAGGCTTTCAGGCATTGCCAAAGTGGTTGCTACAGATTTGCCAAATTAATGTGTGCATTCATTCTCAGGTATTTTGATAGTTGGAAGGAGTTTGGGGTTTAGAAATAGGTAATTTAATGGCTAAATCCTGCTGTGCTTTTCAAGGACTTAGGTTTTCTATTTTCTAATCTACAAAATGGGGGTAATACGTCACAGGTTGTGAGGAGAAGCAGATGGGACATGAAGCTTTTTATCAGCCTTGATTGAAACTACTGACATTTTCATGTTTTTCAAGACGGAAAGCTTTGCTTTAAGCATATGTGGTATATATTTTAAACCTTTGCATATTCTCTGAATCAATGATGGGTTCATATCTGCTCTATTACTTAGGCTTTCTAAGATATCCTGTCTAATAAAAGAGTATTATGAAAATTGACCATCACTCCAACACACAAGATGGCCGCCCCCATGTGGACACAAGAGGGCTGGCAGGGGAGGGCAGTTGTGGGCAA
The DNA here is from genome assembly GCF_028538775.1 of Myotis yumanensis. Taxonomy (NCBI): domain Eukaryota; kingdom Metazoa; phylum Chordata; class Mammalia; order Chiroptera; family Vespertilionidae; genus Myotis; species Myotis yumanensis. The sequence continues at coordinate 170,164,804 of NW_027223754.1, forward strand.
TCAGGCTAGCAGGGGAGGGCAGTTGGGAGGAACCAGGCCTGAAAGGGAGGGCAGTTGGGGGTGATCAGGCCTGCAGGGAGCAGTTAGGAGTTGATCAGGCTGGCAGGGGAGTCCTTAGGGGGTGATCAGGCTGGCAGGCAGGTGAGTGGTTGGGAGCTAGCAGTCCTGGATTGTGAGAGGGATGTCAGACAGCCCTCGAGAGGTCCCAGATTGGAGAGGGTGCTGAGGGACACACCCTCCCCTGTGCACAAATTTCATGCACCGGGCCTCTAGTTTTAAATAAATATCTTAGTGTTTTCTTATATAAAATGCTTTTAATATCTCTAATTTGCAAATAATCAGTATTCCAGGAAGTTGACTGAGTGTTTTATTCTCATTACCATAAATGTTTAATTTGTGAAACTTATGATCTAAACTGACTCGGGTATCCACTGCCCTGTCATTGACTCAGAAGGGATGCCAGGTGATAACATTTGTGATTTGATTTTTCAAGAAACTTGATGTTTTAGAAATTGGAGCAACAGCTATGTGTATGGGAAGTAGGAGAGGTACTATATAACACCTTGGTATCATTCAATTTTTTAAGTGCTCCGCATCTTGTGGAAGAGGCAACCAAGCCCGCTATGTAAGCTGCCGCGATGCTCATGACGGAATAGCAGATGAATCATATTGTGCACATGTACCTCGACCTGCTGAAATCTCCATCTGTTTTAGCCCTTGTGGGGAGTGGCAAACAGGGGATTGGTCACCTGTAAGTATTTTTATGAGGAAAAAAAATGAAATGAACAATTTAAATATAATTAAGAAGTACAATCGGCAGTTATAAAATAGTGACGGGGGATGTAAAATGCAGCATAGGGACTATAGTCAAAATATTGTAATAACTCTCAATGTGCCAGGTGGGTACTAGGCTTATGGGGGAGGGATAACTTCATAAGTTATATAAATGTCTAACCACTGTGCTGTACACCTGAAACTAACATAATATTGAATGTTAACTGTAATTGAAAAATAAAAAAAATTTAATATTGAGTATAATCTTGTAGTTTACTACATTATGAATGTTGTCTAAATTTGTGATCAGTGTTCAGCTTCCTGTGGCCATGGAAAAACAAATCGGCAAGTTTTATGCATCAAGTACCATCAGCCAATTAATGAGAATCATTGTGACCCTGAAGTTCGCCCTTCAGCAGAACAAGAATGCAATGTGGCAGCCTGCCAGCCCTCGTACAGCAACTTTCCGAGTTCCTCTGAGCAGCCAAACCATTTTCCAGGCAGGAATTTTCCATTAACTCACAAACCAGAAGATAATGAAAAGTGGGGGGTCCATCCATCAATCAGAGGAAACCAATGGAGAACGGGACCATGGGGATCGGTAAGACATCTTTATTGAGTTATATTAATTCTGTAATTTTGTTATATTATAGCCTTTTAACGGATATGTATGTAATGACATCAAATGCTTTTAATGCTAGACTTATCTGAAGATCAATAATTTAAATCTTAAAGGGATTAAGCAAATTTTGATATAGATAACAAATCCCCAGAGTTCTTATTGAATTATACTAATGTGATGTTATGCTTACAGAAGAATGCACTTAAAAACAATCAGATTACAGTCCATTTTAATAAAAGCAAAAGGAAAATCTTTTAAGGCTACAAAGGTTTATGAAAAAATCAAACCCAGAAATTGGTAGCAGTGCAGCAGGCTGGTGTAAAAATATGATAAACTACAGAAGGTACGATTGTATTTCATATTTTACATGTGATTAATGACACAAAATAAACACAACAATATAAAAGTTAAGTAACTTAACACTAGTTATTCCTTCATATTGAGACCTTAAAAATGTTAATTTTTACTTAATACTTAGGAAAAAGGTGAATTTCCTATTGCAAGCTTTTTTAAGATATCACTTTTTCATGGATTTGATGACTCAGCATTATACAGGTGCAAATTCTCCCCAAATTGGCATATAGATTCCATGAAATACCAGTCAAACTTTGACTCCTTGTGGGAGACTGAGACTGATAAGTTGTTTCTGAAATGTATATTAAAATTAAAAAGTCAAGAATAGTAAAAAACAAACACAAAAACACAGTCACCTTTTCATCAACAAACTCTAATGCAGCCCCTACGAAATCTCAAGTGTTCTGACGTATTTTCTCAATTCAAATTATGATTCCAACAAAGGGAGCTTTTACGTGGGGAGTTTGAATTTGAGTCAAAATCATAATTTTTTTCACCATGTAACTTCATGATGTGGATCTGTAGTTGTGTTTTGTCTTGTCAGTGCTCCAGCAGCTGTGCTGGCGGCGTTCAGCGTCGGGTTGTGGTCTGCCAGGATGAAAACGGACAGAGTGCCCATTACTGTGATGTGGCCGCCAAACCCCCTGAGGCAAAGCATTGTGACACAGGACCCTGTCCACAGTGGAACTACGGGAGCTGGGGAGAAGTAAGTCAGAGCATTTCTTAAACTTGTGGAGAAGTACGACATCTCTGAAGACCAGAAGTTAAGCACTTCCTACTGTTAACTGATGGGTAATCTTCCTTCACTACACTATGAAGAAAGATTTTTTAAAACATTTTTATTGAGTTACTAAAACCGTGTTCTGCTTATAGCTATCCTATTACTAGAGGCCTGGTGCACGAATTTGTGCACCAGTTGGGTCCCTTGGCCTGGCCAGTGGGATCAGGCCAAAACCGGCTCTCCAACATCCCCCGAAGGGTCCTGGAATGCGAGAGGGAGCAGCCCAGACTGAGGGACCCCCACTGGTGCACAATTGGGGCCAGGGAGGGACACAGGAAGTTAGCCAGCCAAGGAGGGACCACAGGAAGGCTCCAGGGCGTGTCCGGCCCATCTCGCTCAGTCCCGATCGGCCAGACCCCAGCAGCAAGCTAACCTACCAGTCGGAGCATCTGCCTCCTGGTGGTCAGTGCACGTCATAGCAAGCAGTTGAATAGCCTTAGCATATCATTAGCATATTATGCTTTGATTGGTTGAACAGACAACCAGACACTTATCATATTAGGCTTTTATTATATAGGATGAGAACTTTTAACATATTGATACATTTCCTGCCAGACTTGTGTTTTATAGTGGTCTAGAAATAGGGTCATATTACCTAGGCTGCTTTGCCACCTGCTGTCTTTATGTAATATATACTGAACATCTTTCCATGTGTATAAATTTAGATCTGCCTTATTAGCTTTCATAGCTACAGAGTAATCTATTGATAAGACACTACATTATGTAGTTAAAACTTATTACTTAAGTAAGTCAGTTTTGCCAGGTCTTTAACCTAGCAAGAGTCTATATTATAGATCCTTCATATTTTATTGAACTATCTTATGGTACTAATTCTCAAAATTTTGTCAATTTTTTTAAATTATAGAAGCAATACTTTGTCTTACTTGTTGCCCAGGAAGAAATGTTTACAATTATGAAGAAAGGATAAACTTTAAACTGTAGCATTACTAATTATATATTAAACATTGAATAAAGCAATATCATATTCTCTTTCAAGCCACATAGTTTTGAATTTTCTTCTTATTTTTAGTGTACACAAACATGTGGAGGAGGAATAAAATCAAGATTTGTAATATGTCAATTTCCCAACGGCCAAATGTCACAGGAGCAAAACTGTGAAATCTTGAACAAGCCACCTAGCGTGGCACAATGTCATGTTCATGCTTGCCCTGATGATGTCTCATGGCATCGGGGACCATGGAATTCGGTACGATAGTATTCTTATTCTTAAGCTTGGTGTTTCGTTTTACTGTGTCCCTTTTACTTTCATTTCCTTTTTTATGAATTATGATGCACACTATGTCTTCTCATTATTTTTTAAGTAGACCATTGGTCATCTTGGCTTGTGTTATTAAATATGATAGTTTGGAAGTACAATCCATTCAATTTCAAGTACTGTAATATATATAATGGTTTTATATGTATTTATTTTTTTACAAGTGAATTTTGAACCATAGTCCTATTCTAATTGAAATATTTTACTCTGGTACATCTTTCGCTTGCCCTCTAATCAAAAATGTTTACTATTTACATTTGTATCTAATGTTAATGTTGTGCTTGTAATCATGGCAAATTAAGGCGGTGTGTTGTTTGAGTGCATAACTGTATGTGGCTTTCTTTTGTCTGTCAATGTCTAGTTACTGTTCCAAAAGCAAATAACATTCTTTAAAACTTTGTTTTTATCATTGTTAAACTTAGTATTTTGCTTTGAAATGTGAAAATATTATATAAAAGTAAAGATAGAGAATTTTACATTGCTAAAGTAAATTAATTGTTTACAGCTTGTTACATACATCATGGAAAAGTATGATTTATATAGTAATTTATATGAAAATTAATTTCTTCCACTGTGTGGAGTTACTGTGTTTTGGGGATGTTTTATTTTTTTTGTTTATTTTTTGGAGCCATAGACAAAATTTGTAAATATTGTTTGTGAATGGTTTATTTTTTCTAGTATTTTTCAAATATTCAGACTTTGAAGAACAATTAATTTATATATATATTTTGAAATTAGCATTTTGGTCACTTTTGATATTTTAAATCATGAATAGCCAAGTATACTTCTTTCAGGTGAAAACTGATTTGAGTCTATAATCTATTTATAATTAAATTTATACAACTAAACTACAACTAATTCTGCATTTGAAAAATAATTATAACTCTGGTTTTATAACCAATTTTGATGTGTACAGTTGTTTTTCTTTGTCCAAGTCAAAGCGTTACAGTGATAAGTAAACCCATGTTTCCACTTATGCTATTTGAGAAGTACTAGTAGGTCATGTTCTAATTTAGGCAGAAATTCATCGTTACAATCAAAGTGTGACTGATGATATAAAACAACAGAACATTTTATCTTCATAGGAGGATCTTAAAGTTAAGTTGTGCATCAGAGTGCCCTCATTTTGTGGGAATTAATGAAAGACATATTTTGCCATAGAAAGCATCTACATGTATACTTCATATAAAGTTTACTGACCATCTACTCTACCCTAGGCCAGTGGTTCTCAACCTTCTGGCCCTTTAAATACAGTTCCTCATGTTGTGACCCCAACCATAAAATTATTTTCGTTGCTACTTCACAACTGTAATGTTGCTACTGTTATGAATCGTAATGTAAATATCTGATATGCAGGATGGTCTTAGGCAACCCCTGTGAAAGGGTCGTTCGACCGCCAAAGGGGTCGCGACCCACAGGTTGAGAACCGCTGCCCTAGGCTCTAGGCTACAGAGATAGTAAAGATGTTTCTTACTCCTGTGGAGTGTACAATCTAGTTGGAGAGATTTAAAATACTATAGAAACAACACAGAAAGGTATCATTTTTTGTTAGCCATCTTAGATTGAAAATTCACTTTCTCTTTTCTAGATCTCTATATTTTCTTTCATCTTATTGGTTTTAGTTTGCAAGCGTAGGTCTTAATAAGGCTATGGATTGCCCTCTTGGAATTTTGCCCCAATTAGGAAAGCAGACTGCTAACCACTAATTAGACATTGAATCGTAATGGCATTTGTTTCTGAGCACAAGGTTTTATTTTCCCTACTCATTCATGGCTTCATTAATTCTCAGAGCATTAAACATTTACATAATGTCTTCTTCTTTAGGCTAGTTATTGAAGTACCTAAAAAATCAGTGTTTTTGAGTTTGATTTTCTACGAAAGGGGTCAGCAAACTACAGCCAATGGGTTAAATCTGGCCTACGGCCACTTTCGTAAATAAGTTTTATTGGAACACAGTGAAGCACGTTTGTATGTGTTATCTATGGCTGCTTTTGCACTATAAAGCAGAGATGATTAGTTGCAATAGAGACTGTATGGCCCTCAAGGCTGAAATATTTACTATTTGGCCCTTTCTGGGAAAAGTTTGCTGACTTCTGTTTTAATAAACTTTAAAATGCTTTAAAAATTTAACATAAAATGTAATTATAGTTATATAGAATATTAGAATTACAAATGTTCATTTGGGGTCAGTTTTAGATATTTTAAACTCTTTCATTTTTTAAAACAACTTGAGGTCTATCAACCTTCTCTATATATTCACTGTAGTATTCACAGAATTTTATTCCAGGTTTATGACATATAATTGGTCTTTATCATCACGTAAGTTTAATGTGAACAGTGTCACACATTTACATATTGTGTTGGAATTCGTGATATTCCAATATATTTGTGTCATGCTTGTTTTTGTATGTAAATGATATCATAAGGGGAAAACCTTGAATGTTCATTAAAGTCCTGTGAAGATGACTTCTTCAGTCTCACAAAAACAAATGAACAAGGAAACAATAATAGCCACAAATTACAAATAGTAAGACAGAAGTACACAATTCATTGCCTACTGCATATCTATTCCAAATGGAGTTCATTGAATGATTTAGTCTTTGCACTAATGAAGAAATGTAATCTTTATTTTTCTGATAAATTGAAGGTGAATTTTAAAAATCACAAATGTTTATATCAGAATTTTTACATACTTATTTATTTACCTTTATATGTATTATATATATATATATATATATATATATATATCACTAGAGTTCCTGGATTTCTTTTATTATATGAAGAATTTCACTCTTTAAATTAGCCTTTTATATTAAAAGGGTTTAAGGAATTTGAAGTTTTGTTAAAGTTAGATATAACATTTTACCTCTTTCAGTTTTGCTACATATTAGCCAAACTTCAGAGTACCTCTTATTAACATATCAATTTAATATTCTTTCATGGATAATTTTAATTTTAACAGGTCCTGTTCACTAGATTAGAAAATTAAGAATGTGTATGTATACGTATGTGTATACATATACATACATATATATCAATGTCATGAAATTTCAGAAACACTTTTCATTTTAAAGCAAAATTAAAAATATGAAGTGCTAAATCATTAAAATGTAACTAAGAAGAAAAGTTGTTACTGTACATTTAAATTTTCTCCATGTTGTGGGAAATCTTGTAATAACTTACAACTATGATTAAAGAAAGGAATAAATAAGTCTTAACCTATGTCTGTTAATTTAATGATTACTTTTTGGGATTAGTCAATGTAAAATGATTGTATTTTAACCCTTGTTATTAATAACATGTGTTGTTGCTTTGTGCTTTGCATAATTCATATGTATATGTTGTATTTTTACTCCTTGGATTAATACCTAAAATGTTTTAAGTCACTGAAAAAATCTTTTGTTGTAATGAATGCCTCCTTTCTTTTGGTGGTATATTTTCCTTAGATAACAACTTTTCATTTCTATAATTAAACATTTAATTGTTGAATAGTACATGTTTTTATAATTTTACTTAGTATATTTATAAGCTGCTGCTATTTTTCAGTTAATTTTTTTAGAAACTAACATTGATATTAAAAATATATGATTTGTTGTTTAGTTATCAATTTTTAAATACTAGAAAGTTTATAATTTCCTTTTATATGTTATAAACAATAAAAATTTGATACAAAGTACTTAGTACATTAAAAATAAATGTGCTTATGATCAAGATAGTCTTTAAAAGGTAAGTGAATTTTTACTTTCTTTCATATATATATATATATATGAAATATTACACATAACAATCAAACTGTTGCAACAAATGTTCTTTAAATAAATTTATATTAATCTCTGTATTTTCCCACTAAGTCTCATTTAAGTGATTCATTTTCCTACATGTTTTTATTCCCTACATAGAATGAAGTTATATTTGATAAGACAAATAATGAGTACTTCAGTGTGTTCTGGGACTGGTGATGTGCCTAGAAGGAGTAAAGAGAGTATTCTTTTCCAGTAAAGATTCTTGTTGTTGTTTTCGCACAAAAATAAGAAAATTGTTTTTAAAAAATGAAAGTTCAATACTTGAACCCTCTTGATTCTGGCACTTTCCCTCAAAGTGTTTTTTTTTTTTTTTTAAAGAATAGACTTCTGTAGCATCTTGTAATTTATATATATATTACATACATATATATAACATATATAAGTGTGTATATATATACATATATATATAAATTTCTATATAAAATATAGTGTGTATACTAAATTTATATACAGAATGCAACAGAAGCACTTCCAGAAATGATTAGTGGTAGCAGCACACACCCAGTAAATCTGCAGTTTGTTGATTTTAACAGCTTTGTGTAACAGAAGAACATTGAGGGTCTGAAAAGAGGGGCTAGGTTGCTTGAGTCAACTGCTATTATGTAATTGAGTGACCCTTATATATTTTTATAATATATTTATACATTGCAAACATATTTAATATATAAGTATATTTTGTGATTTGTAGAATATATACAAATGTGGATTTAAAAATATAAGGTGATTATATAATATTAAACATAATTTTTACTTTATGAATAACACTTTTCTCTCACTGAAGTATTGTTATAATTATCTCATTTTTAGGAAAATGATAGAATGTTTTATTAATTTTGAAAATTTTATATCAACACTATTATAGCAGTTCAAAAATCTGGTTGTTTCAATATGTGATATCAGTAGCTCCCATAGCTGAAAAATTACCTTGCAAAAATACACACCTTCATAAAGCCAAGTTTATCACTAATGCTCCTTTCATATACTAGTAAGTGATTTTAAATCCAGTATACTAATTATTCAAAACATTTGTTGAAATTTGTCTCACAAATTTTCAATTTTCCCTGATGTCATTCAGTTCTTGAAGTACTGGAAAGAGTAATATTTTTATATTTTAACAAATGGCATTCATGTTTAATACAACTTTGAAAGATTTGGAAGCTATTTAAACGGATGAGAAAATTTTCCTTCACAGTTTTAAATATATGCATTTCTGAGAGTTTTTTATAGTTGGCATGCTGTTAATGATAACATCATATAATACTAGAAATCAGTAAAATTTTCCAAAAGCTTTCTCATTCACTCTTAAATATCTCGTTTACCTTAAAGGATAAAAGATGGGTCTTTTTAAAAAATTATCTATTAAATATCACATTTTTATAACTATCATAGGAAAAAAATTAGCAAATGTGGAACAAGCTTCTTTTTATAGTGGAAAAATTAGAAAAGTCATGATAATTATGAGATCAGTCAAGTTTGTGTTTAAAGAGAGTAAAAAGCTTGGACAATGAGCCAAGTTAATTTGAGAGCATTGGGATTACAAACTGCAGGTTCAGGGCCCATTTGATGGAACATAACTTGATTTTATATATTAGTCTCATGTAAAAGGATGTAATTTTGCTTTCATCAAGAGAAATGTAAACTTTCATTTACCAAAAGAATTTGAAGATATTCTTAAGACTGCTGAAATGTTAACTATGAAGTTTATCCTAGATCTTGTAGTTGAGTGAGTTGTAGGGTTAGAATGCCTAGGCTCGAGTCCACTGCTATTTTGTAACTGAGTGACCTTTAGCAATTTAGTTAACATTTCTTAGAGATTATTTTCATAGACTAGAAATAGTAGCTACCTAAAGAAGACATTTTATTAGGGTTCAATGGAACAATAGGTAAAGTGGTTGGCATGGAGCGTGCTACAAAAAGGCTCAATATATTTTGCTTGTCATTATCACTTACCCAATAATAAGTAGATATTTCCTAGGAATTCACCCAGGAGCTAAAAATCCAAATGCAGTAGCTAATGCTAATAACACGAGAGCCACTGAAGCAAGTTATATTCTAGTATGAGAGAAATCAGTTTGAACTGGAGTGTCTTTTTTAAAATTTTTATGGAAATAAATAACCAGCAGATTTGAAGTCATAAAGGTACAGTTTAATGAATTTCCCAAAGTGAACACACATGTGTAGCCTGCACCCAACCCAAAAATAGTGGCCCCAGAAATTCACCCACGTATCCCCTTAAAGTCACCCACAAGGTAACCCCTATTCTGACATCAAATATCATAGGTAAGTTGCCTGCCTTCGAACTTTATCTAAATGGAACTTAATTTGCTTGTGAGAGAAGCAATGCTGGGTTTGTGAGATTCATTCATGTGTGTAATTTTAGTTTCTCATTGCAATCTAGTATTTATTGTATAAATTGAATAAATATGATTTGTATGAATATTTATTTTCCACTTGATAAGCAGTAGGGATTGTTTTTAATTTGGAACTTACAAATAATGCTGTTAGGAATGTTTTTTGGTGAACATGCATATGTAGATCTATTGGATATGTAGCCAGGAGTTGAATTGCAGGATTTTAGTGTATGCATATGTTCAGGTGTAGTAAATTGTATCGGACAATTTTTAAGGTGGTTGTATGAGAATTCCAATTGTTCCACATCCTTGTCAACACTTGGTATTATCAGACTTTTAAATCTTAGTGATTCCAGTAGAGGTGTGGTGGTATTTTTTGTGTGGTTTTAATTTGTATTTTGTGATGCCCAGTTAAAGTGCCTCTCCTTATTACCGCAGAATTCTTCTTTTCTGAAGTACCAGTTGAAGTCCTTTGTCTGTATTTTTATTGAATTTTCTGCTTTATCTTATTGACTTGTAAGAGTTAAATTTTTGCTCAGAGTATAAGTCCCTTGAGGGATAAATGTATTGAAGAATAGCTTACATTTCAGTCTTTTACTGTCATTCAGTCTCAGCCATAGCTCCTAAGAAGTAGCAATAGTACAGGAGTTTCCACTTCTTGCCATTAAGTAGGTAGATGAGTGATTCAGAGAAAATTAAAATAGGCAAATATGAGGAAAATAGCTAATGTCTATAGTGAATGTTTATTTTTAATGACATAAAAGAAAAATTTTGAAAAGTTACAACTTCCTACTTTGCTATTTTAAGAGAAGAACAATTAGCCAGTTTCTTTACCAATTATTTTTTAAAATCCCAATTTATAATCTTCATGAGTTTCTATTTTAATTCATTCAGGAGATATTTACATAGCAGTTACTGAGTATTAGTGATATTTACTAGGTGTGGAGAGTAAATCAGGACATAATGTTCATGGTACAGCAGGTAAGAAAAAAATTTAAAAGATATATTAAAACAGATGATAAATTATTTTGAGACTAATGTGTCATTTATTTATATTTAATCTTTATTGTTAAAAGTATTATATATGTCCCTTGTTTTCCCCCATTGACCTCTTCTAGCCTGCCCTCACCCCAGGGCTTCACCACCCTATTGTCTGTGTCATATATGCATACAAGTTCTTTGGTTGATCTCTTCCTACCTAGCCACCTCCTTTTAATGAAACATTTATTAACTGGAGGCCTGGTGCACAAAAATTTGTGCACTTGGGGGGGGGGGGGGGTACCTCAGCCCGGCCTGTGCCCTCTCACAGTCTGGGACCCATTAGAAAATGACCACCTTCTGGCTTAGGCCCACTCCCCAGGGGATTGGTTCTAAGCTGGCAGTCAGACATCCCTTTGGTAGCCCGGGAGCCCTCGGGGGATGTCCACTTGCCAGCTGGGAGCAGGCCTAAGCCACAGTCGGACATCCTTAGCACTGCTGAGGAGGCGGGAGAGGCTCCCACCACCACTGCTGTACTGGCAGCCGTCAGCCTGGCTTGTGGCTGAGCAGAGCTCCCATGTGGGAGCGCACTGACCACTAGGGGGTAGCTCCTGCATTGAGCATCTGCCCCCTTGTGGTCAGTGTGTGTCATAGTGACCAGTCATTCCCAGTCATTCTGCTGTTAGGGTCAATTTGCATATTAACCTTCTATTATATAGGATAGAGGCCTGGTGCATGGGTGGGAGCTGGCTGGTTTGCCTTGAAGGGTGTCCTGGATCAGGGTGGGGGTCTCGCTGGGGTGCCTGTCCACCTGGGTGAGGGGCTAAGGGCCGTTTACCGGCTGGCCACACCCCCTTCAGGGTGGGGGCCCCCCTGGGATGCCTGGCCAGCCTGGGTGATGGGCTGAGGGCTGTTTTCAGGCTGGCCACACCCCCTTCAGGGTGGGGGTCCCCACTGGGGTGCCTGGCCAGCCTGGGTAAGGCACTGATGGCTGTTTGCAGGCTGGTCAATCTCCCCCAGTGGGGACCCTCACCCCATGGGGGTTTGGCCAGCCTGGGTGAGGGCCTGAAGGCTGTTTTCAGGCTGGCTACAGCCCCTTCAGGGTGGGTGGGCCTACTGGGGTGCCTGGCCATCCTGGGTGAGGGGCTGATGGCATTTTCAGGCTGGCCAAGGCTGCTGGCTGGAAGCAGGTATCTGGAATTTATTTATCTTCTATAATTGAAACTTTGTAGCCTTGAGTGGAGCTCAGGGCCAGCAGGGCAGGCAGGAAGCTTGGCTTCCTCCATTGCCAGGGGCAACCTAAGCCTCCTGCTCACTCTAGCTCCATGGCTGCTGCCATCTTAGTTGGGTTAATTTACATACTTGCTCCTGATTGGCTTGTGGGCATGGCTTGTGGGGGTAGCAGAGGTACAGTCAATTTGCATGTTTCTCTTTTATTAGATTAGATGACAAGAAGCACCACTCTAAGCTAAACAACATATAACTAACAACATAATTGAAAATACTGTATCAAAAAGTCAGAATTCTGTGAAGGAAAACTTGGATGCAGTAATTAAAATTGTCAGCAAAAGACTTGCCAACAGTAGAACTATTTCTATTTCTAGCCTGTAATATTTTTGAGGAAGAGTTATAAACGTACAGGTGTCCCCCCCAAAAAAATGTATACACACTTTAGCAGCTGATAGCTCAATTTTGAAAATGAAATCTATTTTAATAATACTGCCTTTACTATTATTCTAAGTGTGTGTATACATTTTTTGAATACCTTATACATTGAGAAAAGGTTTCTTCTAAAGTAGTAAATTTAAACCATAAACAAACCCAAATATATTTAATAGGTAGAACCAGAAAGGATTTTGTGTGATTAATGATTAATCATTCTGCTTTGGGATGTCATTCAGTGTAGTATGAGAATTAAAATGTACATGTTATACTGTATAAATGATAATGTATACCCTGTGAAAACATATTCTTTTTGAGACTGAAAGAATAAAAGGAAATTTATATTGCCACACCAATAAAAACTAACTCTATTCTGCCACCAGACAGAGTTCACATCTTTCCATCTGAGGGAAACTTCTTTACTCTATTCGTGAGCCTTAGGAGCATTTTCACATCTAGGATTAGGGAAGATAATCAGGCACGGCACTTCTCTCACTCAGGGACATTTCTTCAGAGTCAGGAAACAAGCTCAAAAATAGTAGTTCATAGGGGAGCCTGTGTCCATGTCAACATTTCTCTGCTAAACTTGGCAATATCTCAATTTTAGATGAAACCAGGAGGAGGCCCTTCTTATCTCTACAGGGCACCATGTAGAATCAGAACAGCAGCAGCAAACACTATGAAGAAAGATCTATTACACGAAGCTCTTCGTTCTTTGTTACCTTTTTGTAGAACTAAAGATCATTCAACTCTACCTCATTCCGATAAAACAGATTGCATATTTAAAAGATCTTTATATGGATACTAGAGGCCCAGTGCACGATATTCGTGCACTGGGGAGGGGGGTCGCTCAGCCCAACCTGCACCCTCTCCAATCTGGGAGCCTTAGGGGGATGTCCAACTGCCAGTTTAGGTCCACAGGGATCAGGCCTAAACTGGCAGTTGGACATCCCTCTCGAAATCTGGGACCTCTGGCTCCTAACCACTCACCTGCCTGCCTGCCCTAACCACTCTACCTGCCTGCCTGATCCCCCTAACTGCCCTCCCCTGCTAGCCTGGTCACCCCTAACTGCCCTCCCCTGACAGCCTGGTTGCCCCTACTAATTTTTTTTTAATCTTATCCCCTTCATACACAATTGTATTTCACTTATTGGCTTCTCCCTTTTACACAATTTTTCTCTCTCCTTTATGTAACACTTTTTTTCTACTGACTCATCATTTATAAACTTTTCTTTCCTCATTTCCTACTTCTGTTCCATCATCGTTCTTCCCTTCCTTCTTCTACCCTCCCCATATTCCTTCTTTCCTTTATCTTTACCCCTGCCCTCCCTCCCTTTTCCTTCCTTCCCACCTTAATTTTTTTCTTCACTTCCTCCCTCAGACCTGCTTTGCTCCTTCCTCCATTTCTTCCTTCTTCCCAATTGCCTTTTAAGCTCTACCAGCTTCCCTTTAAAACTTTTCTTCCCTCCCTCTTTCTCTCTCATCCACATTCTTCTCTACTTACTCCCACTGTTTTAATATCTATCTACCTGCCTAATTATTCACTACCATTTATCTTTTTTTCTTTTCTGACTCTGATTTTTAAAATCTGTCCCCAGTACACAACTATACTTGATTTTCATTATAGCTCCTACAGTTCACTCATACATCCTTTCCTTCTTTAACTCTGCTCTCTACTGACTCCTTTATAAAGTTCTTCCCTCCCTTCTTAAAGCTTCTGTTGGGGATGGGGCATTAACCCCCAGCCTAGGGCTCAGCTCCGGCCAGGTGTTCACTGCCCCCCCTTCCCTGGCCTCCCCACCACTGTCCTGCTTCCATTCCCTGCCTGGGACAGCCGGCCCAGCGAGGGTGGCCAAGGCCCGAGCCATCCGGGCTCTGCTGCTGTGATGCAGGAGTGCCTCCACCCAGAAGGCTTTGGACCATCCTCCACTCCGTCCGGACCCCACTGCCCTCCTCCTGTGTCTGGGTGGGGCTCCCCGCTCCATGCAGCCTGTGTCCTGCCCCTCGCCCAGCACACCTGTTTTACTCCCCATGATCGCCACCCCCTTCCACATGCAGTTTCCTTCTCCTCCTATCCTATCCTATTCTACCCCAGGCCTTGCAGCTGCCTGAGCAGAGGGCGGAAACACAGCCTGCTGATTCAGTTGTGACATGACGCTTTAATGGACAAATTTGCATATTCCTCTATTATTAGATTAGATGTGTATATATATGTAACCCTCACCCACGGACACAGAGAGAGAAAGAGAGGGGCCAGGAGAGTGAGAGAGAGAGAGAGAGGGGAACATCAATTGGGCCTTCGGGGCTGGGGGGTGGGGAGAGAGAGAGATCAATTGGGCCTTCCATATGTGCCCAACCAGGGATCAAATCCACAACCTAGGTATGTGCCCTGACTGGGAATTGAACTGGCAACCTTTCGGTGTACAGGATGACACTCAACCAACTGAGTCACTGGCCAGGCTGTTCATAGATTTTTTTCTACATGGCATTCATTCATTCATTGTAAACATTTATTAATGAATGAAACTCAAGATGCTACATTTTGAGAGGGTCATAACAAAGGAGATTGGGATAATTAAAGAGTTGGACTAAGTAGATAAATTTAACCAGGAAAACAAAAAAAGAAAAACAGCTGTCTTCAAATATTTTCCCTGTGAAATTGGATGTAGTCTTACTCCAAGGTGTAGAATAAGAATTACAGGTGAATATTTCATATATGTATATCAGTTTCAGCTCAAAATGAAGAACAATAATCATATAGTTTTCCTAAAAAGAAATAGCCACTTCTTTTCCCTGTATCTTAAAAAAAAAAGGTACAGCCCTAGCCAATTTGGCTCAGTGCATAGAGCGTCGGCCTGAAGACTGAAGGGTCTCAGGTTCCATTCGGGTCAAGGGCACATGCCTGTGGGGCTTGCAGGAGGCAGCCCAATCAATGATTCTATCTCATCATTGATGTTTCTCTCTCTCTCTCCCCCCTCTCCCTTCCTCTCTGAAATCAATAAAAATATATTTTTTAAAAGGTAAATTTTTTTATTTGTGCAAATCTCAAAATGTGTTTAGTAAACCCTCACATTTAATTAATAATTTAGATGATTATAGATTGAAAATTTCCTTCAGGGTTTCTAAGGCATTACCTTATCCTCTAGCAATCTCAGCTATTATGAAGTCTGGTAATCTGATTCCCAGCCTGTTGTATATACCTTTTTTCTACACCTGAGCCACTGAGGCTTTTGGTTTCTTCTCTTAATCCCTAGTGTTCTGATACTTCATGATGAAGTGACTTAGTGTTTTAAAATTTAGTTTGCTAGGCATTCTGTAGGTCCCTCCATTAAGGAGACTGGTGTTGAGAAATTGACTGTATTATTTCTTAGAAATAGATCATTTCTATGCAAATATTTTCATTGTTCTTTCTTGAACTCTTTCTAGTTAATTATTAGAATTCTTGGATTGATTCTCTAATTCTCTTGTTTTTATTTCCCCATTTTAATATCCCTGTCATTTGTTTTTACTTGATGGTAAATTGTCAGTGCCTAGCCCATTTACTGAATTATTTACTTTAGTTAAAATATTTTTAACTATCAAAAGATTTTTCTTGCATTCTGATTGTTATTTTTTGGGGGGTCACAGTATTGTATTCTTGTTTTATCCATACAACATCTACTCTCTGTCTCATTAATTACAGTTTTGTTCTATTTTGAGGGGAAATTCTCTCATTTGCCTCTTCATCCCTGGGATCCTTTCTTTAGGGTGCGAGTGAGTGGTTTTCTAGTTTTCCTATTAAAGTTTTTCTTCATAAGTTGATGAACCTCTGCAGCTCATTCTTGTTTAACAGTAAAACACTAGGGAATTCATTGAAAGCTCTGCAATTACATAGAGTTCTGTGACCGACGATTTTCCCTGCGAATCAATATTTGTCAGAGAAGAACCCCTAATGCCCTGTTTGTGAGGAAGGGTGGTACAGGCAGAGAGACGATGGGTCAAGATTCAGTGTGAGAAATTCCCTTATTTTAACCCCAGCATTCCCCATTCAAGCCCAAGCAGTTTAAGTTCTCCAGGAAACAGGCCCCTATCTGGCTGCAGAGTAGAGGCGTGGCAGCACTACTTGCATCCGGGTGCTGAGCCTAGGGTGGGGGGGGGGCGGGGAGGGGGGGGTGTTGGATACAAGTTGTCCTTGCTTCACATTGACCTCTCCTTTTGTTATCCTCTCTGCTTCTTCTGAGGTTGCTGAAACCTATTTTATTTACTTTGACTTAGTGGGTTGAAAACAATTGAGAAGACATGAATACGTATGGTCAGTCACTCCACTGTTTTTAACTGAAACTGTTTTTTAACCCAACATCTATTCACCTTCTATTTCACTTTCTCTACCTTCTCCTCACTCTGGAAATAACTTGAAGTGTGTCTGATGTGTTTTTTACCATCGAGGTAAACAGTCCCCCCCTCACACCGCCCCCGCCCCGCCAGGGAAACAGACAGGATCTTCCTGAAATTCCATTGGAGTGTTTACGCTCCTTATCTCACCACAGAATGAGTTCTCACTGTAAGAGTCCTGATCATATTCCATTCAAGTGTTTACTAGAGGAATCCAAGCCACAGTTATATTTCCACTATCTCTTTTATATTTCCTCAGTGTTTGGAAAAGGAAGAAAAAGGAAGGAGAATGGAGGTTTCACATGCATTTGGAATATTGAGTTAAGCACTGTGTTTAGGTTCAGTCATAGGTTCTCTTTAATCTCACTCCTGCACTGAGGTGTAGGTATTATTACTACCACTTTAAGATAGGAAGACCGAGGACCAGCAAAGTTAAGTATAAGCATCTACAAGGTTGCTCAGCCACTGACAATTGAGAGTCAAACGTAAATTTTTTTATTCCAGATTCCAGGCCCTTTTTATTATTCTATTCTCTACTCCTTAGTAGTAAATACTATACCCCCCACCTTAAATTTTAACACAAATAATTTATACTTATCTTAAGATAATTTTTAAATTAGCTTTAATTCCCTGAAATATTAAATCAATCCCTAAAACATTCTTGCTTCAAAACTTTTATTGCATATGATAAAGAGACACAATTATGTGGAATGGCACATTTTAATTTCAGCTCTGACTTTTCCTTTGGTGAAGTATTCATAGAGCTCTCTTTTTATTTCTCATCTGAGAGTTCTCTGTGCATATTCCTTTCAGATCTTTATAGCCCTACTGAAAAGCAAACTTCTTGGCTTTATTTCTGTTAACTCCCACAGCTAGTACGAAAACATTTGTAGAAATGTGGAATGGTAAATCCTGCTATTCTGCTGGCACTTGATTTTAAGAATTTTGTAAATGTTACCATAGTAACTAGTGCCTTAAAAGTAAAAAATAAAAAATTAAAAAGGTATGCTTTCGTTATTTCCCTGGTCTCTTTACCTTTCCATGGTCCGCCCACACTGGATAGATGGATGTGCTCTGTTTCCTACAGGAAGGCAGATGCTCCTGATTCTGATGGAGGCTCCTGGGGGGTGCGGCAAAAATAAGGTTTTCATCATGGGATGGGCCATATGGTCTTACAAGTCCCGTGTGCTGTGATTTGTATAAAGACATCCAGAAAAAGTAAATTCACAGTATTGGCCCCAAAAGGATAGTTAAAACTAGACAACATTTATATTATTCTCATACGGGCAATAACATTTTGTCCCTCTTAATCATATAATTATAAAGATTTGTGTTATTCAATGAGTAAATAAAAACTCCAAACAGGAACTCTTTAGATTAGTTCCACTTGCTAAACAGATTTTATAGAGGAGTTTGAAATGTGTATTACCCCTTTGTAGTACAAACAAACTGCATACTATTAGAAAGGTAAAAGAATGAATTACCAGTTTAAACTAATGGCAGTTTTTCCTGAGTGTTTCTTGTTACAGATGGTGCTTAACATTTTGAATACAAATCACAATTTCTGTTGCTTCTAGCAAATAAACCTTCGTTCAGTACTGTTTGCAGATTCATAATTATTGCTTATCATATCTTACTATTGGACAAAACTAATCTAATAATAGAGTAATTATCAAATAACTTGGGTGACTTTTCATGCTGATTTATTTTATGTGTGGGAAATAATATTGTATGATAAGTGAACACTTCTGTATAAAGTACTTGCATGACTTATTGCAACTTTCATCCAGGTTTTATATTTGAAAATGAAGATAATCACAAAACTTTTTCAAAGTCATAATTTAGACAATATTAACAATTTGATTGTAGTAAAATATCTTTACATATTATTTCCAGTTGAATAAGCCATATTGCATTGACTAGCTTAAAACTTTAAATCTACTGTGGGTATCTAAATCTATACACATATATGTTCAAAAGTAAAATTTTAGAACATAAAATAGAAGATAATTTTACAATTCCAGTATTATAAACATATGAAAATAATGAAAGTTTACAGGATGTTATTAAGCATATATTTCTTTGACCTTTAAGTTGGAACTCAACATTTTTTCAAATGAATCTGCCTTAAAATTTTTTAAATGTCTGAAGGTTCCAGTTTTACATATAATCAGATGCAATGCAATAGAATAAAATATTTCAATGGTGAATATTTTTAAAACCAAATGCTGTCTTGGTTTATTAAAGCTGTATAGTCAAAGGATGTCTGTAACAGGTTAAAAAGGAAAATTTCAAACTCCATTAAACTTTAAAACTCTAAG
This sequence comes from Myotis yumanensis, assembly GCF_028538775.1. Taxonomy (NCBI): domain Eukaryota; kingdom Metazoa; phylum Chordata; class Mammalia; order Chiroptera; family Vespertilionidae; genus Myotis; species Myotis yumanensis. Next base: position 170,184,097 of record NW_027223754.1, read on the forward strand.
TATAATCTTTCAGGAAATACTATGAATGGGGTCCCTGTTGATAGATTTAGTATCTCACTCCTTAGTGCACATATGTGTTGGATTAAAGGAACAGTAGCAGCAGTATTTTATAGATTTGACACTCTATCTTAATATGCATATTTTACCTTTTTTTGTTTGTTTTTGTTTAAACAGAGGAATACCTCACTCACTGTGGATGTTTTACTCTAACTACTTTAATGTCTTACTTCTCTAATTATTGAGGAGCTCAGTTTAAAAGTATTCCAACACTGTAGATAATGCCCTTAATTACAAAGCAGTTGTATAAAACTTCTACCTAAGATTCTACTGTAGTAAGAGGTTTTTCTCTTAGATATGTGGGTATCATTAGCTTCCTAAAGATTTCAAAACCATGTTGTTCCTGGGGCTTAGATATAGCCTCTATTGTTATAGGCTTCTTAAAAATTGGAAAGAAAGAAAAAACACATATGTGCATAGATGCATACATGCATTCGTGTTTTATTCCACATAATATCTAATTTCTGGTCTATATTGACCTGAAACTCTATCAATTCCCTATTTAATTTGTCATTTCATAGACATACCTCTTGTTTCATAATGGTATTATAAAGGCATTTAACATAATCACCAAAACATCATTTAATAAAATCTTTACCAAAATAGCTACGATTAAAATTTTTCCATTAAAAAAATTCAACTTTGCTACAGAAACATAAAATAGCTTGGTTTAGAAAAAGTGCAAAAGAAAAATAAATACTACATGTACCTATACTGAGAAATTCATTGATACCCTGGGCTTTTCCTGAAGACTAGGGGATTCCTTGAGATGAAGGAAAACACTAATTCCCTCAAGTTATTCCAAGAGAGACACTCTATACCTAATTATGTTTTGGCTATTCCAATATGTTTGTTTTTAAGTCAGAACCACTCCATTTTATGCATTTTAAACTGATGCTTCTTATTCAGATGAATTTGTTCTGATGGAAATGATTTATGGTTTGTAATGAGAGGGTTATACTTGTACTGTGTAATGATTACATTTCTGTTAGTTTGGCTCTCCTAAAGCAAAAATCGTGTGAATTCTTTGTCACAGGGTAGTAGGTTTTTCCTTGGTTGCCTGAATAAATTAGCTAATACCTGCCATGCAGTGAACAGTTGGGTAAGTGTGACACCCAGCTACATGTCTGTGAGCTTTTATGCCTTTTTTGTTTATCCTCACCTGAGGATATTTTTTCCATGGGTTTTTAGAGAGTAGAAGGGAGGGGGAGAGGCGGAGAGAAATATTGATGTGAGTGAGACACATCTACTGGTTGCCTCCCGCACTCACCCAGACCGGGGCTGGAGGATCGAGCCTGCAACTAAGGTGTGTGCTCTTGACCTGAATCAAACCTGAGACCCTTCAGTCTGCAGGCCAATGCTCTAACCACTGGGCTAAACTAGTGAGGGCGGATGACTATGGACCTGTGATAGATGTCATATCTAGAAATAAAGTAAAAATTTGTTTCTTTCCATTTACATGATGGATGACTTATGAGTTTTATGTTTTGACAAAGCAATTAGAAAATTCCAAGTATTTTGAAAAGCAAAGTGAAAGTTATTAGTAATACACCACTTATTTTTATATGGTTTAGTATTTTTTTTGTTAGTCATTTTTTGGTCTAATAGCAACATTAAAAAACTAAAATTAAGGCAAATGCCTGAGAGAAAATTTATTATATTTATGTCTAGTTAGATTATTTAGGGTAGGTGAAAAACAAATTGCCATAATTTTTAACCATCTATGAAATGGTTTGTGACTAGGCAATATTGAATAAAATGTTTACAATAGTATTATCACATTTTGAAATATTCTGTTTAACTTTAAATATTTTCCTGATCAGCAAATGGAGAGGAGTGTTAAAAGGAGCAGTAGTTTTATTGTTATAAGATACCTCTAGTTCTGATTAATTGACCTTGAATGATTAACTGACCTCTGCTGATTTTATTTTAACAATTTTAAAATTATAGTTGACATACAATATTGTATTCATTTCAGATGTGCAACATAGTGATTGGACGCTTATATACCTTACAAAGTTATTGCCACAAGATGACTAGCACCCACCTGGCACCCTACACAGTTATTATGATATTATTGACCATATTCCCTATGCCAGTGATGGTGAACCTTTTGAGCTCGGCATGTCAGCATTTTGAAAAGCCCTAACTTAACTCTGGTGCCGTGTCACATATAGAAATTTTTTGATATTTGCAACCATAATAAAACAAAGATTTACATTTTTGATATTTATTTTATATATTTAAATGCCATTTAACAAAGAAAAATCAACCAAAAAAAATGAGTTCGCGTGTCATAGGTTCGCCATCACTGCCCTATGCTATGCTTTACATCTCTGTGACTTATTTTATAATTGGCAGTTTGTACTTCATCCCTTCACATTTTTCACCCATTTTCCACCCACCTCCCATCTGACAACCATCAGTTTGTTCTTTGTGCATCTATTTCTTTTGTTTATTCATTATTTTTTATTTTAGATTCCACATATATGTGAAATCATAGATTTGTCTTTCTCAGTCTGACTTATTTAGCATAATACCCTCTAGGTCAGTGGTCAGCAAACTGTGGCTCATGAGCCACATGCAGCTCTTGAGCCACATGTGGCTCTTTGGCCCCTTGAGTGTGGCTCTTCCACAAAATACCACATGCGGGCGCGCATGTACAGTGCGATTGAAACTTCGTGGCCCATGCGCAGAAGTTGGTATTTTGTGGAAGAGCCACACTCAAGGGGCCAAAGAGCCGCATGTGGCTCGTGATCCGCAGTTTTCCGACCACTGCTCTAGGTCCATCCATGTTGTTGCAAATGGAAAGATTTTATTCTTTTTATGGCTGAGTAATATTCTATTGTGTATACCACATTTCTTTATCCATTCATCTGTTGATGGAAACTTAGGTTGCCTCCATATCTTGGCTATTGTAAATAATTCTGCAGTGAACATAGGGTGTTTGGGACTATTTCAGATAAACACCCAGAATTGGGTTTGCTGGGTCATATGGTAGTCCTATTTTTAAATTTTGGAGGCTTTTTTATAATCCGTGCACTGGACCTCTAGTAATTAATAAATGATAATAGAAGTATAAACTGTGATTTGCATACTCACAACTATGAACTTACTTTTGTTCACCCTGTATTTGTGCTGATTGCCCCTTATTGGATATATCATTTGTAAATATCTTCTTCCATTCGGTAGGGTTCATTTTTGTTTAGTCAATGGTTTTCTTCACAGTGCAAAAGCTTTTTAGTTTGATGTAGTCCCCCAATTGTTTATTTTCACTTTGTTGCATTTACCCTAGAGGCATATCCAAAAATATATTCCTAAGACCAATGTCAAATAGTTTATAACCTATGTTTTTCTAAGACTTTCATGGTTTCAGGTCTTATATTTAAGTCCTTAATCCATTTCAAGTTTATATTGTGTATGGTGTAAGAAAGCAGTCTAGTTTAAATTTTTTTGCATGTATCTGTTTAGTTTTCCCAGCACCATTTACTGAAGAGATTGCCTTTACCCAATTGTGTTTTCTTACTTCCTTTCTCATAGATGAATTTACCATATAAGCATGGTTTTATTTCTGGGCCCTCTATTTCACTCCATTGATCTATGTACCATACTGTTTGATTATAATAGTTTGTAGTATAGATTGAAATCAGGGAGTGTTTTACCTCCAACTTTGTTCTTTCTCAATAGCTTTGGTTATTCAGGGTCTTTTTTGGTCCCATATATTTTTAGGATTATTCTAATTTTGTGAAAAATGCCATTTATATTTTGATAGGGATTGCATTGCATTGAATCTGTAGATTCCTTTGGGTAAATATTCTTCCAATTTATGAGCACAGTATATCCTTCCAGTTATCTGTTTTCCTCCTCAGTTTCTTTCATTATGTCTTACAGTTTTCAGAGAAGAGGTCTTTTACCTCCTTAGTTAAATTTATTCTCGGGTATATTATTCTTTAAAAAAATACATTTTTATTGATTTCATAGAGGGAGAGAAAGATAGAAACATCAATGATGGAGAGTCACTGATCTGCTGCCTCCTGCATGCCCCCTCCTGGGGATCGAGCCCACAACCCCGGGCATGTGCCCATGTGCCCTGACAGGGAATCTAACCATGACCTCCTGGTTCATAGGTCAATGCTCAGCCACTGAGCCACATCAGCTGGGCTATGATTCTTTTTGATGCAATTGTAAATGGGATTATTTTCTTAATTTCTCTTTCTGATCATTTGTTATTAGTATATGAAAATACAAGAGATTTATGAATATTAATTTATATCCTACAACTTTACCAGAGTTATAAATAGTTTTTTAGTGGAATCTTTAGGGTTTTCTATATATAGTATCATTCTATCTCAAATAGGGACTTTTACTTATTACTTTACAAGTTGGATGTCTTTTATTTGCTTATCTGATTGCTGTGCCTAGGACTTTCAATACAATATTCAATAAAAGTGGTAAGAATAGGTATTCTTGTTTTTAGAGTTATCTGACTTTGGCCGTTTTCTTTATCCTTACCTAAATATTTATATGAAATAGATACTATTTTACCAAAATTACATATAAAAAATAGAGGTTCAATGAGGTTAAATAAATTACCTATGGTTAGCCATCTTGTAAAGTCTATAAAAGCCATTTTATGTATAACTAAGGTCAGGCTACTTTATTGCCTATTAAGGTATATACCAATTCTCTTAGTGTGTTTCCCACTATTGTCAGAGAGGGTGGTAAATCAGATAAACATAATAGTTTATGATAATCTACACACACACACACACACACACACACACACATGGTTTTCTATTTTCTAGACCTGAAGATAAATTTCATTTCCTTATTTTGTTTAGCAATTTAAGTTTCCAGAGTTAATCAAGCATCTCACAAATTAAATCAATTCATTCACTCTTCTGTAGTGTTTTTTTAAATTTCCTTTCCCTTAAAAAATGGCTTTATTGATTTTAGAGAGGAAGGGAGGAAGAGAAACACCGATGAGAGAGAAAACATAAATTGGTTGCCTCCTGCATGACTACCACTGGGGATTGAACCCACAACCCGGGCATTGAACCAGGAATTGAACCCATGATCTCTTGGTGCATGGGTTGACCCTCAACCACTGAGACATATCGGTCAGGTTGTAGTATTCTTATATGTAAACAAATGAAGCAATAATCCGCATTTCAAATATCAAAAGTAATCTTATTCTGTAATATACAACTAAACTTTAAAATAAGAATAGAGTTGTCTCAAAGTTAATCATATTCAGAGTGGACTGATTTCAATTCTCACCTTGGTATTGAAAGTGCCAGGCAACCTGCATAACTGCAGCATCTATTACAATCTGAGAGATTACAAATTCTATATTTGTTTCAAATGTCCTGTTTTCCATAAGCAGACATTTATCTTCACCTATTTTATAGGAATGGTTAATGTAAGTTGCTTGCATTTAATGTTGCCACTTCTGAAGAGCATATCTACTATTCCATAGTAGTTATGAAAAAATCTGAGAATTTAAGATTATGTCAACTAAGAATGATAGAGGTGATTTTTAAGAAAAAAAAACTTTGCATAAGAATACTTTGAATGAATTATACAGTATTAATAAAACTTTAAGGGACTAGGATGGTTTCTGAGGTATAAAAAATAAAAGATTGTTGGGGTACAAGAAAAAAAAACTGTCATGTTGGGTATTCCTACTAACTGGGGTATTTTTGTGGAATCTTTACAACTCAGAATGTACTGTGGTTTGAGAGAGGGAGGGTAGCATGTCACTATTTATTTACACTAATATTGCCTCATTCCAACGAATACATCATTCTTGATATAACATGTTCTTTTTTTACTTAAATCCCCTCATGGATTTAATCAGATATGATAACGTAGTTATTTTTCTTCAAATATTGGAGAAAGTGAGCTCTGCTTTAAAAGCAAAACAAAGATATAATCTATGTTGCAATACTTTAATTTTCTATTTTTTTGTCTCTCCTCTAGAGGAACTTGAGTTTATTAACCAATAAATATTTTTCATGGAATTTAAAATGTTTTAATAAGTTATTTTATAGTTTACTAAAAACAAGAATTCTTTATACCAAGGATTGGCCTCAGCTTATCAGCTGATATTTATTGTACTTGACATTTTGTGGGTGATCTAAAAGTTTCTTGACCTGCAGAAGGCTGGGTAGATGAAGCATGTGGCAAAAATAGAAAATGAAGTCATAAAAACAGAAGGAGCCTCAGACAGAAGAGTTCAGAGAACTGGAAGACTGATATGTGTTTACCCTAGAAATGGGGTTGACTCAGAGCTTTAAGGATAAGATTTAGAAAGCTGGGAAGTGATTAGTCAAGGTAAAAGGAAGTATCTGAATAAGGTACCGCTATTGAGTGACTATGTCACATTAAAGAGAAGTGATTATATCATCCCTGAGTAGAGCAAAGGTCACATGATAGAAAGTAAGGTTGGAAAGGTGTGTTAACTGAAATTTGGTGGATGAAGAAAGCAAGGAAGTATACTAAGTTTTGGGTTTTACTTAAAGACAATAAAGAGCCTTTGTCAGTTCTTGAGGGACAAAGAAGAGAAAGAATTAAAGATGGCCTCAAGTTAGAATATGTAGTTTTGTGGAATAATTTAAGAATAATCTTAATTTTGATAGTGTATTGCAGTATCCAAGTTTACAGGCCATTCACAGATGCTGCCTATAGAGAAAAATCTTTAATGTCTCCTCTTATGTTACATAGTTTTGTAAATGAATTGGTTATTCTTATGCAGTTTACTGCACATTTACTGAGTGATTCTTGGAACTGTTAAAAGAACTCAGAATTTTGCAAAACAGACACACAGGAGCAGTATCTAGATAAGGCATATTGAAATATGTAAAACTATCCATCTTTGTTCATCAACAAACCTACTTCTTCAAGACTGAGTTTAAATATTACTTTCTTCTTTAGTACTTATGAAATAAGCCAGAGAGAAATGACCAGTTTCCATGAATTTCTTAAATCTATTATATTTTTTATTGTATAATTGTAATGGTCTTTAGTGTCTTGTGTTTTTTATCTGAACTTTATTGGGTTTAATATTTAAGATATACCCTGCCATTATTAACTTAATAGGTGTATGTGTCATTTAGATTATGAGTACTTTGAGGGTAAACTTAGGGCAAAAGCAAGAGATGGTATTTAACGAATCTGCAATTCTTGGTATATTGTAGAAAGTGATATTTATAATGAATAAAATAGCATTTCTTCATTTTTCACAAGTACTACTGTGTTGCCATAATTAATATTCACAGTAATTACTACTTTTTAAAGATGGGCTAACATAGAGAGTAATGAATTTTCTTTTGTTCAAATGGTTACAATTTTAAAGTTAGAAAAAATAACAACACACCTTAGGAGAAAAACTCTCTTCTCTGTGTGAATATGCATGTATACTCCCTGATAGTATATGCTTAATACTTGATGATATATGATGTTTTGGGTATAAAATATGTTATACTCTTTGAAAAATAAACAGTGAGCTAAAGAAACAGGCAGGGAAATGCTCAAGATAAGTGGCCAAAATGAGTAGAGCATATAGATAGGTCTTGTAAGACAGTCAATCTCAGGAAAGAATGTACACTTAATACAGTTTAGGAGACCTGTAGATATTGTTCACAAATTAAGTGTGTTAGTGGAATGTAAAGGCTGTATGTGTTAATGGGAAGAGAAGAGAACATCTCAGATATGATAACAATAAGTCAATACTCAAGACAATTTAAATTACTTGTCTACACAAATGAGATTTAGTATTGCAGGTAATATAAACAGGTAAATTATTCCCAAACTATTTTTAAGTTACAATAGTTTAAGCATCGAATAATCTGTATTAGTCTAACAGTCTTTGAACTCAGAATATTCATGAAACGTATAATATATTATCTAAGGTCCTCAGAACTTGGGATATGTTTCTAAATGAAACCATATGTGAGCAGCTGTCTCAGAGTTATGAGAGGACTTGTCTGGAATTTGCATCTTCTTTGCTTAGCGTTTCCCTGGTGCGTATATCATGCTCACACATGTAAGTGTCCTCTCTGAGACTATGTGAAGGAAAACAATAGAAGAGGAAGCTGATATTTCCTGAAAATGCACCACGGGTGATGGGTCTAAGTTAGACATTTCATATTCTCTATCTCACATTTCATGTTAATCTTCATAATAAACCTGTAATATTGGTGGTGTTATCTCCATCATATAAGTGAAGAAACCAAGGCTTGCAGAGGTGATAAAATGTGCCTAAAATTACCCCACTAGTAAGTGGCAAAGCTGGTATTCAATGCCGAGCTCAAGCTCTCTCCACTGCTTTGCCCTGGCCTCACTCATGAAATGGCAACTGGCTGAAACAAATTCAAATCATTGTTTATCTATGTCTTTAAGAGATTTTAGTCATTTTGTTTTGTACTAAATATATTGGAAGGCTGATGGTAAAGAGCTACATCTTCCAGGTTGATGCAAAAACCAAGCCAGAACCGAATTGCACTTTAAAAACACATTTTCAGCTTTCTCAATTACAGTTTTCTGCATCAAGAGATCACTGCATTATTTTAAACATCCCAAACATACTTTGCAGCGTGAAAAAGCATATGGGGTTAAAAATAGAAGAGCTGGTGACTATACAAAACTGAGAGCAAGTTTTGTTGGATTATGTGTATATCAGGAGTTAACCTCAGATAGTCTTAAATCTTAAAAGATCTAAAAGCATTTACATGCCAGTAAAGTGCTTGGTATATTGTAGACAATATTTTTAATAGAATAAAGGGATAATTTATGATATCAACGTTAACCCAGGGTGGACTGGCAACTTTTAAATTCTGTCTAATTAGAAATATCAAAGCAATGAGGTTTTGATTGCTTTATGTTATATATTTCTTACAGATAAATTTAAATTAAGATAAAATGAATCAAGTGCATTCGTCTTTGTCTTCTAGTGTTCAGCTTCCTGTGGTAAAGGTTTAAAGTACCGCGAGGTGCTTTGTGTTGACCAAGTTCAAGGGAAATTAGAAGAAAAATACTGCAGTCATCTCCGGAAACCTCGAACTCACAAAGCTTGTAGATCTGGCAGGTGCCCTTCATGGAAAGCCAAAAGATGGAAGGAGGTATGTGATGTATTTTTATAATTATATAAATTTAAAGAGAATATCTTTGCATTTAAAGAGAATATCTTAATTTATTCCATAAGCTTTCAATAACCTTGAAAGTTTTACTTCACCAAAATGTGCTTTTTTTCTGTTATACATTTTTGTACTAATCTCTGAATTAATGCTGTACAGTGTTAACCACATTTGCTAAGTCTCAAGTTAAATAACAAATGAGTCATTTAAATTTTGGATGGCAGTAAACTTTATAAGAAATTCTATTATTGAATACTAGGGGCTTTACTGAGGATCGTAATATTGTTCCAGGTATCTTAACAGTAAATACCATAGGATGAGGTATTTAGTAACTGCCTTGTTTCCACATCAAAATCTTGGGTTTGAGCTAATGTTGAATCTTGGAAAAGGGAATGTTAAGTTACAGAAGGAATTTTAACTGGGGGTTGAAAGTTAAGTGACAGAACTGGGTGCCCAGCCCTAACTAAGACTAGAATGCACACACACTTGGAAAAAGCTCAGCAAAAAGGAAGCTGGTACATAGGTGGCATCCAGGCTGAGAACTCAGTTTATAAAATAAGGATGATCGATACCTGCCCTGGCAAACTCAGGGAAGTAAGCTCAACAATCTAAATTGGGGGAGGCAGACCTTTCAGCATGGTTGTCAAGTAAAGACCAACTTGGGAAAGGTAATAGTCAAGGCCATGAACGAAGTCAGGAACTTTAACTAGAACAACTGTCCGAGGCCTGATTCCAATGAGTTTGGGCTTCCAACTCAGCCTCTGGCTGCTTTCAGGGGTATCTTAGGGTGCCTACCCATTCCTTAAAGGGCCTAGTCCTGCAACAGGAAAAAGAAACCAATTTTCTGCTGATGGAGCTTCCTTGTCTCTGTCTGATGTTGGAACTATGTTTATTAGAAAAGTAGGGCTTCCCCTGGACTTCTAAGTCATCAAATACTCGGTGGGTTCAGAGCCTTGGTGCAGGGCGCCGGGCTTTGAGTGCCGCGGTGTCAAAGTGTTGTCACTGAATAAAAAAGCCCCCAAATGCAGCGAGCATCTCAGGTTCCTTTGAAAGAGAGGCAGCCTCAGTCACTGAGAAGTGAGGTTAATGGTTGACTGAAAAGTATGGGCAGACACACCTGTTTTTTAATCCCTCAGAGCATACATACATTCTCAAGCATTTGCTTCTACATGTAACTTTAGTAAAGGAAATAACACCATTCTTAATGGTTTAGCAGAGGTCATGATTTAAAAGATCTTCTGCTAGTCTGTTCTATTTAGTGAATGCCACTACTACCTACTAGGTCGTTTAAGAAAGAAATACCACACCATCTGCCTCCTTTTCCCTCGACCCCACAGTTAGTCACTCAACGGGTTCTCTCAATTCTATCCAGGCAACTCTTGTATCTTCCTTGTGACCACCCCTATCTAGTTCATCCTCACCTGATCCCTAATGTATAATGTTCTCCTTGCATATATCTTGGTCATTATTTACTTGCATATAGTGTGAGCTTTAGAAGAACTCGGATGTGACCATGTCACTTGGTATCGTCTATGACTAACCCTTGTCTTCAGAGGGTGAATCTAAAACCTAACCCATGCTTACTTCTTCTGCATTTCCCTAGGGAGGCCACTGAACCCTGGACACCAATGGATATCTTGTTCACTAAGCACTTTGCTGAGTATCTAGTTTAATACTTCTGGCTTTGACTACCACAATTTAGTTGCAAAAAGGACTTGCCACCTCATAATGTATTAGTTATATTTTTCATATTGTGATTTTGCTTAAAGTGGGGGTTTGCCTTACTTTATCTGGACCGTGATGTGGCGGAATAATGGCAAAGTAGCTCCCACAGAGGGTGGAGCAGAGTAAAGGCACTGAACCCAGCTTGGGGCACATACCTCCCAATTCGGACATCAGGCAGGAACTGCTGGGAGATGGGAGTGGAAGTGAGAGAGACTTTTTGCTGCTTCTTCCCCACCAGCATTCCTGTGGATCTCCCAGATTCTGCAGCTGCTGGGGTTGGTACTCAGGAGGGACCCTTTCTGACTCTTGACCTCCAAACCCGCAACAGTGAATCAATCGTCAGTTCTAACACATTGGCCTTGGCCTACATCAAGTATGACATTCTGTAGGATTCTAAAGGAACGTATTTGAGGGGTTTCTAAGATACAGCTAGGAATATTCAGAGACCACAGAACATGGATGGTCTTGTACAGACCCCGCTTTCTTCTCTTTGAGTTGGTTTTCCTCGCCACAGAAATTAGCTTCAGACGCCCACACAGTCCCCACATCTCTCCCAGAAACAAACGACCACTTGTGAAGCCACTGGCTTTTGATTTATGCTATAAAAAGCACCCACACGAAGTTCATTAACAATTGCAGGCTGTCATTGCACTGCATATAATAATGTCCAACAGAAGTGTAATTTCAGAGGCAGTTAGGAGATAATCACTGGTTGCTACTTGGTTTGGACTGCATAAATTGTAACAGAGCTCTAATACAATCGCTCACTATAAGATAATCTTTATTTTAATACTATTTTACATTATACCTCAAATGGAGAGACTCATTTGGCAAATGGTGACCAGACATGTGCTCAAATGAGTTTTGATGTAACACCTTCATTCAGGGCTTGATATCATTTTTTTTTAATGAAAGGATTTAGTAATGCACTTTAATGACTGCTGCTAAACAGGAACAAACATTGCTACACAGGGCCATTTGTCCTCTGGGTCCAGATGTATACCTTTAGAGGCAAATTAAATACTACAATTCTTTAAAACACACACACACACACACATACACACACACACACACACACACACACACAAAACATACTACCCTCCCCCGCTTTCTGGAACCAAAAAGATTTTCCCCCACTTAATTTTACCTATTTGGGAATACCAGCTTCACTTGTAAATTCAAGTGTTTTAAGGCTATAATGGTGCTAGATTCTTCATTGTCTCATGCCTCATCTACTTAGTGCCATCTAATGTAATCTTTTTAATTGAATTGATTAGGGTGACATTGGTTAATAAAATTATATAGGTTTCTGGTGTACAGTATGGTGTACTTTGTATTGTGTTCACCACCCCAAGTTATGTTTCTTTTCATCACCATTATCCCCCTCCTGCCTCCCCTCACCCCCAATTTCCTCTGGTAATCACCATACCTTTGTCTGTCCATGAGTTTTTTTTCTATCCAATGTAATTTTTTTTATGTAAAAGAAAAAATCCAGAATTCTTACCTCCTGTTGATTATGGTAAACCTGCTGGAAATCTATAAAGATACATGAAAAAATCTCACTGACAACCTAACAAATACCCTACTGAATCTATAGCCACATGACATCAACCACTTACCTGGGTCCCCTTCTGAGACCCATCATTGTCTTTCTTGTATTTTAAGATCAGAACCAAAATTTCACAAATATACTGGCTGGTGCCCTTATTTCTCAAAGCCCCTCATTTGAAAAGAAAAAAAAACCACAAAAAATAACCTATATGCTAAATGCTAGCATGTGTAAGTGATTTTGTATTTCTGTAATTTCATATTTTCTATATTTCCAACATATATAAATTCCTACATTTCAAAATTTTCTGATGTATACATATTATGTATCTTATAGTCTAAAAAGATAATAAATATTACTTAAGGCCCCATATCCCCTGACCAAGAGCTTAGAACCTTTCATCTCTACACCTGGGTTTAGTGTTTACCAGTGAAGACAGGCAGCAGTGGAGGATGGGGAGGATGTGTGTTTGCTCAGGGGCTGGGTGAATGAACCATACCACTCTGCTCCGTCATTTCTAGCTAATGCCAACAATTCTGTTTTTGCATTTCTATGCTGCCTGTAACTTTCCTTATCATCTTGATTAAAACTTAAGATGGCCTTTCTTTGACTGGGCTGATATGACTAACACTGTTTGACTTGAGGCATGGCTCAAGAAACTGTTCAAGGCAGAAATCAGAAAGAGGAAAAAATGGGACTAAGAATGGAGCAGAAAGGGACAATCATTTCCTTACATTGTGTGAGAGACTTCTGTGTTTCTCATAACCTAGGTATCATTGCATTCATTATGCAGATGAGGAAAATACAGCTTAAGAGGTTAAGTAGATTGTGCAGGTCACAAGCTAGGAATTGCAAGGGGTGGGGGCATTTAAACATGGGTCTATTTGAACTTTCCTTACTGTAGTTGCTGTCATAATTATTAAATTATTATCAGTATACATAAGTCATTCTTTTTAAAAAAATATATATTTTATTGATTTTTTACAGAGAGGAAGGGAGAGGGATAGAGAGTTAGAAACATCCATCAGCTGCCTCTTGCACACCCCCTACTGGGGATGTGCCCGCAATCAAGGTACATGCCCTTGGCTGGAATCGAACCTGGGACCCTTGAGTCCGCAGGCCGATGCTCTATCCACTGAGCCAAACCAGTTAGGGCAAGTTATTCTTTATTTCCTTGGCAACATATTGCCCCTCTCACAAGGGCACCTGAAGTCAACAACTGCAGACTGTTACCGCATTCAACAGAAATTTAATTTCTGGGCTGACTTCATTGCATGCTTATTTATATTAAAAGTCTGCATTTGTTCTGTTGGTCAGGAAGAAAGATTCCAGAAGTGGGTAAAAGTTCAAAGACTATTTCAGCTCCATGTAAGTGAGTATTTGCTAACATTAGAATTATCCAAAAATGGATTAACAGCTTTCATGATATCGTGAACATACCCAGGCTGAAGCTATAGAATTATGTGTGGTTTTGATGGTCATTTATTCACTATAAGTATAAAAAGGATTTCAGAATTGAAGAGAAATTGGGATTAGATATTCCTAGAGTCTTTTCTAACTCAAAATGCTCTACTACTGCTACATTATTGATCCATTTAAAATAAGCCATAGTTACAAATAATCAACTATAATAAAACCAAAACCTTATTACATTAATAAGAAATGATAATGTATGAAGAGCAAATATTTACACTTTTAAGTAACTTTATTAAACTGAGTGAGTCAGCCTCGATGAGCCTGTTTTTGCAATGCATGTTCTAACATCTCTTTACCTCTGCTCTGTACCTGTGGATGGGATAAAATTCACCTTCTCCACTCTACTGTCAAGTATTTAAAGTGCCAGAATTTGCAATGTTACAGTATATTTGTGTATAAATAGGATAGTTGGCTGATTTTTCCTGTCCGAATTTAATTATACAGTGTTGGTGAGTTAGTGCATTCCCATCAATTATTTCTGTTATACTTGTAACAATAGCCTCACACTGGCTTCATATGTGTTGCTTAGATTTAAAAAAAGAATAAAATTTAAAATGCTTATAAATATGAAGTTTTATAAAGCTACTGAGTAAGGGTGCATATTTTGGGGTTAGAGATGCACCTTGGGAGGTTCTTCTAGTAAGTGACTTAAGAGTGGGTGATCATATCTTCCCGGCATGACTGCAGGGGAAATGGGCTGGGCAAAGGCAGGAAGTTGTGTTTTGGAAATGTTGAATTTGGGGTGCCTTTGACATATCCATATAGAAAATACATGAAAATTCTGGTAAATACATGAAAAGTTTTTGTAAACATATCTATAATAACAAAAGGGAAATATGCTAATTAGACCATACAGCCAAACGACCTTATGGACGTCCTTCCAGACGACCTTCTGGATGAAGTCGCGGCTGCGAGGGTTGAGGCAAGCCACTGTCGAGCCCCTTGCATGAATTTCGTACATCGGGCCTCCAGTGAACATATAAATGTAAAGCTCAGAATTATGATCAGGGTGGAAGAGAACGGCCTTAGAAATTACTGGTGCATAGAAGAAATTGCTCAGCGAGCTCAGTGTGTATAGAGGCGAGTTATGAACAGAATCTTGAAATATGCTAATGTTTCAGGGCTGACCAGAGAAAAGTCAGTTAAGAACTTCGAGAAGGTGCAATCTCAGAAGGGGAGAGAGAGCTCTGGACCAGAGGGATTTCAATCCTAGAAGCCATCATGGCTCATGGCTCTGCAGAAAGTGGTCAGTGGCACTGAAAGTGTCAGGGAGAGTAAGAAAAGATTTGAAAAGTTCTTATTGGGTTTGGCAATTAGGGTTACTGATGAGCTCAGGCTAAGCAGTATTTCATGTAAGCCTTAAGTTATCTGTTCAAATCTAAAATTGCATCAATTCACTCTTTTATACTCTTATCTCCTAAACAAACAACAACAACAACAACAACAAAAAAACACCCTGAAAAACAAATATTATCTGTTTATTCCAAGCAGTAGTCCATTTTGTTTCCTTTCAGGGAAGTGGACCACCAATAGCAGTTACTCATGGTCTCCAGGGGTTTTTTCTAAATGAATGCTGTAATAGAAGGGGCAATAAATCATTGTGGTTTGTTGAATTATAGAAAATTATATTGTCTGATAGGACTTACTGCTAAGCTGTGTTTTGTGAATTATTTTTTCCAAGTTTTTGTTTTTTTCAGGTTTAGAGGCAGGAAGTTTTCCAAATATAATTTCCATTTCTGAAATTATCTCTGGAAAATGTTTGTAGGAGTCTTTTTTTGTAGACTAATCATTTTCACAAGAGGTTCAGATAAGCTAACCTACATACAGATATTTTAGTCTACTTGATATGGTGCCCTGCACAAAGCACACATTACGTTACTATTGCCTCCATAGAAAGGAGATGTATGTTCTTTGTGAAAAGATTCAATGAGTTGGCACAATTCACCTACCTAAGCATAAAATGAAAGTCAATATAAGTATGTAGACATGCATCATATTCTCCGTAGGTTAAAAATTACAAATTATCTCTCAAGTCTGTTTCTGCTTATACACACAAGATAGAAAACAATTATAAAGAGCCTTTACAATAAAAATGCTGCACAGTCTGTGAGAGGAATTTGAGTCTACCAGGTGAGCTAAATCCTTAGCTTTTGTGGTATTTTAATGTTCATTCATGGTAAAACCATATACTGCAGATATATATTTACTGTTGTGGGAAAATTTATTTACTCTGGAACCCCTACAGATATAGAGAATTTAATGAAGAACCTGTTGTTTTCTTTACCCTTATAATTACTCAGTCCCCAAATTATCACTCAGTGTGACTTTCAGTCCCTTCTGGAATAACAAGGGGTAGCTATAAAAGAATCCAAACTCACAAATATCACTGGATATTCTCCATACTTTATTAATGTTGGCATCCCAGTGTGGCTGTGGTCCAGCTCTGTTGTTATATAAACTGACATCCTAGAGCTGAAAGAGCCCTGAGATATTACCAGATCTGTCCCTATCCCCTGGGGGCAGCCCAGTGAGAGCTCAAAGTCTGGGAAAGAACTGAGCTTGCACCTGCTTCATCGATAACTAGAGGCAGCAGCTCAGGCAAGTGACTTGACACCTCTGTGTCTCCAGTCCTCAGCCTGGGTAACTCCATCGTAGAGCTATTGCCAGGAATAAGTGTTCTATGAAATTTTACAAACAACACAAAATCTTCATTGTGGAGATAAGAAAAATAAGGCCAGGAGTGGTAATGACAAGTTTGTCTCAGTTTATGTTTATGCATTCAGGTTCTCAAAACCTGTCCATTGAAATACTGTATAATCATGAACCACCAAATTAGCAAATTATTGGATCTCCAAAGTGGAGAAGGTACTGCAGCTATAAAGATGAATATAATATAATATTGAAAATGATAATTTTCTTTCGGGGAGGTTATGTAGATGCCTTTCTACAGTATAAGGAATTACGTGATGTGAAAAAACAATGTAGATTAGTTTCGTGTGATTTTATAGATATTAAGTACATTTAAGTCAGAAGAGAGTGTTATTAATTGGGCTGGAGTGTCTTGTAGAACATGTCATAGTTTCCGGAAGACTTGAATAGATATTGCAAAATAAAATCTACTAGTATTTGCCTATTTATATAGATGTTTCACACCAGACAGTCTTGAACATACTTACTGCATGTATTTTCTGTCTAATACATGATATAACACCAAGCTGTGTTTAAATGAAACAAGAAAATATGTCATGACAACAGTTTGCTTTTTTTTACATAGTTTAATGTTAGTGAATTGTTCAAGTCGTTTGGGCTTCTTTGTAGTGCTCTGTGACCTGTGGCCCTGGAGTGGAGCAAAGGGATGTGTACTGCAGACTGAGAGGCGTTGGTCCGGTGGCGGAAGAGATGTGTGACCGGTCCACTCGGCCTCATTCGCAGAGGCAGTGCTGGCGCCAGGACTGCATACAGTCCCAGTGGGTGGCAGGAGAGTGGTCGGATGTGAGTATTGACCAGTCAGGTTTTAAAGACACTGCATACAGGCATGTTACTCATTTCGTCATTGTATTTCTAGTGTTTAACATCATGTAAAATGAAGGAGACGCATCGGCAAGTGCAGTGCATTGACGCACAAAACATTCAAGTGAATGAAAGTTTCTGTGACCCTTCAACCAGACCTCTTTCCATCAAAAAGTGCAAGAACCTTCCCTGCAAGTACATTGTGGTAACAGGAGACTCATCTCAGGTAAGCCAAAGAATTTTGTTCCTGGAGAAAACACCTGAGTCTAACACTTGACGCAATTGAAACTGAGTCTAAATTGGAATATGGGGGCAGATAACAGTATTCGTATTAATCTAAAGAATAAAGCCACCTACAGTTGGATGATGCAAATAAAATAAGAGAAATATGGATATTAAACTTAGTGCAGTTCCAGTGTCAATTAGTGCCTACTTGAAATCAACTACCAGGAACAGTTTAGCAAACTTGCCCTGTAGAATTGCCTTTCTTTCTTTTTCTTTTCTTTTCTTTTCTCTTTTCTCTTTTCTCTTTTCTCTTTTCTCTTTCCTCTTTCCTCTTTCCTCTTTCCTCTTTCCTCTTTCCTCTTTCCTCTTTCCTCTTTCCTCTTTTGTCTTCTCTTCTCTTTCCTTCCTTCCTTCCTTCCCTCCCTCCCTCCCTCCCTCCCTCCCTCCCTCCCTCCCTCCCTCCCTCCCTCCCTTCCTTCCTTCCTTCCTTCCTTCCTTCCTTCCTTCCTTCCTTCCTTCCTTGTTTTTCCTTTCTTTTCCTTTTTTAAAATTTAAATTCTTTATTGTTTAAAGTATTAAATAAGTCCCCTTTTCCCCCAATGACTTCTCCCCAGCCACCCCCACCCCCAGCAATGCCCTCACCACCACCCCCATCTGTGTCCATTGATTATGCTCATATGCATGCATACAAATCGAATACAAATCCTTTGGTTGATCTCTTACCCCCTCACCTCCTGCCTTCTACACTGATGTAAAAAAAAAAAAAAGGAATTCTTACCATTTGCAACAGCATGGATGGACCTGGAGGGCATTATGCTAAGTTAAATAAGCCAGTCAGAAAAAGATAAATATCACATGATCTCACTCATTTGTGGAATATAATGAACAACATAAACTGATGAACAAAAATAGAACCAGAGTCATAGAAGCATTGAACAGACTGTCCAACCTATGAGGGAAGGTGGAAGAGTTGCCTGCTTTTTATTTTTATTTTTTTTAAAATATATTTTATTGATTTTTTACAGAAAGGAAGGGAGAGGGATAGAGAGTTAGAAACATCGATCAGCTGCCTCCTGCATACCCCCTACCGGGGATGTGCCCACAACCGAGGTACATGCCCTTGACAGGAATCGAACCCTGGACCCTTGAGTCCGCAGGCCGAAGCTCTATCCACTGAGCCAAACCAGTCAGGGCTTGCCTGCTTTTTAAAAACAGCTTTTAAAAAAATTGTTGACACTATTATAGATGTCCCCTTCTCCCCTTTCTCCTCCTCGACCCAGCCCTCACCCCCATCCCAGCCTTCATCCCATTGTTGTCTGTGTCTATGAGCTATGCTTATATGCATCAAAACAGCTTTATTATGGTATAACTGACAAATAATAAGCTGCATATATTTAAAGTGTTCAGCTTGATAAGTTTTGATGTATAGATACAGCTACACCCATAGAGCCATTACCATATTTAAAATAAACAGCATCTCCACACTACCCAAAATTTCCTTGTTTTGCTTTGCAATTCCTCCCTCCTCTCCTCCTCTCCCTTCCCCATCCCACAGGTAACCTAATCTTGTTTTCATTGAAATTATCCATTAACATATTAATTTACATTCTTGAGTTTTATATAAATGGAAGCATACAGCATGTACTGTTTTTGTCTAATGCCTCAGAAGTATTTGGAGGTTCAGTCAGGTTGTACGTATCAATAATTCATTTCATTTTGTTATTGAATAATATCTCACTGTATGGATATCTCTATGTCCATTAACCTTTTCTTCTGTGATGTCTAATTTGCCATTATTCCCCATCAATCTATTTTTCATCTCAGATAGTATAATCTTCATCTTTAGAAATTTTATTTCAGCTTTTTTAAAAAATATCTTCCATGTCTACTTAACTTTTTGAACATACTGGAGTTACTAATAATTGTTTAATGTCCTTCTCTGCTAATTCTAACATCTTTGTGTGTGTATTTATAACTTAGGGAATTTTAGTATACTCACAAGTTTGTGTAACCATTACCATGGTCTAATGCTAGAACATTTTGTCACCCATAAAAGAAACTCCATACCCATTAGAAATCACTCCACATTTCTCCTTTCCCCAGCCCCAGACAACCAGTTTTTTTTCACTCTCTGGATTTGCCTGTCTGTACCTTTCATATAAATGGAATCATACAATATGTGACCTTTTGTATCTGGCTTTTTTCACTTAGCGTGGTATTTTTAAGTTTTAGCATATATCAGTAATTCATTCCCTTCTTTGAATGAATAATATTCTATTGTAGAACTATGATCCATTTTGTTTATTCATTCAGTACCCGATGGATATTTAGGTTGGCTTACTTTTTTACTATGATGAATAATGCTGTTAACACTTGTGTACAAGTTTTTGTATGGACATATGTTTTTAATTGTCTTGGGCATATAGCCAGGAGTAGAATTCCTGAATATTATGATAACTCTATGTTTAATTTTTTGAGGAAATTCCAAGCTGTTTTCCACAATTGCTGCACCATTTTGCATTCCTACCAGAAATGTATGAGGATTCCGATTTCTCCATATCCTCATCAACACTTGTTATGGTCCATCATTTTGAATATACTCATCCTAGTGGGTATGAATGGAATCTCATTGCATATTTGAATTTCATTTCTCTAGTGACTAATAATGTTGAGCATTTTATTGTGCTTAGTATCTATTTCTATATCTTCTTTGGAGAAATACATATTCATATCCTTTCCCCATTTTTAAATTGGGTGATTCATCTTTTTATTGTTGAATTGTAATTCTTTATAGACTTATGAGTCCAAGTTTTATCAGTTTTATGATTTCCAAAGATTTTCTCTCATTCTGTGTGGGTTGTGTTTCACTCTCTTGATAGTGCACAAACTTTCTTCATTTTGATGAAGTCAAATTTACCTGTTGTTTTCATTGCTTGTACTTTAGGTAGTATATCTAAAAAAAACTATTGACTATCTAAGGTCACAATTCATGCCTATATTTTATTCTAAGAATTTTGTAATTTTAGCTCTTACATTTAGATCTTTGATACATTTCAAATTAAGTTTTGTATAGGATGTGAGGTGGGGTCCAACTTAATCCTTTGCATGTGGCTACCCCATTGTTCCAATTTGATTTGTGGAAAAGAGTGGTCTTTCCTTGTTGAATTATCTTGGCATACTTGTCAAAAAATATAGGTCATAAATGTATTGGTTTATTTCTGAACTCAGTTCTATTCCCTGATCTATGTATCTATCCTTATGTCATACCATAGTCTTGGTTATTAGAGTTTTATAGTCAGTTTTGAAATCAGGAAGTGTGAGGGGACCAACTTTGTTCTTCCCTTTAGAGATTATTTTATTATTCTGTGTTCCCTACGTTTCCTTATGAATTTTAGGATCAACTTGTCATATTCTGTATAAAAGCCAGCTGGGATTTTGTTAGAGAGAGCAATGAACCCTGATCAATATGAGGAATATTGCCATCTAAAGAAGTCTTCCAATCCATGAACATGAGATGTCTTTCCACGTATTTAGGTCTTACTAATTTCTTTCAAGGATGTTTTACAGTTTTAAGTGTATACGTGAACTTCCACTTCTTTTGTTAAATTTATTCCTAAATATTTTATTAATATTTTATGCTTCTATAAATGGAATTTTACTCAGTTTTATTCTTTGATTGTCCATTGCTAATGTAGAAATAGAATTGATTCTTATATGTTGAACACATTTATTGGACCTAATTCTTATTTGTGTGCGGATTATCGAGGGCTTTCTGTACATAAACGTATATCATCTGCAAATACAGATAATTTTAATTTCTTCCTTTAACTCTGGTTGCCTTTCACTTTTTCTTGTCTAATTTTCAGGCTAGAATCTCCAGAATTATGTTGAATAGAATTGGTGAAAACAAATATCATGGTCTTGTTCCTGCTTGTTAGAGGAACAAGTTTTAACACTTACTAGTAAATATGTTAGCTATAGATTTTTTTTATAGATTCCTTTTACCAGTACTCTTCTATTCCTGTTTTGCTTAGGGCTTTATATCATGAAATGTGTTGGATTTTTTCAAATGCTTTTTCTTCATTTCTTGAGATTCTTGTGTGGTTTTGTCTATTATTCTATTAGTAGAATAGATGTGTTCCACTAATTCATTTTCATATATTGAAATGATCTTACATTCCTGTAATAAATCTCACTTGGTCATTGTGTATAACAATTTTAATGTATGTCTGGAATTTTTTGCTAGTATATTGGTAAGGATTTTTGCATTCATAAAAGATTTTGGTCTGTTGTTTTCTTGTGATGACTGCCTGGTTTTGGTATGAGGGAAATACTGACTCCATAGGATGAATTAAGAAGTGCTCCTTACTCTTCTTTCTTTTGCAAGAATTTTGGAAAAGTTGATGCTAGTTCTTTAAACATTTGGTGGACTTCACCAGTGAAGCCGCTGGTCCTGGGCTTTCCCAGTGTGTAGTTTCTGGATTATTAATTCAATCCCTTTACTCGTTATAGGTGTATTCAGATTCTTCCTCCTCCCCAGGTTTTATTGTTATTGCTATTTGTTTTTGCTTGTTTAGAAACTTTCTAGAATTCACTGTAAAGTCTGTATTTCCTGTCACATTCAGTCACTGAAGTCTCTGCTTGATTTAAGTTCTCAATTAATGATCGGACAGTGATTCCCTTAGCTACCTGGAACCAATCACCTCCTTTGCCTGGGGCTTCTGTGTGCATGTTTGGGTACCTTTAACACTCAGCCAGGCAGCTGACAACTTTTAGTCCTGCTTGTACGAAGCCTTGACATTGGGCCAGAGGTGAGTGTGCAGGCCCTTTCCAGATGCTTCCTGAGCATGTGTATAGTCCTGGACATGTGAGCAACCCTGTGCGTGTCCATGGCCTTCTGGAGTCTGTAGATATACTGAAGCTTTTCAAAGCCCTATGAACATCTCTCCCTTTAAGATTTTTTTTTTTTAATGAGCCTATTGCTTGCCCTAACTGTGATCTACCTCTTCTGGAAGCTTCAAAGTTACACAGTTCAACAAGTGCCCCTGGAGGGAAAAGTCTTTAAGCAGTGGGTAAGCTCCAGTTAAGTTAAATAATGACAGCCTTGTAAGTGGAGTCTTCTAGAAAACCCACCAAACAGTTCAAATAACAACAAGTCTCTGCAACAGGGTCTTTGAAAGATGCCCAACCTTGTTCTGCCCCTGTGGCTGCGGGGTTGCTGGTTCCACCATGCTTGCGGGGCTATTGATTTTCAAGGCTACTGTGGAGCTGGAGGCAAGAATGGGGGTAGGACAAGTTAAAACATCACAAAGCTCCCTCTTCTGAGATTTAACCTTGTTTATTGAATAAATGCTTCCTGGATTGCTGCATTTGGTGAATTTCCAGAATTGTGGAAAAGTTAATTCTGACAAAGCCAGTTTTCTCATGGCTTTATGAAGAAAATAATTTTCAGAGATCCTTCCTTTGCATTTTTTCTCATCCCTCTGGGTCTGTTTTGATAGATGGATTTTTCTCTTTATTATGGGCTACATTTTCTTGCTTTTTGCATGATGGTTAACTTTTTTAAAAATTATTTTATTGGTTTTAGAGCAGAAGGGAGAGGGAGAGAGAGATAGAAACACCAATGATGAGAGAGAATTATGGATCAGCTGCCTCCTGCATGCTCCCTACTGGGGATCAAGCAGGCAACCCAGGCATGTGCCTTTGACCGGAATTGAACCTGGGACCCTTAAGTTCACAGACTGATGCTCTATCCACTGAGAAAAACCAGCTAGAGCTGACAGCTAACTTTTTATGGCATGTCAGACATTATAAATTTTACTATTTTAGCTACTGGGTAATTTTTATTCCTATCCATATATTTTGACCTTGGCTCTAGAATGTATTTATTCTGTCTGGATGCAGTTTGAGCCTTTCTTATCTCACTCTTAAGCTTTGTCACATCAGACCCGTGCATTGTTTAGGGTTAATTTATTTCCCTCTACTGTTCCAAGACCCTCCTGAGTGTTCTACTTATTATAGAATACATGTATGTAAGATTTTCCAGTCTGGCTGGAGGAACCAGACTATATTTGGTCCCATGTGAGTACCAGATACAGTAATTTCTATGTCTTTTGATTGGTTCATTATTTGGCCTCAGGTGGTGTCCTCACATGTATGTACACACTGGTCAGTACTCTGCTATTTTTTAATTAATGTCTTTTATTTCAGGTGAGAACTCTCACATATGTTTTATTTCTCCAAAGCTGCACCTATTGGGAGAAAATTTTTCATTCAGTTAAGATAGTCTTAGTAGTGTAATGGGAAAAAAACAAAATAGGCACCATAACTAGGCAATCTAGCCTGGATATGGATCCTTTCTATTTATTGGTACAACTCTGGGAAAGTTATGTAATGTCTCTGAACCTTTTTTAATTCATCTGTAAATGAAGCTAATGAATAGGATTGTTGTGGGTGTAACATTGCATAGTGTGTGTATGTATATTTAAATATTTACTAGAGGCCTGGTGCATGAAATCTGTGCACTGGATGGAGGGTCTCTCAGCCCAGCCTGCCCCTTCCAGCAGCCTCAGGGGATGTCCTACTGACGGGGAGAAAGCCTAAGCCACAGTCTTGCTTTGCTCTGCGGGAGGCAACTGGCCGATCAGGGCAAGGCACCGCCCCATCCCCCCTCGCTGCTCCTGCCTCTGGCCTCCCTCTGCAGGAGGCGACCCTGTGATCAGAGGAAGGTGACACACCCATCACACCTCTGCTGCTGCCACTGCCAGCCATGAGGCTGCCTGAGCCTCACCCAGCCCTCATTTCCCGAGCCTTGGGCCCTTGAAGCAGCAACAGCCATCGGCGGCTTGCCAGAGCCCCGAGCCAGCCCTGGGCAAGCAGCAGCCATCATCACGTCCCCAAAGCTGCAAGTCCCTGCCCACCTGCTGCACATGCAGCCTGCTGATCAGTCGTTACTGTGATGGTGTCCCGACCAATTTACATATTACCCTATTATCAGATAGATGTGTGTGTGTGCACACACACACACACACACACACACACACCTGGTGAATATTAGGCCTGGTTAAGTTTAAGGATATCTTCTCCCCCTGGAAATTATTTTTCAGTGTGCTGGTAACTGTGGATTTAGTTACCGACAAAGGATTACATATTGCATTGAGATTCGGTCTACTGATAGATATAAGCTCCATCAGCTTTGGCCTATAGACTATCGAGAATGCCCTGTGCTGCCTTCACCACAGACTTACAAATGCAATCTAAGGAGCTGTTTGCACATGGCCACTTGGAAAGTTGGAAAATGGAGCAAGGTCAGTATATAATTATGAATTTAAAATCTTCTGAATGAGACTTTCTAGGCGTGGATGCCTGTGCAGCTGCATGTCTAACTCGATCCCAGAATTTTTTCATACCCCTGTTGTCTAAAAACCACTTACTTTCTCAGTTGTATAAATATCTTATCTCTTTTTCTGTGCTTACTATAACCTACTTATATCTATTCCTTAGAAAGCCTTGCACAGTGACTTGCATTTTTAGTAGATACTTAACCAATGAATATTTTAAGTGAAGTAAATAAATCTAACATGTGAGTAATAAAAGTTACTTGCACTATAATCCATTTCCAATTTAATGGATAGAAAGCAAGTAAATATTGCTTTCCAAGCAGAATATATAACAATGAGAACAAACTAAGTAGTCTTAAAAACTAACATTAATAATGTTTGTCAAGTATTTATAATATAATGTTGATATAACTATATGACATAAATGAAAAGAAGCCGATAAATGAGAAATAATAAATTCCTCCTATCTGTGACTGTCCAATCTATAGGGTACTTTTGTATTTGCAGTAAGTCTAGCCACTATTGTGTTCCAAAAGGACCTAGTCTGAGAGGCGATATGGATTGACTGGCCTTGTTACCCGTTATACACTTTACCTTCAAATTTTACTCTGTTCACAGTGCTCAGTGACTTGTGGAGTGGGGGTAATGGAGAGAAGAGTGGAATGCTTGGCTGAAAACGGTTGGTCCAGTGACTTATGTTTAAAGAGTTTAAAGCCAGATGCTCAAAAGAAATGTTATGTCAATGACTGTAAGTAACGGACTTTAAAAATCTACCTAGTGTTCCTAAGAGTTTTAATTAAAATTCTGAAAATAAGTATTTGCTGTAATCATATGCTACACAAAATGAAGTGCCTATTTTTTCGCATAATATTTGCATGATTGAGTTAAATTCATGCTGTGTTTTTAATTTGTTCATTGTTGATAAGTTGTATTCACTCATCCTTGAAGGCAAAACATTTACCAGCTGCAAAGAAATCCAAGGGGAAAACAACATTACCAAGGATGGTGACTATTACCTTAACATTGAGGGAAGAATAATAAAGGTATTGTGAACACAGTTCCTACTCGACTTTAACACTGACCGTTGACTTTGGAAAAAGCTTTTCTAGGTGTTTGCATTTTCCATTTAGGTTTATTGTGCAGATATGCACTTGGAGGACCCCAAGGAATATATATCATTGGTCAAAGGTGAAGAGGACAACTTTTCTGAAGTGTATGGTTTTAGGTATGTGATGTGTCTTTGGCTTATCAGTGCATTTTTTATGGTCCTTCAAGATTATTTTTATGGTCCTTCAAGATTATCAGAAGTTCCAGTAGTTAGAGTGATACTTGAATAGCTTGCAAGTGGGACAAGTAATTCAAAAGCAGGTGGACATATTAGGGTCTAAGTTAGGTGTTGTCCATGCCTGTTTAAGTTCAAAGACTTGAGTATTAACATGTACTCACAGAGAGATAGGCTAAGAAGGATACTGTGGCTGAGCAGTGGGAGAACAGAGAAGGGGGGAATTTAAGAGCTATGTGTATTTTCATAGAAATCATATTACTTCCAGTAACAAAAGCTAAGAGAACTAGAGCTGGGTTATTTTTCCACCGGTCTTGAATTTCCCATTGATAATTTCATATGTTAACCTTGAGTGATTTTTACTTTTCTCATTTAACTTGTAGACATTGTCATATTGAAGAGTGTATCTCTTACATTCCACTTCCAAAGTTTACCTACATTGTGGGATGATAGCTGTATCTAATAATAAAAATATTCTAATGTGGTTACAGACTACAAAATCCATACGAATGTCCTTTTAATGGAAGTAGGAGGCTAGACTGTGAATGTACAAATGACTACCTGGCTGCTGGACACACAGTTTTCAGCAAAATAAGAATTGATCTCACTTCTATGCAAATTAAAAGTAAGTACTGGATCTCTATTTGTAAAATGAAAAGCCTCCCTTTGCCAATGAAAGTCCAACAGTATGCTGGTATGTAGAATAGCTAGGGCATAGCGGACACCCTAGCATTGGGCAATAGTTACTTAAATTGATTTTTAAAGTTATTAGCCATAAAGTTCCTCTTCAATGACATGGGCTGTGGGGACCTTAGTAAAAATGTAGTGGTGATGATAAGATATACAGTGTCCTTCCAAGATATGACCCTCTACCTTCAAATTCCCCATTACATTAGGGATAAAGTTAATATCTCAACATAATTATATAAACTTTTTGTAGGGCTTAAAGTAACTTCAGATTACAATTTGTAAAGCATTTTTCTATAGATTTTCTCATTTAATTTTTTTAACAATTAGTTAAGGCAGAATTGCATCACACTGTTGCAAATGATGCAATTAATTCCGATTCACAGATCCCAGACTATGGACCTGCTGCCTTTTAGGAAGCAACTTATAGTATGTTCAAGTCCAAACAGATTAATGAAACCTAATAGACACTGAGCAGCCTGCCATCAGGAGGTTACATACCTATAGGAAAAGACAAATAAATTAGTTTTAGAAGTTAAAACTAGATCACAATTGAATCACCAGTGCCTAGCACAGTGCATACGCCATAGCAAGAAACAATGTTTTTCGTGATAGGAATGCATGAATACATAATCTCTAAGCCACAGTCAGATGATAATGACTAATATTAGTAGTAATAATGGCTAGCATTTACTGAAAACCCACCGTTACTGCCGTGGGAAAGTGCTGTACTGTTATGGTTATGCTCATGAACTCTGGAGTTACACTGGGTGGAAATTCTTTGCATCCACTTACCCGTTATGTGACATTGGACATATCTCTTTAAGTCTAAATTCCCTTAAAGTGAGTAAAACCCTCTTAGGTTTTTTTCCCCCTTTCTTTTTTCTCTTCTTTCTTATTTATCCCTCCTTCTGCCACCCACCCCTTTTTTGAGGGAGGTGGGGAGATAGTGGGATTAAGAGATAATACTTGTAAAATTCTGAGCAAATAGCCTTGCATACAGTAAATGCTCTATAAATAATCATTATTATTTAATGATGTACTAGTATGTGTGTCAGGTAATTAGCATTACTGAGTACATAATGGACACTCAGTAAGTTAGTTGCTGTTTAGTAAGATGTTGGTTTTCATTAATTTATCAAACAAACATGCCTTTTGCCAGGCATTGGGCTGGGCCCTGAGGATACAATCTTCAATGTCTACATTTTTAGCTTCCTGGTCTCTCTCTTCCTTCTTCAAACTTGTGTGACAAAAACCCAGTCTTGACTAAATTACACCTTTCACCCACTCTGCACGTGCACCACACATCTTCTGGGTGGCAAATAATACACTGTCCTCATGGATGATCTCACTTTAAACATAGGACTACTGAGCTTCCATGGACCCTTCATGCTGCTGAGTAATCCCACTGCACTTCCCCAGTTCATCCCCTCCCCCCATCTCCTAAATGTCTCACTCACATATTCTCTTCTAGCTTAGGACTTCTACAACTTCTAATACTCCTCTCTAGTCACTCATTGCTAATGATCTTGCTTCCTACCTCGCTGAGGAAATAAGAGCCAGAGGGAATTTCCACTAGCTACCACCGCCACGTCTACTAACCTACCCAAATGTTCACCTACAGACTTTGCCTTCTATCCTGGTTACTGTGGAGGAACCACTCCCACTTCTATGGAAGACCACCCTCTCTACTTGTGTTCTAGGCTCATCACTTTGTATCTATGCAACAACATTATTTCAGCAAACTTTCTTTTCTCTCTTACGTCGCCAATTCTTCATCCATTTCATAAATCCAGTGAAAACTTCTTGGTTTTCATCTAACTTGATCCATCAGCAGCATTTAGCTTTCAGGACACCACACTCTCATTGTTTTGTTCTATTCTGGCCACTCTTTCTCACTATTTCTCAACTTGGCTAATTACTCTTCATCAGCCACAATACTGAGAATGAAAGAATTTCAGGACTCAGTCATTCCCTTAGGGATCTGATTCAATTTATAGATTTCAAATACTACCTATTAGATGACAGCCCCAAATATTTATCTCCAATCTGGACCCTGAATGCCAATATTACACTGCCTATTCAGCAAATCCATGTCTAATAGGCATCTCAGACTCAATGTTAATCTCAAACTGAACTTTCAATATTTCTCTCCAACCATTCCTACCCCAAATATTTACCATTTCTATAAGTAGCAACTATAATTTTATAGTTATTCTAGCTAAAACCTAGTAACATCTTTAAATCCTCCCTTTCTCTCACACATACAAGCAATCCATCAAATTCTATCAAGTGACTCTTCAACAAACCTGCTGCTGTGGATTGAACTGTGTCCCCAGAAATTCATACACAATAGGTTCTCGTGATTTGGTAACAGCTGGCTCCAGCACACCATGGGAGGCCTTATTGCTTTGGAAACTGTCCTTGGACATATGATCATATTTCCATAAATGCTACCTTTAGGGGTTGCCATCATGGTAGCATGCAATAATCCTGCAGTCCTCTTGAAAAGTAAAGTGATTCAAAATACATTAGTGAAGGTGAGAGCCACTGACTGGATGACCATTGGTTGGGATATTATCTAAATGACTCAAACATGAATAAGGGATTAGACCAGCTGACCTTTAGCAGCATGTGTGTTTGTATATATATATATGTCTATGTTTATATGTATGTATATATGTATACATATATATGTTATATATATATATATATATATATATATATATATATAATTTGGTCTATAAACACGCATGTGTTGCTTTGTAATAATGTATTTACCTTTAAATATGGTAACCAAAACCTGTAATTTTTGCTCCTGACCTTACTTTATCTATCTTAGATATTCACTATGATGTACAATATAATAAAGCACTTAGTTTAAAAAACTTCTGGTTCTGCCCGGCCGGTGTGGCGCAGTGGTTGAGCATTGACACATAAATCAGGTCAGGGTTCAATTCCCTGGCAGGGCACATGCCCAGGTTTCAGGATCCCCAGTAGGAGGAGTGCAGGAGGCAGCCAATTGTGATTCTCATCATTGATGTTTCTGTTCTCTCCCTTCCTCTCTGAAATCAATAGAAACATATTAAAAAAAAAGAAAAATACTTCTGGCTTAGTTTCAGATGTGCCTGCCATTTTTTAGGGAAATTTATGGGATAAACATTTTTGTATTAAAGAAAAATTATTTTCCCTGGCTGGTGTGGCTCAGTTGGTTGAGCATCATCCTATGCACCAAAGGATCACTGGTTCAGTTCCTGGACATGGCAGATGCCCAGGTTGCAGGTTCAGTCCCTGGTTGGGGTATGTGCAGGAGGCAGCCAATCAATGTTTCTCTCTCTCTCTAAAAAAAAGAAGATATTATTTATTGAGAAGCCTGATCTATAATTGGATAGCATTTTTGCTTAAATTTTTGAATTATAAAATGTATTTAAGATGATATTAATATTTTGTTTTGCAATGAAGATTGGAAAACATATAGTGTCTCATTGCTAAAGAGTTTTATATATTGCATTCTAGCTACAGACCTTCTATTTGCTCAGACAGTATTTGGAAAAGCAGTTCCATTTGCCACGGCTGGAGATTGCTACAGTGCTGCCAGATGCCCACAGGTATTTCAGATTTGTTTATTTCTCCCTAACTGTGAAAAAAAAAGTGATGCTGTTTCCCTTAATTCATTTTCTGGATCATACTATTACAAGAAACATAATAAAAATGCATAAAGTTCATATGCTTCCTCTATGAACTTTATTTTAAAGGTTATAGTAAGCTTTAGAGGATTTTTACCAATGTTAGATTTGTTTGAAAGGTGTAAAACAAGAGTTTTAAGTTGTTCAGATCCTATTTCTTCTTCCATGATGCTTTATTATTTTTAATCTTTCCACTAAGTCCATGGAAATGAATGGACATATAGTATAAGGAATGGATCACAAGCATGTGACTTTCTACACCGCTGCTAACATCACTTATAGTGACCTGGGTCTATAACTTACCAGAATAATTTTCTATCGTCTGTGGAATAGTACATTTCCATGTCTTTACTCTTTTTTAGGCCTTCATTTCCAGAGTTCTCTATACACACCCTTCTATGTTACCTGTGATTTCCAGAATAGAGTATGCTTTCTAGAAAACAACATACTCATTTTTTTTAAAAAATGTGAACAACATTTTTATGATAAGACTAGTGCCCAGTGCATGGATTTGTGCACCAGTGGGGTCCCTTGGCCTGGCCTGTGGGGATCAGGCCGAAACCAGCTCTCCCACATCCCCCAAGGGGTCCTAGATTGCTAGAGGGCAGTTCTTGGGTGACGCACCTCAGAATCAGGCTCCTTCCTCTCTGGTTCTGGGTGTGTCACCTGAGAACCACAGCTGCCAAGTCACCACAGCTCAGCAGCTCCTGCATTGAGCATCTGCCACCTGGTGGTCAGTGTGCATCATAGCTACTGGTCGGAGTGTCATAGCTACCCATTGGACAGTCAAAAGGTTGCTTAGGCTTTTATATATATAGATGGAGAGATGTAAAGCTTATACGAATATAGCATTGTTAGGTAGATTTCTAACTAATTTTTAAAAATCATGCACAAGAGGTAGTAATTATAATTGAAGATATCATATTGAAGAAAAGTAGCTAATGGTTTGTCATAGCTCTCTGTTCTTGGAATTGGCTATTCACAGTTCTCATCACTGACACAGAAGGTATGCTTATGTTAGAAAGAAAGGGCATTTTCTATGTTAGAGAAGAAAACTTAAAGGAGATAAAAAGACACTAGCTCTATGGACTGACCCAGATAAGGTTGCAATAAATACATATGTCTTGGGTCCAGAAATGCAAATTGAACTTGACAATGTCCTATGAAAGACAGGTGTTTATTCAAGCACCATAAGTTCATTGTAACTCATGTAGAACATGGAATGATTTCTAAACAACCTAATATAATCATAAGGTACCAAAAAATATTGAGACCAAAATGTTATTTATACTTGACAATATTATATTTATTTTTACATTTCTGTTGGGAAAAGTAAATTTTTACTCTATCTAAGAGTAGGAGGTGGAAACCAGGATGGCAAAAGAGGGTTTAAATCATGTCACATAGGAAAATGAAAAGGGTGACCAGGAAAGGAGTAGAATGTTATAACTGTCTTTAAATAATTAAAGAGATCCATGAAACAGATCAGTGTGTGTCACTTCAGGAGGCGTTAGTAGGGCAGCAGATTCCAGCTCAAGATAAAGAAGGCTTTTGACTGGGAGGGTTCCCATAAAGAGACTCCTCCCCCAAATCTGAGGCACAAATCACTAATCTTTGCCTATATTTTTATAAATCAATCTGGAATACTACAACCTTGCTGAACTCGTTGTTTAATTGTAATAGTTTTTTATTGGATTCCTTAGGATTTTCTATATACACGGTAATGTTATTAATAAATGGAGATAGTTTTACTCTTTTCTTGGCAATCTGGATACCTTTTATTTCTTTGTCTTACCTCATTGCTCTAACTAAAACTCTAATACAGTGTTGAATAGAAGTGGTGAGAGTGGACATCCTATCTTGTTTATGATTTTAGGGGGAAAGCATTTAGTCTGTTATAAAGTCTATTGGCAGTTCTTTTAATATAGGCATTTACAGGTACACAATTTCAGTTCTTTCACTGCATCCTTGACGTTTTGATATGTTGTGTGTTTATTTTCATTCATATTTTGTATTGTCACATATATCTTCTTTGACCCATTGGTTATTCATGAATTTCCCAAATTTCCTTCTGTTATTGATTTTTACTTTCATTCTACTGTGGTTGGAACACACGTTCTAATATCTAATCCTTTTAATCTATTGAGACTTGTTTTATGACATAGCATATGGCTATCCTGGAAAATGTTCAATATGTGCTTGGAAAGAATGTACGTTCTGTTGTTGGGTGAAGTCTGTCAGGCCTAGTTACAGTCTTGTTTAACTCTTCCATTTCCTTATTGATCTTCTGCCTAGTAGTCCTATACACTGAAACTTTGCAAGCATCATTGTTGAATTATTTGTTTCTCACTTCAGTCTTATTGTTTTGCTTATTTTGTATTTAATTAATTTATTTTGGGGTTTTGTTGTACATGATTATCCTATCTAATAATAGAGAAACATGGTAATTAGCCATAACTTCGCTACCCTTCCCATTGGCTAATCAGCGAGATATGCAAATTAACTGCCAACCAAGATGGCGGCTGGCAGCCAGGCCTCTGAAACGAAAAGGAGGCTTGCTTGCTCCAGTGACAGAGGAAGCCAATGTTCCCTGCCTGCCGCTGCTGGGCTCTGAGCTGCTCTCTAAGAAACATTGTTGCAAATATAGAAGGTAATCAATCCCCAGAAACCTGCTTTCAGTCAGCCGGGATCTCAGAGCTGGAGTCGCAACAAAGTTTCAAATACAGAAGGTAAACAAGGCCCAGAAACCTGCTTTCAGCAGCCAAGGTCTCACAGCTAAAGTCGACTCTCAGCTCCATTGACAGCCATAGAAGGTAAATAAATCCCAGAATAAAAAAAAAAAGGAAAAAAGGAAAGGTTGGGAGCTTCAGTCACCCTGAAAACGGCCCTCAGCCCCTCACCCAGACTGGCCAGGCACCCCAGTGGGGACCCCCACCCTGAAGGGGGTGTGACCAGCTGCAAACAGCCATCATCCCCTCATCCAGGCTGGCCAGGCACCCAAGCGGGACCCCCACCCTGATCCGGGACACCCTTCAGGGCAAACCAGCTGGCCCCCACCCATGCACCAGGCCTCTATCCTATATAGTAAAAGGGTAATATGCCTCCCAGCACTGGGATCAGCGGAGCCGCAAGGCCTCCCGAACCCGGGATCAGCGGAGCCGCGAGGCCTCCCAGCACTGGAATCAGCGGAGCCGTGAGGCCTCCTGGTCACTGGAGCAGCATGACAGGGTGCAGCGCCCAAACCCCCAGATAGCCCTGCGGCTCTGTGTGTGACGGGGCGGGGCCACAACTTCCCTATCCACCCTGCTCTGTTCATGACAAGGGAAGGCGCCCCAACCCCCTGATCGGCCCTGCTCTGTGCCTGATAGGGGGGAGCTTCCCAACCCCCTGATTGGCCCTGCTCTGTGACAGGGTGTGGCGCCCCAACCCCCCCATGGGCCCTGCTCTGTATGTGACGGGGTGGAGCCGCAACCTCCCCACCGGCCCTGCCCTGAGTGTGACAGGTGGGAGTGCCCCAACCCCCTGATCGGCCCTGCTCTGTGCATGACAGGGGGCAGCGCCCCAACCCCCTGATCGGCCCTGCTCTGTGCGTTACAGGGGGTGGCGCCTCAACCTCCCCATTGACCCTGCCTTGAGTGTGACAGGGGGCGGCGCCCCAACTCCCCAATCAGCCCTACCCTGAGCATGACTGAGGGTGGCATTGCAACCTCCTGATCCGCCCTGCTCTGTGCATGATAGGGGGTGGCGCCCCAACTCCCCAATCGGCCCTGCTCTGAGCCCAACCAGGGGCTGTGGGGCAGGCACCTAGGGATTGGGCCTGTCCCGTGCCACCCGGGAGCGGGCCTAAGCCAGCAGGTCGTTATCTCCCGAGGGGTCCCTGACTGTGAGAGGGCACAAGTGGGGCTGAGGGATACCCCCCCCCCCCGCCAGTGCACAAATTTTTGTGCACAGGGCCTCTAGTATGTTTATAACTGTCATAATTTCCTGATATATTTTCCCTTTGTCACAAAATGTTCCTCTTTAACTGCAGTAACTTTGTTTTAAAATATAATTTATCTGATATTAGAATGGCCACTCAGCTTGATTATAGTACAAGGTATATATGTTTTCATCCCATTTAGTTTTAACCTATTTATATCTATCTTTGGGTATAATCTATTTATATCTTTTTCTCCTATAAAGAGCACTTTCTTGGATCTCTGCCTTTCGATTGCATTGTTCAGTGTAATTGTTGATATGTCTGAATTTATACTTGCCATTTTAATGTCTGTTTTCTTTGCTCCTTCTTGATCATTTCTTTTTTATTCAGTGAATGTCCTCTAGTGTAACATTTTTATTTCCTTAATAATTTTCATTATTTTAAATTTATTTCTTAACAGTTGCTCAAGGGCTAACAATATGCCTCTTAGCAGAATCTACTTCAGATTTATACTATTTAATTTCAGTGAAATATAAAAACATTAGTCCTCTATATGCTCTATTTCGTCTTCATTTTGTGTGTTATGTTTGTTGAACATATACATTCTACATATGTAACAAATCAAATACATTTTTATAATATTACTCTTATGTTTTTAGAGAATGTAAGAGAAGAAATGAAAAAATTACATATCCATAGTTTTTTTAAATGAGTCTTTTATTTAACACTTCTGATTCCCTTCATTTCTTCCTAAAGATTTTATATCAGCTGGTGTCATTTTATTACTCTAAAACAACTTTGTTTCCACCTGCCTCATTTGTGCCATTATGATCAAATATATTATAGGATAATAATATAATTATGTATGGATTGGTTTATAATTGCTTTTAAGCCAGTTAAGAGAAAAAAAGAAATATGCAATTATAGTGTCTTTTATAATTACCTTTCCCAGTACTCTTTGGTTGTTTTGTGTTGATTTATATAAATGCCTGGTGTAACTTGATTACAACCTAAAAAATTTTCTTTACTATGTCTTGTAAGACAGATCTATTAGTAACAAACCTCACTTTTGTTTAAATGCCTTTATTCTTGAAAGATTGATTTTTTGTTATAAAATTCGTGATTTATAGTTTTATTTCTCAGCATTTTAAATATGTCATTCACTGTCCTTGGGCTTCTAGATAAACAATAGATGGCAACTATCTTTTTTTGGTTCCATGTATGTGGTCAGTTTTCTCTTGATGCTTTCAGATTTTCTCTTTTTACTGTGACATATTTGGATGTGGATCTCTTTGTGTCTACCCAACTTGGAGTCTATTGAGCTTCTTGGATGTGTAGACTAATGCATTTCATCAAATTTGGAAAGTTGTTAGCCATTATTTCTTCAAATATATTCTTTCCTCCCTTTTCTCCTCTCCTGTTGGCACTCCTATTATGCATATGTTGGTGCACTTAATGGTATCCCCTTTTCTCTGAGCCCGTTTATTTTTCTTGATTTGTTTTTTCTCTCAGTTCTTGATATTGTATCATCATTATTGATATTTTTTTTCAAGTATACTGATTCTTTATTCTGCCAACTCCAACCTATTGTTGGAGCCATTCCAGTGAAATTTTTATTTTGGTTATTGTACTTTTTAACTCCAGAACTGTCCTCCAGCTCTTTTTATAATTTGTATCTCTTCACTGATATTTTCTATTTGATGAGACACTACCATACCCTCCTTTACTTTTTTAAACATGGTTTTCTATAGTTCTTTGAACATATTTATATTAGCTGCTTCGAAGTCTTTATCTGTCTGACATCTGAAGCCTCTCAAAGTTTGTTTCTGTTGCCTTTTTGCCCTGTACGCGAGTCATCCTTTCCAGTTTGTTTGTTGAAAACTGGGCATTTTAGGTAGTATCCATAGTTGCTAAAATATATTAAGTCTCCCCTCTCCTCTCGGACTTAATTTTGTTTGCTTGCTTATTTGTTTAGTTCTTTGGCTGGACTCTCTCAGTGACATCTATTTCCTGTGCAATCTTTGTTATTGCTTCTCGGAGGGTGCAGCTCTGAACATGTACACAGTCATCATGATTCTCCTGGAATGACAGTTTTTGTGTGTGTTTTTTTAAACTGGGCTCTTTGTCCCTTTTCCTGATTCCTCTTGAAGTTTGTAGTTTGTCTGTCTCTATGGGTATCACACTCAGCTCCTAGCCTCCACCAACTGCTAGATGATTGATCTATGCTAACCCTACTCCATGGGTTGATCCAATTCAAGCTCTTTGGCCAGAGTAGTCTTATAGGTCAATCTTTAAGGTCAGGTCAGACCTCAAGATGAGCCCATCTTAGCTGTCCCATTCCCTGTTTCTCTCTGCTAAAATTTAATTGATCTAACACTCTGCTTATTGCTCCACTAAGCTACCACCATCCTCCTAAATGTGCATCACTAAAATTGTGTTTACAATAGCATCTTAGGCTTGAAATCCCCCATGCTCTGTCCCAAATAAGCTCAGTCCACTTAGAAAAAAATCAGTGGGGCTTTTTGTTCTTACAATTTGATTCTCTCCCAAGGAAGAAGTCTTGGACCAATTCTGTGTATCTGGCCCACTTCTCAGAGTTAACATCCCCACTCTATAAGCAGGCTACTAGGTCATAGTAACTCCTATATTCTTAACTTGTCCTCAGCATGGAACCACTTCCCTAACAGTTAATTCCCTAACAGTTACTTGAGTGGGGATGACTCAGGCCTTGTGCTTTTGGCCTGCCCTGCCTGGGGTAGCTTTTCTGTACTGTGAGTAAGGACTGAGTGACAGAAGGGAGCTCAGACTCTCAGCCACTCTTGCCTATACTATATCTTCTGTAGCACAGAGTTGGATGATATGGAAAGTGCTGGTGGCTTGCTTTCTCAGGGTGAAAATGCACTTCTAATAGGAATCTGGGGGAAATAAAATCCTGTGTTCTTCGCTGCACCCATCAAGGGTATAACTCTCACCTTGAGGTAGGGGGAGGAGAGGACGGGTCATTGTTCAAATATCACAGAGCCTCACTGTTCTTACCTAGAGTTCATAGATTTTTTTTTTGGCATAAATATTTCTCTATTATATAATCTTAGGACAATTTCCAGAGACTTTAAATGGTTATTGTATCTTATAATTTTTATCATCTCTGGTTATTTAACTGGCTATCTTTTTAAAGGTAGCCAACTTTGCAGAGGAATCTCATTTAATCTTTGAGGCTAGTTAGCCATACTCACGTCCATTTTTCTCCTTCCCTACTTCAGTCACACTGGTCTTCCGCCCAGCTGGAGACTCCCTGATCTACATCTTCTATTCAGTTATTTTCCCAGGACTGTCCTTCCCCTTTGAACTTCCCTTTCTGAAGTCTGATACTGTGTCCTTTGGACACCTGTTCTAAAGTCAAGGAGGGTAATATAAAACGTCTAGAATTCTAAACAACCTTTTCCCTCACATATGGATTTTTAAAAATAACACTTCCATTGTGATCCTCTTAAATGGAGAGTATTCATTCTCCAATGAGCAACACATGTGTCAAGACTGGTCGACTTTATCCAACATCTCATCCTCTTTCTAATGCATGCCCTTTGGTCATTTACTTGATGTAATTAGAAAGAAGTCAATTGAGAATGCCACCTAGAGATGTGGGGAGTCTTCTACAAGATCTCACAGATGCCATTACTTTGGGAAGGCCACCAAGTTCTGGGACTCTGGTTTTTGCATTATACGTTGCATTGAGTAAGGTCTGGTCAATGAGACAACGCAATTCACAGGAGACTGATATGCAAGTAAATCATATAACTGTCAAGTGGAATCAAAACTCCTTTTATCTCATTAGTGAACTTTCCTTATAGGAAATAAGAGAAAACTAATTATTATCAAAAATATTTCTCAATGAGCGTGGAATCTGAATAAGAGGTATTAGCACAATCAGGTTTTTAAATAAGACAGCAATGCCCATTAATTTCTAATGCTATTTTTTCGAACTTTCATGTAACTGCATTTCCCCCCCCCCCCACAATATCTTGAGAAAGTTATATAGTTGTAAACTACATAATCCTAGTTTATAGTTGGAGAAACACAACACTCATGTTAACAACCTGTCCAATGTTGTTGAGAAAGTCAGAGGCAGAACCAGTACAATAAAATACTCTGTGCCCATCAAGGTCAGATGCTTCCCTCACATAGTTCTCTAGCCATTTGTGGAATACAAAACTCAGTTTCAAAATCAGACATTATTGGGCAAAGATATAAGCTGCCAAAAGGAGCTATACTCATTCAGTCTTTATTCAACTGCCTGAGGTTACTGTTACAAAAAATACACACTGCCCTACATTCTTAGAGATGTTCTGTCAAATATATAAACCAGATTCTGTGTTGAGTTACACAGCATTTGCATGGATACTCTCCAGATGTTTGATGTCACAGAAAGAAGTTATTCTGTTTGGGATTCATCAAAACCACATCCTTTGTGTTTGCATATGACAGGGTACCCCAGGACATGAATGCTAAAAAGAGAAGGGACACATATGGCACTCTTTAGGGAAAATAAACTTTGCCACATTGCAATATAAGATGAAGTTTAAGGAGTGTGGTGTGACATTAGAATACATATATCAAAAGCGAAATAAAGTGGTACTTTTTACAGAACCACAAAACTTTTAAAAAGTGTATCTTTTTAGCTGTTTTGTAATTAATATTGATTACATAAGAGCAAGAGAACCATATTCAGCCAATGCCGGTGGATCATGGCCAGCATTTATTTTGAGTATTCAGAACCCATTGTAAAGTATTTTGAACCTGTATTCTTTATTATCAGAGTGTAGATCTAACCTTTTAATTATATTATTTAGATCTCCTTTCTCATTCTTTTTGCCTACTTGATCTGTTTTGTTACTAAAAGTGATATCTTAAAATTTCCCATTATTAGGTTGTTTTTATGGCCTTTGTGAATCTCTCTGCTTTGAGTGTCTATCACATAGTGTGTAGTTGGGTTTTGTTTGCAATCCAATCGGAAATATTTTTCTTTAAATAGATGTCAGATCCATTCGCATTAAATACATTTTTAATAATGTGCAATAAAATTGCCTTTTTTTGGTATACAGTTTTAACATACTAGTATGTACAGATTCATGTTACCATCACCATAGTCACAATATAGAACAGTTCCCTCCCACCTTACTCCTGGTAAACTCTGTTGCTATAATTTTCCCTTTTCTAAAATGTCACACAAATGTCATAGAAATAGAATCATACAGTATGTAACTTTTTGGGATTGGTATCCTTCACTCACCATAATGTCTTTGATATCCATCTGTGTTGTTGCATGTTATCAATAATTTGTTCCTCTTTAATGGCTGAGAACTATTCCATCATATGGACATTGTACAGTTGTCCCACAGTTTGTCCACTCATCCATTGGAAGAAAATGGGTTAACAGTTTTGGAGATTATGAATACACCTGATATGCACATTTGTGTACAGGTTTTTGAACATACATTTTTATTTCTCTAGGGTACACACCTATGAGTAGGATTGTAGGGTTATATGGTATGTGTATGTTTAAGTTTAAAATAAATTGCAACACTTTTATAGAGTAGCTGTACCATTTTGTATTCCCAGCAGCAAAGATTAAAGTGCCTGTTGCTTTGCTTCCTTGTCAGCACTTAGTATTGCCAAGTTTTTTGTTTCCCCATCTTCAGTGGTATCTCCTTGTGGTTTTAATTTGCATTTCTTTGATAACTAATGGTGTTAAGCATATTTCTTGTGTATGTTTGCCATCTTTATATCCTCCTTGGTGAAGTGTGTGTTCATGTCTTTTGTTCATTTTA
Organism: Myotis yumanensis; assembly: GCF_028538775.1. Taxonomy (NCBI): domain Eukaryota; kingdom Metazoa; phylum Chordata; class Mammalia; order Chiroptera; family Vespertilionidae; genus Myotis; species Myotis yumanensis. The sequence goes on from NW_027223754.1 coordinate 170,224,515, forward strand.
AAAATCAGATTGCTTAGTTTTGAGAGGTTTTTATAATTCTTGATACAAGTCTTTTGTTGGATATGACATTTGCAAGTATTTTCTCTTAATCTGAGCCTTATATTTTCTTTCTCTTAAGTGTCTTTCAAAGAAGAAAATTTAAATTTTAATAAAGTCAAATTTATTATATTTTCTTTATGGGTTATGCATTTAATATCATATTTAAGAACTCTTTGATTAACTCAAAGTTACAGAGATTTTTTTTCTATATTTTGTTTTACATTTAGACCTGTGATTGATTTTGAAGTCTGAGAGGGCTTTTGAATATAGACATCCAATTGTCCTAACACCATTTGTTGAAAATACAATTGTCTTTCCACCTTTGTTAAATATCAATTGACATATTTATAAGTATCTATTTCTGGACTCTCAATTATCTTACATTGATCTACATCTCTCTCTTCTCATTAATACAGCACTATCTTGGTTATAATACCTTTCTAATGAGCATTAAAATAAGGCAGTGTGGGTCCTTCAACTTTATTCTTTTTAAAAATTTATGTAACTTTTAGTTTTTGTTATTCCTTATAAATTTTTAAAATCAATTATTTATGCTTTAGCTGGTTTGGCTTAGTGAACAGAGCATCAGCCTGCGGACTGAAGGGTCCCAGGTTCCATTCCAGTCAAGAGCATGTGCCTGGGCTGTGGGCTTGATCCCCAGTAGGGGGAGTGCAGGAGGCAGCTAGTCAATGATTATCTCTCATCATTGATGTTTCTATCTCTATCTTCCTCTCTGAAATCAATAAGATATTTTTACAAATCAATTTACATTACACGTATAGGTCTAGGTCCCATTTGCAATAAAATACATACACATTTTAAAATTGTAAAACAATGATGTAATGAGCACACATGGACCAACACATCAAAGAAGTGAAACAAAGTAAAACTTGCACCTACCTGTATATTTCTCCTCTAGCTTATATCCGTAATTACTTTTTTCTTTGGTGGAGCCAATTACTCAAAGGCAAATATTTCACATTCTTAAATTCCTGGTTGGTTTGAATTGGCTATCAGAATTCTACTTCTTTAATATTTTTTTATTTTGTACATTCAGTTGATGCACAATATTATAGTAGTTTCAGGTGTACAACATAGCCATTAGATGTTCATATAACTTACATTGTGGTCACCGATAAGTCCAATTCTCATCTGACACCACACCTAGCATTTACAATTTTACTATTTCCTATGCTGTACTTTACATCCTTATTACTCTTTTTATAACTGACAACCGTTAGTTTGTTCTGTTTCTATGAGTTTGTTTATTTTGTTTCTTTGATTCCACATATAAGTGAAATAATATGGCATTTGTCTTTCTCTGACTTACTCTGCTTGTTCATCTCGGTCCATCCACATTGTCACAAATGACAAGATTTCCTTCTTTTTATGGCTAATATTCCATTGTACATATGTACCAACTCTTTTTTATCCATTCATCTATCAGTGAACACTTAGGTTATGGCCATATCCTGACTACTGTAAATAGTGCTGCAGTGAACAAAGGGGTGCATATATATTTTTGAATTAGTGTTTTGGATTTCTTCAGATAAATACCAGAGTGGAATTGCTGGGTCACATGGTAGTCCTAGTTTTAACTTTTTGAGGAAACTCTATACTGTTTTTCTCAAAGGCTGAATCAATTTATAATTCCAATAGTACACAAGAATTCCCTTTTCTCCACATCCTCACCAACACTTGTTTGAGTTATTGATGATAGCCATTCTGACAGGTGTGGGGTGATATCTCAATGTGGTTTTAAGTTGCATTTCTCTGATGATTAGTGACACTGAGATCTTTTCATATGTGTATTGGCCTTCTGTATGTCCACTTTGGATAAGTGTCTATTCAGTTCTTCTGCCCGTTTTTGTTGTTAAGTTGTACGAGTTCCTTGTTTATTTTGGATATTAACCCCTTATCAGATGTATCATTGATGAATATCTCCCCCCATTCAGAAGATTGTCTTTTTGTTTTGTTAATGGTTTCCTTCACTGTGCAAAACATTTTAGTTTGATGTAGTCCCATCTGTTGATTTTTTCTTTTGTTTCCCTTGCCCAAGGAGACATATCCTAAGAGATATTGCTAAGAACAATGTCAAAGAATTTATTGCCTATGTTTTCTTTTAGGAGTTTTATGATTTCGGGTCTTAACATTTAATTCTGTTATTTTAGTTTATACGTGTATATGGGGTAAGGAAATGATCCAGTTTCACTCATTTGCATTTATCTGTCTAGTTTTCCCAATACCATCTATTAAAGAAACTGCCTTTATCTCATTGTATACTTTTGCCCCCTTTGTCATAGGATTAGCTGACCATATAGGTGTGGGTTTATTTCTGGGCTCTCTGTTCTGATCCATCGATATATGTATCATGCTGTTTGATTACTATATCCTTGGAGTATAGTTTGATTTCAGGTAGCATGATACCTCCCCAAATTTGTTCTTCTTTATCAAGATTGCTGTGGTTCCATATAAATGTTAGGTTTATTTGTTCTAGTTCTGTGAAAAAGGTGTCATTGGTATTTGGTAGGGATTGCATTGAATCATACTATTCCTTTGAGTAGTATGAACATTTTAACAATGGTAAGAATTTTACTTCTTATAGTGGCCTCCTCTGAAAAAAATGTTGAGTAGAAGAGGAGATAAACTTATACTACTTTTAAAAAACAATTTTTATGCAGCTCCTATGTTGAACTAATTTTTCAAATTAAAACTAGGTTTGAGGAGGCTTACATCTTAATCTTAAATGAAGTATTTGGAATGGAAGTTACTACTTAATAATTTTATTCCTTCACTTTATTACTTCTGAAGTCCCATAGGAATGTACCAGTATCCTTCTCATGACACTTATAATTTTCTACATTGCATTACATTTCTTTATGCTCATATTGCATTACATTTATTTATACTCATATGCTACTTCACTTATTTATGTTTCTCCAGTTTTACTGAAAAATAATTGTCATGTGACATTTTAAGGCATACAGCATAATGATTTGATTACTTATATATTGTAAAATGATTTCTACAATACATTTCATCAACATTTGTCACCTCACATAGATAACAAAATCTTTTTTTCTTGTGATGAGAACTTTTAAGATCTATTCTCTTAGCAGCTTTCAAATATACAATACAGCATTGTTAACTATATTTATTATAGTGATCATTACATCCTCAGAATATATATTTTTTAAAACTGGAAGTTTGTTTCTTTTGACCACCCTTGTCCATTTCCCCACCAATGGTTTTCACTCATCAGATTTATAATGAGGTCTGTCTCCCCCAGTACTTGACACCAGGTTGCCCACTCCACTTTGATCGAGTGAAATGTATTTTCACCTCTAGCAATATCATCCCAAATTTTAGATGAATTGCTTTACCATTTCTTTCAGATTGTGTTATATTGCTTTTTAACAAGGACATCAGTAAATTTTATGAAAATTAGTCCAGAGAAATGGAAAAACAGGTTGTAATTTCATTTACACAATCAGTTGGGTCCAGAAATAGCTAAGTCGCCTGTCAGCTGTTTTCCTTTCACTTCCAGTGTCTACATATTTGAATGCTTCCAAGCAACCTTGAGCAGGGAGGTAAAGAATAAATAGAAGAATATAATATTTGGTTTTGAAAATATCACATGGCCCAACCAGGACACTCAATAAGAGGCTGGTGATAGGAAACCTACCTCACAGAATATATTTCCATTTTTAAGAAATGTTATTTGGTGAGAAGTCTATTAACATCAGGTGGAGGTATACAGTGCAAAATTATATCTGATTGACTAAATTATAGAATGTATCCTTAGAATTAGTTCTTATTCAAGTATTTGCTAATTTAAATTAATGTGTCTAGTATTATTGTCACTCATTATGAGCATGAAGATTTTAGATGTATATATCTTTACTTTTTGAATTAATCATTCAAAAGCACTTTACTGAGTATCAATGTAGTTCCACTTCTGGGCTCTGAGAATACAGCAATGAAGCAAACACACAGGTCATATTCTACATTTCATAACCAAATGATACATGTAATAAGTTTTCTTTGGAAATTATTAAATCAAATAATTTCTGTTATGGAGAAAATTCTCCATGTTATCATTGTATTAAAATGTATTTGAATCTCTATTTTGGTTTTTAAATAAGATTGCTCAGAAAACTAAATCAATAAAGTAATTTATATGTATTTGTTTTTTAGCAATAGTATTAATTCATATTATACATATATTTAAAATGCATTTAGCCTTTCATTCACATAATATAACCCCCAGTGTTTTATTAGTCTTGCTTAAGATTCATGAGTCTTATCCACGGAATACTGTGATGTGATCCCAGAATGTCTTAATATTTGTATGTGTATTGAACATTGACAGCAGATGTAATTAGCGTTAAGTACTACTTTTCAATGTATAATCCTGTATTGCAAGATCATGTGTGAAAAATTTTATGCATTTTCTCAGTTTAAATATTAATGGAGATAGTCTGAAATATTTTGACTTCATTGGTTCTGTTTCTTGAAAAGAATTAGATCATACAGCCACCAGGGGGCTCACACACCACGTGTGTAAATTGTGTGGCATCACCTCCACATACACTTGGGGTACTTACAAAGGACGTAATAGCTGGGACAATAATACCACAATTCAGTTGTTTTGTGTGGTGGCTTAGGGCCTAATATTCTTAACACCGAAGGCACAGTAACAGAAAATCCATCAAACCAGGTGTAACTTATTGGGGAAGTTAGCAACTAGAGGTCAGAATCTGTACCTGGAGAAATGTTCAAGTCTGGTGCCAGTCCCACCGTCAGGACTGGCCTATTGCTACAGGAACACGGGCTCTATCTGTCATGTCTTAGAGTCCGAGGGGTGGACGGATTTACTTGTGCACAAACAACATTGTGTGGTATTAACTCACTTGTCTCTCGTATGAGAAGACATGTAATCAATTTAAATTTGTTTTTTTAGCTGGTTCATTTTCTTTAGAGCAAGGCCGTGTTAATATTTTTTCATTTTATAAAGGAAAACCCTGAGGAATCCACTTGAGTCCTTTCTTATATAATTCACATTCGGGTGTTTCCAATCAAGAGCATTCTTGACTATCTGATAATGTCCATCTATTTTTATTTTGTTTTGTTTACATCCAGGGGCGGTTCAGCATTAACTTGGCAGGAACTGGGATGAAGATATCCAGCACTGCCAAGTGGCTGGCTCAGGGCAGTTACGCCTCTGTTGTCATCCACAGATCACAAGTAAGTCCTGCTGGGCCGGGAGGCCTTTCTGAAATACATCTGTGCGGTGAACTTGCATGAAAGGGCCTCTACCTCAATGTAGAGTTACTAGTATATGAGGTTGGTGACTGCATTATTGCATATAATGGAATATAACATTAACTTATGAAATTATGGAATAGGGTTCATTTTTATTTATGTACATAAGTAGGTTTTATATAAACATATAAATTCTTGTACAGGCTACAGATATCTGAGCATGAAATAATAATGTCAGGGCATATAGATTTTATCCAGCTCAAGTTTAGGGCTAATGACTTGAAAGGCAGGTACTTCAGAAAGAGGTAGTGCTTTTAACTTTAATGGTTTGTAGGTTTTAATATTTCAAAGTGAGAGGTAAGTTTTTGGTTTATTTATCTCACTGCTTTGATTTAGTGATGGGATGGTGCTACAGACATTTGTCATTTAACAACATAACCTCTATCGTGCTTTCTTTAAGTCTATTTTTATGGTTTTATACATATTTTCCTCTAGCTAGAAAACAATGTTATTTGCCTTCACCTCTAACACATACAGCATGGGCCAAAAGTAGATTTACAGTTCTTTGGATGAAAAATAATACAAAAATAAACTGTTTCATGTACCCACAACTGTACACCTACTTTTGCCCCACCCTGTACATTCTCTAAAATAGAACCCATTTAATTTTGCTGCTGGTTCGATGTACTAGCACATACACTTTAGGAGGTGGCTCCTATTAGAGTTACCATGTCTTAGCCTGACTCTCTACATAGTAAACTAGCATCTACATTATAACTGTTCCTACCTGTATTGTACATAAATTAACACCACCAATAGCCCCTGCCCACTGTTTTGATTGCTTTCTTTTGATAAGAATGAGTTCTTCTATGCTCCTACTTTTATGAATATTTATAAAGAAAATTCAATTTTTTGATACTATAGAGTTTAAACATTCTATTTCTGAAGACTGAAATTGTTTTAATTAATAAAGAATTAAATTTTTGTTCTGCATATTGGTAAGCAGTAGGCTTTTAAAACATTTAAAATAAAGAGCTATTTGCATTTGGCATATTTAGGTCTAATCCATTTTGGTAGAAGAATGGGAATAAGTTAATTAAAATATATTGTGAGCAATCGAGCTCAATGAAATATTCTGACCTTATTTATCCATCTTTTAAATATTTTTTGGTTAAACGTGAAGACTGAACTCTGGCTGACATCACCAGTAGATATGAATATCTCATACATTCATTCTGTTTGCTTCTATTTAATTCTATTCTAAAGATTAATTAACTGAGAATGTCTACCTTCATCAAAATGTTACACATGAAGGTCTTTCCTGAAACCTGATGTGAAACTGAAACCCAAATATACTTATGGGAATGCAAACACAATAGATTTAACCAAGGTTAGGTTTTTACTTAATCTGGGATAGGAACATATGTAAATTAGAATTTTTACTGCCATTCCCTTCTTTTCTGCTTACTCAGATTCTTGAGAGTTAAAAAATCTTCTGAAACAAAAGTCAATTTCGAAAACCCCTGATCTCTAAACATCCATTCCAAAATGTTCCAGGAAACCTCCTTCTTTAGGTCAAAAGAAAAACCACAAAAACAACCAAAATAACTTTACCTTTACCTTTCAAAAAATTGCAGGAGTTTAAACTATTTTGCCTCATCCAATCAAAATGTTTTCCGTTTTTTGACTTTTGGACTTAAAGATGGAAGGCAGTCTAGAAATAACATCTGTCTTTGTCCTGACCATGCCTTTCACCCACCTCTGACCATCATTCCTCTGTGAATGGCTTTGCTTTACTAAAAAGGAAAAAAAAAAAAAAAGTTCTAATTACTGCTTTCAGTCCAATTTCCCCCCACCCCCTTCTATACTTTTCTTCAGGCTGTATTTCTACAAATAACTTTTATTTAGTCGATGAAAATCTTAAACTCACTAAAGCAAATAGATGCCTCGATGAAAAGTATGTGGATTGAGATGAATCATCTAAATTATAGTGTGGTATATAATAATCAAGAAGCTAATATGCATCTCAGGTGGGTTATCTCACTGCCCTAACCACCAATCCTGACATGGCATTTACCTCAAGTGTGATTGTCACAGGAAACCTTGGCTAATTGGCTTTTTCTGTCTTGTGCATGTTTTAGATTCTCCTGTATTTCTGTCTCTTCCTATTTTCAGGATGGAACCAAAGTCTACGGCAGATGTGGAGGGTTTTGTGGAAAATGTGTTCCTCACCTGACGACTGGCCTCCCAATTCAAGTGATCTGAGCATTCAGAAGTGAGAAGTGTGTCCCAAAGAGGAGATAGTCTTTGAACCTGCAAATAACTGGTGCTCATGTCTTTCATCTTCCCTTCCTGAGATTTCCGTGTCCAAAAGGTCTGTGACTTTGTTTAGGGTGCTCACCAGGGAGTCAAATCCCCACTTAATTTTTTCAAGGCCTTCAACTTAATAGGTATATAACTCTAATCAGGATATTTTTTTAAAAAGTACTTATTTATGGTGAAATATACAGGGATGTCTGGATGAATTATACCAAGATAATATTGCAGTTAACAGCTTGGACTCGACCACAGTTAAACCTATAAACATACATGTAAACCTCTACTCAGTATTCTACTGTACAATGAAATGTTTGCTCTACTTGTTAAGTGGAAAATGAACTTATTTAAAACTACCATAAACATTATTTCATGTCAGGTGAATAGTAGTAAATCAATAGTTACTTTGAAAAAGTACATAGCCATTATACTTACTGATACAGCATAGATACCTTGTTTTATATTCCTTTAATTATGAATTATGGTGCTTCAAATTTTAAAAATCCTAAAAATGTGTGCTTGGGTTAAATACTAAATAACTTTTGTGGGTATAATACAAAAGAAGGTATAATATAGTAGAATTTTAAAACACCTACCTCTAATTTAATGTGTACGCTCTCTATGTCTTTATAACTCTCACGTGTATATATCTACTCTTAAAAATCTATTTTCTCAAAGTTTATACTGTATTTTATTAATCAAATACAGAAGTGAGAATTATTGAAATTTTGAAGATTCAATAAACAAAATTATTTTTACATGTGCAAAATTTTTATTAGAGATGTTCATGTTAAGAGATGTTCATGTTATTTTATACCTAAGATTTCTCAAAGCCAGAACATAAAAGATAGTAAAAATTAACTATCCTTGGACAAATTCTCAGGTATTAAATTTTTTTCAGGTGGATAATTGTGTATTATATAATAATGTGGTTTTAAACTAATCATAGACAAATAATATTTTTATACGGAAACCTACTTTGTAAAACAAAACTGAATCTACTAATAGAATTTTATCAGTTAATAATAGATTAATTTTACCCACAAAGTTTTCCCCCAAACATTTATTAGAGGTATATTGTACCATATAAGGTACTAAAGCAATTTTGTGCCAATGTGGTTAAACATTTAGGGATCTCTGTATCAGAAATAAAGTATTTTGCACTATGTGCCTTAAATCAGTTACAAACATTAATATGAAATGTGTAACATTTGCTATAAATGTTTTCATTCATAACTAAAATCTTTACATTTATAAACATTTAAATAATAAAAATATTTGTTATACATTAACACCATGTTTTCATTTTCCTTTAAGAATCCTTCACTAAAAATGTCTGTGAATCTAAAATTACTTCATAAATTCTAAGGAATTTTTAATTGAAATTATTGCAGTTGGGATGGAAACAGCTGTTCACCCTTCTGATGGCAAAAGGAACATGGGCAGGAGGCTGACAGAAACTTGCAATACCTTTAAAAGCTTCAATTCATAAAAGGGTTACCACTGTATTTATATATAATGGGGCAAGAAAGTATACTATATATATTACATATAGTTCTTTGCCCCAGGGATGGATATATCTATCTATCTATCTATCTATATATATATATAGATAGATATATATATAACCTATCACAATATATGTCAAATGTTACAAACTCCGAATATATTTTCATATAAATTTTTGCTTATCAAGTGTCTTAAAATTTCTTTCCCTCTTTATTCTTTCTTATAGATCTGAGTTTCTATTATTTCTTATAGTGTGAGTTGGCTGGCACAAATCCAGCTTTCATTTATCAAAATGTCCATAATTCACCTTCACATTTTTAAACTTTACCTATAAATGTTGACATAATTTAAAGCTTACAAAAAATTGCAAGAATAGTACAAATAGCTACCATGTCTTTTAGCTGGAATCACGAATTTAACATTTTGTCACATTTGCTACATCATTCTCTTTTTTTTATATGTGTACTTGAGGCCCGATGCACGAATTTGTGCACGTGTGGGGTCTCTCAGGGGTGCCTGCGGGGATTGGGCCGAAACCCACAGTTCAACACCGCCTGCAGCTTCTACCTGCCACTCCCGGTCACTCCAGCCCCATTGTGCCTGCCGTGGGCTCATGCCGTGGGCTCATGCCAGATTGGGAGAGGCTCGTACTGCAGCAGCGCTCCCCAGCCATGAGCCCTGCGTCTGGTGCCCTTACGAGGGGAGTGACCTGTGGGATTGGGCCGAAACCAGCTCTCCGACATCCCCTGAGGGTTCCCAGATTGTGAGAGGGCACAGGCCAAGCAGAGAGACCCCGCCAGTGCATGATTGGGGCAGGAAAGGGACCATGGGAGGGCTCCAGGGTGTGATTGGCCCATCTTGCTCAGTCCCGATCTGCTGGACCCCAGCAGCAAGCTAACCTACCAGTCAGAGCATCTGCCCCCTGGTGGTCAGTACACATCATAGCGACCGGTTGATTGTCTGCCCCCTGGTGGTCAGTACACATCATAGCGAGTGGTTGAGCAACCTTAGCATATCATTAGCATATTATGCTTTGATTGAACAGTCGACCAGTCACTGGATGACCAGACACTTAGCATATTAGGCTTTTATTATGTAGATTATTATATAGGATAGTATACTTATACACAGACATATCTATCCACATATTTATTCTTAATTTGAGAGTTGTTGATTATCACATGAACTTTTATTCCATAATACTTTAGTATGTACTTAAAAAAGATATTCTCTTGCATAACCATGGTACAATTATGAAATTTAGAAATTTCACTACTTAATTTCTAAACAGACTCAGTTTATTTCAGATAAGCGAGTGGTAGGAAAGATGATGGGGTGTCATGGTTAATTAGTTCTCTTCTTATATACCATTCTTTCTCAACCTTATATTATTCTACACTATAAATGCTTGACTTTCTCTCAAGTAATAGTTCGTTGTGACCTCCTCCATAAATACTTCCTGGACGATTCTGTTGGGAATATTTTATTTTAAATTCTTCATGTATTGTTTTCCTTTCTTACATCACTTATTGTTTTCTACCTGGTATGTGATTAGGATTTCGAACACCCATCTTACCTGCTCTCCGAGATGGTTATTTGAGTAAAAACTGGTACTTGCTTGGTTTCTATTTTATGCCACATACTGAGAGGCACTTTACATTATGACATAATTTAATCTTTACAACAACCTTATGAAGCATCACCATTTTAAAGATCATCTATAATAATAAAAGCATAATGTGCTAATTAGAGTAGACATCCTTCCCGACGAAGCTGCAGCAGACGGGGGCTGAGGCCGCTGCTGCGGTGGTGGGGGCCGAGCCCCTTGCATGAATTTCATGCATCAGGCCTCTAGTTTTATATAATGGCAGAAACTTTTTAGCACAGTGCACATCTGTCCAGACACAAAGCCTTACTTTTTACTCAATCATATTCTTTGCTTAATGATGGAAACTACATTACTTTATTCTGAATCTTTCATGGCAACTATCAGAGTGTTGTCTACACAGTAGAGATTTAATATTTAATATGAATAAATTAAAATACTTAGCAATTCACTTCCACAAGAAGATATATGAAAACATCTATATGAACTATAATTTAGAGATATTTGGTGGGATTGATGTTTTTAAAAAATGAAGAGCCATCCCAAGAATATGTTCAGGAAGATACAGGTATTCCTAGAGAGTTCAATCACGCCCTAGAGTAGGGTTTGGGAGGCCAGACTAGAAGTAAACAACAGCCACCATGCATGCTTTTTCTCAAGGAGTAAGTTTAGTAGGTTTACTTTATTTAAAAAAAATTTTTATTAAATTTATTGGTGTGACATTGGTCAATGTATTTTAAATTACTTTAAAAGTCTTCACACCTACAAACATTGTGAACACACTATAGAACATTTTTCAGTGAAAACTCATTCATAACTTAGTACAGCTTTGCTAAATATAAATGTTCTAAGTTGCCACAATCATTTAAAAAGAACAGAATTGATTTTTATTTATTCTTTGATGTCACACATCAGGATAGGATATATTCTGTGCTATGAAAATATAGCTATCACTCAATATATTTTGACTTGTAAACATTATTATTTTCAAACATAAATGACTCTTGTTCAATTTTTTTCTAATAATTCAGCTTGTTTTTAGCTGCCAACTGTCTATTTAAATGTTTTGTTTAAAGGTAAATAAGAAGACCCAATTGTGCATTAGTTTTGTCATTTATTTTAAGATAACATGCCTATTTTTGTTACACTGTACTTGCCACATTTTTTTACCCCTGTAATGACTCATCTTTATTTGAAACAGGAAAATTTACTTAAAACTGACAACAGTGGCATCTGCTGGCCACTCTTAACTATTCCTCAGTAGGATAAAGAAAAAAATATTGAAAAATATTTTCCCTCCAATTGTCTGAAGCACTTGAGGAGTAACTGTTTGAATGCAACAGGCAAGCTGTGTTTGTGTTTTCCGTATTAATGCTCTAACTGAAAGCATTAATACCTACATATCCATGGCATCTCCATAGCTCTATCTCTGGCATACAGACCTGCATGTGTTCTTTTCACTACTGCGATCTGCGAACATTCTTGACAATATAAAACCTTTCTCAGTCTCCGGGAGCAAATAGAAAAGTTGTTTTAGTGCCATAGTTTTGGAGGGATGGTCTTTATGCTATACATAGAGGAAGCTTGGATTGGGAGCAAGTGCTTGGGGATACCCAGCTTTCTAGACCAAGCACTAATATCAAAGAGTGAAATATTAAACTTTAGGCAGGTTTGTTTCCTCAGCTGTAAAATTCGAGATATGAACAAACTTCTAAGGTATTTTTCAGCTCTAAAAGTTTCTATGTATAATTTTTGTCTGGTGCATTACTTTGCAGTTACTATTTTTATAGAAATAAAGTTACTTAGTATTCAATCCGAGTAAAACAAAAACAAACAAACAAAAAAACCCCAGTTCTTGGAGAGGGTAGATCACCACTCTCCTCTCCCATTTTCCTATACAGAAAGAGTTCAGCTTACCCAACAAAACAAATATATGCTCCTTTCATAGTTTAATACCTGCTGTTTCAGAGTTAAGAAGACCTGAGTTTTTTTACATGCTCTGACACTTTCTAGCTGTGGAATCTCATAACAAAACACACAACCTGAACCTCAATATTGCAAATTGTTAAATAGATAGAAGGAAAATGCCCTGCTTACCTTCCCAAAATAAAAATTATGAGGTTAAATGAATGTAAATATGTTTTGTTTAGTAGAAAGTGCCCCATTTTAAATATAGAAAATAGCTTTGAAAGCAATGTAGGCAGAAGGTAGGTTCTGGGGGTGGAGGGGGGGTCTAAATTCTAGCTCTATTGCTTATGTAAGCTTTGTGACCTTAGGAAAAATCATTTAATCTTTCTGACAAGCAAACACTAAAGGATTTCTTCACCAACTGCTAAAACAGTTGTACAGGAAACCTTAAAGGCTCTTCTTTATGCAAGAAATAAAAGGCCATACCAGAAATAAGAAAATACAAGAAAGGAAAAATCTTGCAGGAAGGCAAGCATAGAATTAGCACAGTAAATAAGCAACTTAAAAAGCTAAGATGAAGGTTAAAAGACACAAGCAGCAAAATTAACTATAACTATAATAAATAGAGGATACACACAAAATATATATAAAATGTGACATCAAAAACACCAAGTGTGAAGGGAGAGTGAAAATATAGTGCTTTTATAATGTGTTTGAACTCAAACACCTACCACCTTAAAACAGACTGCAGTAGATATAAATGGATATATAGGAACCTCATGGCATCCACAAACCAAGAAAATACCAAAAATAAATAAATAAATAAATAAATAAATAAATAATCCCACAATAAATAAAGAGAAAAGAACCCAAATAAAATACTAAAGAGAACCAGTAAACCAAAAGGAAAGAATAAGAAAAGAATAGAGAATATAAAAACAACTGAAAAACAACTAACAAAACATCAATAAATACATAACCTATAAATATTTATTTTAAATATAAATGGACAAAATACTCTAAGCAAAAGACACAGGGTGGCTGAATGGATGAAAAAACAAGTCCCATCTATGTGCTGCCTACAAGAGACTCATTTCATTGAAAGACACACACACTGAAAGAAAAGGCATGGAAAAAGATATTCAAGCAAATAAAAACAAAAAGAAATCTGGAGTAGCAATACTTGTAAAGAAAATATTGATGGAGATAAAGGGAAAATTAACAGCAATTTCAAACTATATTACAAAGCTATAATAATCCAAACAGTATGGTACCAGCACATAAACAGACATAGATCAATGGAACAGAATACAGAGTCCAGAAATAAACCCTCACTTATATAGTGAATTAATCTATGAAGAAATAACAGTGTCTTGGGGAAAACTGAACAGATACATGCAAAAACAAAAAACAAAACTGGACCATGCCCTTACACAAACTATAAAAATAAACTCATTGAATTAAAGACTTAAATATAAAACCTGAAACTATAAAATGCATAGAAAAAAACATAGGCCACAAACTCCTTGACATCACTCTTAATATTTTAGATATGTCCCCTCGAACAAGGGAAACAAAAGCAAACTTAAACAAATGGGACTACATCAAACTAAAAATCTTCTTCCCAGGGAAGGTTAACACTAATAAAACAAAAAGATAACCTAATAAATGGGAGGATATATTAGCAAATAATATATCTAATAAGGGTTAATATCCAAAATATAAGGAACTCTTACAGCCAATATAAAAAAAAACAAATAAACAATCTGATCAAAGAATGAGCAGGGGGCATGAAGATACATTTCTCCAAAAAGGATACACAGATGGCCAATAGATATATGAAAAGATGCTCAACGTCACTAAACATCAGAGAAATGCAAATCAAAATCACAATGAAATACTACTTCATACCAGTCAGAATGGCTATTATCAAAAGTCAATAAATAAATGTTTCAAGAATGTGGAGAAAAGGGAACCCTCATGCACTATTGGTGGGACTATAAATTGATGCAGCCACTATGGAAAACAGTATGGAGATTCATCAAAAAACTAAAAATAGAACTACCATATAACCCAGCAATCTCATTTCTGGATACTTATTTTAAAAAAAACACCTCAAAACATTAACTTGAAAATATATGTGCACCCCTATGTTTATTGCAGCATTATTTACAATAACCAAGATATGGAAGCAAACTGTGTCTTATGCTAAATGAAACAAGTCCGACCAAGAAAGACGAATATTATTTTACTTGTATGTAGAATCTAAAACAAAACAAAAAAAGACTCATAGTTACAGAGAACATTAACTGTTGTTTGCTAGACAGTGGCAGAGGATGGGTAAAAACGAAGAGGAGTTTATTCAATAGTGTTGTGATAACTTTGCACAGCAACAGATGATCACTAGACTTAGTGTGGTGATCACATTATCCTATATAATAGAGGTAATATGCAAATTGACCCTCACGCCCTCACATCACAAGATGGCCGCCCCACATTGTCACAATATGGCTGCCCCCATGTTGCCACAAGATGGCCACCCCCACCTTGTCACAAGATGGCCGGCAGGGGAGGGCAGTTGGGGGTGACCAGGCCTGCAGGGGAGGGCAGTTGTGGGGGTCCAGGCCTGCAGGAGACGGCAGTTGGGGGTGATCAGGCTGGCAGGGGAGCAGTTAGGTGTCAATCAGGCCAGCAGGGGAATGGTTAGGGGGTGATCAGGCTGGCAGGAAGAAGTGGTTAGGGGCAATCAAGCAGGCAGGCAGGTGAGTGGTTAGGAGCCAGCAGTCCTGGATTGTGAGAGGGATGTCCAACTGCTGGTTTAGGACATCTGGCAGTCGGACATCCTCCAAGGGGTCCCAGATTGAAGAGGGTGCAGGCTGGGCTGAGGGGCCACCCCCCAGTGCATGAATTTTGTGCACTAGGCCTCTAGTAAGGTGTATAAGTATCAAATCACTATTCATATACCTGAAACTAACATAATATTTTATACCACCTACATTTAAATAATAAAAAAGACATTTCCTACTATCAGTTCAATGTATCATCAAAATTGTCCTTAGTATAGTTTCCTAGGTAACTGCTACCCATCTATTACATTTGCCCCATGATGGGATATATCTCTGCTCTCTCTGAAAAAAAGGTGTAACAAACCAGGAACAGTGGAGTTTTCCAGAGTCTAGCGTAGTGGCCTAATTAGGTGGGGAGAGATGAATTTCCAAAGTCATTAGGAATATATTTGTTGAAAGCAATTCTGACCCAGACACTATACCTTAGTAGTTGAGAATGTAGACACAATCCCTGCCATCACAAAGTAGGTAGTTGATCATAATTTTTCAGAAACTACTGAAGGTGTAACTAGTGGAGATATTTTTAGTTTTCTTTCATTTTAGCTAGGACCAACACAGGAAGCATTGTGTCTTTGGGGTATAGGGAAGGCAAATCCTAGACTTGGGATTTAGGAAGTGGTATGAGAAAAAGTAACTGAGAAGTTGCATGCAATCTAGGGCAAAGAGAGTTGCTTAAAAATCTTGTTAGAGACATACTGGAGGACAATTGTCATTTATTTTGGTGCACAGACTCTTATGTTTCACGAATACTCCAACTTATCAGGTGAACCATGCTTCTCAGTATGGAGACTGAAAATATCAGATATTTGCTTTCCTGACCTTCCTTGCGACTAAGACACAGGCATATAACCTCGACTCCCGCAATCAGAAGGACCATCTCTGAGTTTAGTCAGAAGTTAGTGATTTCCAAGAAGGAGAGGTTGTACGTGGAACTCAGACTAGTGTCAGCTGCTGATACTGCTGATGGCTACACCCAGGACTCAGGGGCAGCAGTGGGAGCGCTCATGGCAGCATTCCGCATCAGCAGAGCAAGCGGAGGCGTACGATGCATTGCTGGTATGTCAGCAAATCTTCAACGCACCAACTATTGGAGTGATTTTGACCTTTTTCCCTGGCTTCAACTAGATACACTCTGATACTTTATTTTATCTTTAATTAACCAGAACAATTTCTGAAGTAAAGAACGAAACAAAAAATGGTTGCTATGCAGGCACTAGTTCATGTCAATCTATGTTCAATGTTGCTAGAGGTAGTTCTCTTAATAATTTAGAGATAGGGGTCTGTTTCTAGCTCTAATCTTATGGTAAATCATAACCCACATAAAATAGTACATTTCTTTTCTTGGTCATCATGGTTTTCTTGAATCTCTTACACTCTTACTTAATTAAAAATTTGGGTTAAAGACATGAATTTCACAGCAATGCAAGAGAAAAAACCTAGGTCTGTAATAGGTTTTAGCAAAGTTAAAAACAGATGGAGTCTTGTTTAAAAATAAAGACATAATATCTGATTGTACATTTTTAGTGGGACATGCCTCCTACCAATACTGTCAGTTCTAAGGACAGCTGTTCTACAACTACATTTGAGGATGCACATCAAATGCAAATATAAATGCTCCTCAAAAAGGGCTACAATGTTAATTATAGTATTACTGTTATTATTATACAGAAGGTTATGAATAACTCCCCTTTATTGAGTTAAAAATATATTGTCAATAACAGAGATCTATTCTATTGAGATTCTATTCTACACAACTTAATAAGAAAGTCTGGAAACTGTCTGAACCACCACCAAATTTCAGAAATAGACCTAAGATTTCGTACCCTAAAAACATGTCATTTATCCAATATTCTCTCATTTAAGAATCATCGCTTACAGCCCTAACATGTTTGGCTCAGTAGATAGAGCATCGGCCTGCGGACTGAGGATCCCAGGTTTGATTCCGGTCAAGGGCATGTACCTTGGTTGTGGGCACATCCCCAGTGGGGGGTGTGTAGGAGACAGCTGATCGATGTTTCTAACTCTCTATCCCTCTTCCTTCCTCTCTGTAAAAAATCAATAAAATATATTATTTAAAAAAAGAATCATTGCTTACATACCTACTATTTTCTAAGTGCTATGCAAAGGGCTAAGGACACACCTGAATTAGATACTCTCTACCCCTCATGATGCTTACACTCTAATGTGGAAGGTAGCCAGTTACAAAGTAAGATTACGTCTAACAGTGCTGTGATTCAAGTTGATCCAGGATACAGGGGTGCAAAGAGAAGTAACTAGTGTGTTTCTTCTCCGCTCGGGACTGTGCTGTGGGAGAAACTTCACAAAGCCTGCTCACATCCTCAATGCATAAGAAGATAAAGCCAACTTTATAAATTAGGATGTGTTTGTGTGGAAGAAAAAAAAACTCAAAGTGGCTCAAGCATTAGAAAAGACTTTGGAGTATAGCCACTCTGTGGGCCTGGGGTAACACAGACCTCTCCCTCACTACAGACTTGCAAAGATGCTGAATAAGACAGAACAGCAACAAAATGTACAGCCAAGCTCATACTGCATAGGGATGAAAAGGTCAATCCAATATTGTTTACTACTTTAAACAATAAAAGGGAAATAAAATCATTTTCAGACAAAGACTGCATTGCTGAATGACCATTAAATAATTTACATCATTAGGAAGAATAGCTAACTCACCCTGGCCAGTGTGCCTCAGTTGTTTGAGCATAGTCCTGAAAGGTTGCCGGTTCAATTCCCAGTCAGGGTACATAGCCAGGTTATGGGTCCAATCCCTGTTTGGGGTGCACATGGGAGGCTACCAAAGTTTCTCTATCACATTAATGTTTCTCTCTCTCCCTCTCTATTTCTAAGTAATAAAAACATATTTTAAAAAAGAATATTTAACTCAGAATGTAAAAGCAAAGAATTTAGCAAACGTGTAAATCTAAACAAGCCCTGATTGCACAACTAGCAATTAAAATAATGTCTTGTTGCTATATATAACAAACCCACAGCCAACATCATACTCAATGGGCAAAAACTACAAGTGTTTCCCTTAAGATCGGGTACAAGACAGGGATGTCCACTTTCACCACTCTTATTCAACATGACACTGGAAGTCCTAGCCACAGCAATCAGGCAAGAAGAAGAAATAAAAGGCATCCAAATTGGAAACAAAAAGGTAAAATTTTCATTTGCAGATGACATGATACTACATCTAGAGAACCCTAAAGATTCCAACAAAAAACTACTAGAACTGATAAAAGAATTCAGTAAAGTATCAGGATGCAAAATAAATATCTAGAGATCAGTTGCATTTTTATACACCAATAATGACTATCAGAAAGGGAAACTAAGAAAACAATCCAATTCACAATTGCTTCAAAAAGAATAAAATACCTACAAATAAATTTAACCAAGGAAGTAAAAGACCTATACTCTGAAAATTATAAGATACTGAAGAAAGAAACTGAAGATACAAAAAAAGCAGAAACATATACTATGTTTAAGGGTAGGAAGAATTAACATCATTAAAATATCCGTACTACCCAAAAACAATCTAGAGAGTCAACACAAATCCTATCATGATACCAATGGTGTATTTCACAGAACAAATATTCCAAAAATTTATATGGAACTACAAAAGACCCAGAATAGCTTCAGCAATCTTGAGAAAGAAGAACAATGTTGGAGGAATCTGGCTACCTAATGTCACACTATACTACAAGACCATAGTAATCAAAACAGCACGGTACTGGCATAAAAACAGACATATAGATAAATGAAACAGAATAGAGAACCCATAAGTAAGCCTATTACTTTATAATAAATTAGTATTTGACAAAGGAGGCAAAAAAATAAAATGGGATAAAGATAGTCTATTTAATAAATGGTACTGGGAAAATTGGACAGATACATGCAAAAAAAAAAAAAATGAAACTAGACCACCTTCGTATACCATACACAAGAATAAACTCAAAATTTATTAAAGATTTAAATGTTAGACTTGAAACTATAAAAATTCTAGAAGATGACATAGACAGTAAAATCTTGGACATTTCTTATAGCAATATTTTTTTCTGATATATCTCATTGGGCAAGGGAAACAAAAGAAAAAATAAATAAATGGACTACATCAAACTAAAATGTTTTTGCACAGCAAAGGAAACCATCAACAAAATGAAAAAGACCACCCAATGAATGGGAGAACATATTTGCCAATGATACATTTTATAAAGGGTTAATATACAATACTGATAAAGAACTTATACAACTTAACACCAAGAAGACAAACAACAGAATTAAAAATGGGCAAAGACCTGAACAGACACTTCTCCAAAGAGAACATACAGATGGCCAACAGACATGTGAAAAGTCTGCCCCACCCATCCAAGAAGTATAATCACAGTTTGGTAGTGGTGGTGCTATGGGATGATGGCAGTGATTAGTGCCACTGTTAAGGATCAAATCGATACAAAGATGCTTTCCCCATCTTATCTTCATTTAACTCATGTCTGTTCCATGTGGAAACTAGATGGATCCCAAAAGATGACTACCAACTACCACGTACTCAATCAAATAGTTCTCAACACAGTCTTGGTGCCAAAGAAAATCAATATGGCTCCATATTGTAGCCACTGATTTGCCAAATATATTCTTTTCTATCCCCATGTGGAAAGAGGATTATAAATACAGTGGGGCCTTGACTTACGAGTTTAATTCGTTCCCTGACAGAGCTCGTAACTCAAATTACTTGTATGTCAAATCAAAAGTGAACGAGACGTGATGCTGAGCTGATGTTGTGGCGTTCACTGTGACGTTCGCTGCGCCAACTAGCGGTGGGGTATCTGAAGCTGGCTCGTAACCCGAATTTTAGCTCACAACTCAAAGCAAAAAATCGGCCAAGAGACGGCTCCTATCTCTAAAAACTCGTTAGTCGGGACACTCGTAAGTCAAGGCCCCACTGTAGTTCACAATCACATGAATTGGAAAAAAATTATCCACTTACAGTTTTGTTGCAGGGCTATATTAATTCTCCCACCTTCTCCTATAATGGAGTTCAAAGAAATATGGATCAACTGGGCATCTCATTGAAATTGCATTGACCCATTACATAGATGATTATATGCAGATTGGGTTCAGATGAGCAAGAAGGGCAAGCACAGAGGAGGTCTTATGAAAACACTAGAGGCCCGATGCACAAAATTTGTGCAAGAGTAGGCCTTCCTTCCCCCAGCTGCCGGCACCAGCTTCCCTCTGGCACCCGGGACCTGGGCTTCCCTCACAGCCCCGGCTTCATCCAGAAGGACATCTGCTCTAATTAGCATATTACACTTTTATTATTATAGATATGCACTCCAATGGAGAGGAGATAAACCTCAGAGCCTCCCACATTTGTAGGATTTTTATGGACGCAGTGTTCAAGGGTATGCTGGAACACCCCATCCTGATAAAAATTGAAGTATTATATTTTATACGTCCTACTAAAAAGAAGGGAGCAATGTGCAAGTTGGGCTTTATGGATTCTGGAGGCAGCATATTCCACAAGTAAAAACACAAATGGCCCTTATACTGGGCTATGTGATGTGGCCCAGGGCAGGAAAGGACTGGGATGCAAGCAGCCCTGCCACTTGGACCACGTGATTTGACAGCCCCTATGGTGTTGGAGGGGTCAATGGTGGAAAAAGATGTGAGGAATTTGTGACAAGACTTAGTGGAAGAATCAGAATGCCAGGCTCTGAGATTCTGGTGTAAGGGTATGCCAGCTGGAGAGAAGCATGTTTTTTAAAAAAACAGCTGGTATGCTATTCTGCTGAAAGTCATTATATTTCACTGTGCAAAAGCCGTTTACTTAATTTTCTTTTTGAATAGTTTGTTGTTGGTGTAGAGAAAAGCAGATGATTTTTGTATGTTGATTTTTATGTCCTCAATTTGTTTATTAGTTCTAATAGTTTCTTTGTGGAGTTTTAGGGTTTTCTCTACACAAGATAGTATCATCTGCAAACATAATTTTGCATTTCAAAAGAGCATAACATAAGGAAATAAAAATCACTGGTAAGTGCACTAAAGAAGGGGCGATCCAAACTTTACTCAGACACTCAAATGAGCTTGTGCCCCTTGGACACTATGAGCCACAGTCAGTAGAGGATGCTGTTGCATCTTTTATAAAGTGCTCTTTCAAAGAAAGCTTTCCAGGGCTGTGACCCTCTCCTAAGGGCAAAAAGGGAAAATGAAACTGAGTTGCAGAGATGAAGACTGCCTGGTGAAATGATTCACCCAATTTGACTTCCTGTTGAGCAAGAAAGCAAGGACTGAAAAAGCTATGAAAATGCAAGGGAAATTATAAGCAGATGGAGGCTTTGGTGCCAAAACTGTCCTGGGAGTAATGCTCTAAGGTGATTTTAAAGACAAGGAAACTATATAATTGAGGCACTTGTACACTGCTATCTCCTTTAATATGTTATTTAGTCATCATAGGAGTTGACCATTTTTTGATTTCTGGAAGCTCAATGTTAATTAAACAACATTGCCCTAACAAAGGATATGGGTTTGGACAACTTTTGGTTTTCCCCATTGCTTTTAGACTTTTGACAAGGTCAAGTGTGTATACCATGGTTTGTAGCATTTTCCCTATTGGTTTAGATTATATATATCTCTCATTTATGCATGGAGATATGTCTTGGAATATGTTTGCAAAAAAAATAGAAGTCATCAATGCAGACATTTGAATAGGGCTGGAAAATCCTTAACGTAGCACAATTATATATATATATAAAATAAAAGGGTTATATGCTAATTAGACCAGAAGTCTTCTGAACATCATTCAGGACATCCTTCCTGATGAAGCTGGGGCTGGAGGGAAGCCATCCCAGGTCCCAGGTGCCTGCGGGTGGCCAGAGGAGGGAAGCAGCCCAGGTCCTGGGTGCCAGAGGGAAGCCAGTGCCAGCATCCGGGGGAAGGAAGGCCTATTCTTGCACGAGTTTTCATGCATCAGGCCTCTAGTCTATACTAATAAAAGGGTAATATGCTAATTAGACCGGGTCGACCAGACATCTGGTCATCCAGTCCTCCTTCTGGACAAAGCCACAGTGGCGGGAGCCAAGGCAGAAGTGGTTAGGGACTATCAGGCTGGCAGGGGAGGGCAGTTAGGGGTGATCAGGCTGGCAGGGGAGGGTGGTTAGGGGCGATCAGGCAGGCAGGCAGAGGAAGTTAGGGGCGATCAGGCAGGCAGGCAGAGTGGTTAGGGGTGATTAGGCAGCCAGGCAGGTGAGCAGTTAGGAGCCAGTGATCCCGGATTGCAAGAGGATGTCCAACTGCTGGGACTGGGCCTAAACCGGCAGTCAGACATCCCACGAAAGGTCCCAAATTGGAAAGGATGCAGGCCAGGCTGAGCCCTCGCCCATGCACAAATTTCATGCACTGGCCCTTTAGTCCTATCTAATAAAAGAGTAATATGCAAATTAACCATCACTCCACGACAAAGATGGCAGTGCCCATAGTGGCTGGGGTGGGATGCTGGCAGCATTGCTCTGGCAACATGAGCCCAGAGTCCATGCTCTGGCCATGTGGAGGGAGGGAAGGGGCCTCAGGCCGGAGGCCAGGGCAAGGGACACTGGGCTTTCAGCGATGTGAGCTCAGTGTCCTTGCCCCAGCCGTGTGGAGGGAGGGGAGGGGGCCTCGGGCCAGAGGCTGGGGTGAGGGAGGCTGGCATCGTTGCAGGCCGGGCTGAGGGACCCTCCCCCTTGCACAAATTTCATGCACCGGGCCTCTAGTATATATATAAAAGGCTAATATGCAAAGTGTCCCCTCAGGAGTTTGGAAGTTCAATTGCTCGCTATGATGTGTGCTGACCACATCATAGCGAATGAAGTGAGAATGAAGGAAGGCCTGGCCCAGCAGCCAGCAGTTAGAGAAAGGAGGCCCCGGCCAGTAGTTGGAAGGAAGGCCCCGGCCGGCCCTGATTGCTGGCTAGGCCTAGGGACCCTACCTGTGCACGAAATTCATGCACCAGGCCTCTAGTGTGGTCATAAAATGCTCAGGAGCAGGCAACTACTGGCCAGTTCTACCCTTCTCTAGCTTGTTGCGTGAATTTGAATAAATTGTTTTACCTTGCTGAACATCAATTTCTTTATAAATTATTCACCACAACTGCTTACATATAGTAAGCTCTCAATATGTATCAGCTATTATTTATAAATTATTTATCTCGTTTCATTTGATTTTCCCAACAATTGTGAGGTGAATGAACAAAGTATTTTTGTCCCCACTTTAGAGATAAAGAGGTTTGGAGAGCTTGAATTGCATGCTGACATCCCCATGCCTAATAAGTGAGAGAGAGGGATTCCAACCCAGCTTCGTCTAAAATCAGGCTCTTTTTCTGTAACCTACACTAGTGCTTCTGGGGTAATCACTAATGGGCATGAGATCATCTGTGGATCCTGGTGAAACACAGCTTCCAACTCTATGGGACTACAGCTGGGCCCACTCTTCTGCATTTCACACCTGCTCTGAGGTGGCCAGCGGGTCAGCAGCATTTCCTGGGAGTTAATTGGATCCCCAGATCCACTGAATCTGAATTTGCATTTTTTAAATTTATTTTTAAATTTTGTTTTATTGCTTAAAATATTACAAAGAGTAGTACATATGTCTCCTTTTTTCCCCCTTGAACTTCCCTGGCCTCCCCTACCCCCCAGTGTCTTGTGAATTTGCATTTTAAGAAGATCTTGGAAGATGAATTTGGTAATGTTGAAAAAGTACTGATCTAGAACAGAAGTCAGCAAACCTTTTCTGTTAATGACTAGATAGTAAATATTTTAGGCTCTGCAATCTCTGGTAACTTCTTTACACATTAAAGTCTTACAATCCACACTCTCCTCCTCAATGAAAGCAGAGGGGTGTCTATTGAATTAAGGTCTCACCAGGGACCCACGAGCACTTTTTCTCTGGACAAGTTCCATAAACATCAAAACTCTCAATTTTTGCCTGAAAACAAGATACCTTCTAATGGAAAAACACCTACGTCTGTGGCAACAGAAATTCCATCCGAGTGGAAATGTTTGAGTCTGTGTGAGATTTATCCACCATTTTATGATGCCTCTTCTTTACTCTAAGTACACCACAAATATTCTAAAACAAGACACTTAAACAGCAGTGTTCACAGGAACAATGCAGGGCTCCTGATAGAAAGCAGATGGGCGATACCACAAAAGCTCATTGCAAGTTCTGGGTAAGACCCAAGAATTTTCCTTTGAAGAGACTCCCCAGGTGATTCTGCAGCAGGCGGCCCCGGATACTATCCTGGGAGACCTGGCCCATGCCAGTCTGGCTGCAACTGGACTTGGCACCTCTGACAGAGAGCTTGGAGGAAGTCTCAAAAAGCATGGACAGTGGGATTTCAAATGATGTCCTGTTAAGTCTGAGTAAATCAGATTTCCACAAGTTTACAAAATTGTTGGATGTATCCACAAGAGGTCATGCTTGAGTCTAGATCAAGGCCAAACTACTATTAGAGAAACAGTTCTCAAACCTGGCTTCAGGATCTCTCTAAACTTTTAAACATTAATAAAGACCCCAAAGAGCTTTGCATAGGCAAATTATATCTACTGAGATAGAGCTAGAATTAGAGCTATACTTGTACATACAGGGGTGGGCAAAGCTAGGCTTGTGAAACTTTTTACAGAGAAAAAGTGCTTGTGGGTCCCTGGTGAGACCTTAATTCATCAGACACTACTTGCTTTCATTGAGGAGGAGAGTGTGGATTGTTAAGACTTTTTTGTTTTTGTTTTTTTTTTTGAGAGAGAGAGAGAGAGAGAGAAACATTGATTGGTTGCCTCCCATACACCCCTGATCAAACCCACAACCTTTAGGGTGTATGGGACCATGCTCCAACTAACTGAGCCACCCAGCTAGGGCAAAACAGTTTATTATTGTATTATTATTTATTTATCAATTACTGTATTATATATTATTTGTCTTATTGTTGTTGTTAGTTCATATCTTCACTTATGATTTATCTTTTAAGTAATGATAGCTGGTAATTTAACCTACTTTTGCCCATGCCTGTATAATACTATCTTTTGTATTAGAAAATGTAAAAGTTTAAAAATATTATTAATTTATTGTGAAATAACTATAATATGTTGATATATTTTTATAACTATATTCTCTAAAACAATGACATTGTTATTGTGTAGAATGGCATTTGTTCATGTTGATATAAATCTCTTCAGTGTCTGGCTTAAGAGAAAACACCTGGCTTCTTATATCTGCTTTTGCCTTCAATCTTTTGCTATGTCACACATCGTGGAAAACTCCACTGTAAACTGTGAGACGATGAGGGTAACAATGGATATTAATGTCTTAGTATTATTATGAAAATAATTTGATCTCATGGACTCTCTGAAAGTTTCATGCTGTACCCCCCCGCCAGGGTTCCCTAGAGCACACTTTGAGAACCACTGCTTAGAATACTCAAAATGTCCTTAAATATTGACTTCTATAATAATCACTTCAGCATAAATTTTATTTCCTTTTGCTAAATTGAAAGTTTTTTGACAATGCCTTTGTATAGCAATCATACTTAATAGGATTTTTCTTTCTAAATGTGATTGTTAGTCCTCTTTTAATGAATAAGTAAAAACTGTCTTGATTTTTTTATATGAATATGCTGCTGGCTATGTAAGTATTTTAAATGATGTTTTCAAAAGAACAGTCAGCCTTTTATATAATTTCTGTAAAATGTTAGAATTTCAAAAGTCAGAGGAAATGAATTATAGATATGAGTAACTTTATAAGGTACATAGAATCAAAGCTGATAATTCATTACTTAAAATATTACTTAGTTCTCAAGATTACAGTAATTGTATGGCAAAAGGTGGAACTAAATTCAACTGTGACTTAGCAGAAGTTTGGAAACATTTTAAATGAAAATATTTTATATTTGAAATGGTAATGTTAGATATTTTATAACCTACAATGTTATTTGGAAATAGTACACATAGACAAACTATATAGCTCACGATGGTTTTCTTTTTATTCAAACCATATAACCAACATGTTGCTAGTCACCTCAGTATGTTTATGCATATATTTCCCCACCCTGCCTGAGGAAGACATACACAGAGTCTCTATGCTTTGTAGTATATCCTTTAGGCTCAGTCTGAACAGCACCAGTTCTAAACACAGTTGAAACAACAAAATATCCCTTTAGTAGCTAACAGAAAGCAAGAATGAAGTTCCCATCTTCCACAATGTTACTATCACTCCCTATTGTATCCATTATAAAATTTTCAATTGCAAACGTTCAAATTTGAATTTTCTGTGAATAGAATATTTTAAACTAAAACAGTGGAATCATGTGAGCTCTTTTCCCATGGTTAAACTACAAGAAAAAAAACAGCATCTACACTAAATATTCATTCAATCCAGCTAAACTGCCTTTAAAAAGTCCACACTGTAGTTTTTGCTTACAGTGGAGAAAATCCTGATGTTCAACGGACTAGGGTTTAAAGCTCAGCTTCAAATCTTTGGCAAGTTAGTACACATTTCTGAGACTCTGTGAGGATTAGTTTAAAACAAATTAAAAAAATCACTTATTCAAATCCTTAGATCACTTATTCAAATGATAATACTTATGATTTATGAGGCACTTTATATGCATTCTTATTTCATCCATACAGCAAACATATGCAATCACTACTGTGATTTTTCCCTTCTTGTAGAAATGTTTATTTTCAAACAATTTTTTATTGAAATAAAATGTTTATAAATAAAATCCACAGACCTTAAATGTTCAATTAAATGGGGTTTGACAAATGAATATACCCAATTAAAGTAAGTAATATAGAGAAATCTTTGATTTTAATTAACTTGCTAAATGTTGAGCTGAGGATTTGAACCTAGAGAGTCTGGTTTCGAGTCTGTAACCCTGACCCTGCTCTTCACCTTCAGCTGTTTTCAATTTAATCCTGGAGTTTAGCAATAGAGAGTGTGTGTTTTAAAATTATGCATGTCACAACATCTATGTTGTTTTAGTTACATTATTTACATGTATGAAATATAGGCTGCACAGCTTCTATTATCTATTTCTTTACCCATTTTTAAACCAGATTTACTGAATTGAGTAGTTTTATTTACAATATCAGATTATTCAATGATAGCAGATAGAACTCCTTAAATAATCTCTTTCAAGTATGTTATTAATATTTTCAAGCTTGAGATCCTTGTACTGGTTTTCCCCAACTCCAAGTCCACATAGGCCGATGAAGGGCAATGATAAATGCTTGCTGGAAACTCATGACTCACAGAGTTTTATAGAACACGACAGTTGATAACTTGCAGGCGATAGAGAAAGAAGTTAACTGATGAACAGATACATGTTGCTCTGCATGCACCATTTATAAAGTTTCTCATTGATGCTCTCTTGTTCCAAATCGGGCTTAACAGATCATGTTACCCAGTTACATCATTTATTTATTTTTACTCTAAAATGGAGGATCTTCACTTTGAACAGTTTTATTTAGGGTGGGACTGTTTCTGGGAAGGATTTGGAGAAATGTAAAGTATTCAACCACAGGAGTAACAAGCGTGATCTCATAAACTGAGAAGCTGAAGATAACATAATGGCACTTTGTATCTGGATTATATTCTTCTTAGTTGCTGAAAGCACTCTATGGACTCTCTTAAACTTTAAACATTTTAAACTTTAAAATGGACTTGTAAATGAGGAAACAAATTATGCTGCTTAGGGCAATCTTTTGTTCCTGCTCCAAATCATGTCTCTCTATACAATGGCTTTGAGGTGATCAAGCTACAACAGGAAAGACAAGAAGGAGGTTTACTTGGACCGAAGCATTTATTAAAGGTAATCTAAATACCTCCCACCTCAACGCTGCAGAAATAGAATGAAAGACAAAGTGGAGAAGGGAGACAATAGGTTCCCCCACTAGAAAATCTCTTCATACAATTCAACATCAGCTTATTTATTTTATTTATTTTTTGTTCATTCTCGCCTGAGGATATTTTTTCCATTGGTTTTTTAAAAAGCGAGTGAAAGGGAGGGGAGAGAGAAAGAGAGAAACATCAGTGTGAGAGAGACACATAGATTGGTTGCCTCCTACACTCACTCTGACCAGGGCCAGGGATCGAACCTGCAACCCATGTACATGCTCTTGACCAGGAATCAAACCCTTGACCCTTCAGTGTGTGGGCCAATGCTCTAACCACTGAGAACACTGGCCATGGCAGCTTATTTTTGATCATTTATGTGACTCACTCTTTTGTTCATTTACAAATGTTTGTTCTTTGTTATGCAAAATGTGCTTAATAAATGTATATTTTACCGGATAGCACAAGTAGATATCTGACCTTGAAATCTTACATTTTTAATAGTGGAGATACACAAATAAATATAAGGTTGGACAGAATTTAGTAAGCACCAAAAGATAAGATAAAACTATGCAACAGAAAGAGTTAGGGGCAGACAAAATTATGAGATCTTATTAGAGCATAAATGAAGTTCTCATGGGAGAGGTGGCATTTAATTGGTGATTTGAACCATGGCTAGCATTTTCATAAGCAGGTGTTTAGAGGGAAAATGATTAAATATAACTTGTCAAGTAGAGGAAGTAGCATGGACAAAGGGCACATAGTGGCAATTTGTGGAGCATGTAAATGGAGCACTAAATAGTCTCCTTTGAGTGAAGCATAAGCAATAGGAATCATAAAACAAGAGATATCTTGGGACAAAATTTGATAAAAGCCACAGAAAAATTCTAGCTGGAAACCAATGTCACTAGAACAGTGACTAATAATGGTTAGTCCCCAGGGTCTAATGGGATGTGAAGGAGAGAGACCAGTGCAATTGTTATGATCCTGGAACAAGCAAGCTAACGTGGTGGAAAGTGGCTGTGGAAAGAAAAAGAACAAGATCCAAGCAACCATGCGGAAACAGAATCCGATGGGACTTGGCCGCTGAATGGATGAAGAAAAATAAAGGGAGGATTAATAGGTAACAGACTTGTACTTTGAGTGGATGAGGAGGTCACAGTACCCCAATGCTCCTACTGTAACAACTAGAAAAGCTGGATCACTTCTTTAAATCCTATTTTAAAGGCATCCGACAGCTATATAAGTAAGGATCATTAGAACGACTAAAATGTGAAAGAGGAAGAAACTTCCTGAAGTGAGATCTCTAGTTATTTTCTTTGTTTCTTCTAGGAGTTTTGCTGATTCTGAGCATGGCCATAGGCAAACGGAGGTTTTATCCAAGCAGAGAGCATGTTTGTTGAATTCTGCTCTGTTCAGGAGGCCAGGAGCTGGGCCCACCGTCCACGGGCAGATGAATGTGTTACTATATCATAGTGCTCAGGAAACGAAGACCTGCTTGAAACCATTCCACAGGCCTCCCTCTTGAGTCTGACAGATTTTGAAGCTGCTTTGAGTAGGGGGCTGCAAACTCTGAACAGCAGAGCATGGTCTTCAATAGTCAGGGTTGAGGTGACAGACTTGTTAGGCTTCCATCACAGGGTAATTCTTAGGAATACGGGAGATCCAGAGGTAGACTGCAAGGGCAGGAGGAGAGGTTGAAATTCAGGTGCCATAAAGTCTCTGCTAACCTGGCAGGGAGCTCGGGAGCAGGTATTGCCATCAGAGTCGTCTTGTGCTAGTTGAAGTGGCGAGGCCTACAGAGCGTGCTCAGTGACCAGATGCATGCTGCCCTAGCAGCTGCAGAAGACTTTGGATGGACTGCTCCTCTGAAGTGGAGGCAGACCCTGACGGAGCTGAGCAGGAGGCTGTCTGCTGATAACACTCCCTACAGCAGGGCAACAGGCCTTTCTTGAAGATCTGAGAAAATACATATACCTGTCTACCAGTAAATGGACTAAGTAGTTCAAGTAAAAGAATAAGGTTGCCAGACTGTGTAAAGAGCCAAACAATTACAGGCAGCTTACAAGAGACCTCTTAAATATAAGTATACCGAATGTTAAAAAGAAGATGATGGGAAAAACTGTATCACACCAACTCTACCGAAAAAGCTGATGTGACTACACTTGTCCTAGAAAATGTTAACTTTAAGGCACAAAATACATAGACTAAGAAGAACATTTCAGAATGATGTCTTACAGCAGAAAGGTCTCAATCATAAATATGTATGCATGTAATCACATAGTTTCAAATATGAACAAACAAATTTGCAATCTTAGTGGGAGACCATAACACACCTTTCTCAATTAGATACGGAAGGTACAGAAGATGTAGTTTACACGCATAGAAGACAACATCTAACAACAACACAATCACATTTTTTCCAAGTATACCTGGGAAATTTATCAAAATCAAATCAAATGGAAATTTGAGAAATAAAAAGCATGAACAGGAAAAGAAGAATGCCTCTGACGGGCACCCGGTGGTAGACTCAAAAGTGAAGGAAAGCATTGGTAACTTGAAGATAGGTCAAAACACATCACCCACACTGCTACACAATGAGAAAACGGAACAAAAAGAATACAACAGACACTCCCAAAAGCTGCAAGACAATACTAATCCAATAAGCACAGAATCAGTCTGTCAGAAGGAGAAGAGAGAAAGAATGAAACTAATAGTGCATTCCTTAACAAACTGTTCTAGGGCAGAAAAGGTTAATATTTCAGCTACTAATCAGATTTATAAAACTACATTATTTACAAATTCTGCTCTGTATTAAAATATGAGATTGGCCTATAGTTTTTTTCTCCTCATTCCCTTTCTTTTTCTGCCTCTCCCTCCCTCCCTTCCTCCCTTCTCTCTGTCTCTCTTTCTATCTCTCTCACTATCTCCATCTGTCTGTATATCTCTTTCTTCTTGAATAACAAGCCAACCCCATATTTATATTATAGAATAATAGGAAGCTAGGAAAATTCCAGGATAAGCAGAATAGAAAAACCAAGACAGATAGTTACACAGCAGTTTGCAGCCACCTAGTAAATCCTATCTTCCCTAAACTAAGGACACTTAAGAGTGAATGGTTGCACTTCTCCTCCCCAACAGTGGGTAAATAGCTTAAATCACCCTACTCAGGGAGACATAACAGAAATCCAATTAGTGCCATTTGCCAACCACACCCAAGGACAGACGAATTAAGAGAATCAAATCTCATTTTGGTACCTCAGCATAAAGCTGATGAATATTCCATTGATTCTCCCCCTAAGACCTTTCCTGAACGCCCAGCCTTTACAACCCCTGACGATGAAAGCCCCAGTGTGCTCTCCCTCCAGAGAGCACGCCTGTGTCATTCCCTTCCCCCTCTCCCACCCCCACAGGCATGTGTCCCCTAACCTTTAAGGGACACCATGATATTTTTGCTATGGTCAATAAATTCTTGCTTGCTTTTCTGCACTTTGTCTCTTGATTGAAATTTTCCCCTCAAGAAGACAAGAACCAAGGTCTCTTCACCTCGTAGGTAACAGAGATAAACCTGTTCTCTCTCACAGGTCTGCGCATCATCTGGGGCAGCTCTGCTTCTCTCAGTTGATCTGCTCATTCATCTACACATCTGTGGGGGATCCCGGAGGTCTGCTGGGCTCCGCTGGACCTGTGTCAGGTCTCCACCATCCTCCTCAGACGGGTGGCAAGCCAGGGCATATTTTTTTTTGCGTGGTTATGTCAGAAGCAAAGAGAAGGAACAGAGAAACACCTGAAGCCTCTGAAAGTCAAGGCTCAGACCACCACCCTCTTCCTTCACCCATGTATTATTGCAGCGGTTCTCAACCTGTGGGTCGTGACCCCTTTGGCGGTCAAACGACCCTTTCACAGGGGTCGCCTAAGACCATCCTGCATATCAGATATTTACATTACGATTCATAACAGTAGCAACATCACAGTTATGAAGTAGCAACGAAAATAATTTTATGGTTGGGTCACAACATGAGGAACTGTATTTAAAGGGCCAGAAGGTTGAGAACCATTGTATTATTGGTTAAAGAAAGTCCTATGGCTAAGCTCAAAGTCAAGTGGTAAAGAAGTACACAATGCCCAGGGTGTGGGTATATGTAGCATGAGGAAGTTACATCACATTTTCACCCACTCTTTTTTTTTTTTATATATATATTTTATTGATTTTCCACAGAGAGGAAGGGAGAGGGATAGAGAGTTAGAAACATCGATGAGAGAGGAACATCGATCAGCTGCCTCCTGCACATCTCCTACTGGGGATGTGCCCACAACCCAGGTACATGCCCTTGACCGGAATCGAACCTGGGACCTTTCAGATCGCAGGCCGACGCTCTATCCACTGAACCAAACCGGTTTCGGCTTCACCCACTCTTTTGTAATTAGTTTATGCAAGCATTCTACTCCTTCTTGGGTAAATGTTTATATTTTGCATAGAAATAATCAATTTTCTCTGGGTCTTAGAAATGCCAACCATAAATAAGAGCTGGCATTATTTTATATTTAAATTAGAGCTGGCATTATTTTATATTTTCCTATACAGTGGGGCCTTGGCTTAGGAGTTTAATTCATTCCGTGACGGAGCTCATAACTCAAATTACTCATATGTCAAATCTTAAAGTGAATGAGTGAGACACGTGATGCTGGGCTGATGTTGTGGCGTTCACTGTGACGTTCGCTGCGCCAACTAGCGGTGGGGTATCTGAAGCTGGCTCGTAACCCGAATTTTAGCTCGCAACTCAAGGCAAAAAATCGGCCAAGAAATGGCTCGTATCTCAAAAAACTCGTTAGTCGGGACACTCGTAAGTCAAGGCCCCACTGTCAACTGCATTATGTCTTCTCATTTCTAAACTTGTATCATTTTTTTTCTTTTTTATAGTTTCCCCTAAATCAAGCTTGCTAGGATTTCTTGTTTTCTTCTTGGCATTTCAAACAATGCAATTTGGATATATCTATATTTTCATAAATATTTTGTTTCTATTTTTCCAAAACTGTTATTAATTTTGTTTATGTTATTTCTTCTGGTTGAGTTTGCTGGTCTTTTTCTAATGTTTACACAGTATTCCTCCTTTAAATTTGAAGGTATTCTAGCTTTAGTTATATCCCACAGATTTTGGTATAATGTTCTCTCTTTGTAATATATACAGTTTTATAATTTTAGCCTTTAGCTTGTGATTTAAAGGTCTGTTAGGAAGATTAATTCTTTTTTTGTTTTGTTAATCCTCCTCTGAGGATATTTTTTCCATAGATTTTTAGAAAGAATGGGAGGGAGAGAGTTAAAGAGGGAGAGAGAGAGAGAGAGAGAGAGAGAGAGAGAGGAAGAGGGAGAAACATGGATGTGAGAGAGACACAGCGATTGGTTGCCTCTTGCCCAGGAACCTCACTAGGGACAGGGATCAACTCGCAACCCAGGTACAGCTAGGAATCAAGCCTACAACCCTTCAGTTTAGGGACCAACACTCTAACCATTTAGCCACACTGGCTAGGGCGAAAGATTACTTCTTAATTTCTAGATAGTTTCATAATTGTTTCCCCATTACCTTTTTAAATTTTATTGGTTTATGATCAGAAGTTGGACCCTGTAAAAATCTCTACTATTTTGATTTTATCTAGGTTTCCTTTGGGGCAAAATAAATTGATTTTATGTTTACTAGTATATCAGTAAAATTTAAAAATGAAACCATCTAATATCAGGAAGCAACATTCTTTCCGTCTCCCTTTCTCATGCTCACTCTACACACACACACACACACACACACACACACACACACACAACCAGAGGTCCTCAAACTTTTTAAACAGGGGGCCAGTTCACTATCCCTCAGACATTCCACACATGCGCACTGCGGGCCCAGAACTTGTCCACTGCTAAGCAGGACAGGCAGTGGAGGCAAAAACACCCGGCGGGCTGGATAAATGTTTTCGGTGGGCCGCTGTGGCCCGCGGGCCGTAGTTTGAGGACCTACGAAAGTAATTTTATGGTTGGGGCTCACCACAACATGAGGAACTGTATTAAAGGGTTGTGGCATTAGGAAGGTTGAGAACCACTGTCTTAGAGTCTTAAACCTTAAGACTTTAGACCTTAAGGTCTTCGAGGCTTAGACCTTAAGACTTTAAGACCTTAGACCAGAAGAACTTAGAACTTAGCTCCTTTAGCTAAGCTCCTCTGACCCCCAATGCCTTTGAAAATTATGCTTCATCTCCGGACTCTTATTTAATCTACACACAGCCTTCTCCAGACTGCTGAACCCTTCTTGATGCCAGAATAAGAACCCTGGCAATGCAATATGTTCAAATTAGTGTTTTCCCCAATTTTGAATTCTTCTCGATTTCATTTTTCAATAACCCTGGACTTGTAACTAGGTGTGCCATTTCCATGAAATATGCTAATTATGTGTGTGTGTATGGGGCGGGGGGCAGAAAATCCCAGGCCTCTCCAAGTACACTCCAAATACTACACAAGCATAAAATGCCCAATAGCTCAGAGAGCACCCCGCTCAATAGACAAGAGAAATGAAATGGACACCATAGAAAATATAGTTCTTCAGATTTTTACCTAAACCTCTCTTTTAATTATTCATATTCATGAACATCGAAGTCAATTTTAAACTTTTATCTCAAGCAGTTTTAGTAGTGTGCTCTAGTGTCTTAAAAACTTTTGGACAATTGTAGATGTAATTATTAAGAATACTTTAATCATAAGTATGACTCAGTCCAGGCAAAACCAATTAAGAAAGAATGCCAGAAACTACAATCAAATCAACATCAAGAAATGTCAACAACATTTACAACACTGCCTAGAGTTCAAACCAGGGCAATTTCTTTAGGTCACAATATTTTTTAAAAAAATAGATTTTTATTTATTTCAGAGAGGAAGAGAGAGGGAGAGAGAGAGATAGAAACACCAATGATGAGAGAGAATCACTGATTGGCTGCCTCCTGCACACCCCCCACTGGGGATGGAGCCTCCAACCCAGGCATGTGCCCTTGACCAAAATCGAACCCAGGACCCCTCAGTCCACAGGCCAACATTCTATCCACTGAGCCAAACCAGCTAGGGCAGGTCACAATATTTTTATGCTGTGTTCCACCAGAGGCAGCTCATAAAAGACAGTCGCATATTTAGATTATGTACAGCTGTGGATGATACCACCCACAGAGAATGAGGCTCTGACCAGGTGTGAGAAATTCCTTTCGCCATTCCCGAAGGGGTTTGCACAGGGTGGGGTCCTGAACACCCACCCCCCTTCCTGACCTGCCCGCTCTGCAGACTCTGGCTACAAGCCTGCAGTGAAGGTCAGTTTCCCAGAAAGGCTTCCTTTTTTGAAGTTTGTAATCAAGCACATATTTCTCCACTCTTCTACAAAAATAAGATACTGACCCACTGCCCACCGCACTAAGGCATTCTTGTATCCAGCTGTGTGTCTCCTCACCAAGATAAGACCTTTAGCACATGCTTCCTTCCCAGGCCTCCTCACTGACAGAGGAGACCTGTAAGAATATTTTCCTTCTTGCCTCTCACCCGGCCACATCTCACTAATGTATAGATCATACTAAGCCAGCTAATGGTTTTCATTTTAACCTACTATTAGGGTTTCCCTTTAAGTATCTATTTCAAGTACTTTTATCCAATATTTGAACCATTTGAAATTGATCTAAAGATGCTTTTATATACAAAATGGCAATTTTATATGGTTTCATCTAATATATGATGCATTTCCATGCACTTTATTTATCATCCATTTGTATTTAACTACACAGTCTAAGATATTTGAAGCAGCTTATTTCAGGCTGGTATCTCTATTGTATTTATTGTTGGAGGTGAGTCCTTTCTTGAGTCCTCTTCTCTATTAGGACCTAAATGCTAAGAGAGCACAGTGTTATATTGTGCTTGAGGGCACAGACCCTAGAGCCAAATACCAGGGTTCAAATACCCACACAGCCTAAATCTAGATATAAGATAAAATATATACAAGTTCCCGAACTTCAGCAGGATGAGGATAGTAACAGAAACCACCACAGTTGAGTAAATGTTGATAAAGTGCTTGAACAGTGTTTGACACAGAATAAGTACTGCAGAACTAGTTTATATCCACATAGAAAACCAAATTATTTTTTTCTTTTAACCTGCAGGTAAAAAAAAAATATTTTAAAAATTGACAACTTATTTGTATCTTACCTGACGTCTCTGATTGGATGTCTAGACCTGCGGGATTTTAGATATGTCTGCAAAATGGCCCTGGCAGTGCTGCTTCATTCTGAAACTGTTGGGAAATCTAGAGTATGTCTATGAGGTATACTCCATTTGTTACTCAACTCAAGGGAAAATGACTTTTCTGATGAAGTCTAGCAAAAAATTCAAGACATCATTAACGTAAAGGAAATGGAAAATGCAAATAAGGACCCTGAGAAATTTAGTGTTGTTTATGAGCGGAAATAAGACAGATATAAAATTTTAATTAGATAAAGATTCCCTTTAGTAGTTAAGTTGTAGAATGTAGAAAATGCTCAGTGACATGTCCCTGCTGTTTTATTAGCACTGATGTCTCACTGAGTGGGGCAAGAGGATGAAATCCTAAGCAAATATTTACACTATTTCAAGAAAACTCTAAGTCAGTCAGTTGTTATGTGAAAATAGACCATGTCAAGGTAGGAAAGAAATGTAAGCTTTTGTAACCTGTTTCTGCCATAAATGTGTAGAAGTTTGAGAATAAAAGAAAGATACAAGAACTGCTCAGTTAAGAAGTTATATTAAGGGTAGGCTACAGGCTTCGTGGGTGGTCCATTAGGAGAGAAGTAAACATGGGAAACAGATAAGTAGCAAAGAAAAACTGCAATTGAGAAGAAGTAAAAGTTTAGCAAATATACAATGAGTAAACTGATGAATTCACCAAATAAAATAGATTAAAGTCAGATTTAAGAGAAGACTTGGGAGAATAGTTGTACCCCTAAAACAGGGACAGGGGCAAGGTTTTACTATGGTAAAACAGATCCTATGGAATTTCCTAAATCTTACGGCAGTCAAAACTGCCCAATTTCTCTATTTTTTTTAAAAGCAATGACTAGGAGTTTGTTCTTTCAATGTTACCATTTGATGTAGGTTAATGGCCATACTGATGAAAGCAAGAATATGGTATAATGGCAACATA
Organism: Myotis yumanensis; assembly: GCF_028538775.1. Taxonomy (NCBI): domain Eukaryota; kingdom Metazoa; phylum Chordata; class Mammalia; order Chiroptera; family Vespertilionidae; genus Myotis; species Myotis yumanensis. Next base: position 170,262,071 of record NW_027223754.1, read on the forward strand.
AGGAATTCTTGGAATCTAGATGATCAAGACTGGCCAACACTGACTAATTGAGAGAGTCTAGTTGTGTTGGGCTAATAATAATAAGGGGAGTTGTCTGTAGTTGGGTACAGAAGATATTTCAAGTCCAGGGTATAAATGTACCACAGCCTTTTTATCCACTCATCTACTGATGGGCACTTGGGCTGTTTCCAGATCTTAGCTACTGTAAATAAGGCTGCTATTAACATAGGGTGCATTTATTCTTTCTGATTGGTGCTTTAGGCTTCTTAGAGTATATTCCTAGAAGTGGGATCACTGGGTCAAATGCAGTTTCATTTTTAATTTTTTGGGGGAAACTCCACACTGTTTTCCATAGTGGTTGTACCAGTCTACTTTCCCTCTACCACTGTACTAATGTTTCTTTTTCTCCACATCCTCGCCAGCACTTGTTGTTTATTGATGGTAGCTATTCTGGCAGGAGTGAAGTGGTACCTCATTGCCATTTTAATTTGCATCTTTCTGGTGATTAGTAACATTGAACATTTTTTTATATATCTCTTGGCCATTTGTATGTCCTATGCAGAATAGTCTATACAGGTCCTCTGCCCATTTTTTGATTTGGATTGTTTGTCTTTCTTTGGTTGAGTTGTATGAGTACATTTTATGGAAATTAATCCCTTATCAGATGTATCATTGGCAAATATGTTCTCCCATACAGTGGGTTGGGACCTGGAGATCATTATACTAAGCGAAATAAGCCAGTCAGGGAAAGACAAATATCACATGATCTCACTTATATGTGGAAGCTAATATCAAAATAAATCGACAAACAAAATAGATCCAGAGACATAGAAGCATGCAACAGATTGACGAATCTCAGAGGGAAAAGAGTGGGGGTGAGGGGTGAGATTTACTAAAGAATCTATATGCATAATTCATGCACACAGGCAATAGTGTGGTTATACGGTGAAGCCTGGGGGAGGAGGCAGAAATAGGGAGGAGGGGAGTAATGGAAAAAAAAAAGTGGGCATCTAATATTTTCCACAATAAAGATACATTTAAAAATAAAAGGAAGATATTCCAAGTCCAAGTTGAATTTATAGACTCAATGATATTTTTATAGTTTGGTAGAGCATTATTATAAAACCTATAAGTAACACATAAAATAAGTACTTGAAGTTAGTGGGCAGTGAACAGCAGTCAGACCTAGTGGGGAGTTCATGCTCACTTGGAGTAGGGAACACTGGGAGCTTTTTTAAAGTAAATTTGCCTTTCCATGGATTTATTCTGGGTTGAATGCAGTCCAGAGAAAGACCCAGATTTCCTGGCTGGAGAACCTAGAAACATGTAGCCACAAAACCTGGCCCACTACAGAGAGCAAATAAACCTGACAAGAGTAAAAGCCAAAAAAATGGGAGCCCTGAATTTTGTCTGCCCACATTTTTTGCTGATCCCTGAACCATGTATAGATAAAGCAGATTCAGAACAGTCCAGCTGAAGGCAAAATAACTGAATTGAGATTTCAGAGAAATCCAGAAAGTTTGAATTTCAAGATCTGTTGAGAAAATTACTTGCTAAAACAAAGGAAACAATGGTCAGAGAAAAGTAACAGGATCTTCACCACTTAAAACTTATGATGTTTGGATACAAGATTACTCAAAATATGAAGATTACCCAAAATATGGAAAAAAACACATTCTCACGAGAAAAGAAAATGCAGTCTCAACCTAAGATTAATTACATGTTGAAACTATGAGACCAGGATTCTAAAGTGATATTATAATTATCCTCAACAATGTAAAAAACCAAACAAAATGAAAACAAAAAAGATAAAGCCAGAAGACATGATTCAATGAATAAAAGTCTCAGTGGAGAAATGGAAGTTCAGCAAAGAAATGGAAGAACCAAATGGAATCTCAATAACTGAAAAATAAACTATAAAATAAAGATGACCTAAACAAATGAGGGGGGGATATTTTCATGAGCTGCAAGACCATTTTTTATGAATTATAATACTCAATTTTGTTAATCTGACAATCTTTCTTAAACTAGAGGCCCATTGCATGAAATTCATGCACTGGGTGGGGAGGGGGGGCGGAGGTGTCCCTCAGCCCAGCCTGCACCTGATCCAATTAGGCCTAAACCAGCAGTCGGACATCCCCTTCACAATTGGGACTGGTGGCTCCCAACCGCTCTCCTGCCTGCCTGGCTGATTGCCCCTGGCTGATTGCTTCTGCCTGCCAGCCTAATCACCCCCTAACCTCTCCCATGCCAGCGTGATCGACACCTAACTGCTCCCCTGCCGGCTTATAACTGCCCTCCCCTGCCGGCCCAGTCGCCCCTAACTGCCCTCCCCTGCAGGCCCAATCACCCCCAACTGCCCTTCCCTGCCAGCCTGGTCACCCCTAACTGCCCTCCCCTGCTGGCCATCTTGTGCCCACATGGGGGTGGCCATCTTGTGTGAGGGTGTGACAGTCAATTTGCATATTATCTCTTTATTATATAGGATTGCTAAGCTAATTAAAAAAATTATACACTGCTGCCTACTTTCTTTTCCATATAAGCAGCCCCACCTATCTAATTAAATGAATGTTGTAGATTCCTGACTCTGTTGTGTTTAAAGAGTTTGTCAGCCTTGCCAGCATGGCCCAGTGATTGAACATAGACCTATGAACCAGGAGTCACGGTTGCATTCCCAGTCAGTGCACATGCCTGGGTTGTGGCTCAATCCCCATTGTGGGGTGTTCAGGAGGCAGCTGATCATTGATGTTTCTATCTCTCTCCCTCTCCCTTCCTCTATGAAATCAATACACACACACACACACACAGACACACACACACACTCTAGAGGCCCGGTGCATGAGTCATGTACCAGTAGGGTCCCTTGGCCTGGCCTGTGGGATCATCTCTCCAACATCCCCCAAGGGGTCCCGGATTGCAAGAGGCTCAGGCCAGGCAGAGGGACCCCATTGGTGCATGATTGGGGCCAGGGAGGGATGTGGGAGGTTGGCCAGCCAGGGAGGGACTGCAGGAGGGCTCCACAGTGTGTCTGGCTCATCTCACTCAGTCCTGATCTGTTAGTTGACCTGTCGACTGTCTGCCCCCTGGTGGTCAGTGCACATCATAGCGAGTGGTTAAATGGCCTTAGCGTATCATTAGCATGTTACACTTTGATTGATTGAATGGCCGACTGGATACTTAGCATATTAGGCTCTTATTACATATATATATATTGAGAGAGAGAGAGAGAGAGAGGTTGTCAAATTCTACCTAGCAATATCAAATTAGTCTGGTCTGTTAAAATATTAACTCTGTAAAATATCTACTTTCAACCTTCATTTGATTGTATGTATATCACAGGAACAAAGGTTTTATTTCATGGTAAATAAATTAAAACACAATTACAGAAGTCATTGGATGAGGAACTATGCTGTGACACAAACATTTTGTTTTGACCCTGTTTTCTGACATACTGGCCAAAATACTGTGGGGTCCCATACCTAAAAGTTACTAAAGTGGTCAAGACAATTGATTTGTAAGCTGATTAAAAACAGGAGAGAAGAGGGTAAAATAAAAAATTTGAAAAGCAAGTTGGGGGCATAAAATTTCTTCCCCTTTGCTGTATTTGTTGAAATACAGCAAATTTTTTTCCAGTGTGGTGCTACATATGAAGTTCTCGTCACCATGTGCTCACTTAGGAGTCACATTCTTATGGGACCAACAGAACTTTCATTTTTGTTCTTGTTATGAGAGGCATAAAAGAGTAAGGCAACAAAATGATTAGTATATAGAGAGCATGCAATCATTGTTGAGCTGTGTTAAGAGTGTGTGTGTGTACGTGTTTCATCTTTCACCTGAACCTCTACTGTCAGATACCGTTCACTGTGAGAAAAAATAATGTCTTCATCGCTGCCTTAGCCTTTGGGACTCTGTCTTGAGCCCCCGGTGAGCCTGTAAAGAGTGCCCATTGGATGGATGGATAGCAGGTGTGCAAGTGTTATTCTCATGGGCACTTTATTCTCCAGCTGGGAAGTGCTCAATCTGTTCTGGTGTTACTGGTGTAAACCCATAAAATTTGAGAATGGGGTCCAACACGTTCATGAAAAATAATTTAAACCCAGCAATTAAGTCTGGAGTGATGACCATAGTCTGGATTTCAAAATTGGTATGTGATCAGCTTTGAGGTCCTCACAAAGTTGGTAGTCATTAATATTACAGAGAGGTTTGTGCTGACAACTTCCTCCCCTTTAATGACAACAAACCAGTTATGGCCTCAAGGAAAACAACAAAGTGACCCAGCAAACAAGAGCCTTAAGAGGTATAGAGGGCTGAGTGATAATTAAGTGGGTTAGCATATTTCTTCATAAAGATAACCTGCATTTCATATATGTATAGGTCCTTTTGAAGCAATTAGAAGTCACTTGAATTCTCATATTTAATATAACTTTAGATTCGATATTTTATCAGATTTCATTGCTCTGACTTCAAATTCACTCAAGGATAAGCAGAACATTAATTCATATGAGCAGAAATACAGTATTTTAAGTACATTAAGTATATCCACAAATCAATCTTTTTCTTTAAGGCAGAGGACAGAAGAGTTCCCCTTTATTTCTAAGCAATAGTAAAAAAAACACACACACAAAAAAACAAAAAACAAAAAACAAAAACAACAACAACAAAAAACTCTGCCAGGAATTTCAGAAAGAAGTAGCTTGTTTTGCTTAATCTCAGACCACCTACTGAAGCAACACCAGTTTCTTAATTGATAAATTGTATAATTTATTCCTACTCATTTTTGTTCCTTTAATGAGAAATACAAGACTTTCAGAAACCAGAAAAAAAATGACTAATGATACAATATTTGCCAAATATAATAAGTACTTTTACTTCAAGTAGATTTATGTTTCATAAGATATCCTAAGTTGATTATTTCACTTCAAAATTTACATTACTTGTTTGTGACACAGAAGCTAAGTTGAACTATGTAAACCCCTCCTTCTTTGAAGAATTTTTATTGTGAGGCAAAATGGAGCTTGGATAGAAGTGTTACATGAATATATCAGTACAGCTGGCAGAAAATAAAAGTCTATTCTAGAAACTTGGAAAAAACCCCAAATACATGCTTTTGTGATTTCACTTTTATGAAAGAAATTTGGGGGGGAAGGGAAATGAATCCAGTGAATAAAGAATTGCTATGCTCATCAAGGTCCAAAGGCAAACAACAGAAATTGATTCAGGGATTCAGGTCTGTTAAAGCAATGAAACACTTTATTCAAAATATTTTGAAAGATACCCAGACTCATGTGGAAGGCTAGAGAACTGGGCCCCAACATGAAAGGGAGGCTGTGTAGCTAGAACCGCAGGCAAACCATGCTGCACCAGTAGGCCAAAACAAAATAAACTAACAAAGTAGGGCCAGACTCATGGATACAGAAAATAGACTGACAGCTGTCAGAGGGGAGAGGCTTGGGGGCTGGATGAGTAGGTTAAATAGGGTTGTGCCACTGAGCACTGGATGCCCAGCTTGCCCCACTGATGCTGAGCCCTGGACATCACCCCTATGACTTAGGATACTCTTGTCATTTCACTCCTAGAAACTGAACACTGCTTCCAACATTGCTGCCCCCACTATCTCTACACAGGAGCCTTAGAAAGTGAGTATGTAGCTTTTAAACAAAATTTTAAATATTTATTGGGGTGACATTGGTTAATAAAATTATTAAGATTTCAGGTATACAATTCTACAGTACATCATCTGTATATTATATTGTGTGTTTACCACCCCAAGTCAAGTTTCCTTCCATCACCATTTATCCCTTATTTACCTATTACCTCTTCTCCCCCTCCCTCTGCCAATCACCATACTGCTGTATGTGTCCATGAGTCTTTCTTTACTTTTTTCTTTGATGAACCATCAACAACATGAAAAGAAAACCTACTGAATGGGAGAATATATTCACTTATACATCCAATAAAGGTTTAATATCCAAAATTTATAAGGAACTTATAAAACAACACAAAACCAAACAATACAATACAATTAACAAAATGGGCAAAGGACCTGAATAGACACTTCTCCAAAGAGGACATACAGATGGCCAACAGACATATAAAAGATGCTCAACACCACTAATAATCAGAGAAATGAAAATTAAAACCACAATGAGATATCAGCTCACACCTGTCATAATGGCTACTTTCAATAAATCAACAAACAAGAAGCTTTGTGAGGATGTGAGAAAAGGCAACCCTGGTACACTGTTGGTGGGAATGAAGATTGGTACAGCCGCTGTAGAAATCAGTACAGAATTACCTCAAAAATTAAAAATGAAATCACCTTATTACCCAGCAATTCCACTTCTGAGAATATATCCAAAGAATCCTGAAACACTAATTCAAAAGAATATATGCACCTATAGGTTCATTGCAGCATTATTTACAATAGCCAAGATTTGAAAGCAACCCGACTGCCCATCAGTAGTTTAGTGGATAAAAAAGCTGTGTTACATTTACACAATGAAATACTACTTGGCAAAAAAAAAAAAAAAAAAAGGAAATCTCACTTTTGCAACAGCATAGATGGACCTGGAGAGAATTATGCTCAGTTAAATAAGCCTCCAATCCCAGCACAAGTGGCATATCCACAACTGTAGACCTACTTTTGCCCCATGCTGTGTATTACATGGCATCATAAATATAATATTTTACCGTTAACCTGAAAGCCTGTCACTTTTGATTGGGTCCAGAGGAAGAGAAGGAGTTCTACTTAGTACACACAGAACTTCTGATAATCTGTCATGAAGCCATTGGCAATGATAAGAAATGAGGCTCAAGGATATACAGAACTTGTCAACAAGGGGTCTTGTTGGTGGGCATTCACAGGGGACACATTGAGGCCATTGGGTGCGTTATCTCCATATATTTTCCTAAAAAATTATGTGTCACAGACTTTTAAGATGTGTAGGTATTCCTGTCTTAGACCATCATCTCTCCTTCCATTGTGAACAAAAAATAAAGTATTTTACTCAATTTTTTTAAAACACTGGCTAAATATTCCTCTTATCTGCTGTATTCACACTTTAATGGGGCTCCAATGCATCCACAGACCATTTCCAGCTGGTGCCAGAATACCATTAAAATATATATGTAAAATAATTCAAATTAATTATTTCTTTCCAGTCATCTCCTCATGGCAAATGCCCCCATGAAACCATAAGTGGTGTTGAATAAGGGCTGGCAAAGCAGCAGATACAGAAAGGCTAGAAGTATAAGCAATTGGCTCACACAACTTGTTTCTACAGGACTAATTCCGATCTAGTCCACCCTCTCCTTTTTTTTTACTTCTACTTTGGATGAAGTATGGCTTGGAAAATCTGAATTTATGTCAATTTAGATTATAAAGCATCCAGTTCATGTTAGGCACCTTGGATTGCATGGTCACTTAGGGTACACCATTTACCAGGTTAAAGCTTTTCAAAAGTAAATAGTTGCCAAAGAATTTAAGGCTGTGCTCCAAAATACCAGGGTCCTACCCTGTATTTCTCCTGCTGGTTCATGCCGAATGTTCCACATGGTTTTTAATGTGCTGGAAATATTCTGACAACCATTGAAATCACTGTGTCAGATGAGTCACAGAACTGCATTCATTGAAGCCTGAACCAATTGGAGCACTTTATCTTTCTATGCAACCAATCAAAACTTGCCTTCATGTCAAAAGTAAAAATGCTGTATTTTATACTTCAATGAAACAATATCTTGCCTCCAAAATGCAAAGAAACCCACTGATTATGTGTCTTTCTTGGTAGCATAAGGCACAGTAGAGAGCACAGCTTTAAAGAGGATATCTTTATATGCTCCATTCATATAGACTACTGGTTGGCAAACTACAGCCTGCAGGTTAAATTGGCCACCTATTATTATTTATTTTATGTAAACAGCCTGTGACCACTGCTTATGTAGTTACCCATGTAAATCTTGGATCTCCATGTGAATCTCTCATAGACAGCGTAGAATTAGTTCATGTATTTTTATCCATTCTGTCAATCTGTCTTTTGATTGGAGAATTTAATCCATTTACATTTGAAGTAATTACTGATATGAAGGGACTTATTCCTGTCATCATGCTATTTTTTTTATATACCTTGTAGTTTTGTCCCGTTTTCTGCATTATTGTGGGGTTTTTTTTGTTTTGTTTTATAGTAAAATGTTTGAATTTCTTTCTCATTTACTTTTGTGTATATTCTATAGCTATTTTTTTGGTGCTTGCCATGGGAATTTCATTTGACATCCTAAAATTATAACAGTTTAACTTGAATGTATGCCAGCCTAACTTCAATACCATACAAAAACTGCTTTATTACAGTTCCATTCCCACCTTTTTTGGTTGTTAATGTCATAAAATTGCATCTTTATATATCATGTGCCTCATTATAAAATGAACTAGAGGCCCAGTGTACAAAGTTCATGCACAGGGAGGGGACGTCCCTCAGCCCGGCCTGCACCTTCTCCAATCCAGGACCCCTTGGGGGATGTCTGACTACCTCTCGCTATCCAGGACTGCTGGCTCCTAACCGCTCACCTGCCTGCCTGCCTGATGGCCCCTAACCCCTCTGCCTGCCTGCCTGATCATCCCTAACTGCTCCCCTACCAGCCTAATTGCCCCAAATAGCCTCTGCCTCACCTGGCACCCAGGACCCAGGATTTCCTCCTTCGGCTGGTCACATGCAGCCCAGGACCCGGGCTTCCCTCCCTCTGGCTGGCCACAGGCACCCAGGACCCGGGCTGGCTTCGCCCGGGCCTGTTGCAGCTGCAGGGGACCATGGGTGAGCGGCTTCTCCTGGGCTGTAGCAGCAGGCGCCCGGGACCGCAGGACGTGCAGTTTATCCCTCTCCTGGGCTGCAGCCCCAGCCGTTGGCGCCCGGGACTGCAGGGTTGGCGGCTTGTCCCTCTCCCAGGCCTCAGCCTGGCTGGTCCCCATTCCTCTCTTGCAAGCTCATTTGTGCCTGGCTGGTCCCCATTCCTCTCCCCCCAGTGTTGAGTGTATGAGCAGTTATGGTGTGAGGGTGTGACGATGTGAGGGCATGATGACCATTTGCATATTAGTTCTTGATTATATAGGATAGTTCTTTCATTTATTGCCTCTTTTTGAAAACAAGAACTGTACTAACTCATAATAAAAAGTTACCAAGGAGCTCATAGTCAGATGGTATTGTCATTATTTTGATATCCTATATAATAAAAGGCTAATATAAAAATGGTCATCATGCCCTCATGTGTAATGACCGATCAGCAGGAGGCTGTGTGCACAGCAGGTGTGTGCGGGTGGACGGGGCTGCGTACAGGACCAGTCACCAGGACATGCATGGAGCACCTCCCGGTCCCTCCCGCTGGCTCCTGCAGGTGGCAGCAGCTCCCTCCCGGCTCCCACAGGTGGCAGTGGCTCACTCCCGCCTCTCACCAAAATGGCGTGGCTGCCTCCTGCCTCGTTCCTGCAGAGCAGCTCCTGCTGGCTCCCCTGGAAGCAGTGGGCAGTCTACTGCGTGCTATTTCACATGCTGGGCCACGAGTACCTAAATAAAATCCATACCTAAGAACTGCAAACTGTCATTATAAAGCTGTGGTTTTTAACTAAGGACAATTTTGTATCCTAAGAGACATTTGGTAAAACCTGGATATATTTTTTGGTTGTCACAACTGGAGGGTGCTGCTAGCATCTAGTGTGGAGAAACCAGAGATGCTGCTAAATATCCTAAATGCACAGGGAAGCCCTTCTTCCCAGACAACAAAGAATTATCCAGGCCTCAAATCAATAGTGCTACAGCTGAAAAACCTCTATCTTAAGGTTGCGATTGGCAGCCTTCACTCCCCTTATCAAGAATATGCTACCGATTGCTTTTTAATTATCATTCAAAGTATATCTAAGCAAAATAAGCAGTCAGAGAAAGACAAATATCAGATGCCCTCACTTATATATGGAACAAAATAATTTAATAAATAAAATAGTACCAAAGGCATGGAAACATGGATGATGAATCTCAGAGGGAAGAGGGACCAGAGATTAATCAAAGAACTTAGAGAGTATATGCATAGCCCCTGGACACAGACAATAGGGTGATGAAGGCCTGGGGCAGGAACTAGTACAGGGGTTAATGGGGGGGAGGACGAGGGGAACATCTCAAATACTCTCAATAGTAAAAATAATAATAAATAGATAAATAAATAAAAAGCATATCTGAGGAAATCAGATTTCTTCGCTTCTTAGTGATGAAAATACAAATGAAGATATTTTCACAATCCATACTTTATGTAAGTCCTTCAGCAAACTTCCTTTCTTTAGATCAACTTGGATAGTAGTTTCAAAAAATCTAGACAATCACAATAATGTGCTTGTACTTCATGTGAGACATACATATTTTAAAGTCATAAAGGAAGATCTCTAATTTAAAACTTAGTCTTTTATTGAAGCGAAATTTCTCTTAAAAAGCTAATAGTATCTACCTAACTTATTCCTTTGAAAGCTGAGAACTCTGCATTCTTTATTTTCTTACAACCATTTTGAATACCTACCTACTGTGTTGTTTTACTCACGTAAGCAATGGAAAAGAATTAATATGATTCCATCTTCTGTCAAGTGTTTATTAGTACTTTCATTACCTTCGCACATAGACTAAAGTACTCATCATCATCATCTCTACTTTCTGATTCTCTGACTTTCAAATTCATAATCTGTTTAATCTTTTTGTGGATATGCACAAATCAGATGTAAGGTTCATCAAACTGGTAGGTTCCAGGTACACATTTCAAACTTGGTTTTAAACCAGACTTAAAATCCTCATACTCTTCACAAGATCTTTTAAATCTTGTAATAAGGATATTATTTCAACCTAAAAAAAACCCCCAAAAAACTTAAGATAAGCTTCTAGTCAAATTCTCCTTAAAAGATTTATTTCCTCAAACAAAAAAAGATGGAGCTTAGCATAAAAATACTTTGCTCTTTGGGGAAGCTTGGTGATGAAAATGTGTGAACGGATTAATGGCTGCTCCAGGGAAGGTGTAATTCACATTCTGAGAGGAGCAGCTGTTCCATGATAAATGTTCGGGGGCTTACACTTCTGGTTTTTGGTACCTGACAGAACACCTGATTGACATCTAGCAAGAGTTCATCTTCAAATCATGATTTTGGTTTTTGTTTTGTTTTGTTTCTTACTATCCCCTAGAATATGGCTGCTTTTATTAGACTGAAGCGCCTGATCATTATGCCCTTCACATAGCAGTGGTATTTCAGCTGGTATTAATTTTGTTGTCAAAGATACAGCTGTTGTAGGAAATATTTTGAATTTTTAGTACCATCTGGTGTACTGAAGCAGTAGTGCTCTGAGCATTGGCATCAATCCACTCTCTAAGTGGGTAATACTAGTGTTCTGAAAAGGGGGCTGTCAAGATGGGAGATGAGAGAGTCATTAATCTGAACTGTTTTCATCTTTGTATCGCACTACAAATACCGCAGTACAACAATTAAAACAAACATTTTGTGTGTGTGCATGTCAGCAATCCTTCAGAATAGTCCATCATTTATATGCAACATTTGCATAACAGTTCATATCCAGAAACTTAAATATCACAATAAAATAATAAAACGAAAATTGTAGCCACCAGTGATGAAAGATATGTCAAGGTTGGGCTATACCTAGTTAAGGGAGGCAATAAATTGGCACCCAGTTAAGTTGGTTTTCCCCTCCATCACTTCTTGTCATCAGATACCTTATTCTGATGTTCACTGAACTCACACTTTCCCCACAAAGTAGGTATTGATTGAATTGATATGCACTAAAATATGTACTTATGAAAATTTATTTTGCTTCAAAGAGTTGGAATCTTTTTTGAAATAATTTCAACACCTGAAAGTTCCCCAGAGATCAAAATATAGGAGAAACAAAGTAACCAGTACTTGCCTACAATATACACTGAGTGGCCAGATTATTATGACCAACCCATCAGTACTTCGTTGGACCACCTTTTGCCTTCAGTACTACGGCGATTCTTCTTGGCATTGACTCCATGAGATGTTGAAAGGTGATGCGAGGAATCTGACACCATGCCTGATGAATAGCACTGTCCAGGTCTGTGAGATTTGATGGTTGTGGAACCAGCTGCCTGATGGCTCTTTTAACTTCGTCCCACAAATGCTCAATTGGATTGAGATCTGGTGATTGTGGGGGCCACCTAAGCAAGGTAAAGTCTCCCTCATGTTCTTGAAACCACTCCTGCACAATACGAGCACCGTGGCATGGCGCATTGTCTTGTTGGAAGAAGCCATCTCCATTAGGATACGCCATCAACATGATAGGATGAACTTGATCAGCAATGATACTTAGGTATGTTGTGCTATTCAGACATTGTTCCACATGAACTAAAGGGCCCAAATCATGCCAGGAAAACATGCCCCAAACCATAACACTGCCCCCACCAGCTTGAAGGGTTGTACTCATGCATGTGGGGTGCATGCTTTCATGCTGTTTCCACCAAATTCTCACTCTGCCATCTGCATGATGCAACTGGAAACATGATTCATCAGACCACATGACTTTTTTCCAATGCTCGACTGTCCAATTCTTGTGTTCCTGTGCAAATTGGAGACATTTTATCTTGGTAACTGCAGACAGCAAAGGTGTTCAAACAGGACTTTGGCTTCCATATCCCATACGATGCAGTATATGGCTAATTTGTCTACAAACATCAGGTGGTCATAATAATCTGGCCACTCAGAGTAAGTCTAAAATGGTACTAAAACATTCATGGGGAGTAATACATGTAATTCAATGTTTAAAATGTGTATACCAGAAATCCTTACACAGAGGAGTGTAAGTGGTAGAAGGGACTCTTTTCATAGGACAGTTTAAGTATAGGGTCAGAAACACTCCCAAGGATGTGTTTTTAGAAGTGTATTGACTTCTGCTTACAGAGTGAAATATAATTTGGGGATCCGAGGCTGAATTCTTAGCGAGAACAGTTTGAATCATGATGTTTTACTTCTGTTTATTCTCCATGCAATACATATGCTCTCCTAATAAATGGTGAGCACTTACTAAAGAGTGTATTTTTGAACAAGCACAAAATCATTAGCTTCACAAGCACTTACAGGTTTCATAATAACCCAGACGCCGGGAGATATGATGTAAATTGTAAAGTTACAGTGCAGATCCCTATAGACTAAGGGACATATATGAGGCTAAAAGTGCTATGAAATTTCAGAGGAAAGCAGACTTTTATTCAGTTGGTCAAACGGGCTGAATCAAGGAAAAAACATCATAGAAGCATGGACATTTAGCAAAACCTTAATACATAGGATTTCAATCATTGGTTTTAGGGAGAAGAGATGTTCAGGCAGAAGGAAAATAGAGCCAAGACTCAAACAGAAAAAAAAACAATCAGTGTGTTTGTGAAGCAACTGGTAGTCTAGTGTTGTTGAGCTATGAAGTTATTGTAGGAGAATCATGGTAAATAAGATGATAAGGGTCAAGTGTAAACAGGACATGAAAGGGCTTAAATGGTAGATTTGACTATTTATTGGGAAACTTCTGAGAAGTTGTCAAGAGAGAATACAGCAACATGGCCACAGGTGGAAGAGCAGATGCTGGCAGGGGATGAGAAAATAGAAGTGGGTAACGCATTAGCTGGCTACTGCAATGAGTTCAAGTTGCTGATGGTTAAAGAGTTGATTAAAAAAAGAGCTGATGACGACTTGAATAAAAATAATAAAGATGAAAACAGAGACAATATCATCAATATTTTGGAGACAGAAGAAGTAAGATAGAGCAACAGAACAGATGTTGGAATTTTAGTGAGATGGGGAAATCAAAGAAGGATGGCAAGTTTATAGTTAACTGGAACAAAGCAACCAGGAAATGAAGTTGTCATGGAAGAAGTGTTGGGGTGATGATACGAGTAGAGTTTGGTACGTATTATGTTGATTTTAATATAATTTAGCAACATTCCCTTCTTTGTAGCATATCATGATAGCAGAGCATCTGGTGAAATAATGACTACCATTTATTGAGCTGCCATAGTCATCAGATATAATGCAAGATATTTTACAAATGCATTGCTCCTGAACACTGAAACATCTCTGGAATATGTGTTCATGCATACCCACTTTAAGATGATGAAACTAAAATTCTGATTGGTTAGATGATCTGATCAAGGTGATATAACTAATAAGGGGGAAATGTGAAATTTGAATCTGTTTGACTCTACTAAACAGAAGAATTAAAATGTGATGGAGCCCAGTCGGTGTTGCTCAGTGGTTGAGCATGGAGCTATGGACCAGGTCGCGGTTCAGTTTCTGGTGAGGGCACATGACTGGGTGGTGGGCTAGATCCCCAGTGTGAGGCATTCAGGAGGCAGCATGATTCTCATCACTGATGTTTGTATAGCCCTCTCCCTCTCTCTGAAATCAATAAAAAACACATTTAAAAAAATAAATAAAAAGTGATGGGAAGGCAGTAATCTTGAGGGACTAAAAGAGGAGCATTTGCTTTTAGGGGATTTTACCTAAGCTAGGAAAGGAAATAAGAAATAAGAGATTAAGCAATTCTCCTCAAAGATAGATTTTTTCCTATACAGTAAAAATAGCATGTGACATATTCTTCTGATTGATGGCCAGTAAGTTTTTCAAGTTTTTCCAATAACTGTAGGACATGTCTGATTTCTAAAACATTAAATCCTAAAATAATAGGCATCATTGAATTGAAACTATATTGCATCAAACTACATTTATATTATATGAGGTTGGCTACTGTTTTCAGACTGATATTGTCTGTCACCAAAAGGAAGCTTCCTTTTATTTCTTGCTAAATATACATATTAATATTTTTTCTATTTTTGTTGTTTTTAAATAGGAAGAGATGTTGGATTGGATTAAATAATTTCCATACAGCTTTTAGGTAAACGTGTGTTTATTATTTTCTTCTCCCATTCTGCTACCCCTGTCAGCCAATCAATCATGACTTTCCTATTTTACCTCATCCTAGATTATCGCCTAAAGCTCTCTATTGTCCCAGTCTCCAAGGATGTCCCTGTCCTACTACTGGTCTTGCATACATTCTTTACAAACTACTCTCTACACTGCAGCCCTTGTGATTATTTGCCAGTATAAATCCCTATCCTGCTTATAAACTCTCAATATAGTCTCTGCATTTTAGATGAAGACCAAAATCCATACAAGGACCCAATGTAAAGCCTGAGTGACCTGGGCTCTGGCGGTCTTTTCAGAGTGACGCACAGACAGAGGACACAGCAGGGAGAAATGCTGCCTTTGGGACTGTCTCCAATTCAGGATCATGAAGGTTGGGCATATTAGTGGGCTGCAAAAATGATACAGTTACTGTCCATTTCAGTTTGATTTTTGACACATTGTTTTCTCTTTACTTCAGGATGGATGCCAGTGCTGTTTGTTTTTAATGTGTTTGTTCATGGACATTTTAACTGGAAGTCAAGGGAAAGTGTTAGGTTTGGGAGTCGGAGCCATGAACCAGCATTTCTGATTCTCCTTGTTAACACATTGTGCGCTAGTAGTTTTATTGCCAGCTTTACCCAGTGGCCAGATAAGTTTCTATTGAACGAGTATAAAAAACGTTTTACAAAGTATCATACTTTAAAAAGATATTAGCTTGTAAGAACATGTAACAAATAACTTCAAAATGCAATGGGTATTTAATTTTAAGGCATGCCTTTAACATTTATGTAAAACACTGTGTAACACGAAAGCACCGGAATGCTCATGATCCACCCACAATGTGTTAAACTAGGCTTCCTCCTTGTTATGTCAAAGGTCAGTAGCAGGTTTAAGTCTTTGCTGACCATGTACTAAGTAGCACTCAAAGAAAAGTCATCGGAGGTAGTGAATCCACGGAAGTTAACTTGCTCCTCTCACCACCTGCCTCTCTTGGAGGCTGATCTGAGAGCCAGATTCATACTCTTAGGGTACACACACTAGATGGAATCATATCCCAGAAACAAGCCAACATAAAGTCTTTGCTCAGCTAAGACCTAACGGTTTTTCTGTAGACATCAAACTTCAGAAGCTCAGTTGTATAAACAAGGATGATATACATTCAGGTTATTATATTTTATTATACAGCTTACATCTAACCTAAACACAAAACATGAAAGCATCTCATTTTTTATGGGCAAATATTTACAATCTGTACAACCCAAGACATTTACTTCATTCCGTGTCCAAGCTATTTTCTGAGATTTAAAAATCGCCAGTACATAAAGATAAACAATGTTAGAGAAACATAACCGAGAAACCAAAAGAAAGGCACAGAACAGGACTAGGACAACATAATCAAACTTTAGACTTAGTTTGGAGAGAAACACAACAATGACTGAATTTTCCAGAAGGAGGCTAGCAAAGCATTGAATTAATTAATTAGACACCACTCCCTCAAGAAACCCACCACCCTCAGGCTTTCTGGGGTGGATAGGGCTCCTCCCAGCAACACCCCTTCTGGTAATACACAACTCCCCCAACTCCCTTTTTCTCCTCAGTATGTGCCCATTTAGTCTAGGTGGCTGTCAGCTAATGTTTTAAACAATACAAATAATTTAGCTGGGTCTAATAGGTTAATGTTGTTATTTTCCCATTAGGACTGAACTAGCATAACTCGAAGTTACTCTAATGGTGCTTATTGTAGAGACCATGGCAGCCGAAAGAGTGATGGGGGCTTTTGATCTGCAGTGCCGCTTAAATCATGCACATAAGCAATTGCTGAAGTAGGCTATGGGAAGTTGCCAGACCTTTTTGTACAAAACCTCTGCCATATACTAGGTGTGCACATATACTTGGGTGGCTGAATGTACTGAAGATACAGAGTAGTGTTCTAGAGAGGATCTTCTAGCTAAAATATTTTCCTACCCACGTCCAGGAGAATTGACTACTACTACAATTTCATGATTTAGGGAAAACTACAGAAATCGCCCCTCCTAATGGCCCCAAGTATACTAATTCTACCCCACCCACCTTCCCCAAGTGGTCTGTGACTGAAGCTCAAATTCTAGGACTGAAGTTTCATTCAACATGCCTCTTTGCAATGAATTCCAACCCAAGTCTTAAGTTTGCAAACATATGGGAAAGATAACATTAGATTGCTATCGACATAGTATTGTGAGAAAATGACGTATCTAAGAATTTGGAATCTGTGGGATTTATCTTTATTATTTTCTACTCTGAAGTATTTCTACTTATCCTTATCTCTGAGCCCAATATAAGCTAAAATGTCCTTAGATTCTGGAAGTCATCAGAAATCCTTAAGCAACAAAAAAGTGTGTGTGTGTAGGCTTACACAAGTTGGAAGAAAGGGAACGGCATAGCCTATACAATTGAGTTTCCGCTATCTGCCAAATCACTTTGCCACCTTAATGCCATAGAAATGAGACACCCCTAGTCCACATAGCATATCCTTGTAACAATATCTCAAGATCCCTCAGTCAGGGCCCAAGGAGAGAAAAAATAAATATAGTAGTTGGGTTTCATGCAGAACATCAGCTCAGCAAGGGCAAGGTATGGAACAGACCTAAGGTTCAAAGATACCACTGAGTAGACTACTGAAATGAACTTCTTGGATATAAATAGCATGGAAATACAAATAGACATACTCTTTGCTAATGTCACTGTTTCTGGGCGTTGTTTGCTCTGAAATGAATTTGCAATGCCTTTGGTTAAGGAGAGTTACTTTTGGAAGCTTAATAGGCAGCATGGCTAATGGGACCAATGCTTTAAAATTACATTTGAGGACAAAATAACATTGAAAAAGGTTTTTATTGATAATCCCTTCTATTTTTATTTGTATTTTACACACAAATTCTTCACAAATTAATGTAGAAAAGAATACAGACAGCAAAGTTGACAACTTGGTTACCATTCTTCACCAGAACAAACTGATCTTGTTAAACACATTTTTAGTTTAATCATCATGATGAATGACTGCAATGGCCTCCTGGGTATTAGGAAATTTAGAAAATCATTAAATGGCATAAAGAGACAATTTCAAAAGCTTTGCTTTCACCAGATATAAGAACTGTTAGCATTTTGATGTATTTATTCCCTTTTAGATTTTTTTTCTGTGAGTTTAATGTACAGTTAGTGGGCTTTCTGATTATAGCTGTTAATTTTTTTTTTTTTACTTGCAATTATCTTGATTTGAACAAATAAATTTTATTTTAATGTTTGAGCCAATTGGGGAATTTAATAACTGGAAAAGTATTGACCACATTTAATAATAATTGTTCATTATTTAAATTATATTCTAGACATAAAAAGTAAATATTAGTAGTTGGAATGGTTATGATACCTTTGATTTGCTTTAAAATAATCCAAGGATGAGCTCTGGCCAGGTGGCTCAGTTGGTTGGAGCATTATCCCATACACCAAAAAGGTTGCTGGTTCAATTCCCAGTGGGGGTGCATACAGGAGACAACTGATCAATATTTCTATCTCTCCCTTCCTCTTTCTCTAAAAAAACAATTAAAACATATCCTTGGATGAGGATTAAAATAATAATAATCCAGGGATGAAGTGATATAGGCTATGGGTTAATAAATACTAAAGATGAGTGATGGATACCTGGAGGTTTATTTCACTATTCTTTAATGAAAAGTTTTAAATATTTTAAGTTAAAGACTATGAAGCTATAACTCATGGTATAATAAGTTATACATGTATATTCATAAATACCTTTAACTTCACTAATTATATCATTTAAATTTTCTATATTCATTTATTCTTTATGCCAGTTAGATTTATTGAAAGCTGAAATTGGTGTGTAATTGGTGTGTAACAAGTTGTTTGGTTAATTTTTTTCTAAGGTTTGAAAAAATTTTTCCTGAAATTAGGTTACTTATTCTATTAATATATCATTGCTCTTTTGTCATCTGTTTTTACATTTTATTGACATGTCTCTCTAGTCGCACTTGAGTGTTTTGTCTTATGATCTGACTTCCACATTGCTTTTCTCTATTTTTGTCTGTCTTTGCTTGATAATTCTCGAGCATCCCTTTGTTGTTCTGGTTGTGGTTGTGGTTGTTATTGAATGTTATCTGACATTTGTCTTTAGAATATCTGCTTAAGAAGCATATAGATATTTTTAAATAAATTTTTATGTAATTGAGAACTAAAATGAATTACTGTTTTTTTTTTCATAGAGTCTATATTTAAAATGTAGCTCTTATACTGAGTTTAAATTTTTTTTCACTCACCAGTATGTGTGTATGGATGGATACACGCTCATATATACTCATACACAAACAACATATGGACCATTTTTATTTTATTTTGAACTCTGCAAAAATTTGGTGGTTATATAAACAGCTTTTGGTTCTACTAGTAATAAAATGTAAGTACTGTAAAAACATTCTTTAAGTTTGTTTCTATAAATGTGAAAGCCAGGAATGAAAAGGTTTAACTAATTTCACTCTATATAAGATGAGAAAGTCAACATTACTTTACTGTCCACACCCTGCCCATTTACTATTATTTGTTGATGTCGCATAGGGTTTGGTTTCAAAACACTGTTATTACATTGTTGACACAAGAGTGCTTCTCTTCAGGTTGTTTTGATTTGTAATTCATTTCTGTGGAAGGCACAATAACAAAAATATCTAGATAACATGTTTTATTGATTTTAATGTTCATCTATAATTTTACATTAAACATATATATCTTTTATTTGAAACATTAGAGTGTGTATATTGTAAAGCATTATAAAACATAGAACTCCAATCTCACTTTATATTGTTTATTTCTAAGTTTATAGTACTAGTAGAATTTATTTTCTTCAAACAATCCTATGAGAAACTGTAAGAGGAGGGGACACCTCCCTACTCATTCCATGAGGCCAGAAATACCCAGATATCAAAAACACTCAAAGACATTACAAGAAAGAAATGAAATTCAATGCAAAATTCTTAAGAAAATTTTGCAAATAGAATTCAGAAACCAGTTGATATATCATTAGCAAATGAGGTTCATCTAAGGGTTACAAAGCAGTTGCATCATCTGGTAACCAATCATTGCAGTTTACCATATTCAAAAACTAAGGAAGAAAAACTTATACTCTAAGTAAATGCAGAAAAGCCATTGGGCAAAATTCAGCACTTATTTATGATAAAAATTCTTAGAAAAGTAGGAATACAAGAGAAATTTCTCAACCTGATTAAGGCCATCTAACATAAACCTACAGCATCATACTTAATGTTTTCTTTATATAATCAGGAACAAATCAAGAAAGTAGGCTCTCATACTTTTTATTCAATATTGTACTGAAGTCCTAGGTAGATTGGGAAGGTAGAAGTAAAACTTTCTTTATTCATAGACAATATAACCTATGTAGAAAATTTTATAACATTCACAAAAAACTACTAGAAATAATGAGAGAATTTAGCAAGTTCATAGAATGTAAGATCAATATAAAAACTATTCAAATTTCTAGGTGCTAGCAAAAATTGGGGAGGGAAGGAGAGGGTGGCTGGGGGAGGTGAGATGAGAAGAGATGGGGATGGGGGAATGGTAGAAATTTAGTATTACTCTGAATACTTCAAACCTGAGTAACTACAAATAGTACAGCAATGAAGGCAGGACTAGGAGAATTCACTTAATATTTAATAAGCCTACTAAATATTTTAAAGCTACTATGTATGTATAACAGTATGCAAGATAATAGACATAACATTTAATCATAGCATATACCTTCCTATACCTTAAATTTTAGTTGAAAGATAGAACCATGAAAAAATAATTGTTTTACTATGAGGATGAATGCTAAAAATATTTGGAAGTGCAGTGTGAGTAGAGTGGACAGAGTTGGGATATGACCTTAGCTCTTTCTACATCAGTGGTTCTCAACTTTCCTAATGCCACGGCCCTTTAATACAGTTCCTCATGTTGTGGTGACCCCCCCAACCATAAAATTATTTTCGTTGCTACTTCATAACTGTAATTTTGCTACTGTTATGAATCATAATGTAAATATCTGATACGCAGGATGTATTTTCATTGTTACAAATTGAACATAATTAAAGGATAGTGATTAATCACAAAAACAATATGTAATTATATATGTGTTTTCTGATGGTCTTAAGCGACCCCTGTGAAAGGGTCGTTCGACCCCCAAAGGGGTTGCGACCTACAGGTTGAGAACCGCTGTTCTACATTTTACTGGGTAATTTAATAAATATTGAGGGATCTGTTGATTCAGTTCAAATGATATTGACTGAGTTTATACCCTATTTCTAGTACTGTCCATGTATTATGTAGACAAATAGGCCTCATTCAACACTCATTTTCTTGGTAAATATTTCATTTTATCTGAAATTACTGAGAACTCCTGTTACTGAAAGTATCACCCTTATCTTTCCTTTAGTAGAACAGTGTTAACAGAAGAGTGAAAATGGGAATAACACAAGACAGTTGTTTTATTCTTGGTTGTAAACATGTTTGCCTTGGCTTTAAAAAAATTTTTTTTATTGATTTCAGAGAGGGTGAGAGAGATAGAAACATCAATGATGAGAATCATTGATCAGCTGCCTCCTGCCTGCCCCCTACTGGGAATTGAGCCCACAACCCTGGTATGTGCCCTCACCAGGAATCGAACTTTGACCTCTGGGTTCATAGGTCAACACTCAACCACTGAACCGCTGGGCTGCCTTGGCTTTTTATAGGCAGAAGTTGGTCATTGTGATCATGCTTGATTGACATTATCACTCAGGTCCCTTCCTCGGGGAGAGTGTGGTGGACACTGCTGCCTCAGACTCCTTCTTCCACTCTGAGACCTTCCTTAGAGCTCTCCTTTGGCCACTACTCCCGTCTCTCCCTTTCTCTCCCTCCATGCTCAGGTGGACTAGTTTATCCACAGACTACTTACTGCTGAGTCTGACAACACTCCCCCTCACCCTCTGAGAAAAGTATAAGTGCTTTTCTCTTTATGAAATAACTTTAATAGATTGTTTCCTCTTTTATTATAAAATATCTTGGAACAGCAACTGTATTGAGAAGCACAAGCTCTTTAACGCCCTCCTGTCTCAGGGAATTAAGATTCCCAGCACACTGCAGACTTCTTCCCTCCCTTCTCTCACTCTGGCAAAATGTAACTTCTCTTAAGTCGCTGAGTGATGATTCAGCAATTATCACAGAAAGCAAGACTTCAATATTATAAAAATCCACATGTAGCCATACATTTTTTCCCATTTTCCTTACAAATATGATATAAAAACACAATGTTGAAACTATCATCCTTTGTTCTCCTTCTTCAAATGAAATGATAATGAGTTATGTAAAGTTTTGTATATTTCTGAGTATTGGTAACTAAAGTTAAAGACACACATTTATCTTTAATATGAAGAGCTTCATACCTTTAGTTAGAAATACATTCACAGTCCTTTTATTTTTTTTTAATTTCTTTGCTACGTATATGTCATATTAGCAGGAAATCCACTATCCTACCCACTTCTTAATTGTCTAAAAACTCTACAGATGGCTGGCCTATTCCTTTTTATTGTTTCTCACTGCCATGTGCCGTTTTATCCTCCCCCAATACCCTGACAGGTAGTGCTTGCCCATTGCTTCAAAGGATGACTCCATTTCATTGCTACATTGGTAAAGGGTGCAGCTTTAATCACTCATCTCTTCATTCAAATTTCTAGCAGCTACCACCTCGTAAACCTAGAACAGTCATACTCCTTTGCTTTCTGGCAACCACATGCATTCCACTGGGGCCACTCCTCTTACCCAGAACTATTAGAACTCCCCTTCAAAGGGATTCAGCAATCTCAAAGTGATATCCTACCCCCTGGTGCAACTTAACAGTGCTGGTACTTTTTCTCATTGAGAAACATAGACACAGACACACACAGATACACACACAGAGACACTCAGTCTCTGGTGGGACAATGCCTTTAATAGGAAATCTCCTTATTTATAAATGGTATCATATTATATGTGCATATATGTGCATTTGTGTATATGTACACACATATGCAAATACAATGTCTTTGTATATTTTGTGTTGGTTTGAGTTTATTAATTCACTAAGAATTACCCATTAAAATATTCATGTACTAGTCACTGGATACAAATATAAGCTATAATCTCTCCAAGAAATTAAGAAATCAAACAAGTAAGCAATTATGATATTGTATAGTAAATACTGTTTCAGAGTTACATATAGAATATAGATATTTTAGGCAACACTCCAGGATAAATTGTATAATGGAGGAGAAAACTCAATAGAATTATGTAGCTAACAGCAATTTTTAGTCTATAATTAGACCATGAATACATCACTCAATTCCCTTCTTCTGGCTTGGATTCCTGATATACACCATGTTATACAGGGTTTATTTTTTATTTATTTAATTTTTCTGGTTATTGTTAAGTTTTATTTCTAATACACATTAAATTCCAGGTATAGAGAAAGCTTATTGTATGATTATGGGGTGCGGCTACAGTGTTTGGACAGGTTCAAGCCTTGGACTAATGAGAGGGCACAGTCCTCTTGTGGCCACGTGCAAGTCCCAGCTTGGAGGGCAGAGCCTTCCCAGCACAATTATAGCCAACAGCTATAGCTGTAAGCTTGAACCTCTGGTGGGAACACGTGGCCCCACGTGCCTGAGTGATAGAGTTCAGGTGCATGTAATTGAGTGGGACTAAAACCCATGAGAATGTTGTAAACATCTCGATCACGCTCTTACTTTGCCTCGTGGCATCTGCTATAAAATAAAGACACGGCTTGTGGGCGCTGGTGCTGTCCATCAGAGGGGCAGCGTCCCACCAAGACCCAGCTTTCATTCTCTTGTCTGTCTTTTCTAAGCCTTTCATTGCCCCCACTCAGGGTCACTGAACCAGGCTGAGCTGGCATGAGTATGCCATGACTGCGCCAGCTACCCATATATGATCTCAACAGATATATATTTTATAAAGCTTGAATTAATAGGCCAATTGCACTTTCGGTAATGATGTAAAGGAACCTATATTTTGTTTGTAGAGAATTTTGGATCTAAGGGTATTCTATTAGAATTAAAACTTCTGGCAAATCAATATGTTATAGTCAACAAGATCATTTGTCAGTACATGGGCTGACCTCCACTTAACAATATGAAGTGTCATGTGATTTTTTTTAATAACAAGCATCGAGAAGTAAGCTTACCTTATTCATTTATTCTTTCATATTGCATACATAATTCCAGGTAACCACAGCAGAAGATGCAAATGGTGACAACACTGTCCACATACTGACATGCAAATTTGCTCAAGTTTTGGCTATAATTGGACTCCTTTAACACATGAAATTTTGAAAAAAATTGGAAACAATAAGTTTCAATATTTTTAGTAACAAAGACATGTTGCTTTTATATGTTTTATTCTATTTTAGATTTTTATTAAGAATATTTATATCAAAAGGGTAGAGGAATGAAATGGTAGAAAGATACTTTATAATTTATTAGTTCATAAGAATTTCAATCTATTTTTTATAACCAAGAAATTACTGGTCTAGGCCAGTGGTCGGCAAACTGCGGCTCACAAGCCACATGGCTCTTCCACAAAATACCGACTTCTGTGCATGGGCCACAAAGTTTCAACTGCACTGTACATGCATGCCTGCACGTGGTATTTTGTGGAAGAGCCACACTCAAGGGGCCAAAGAGCCGCATGTGGCTCACGAGCCGCAGTTTGCCGACCACTGGTCTAGGCCATTAGGTAGTTTTAGGGGACTTCACTTCATCAGATTCTGAGCAGGATCAGAAATACTGTGAAAGCTCTTTAGGCCCCGTTCTACTCGTGAGCAGTTGTGTGTGAGTGTGTCTGGTAACCACTACACAAACAGGTCTCTGCATAAAAAATGCTTATGTCACTACACGTTAATTTAGCAGAACTTGAATGTAACTTTGAATGGAATAACCTAATAAACTTCAATGATTGTATCATGTCATCTGGGGAGGGGTCAGGGAGGAATTAGAGAAAAGGTTAGACTAATTTTGACCTCTACAATCTTTAACCTAATGTCTTGAGTTTAATAACAAAACTTAAAATATAAGAAAAAGATGTCATATTTTGCCCATTGTGGTAACACTTAAAAACCTTCATTTGGTACCTATTTTGCATGGAGGGGCATGTCTGGGGAAACAAGAAGTATTCCAAGTCATAAGCACTAATAAAATGCTTAGGTCAGAATGGACATGTGTGGGCAGGTACTCCTGGGGACCTGTGTATGCACCTGGTTAGAAGATAGTTTGTGGCAAGGTGGCAGGTGAGCAAGTATTGGGCAACATGTTTATAGGACTCCCAATAGAGCCTTTAGGACAGCACTGACAGCAACATTTGTCCAATATTACTTTTAATTCTTTTGAATTCTCCTTTATTCTAAGAGTTAAATGAAGGCATTTGGCATTTGTTTTGTTTTAAAGAAACAGCTACCTTATTCATCCTCAGATTTGACAGTTTGGGTTGTTAGGTTATACCCGTTCAGCTTTGCCCCTTTTAAATGGGAATAATGCAAATAAAGGCCCTGAAATAAAGCTCAAAGAGAAAACAACTTCCCAAGTACCGAGAAATATTACTCAGAAAAAATAAAACTGCAACATTTGGCACAACTTATTTTGCTCCTCTTCTTGAACCACATTCGTTTTATTTGTATTTAAAATTATGGTTGTGTCAATTCTGCAGCTGATAGTGGTTTGGTTCCAACCAGTCGGTGGCAGCTGCAAAAATAAGGAAACATCTTGTCTGTTGCCATGAGAGGATTAGAGTGTAACTCACAGCAAGCCAGCTTGATGCAGACTGCCTCCGGCTCGTCATGTAAGAATCAAAGTCACATGTCTCTACATGAGCCATGTGAGCTGAAACACTTTCAGCCCAAGAAGCAGAGAAATGCAACCACAAAATCCGCGAGGCTTTCTACAGTTAAAGGACAAATAAGTGAGGCCTTTTCTTTTTAAATGCAACAGTTTTTACTGCAGAAGCAACTACCATTCCTGCAACTCCCAACTGCCACCTCACCCCTCATCATCGATTCTGATAAGAAATGGATAGGAAATTTCTACCAATGCTACAGGGTTCTCCTCCAAACGCAGTGCAGTCTGCTTTTCTTCGAACTCTACTGCTAACTCATAACCCCTAGACCAGTGTTATTCAAAGTGTTTTGAAGCCATATTCATGGTCCAAAAAAAATTCATTTTCAACCAAATCCAATATATGTATGAAAAAGCTTGAAAAATATTTACCCTCTTATAGTTTCTACTTTGTTCTATTCTGTTTAAGTTTTCCTGGTTGCTGCAGGCCACCAAATTACACACAAATATGTCATGAGCCACAGTTTATAAAACACCGCCAAAGGGCAGAACTTCTCATGTCCAGCTGTGCATCAAAATCCCCTGGGGGCTGTTTTCAAAACAAGAAGCCAAGGCTGAGAGTGGGGAATGGAAAGTGCTACTAAAGGCAGGCATAGAATTCTCCCATCCCCCCCATTATTT
Source organism: Myotis yumanensis (assembly GCF_028538775.1). Taxonomy (NCBI): domain Eukaryota; kingdom Metazoa; phylum Chordata; class Mammalia; order Chiroptera; family Vespertilionidae; genus Myotis; species Myotis yumanensis. The sequence goes on from NW_027223754.1 coordinate 170,288,576, forward strand.
GCTGCTTGACCTTCAAATAACTTACTTAACCTCTCTCTGTTTCCTTATCTGTCAAATGATGAAAATAATAGAACCTTCCATACAGAATGGTTGTGTGCAAGAAATGACATAATGCCAGCAAATATAGCCTGGTTTGTGGAGAGCGGCTACAGGGTTTGGACAGGTTCAAGCCTCGGACTATTGAGAGGGCACAGTCCTCTCATGGCCACGTGCAAGTCCCAGCTTGGAGGGCAGAGCCCTCCCAGCACAATTATAGCCAACAGCTATAGTTGTAAGCTTGAACTTATGGCCCGAACACGTGACCCCACGTGCCTGAGTGATGTGGACTTGATAGAGTTCAGGTGCATGTAATTGAGCAGGATTGAACCCAACAAGAATGTTGTAAACATCTTGACCACGCCCTTACTTTGCCTCGTGGATTCTGTCCATAAAATAAAGACACGGCTTGTAGTCCATGGTGCTCTCTCCATCCGAGAGGGCAGCGTCCCACCAAGACCCAGCTTTCTTCACTCATCTGTCTTTTCTAATCTTTCACCGCCCCCACTCGGGCTCACTGAACCTGGCTGAACTGGCGCGGCACATAAGGCGCCCTGGGGCTGAGTAGGCCATGGCCGTGCCAGCCCACCACACTGGTTTAAGTCTGAAATATGGTCAAAAGGAATTAATGTTGTTCTTAATCTTTGAACCACATTCTTTCTATAGTCGGTTTGCATTACTGATGTCTAAGGAGGATTTTTCACATGTCCTCATCTGCCTTTAACGCCCTGGCATTGCTAGAGCCAAAAGTGGATTAGAACTCAGTCACCTCGTTAATACCTCCCCTGGCTACTACACTGGAGTTACCTAAGGAAGGTACTAATGAGGTGACCCAGTTCTAACCTGATTTTGGCCCCCACTACAGGTATTAATGAGGTGACCAGTTTTTAACCTGTTCTTGGCCTCCTGTATATGTTGGTTTTCAAAGCAGGTGAGAACAGGTTTTTAAAAGGCTATTAAAACATCAAATCGTGAGCCTCGTTTTTTTTTTCTTTCTTTTTAAAAGTGCATGAATGAGAGATATAAAGGAAAAAACCAGACAGAGTTCATTAGAAACCCCTAATGCTAATCTTCCACCTTGTCCTGCACCAATTTTCCCGAAGAAACTACAGGAGATTGCAATTCACATGGTTTAAGTAAATATTTGGCCTTTCCAGTGAATTATGTTCAACTTAGCACAATATTCTCCATCCATGGGTCCTAAAGTGAATCAAGTAACAAGTGTTTATGGAAAACGAACACTGACCACAATAAATTAAGTGCTACGAGGACACTGAGACCATTTGAAGTGTGGTCCCTTCATGCAAAGTGCTTACGTGGGCTTGACGGAAGCCATTTCCAAGCAGTGTATTCGGAGAAAGCTTGAGAGATAGCAAGGCCAAAAGATGAGAAGACGAATGCAATTTAACAAGATAGCTTGTTACTCACGGTTCTGAAGTGGAGGAGACACGCCATGCCATGAGGCTCCACGCAGGAACCATCCATAAGGAGGTGGAGCGAGGGAGAACTCTGGGCAGGAGCCTTTATCACGGTTTTCTTAGGCAGGAACAGGTGAGGCGGGGTAAGCATATTTAGGATGGATGATTTACATACTTTTAGCATATTTAAGACATAACAGCTGCACCTAGTTGTCTGGTACCTTGCCCAGAGGTGATGAGGACAAGCGGACAGTGGCGGGAGTGTGAAAGCCCGATAAAGAAGGTGTTTGGGTGAGGGTTCTGGATTGGTTGGGTTGGATTTGAGAAGCACCCTTGCAGGAGAGTCTTTTCCCATCAGGGAACTGGCTAAACATGGGAGGAGCAGTCCCTCATTCTCAGCAAGGCCCCAGATGTCAAAGCATCAGAAAACGTAAGACGTGGTTAATGCAGAAGCAACAAAACAACTGGGTAAATACTAACAACACAATTCACCACTACTATCCAAAGGATTTGAAGAATTTAGTGAAATGGTTCTCAACCTTGGCTATACATTGGAAACACCTGGGGAATTATAAAGGTATGGGATATGAGTCCCCATCCCAGATTCTGACTTGCATTGTGGAGGGCACAATTAAGCAACAGGATTTTTAAGATATTTATAGGTGATGTTAATGTATAGCCTACATTAAAAATCACTGATTTAGAGACAGAGTAAACAGGACAGGCATATTTGGGTTTCAAATGCTCTAGAGCTGGTCACTTTATTCCTCATCTTTTGCAGTAGAGAGGAGTAAAAAGAAGGGAAGAAAATAATACCTAACAAAGAATATGGGCCCTGGCTGGTGTGCCTCCATTGGTTGGAGTGTTGTCCTGTATACCACAAGGTGGCAGGTTCAATTCCTGCTCAGGGCACATACACAGGTTGCAGGTTCAGGTTCAATCCCCAGTGTTTCTCTCCCCCATCGATGTTTTTCGCTCTCTCCCTTCCTCTCTAAAAAAATCAATAAAAGACTTTTAAAAAAGAACAATGAATCTAACATGTATTGAGGATCTATTACATGTCAGATCCATTCTAGGTACTTCAAATAAATTATCTAATTTTCTCCCGGAAACCATAAGAGAAAAATATAAAATGTGTTAACTTTACTTAAAGGAAAACAAAACTCAGAGAGAGTAAACAATAGGCCTCCAACTCACAGCTAATATGCTGATAAAATATGTATCTCATCTCTTTCAAATTATGATCTAATTATTTCTAAAGAGGAAATACTATGTTCTCCCCAAGTAACCAATATTTTTTAATCCGATAATGCAAGTATAAATTTTTCGTATATCCAACTTTACTTCTTGTCTTGACCAAATACTAATTTATTTTTATTGCAGAGAAATCTGTGAAACCCCATGTATCTCTCACTCATGTACCTTTAAAAAGAAAGAAAGAAAAAAAAGCTCATTTTCTGTCCAGCATCTCAATATCAGTTAAGCTTTTACCCCACCCCATCCTGGGATAACAGTAGTGGGCATAGAACTGGGGTTGGCCAACCATGGTACTATCTATAATGACTGGTCAAAAGGATGATCACATGAACTACACTGGGTCAATCAAAGTGCTTCCACTGACACTCTAACTCTCGATGCTGGAGAGTGTCTGTTCCTTGTGGATTGTAGGCAGTAAGCCTTAGAGATTTGGACTTCCTTGAGCTCCTAGGGCATGAGAGAATGAAGCCAACAGGAAGAGAGACAAAACCACAAATAGATGTTTAGATAGATTCAAGAGATGGACACGCTTCTATTATTGTTTGAGCTTCTGGATTTAATCAGGCTTACATGCAAACATCTTCATCCATGGGCTTAACAATTTTTTGAGCCAAGAAATTTCCCTTTTGCTTAAGATGTTTTGAGTTTCTGTCACTTGCAACTATCACTTACACAATAAGATGTCTACAAAAAGTACACATTCTTTTGGGCACAGGCCTGTCCAATTTAATGAAGGTATACTGAAGAAGAATTTGAACGACGGTGTACTTTTCCTCTTATATAGATAACTATTGCCTGGCAGTGTGCAGGTTCTTCAGATCTAAGTGTAAAACAAGGCGGTACTGTAAGTTTGAAATCAATGATATATTATTTTGGAATAGTGCTTTATGGAAGCAGACTGAGATCCCAATGATAAATCAATCAACCAGTAAAAACCAATTACTAATCATCTGCTGTGTGTTAAGAAATGTGACATGAACATGGAGGCTCCAAGATAAAAAGGGACATGGTCACTACTGTCAAGAAGCTCACTGCTTACTGGTAAAATATGAAACTGAAATAACCAGTGCTACATGGTAATGAATACATAGTAAATTGCCAAATGAGCAGTATGCAAATATGGTAGGGCCACATACCTTCAAAGGAGTGATAAAGGAGTGAGCAATAGCTATTGAATGGAGGTGGGTAGAAACACTGTTTTTGCTCTCTCCCTCTCTCTCTTTCTCTCTCTCTTTTTTTAAGAGGAGGTGTACTTGACCTAGACCTTGAAGAGTTGGGAGAAAATATTTGCTTACAAAGAGAAAATTGCTCCTAACATACTAGGGCTATATCAAGAGTCCAATACTAGACCAAAGGAAGTAGAATTTAATGCAGCAGAAACCCATCTCATTATTTCAGTCCCATCTCATTATCTCTTGATTTTTATTCTTTAAATTAAAAAACAACAAAGTTTAAAAAAACATGTAACGTACTGTTCTACATAATTGTGATTCTTGCCCATTGGTGACATTAATTTATTTAAAAAATTTCAGGAAAGTAGACAAGCCATAGTTTTGAGTATGACCTATAGGACAGGGCAGATTAAGGAAAGTCAGAGTAGGATTTTCAGAAAAACTAGCATCTAAACTAAAACTTTACTAAAGACTGAGAGGAAGTTAGAAAAGATTCTGAAATGAGAAGTGTGACATGAATGTTTTTAATCCAAAAAAGATGAAAGAGTAAAAGGGACAACAGATGGCATTAAACTATGTAGAGAAAAATAATAATAAAAGCACAGGGCAGCTGTTTTCCAAGAGACACTCGCAAAGTCTACAAAGTCAAATAATTTTTGTGATAGTGTTAGTGCAGTATTTGCTTATAAAAGCTTATTTTCTCATGCGTTTTCCACTGTATATTTGGAAGAGCTACATTAAAAATGAATCAATAGGTTCTAAATAACAAATCTTGATACTATAAAAATCATGCATTGATTAAAAAAAACCCACATTTGAGGTGTAAGATAGGCGAATGTAACAGCCTACAAAAAAAGTTCATTAATGTGGTTTCCGGTCCCACATGGAAACTAGCCTTTAAGAAACTACCACTTTTTTAATATTAATATAATGTAAAAGAAGTATAGTCATAATGATCTAAAACGGCTATTAAAATATTCTTCCCTTTTCCAACTCTGTATATGTGTGATACTGCATTTTCTTCATATTCTTCAGCCAAAATAACACACCACAACTGACTGAATGCAGAAGCAGACGTGACAATCTAGCTAAGTTTTGTTAAGCCAGGCCTTTAAAAGTTGTTCAAAAGTGTACACTCTCACAACTAATTTTGGGGGGTTGGAAGGATAGAGTTATTTTGCATAAGAAAATGTTTGTTATGGTTATTTAAAAAATAAATTAATGTTTTAATATTTCTCAGCTTTATTTTCCAATATAATAAATATAGATATATATAACCCACAGAAGCCCTGTTGTGCCCTTATAACTTTTAAGAGTGGAAAGGGATTGTGAGATCAAAAGTTTGAGAATGATGGCCACAAAAGTGATATAGGGATCCTGTTTCATATCTCTTTGAAATCTCTTCTTTTCTTGACCCTGCATGATTGATGGATATTCAGTAAGCTCTCTCAATAAATGTCGAGTCACCTCTACCTCTCTCTTCACTCACTGTCTCCAAATACCCATTGTTGTAGGCCTGAACAAATAAATGGATCTTGCCTTCACATCACTACATTCTTCTTTTAGGCCCGAATCCTCATTTCCCATTGATAATGTGTCAGAATAGCTGCTATTACAGCAATTTAACAGAATGCTGTAAGGATCAATAAGCAGCAAGATCAAACTCACAAATGTACCTGCATCTCTGCAGGACACTCTGTCTCCATAAAAACCGAAACTGACTGGGGGACAGTGCTGCTTCCCTGTGGTTTTGAGTGTTTTACATTAATGGCAGTAAAACTTTAAGAAGGCAGCAAGAGTTATGACTTGCTCTCCAATTCTGAACCAAATACTTGTGGGAAGTACTATAATCAATAACCCCTTATCTTTAGGGGAGACAAATGTCTGATTTCTTTCTTTGCTTTGAAGCTTCTGATTATTTCTGGCTGTTTGCCCCACATTTTGATCCTTGGATAAGGATGCTATTCCCTGGGTGCCTTTCCTTCTGAGGTCCACTGGGACTATCTTCCTGAAGCCCTTTTTACTGGGATTTTCTATTTAACATTTGGAGGCTGAAAGATTTCAGGAAAAGTGTAAGCATGCACTCAGATGCAAAACTCCGCAATCCTCTTCTAGAAGATGCTCTTGACGTGAAATAGAAAGGCAATGGGGGCATGAGTGGCAGCGGCAGCAAGGATGCAGAGCAGGCTCTGCCTCTCCTCTTGCCCTGGCCTGTGGCATCCCTCTTCTTCCAGGCGCCAGCCTCCCGTGGGCTGGCCCCTTAGGTTGCCCTATGGAATGGGTACAGCCCTGTCCTTGAGAGTGAGTTGAGGTGACCCTGTTCTTTTCAGTTATAAATGCTGACAATTTTGATTCCAAGTTATTAGTTAGAACACATTCTTTTCAAGTCAAAATCTATCATCTGCCAAATTTTGGTGAAAAGAAGTCTTTCTCATTCTTTTTAAATAGTATTATTTTTAATGCTGGCTTTTTTCAATTGAATTAAAATCAAGCTTAGTAGAAAAGATTTTTTTGTTTGATCTTACTTGAATTTGCTTGTCAAACCCCTTTAAAGTGATATATAAAGTGTACATAGTAATCTTCCAAAAATTCTCTTATTGATAAAAAATGGTATGTTTGTATCAATGCTATGTATTCATTTTATATTTTAAAAATGCATTTTGGAAGCTTTTTAAAAAATGAATTTTAAAAATGTATTAAGGATTTAAAATCAATTCTTTAATGTGTCTGAAAAAATATGTACAACTATATAAAAATACATGAATGCCCTCTCTTGTCCACCAGTTTTACTAATCAAATAATTTTCTCTCTGTATTAGGAAACAAAAATCAGCCACCTTTACTAATATAATCTATTTGTCTTCCTTATTTGAAAATCTGATGTATAAATACATGACATTTCATTAAGAGAGGAATTTACTGGAAGAAAATAAATTTTAAAGTGAACACAACTTCTTTTATAAGTTAAAATGATAGCCTTTATTATACAACACTGATACCAGTTTTATTTATTTGTTTATTTAATCTCATCTCAGAGGGTACATTGAATTCAAGTAAACCTGGCTTTTAAAATGAGTTTCATTTTCATTTTGACTGAAGTGACTGCACAAGTTCTAATTTCCCAGAGAGCTAAATCTAGAAATAATATTTTGATTTTCACTTAAAAAAATAATTAAAGGAAAGGCAACAAATACGCCTCTTGTTAGGAGGCAGTAATTTCTCCTATTGCTGCTGCATAGTAATGGAGCTGCACAAAAGGACATACTCTGTGCTCTGAATTTTAATGAATATTTACTTATCATTTCTATAGCCCTTTATTTTCCTTGGGAGGTTACAATGGATAAAATGTACACAGGTCTTTGTGCTAGGTATGAAAGGCCAAGTTGGGGTAGAGATTTCTGGTAGAACTTCAATGAACAGCTTCATCATTCATGCGACACTCAAGGAGGATAGTGAGGAACTCTATGCTATGGTTTCAGAAATCTTATGTCATTTCAATTGTGGTTCCTTGAAAGTTTTAAGTAAAAAAGCACTGGACTCGGCCTAGTGGCCTTCTGGAATTTCAACTGAGGTGCTTTTCACCATAAATCCTTCATATCCTATGAAACACCTTTCCTAAAGGCATTTTTCAAAATTGCAACACAGGTTTCTAAATCTAAGAGCTAGACACCTGCTCCTCCCCAAGCACCCATTCCCCAGCTCACCAGGGTTTTATATTCTTATCAAGTGTGCTGGCTGCCAAATTAAGTATTTTAGTGCTACTAGGACTGAAAATGTAATGAATTCCACCAGGTGAAGGAAATAGTGCTAAGGATCAGATCTGCTCACACTGTATATAGGAAGAGAGTCCCTTAAAATGTGACTGTAGCTGTTTGCAGAGTGTAGGATCACATGCTCAAAGATGATATGATATTCATTTCCTTCTAAGCTATGCAGTTAGTGATGTTACCTGAATAATTTCAATATTTCATTTCACCAAAGGTCAGCCAAGTATTGTAAGAAGATCACTAGTTAGTAGAGGGAACCTGATATTGGGCCACATGTAACTAGGGTTATCTTCACAGCTACCCTGTAAAGCGGAATCTATTATCATCTCCATTTTTCCCAGAGTGGTTACATAGCTTCACCAGTGCCAAATGGCTGAATTGACTAGATAGAGCTACAATTTGAACTTAGGTGCCCGGGTCCAGAGTCTAGGCTATACCTTATTCTAGCTTTCTCACCACACTTACCTATTCTTCAAGGCTCTGTTCATAATTCTCTTAGCCAATCATAATCTCTTCTGAACTCTCATAATACCAACTTGCTATTTAGGTGTTTATTATTTATGAATTTATGTCTTTTTTTCTACATCTACACTGAAAGGTCATCAGGGAAGTATTCACATATAACTCATTTTTGTAGTAAAGGGTACTTACTGGGTGATAAACACAAAGCAGCATTTTAAAGTTATTAAATTTACAAGCTCTCATTTTAGTCAAGAGTTTTCCATTAATTCACATCTTATTAGTGGTCAGTTATTAATAGAAAAGTAATTTGCTGCTCTACTTTACATCATTATTAATAGAGTAACTCAGAGACTGTCTAATGTATATGAGGAGTTTTTTGGAGGGAACATTTTAGTATAAAACGTAGGTAGAGGCATTATAGACAGAAAAAGGAAACAAATAATTTGTACAAGAGTAATGGATCAGTTTTGCTCTCAGTTTTGGCTTCCTGGTTACCTACAAAGAACGTAGAATTTTCTGATTTGAACATGGGTAACCACTTGGAATGGGTTTCAAATAATATTGGGGAATAATGGCAGAAAGCATGCAGAGACATGGAGTTCTTAAGAAAAATGAACCAGGATCCAGTTCTGTTTCATTCATACAGGAGATCAAATATCCTCCTCCATGGGTTCAACTCGACTGGGAAAGGGAAAGGTGGAACTTATTTAACGTCATTACTTCCTGGGTTAAATTTTTTTTCTTTCCTGAAGAACTCTCTTTAAGGTGCTGTCCAGACAACTGTTTATCAGATAAAATTAAACCAAATAGCCTCAAGTTGTTTTGGCTGCTGATGGGTGAGATTTGGAAATGAGAGTCTGGAGTCATGAGAAATTGCAGTTATGTTGGGTTGACTGTGATTGTGTGCGGTACGCCGCTTTGATATCTTCTACTTGGCCTATCGCAATGGATAACTTCTAGCAAATTCAAATTTGCCAAACAGATAAAATAATCTGACAGCTTGGGAGGGTGGGAAAAGAGGTTGGTTCATTTCCCTAAAGAATTATCTCAGAGAAAGCCCATATATTATACAAAAAAAAGAAAAGAAATGTACTGTAATTCAATATTTCTCTGCCAGAAAAGGCAGCCAAATTTTTATATTGTTCCGGGAAGAAAATGATCTTTCTGCGACTTCCATTTACTCCTTCCTTACCAAGCCAAGGACTTTATTCTTTTGGAGATGGAAGGGATATTGCAACATTTTCAGAAAGTGAAGCTACAAAGGAGTTTGATAGCCCAAACCCTCAGCCTCCTTCCCTTTTCTCAGTTGAGACCCATTGTTGTCTGTAGCTTCTCTGCGTTCAGTTTGGCTCCCTGGTTACCTACGTCATCTGCTTCTCTGTCTTGTCTGACCCTTCACCACAACACTGTGGTATTCATTGTAATAACATGTGGGCCAAAATGAGCTCACACTGATTAACAAAGAGTGTGTAATTCCATAGGAATTTTATTATAATTGAGCAATAATTCTTGTATACCTATTTTAAAAATTATCTGGAAAGTAAATTATAGCAGAATATTTCCCAAGGCTCTTAATAACTATCTATTTTTAGGAACAGTCTCTCTATGCTGTTGCTCTAATTAGCTCAATATTCTTGACAAGAAAAAGGATAAAAGAGGTAGAGCTTTTCAATTGTTATTTATACTCCAAACCTGGGGTGTTTTTTAAATAATCTTCACCTGAGCATATGTTGTTTTGTGTGTGTGTGTGTCTCTCTCTGTGTGTGTGTGTAGTTATTGTTTTTTATTGATTTTGAGAGAGAGAGAGAGAGAGCAATCACAAACACTTCCACACCTCAACTGTGGAACCCTCAACCTGGGTATGTGCCCTGACTGGGAATCCATCCCATCCCCTTTTGGTATATCGGACTATGTTTCAATCAACTGAGCCACCCAGCCAGGGCTCCAAATCTGGGTTTATTATTAGCAATGTATTCCTACTGTGCCACCCAATGGCAACAAAAATAATTAGAGTGGAATACATAGGAAATTAAGTTGAAAACCAACAATCTGCTAAATACATCATTTTATCCTATCCCAACACACTTTATATAGAGGGTGTCCCCAAAAATGGATAGACATTTTAACAGCTGATAGCTCAATTTTGAAAATGAAGTTTATTTTAATAAACATTTGCCTTTATAATTATCCAAAGTGTGTGAATATATTGTTGGGACACCCTATAAATAATAAAAAGTGCTTTACACATATCTTCTTACCTATGAATTGGTTAATATTGCCTCGTAACAAACTGAGTCTTCAAGAAGATAATATTAAAAAATAAATTTAAAAAAGAGGATAATGCATCCCAAACCACTGTTAATAGTTTTTACCTGTTTCAAAGTGTACAATTCCAATCAGTGAGTTATGAAATAGAAACTGTTTTATTCTCCCCTCCACCCTCTCTTCAAATCATATCCCCCCATACACCCTCAGAAGACACACACATATGCATGTATACGCTTAGTAAGTTGCATACTTAAAACCCAAAGCTCAGAAAAGCCTTCCATCCTGAAATGGAAATAGAGTTGAACATCCCAACTAGTAACCCTTAATGGTGTAGTTGACCTATCAATATGATTAATCAATTATTTGCCCCAAATGGTATCTCTTCACCCTCTAAGTCTAGGTGTTATCATTATTTCTCACAGTTCCACCTAGCCATCTCTAATTCTCTCAAACACCAGTTCCTTGAATGAGTTGTCATGGCCGCATTTGATAATGTTCCTATGGATTCTAACATGTAGTAAGTTAATTAGAGCAGGCCTGGCCTTGGGGAAAATGACTTTGGTAACACCCTCCCCCTCACAGTATGAGGCCAGTTGATGACAGAACATTTGCTTTCTTCTCTTTCTTTGTTCATTTTGTTATTTCCCCTGCAATCCAACAAACTCTCTTTTCCTAATTAGTTTTCTGCTCAGCAGTTTATCAACTTTGTCTCTTTCAAACTAAATAGATCAAACAACTCTAGATCGTTGTCAAGGGACAACAAAGTTAAATCATTTGGGGAGAGGGTAAAAATAGCTCTAATGGAATCTCTACTGGGCTTTGGGGAAAACTAAAATATGTTCCTTTTTTTTTTTTTTCAAACTGGCTGGCTGGCTTCACTCTTCCCTCCTTGCATGACAGTAAACTGCATTACTTTTCTTTATCAACGGTGTGACAGAGTTTAGATAAGGCAGGGCCATCCTCATCAGGCTTTTTTCCTCTCCTGGATGAAGACAAGCAAAACAGTATGTTTTGTCAGTATGGATTTTTCTCCACCGAGATAGTCACCAGCTTGGTTCTACGTAAATGTTATTAAACTGCACATTAAGCAGCCTGTCTGTGTGGGTACTGAGCCCAGGAGTGCCTGACAGCTAATGAATAAACATATAGTTTATTTCTAGCAAGGCTTTTAAAAAAAATATGGTGCCTGAATACTTTTGGCAAAAAAAAGATCCATTTATTTTCTTTAAAACACACACACACACACACACATGCTTATATGGAAACATAAGAAAACCAGGCAGGGTGTTCACTCCAATGCGAGAGTTTACGAATAGGTAAATCTCTGATGATTTTGCCTGAAGACGGTCAGTTCAGAGGAAATGCTGCTGCCTCATTTCCAGGTTCAAACCCACCCGCCAGAGCCCGGTGTCACTTGTCCGTCTCAGGCGCTCTCCAGAGCACTTAGCTCTTTTCCTAAACACGGGGATTTGTGAATACAGAGTTCAAGGGGATTTTTCCAAAGCACAGCCAGTTTAATCCTTATTTGGAAACAGAGACAACTTTAAAAAAAAATCTAACGAAGAGAGCAGATATACCTAACATAGAATTTGGAGCTAGACTTTTCATTCCGTGTGAGTGTGTGTGTTGTAAATATCCTTATTTTATATTTGTGGGCTTACATTGTTTTATTGTTTTATGAAACATATACATGACTAGTAAACCATTTACCTTCTTTAAGCATCATGGTGAAATAATGAAGGGTTACTTATTACCTTTTCATCTCACGATTAACAAATTTTTTGTCCATATTTTCATAATTTATCTGGGACATCTGAGGCTGTTGATTGCCAAGGATATTAGCACAGAAAACTACTGACTGTAAGTGTATAGTGCAAAGTTTATACACTCAACTAGAGTAGATGGAAATAATGAAACTAATAAGTCAGGTATGATACAAGTATGTATACATGATATGTGGAATTTTAAAAAACAAAGGCTGCTTCTACCCACACCCTAACGCCTCCTAGTTTACCGAAGTAGGATGAACTATTTTGAAACAACTACTTCTGTGGATGCCTGAAACCTGCATCACCCTCCAAGTACAACAAAGCGCTTGAGAGCTGAATCCCTGTGAGGAGGTGGATGTGCTCAGAGGAAGGCCAGGCCAGTCATGGCTGATTGTTCTGTGGACACCAGTCCGGGCTCTTCTTTGCATCATCACCTTGGCACTGGAACTGCGCTTAACAACTGGCCAGCCTGGGACCGGGAGCCTCCTGGTGAACTCTGTGCTTCAGAACAAAGCCATCGTTCTCAGGAGTAGCCCAGTGTGTTCCGATGAACTGAACGAAGGCAGAAAGGAAAGGCAGGGAGATACAGGCGCTCTGCTGGAAAGCAGGGCCATTAAAAATAATGAGCAGTCTTTCACTTCCTTCTTTTTATTAACTTTCTGCAAGGGACAACCCGGCACTTTATTTTTTTAGCACAGTCTCCACTTTTATAATATCCGTTAGCAGATGGCTGAAACTTTTCCACAACAGGCTCCATGATGCTTAGATCCACCCTGGAAAACACTCAGGGCCTTTTCCTTCCCCTCTTTCGCTCTGAGCATCTTAGAATTGGCTTTTGCAATAACCGCCTCTAAGCTAAACAAAACAAGAAAATATACCTCTAAAATATACAAAGGTAGCATTTTAGAGGAGAGTTGAAAGCAAAGAGCAAGGGCAAAGAAAATGACTTTAAATGCTCATCCTAAGGTACTATTCATTTCACAAGCTCTCCCTCGAAACGCCCCTGCAGTACTAATTCATGTGCAGGAGCCTCTAGGAGTGGTTCTGACCCTTAATTGTTGGCATCATTTTGCTATTCAGAATTCTGATAGGAGAGAAAGCTGAATGAAACGGGTGGTTGGTAGAAGGCCAGAACGTTAGTCTTGAAGAGATTTCTAGAATGAATTATGAAACTAACTGCTCTGAGTTAGTACTTTGTTCCCTCAGAGAACTGCTGCGTCGGTGCCAAATAGCAAAACTGAACTCTGATCTTTTTCGCTGTAGTTAAGAACTTGAGCCAAGCTTTTGATCAAAGGGAAGGAAGCACAAGGCCTGAAACCTAGGGAAATAGCTTGACCAGAAGTCTCTGTGACCTGTGAATCCAAGTGACTTGGGCTTCGATTAATCAGGGGGCAAGAGAGGAAGTAGGTATTCAAGCACCTATTTTATGTGGGTTACTTTATTTACACTCCTTCATTTAATCCTCACACTAACTCCAAAAATTTGGCATGTTAATCCATGAGTGAGATATAGAAAGTTAGGATTTATTCATTTATTCATTCATTCATTCATTCATTCAACAACTATTCATTGAACGATAACTTGGTCTAGGCATGATTATAGATGCTGGGGATACAATGATAAGGCAGACAAGTACTTGCCTTCACAGAGCTCACAGTTTCATGCGAATGATAGATATCGCATAAGTATTTACGAGCCTGATGAGCATTATGGAAGGGCAGCTTCAGATGCTTGAGCAGGTACAGAACATCAAGGGATTACTTACTCAACCCTCAACACATGATTAGTGGAAGTCCACAGCGTAGACTAACTTTGAAGTCTACTGCAAATGTTTTGCTTGGAAAACGAAGTAGTGCTCTTCTAGAAATGTTATGAATCAGCCTAGGAAGCTTAAAGGAATTTATTTCTGCTGGAGTCATATTAAGACTCCTCTAGATTAGAGGAGTCTCCATATTTCTGTGTTGGCTCCAAGGACGATATAGGTAACTTTAAAAAACCAACTCCAAACCTAGACAGTTTGGCACAATGGTTAGAGTGTCGCCTGCAGCCTGAAGGGTCACAGTTTTAATTCCGGTCAAGGGCACGTCCCTGGGTTGCAGGCTCAATCCCCAGGTCCCAGTTAAAACATGTGTGAGAAGCAACACAATCGATGTGTCTCTCTCACATCAATGTTTCTCTCTGTGTGTCTCTCCCTCTCCCTTCCACTCTTCTAAAAAAATCAATGGGAAAAAAATATATCCTCAGATAAGGATTAACGACAACAAAAAGAAACCAAGCCCAATCTAGACTCCAATTAGACTCATCTCAAGTAGATCTATATTAGTTCTTAAACCAAACTGTCCTACTGGGGTTAGTCAATCTAGAGATCATCAGCACTGTTCCATTTCAGACAAGAGCAGAATTCCAGGTTCGCCTGTAACCCCTCATGTATGGTACAGTAGGCCCCAGGCCATGTTATTATTCCAGTTAGAGCAAGAGAAGGGAAGGAAGATTACCTTCTGGTTATCTCAGTTACCTATAGGGGAAGAGGATTCAAACCCCACCTCCCAGGGTCAGAGCAGTGAATCTATAAGAAACATCACACACACATGCACATGCAAGCGCACGCATGCATGCGTACACACACACACACACACACACACACACACGGGCATATACACAAAAATAAGTGCCTTTGAGTGTTGGTATCTCTATTAGACTTGGTGACTAATACGCGTTTGATGCAGTTATTTTGTTAAAATTCCTAATCAGGGAATGAAGTAAAACAGAGGGTGATTTAAGCCCAAATAGAAATGAAACGGAAATTACTTTAGATCATTTGCCAAAGCACCTAAATTATTAACTGGGCCTGTTTTAAATAAGAACATGCTATCTACCCGGCAATAAATAAAATTAGTCTTGTCAAATATGTAATTATTCGTGACAAAATTTACTGCATTGCTGCTGACTGAAGCAGAGACATACTCTTTCAGCTCCAGATTCTTTCTTAATACCCAACAGTCAGAAGGACCTCACATTCCCTCTTGGAGAGGCTTTGGATCCCTTTAGCTCTGTTTTGTATCTACTGGATGCTACTTCCTTAGCCAGCCACTTGACCTCACACCCCCTGGCTATAAGATGGTGCACAATGTTTCTGACCTTACGATGCTGTATTACTCAAGCCATTACTGACAGTCCACTGCCTCCATGCCTGCCATGAGGTCTGGCAGCTGCATCAGGAAGCAATGGGAGTCAGAGTCACAATTATGTCTTGTCTTATTCTTAAGGAAAGGAAAGGAATCAGACCATTAAAAATGTGAGGCATGTTGTATTCCAGTATGCTAGCTAGTTGCCAATTATCCCCTCAAAAATTGGTCTTATGCAAGCACTGTTCAAAAAGAGATTGGTTTGGGGCATGACTGACCTCAGATCATTTCATGAGATAATAGCAATAAAAGCTTCCACTTATTTAAAGCCAATAATGTGCTAAGATATTTATTACACACAGTCATTGTTATATTTAGTTTTCACAACAAGCAGTAAAATAGAAGCAATAATTCCAGTGTTTCAAGTAAAGAGACATAACCTCTATGAGCCTAAACAGCTAGACTAAGATCATATAGTTTAAAGTCATAAACCCATCTAACTCCTATAGCTCCTATGGTTGGAGATATTTCTATTTCATCATTCTCTCGTCCTGTGAGCAAGGTTCCTAGGAGAAGACGAGAGAGAGAGAGAGAGTGAGAGAGAGACCGACTCAGTGGTTGAGCATCAGCCCATGAACTAGGAGATCACGGTTTGATACCCAGTCAGGGCACATCCTCAGGCTCCGGGCTTAATCCCCGGTGTGGGGCATGCAGGAGGCAGCTTATTCTTTCTCATCATTAATGTTTCTATCTCTCTCTCCCTCTCCCTTCCTTTCTGAAATCAATAAAAACATATATAAAAAGAGAGAGAGACAGAGAGAAAGGGAAAGAGAGAGAAATGAGCACAAGGGTGGGGGGGAGGAAAAATGTAAAGTTGTCTAACTTATCAGGTTATTAGTAAGTTATAAAATGTTTGCCTTTCAATACATATGCTCCCTTAACTTCACCTAGCAGAATACTAAGCACAAATGAGGTGTTTATCTAATAAAATAAACTTTAAAAAAATCTGTTCTCAAAAATATTCATTTGAAATACATTTTTGAGTGTGTATAATGTGCAAACATTTTATCAAGCACTAAAATACTGGGGAGAACCAGAAAGAAAAGGTCCCTGCCTTTGAGGGCTCATATTCTGGTGGAGAATATGTAACGGACAATGTAATTCCAGGTGGTGCTGAGGGATATAAAGGAAGTGGGACAAAGTTATGTGATCGGATGCTAGAGTGACTGTGAGGGGCAGGATCACTAATTTAGGCAGAGAAGTCAGGAAGTACCCACTAGGGCAGTGATGGCGAACCTATGACACGCGTGTCAGAGGTGACACGTGAACTCATTTTTTTGGGTGATTTTTCTTTTTTAAATGGCATTTAAATAATAAAATAAATATCAGAAATATAAATCTTTGTTTTACTATGGTTGCAAATATCAAAAAATTTCTATATGTGACATGGCACCAGAGTTAAGTTAGGGTTTTTCAAAATGCTGACACTCCGAGCTCAAAAGGTTCGCCATCACTGCCCTAGGGAGACAGCCTTTGGTTGGAGAGGTAAATGCCAACAAGGAAGCATCAAGATCCGTGAGGAGAGCGTGCCAAGCAAAGGGGTCATCATGTTGCGTGGGCAGTCGAGAAAGGGAGGAATAAAGATGCTTCTGAGAGTTTGGTTTTGACATTTACTGAGACTGGAAGACTTGGAAAAAATAAATCATGTGAGGGGAAATCAGGAGTTATATTTAATTTCCAAAAGGAATTCCTATGATGCTTATTTTTACCAGGTATGCTCAAAACAAAATATCTTAATTCTGGTGATTTTTATATAAAGATTTTATATACTTAGTGAAACCATCAAATATTTTCATTTTGAAACAAGAAAAACACAATAATTTTTATAATTTCCCTTTTAAAATTCGTTCCATTTTACTAATTTTAAAAATGGGTAAAATATTTACATGTTAGTCACAAAACCCTAAAAATCCTAGAAGAAAAGATAGGCAGTAAAATCTCAGACATCTTACGTAGCAGAATTTGTATACACAGAATAACTGGCTGAAGGTTTTATTGTTTAACTAGAGGCCAGGTGCATGAAAATTCATGTACTCAAGGGTGGGGGGGCAGTCCCTCAGCCCGGTCTGCGCCCTCTCGAAGTCCGGCCTGCTCTCCAGGGCATAGGGCCTAGGCTGGCAGTCAGATATACCTCTGGCAGCCCAGGAGCCCTCGGGAGATGTCTGATGGGGAGCGGGCCTAAGCTGTCAGTCAGACATCCTTAGCACTGTGGAGGCAGGAGAGGCTCCCACCACCACTATGCTCACAGCCCTCAGCCCAGCTTGTGGCTGAGCAGAGGAGCTCTCCCTGTGGGAGTGCACTGACCACCAGGTGCAGCTCCTGCGTTGAGCGTCTGCCCCCTGGTGGTCAGTGTTTGTCATAGCAACCGGTCATTCTCGGTCATTCAGCTGTTAGGGTCAATTTGCATATTTCCCTTTTATTATATACTAGAGGCCTGGTGCACAAAAATTTGTGCACTTGGGGGATGGGGGGAGGGGGGTCCCCCAGCCTGGCCTGTGCCCTCTCACAGTCTGGGACCCCTCGGGAGATAACGACCTGCTGGCTTAGGCCCACTCCCGGGTGGCAGAGGGCAGGCCCAATCCCTAAGTGCAGCCCCTGGTTAGGCTCAGAGCAGGGCCGATTGGGGAGTTGGGGCGCCGCCCCGTCATGCACAGAGCAGGGCGGATCGGGAGGTTGCGATGCCACCCTCAATCACACTCAGGGTAGGGCCGATTGGGGGGTTGGGGTGCTGCCCCCTGTCACTCACAGTGCAGGGCGGATCAGGGGCTTGGGGAGCTCCCCCCTGTCACACACAGAGCAGGGCCAATCAGGTGGTTGAGGAGCTTCCCCCTGTCACTCACAGAGTAGGGCCGATAGGGGAGTTGGGGCACCACCCCCTGTCACACACAGAGCAGGGCGGATCAGGGGGTTGGGGCGCTGCACCCTGTCACACTCAGGGCAGGGCCAATGGGGAGGTTATGGCTCTACCCTGTCACACACAGAGCAAGGCCCATGGAGGGGAGTTGGGGCGCCACCCTCTATCACCCACAAAGCAGGGCCAATCAGGGGGTTGGGGCGTCACCACTGTCACACTCAGGGCAGGGCTGATAGAGAGGTTATGGCTCTACCCTGTCACACACAGAGCAGGGCCCGTTGGGGGGTGGGGGGGGGTTGGGACGCCGCACCCTGTCACACACAGAGCAGGGCCGATCAGGGGGTTGGGGAGCTCCCCCTGTCAAACACAGAGCCGCAGGGCAATCAGGGGATTGGGGAGCTCCCCCCTAACAGGCACAGAGCAGGGCTGATCAGGGGGTTGGGGCGCCTTCCCCTGTCATGAACAGAGCAGGGCGAATAGGGAGGTTGTGGCCCCGCCCCCTGTCACACACAGAGCTGCAGGGCGATCAGGGGGTTTGGGCGCTGCCCCCTGTCACGCTGATCCTGGTGCTGGGAGGCATATTACCCTTTTACTATATAGAATAGAGGCCTGGTGCATGGGTAGGGGCTGGCTGGTTTGCCCTGAAGGGTGTCCTGGATCAGGGTGGGTGTCCCCACTGGCGTGCCTGGCCAGTCTGGGTGAGGGGCTGAGGGCTGTTTTCCGGCTGGTGAGTGACTAAAGCTTCCAACCGCTCCTTGTTTTCTTTTCTTTTTTTTTTTTATTCTGGGCCAGCTTTAGCTCTGAGGCCTCGCTGCTGAAAACATCGACACAATGTTTCGGTCCTTTCTGGGATTTTGTTTAGCTTCTTATTTGCAACATAGTACATAGTTGCTTAGACTTGCATCTGAGAGGCCGGCAAGTGAGACGGGAAATGTTGGAGTCCGCAGCAAGCAAGCCTTATGCTCACTTCAGTGCATGGCTGCCGGCCGCCATCTTGGCTGACAGTTAATTTGCATATACTCACTGATTAGCCAATGAAAAGGGTAGCAGTCGTACACTAATTACCATGTTTCTCTTTTATTAGTGTAGAAGATTAGATATTTTAGTATTATGTGGTGCTATCTTCCCTAAGTATATCATCTTAATACAAATGCCTTGTCATTGTAATTTTTCATGTACTTAGAGATTCTTATAAGTAAAAAGCATATTCAGATACAAACTTAATTTGACCATAAAGTATATCTTATCTAGTTTTTTAACCTAGTGATTTAATGTCCATAAGTTTTAGGAATACTAATTTCTTTTAAAGATAATTTTAAAGATAATTGTAAAATCTAAATAATTTAAAATGTGAAGCCTATGGTTAATTTCTACTGACTAGTAATTATAATAATTAAAAATATATATTTTTCACGACAGTGGTCTACAGAAATTCTAATTAACCTTCTATACTTACATTTAATTGCTAGCCATTGTTTATAGAGTTGGATGATTTCTCCACGTTATCCTAATTGTGAAAGTAGTAGAGTATGCAAATTACTAGAAACATCTTCTACAGATAAACAATCTATAAGTATATGAAACATCAAGTGAGTGAATATATTCTTTTATATCATTAATCTGTCAAATAAACTCTCCTAAAATGCAAGCTGACATGGCTGACCCCACATCTCAAACCTACAAAGAATCATTTACATTGTCAATAATGTAGCCAAGACAACAAATGCATTTTCTCTACATATCCTTTTAAAAGCCTGGAGGCTTTTAGTTATCCTGACAAAGACCCCAGATTATAGCCCATCTACAACACTATTTGTAATAATATCATTAGAATCCCAAAGCAAAACCTGGGGTGGTTGAACTGCTTGGTATGCAATGCAACAGTAGATGAGTTTTCCAGACTACAGTTCTGAGGAAGAAAACCTGTTGGAAAAGAAAAGAGGGAAGGATTTCAGGGATTGTTTGCTTTCTTTTTTAACTTGGCTTTTCTACACTCCTTTTTCTAAGATGCCATTTGTACATACAAATCACTTGAGTTTATTTTTAAAACCCGCACAGAGAGATATTGTTTTGTTGTGGTTAAATCCTAGTCAGTAGAAGCGCAAAGCTTCCCATTGTGAGAGGAAATGAAGGCTGGCTGGTCTTTAAGGGGCCTCTGTGTACACGTGGCTTCTGTCATCTCAGGCTTGTAATTGTGGTTCAGCCCGGAGCTTATTTCCAAAGCTAGCCTACCGAGAAAACCCTCCAGTATCTAACCCAAGGCACATTAAAGAAGGTTGGTGCCATAAATGAAGCACAGTACGCATTTATATTAAGGAGCAAAGAGACAAAATCACTCTCCTTCATCATCTGAAGGTCCTTCAGTTGTACCAATATGCTGTATTGCTGGCATCATCCTACAACTAAAAGACCCAAGGCACTTTGATAAAATGCAACCAGACATCAAGACTAATCAATGACACGGGTTAACATCCAAAACATATAAAGAGCACATACAACTCAGCTCCAAACAAACAATACAATTAAAAAAATGGGCAGAGGGCCTGAACAGACATTTCTCCCAAGAAGACCCACAAATCGCCAATAGATATATGAAAAGATGCTCAACTTCACTAGCTATTAGGGAAATGCAAATCAAAGCTACAGAGATAGCACCTCACTCCTGTTAGAATGCCTATTATCAACAAGACAATAAGTGTTGGAGAGGTTGTGGAGAAAAAGAAACCTTCATTCACCTCTGGTGGGAATGTAAACTCATACAGCCACTATGTAAGTTTGTCAACAAATTAAGAATAGAGTTACCATATGACCCAGCAACCCCTCTTCAGGGTATCTACCCCAAAATTTGAAAACATTTCCTCACAAATACATATGCACCCCTATGTTCATTGCAGCATTATTCATGGTGGCCAAATCATGGAAACAACCAAAGTGTCCTTCTGTTATCAGTGGAAATAGAGTACTTGGGGTGCTGTGAGGAAAAGAATTTCCTGAGGCCCCCACAGGAGGATGGGGTTTTGTGGGAAGCTTCATTGATGATGTAAAATTAAGGGGGTGCCACTCCAAGGTCCCATCTCTGTCCATCTTGCCATGGAAGAAGTCCAATCTTCTCTTTAGGAGGGCCAGAATGAAGGCCACTGCCCATAATTTCTGTTCCATATTAAAGTACAGCCCGTTCCAGCATCTGGCTAGCTTAGCTTGTGTTCCCAACTGCAGTCCATTGCATATAGGGTCAACACAGCCATGGGCAATACAACTGGTTAAGCTGCATGGCTATGGAGAGAGAACAGGTGAGCGCTTGGGCGAGTGTGAGTTATGGAGCAAGAGAGAACAAGAGTGAGCAAGCAAGCAAAAGAGAGGAAACTCTTTGGCTAGGAATTTTAACTTTCAAAGATTTCATGCACTCTTGATGGAGTCTACTCCCTAGCCAATCCACTGTTCCCCAGGCTATACTGACCGGCAAACACCTTCCCTACATCAACCAACTTCACTGCACATGTGCCCATCTCCCCTTTTGTTCAATCCCTTCCCCCAGTGATCTGTAGGGAATGGACTGGTGGTTCCCTGGACAGAGTGATGCTGCCTAGATAACCATGTTTATAATGCTAGGCCTCCCCTTTGCTCTCTTTATTAATATGAACTAGTTAATTATGATGATAAAACTTTGATAGAGGATTAAAGAAGATGTGGTACAACCCAGCCTGCATGGCTCAGTGGTTGAA
Source organism: Myotis yumanensis (assembly GCF_028538775.1). Lineage (NCBI taxonomy): Eukaryota > Metazoa > Chordata > Mammalia > Chiroptera > Vespertilionidae > Myotis > Myotis yumanensis. Next base: position 170,310,485 of record NW_027223754.1, read on the forward strand.
CATTGACATATAAACCAGGAGGTCATGGTTTGATTCCCAGTCAGGGCATATGCCCGGGTTGTTGGCTCAATCCCCACTATGGGGCATGCAAGAGGCAGCCAATCAATGATTCTCTCTCATCATTGATGTTTCTAGCTTTCTTTCCCTCTCCCTTTCTCTCTGAAATGAATATATATATATATATATTTTTTTTTTTTAAATATGTGGTACATATATACAATGGAATACTCCTCAGCCATAGAAAAGATGAAATACTGACATTGGATGGACAACATGGATGGACCTTGGGAATGTCATGCTAAGCGAAATGTCAGACAAAATAAAAGTCATATGATTTCATTCATATGTGGGATATAAAACTGAAAACAGCAAATGAGAAAAACAAATAAAAACTCAAACACAGAGACAATAGTATGGCCGTTACCAGAGGGAAGGGGGTCGGGGCGTTAGTAAATGGTAAAGGGGGTCCCTAGCCAATCCACTGTTCCCCAGGCTATGCTGACTGGCAAACACCTTCCCTACATCAACCAACTTCACTGCACATGTGCCCATCTCCCCTTTTGTTCAATCCCTTCCCCCAGTGATCTGTAGAGAATGGACTGGTGGTTCCCTGGAGAGAGTGATGCTGCCTAGGGACAAAAGGTGATTTTAGGTGGTGGGCACACAAATGCAATATGAAGATCATGTATCATAGAAATGTATACTCAAAACCTGTATGATTCTTGTTAACCAATGCCACCCCAATAAATTTAATAAAATAATAATAATAGTAAAAGACAGATAAGATCCCAAGGCTTCCAAATATGTTTTCCCTTTAAAGTATATATACCTGGAGAACGTTAAATCGTCCAGTCATGGGACAGATTATGTCCTTTCAATGTTTCCAATTTGCATGCCTGTGTTGGTCCAGAATGCCCTTCCCAAGGCCCTAACACTTGCCTGCCAAGGAAATGCTTTTTCTTCTAAGGCTAGACTGAGTCTCCGTAAATTTAATTCTCTTCTGCCAAAGGGCAGAACAGCAATTTTCAACCTTCTTCATCTCATGGAACCCATAAACTAATTACTACCATTCTGTGGCACACCAAAAAAAAAAAATTATATATTTTTTATTATATGACAAAAAATAGTTATAATTTTGATCCATTCATACCAGATGGCAATTGTTGTGTTGGCTGTTGTCATTTTTTAATTTAACAATCTTAGGGAAAACAGGCCGGTGCCCCTGACTAAATAGTCAGGTAATGCATATTTCAAAAATTCTTGAGACACACTGGCATTCTGCCGCACAAGGGTTGAAAATAGTCGAGGTAGAGAGGGTTGTCTTCCCTCTTACTACTTTTGCAGCAATTGTTACAGGATAGAGTTACTGTTCAGCAATATGGCCTTCAGATTAGATTGGACTGTGAGTTCCGTGAGGACAGAGACATTCTTGTCATGTCTACATCCTTTGTGCACAGCATGTGGGAGACCTGAATTGGTGTCTGATGAATTAAGGAGTCATGGTCTGACCATGTTTCCAAAGTTAAGTTCAGAAAACTGGATCACTGTAATGCTGGTTCTAATGTCTTCTGATGATGATACATTTTCTGCACTGAACACGATCAAGTGAGAACAAACTTGTCCTACATGCAGATGTTTCTAAGAAAGAGAAAACTAATAACTAAAGAAAGTGAAATAGGAAGAGAGGCATGGATAATATTATCAAAAAAAGACAGTAATGTGAAAATTTTATAGAGCTATTAGCTCTTACACTCTCACTTTAGAATATTTTGCAAGCATAACAGTTTTCCCTGTCCAGCTTTGTCCCTTCATTCACTGAATCTTCAAATTGCCTAGAAACATGATTAAAGTATTTGGGTTGCTTGGAAGAGATTATTCTATCTTTCTTTGTAGAAATATGTTTTTAAAATCTAGATGGGACATTGCTACCATTACCCCATGGTCCCTCTATGCTTATAATTACATGTACTAAAATATATTTAACCACTGGAAATAAAAATTTAATATAGAAATCAACTAATAAATCAAAAAATTTTAAACCCTCTTACTTTCTGAATAAATTAAGATGTAAATACCATAGAATTGTTTGCCAAGTGACAGAAGTAGTGTCCATAGTTCATCAAACTATTCTAATACTTTCAAACCATTTATTAAAGTTTAGGAATTACTGTGTGCTCTTTTGATTGATGCTATTGTTATTAGTTAAAAGATGCCTCTATCTGAACTACAATTGGACATAAGAAACCTGATTTCTCCCCATTAAAGTGATAATATTAGGTTTATACTGATGCTTTGCTGCTGCCAACAAGAGGCTGGGCACCTTGGTCTAGATCTAGACGCACTTCGACCCCACCAGCATCACTGTGATCACAATCATCTGCCCTGCCATGTGCCTTACCACTCCCTGAATGCTGGGCCACACCAGAGCAGAAGAGGGCACTGCAGATTCTCTCTCATTCTTCATCTCAGCCCACTCTGCAGCTACTGAGTGGCACCCTCACCCACCACTCCCAGGCCCCATTGTGCATCTCATTAGGTAACATATGGGTTCAGTACTTTAAATCATTTACCCTCTAGCATAAAAGCTCTGTATTTCAATATTCTAATGGCCAGTATTTATAGTGGTGCTTACTAGTTGAATATTAGCCTGCCTGGAATGTTCTAGTCTTTATAGATCACTAGCCTAGAAAATTAAAGTCTAATTCTTTTAAATTAGACAATCATCTAGAGCCTACATCATAATTTCCAGAAATCTGGCTTTGACACTTGTGAACATTAAGTGAGAAGGTGAAATTAACAAGCATTCATGCTTTCCAATGATCACAAATCAAATATAAATGATAATTTAGTATAAATCAAGCACTGAGTATATTTTATTTCATTTAATCCTTGTATCAACTCTGTTTGAAGTATTATTATCATCCTATTATAGGTGGAAAGCTGACACACAGAGAAGTTAACCAAATTATCCAAGGACCAATACTCTGAAAGTAGAAAAGACAGAATTCAAGTCCTCATGATGTGTCATAGAGTCTGTACTGGTAACCACCATGCTATCGACTTCTTATTAAGTAAACGATTAAAGTATTTTCTCTAAATGACCAGTCTCCTGTAGTAAAACGAATAGAACTTTGGTTTGAATTCTGGTTTCATTGCTTACTAGTTAAACCTTTAGCAAAATTATTTTATCACTGTAAACTTCAACTGGCTCATCTCTAAACTGGAAAAAGTAAAACCTTCATTGGAACAGTTGTTATAAGAATTCAATAATACAAATAAAATAACTACTCCTACACCTAGAACATAGTAAGTCTTTGATGAGTATCAACTGTAAACTCAAAGATGATTCTCATTAGTACTCTGAGGGCAATGACCATATCTGGTTGATTGTCATAATTATAATGATAATCATATTTGCTAACTGCTACATATGTAACCCTCAAACAGGACAGTCATGTTTTCAGTCTTTTACTTACATTAATTCATTCAATCCTCTCAACTACCTCCAATATACATGAGATTGGTATTATTAGTATCCCCACTTTATAGGTAAGGAAAGAGAAGCAAGAAAATCAGGTAACTTCCTTGAGGTTACCCAGAGACCAAATGGTCGAACCTGGGTTTTCACCCAGGCAGCCTGGCTCCAGTGCATGCTCCACTAGTCTGTTCATTCTTAGAATTTACTAGGGTTTCAATAAATATTTGTAGAAGAATGTATAATTCCTGAAATTCCACAGTTATTATTTCTTTTGTTAACTTTAAACCTCTGATCTCAAAGAAATGTGAAACCTGATGGTGGACTACTATAATTTTTTCACTTGAACTTTCATGAATTTGTTTATTGGTCCTATAAGGATAACATAATTTGACAGGAAAAAGAAAATTACAAACAACAAAAATCACTGTGGAAAAGACCCAGTTAAGAAGCAATATTAAACACCAGACTCCAAATTTGGGTTCCAATCTCATCAGCCTTCTGAGAATCTAATATTTATGCAGAAAAATCTGTTTAATTGAAAAAAAAAAGAACCACACTCTTTTTTATAGATAGGAGTGAAAGACAAAAATAGTATTTCTATTTTTCAGCAAATGGATAAAATAAATAAAGCAAATCAGAAAATAATTCAATTGGGATTCATCTTTTGGTATAGATTGTTTCAAGGGTGTATCAAATATAACCAATAATTTAAAAATCTTATTGGAATACAAGAAAATCCTCTTTGATTAAAAATATTTTTAAATTTTTCATGTCATGTGTCCTTCAATTACGATCAGCATTTAATTTGTTCATATATCATTGTACAAGTAGGACATCTGAAAACTGTAAGACACAAATATCAATAAACTTTGTTCTTCTGAAAAATAAAAAACAAACATTGTTTACTACTATTGTTTTGAGGTTTTATACAAAAAGTGTAAGTTTAAAGCAAACTTCTAAATATCTTCAATGATTTTTTTTTATATAAGAGAACGTTTACTTAGAAAGTCACAGAGGTAGAAAAGGTGAGCCAGTTGGGTTGTGTGGGCTTAGGAAGTAAGTTACAGAGGCAAAAGAAGGGCCCTTGGAGTTTAGGAGCGAGAAAGGCAAAGTAATGCGTCTGGCAGGAATGGGGGAAAGGGAAAGGCATGGTCTTGTGAGAAAGAGAGAGAGAGAGAGAGGGAGAGAGAGAGAGAGAGAGGACACACTTCAATGACTTTAAAGAGATAACGCTCTCCTGGTTAGATTTATTTTCTCTCTTTTATTGATATGAGTGAAATAATATTTTATCACATTTACTGTGTTGAGAAACCATGAACCTGACAAATGGAAATAGGTTTAAGTATATTATCCTCTATGGTAGTAAGAATTCTTTTGAGACCTGAGAGGTTGCCTAATGAACCAAAGTCATATAACTAGTAATTTCTTAAGCTAAAAGTCATCTAAAGGCCCTCTCAATCCAATGCCTGAAGCATTAACTGCTATACAAACAGCCAAGCACTAGATTATTCATGGAAAAAGGGAGGATCTTAAGACTGCCAAGCCTTAGCTAATACTAATAACTTGGAAGGTTGCATACATTCATCTTTAAAGCAAAAGCTCTTTAGGAGACATGTAGGAAGTTCTAATTCTTTAGGCTTAATTTTGAACTCTTGGGTGAAGAATACTATCTTGGTTTTTCAGATAAATGAGAAACCAAGTACAAACTACTTTGAACTTAATACTCTCAAGTGGGAAATTCAGAAGTTTTTAAGAAAGACTGTAAGTCATGCAATGGTAAGATCATAGGCTCTAAACAGTCCCCAGGTGAGTCCTGCCTCCATCTTTATTGAATCTCCTCTTAAATGTCCTCATCTTTAAAGGGCTATTGTAAAGATTAAATGAAGCAACTCATGTCAAGTGCTAGCACAGTGCTTGGCCAAAAACCCTCCACCCAGATCCTCTACTTGCCAACTGTCTGAGAGTGGGCAGTTCACTTATTTTGCTATGCTTTAATTTTAATTGTTAGGTAAAAATAGAAAATATAATACACATTTTGAATGTTTGTTATGAGAATTAGGAATCATGCAAAATGTCTGACATTTTGAAAGTATTTAAGTGATAATTGTGATTAGTATTTTAGTCTCAGTTCCACAACATATATTGTATATAATGTGCTATGTTTAAATTTTACTCTGTAATTTTTAAAAGAGCTGCTGGCAAGGCTAAAATGCAAGAGATAAATAAATACTTCTATAATATTGACTTATATTTAAATGAAGAAAATAGTTCAATAAATCCAATAATCCTAGCTTAAATTTATTTAGATATAATCAAACTATAGTCCAGATGAAGGTTGTTTTTAAAGATCAGTCATCCAATAATTTCTTTAAAAGTAGCTTCAGAAATTCCACATTACAGAAGAGGCACAAACTCCTCCCTTTGGGTTCTGAGTTAGTCAGGCAGAACACCTTGTTATTTGAAAGGCAATTCTCCTATTTGTATATTCTGGATGTTCCCTTTGACCTTTTTGAATTCCTTTGTATTGCTCTTTTCCCTTTGAGCTATGGTCATTATTACAATGATGCATGTTTTTGTCCCAGTAAAAGAGGATTTCTTGATGTTTTTCTTATATTTTCCTGGTTTTACTACTCAACACAATGCTGTTTGGCAATGAGCACCATCCAAGCATGAGAAACTATTTTTAAAAGCTTGCTATTTTGTTAAAGACTATAGGAAAAAAAACATTAAAATTTGACTTCTAAATATAAAAAGCCTATCTGAGTCCTCCAAAAACAAGCAAACTGCATGCTGGTATAGTTTAATTGTCATGCTATGTAGACACAAGATGGCCACAGCAGATCCTGATCCTTCATATCTATCAAAGAAGAGTGTTTCCAATGCACAAAGTTCCTCCTTTGAGGCACACGCTCATTATTGAACTTGTGCTAGAGGAATGTACTTTGCTTATTGGTTTAGACCTAGGTTATAACTCCATTCTTACAACTGGGCAATGGGGTCCATCAAACCACGTGGTCAGAGAGTGGGGTCCCTAAACCAAAATCAAGGTGACTGCCAGATGAGGAGTAAGGACCCCAGAATGACCAACAATCAATTGCTATCATTGGGCATTCATACTATTTACAAAACCAGTTCAAGTTTTTCTCCCATGACTAGGTGGTTAGTTCCTGAAGACAGGATGCCCATCGCAGCCCTGGCATGCAAAAGGCATTCAAACAGTGCATTTACAGGCTTTGTTCCTCTTTGCTTTCTTCTTTTTAAAAAAAAGAAATATATTTTTAATTGATTTCAGAGAAGGAAGAGAGAGGGAGAGAGAGATAGAAACATCAATGATGAGAGAGAATCATTGATCAGCTGCCTCCTGCACACCTCACACTGGGAATCGAGCCCCAAACCTGGGCATGTCCTGATTGGGACTCAAATCATAACCTTATGGTTCATAGGTCAATGCTCAACCACTAAGTCGCACCGGTTGGGCTGACTTCTTCTTAACACAGCAGCCAAAGTGATCTTGTAAGGGTGTGAGTTATTCCATGTGAATCTCAGTGCCTTTCCAGTTCATGCCAAATAAAAATTAGTTATTGCAAATGACCCAAAGGGCCCTTCATAGCCTGGTCTCCCCATCACTTTTCTGTCCTCATCTCCTACCCATCTCTTTATCCTGCACTCAGCTCCAGCCAGGCTGGCCTCCTCACTGCTCCTCCAAAGTGCCAGGCCTGCTGCTGTTGTCCCTCTGCCTAGAGCACTCTTCTCTCAGACAAGCATGAGGCCCACTTCTTCTCCCGCGGTAGTTACTTAAGTTCCCTTCAGTAAGCCTCTCTATGGCCAACCTATCTCTGTTGTATCCACCCCATGAACTCTTGTTCTCTCTTCCCTGCTTGATTTTTCACCATAGCCTCTATCACCATCTAAAATACTAATGTTATTTATTCTTTGTTGTAGTTGTTGCTATTGTTCCCATCACTAGACTATAAGTGCTGTGAGGTCAGGGATGTTGGATGTTGTTCCTCATGACTCTAATGCTAGCACCAGAATTACATCCAGTATAAATGGATGCTCAGTAAACATCTATCGAATGAATGGATGGCATTTCCCTTCTTTTATTCACTTTCCAGGCCTTCATGTAAGACATGTTTCCTGGTGCCCCGTGCCCTGGGAAAGTGAGGCACTTCTATTCTGTATTTTGATTGCACTTTTGCCATCACCATGGGCTCCATAACGCAAGTGCTGTGCACCTCACTCTTATGCTTAGCACAGAGAATACGCTCAGTAAATAAGTAAACAAAGTTGAGCAAATGATCAATTTCTTGAGTATAACACATAACAGTGTTTGTTCAGAAATATTTCAGAAAATTTTACATTGTACCAAATTGTCAGACATTCCAGAAGAAAATATAGGTAATTTGGTTATGTCATTTTTTTCTCATTCCATTCATGAGAAGTTGGGTGTTCATACTGGAGAGCCTATTGCAAATCAAAGACTCAAAGTTTCTTCACCCATTCATGTTTTCTATCTTTCTTTCAATACCCTCACCCCAACACACACACACACACACACACACACACACACACACACAGAATCTGAGATAGTTTATCATCTAGCACAGCATATTACAGCAACATATTCATTTACATGAACAAACTAGCAGAAATGATAAGACTTCTGAATATCTGTTTCCTTTGCAGAGCGTTCTGCGGAGTGGAATAAGACAGAAAAGCCTGATCTAATACAGGGCAGAATGGGAGGGAGGAAGGAAAGGCACAAGGGTGATGCAGCTACACAGACCCCCAGGGCCTCACTTGGCCCAGTATCTCAGGCTGGCCTCCAGCATGACTCAATGTGAAGCCCCCTCAGAAGACTTGGCTTGCATTACTTCCTGCCCCAGTCAGACTTGGCTCAACAACTGGAACAGGCCAAAGCCTGCTAAAGAACCCATTAGTAGATTCAACAGTCAGGAACTGGGAGAAGGGAAAGAGGAAATAAGGCAAGAGCTGAAACCTGTTAAAACAACATTAATTCCCCATATGTGTCATCCTTTATCAACAGAGCTCACAGTGAAGACCTGTGAAAGATTTGAAATTCTAAAAAGGATTTTCTGTGCTGGACAATATTTCATACCTAATATAAGACTTTGGATTGTATTAAATTTCTAATAATATGACTCTGAAGATGTTAGACCATCAAAATTTCCCCAAAAAGGAGATCTGAAATAGTCTGACACTCTTAGTCTAGTCCATAAAGACTATATGAGTGGTTTGAAGAAATTGTTTTCTGTTCATATAGTTGATGAATTTGTAAAGGAGAAATACATTTATAAATTGGGACAAAAGCAGATACATATGGAATCACACTGAGAAACTCAGGTAGGTAGTTCCGAATATTGGCCTCCAATACTGTTTTTAAGAGTGTCTAGGTAAATGCTGATTTTTAAAAATGGCAGCACTACATACCTAGACTATTGTGAAACTTCTTCATTTTCTTGGATAATAATAACAACAATACAACTGATACTGAGTACTCACTATAGGCCAAGGAAGATATTTTAAAATGTTACAGATAACTCATTTGATCCTCATAACAGATAAACTCACACAGTCTGGCTCCTGAGATATCAGCTATCTCACTGTACTTCTCAGGGGATCACAGCCATTTTGGAACATCTGTTTCTCTCTTAAATTCCCATTCTCTGATGACTTGTTATTCTTAGTCATTCTTGGCCTTGGCTCTTAATCATACTTTGGTCTGTGACATTTGTTCTATTCGACTCTTGGATCCTCTATCATACAAGGAAAGTGACTCTGCTTTATACTTTCAATATGGCTTATCTCTCAGAACAGGTTTAGGATTTACTTTTCTGGTACAAACTGAGGATTGGCACTGATTTTTATTTCATGCTGTTCTGCAGCTGGGATAAAACAGTCTTGAGGCCTAGAATCAAGTTGAACATTGACAATTCCATAAACAAGTGCACCATATGCTAGAGTATATGATGCCTTAAATACACATTTTCTTCCATGGGCTGTGACCAAGATTGACTATCGTTAGACACATTCCAAGTGAAGACTTCTCAAAATGATTAAATGCATTCTTAGGCTCTTCTCAAATCATCTTAAGAAGTTACAATTTTGCACCAGGTATTTGCATACAACCTAGAAAATATTATCCTTTGGTTATTTAAACGTAGTTGGACGGTAGGCTGGAGACTTATTCAGGTGGTACTGCTATATATTATTCTAAACCAGCCACTGAATTGTTGGAGGAGATTAAATGCCCACCATTGTCGGCCTTGTTTATGTCTCAGCTACGATTTCATGAGCAGGAGCACCATGAGTTACTAAAGGGCGGAGGGATGTCTCACTCATTACTCTCTATCTAGACTTAGCTAAAAACTTGAACAATAGTTATGATTTTGCCTTTGGAATTAATTCAACAAATGCTTGTTAAGTATAAATTATGTTCTAAGTAGTGTTATAGGCTGTGGAGATATAAGAACAAATAATAGTGATAATACTAATAACAATCATTTAAGCTCTTTGTTAAGCACTAGAGATTTATTTATTTCACTTGATCCTCACAACACTATGATGATTACACTCCGAATGTCCTGTCATCTCATTTTATAATGAGGAAACTGAAGCACAGTAAAGTAACTTGTTCAAAATCATTTAGCTAATATGTGCAGGAGCTGTATTCTAATTCTGACTTCAGCCTAATCTCAGGGTCCTCACCTTGACTGCTCCATGCACACACATATATAGGATAGACATCAGACAGATGTGCAAATAATTTTATGACTGTTTATGCTTATTTTGACCCATTGCATTTAAAAAACAATCCCTTTTTCCTAGGTATTTTTCAGCCCCATCAGTGTGGGCAGGGTTAGAGGGTTCTGCTCTGCAACATCCAGAGCTCAGCCAAACTAGTCTGGTAGCTCCATACTGAGCAACAATGGAGGCACTCCTCCTTGCTTGTTACAAGGCTGGAGAGCTAACAGAAACACCCATGACTGTGTGACCTTGACTATTTTCTCATAACTTCTGATGACAAGAGCCATGAAGTAAAAGACACAATGGCTGTTGGTTGTTCGTTCACTACTGCAAATGCGGAAAAATAGAGTCACCTATTATTTCTTCTCCCATCAGTGTTAGCATTAGAGGTTCACAAGAGAGTGTCATGTGATATATAAAGCTCTACCTAAGACACAGGGGGCTATGGACCACTGGGCAATACTGTTCTTCATTGGCAATGTTTTTATTCCTTTTCAATTGTTGGGGCTGTTGGGTAGTGTGGACAAGATCCTAAAAAACAAACAGCTCAGTAAGCTGCCTGCCAGAAAGCCTAGTCAAATTGTGCAAGCTTTTAGAATTACAACGAACACATCCTATTTATCTTATTAGCAGTTAGAAATGCCCCCCAGGTAATAATTTTAATGTGGTTTAGGACTCGTGTAGGAATGATCTGAATGATAAGATTAAGGCTGGACAAATTCCTAACTGGGCAGGTCATGGTGGGTGGTCACCTCTCAGGCATATAACTTTTTAGTAAAAGGGTTATCTTTGCCTTAAGCAAGCCCTGTCCACTGATCTTGTGCATCTAGGTGATAGACCTTTGAAATACCAGAATGATCCTCTTTTCCTGGCATAACCACCCTCAAGGGAGCATCTGGGCTCTTGCTTCCCAGCTGGGCTCAAATAAACTTAATTTAACTCATAAACATTATCTACAGGTTTGGACATTTTTACGTTAACACTAGAAAGTGAAAGCAGTTGTTTATCTGTCCTGACTGTGCCTGACTGGGAGCTATGACCCACTGCCTATGCCCAGCACCATGAGAGAGTACTAGACTGCATTTTACTTACTAGCCCAGGAAAAGACATGATCTCACTTATACGTGGAATCTAATGAACATAATAAACTGGTGAAAAAAATAAGTCCAGAGACATGGAGGCAAGGAATAGACTGATAGATCTCAGAAGGGAAAGGGCAGGGGAGATAGGAAGAGATTAACCAAAGAATTTTATACATAGATGCATGACCAATGGACAGAGAAAATAGTGTGGTGAAGGCCTGAGGTGGGGCAGGGTATGGGAGGTGGGGGTAAAGGGGGGGAAATTGGGGCACAGCTGTAATACTATCAACAATAATATCGCTTTTGCACCATTGTAAAGTTGAAAAATCATTAGTTGAGCCATCATGTCAGGGACTATCTGTGTACCTAGTAAAGCTGCTTAAGACATTTTATCAATACATGGCCTGAAACCTGTCAAGTTCTAGAGTAAAGCTTGCAAATAAACTCATAATGATATTTAGTTTTCTTTGGTAGAGAAATAATATTCAATACTGTAAAAAAAAGCCTATAATTAAATTCAATTAAAAGCAAGTTAAAGAGCTAAGCAGCTTACATTTGAAAAGAAACAAGAAACCATTAGGGCTCAGATCACTTTGTAGCCTTACACCATTTTTCTTAAACATAATGTTACTGTTGAAGGAAAGTAGTTTAAAAATATTTTTAACTTAAGAAATTTTCACATATTAAAGATGTTTTAAAAGTTGTACTTCACTCCCGAAAGTGAGATTTATTACAGGTATAGCAAAGAGTACTATTTCCTGTTACTAGAAAGGACTTTCATGTGTGTTTCTTTTCACTTTCTGAATATACATTTGGTAGGTTATAACCAGATGGACCAAACCCAGAGAATGTAGACCAGTTGAATTACAAACATTCCACCCTCCAGCCTTAATCTTATCATTCAGATCATTCCTACACGAGTCCTAAACCACATTAAAATTATTACCTGGGGGGCATTTCTAACTGCTAATAAGATAAATAGGATGTGTTCGTTGTAATTCTAAAAGCTTGCACAATTTGACTAGGCTTTCTGGCAGGCAGCTTACCGAGCTGTTTGTTTTTTAGGATCAGTTCTCCTCCTCCCCCTCGGCTCCCTCTCTTCTTCCTTTTCTCTTGAGAACCTCATGTATAGGAGCAAACTCATTCTATATAAACTCTTTCTAAAGTCTACTTTTCATGCTGGCATAAATTGGACAGACCTCTCTTACAAGGCTATTATTTTACAGGTGATTCCAACTTTCACTACAGGGAGCTGTGAGATTTTCTCCAGGTAAGTCAAAAGTTAACAAGAAACATTCCAATAGCTAAGATCTTTTTTTCCCCCCAAGGTTTATTCATTGATTTGGGTATGATAAACCTATTTTTTAAAAATTTTTTTACTCTCTTTATTGATTAAGGTATTACATATGTGTCCTTATTCCCTCATTCCCCCCCCCCCCCCTTCTGCCCTCACCCCCCTGGTGTCTGTGTCCATTGGTTAGACTTATATGCATGCATACAAGTCCTTTGGTTGATCTCTCCCCCTTATCCCCACCCTCCCCTATCTTGAATCAGCCCAAGTGCCCATCAGTAGATAAGTGGATAAAAACCTGTGGTACACTTACACCATGGAATACTATGCAGCAGGGAAAAAGAAGGATCTCTTACCCTTTGAGACAGCATAGAGGGACCTGGAGAGTATCATGCTAAGTGAAATAAGTCAGTCAGACAAAGACAGGTATCACATGATCTCACTCATATGTGGAATCTAATAAACAAAATAAACTGATGAACAAAATAAATCCAGAGACACAGAGCATGGAACAGACTGTGGAATCTCAGAAGCAAGATGGGGAGGGGGGTGCAGAGAAAGGGGTGGGAAGTGATCAACTAAAGAACTTATATGCATATATGCATAACCCATAGACAGAGACAATAGGGTGGTAGAGGCCTGGGGTAAGGGGCGGGGCAGGTAGAAGAGGTCAATGGGGGGAAAAGGGACATAGTAATACTTTCAACAATAAAGATTTTTAAATAAAGAAAGAAAAAGAAAAAGAAACATTCCAAAAGATTTTGGTATATAACTTTCTGAAACTATGATTTAATTTTCTGTAATTATGAAAAAAATCAAATACAAAGAATAATAAATAATCACCTATGCACCCATAACCCACATCTATCAATGTTGGTGTTTTTGCCGTAATTTTAAAAAATATTTTCTTAATAAAATATTTCAGATTGTGAAGCCCACAGTGGATGCTTTCCTCAGCTCACTTTTTTTTCCTTCCCAGATGTAACCATTTTCTTAAACTTGTAGCTTGTTATACCCATAAATATATTAAACTTTCATCGCAAATGATATATTTATTAACATAAGTGTTATCTTTTAAAAATTCTATTCTGTGTATATAATTTTTTATACTTTAAAAAATTAAATGCTACATATATGATTTTAGTTAGTATGCTTTTAATGTTCCATTGTATTTCATATCCATTTTCCCTTGCTGATAGGTATTTAGGTTATTTTCAACTTTTTCCTACTACAAGTAGTTAGCCCTTGGTGTTCTCAAGCTGAGCAGAAACAATTCCATAGAACAGAATGTCCAACAAGGCCATTTGTGGCTGTGATAGATCAGGACAAAAATCAAGGATACTACGTAATCATGTCCAAATGTAGACAAAAACATGAACGTTGTTCCGACAACAAAAATGACCAAACATCTTTCTATCCTCACTAATATGAGTGACTGCTTCTCTACCAATTACAGCTTTAAATTCATTCTAGACTCTCCTCGTTCTATATAAGCTTTAATAAAACAATCATACAATTACCCCACTTGCAGACAACATCCAATTCAAGGCAAAGCTACACCCTCCCCTTATCACCTACACAGCCCATGTCCGTTACAAGTTCTCTTGACCCCCTCTTACCGAGATGCCTCACAGTTCACCATGGTGAATGTTCTCCCAAGTGAGAAACCCAAGATGATTAAATCTGAGGTATGTTTCTGGTGGCCGTGGCTGGAGAATATGAACACCAATGATGTGGAGCATTTTTTCACAATGCTGTTGGTCAGAATAACCATCAAAAGTGCATGTTAGGTTTGTCTTCAACCTAACATGCACTAGAGAGGGTCAAAGCTTTCTATGATCTCCTTTTGTTTTGTTTTATTTTCTGAATTGCCTTTTTATGCTCTTTGACCTGCATTGTTTTTCATTGTGTTATCTCATAGTTCTTCATATTTTCTAGATATAAAGTCTTTGCTTTATATTTTTATATAGTCATCTTTATTGATTGTTTTAATGGTTTATGATCTAATTTTTTCTTAAATAAAGTTCATAAATATATCCTTTTTTTCTATTTCTAATATTGAAGTTTTGCTTTTTCACACTTTTGCCACTATTTTCTGAGAATTTATTTTGTGTGTTCCACTTTTTTCCAATCTGGATAACAGACTATTCTAATAAAATATATTGGACATTCTTTTCCCCATTCACCTATAAAACTATACCTGTCATTTATCAAGTTTCCTAAGATGTGTGAATCTAGTTCTTGATGCTATCTCAAGCCATTGTTTTATCTATCCCTGTACCAATATACACTGTTTTAATTACTATTGTACCCTATTCTTTTCCATTGAATACTTATTTGGTAATTAATTAAATGTGTTTTTCTGTAATGTTTAATTTCCTCATGTTCTATGTGGTAAGGCGCAGTGTTTTGCACAGTGCCTTATGCACAGTAGGGACTCAAAATACATTTGTTAAATGAATGGATGAATGAGTGGATGAATAAATTAACATTAGAATGTAACCATAATAACAAGTCAAATGATCTGTCCTATAACTGCTTGTGGCCTCTGGCATGTCCAGGTCTCAGCTTTTGTAATTTAGGCCGATTATTGGGGTTCCATAATGGTCTTCCTGATTTACTTCTTCCTGTTTTTGCTATTCCTCAGAAAAAAGGGTGGCAAGTCTGTTCTTACTGCTTTACTTTAATATCTCACCAGTATATTATCAAAAGAAATACCTAAATTTTCATGCAAGTAAAGATTTTCTTACTGTTTTTTTTATTTCTACTCTCCAAAGTTTTCCCCAATAGTTGCATTAACTCTATTTTCTTTTTCTCATAATAAAAATCTGAATGATAAATGCTTATATACTGAGTACTATGGGCCAGGGTCTGATCTATAAGTCCTTTATATTAGTGCATCTAATCCTTCAAATAACCCATGATGTGTTCTCTTACAGCTGTTTAAAGATGAGAAAGCTAAGGCAGAGAGGTTAGGCAGCTTTCTTAAGATCATGCAGCTAGTTTGTGGTTAAAACAGAATTTGAACTCAGGCAGTCTTGGTTTAATGTTCATGCTTTTGAGGAGGGAAATAATTTAAATGTCGTCTGTGCTTATAGCTCATTTTATATAGACACTGCTGATTCTATATTTTGAATTGTATTTCTAATCATATTTTCTATAAAGGTAATTTTTTTTCAAAATGTATATTTTATTGATTTTTTACAGAGAGGAAGGGGAGGGATAGAGAGTTAGAAACATCGATGAGAGAGAAACATCGATCAGCTGCCTCCTGCACATCTCCCACTGGGGATGTGCCCGCAACCCAGGTACATGCCCTTGACCAGAATCGAACCTGGGACCTTTCAGTCCGCAGGCCGACGCTCTATCCACTGAGCCAAACCAGTTTCAGCTATAAAGGTAATTTATTAATTTCATAAGGGGGATGGATATTCAGAGATGGTTCGTGCTTCATTTGTGGAAACTGTAGAGCTGGCCTCCCCAAGCCTACATAGTTATGGTTTGAAATCCTAAAGGAAGACTATTCCTTCTTTTCCAGGATCTACATATTAGAAAGTATCACATGCACATAGGCACTGATACATAGGACCTTTTCTTCTCTGAATTATCTGTTTTTCTCCAGAGCCAGGTGTTCACACGTGTTCAACTGGAAAGCTTCCATTTGCATTCTATGGGCTGGGAGCTGGCAAGTGAAATCAGGAGAGGAATCAACAACCACTACTAACCCCACTAAGCAACTTGCCAACAACCCCTAGCAAAGCTTTTAATCTCTTTTAGAAGATACTTGGTTAGCCTGCTCTTAAGGTCTTTGTGTATACATGAGAGTCAGAGTTAGTAGATTTGGTTTATATTTAATTCCAAGTTTTAAGCATACAATCGCTTAATCAAATTATAGTCTTCTCTTTCTTCCCATAATTGCCAAAAACAGAGTTATTAGAGGTTCTATCGGGTACAATGGTTTCTCACTGGTTTGTCCATCAAAACAAATTTGAATTTACATCTATCTTTCAGTTGGAATTCCTCATACTCTCTGGGCCAGTGATACTATTATGCAGTTAAGGATGTATTTGCTTTAATCTACCTTTACTGAGATTGAAGGGGCTGAAGAGGAAGGTCAGCGGAACACATGCTCTATTTGCCATCTTGAACTGGCAATCAGAATAGAACTAATTTATGAATCCTTGAGAAAGATTTCAAAATTACCTAGATATGTTGTGTGACCTAGAACAATCCTATATAATAAAAGCCTAATATGCTAAGTGTCTAACCATTTGTTTGACCATTCAACCAGTCTCCATGAACCACACTGACGACTAGGGGCAGATGCTCTGACCAGTAGGTTAGCTTGCTGCTGGGGTCCGGCCAATCAGGACTGGGTGAGACAGACTGGACACACTCTGGAACCCTCCCGCAGTCCCTCCCTAGTCCCGATCATACACCAGTGGGGTCCCTCGACCTGGCCTGCACTCTCTCACAATCCAGGACCCCTCAGGAGATGTTGGAGAGCCGGTTTTGGCCCAATCCCTGCAGGCCAGGCCAAGGGCACCCACCAGTGCATGAATCCATGCACCAGGCCTCTACTTAATTTATAAATGAATACCCTAAACAAACAGCAATCTGCCAGGGGAGGGGAACATCCAGCCCTTGGTCCATATAAGGCCCAAAAAATCATTTGGTCTGGCCCTACCAAGGCATTAGGGGTGAGTTAATTAAATGTTTGACCAAATATAGCAGGGTAATTTTTAAGTTGATAATTTTGTATGGCCCACAAGTGATGTTATAAATATCCAAATAGCCTTTGGTGGAAAAATTTTCCCCCACTCTTGTGACTAGAACATAACTAGAAGAATGCCAAAGATCCCAAACTAGGTAGCATTTTGCAGGAGCTTTTCTTGACTTCTCACTTGCTGGTGATACATTGTGCCATTTGCTATCATTTGCTCATTTCATGGTGAAATCAATTATCCAGGGTAATGTGTTGTGTTGTCTCTCCAACCCCCAGATAAGGTAAAGAACACAACATTGTTTCTAAAAGATATACTGATATAGTAATATATATTTATACTAGAGGCCTGACGCATGAAATTCGTGTGAGGGTACGGTCCCTAGGCCTGGCCTGTGATCAGGGCCATCTTTCTCAGCTCCCCACAGCTGGCCCCACCCCCCGCCACCACCCACCCCTGGTTCCCCATTCACCATTGGGTGATTGGAACCTGCCGGTGGGGGAAAGGAACTGAGAGGTGGTCAGTGTGCCTCATAGTGATTGGTTGAGAGGTTGTTCTGGTTGTTCCACTGTTAGGGTCAATTTTCATATTACCCTTTTATTATATAGGATAGAGGCCGGGTACATGGGTGGGGGCCAGCTGGCCTGCCTTGATGGGGACCCCGGATCGGGGTGGGGGGTCACTGCTGTGGGGTGGGACCAGCTGGGGCAAGGGGCCGTGGTCGTTCTGGTTTCTGGTCGTTCCCCTGTTTTGGTCACTGGGCTCTTATTATATAGGAGATATATATATAAAAATTTGTGCACTCAGAGGGGAGGGGGAGTCCCTCAGCCCTGCCTGTGCCCTCTCGCAGTCTGGGACCCCTTGGGAGATAACGACCTGCTGGCTTAGGCCTGCTCCCGGGTGGCAGAGGGCAGGCCCAATCCCTAGGTGCAGCCCCTGGTCAGGCTCAGAGCAGGGCTGATTGGGGAGTTGGGGCGCCGACCCTGTCATGCACAGAGCAGGGTGGATCAGGAGGTTGCGATGCCACCCTCAGTCATGCTCAGGGTAGGGCCGATTGGGTGGTTGGAACACCGCCCCCTATCAGACTCAAGGCAGGGTCGATGGGGAGGCTGTTGCGCCACCCCCTGTCACGCATAGAGCAGGGCCCATCAGGGGGTTGAGGAGCTCCCCCCTGTCACACACAGAGCAGGGCCAATCAGGGGGTTGAGGAGCTCCCCCCTGTCACTCACAGAGTAGGGCTGATAGGGGAGTTGGGGCACCGCCCCCTGTTACCCACAGAGCAGGGCTGATCAGGGGGTTGGGGCTCCGCACCCTGTCACACTCAGGGCAGGGCCGATGGGGAGGTTATGGCTCTACCCCATCACACACAGAGCAGGGCCCGTGGAGGGGGTTGGGGCGCTACACCCTGTCATACACAGAGCAGGGCCGATCAGGGGTTTAGGGCACCGCACCCTGTCACACACAGAGCTGCAGGGCGATCAGGGGGTTGGGGAGCTCCCCACTATCAGGCACAGAGCAGGGATGATCAGGGGGTTGGGGCACCTTCCCCTGTCATGAACAGAGCAGGGCGGATAGGGAGGTTGTGGCCCCGCCCCCTGTCACACACAAAGCCACAGGGCAATCAGGGGGTTTGGTCGCTGCCCCTGTCATGCTGATCCCGGTGCTGGGAGGCATATTACCCTTTTACTATATAGGATAGAGGCCTGGTGCACGGGTGGGGGCCGGCTGGTTTGCCCTGAAGGGTGTCCTGGATCAGGGTGGGGGTCCTCACTGGGGTGCCTGGCCAGCCTGGATGAGGGGCTGATGGCTGTTTGCAGCTGGTCACACCCCCTTCAGGGTGTGGGTCCCCACTGGGGTGCCTGGCCAGTCTGGGTGAGGGGCTGAGGGCCGTTTTCAGGATGGCGGGCGACTGAAGCTCAAAACCTGTCCTATTTTCTTTTTTTTTTTTTTATTCTGGGCCAGCTTTAGCTCTGAGGCTTGACTCCAGTTCTGAGGCCTCGGCTGCTGAAAGCAGGTATCTGGTTTGTTTGGGTTCTATAATCGAAACACTGTTTCAACTTCAGCTCTGAGATCCCGGCTGGCTGAAAGCAGGTTTCTGGGGTTTTGTTTAGCTTCTATATTTGTAACAATGTTTCAAACTGCAAGCTCAGAGGCTGGCAGCCGCAGGCAGGGAATGTTGGCTTCCTCCATCACTGAAGCAAGCAAGCCTCCTGTTAGCTTCAAGCTGCCTGGCTGCCGGCCGCCATCTTGGTTGGCAGTTAATTTCCATATCTCCCTGATTAGCCAATGGGAAGGGTAGCGGAGGTATGGCTAATTACCATGTTTCTCTATTATTAGATAGGATACACACACACACACACACACACACACACATATATAAATCTCACTAATAAAAGAGAAACATGGTAATTAGCGTACAACCGCTACCCTTCCCATTGGCTAATCAGCATATCCTTATGCAAATTAACTGTCAGCCAAGATGGCGGCCGGCAGCCATGCACTGAAGCGAACAGGGAGGCTTGCTTGCTCCAGTGACGGCGGACTCCAACGTTCCCCGCCTCACTTGCCGGTCTCTCAGCTGCAACTCTAAGCAACTATGTTGCCAATATAGAAGCTAAACAAAACCCCAGAAACCAGCTTTCAGTCAGCCAGCCTTCAGCCAGCTGGACCAAAACATTGTATCAAATACAGAAGGAAAAACAAAGGCCAGAAACCAGCTTTCAGCAGCCGAGGCCTCAGAGCTAAAGCTGGCCCAGAATTTAAAAAAAAAAGATAAAAAGGAGCGGTTGGGAGCTTCAGTCACCTGAAAATGGCCCTCAGCCCCTCAACCAGGCTGGCCAGGAACCCCAGTGGGGACCCCCACCCTGATCCAGGACACCCTTCAGGGCAAACCAGCCGGCCCCCAAAGGGTAATATGCCTCCCGCCACCGGGATCAGCGGAGCAGCGAGGCTCCCGGCACCGGGATCAGCATGACAGGGGGCAGCGCCCAAACCCCCTGACCGCCCTGCGGCTCTGTGAGTGACAGGGGGCGGGGCCACAACCTCCCTATCCGCCCTGCTCTGTTCATGACAGGGGAAGGCGCCCCAACCCCCTGATCAGCCCTACTCTGTGCCTGATAGGGGGGAGCTCCCCAATCCCCTGATCGCCCTGCGGCTCTGTGTTTGACAGGGTGCGGCGCCCCAGCCCACCCCCCCCGCCACGGGCCCTGCTCTGTGTGTGACAGAGTAGAGCCATAACCTCCCCATTGGCCCTGCCCTGAGTGTGACAGGGTGCAGTGCCCCAACCCCCTGATTCACCCTGCTCTGTGTGTGACAGGGGGTGGTGCCCCAACTCCCCTATAGGCCCTACTCTGTGAGTGACAGGGAGGAGCTCCCCAACCCCCTGATCGACCCTGCTCTGTGTGTGACAGGGTATGGAGCCCCAACCCCCCTGATGGGCCCTGCTCTGTGAGTGACAGGGGGCAGCGCCCCAACCCCTTAATTGGCCCTGCTCTGTGCATGACAGGGGGTGGCGCCACAACCTCCCCATCGACCCTGCCTTGAGTGTGACAGGCGGTGGTGCCCCAACCCCCCAATCGGCCCTACCCTGAGCGTGATTGAGGGTGGCATCGCAACCTCCCGATCTGCCCTGCTCTGTGCATGACAGGGGGTGGCACCCCAACTCCCCAATCGGCCCTGCTCTGAGCCTGACCAGGGGCTGCACCTAGGGATTGGGCCTGCCCTCTGCCACCCGAGAGCAGGCCTAAGCCAGCAGGTCGTTATCTCCCGAGGGGTCCCAGACTGCGAGAGGGCACAGGCCAGGCTGGGGGACCTCCCTCCCCCCCGAGTGCACAAATTTTTGTGCACCGGGCCTCTAGTGTATATATATTTAAAAATCTGTTGATAACTTTTTTTATATATATATATATACATTTTATTTTATGATTTTTTACAGAGAGGAGGGGAGAGGGATAGAGAGTTAGAAACATCAATGAGAGAGAAACATCGATCAGGTGTCTCCTGCACACTCCCCATTGGGGATGTGCCCGCAACCAAGGTACGTGCCCTTGACTGGAATAAAACTTGGGACCCTTGAGTCTGCAGGCTGACGCTCTATCCACTGAGCCAAACCGGTTAGGGCTGTTGATAACTTTTAATAGAGTTAGTTTGATATATCAATCTCAAGGCAAAGTATGGAAAATTATTATTATTATTATTAATCCTCACTTGAGGATATGTTTTTACTGATTTTGGAAAGAGAGGTGGGGAAAAAGAGAGAGAAGCATCGATATGAGAGAGAAATATCTAAACATCAATCAGGTGCCTCCTATACACTCCCCGACCAGGGATCAAACCCACAATCTAGGTATGTGCCCTGACTGGGAATGGAACCCACAACACTTTTATTTCTTTTCTTTTCTTTTTTTTTTTAACCAGAAACCTTTTGGTTTATGGGAAGGGACAATGCTGCAACCAACCGAGCCACCCAGATGGGCAGGAAATGCTGTATTTTTCTGTGTATAAGATGCTCCCCACTTTTCCAATCCAAAATTAAGAAATCAATATTTTAAACATTTTGCTGGTTCTCCTCTTAAGGCCTTCTTCTTTTTTGGCATCTTAAGGAGTTGTTCCTGTTTTCTCCACTGTCTGATCATACACTCAGTGGGAGGAGGTCCAAATTGCCTCTCTGCAGCTCTATTTCCATGCTCTTTTGCATAGCTGATTACATTCAGTTTGAATTTTGTGGAGTAAGATAATCATTTACCAGTATGTATCTTTTTATTTTTTGACATCTTTATGGGCTCAGAATACTCTGGTCCCTGTTGCATTGCGCACTCTCCATCTCCACCTCCAATTACAGCATCAGCTGACGTAAGTAACAATAAGGCTCGTGATTGGAGGAAGCCTGTTTGACAAGGTATGGGCAGCTAGTACCTCTAGGGCTTCCTCCTAGGCTGATGTCTGTGTATAAGATGCCCCTTGATTTTCAGTGTCAAGATTTTAGAAAAAATAGCGTCTTATACACGGTAATTTTTAATAACTTCTTTTTATTGATTGTAAAAGTGGTTCATGTTCATTGTAGAAAATTGGGGAATATATATAAGCATAATGAATGAAATAAAAACAGATGTGGCTTCTAATCCTATCATTAGAATGAGGAACTTCTTGAATCTCTGCTTGGTCTGTGACTTCTCAGGGTGTTTAATAATGGAACCAAGAAAGGCAGGGAACATTTTGTTCTTCTGGTCATCTTAGTGATCAGTTAGTAAGTTGCTTTCCCAGAGCATCCAGAAAGCTGCCCTAATGAAGGTTTAGAGTTACTTTTTTTCTCTTCCAAGTCATAACTTAGGCTCTAAACAGTTTGACAAATTGTAATTTTTTTGAATACATGCTCTCTTTATGATTTTGGGGGTCAAAACAGAGATTCTCCAGTCATTCTATACTGACTCTAAAAGTCAGCAATTCCAAACCTGGCTTGTCTGTATTTTTCCTCTTTTTGTTTGTGCAAGTAAGACTTGAAAAATGCATGTGGGTTTCAAAACTCCTGCTGCGCCAGCCACGATTTCCCATAAAAAGGGGAACATTTATTTGTGTATATGAAGTCCTGGACAGCAGTACTTGGTCAGACGTGAGACAGATGTATGTGTGCACAGCTGTTTGTGTTTAAGGACAGAATACAGACATAAATAAGGTTAGATATCCTTGGTTTGATGCTAGAATATTTTCATACACCATATTCAAAGGAATATCTGTCATAACTGAAAACAAGGGGAAATTTATCAGAAACAGAGCACAGACCCCTTCCCCAGAGCCAGGATAAACAAAACCAATATGGGCCTATCAAGCTATGGTCTTGTAAAATAAACTTTATTGTGCAAAAGAAAACCACCTTATTTACTCTTAAAAATATTGTCAGATATTTCCCCAAAGTCAGATAGTACTGTCTTCTATGAAATTCAAGTGCAGAGGTAGATTTTTCTGGCTTGTCTGTCAGTATCAGAATTGCTATTATGTTTAAAGCAAATAACACTGGAAAGGAATGCCTCATGAAACGGGGCTATTGCTGTCTTTGCCATTAAGCTCCCTTCCCTGGTTGAGGCAGACTAGCAACCGTTTATTCCTCCATGAAAAAAGGTTTATATTGAAACAAAACTGCCACTTGTATACTACATTTCAATGGTGAAATGATTCCCGGAAAGGTCTTTTTCTCTGCATGATACCAAAAGCACAGAATAAGAAATGACAAATCTAAGACCCAAGGTCACAGAGATTTCCAGAGAGAGTCTTAGAATTTGTTTTATTGCTACAATGACTCAGAAGTTTGAGAAGTGCCTCAGGGAAAAAGCTAACTGGGGATGTTGTTCATCTCGTTATTTATTTATTTTTATTCTAACTCTCTAGCCAAATCCAATTAAGAAAAATCATTTGCACTATGCGCTCTCTGGATAAAATAATGGAATTGTAATGCAAAATGCATTCAAATAAATTTTTCTAATAATGGTATAAATAATACTCATTTTCACACTATCTCTGCCAAGATTTTCACATCAAACCCTCCCTTCCCTCTCCCCAGGTTTTCCCTCCAAGAAAATCTCTTTAAAAAAGTTCAGATCCCTCTGCCTTCAAAGTAACTACATACTTTGTTTAGAAGGTACTCTTGTTTTGACGAAACTCCTAAAACAACTCCTTTAAAGGGTTTGTTTAAAGGAATGCAAGAAACAGAGATATCCATAAGACTGAAATGCTACACTTTATTTACATAAGTTTGGACTTTGAAGAAGTGTTTTGTTTTGTTTCCTTGTCAACCCAATAAATCATATTGAGAATCATGGGTGACTTACAATGATCGAGACCTGAAGAAGACAACTTGGAGTAGTCTGTCCTTTTAACCTCTACTCTGGTAACTTGACCATTATTAATTAAATCATGTAATGAAAACAGAGGGTGAAAAAATAGATTTGCTTGTTGCAATCTTTGCCTGTATAATTAAGTATTCTACACTGTGTCTAAAAGTGGACATGATTGCTAAGATTTTATAGGTCTTCAAACATTGTAAAATCTCTTTGATAATGTATACTCTATATAGCACTTTTTAATATAATTTTTAGAATTGCATATTTTGTGTCATTATGTGTACAAATATAATAGAAAAACAATGGAAAGACAACAAAATTATGGAACAATGAAAAGCCCTTTTTATTTTTTCATACTTGAAATTAATACTTAAATTAATATTACAAAGAATTTTATACTATAAAATAAAATGTGTTTTTTTTAATTGCCATGGTTATATATGGTAGCCTGATCAAAGTACTATAAAGAGTTATAAATTCCCAAGAGGAAGTTTTACAAATGAAATTATATATATATATTAAACCCTAATATGCAAATAGACCAAATGGTGGAACAACCAAACAACCAAACAAACAGTTGCTATGACCACCAGGGGCCGCGCGCAAAACATGGTAGGCATCAGCTGTAGTGGGATGGTGGAGCAGGTGAGTGGGGCACCGGTTGCTGTCATCGGGGCGAGCCTCTGGTGGTTACTGAAAATTCTTTGCTCTCGTGCACTGCAGTCCTGCCTAGTACTCACACCTGCTGCTGGCGCTGGAGCTGCCACTTGCACCTGCTGCTGGTGCCAGAGCCGCTGCTTGCACCCACTTCTGGCATTGGTCCTGCTCACACCCACTGCAGGTGCTGACCCTGCTTGCACCCACAGCTGGTGCCCGGCACCAGTCCTGATCACTCGGTGCTGTCAGCAGGTGTGAGTGGTGGCTGCTGGCCCCAATCACTCTTGAGGGCTTCTCCACCTCCCCCTGCTCCTGAGGGGCGATCGGGGCAGCAACCACTGCTCACACCCGCTGCTGGTGCTGGCCCCAATCCCTCCACGCCATTAGCAGGTGCAAGTGGGGTCAGTGCCTCAGCACATGGGAGAGATGGTTGTGGGAACGGGGCTGCCAGCAGAGAGGGGCCTGGGGGCTGTGGCAGGAGGGGCCAGGCGGGGGCATGGAGGAGGGGCTGAGACCCGCTCCTGTGCCCACTGCAGCCTCGTGGCCCACGGTTCCTTTCAAGGTGCACAAATTCATGCACTGGGCCTCTAGTATTTTATATAAACTTCTTTAGAGTTTCTGTTCATTTTCCAATTTGATTATCTTATTCTCAATTTATTTTCACTCAGAATATTGTGTCAAGAATGAAGAGTGAAGGCTGCTAGCAGAAAAAGAAATTTCCAAATTTACAAGGTAAAATACTGCTGCAAGTCATGGGGAAAATCATGCTATCTATGGTGATGCAAAGGTTTTCCTGATACCTGCTTAGAGCCATGCCCAAGCCTGCCAGCAGAACACCTACTTTCTTGTCTGTCCTACCCCAACCAACTGGACAATGTTAGTTTTGTGAAAGAGCCAGTTCTCCCACGTGGGAAAAAAAACAAACATGTCATGTTCCATCTGTTGGTGTCACCACACCTGAGGGGGTTCCATGCGTTACCCTTAAGCACAGGCAGCCTCAGATTTTTTTTTTTGAATCACAAGAGCTTCATCATTCCATCCTGCTTCCACAAACATGTGTCACAAATAGATACTCTTCTTTGGTCCCTCCCCCATTACCCTGCCCCAACACACACACACACACACACACACACACATACACACACACACACGCACACACCATTCGCTCTAAAGTTTCTAAGTCACTGAGCAGAATAACTAGATTAGGCACATTTTCTCCCGTGGACCTGAGCAGCCACTCTGAAGCCCACTCATTGGTGCATCTATCTCTAGACTCATGTCCATAGGCTGCTTCCCTGCCGTGACTGCTCAGTGGCTTGATTATCCTGGCCAATGAGATGTGAGTGTTGTGGGAGAGAGTGATTAAAAGCCATGCCCACCTCATTTTAATGATAATATTCAAAGCATGCAGGAAATTATAAATAATAATATAATCACTGCTCTGTCCTATTAAATCTCAATATTTTGCCATATTTGCTTAGATACATTTTAACACAAAGGCTAGATATGGTTAAGCTCATAATGTCATCTACTTTGAAGCATCCATTCCACTCCCTTCCCATGACATATATGAGGTCAACACTAACCTACATTTGGTGGGTCCTGTTCCCTTGCTTGGCTTTACTATATCTGAATATATCCATAAACACTGTGTAGTATTGACTATTTGATTTACACATATATATTGGTATTTTATTTTATATTTAACTAGAGGCCCATTGCACGAAGAGATTCGCGCAATAGGCCTTCCTTCCCCTGGATGCTGGCACCGGTTTTCCTCTGGCACCCAGGACCCAGGCCTTTGGTCCAGCTGCAGCGAGGCTTGGCTTCTCCCTGCCTCGCAGCAGAGAAGCCAAGCCTCTTCAGTCTTCAGTCTTCAGTCTTCACTCCGTCCAGAGCCTCCAGTCTTTGTTCTGTGCCTGCGTATGCAAATTAACTGCCATCTTTGTTGGAGTAATTTGCATAGTTGCTCTGATTGGCTGGTGGGCATAGCGGAGTGACAACCATTTGCATGTTTCTCTTTTATTAGTGTAGATTCTACAATCATTTTTCTTTCAACATCATGTGGTTGAGATTTATAGATGTTGATTTTGAGTTATCTCAATGTTTGTACTCTGAAGTGTATAAATAATTTAGAATCTAAAATATGATTTTTATAATGTTTATAATTTCCAGAAGGAATTCATTGTAAATAACTAAAAAGTTTCACCAAAATATTGCACAGAATGACAAAAACACTTCAAAAGCACGTCTTGCTGCAAAATTGCCAAATTAAACTTGATGTTTGCCCATTTTTCCAGTAGACAAGCAATTACATTGTAGAAAATGTCCTCAAGAAACACAAATGAGCTGACATATGATACTGCCTGGCATTTTCATTCCTTATTTTTAAGATTATCTATATTCTGGATAACTAAAATAATCATCAGAATAATTTACAAAGAAGAGTTTCTTTCAACAAAAATAATTTTGTTAAGCCAATAAGATGCTAAAAATATGCATATACTTTTGTGCTATTAATATTTGGGGTAAATAACATTGACAATATTAATATTAATGATTGAAATGCTACCTGACATTCACAGAAATAATATAATGAACTTACCTATTTGTGTGAAAGATTCTGTCATATACATATATATATATTTAAATAAGGAGTAAACTGCTTAGATTTCCTAAGTCAATTGTAAAATTTATAACCACAAGAGGGAGCCTTGAGTGAAAAATCCATAGATTCATGTGCTTTGTTCCTTAAATTAGTGATACAATGATAGTAAAAAACCAAACATAAGAAGTGGTGGATAGAAGGTGGAATATTGAATCTGGTTTTTTATATGCTTCATTAATGTGCTGTCCAAAAATGTCGATTTTCAACTACCACCAACATTTGTTAACTAGGCTCAGAAACTCCCTTTAACTTGTAATGCACTTATTAGCAATGGCAATAACAGTCAAAGCTATGTCTTACTGAGCTTTTAATATATGTCAGACACTACATCATGCATATATAGTGTACTATACATAGAAATATTACATTACATAATAAATATTGTATACTTTTCTTCATAATCCAGTAAGGTAGGATTTTGTAGTATTTTTGTTTGTTTGCTTTTTTATTTTGTTTACTTTTTGTTGTAGTTGATGCTTTATCTTAGAGTTTGGGAAATTAAAGTTTAGAGAGGTGAAGAAAATTTTCCAGGGTCATTCACCTAATATGTGGCAGATCTATACCCAGATCTCTCTGTTTCTAAAGTAGGGTTGTCAAATTTCACAAATAGAGATACAGGACAAATTTCAAGTACACAACAAGTAATTATTTAGTATATGCATTTCCGAAATTCTTGCATATGTATACTAAATAATTATTTGTTGTGTATTTGAAATTCATATTTATATGAGTATCCATGTTTTAGCTGGAAACCCTACTCTAAAGCTGATCTAGCATCTTAACTCTATGCTGTTCTTACTCGCAAGAACTAGAAAGTCTGCCTTGAGATGAAAAAGGGGTCAAACATAATTGTTTTTCTAGAGAAGTGAAGATCAGTGATAAGCTTCTAAATGTCTCTTCAACATTATCCAATAGTCAATGGTTCTCATATTTTGCTGGGTATACATATCATTAAGGTGCTTATTGGAGATACACATATTCCACCAGAATCTTTACACATTTTTATCAAGCACTCCAAATGTTTCTGATGTAGGTACTCCTTGGCCTGTTCTCTGAGAAATAGTGTAATAGTTGCCCTACTCAAGAAAAATGTAATAACATTGAAAAACATGGTAGATAAAGTAAAAAATATTTAGGAGCAATTGAACTTCTCTCTGAAGCCTTAATAAAATTATTAGAAATGCAGTCTAGAAAAATATAAGCTCAGAAAAGATCCAGTTGAACTTTGTCATTCTAACATCCACAGGTCAAGAATATTTTTTTAACGTGGTAACCAATTAAACCCAATGCACACTTGATAGTCTACTATCATAATTCTGGATGCTGGCCCTAGGAATTAAGACTGAGTCCTTGAACAAGCTATATATATCAAATTTTAATATTCCCCTTTCTCCACTGCTAAATTACTCATTTCCATGCAAAGCTTACTCTAAATACTCAGGCTGGCCATTCAGAGAAGAGATGGTCCAATCACTCTGAACTTCCTCCAGATTTTGAAATTACTTACTGATTTTCAGAACCTTCATGCAGATCAAAAAATTAAAATATGAATCAATTTAAGTAAATTCGTGCAACTAAATGTTTTTCTGCTAAATGCTATAAAAGAGCTCAAATCCCTAGAAATCTTAGAAAGATATAATTAAATTACTCTAGATTTCACCTCTCCACATTCTTTTGAATTTTGCCTGTAGGCATTTCAGTGTTCACATTCTTAACCATTACAATACACTTCCTTGCTTAAAATATACACCGTGTTTTAAAAAATCTTGTTATTTCAATCATTTGATAACAAAGTTAATCCAGAATTGAGAAAGTGGTGTTAAACATGGCGAGGAGAGAATAAATACTAAAGACCTTTTGATGGTAGAATCTGTTGTCTATCTAATTTAACCTTTACAAAAATACTTTATGATAGATATAATTATCTTATTTTAAAAATGTTAAAGTTACTTTCACAGTATTATATAGCTAATAAGTAAGAGACTCCTAACTTGAACCTTGTGTGCAGACTCATAATTTGAACCGTATGTGTTTGAAGTATGAAGACTGAGCTTTTGCCCTAATGATACTATTGTCATTAATTTTTCAAAAGCAAGATGAAAGAATAATTTTGCACAGGCACTGATACAGAATGAGTATGTAGAGAACTGAAATAATTTGCTTACAAAGATATCTTCAAGATAATAAGGAAAATATAGATTTTAGGAGAGGACTAAAACCAGATAATGGGGTATTTGATAGATTTTATCCATGTATCTATAATTGTCTTATTCTGATAAATAGGTGGTTTAAGTATACTAAAACATTGCAAGTTCAACATATCTCTATGAAATAGGAATACTCTAGTGCAGACATGCAGTTTGTAGTAATGACATTAAAAATTTATAAATTTCCTTTAGCATTTAAAGACATTATTGAGGACCTTCAACACTCACATGTTATCACAATTAATCCTTAGAACCTCAAGGTAGTCATAATTATCAACAATATTTACAGATGTAAGGAAAGTAAAAAAGTCTGATTTTTAATATCCCATTTACTAAAAGTCACTAACTTTGTGACTAGGGCAATAGAAGCTCACCTGAAAAATAAGGATTATAAAAATTGGTTCAAATATTCAGAATGGTAGTTTGGTAATATGTATCAAAATATAAGAGATAAACATCCATTCGTGCAATAATTTCACTCTAAGAAATTTCCTTAAGAAGTTAAGCATTACAATAGTAAGAAAAGGATATTAGTGTGAAAATTAACCCAAGGGACATAATCATACAAATTTTAAAAGTCATCTTCTATCCTTTAGAAAAGTGAACTGTCTTATAGAAAATACGATAATAATGTATTCAAGTTGGGGTAGGAGGATACAAGGACACAATGAGAAAGCCATCTGTCATACATTGGTAATAAACAGCAATTTGGGGATGAGGAATAAAACACAGAAGAACTGGAAAAGTAACATAATGAGAAGCTAGAATTAAGTTTAAGAATGACAAAGGCATTTTTAGCAAAATAAATACATAATGTAAAATGTGAACCTGTTTATGATAGTTTTCTTCATCTCCCCAAGTCTTTAGTGCCTCACACAAATGTACACTATGTGTAGAAGATTTTTGGAGGACTTGAGTTCTGAATTAAAAACAGAAGAGGGATAACTTAAGCAGAGATGAAATGATCATTAAACTAAATTAGTGGAAGCAGGAACACAACCAACCAGTAATATTAAAAATAAGCATCCCCTATGAATACATAGAAATCTTTGGAGAGGCACTGAATTTCCCACAGTTTGTGGAATAGAAATAAAATCAATTATGTCTAGATCTTAAGATGAAAGTTGGCACCTGTTGACTTTTGAATTATAGACTATGTACAAAGGTGATGATCTTATTTATTAAAATTTTAAAAATCACAAAATTTTCAGATTTTCATTTACCTGAGCAAAGATTATCTGACTCTCAAATATTAAATATTGCAATTATGAGGAAAAAATTTACTTAATATGCTAAAATAAATTAAAGGGACATATGCAAACATGAGTTAGATAGAAAGATGTAAAAATGCTAAGAATATTTGAAAAAATATTCTAGTAATTGAGAAAATAAAATGGTATGATAATCTACACTAATAAAAGACAAATATGCTAATTGACCATACCTATGCTATGCCCAAGCCACGTCCACCGGCCAATCAGAGTGACTATATGCAAATTAACCCAACCAAGATGGCGGCCGGCAGCCACAGAGCTGGAGCAAGCAGGAGGCTTGGTTTCCCCGGCAATGGAGGAAGCCAAGCTTCCGGCCTGCTGCAGCTGGCTGTGGCCTCCGCAAAAGGCAACACAGTTTCAATTATAGAAGCTAAATAAATTCCAGATACTTGCTTCCAGCCAGCCTCCACTGGGAGCTTGTGTGGCTGGGGGCTGTGGCCAGCCTGCAAACAGCCATCAGCCCCTCACCCAGGCTGGCCAGGCACCCCAAGAGGGACCCCCACCCTGAAGGGGCTGTGGCCAACCTGCAAACAGCAATCAGCCCCTCACCCAAGCTGGCCACACCCTCACGGGGTGAGGGTCCCCACTGAAGGCCTTGGCCTGCCTTCAAACAGCCATCAGCCCCACACCCAGGCTGGCCAGGCCCCCAGGGTTGACTCCCCCCTGAAGGGGCTGTAGCCAGCCTACAAAGAGCCATCAGCCCCTCACCCAGGCTGGCCAGGCACCCCAGCGGGAACCCCTACCCTCATCTGGGACACCCTTCAGGGCAAACCAGGCAGCCCCCTCCCATGCAGCAGGCCTCTATCCAATATAATGAAAGGGTAATATGCAAATTGGCCATAACCACAGAGCGACTGGGAATCACTGGTCACTATGACACACCCTGACTACCAGGGGGCAGACGCTCAATGCAGGAGCTGCCCCCTGGTGGTCAGTGAGCTCCCACAGGGCGAGCTCTGCTCAGCCACAAGTCAGGCTGATGGCTGCCAGCACAGCAGTGGTGGTGGGAGCCTCTCCTGCCTCCTCAGCAGCGCTAAGGATGTCCGAATGCAGCCAGGCCTGCTCCCCGCTGGCAAGTGGACATCCCTCGAGGGCTCCCAGGCTGCCAGAGGGATGTCTGACTGCCAGCTTAGGCCTAATCCCCTGGGGAGCGGGCCTAAGCCAGCAGGTGGCCATTCCCCGATGGGTCTCAGACTTCGAGAGGGCACAGGCCGGGCTGAGGGACCCTCCTGAGTGCACAAATTTTTGTGCACTGGGCCTCTAGTCTATAATAATAAAGGGGTAATATGCTAATTCGACCAAACATCTTTCCAGATGTCCTTCTGGACCAGTGGTTCTCAACCTTCTGGCCCTTTAAATACAGTTCCTCATGTTGTGACCCAACCATAAAATTATTTTCGTTGCTACTTCATAACTGTAATGTTGCTACTGTTATGAATCATAATGTAAATATCTTGATATGCATGATGGTCTTAGGCGATCCCTGTGAAAGGGTTGTTAGACTGCTAAAGGGGTCTTGACCCACAGGTTGAAAACCCGCTGTTGTGGATGAAGCCGGGGCTGGAGGGAAGCCCAGGTCCCAGGTGCCTGCCAGCGGCTGGAGGGAAGCCAAGGTCCTGGGTGCCAGAGAGAAGCTGGTGCTGGCAGCTAGGGGAAGGAAGGCCTACTCTTGCACGAATTTCGTGCATCGGGCCTCTAGTATAACATAAATCGCTAAAAAGTAAGTTAAATTTAGAGATAGAGAACTGGAAGTTGTGTCTGAAAAAATTGTTCATAAGACAAAGTAGAAATAAAGATATAAATCAGAGGTTCTCAAACTTTTTAAACAAGGGGCCAGTTCACTGTCCCTCAGACATTCCACACATGCGCACTGCAGGCCCGGGACGAGTCCGCGGATAAATGTTTTCGGTGGGCCGCATGTGGCCCGCGGGCCGTAGTTTGAGGACCCCTGATATAAATTATAAGAGGTTAGGAGTTAAAGATGATAAAATAACAAGGTCTAACATACATCTAATTAAAGATTCAAAAGGAGATGTTTTTTAAAAAAGATGAAGAAGCAGTCATATTTAAACAATGATAGAAGATTTTTCAGAATTGTCAAAAGTCATCTACTCCTGGACACAGTAAGTCCAGTAAAGCATTGGTAATAAAAAATAAATTTACACCTAAAAAATTATAAAACTGAAATAAAGAAAAAGGAGAGATCTTAAAAGAATGGCAATATATTGATGACTGACTTTTTAAAAAATATACATGTTTTTATTGATTTCAGAGAGAGGAAGGGAGAGGCAGAGAGAGATAGAAACATCAATAATGAGAGAGAATCATTGATGGGCTGCCTCTTGCACGCCCCCTACTGGTGATCAAACCCACAACCCGGTTATGTGCCTTGACCAGGAATCGAACTGTGACCTCCTGATTCATAGGTCAACACTCAACCACTGAACCACACAGTCTGGGTTGATGACTGACTTCCTAACAGCACCAATGGAAGCCAAACGATTCTCACTAAAGCAATTCTACACAAGACTTTTAAGCATAGGAAAAATGAGTCCAGAAAGAATATTGGAATGCAAAGAAAAAGATTCTAAAGATATTGCTAAATATGTAGGTAAATCATAAAACAATAGTAATAATGCTTAATTAATGGACATAAAACAGGATGAGAAATACTTTGGAAGAAGGTGATATGAGCTAACAATTGGGTTTTGCCTGTTAATTTTAAACATACATGAACTTATTAAAATTAATTGTAGGTTTAGCCTTTAAGATAGCATCACCAAATTTTAAAGGATTAATGTCACACAGACCTCATATGTTAACCTTAGTGCAATTCAGAAATTACTAATAGCAGAAACCAAAACATAAAATTAGAAAAATTCTATGCATTTGAAAAATTCTAAAATATACTTATAATTAAGGAAAATTAAAATACATTACAACCTAATGAAAATAAGTGTTTTATGCATCAAAACAGTAAAAATATTGATAAAAGGTAGTTTACTTTTTATGTTAAACCACAACACTTAATCCAAAAGAGAAGAAAACGACACAAGATGCTTTGTTTCCACTTATATACATTTCAAAAACAGGAAAACCTAAACATATATTGTATATATTAATAGGTTTTCCCAAGTCTGTAACGAAAAGGGAATTATTATTATTATACTAGCAGCCTGGTGCACGAGATTCATGCACTCAGCAGGGGTTCCCTCAGCCGGGCCTGCACCCTCTCGCAGTCTGGGACTCCTCGGCAGGTGTACATCCCTCTCACAGTCCAGGGCTCTTGCAGTCCAGGACCCCTCGCTCCTTACCGCCCACCTGCAGCAGAGGCAGGAGAGGCTCCAGCCACTACCATTGCACTTGCCAGCTTTGAGCCCGGCTTCTGGCTGATTGGTGCTCCCCCTGTGGGAGAGCACTGACCACCAGGGGGCAGCTCCTACATTGAGCATCTGCCCCCTGATGGTCAGTGCACATCATAGCAACCAGTCATTCCTATGTTTGGTCTATTTGCAAAGTAGGGTTTTATTACATAGGATACTAGAGGCCCGGTGCATAAATTCGTGCACCGGTGGGGTCCCTCAGCCTGGCCTGCTCCCTCTTGCAATTTGAGACCCCTTGGGGGATGTTGGATTGCCAGTTTGGGCCAGATCCCAGGGATATAGTATTGGGGTGGCTCATCTCGGCCTCACTGTGCCTGTCACTGCTCAGTAGCACACTGCTGTGGAGGCAGGAGAAGCCTGCACCACTGCAGCTGTGCTCGCCAGCCCTGAGCCCAGCAACTAGCGCCCGTCAGTCAGCTGAGCGGCGATCCGGCTGTGGAAGTGCACTGACCACCAGGGGGCAGCTCCTGCATTGAGCATCTGCCCCCTAGTGGTCAGTGCATGTCATAGCAATCGGTTGTTCGGTCGTTTGGTCATCCAGTTGTTTAGGCTTTTATATACTATATAGATAGGATACTTTTCCCAATGATTTTTAGAAAGAGTGGAAGAGAGGGAGGAAGACACACACACACACACACACACACACACACACACACACACATCGACTGGTTGCTTCCTGCACAGCCCGACTGGGGCCAAGGATTGAACATGCCCTTGACCAGGAATTGAACCCATAATCCTTCAATGCATAGGCTGACACTACCACCGAGCTGCTAGTACACCACGGCCAGGGCAGTAAGGGAATTATTGATACAAACCTCAGAAGAGGGTGTGGTTCCCTTTGTTAAGTATAGAAAGGGATACACTTGAGAAGGGGAGTACATGGATTTCTAAGTAATTCTCTCTCTCTCTCTCTCGCTCTTTTTTTTTTTTAAGTGGGAGCAGTTATTGAGAGAAGCCAGTCCTGGAAAAGGTGCAGCTGGGGTTCCAGGGGCAGGCCAGTGTCCAGAGCTTCCTTTTCATGTTACAGTCAGGTGTTAAAGTCTATTAGTCCATGTGTAGAGTTCCGCATGGCCATAAGCCACGTGGGCACAGGGAGCATGTCTCCTGCCATCAACCCCAGAATCCAGTGTGCGTTCTATAGAATCTCGGTGGAACCACCAGAGATGATATCCAAAATTTCTGTTCGGGTCCAAGTTCATTGTCTTGTGAAATCGGAGAATGAGTTTGTGTACAAAAAGATGAGCGAAAGCAGAGTTTTGTTACAGAAAACTCCCTGCTGCGGGGAGGGGAACCAAGTGGGTTGCTACCAATTCTCTATTTCTTAAACCAAGTGGTGATTCATGGGTATTCATATTTTATTATTCTTTAAATTATACATATATTTTACATATACTACATATTTTACAACAAATTTTATAAATAGAAGGAACTCCACAGAAGGGTAATAGTTTGAAACAGATCCATAATGCAACTATTCTACCTATAGTATATTCATATTATCCCTTTCTCCTCCTCATCTCTCCCCCTCCCCATCCTCTCTCTCTCTCTCTCTCTCTCTCTCTCTCTCTCAAAGACACATTCCCAGTACATTAGAGCCAGTGTCTATTTCCAGTGGAGCTGAGAAGCTGAGAATCAGAGCCACAGAGAAGAAAATAAAAGGAAATTAATGAAGAACAGTGGAAGCAAGGACCACTAATGATACTGTGTCACAAAGTAAGGAACATGTATAATTGAACCCTCAATCCATGTGATTCAGAAAAACATAAGCAAACAGAAAATTCAAAAGAAATTAGATAGAAATAAGAACTTAAGAAATGTCCTTACTGATGAACAAAAATAGACCCAGAGACATAGAAACATCAAACAGACTGTCAAACCTCAGAGGGTGAAGAGGGTGGTGTGGGGAGATCAACCAATGAACTCATATGCATATATGCATAACCCATAGACACAGACAATAGGGTGGTGAAGGCTTGGTGGGGTGGGAGAGGGCAATGGGGGAGAAAAAGGGACATATCTAATACTTTCAACAATAAAGTTTTATTTTAAAAAATGTCCTTGTCAATGAGGCCTTGACTACCCTATTAAAATTGCAATTTAAGTCCCATGTAAACCACCGTCCCCTGCTCACCATTTCCCTTTCCATCATTTTTCTTTCTCTTCTTTTCCTCTTTTCCTTTCTGGGACAAGAATTTCTGTAGTTTTTCTCACCTAGTGCCTTCTATAGTGCCTGAACCCAGATAATAAACAGTAACTGGTACAAAGAAGGCACACGACACACAAATTTTTGAGAGAATGAAAACATGTCTTAAAATTCTGGTTATGAAATGAAGTAGGGTTAGAAGAGAACGATGGATCAGGACTGATTTTATGAAATAAATATGTGAGCCGAACCGGTTTGGCTCAGTGGATAGAGCGTCGGCCTGCGGACTCAAGGGTCCCGGCTTCGATTCCAGTCAAGGGCATGTACCTTGGTTGCGGGCACATCCCCAGTGGGGGGGCGTGCAGGAGGCAGCTGATCGATCTCTCTCATCGATGTTTCTGACTCTCTGTCCCTCTTCCTTCTTCTCTGTAAAAAATCAATAAAATATATTTAAAAAAAAAAAAAAAAGAAAGAAAGAAATATGTGAAACACTGACTCTTGTTTAAATGCTCATGGAGAAGATCTTCCAGCAAGAGAGAAGTTGAAAAAGCATGAGTTAGAGAACAGCAATGGAGTGAGGTACCTGAGAAGCCAGAGATGGCGGGACTTATTCACATGGGAAAGAATTTGCCTTTGAATAGAAGAGGAACATTTTCTTTGATTTAAGAGAAGAAAAAATAGTGTGCAATGAACACTATTGTGGGTGGGTGCATAGATTTAACTGGTGTGAGGATGAAAGGCTCGGGGGGAGGAGGGGATGATAAATTGCCAATTGTGTCCTTAGATGTAATGCCTGGTTTTGGTTCTTGAGTAAATTTTGTACACTGCCACAGAACCTCCCCCCGCTCCCCCTTCCCCCAAAACCCCACAAAAACACACAAAGTAACATTTTTTTTACATAGTCTTTCCACTGAGAGAAAATAGACACTTTTTTCTCTAGATTTGAGGAAAGAATAGTGCGTGAGCTAATTCATGTGCCTGGCGCTGAGAATTTGTTCCTTGGGGAACTCAAACCTAATTATGTTGGTGCCAACCTAGAACTGGTCTGGAATTCACTCTCCCATGGTAGCGATGATGCGTCACACACAGAAGCAGCCAGAACATGATTATAAATTGTGTACCTCAAATAGCTCAGGCTCAATAAACTCTGGATTTCTTCAATTACCACCCAACACGACAAAACTCATAATGACTGTTAGAAAAATCTTTCATCTTTAATGATATATTTGAATGAGTTTTGAAATTTGAAGATTTTATCATCATAAAGATCTTTCTATGCTAATCGCTTTCAATTTTTCAGATGGAATTTAGATTTTAACTGGCTAAGATCCAAGTACTGTCCTGGTTAGGAATTTCAAATATAATCATTCGTTCTTTAAAAAAAGAAAAAAGGGTAAATGAATGACCCAGTTTGTAGAAACTCCTGAATTTCCTTTATAAAAAGGTTACTGAAAGGAGCCATTTACGAGACAGGTAGTTCCTCATGAGTGTGACTCCACAGCTGAGAGATTAGAGAGCTTCACCCCCTCCCTCGGCAACATGTGGAAGAGCCCTAAGAAGAAAGAATAGGAGGAAGGCAAAGGAGAGATGTCTACAGAAGCTTACCCCCAGGGGAAAAAATATTTCAAAGTAAAATTATCCAAAAAAAGTCTAAAATTACTCTGTGCTTAATTTTTTTTTTCATTCCAGAGGTGTTAAACAGAACTCAGCAACATTTTGAAAATCGTGTGCTGGTGGGTTTGGAGGATGAGTGTGGAACAAAAATTCAAATATGTACCACATATTTCGGAAGTTATCACTCTGTAGGAAAGAAAATGACTTAGAAGTGATCAAATTAAATTTGAGGCAGGATGCAGTAATTATATGTTGTTCTTAGGTCCTTATATACTCTACCATTTATAAAAAGTTTCCCCTCAACTTTTCATTAGTAAACTAATTTGTGAGAAACAGTAGGTAGAAGAAAAAAATTTTTTTTTCTTTTAAATACTTTGTATTTGCTGAGTACAAAGTACATGTTGTCACATTTTTGCCTCACTTTGTCAGTATAGATCTACTAGGATGCAAGTTTTGATGTTTTGCTTCCTGATGTTTTGAGTTTTTGAGTTGCTTTAATTTCAATGAAATTGTATATTCAAGCAAGGGTTAATTGTATTATGCTCACTACATTTTATGTCAGTTGATTCATAGCTGATATTCAGTTTGATTTGTTTATAGTTTTAAAAAGGCATAGATGTGAGATACAAACAGCCATTGGCCAAATCACATCAAAATGGAAATCTGACCCACAACCTTCAGTGGCCATTATTTACTGTCACCAGCCCAACTAACTCTAAGTCAGACTTATAGAAGGTCAGGTTGCTATCTATAGCTACTAGTCCAGGAAGCCAAACAATAATCCCTGTAATAATCAGCCCCAGATGACCAGGGCTTGATTAATAATTTCTCTTATATTCGCCAAAACCGGTTTGGCTCAGTGGATAGAGCGTCGGCCTGCGGACTGAAAGGTCCCAGGTTCGATTCCGGTCAAGGGCATGTACCTGGGTTGCGGGCACATCTCCAGTGGGAGATGTGCAGGAGGCAGCTGGTCGATGTTTCTCTCTCATCGATGTTTCTAACTCTCTATCTCTCTCCCTTCCTCTCTGTAAAAAATCAATAAAAAAATATATATATATATATAAAAAAATATATATAATTTCTCTTATATTTGACTTCACTTCCAACTGAGAACCAACAAGAGAAAGCCAAGTATGTACTCCTAACCAATTACATAGGACACCCCGTTTCTAGTTAGCTTGCCTTCAGCTTCCCTATGCCAGCAACCTCTCTAATCAGGGGATATCTGAAGTCTTTCCTTTTTCCACTATCAAGTTTCTCACTCCTGTGGCTGCCTCTAGTCTGCTAGGATGTAAATGACAGTAGCTGATTCTCTCATTATAGCAAGCTTTGAATAAGTTGCCTTTGCTTGTTCTCATCTGAATGGTCTTCATTTATTTCCATACTAGGAGCCCAGTGCACAAATTTGTGCACTTTGAAAGGAACTGTGGGATGCAAGGCTGCAATGGACACAGAAGCAGGTCTCAGCCCATCCTCCCTGTCCCCACCTGGCCCCTCCCGCCGAGGCCCCCAGTTCCCTGTCTGCTGGCAACCCCACTCCTTCCCCCGCCTCCACGTGCTGATGGTGCTGGCCTCGCTGACACTCACTGACAGCGCAGAGCGATCGGGGCAGGGCCAACAGCGGGTGCCAGTGGGGCTGGGGCAGCACTGTCAGCAGGTGAAAGCAGTGGCTGCTGCCCCGATTTCCCCTCAGGAGCAGGGGGAGAAGCCCTCAGGGGTGATTGGGCCTGGCAGTCTCTACTCGCACCCACTGATGGCACCAAGCAATCGGGACCAGCGCTGGGCACTGGCAGCAGGTGCGAGTGCCCAGTGGGACTGTAGCACGTGGGAGAAAAGAATTTTCAGTAACCACCAGAGGCTTGCCCCAATGACAGCAACCAGCGCCCTGCCTTGGTCTGGCGCCCCCGCTCACCTGCTCCACCATCCCACCGCGGCCAATGCCCACCATGTTCCTCACTCTGCCGCCTGCTGCTGACACTTGCCATGTTCTGCGTGCGCCCTCTGGTGGTCAGCACATGTTGTTCAGTCTATTTGCATATTGGGGTTTTATATATATAGATGTTCCATTATCATTTCCACTCCAACCAGTTCTTATAGCCCCTGATCTTTCTTCAGTAGGGCTTTTGTACCTCAATTTATCTGTGTGGAAGTCTCTCTCTTCCCTCCCATCCATGCCTAATTGACTCAAACTTCAGATCTCAATTCCACGGCCCCTTCTACAGAATTCTAACTAGATCAAATCAATGTAACTAGGTCAGATTCTTCTAGCACTAAACACTTCCCCTTTGAAGATGTTAAAGTTGTTTGAATCAAATTAATGTCCATCTGCTCTACTATATTTTAAGGTTCACCAGGGCAGGAACTGTACATTTTGCTCACCACTGTATTCTGAGATCCTAGCCTCCACATAGAGGGTGCTCAGTACAAATCTGCTGACTTGACGAATGAAACAATGATTCCTATATTACTACAATGTAAAAGAAATATACCACTTAATAATAGGAGTGATTGACCCTAGGAGGCTCTAATCTTTCTGAACCATTCATCTTTTAAGTAAGGCCCAGGAGGTTAAGCCTTCGACTTACTGTTCTACTGAAAATTTTTCAAACTACCTCCCCTTTATCCCCATGAGTATCTTCATCTTTACTTAGGTATTGGACAAATCTTTGCTGTACATGGTAGTGTCTCAAACAGCTTTGATGCCTCAAGGCTGATTGGGGTCCTCTGTGGCCCCCTTACCTGGTCCATACTTCTGTATATTTTGCTATAATTATTTATTTGCATCTTATTCCCTTCAATCCCTGAACTTCTCATGATAAAAGCTTATATTCTATCATCTTTTACAAAAACAAAGCACTACATGGTTGAATAAATTACTGAGCCACAACAATTGATTTGTTTTACTGTGTGCTAACCGGGTGCCAATAGATCACACTGTTATTTCACTTATAATCACAGTAACCTTGTGAATTACACTGTATTATTTTTATTTTGTATGTGAGAAAGATGAGCCTGAGGTAGGTGGAGAGTCTTAGTGAAGGTCACATATCCAGTGAATAGCAAAGGTGGACTTTGAATTCAGACATGTCCTACTCTAATTTCTGTAATCTGAACTCCATGCTATATTAAATTAAGTCTCCATATTCAATTCAGTTATTTAAAATTCAGTCTTGTCTAATTTTCTCTTTACCATATAATATAGTTCCCATTTATCCCTGAAATTCTCTTTTCATTGTCTATAGATATCACGTTTAGGAAATACACATAAATTTGAACTAAAATATTTAATTTTATAAATTCTTCCATATCTATGTTAAAATATTATTTAAAATATGCTTATTTTAAAAGTTGCACTCTTTTAAAAATACATAAAATGTCAATTCTTAAAATTCTGATTCCTAATAAAGAGTATTTATACTTAAATATATACATTAAACACTGCATTTTAATCCTTACTTTTTATATTCTTTTATATTTTTTAATTTGAAAATTAGAACTTGTTTGTCAGTAAATTATTCTCGTATTTATTTGCCTAACTTCTATATAAATGGGTTTCCAGATAGCTATATAAGTTAAGGCCTTAGAGGTGATTTAACATCATAGAACATCAAAGCGTATTGTTGAAATTGTGATTAAATAAAAAGCAGTAACGTTTGAACTGTTCTCAGTGTGTTATTTGCAAAATGTAAAATACTCATTAAATGTAACCTAGAGTTTATAAATTGATTTATGTCAACACATGAACCAAACACTACCATTTACTGCTACATGCTTTTTATTAAACACATCATGAGATCAAAATGGCAGTTGGAGTACTTTATTCTTTCATATTAAATGGAAATATGAAGCTCTGTATTTAAGAAGGTAATAACAGGCATTTTACATTTCTTTCCTAAGCACACTACATCAGCTAGAGCTCAACTAGTATTTCCTACTAAAAATAGACCTCAGTATGAAAAGGAAAGAGGCAAGAAAAAAAAACCCAGTTCTTTCCTCTTGTAGAAAATTACATATAGATTTTGTATCTTTCCCCTTACATCTTAGAATATCTAAAGTACAATTTAACTCTTTCTCCCAAATACTCACTTTCTTAGCATAGAGGAATTTACATATTTTTATTTATGTAGGTGTTTTTTTAACACCTGGTAAATACTATAAAGAGACAGTTTATATAATCCTCAAAGAAAATAGACTGAAAATAAATGAGGACTGTATTCACCAGCCAAAGATGTGAATGCCAGACTGAGCTACCTTGGTGACATTTTTCCTTTTATTTCTTTTCTTCCCCCCCCCCCCCCCCCCCCCCGCCCCATACTTTATTTTTTCCCCATGATTAGAAGCAAAGTCAGAGACCAAGCATCTGCATGTGGGCAATATATAGCACTTGGCACACACTATATGCTGTCCAAGAGTGAAGAATAATGAGATGTTGTTTTGTTTTCTGCTTAATGCTACCCTTAAGTAAACTGCCGTGATAATGCTTGGGCCACTCTGCCCAATGTTCATGATTTAACATTTTCATTACTGGGAGAAATGAAATAGAAAACATGGGAGGATAGAGGATGCAAGGAAGGTGTTGTAAGAAAACTGCTGAGATTACAACTGGGAACATTTAAATGAAACAACAGAGTGCTTTGTTTGGCCGAAGTAGTCTTTGTGATTTTTAAAACAGTAAATTTCACATCCTTAATTTCACCGAATCCAAGATGCCAATCATTTATGACACATCCTGATTTCACAATTGTTAAAATGTGAAAAAATATATTTCAGAAGTAATATAATATGGTAAATATCTAGATTTCTGGCTCTTCTCAGTCAGTTGACATAGTGGACCACACTAGGGCTGCGAACCCAGGTGTCAACACTCGTTTCTGTCAAGTAGTGGCTACTTTATTTAGTTTCCTTTTCTTTTCCTGCTTCTCCCCCACCCCTCCCCGCCTTCCTTCCATCTTCTTCCTTTTTCTGTCATTGATTCCACACATATTCACTTAGCATCTACTCAGAGCACGGTACCGTCCTAGGCTTCGGGAGATACTGGTTAATGAAACAGGCAACATTCCTGCCTTCAGAGAGCTGGCCTCTCAGCTAGGAAAGACAGACCGTACATGAGTAAACCAGTAATGTGACAGTTTCAAAGGTGGAAAGCTCTGTGAAGATCACAAAGCCAGGAGCTAGTTTTAATGATGAGAAGATGCTAGTTCTGTGAGGGTTTTCTCCTACCTTTTGGTCCATATTTGTGTGTGTGTGTGGGGGGGGGGGGGGGGGGGAGGAGCTGTTTATTTAGAATTTTGTCCCCTTTCTTTGCACCTACAGTGATTTCCCTTGAACTGCTTCTCATTTTCATTTATTTCTGAGGATTTTATCATAATTTAACTATGACTTAAATTTTGAGGATTGCAATGTGTTTATTTTGAATTTAATCCTCTCTCCTGAGCTCTAAAACCATGCTTCTAGCTGCCTCGAAAGAACCATCTCCACCTGGAAATTCACAGGAACTGCACACGTCAAGAAGGCTCAGGTTGACTTAGCTATTGATCTCATTCTTAAGTTTCTTCTTCTTCTGAGGTATAGTAATAATCTATATTGTATGCACTATTTTATTTTAATTTAACAAATACTTTTATTGTTCTTACTATGTTCCTGAAACTATTCTAAATGCTTTACAAATACTGAATGCAATTCATTGAAGCAAGGGGTGATGCTTTTTTAATCTCTTTATCTCCTGTTCTTAGTACACAAAGGACATTCAATAAATGTTAGGTGAGAAAAAAATAATGAATTAGAAAATGAATAAATGTATTCAGAAAATATAACTATAAAAAGAAAATAATAATGAGTATAGCATTGTACATATTGGGTTAAATAAAATATCAAATTTTACTTTTTTAAACATGGCTAGTAGAAAATTTTAAATTAGATATATGACACATTATATTTCTTATGGATGGTACCACACTAAGAATGTATGTGTTTGTGTGTGTGCTTATACACATTTCACTTTTCTTTTATTCTCCAAATCTTATTTTTATCTCATAGTCTTAATTCTTGTGTTTCTCTTAATTCTCTTTGTTTCTCTATTTCCCCTCTCTCGGTCATCCTGATCCTTTTTCCACTCAGCTTGGATACAAGAATGATGATCTGACCTCCACTTTCTCCAGCTCCCTCTGTTTCTGTGTGCTGCGATCTTTCCACCATGTGCACTCTCCAAACCCAACTTTAAATCAATGCTGCTTTCGTTATTTTTCTTATGTATGTGGAGAACATCACATAACTATAGAAACTGGAACTTTACAGAATCAGGGCACCAACATGACTGGACCCTCACCGTTGCCTGGCAATCATGTAACATGTGTCTGACTAGCAACCCTTCTCATTTTTCTCAATAATAACTTTCTATAGTTTAAAATTTCTCTAGAGAAATGATTACCATAAAGTGCATGACAAGATCCAGAGGGTGGCTTGGAGAGGTGAATGGCACTCTTTAGAATAGTACCATCCATAAGAAATATAATGTGTCACATATCTAATTTTATTTTTTAATTTTTTT
Organism: Myotis yumanensis; assembly: GCF_028538775.1. Classification (NCBI taxonomy): domain Eukaryota; kingdom Metazoa; phylum Chordata; class Mammalia; order Chiroptera; family Vespertilionidae; genus Myotis; species Myotis yumanensis. The sequence goes on from NW_027223754.1 coordinate 170,355,157, forward strand.
TTATTTTGAGGGAGAGAAATTGAGAGAGAGAGAGAGAGAGAGAGAGAGACACTGATGTGACAGAGAAACATCAACTGGTTGCCTCTGGCACAAGCCCTGACCAGATTCAAACTCATTACCTGGGTATATGCCCTGACCTGGAATGGAACTGATCACTTTTTGGTATACAGGTGCTCCAACCAAATGAGCCATCCAGCTAGGGCTCACATATATGATTTTAGATTTTCTAGTTGCCACATTAAAAATAGTAAGCAGAAATGGGTAAAATTTTATACCTCATTTAATTCAACATAGCCAAAAATTATTTCAATGTGTAATAAAAATAGCCCTGATTGGTTTGGCTCAGTGGATAGAGCGCCAGCCTGTGAACTGGAGGGCCCTGGGTTTGATTCCCGTCAAGGGCATGTACCTTGGTTGTGGGCGCATCCCCAGTGGGGAGTGTGCAGGAGGCAGCTGATAGATGTTTCTCTCTCATCGATGTTTCTACCTCTCTATCCCTGTCTTTCTCCCTTCCTCTCCGTAAAAAAATCAATAAAATATATTTTAAAAATACAATAAAACATACAATAAATAACAATAATGGTGCATTTTACATATTTTTCATATTAAGTCTTTGCAATCAGGAGTGTATTTTATACTTTGCACATCACTGTTAGAGCTAGTCACATTTCTAATACTCAATAGCCATATGTGACTGGTGGCGTCTACATGGTCAGAGCAGATCTAGCACTGAGGTGGTCAGGGATGGTGAAGCTTGGACAGAAGATGTGTTCACTACATGGCTGCTGAGATCTCCTTGGATCTTGAGGGAACTCAGGTGTCATAGAAGATCAGATACCAAAGATGTGATGACCTCAAGGAAGGGAGGAGATGAAAACCATCCGGTATGCCTCCCAGTATTAAAGGGTTATTGAAAAAGAATGCTGTTCCTGCTTCGTGATGTTTATAACAGTAGAGGAGTATGAGTGCATAGAGGGAATGCTTCACAGGTTTATCCAAGTGTTCTTTTGGGAACGAAAGATTACAACTGTCTTTGCACCTAGCTCTAATCACTTCAAAGTTATACAGTTATGTTTTACTATAAGGAAAACTTTGCAGCAAAGCTTCAGATTTTAATATAAAAAGGCTCTCTAAGCATTTCTATGTGTCTGGAGAGTTACACCAGGGCTGTCAACACAAAAACTTCATGGGAAGTGTGAATGTGAAAACACACATGTCTAGTGAATAAGATACTCAAACAACTTCCTCTTCTGTACCTGACTACCACCTGTCAGTTGCCTTTTTTTTTTTTCAAGGAGAAAAATAAATGTTAATTGGCCAAGTGTATTTAAAATTGGTTTTTAATAGAAGATTACATCCACTTATTATCTTCCTTAAAAAAAGGAATAACCTAAGTTCTTTCAGTACAGAATTTTAATTGGCTCTGGAAAATGATAATAAGTTTCTGCTTCCTGAAAAGTACAATTATAACGCTATATTTTTTAAATGTCTTCATCATGCTATCAAGTGAGGGTCACTTCCAACATAGATTTCAGGATGGCACATGTGTGGATTTTCATGTCTATGTTCCTCACTGTATCTCTGATGCCAATAATCAGTTCTTGGTTACGTGATCAAAACGTGAACTGAAAGGTTCCAAAACCATTTTTTTAGACCACTGCATCCATGCCATTCCAGAGGGTATGTTGATTCCAAAAACAAAAATAGGTCCACTAAAATTCTACCACCTCTTTCTCCTCAACATCCAATTATTGCTGAACCAGTCTCCTGACACCAGAAAGAAGACAAAGCAAAAACAAAGCAACAAAAACAACAAACATTAAGACAGATTTGCGGGACAATAAGCAATTACTGGCTTCTGGCTCTGTGCTAGAACATTATGATAAATATAAACTGTCGTTTCTTACTGCTGATATTTTACCTTATGGTGTTGCATCTGTGTTTAGCCAAAAAAGTGCCAGATGGCATCGAGAAACCAATTGCTCACTATGCAAGAACAATGACATATACGTTACACATAAACAGACAAAGTTCCAGCAGTTACGAGGGAGCCAAATATCCTCACAACCGCTCTTGTCAGGCTTTACCAGTAATAGAGTGCAGACCCCTTGGAATATTCTTTAGCGGCTTCTTTCTAAGGATAACCATGCACCCTTAATTATGTAACCATAGATGCAGCTTTGAACGTTTCTGCCACCCACCTCCAAGCTTTAGAAAACTATAATTTCAAAAGCTCCTTCTTTAGGTTGCCAGCTGTTGGTGTTGGATTACGTTGTCTTTCTCCCATCATATAGTAAAAGATAACCTTTTCGTACCACTTCATGATGATGAAGGACCAGCAGAACAGCTACCCAAGGAATTCAGCACATTATCATTTTTCAACCTGACTTTTCCACTCATAATTGACTCCTGTTTCTAGGGAAACCTTTTTCTGTTGTTACAAGAGATGATTTTTATGTTAGCGTGGATATATTCAAACACCATATGTAGAAACTCTCTGCATTAAAGCACTGATAAGTCTGGTGACATAGAATAGATAATATATTAAAAGTAATGTAAATGTTTATAGTATCTGACATATGAAGACACTGAATAAAGAAATATTTTTATTTTAATTTTAATAAACTTTATTGATTTTTACAGAGAGGAAGGGAGAGGGATAGAGAGTTAGAAACATCAATGAGAGAGAAACATTGATCAACTGCCTCCTGCACACCTCCTACTGGGGATGTGCCCGCAACCAAGGTACATGCCCTTGGCCAGAATTGAACCTGGGACCCTTCAGTCCACAGGCCGATGCTCTATCCACTGATCCAAACTGGTTAGGGCTATACAGCTTCATTTTAAACTAAAGTCTCTGTGAACCAGAAACAAGCTGCACGGAAGATGAAGCATGGCCCTGCTGCACCCTGGCACTAAAAGATACCGGCAGTTAAATTCCTACAGTGTAACACGGACAAAAAGCACCATATACAGTTGAGGAACTAGATCCAAGTTTATGAAAGGAAAGCTGGGCCTGAGGTAGGACTTTTCTACCCTTGAAAAGACATTGAAGAATTCTGGGAATGCTGTCTGGGGCTATGGCTTTTGAAAGCTTCTGGAGAGAGCAGAGGAGCTAAACAATCAGCACCTGCCCCAAACCACCAGCTGACCCAGAGACTAAATTTGCAATTTCCCCAATGTCACCATCGGACAAAAGTCTATCGTGGGTACCGAGGGGGATGGGGAGGAAGGCAATGGCAAGTAATTTCCACCTATTATGAGCCCAAGAGTGAATCTTCCAATCACATAAAGAAAATGTAACATTAAGAAAGAGAAGCAACAAAATTAATTTTAAAACGTTATATGCACTCCTGGCAAAATGTAAATAGTATAGAATATTAAAATGACTTAAGCATATCTTAACAATACTCAAACAGCTAAAAAAGTAAAGAGAAAAGAACAAAAACCCTATAATAAATTATAAAACTCAGTTTTTATAAATTAAGGTCAAATGAATATGAAAAATGAGCAGTTAGCATTCCCTGAAATGAAGAATGCAGCCATCGGATTGAAAAATTCAATAGATAGGAATTCTAAACTGGACCTAATCACAGCAACAACAACAAAAAATGTGATAGTATTTAAAATTCAGCCAAAATAGAGCGCAGAGATAAGGGGGGAGTGGGGAACACAGTAAGAAAACTGAAGAAATGATGGTTAGATGGAAAGGCTCCAAGATAGTTCTAATAAGTTTCAGAAGTAGCGAATACAGGGAATTGTGAAGAAACTGTCAAAGAGATAATATCTGAGAATTTCCAGAGCTTGAAGGGAAAAAAGAAACACCAAGTTCTCAGGCTGAAATAGTACATTAAGAACAGCATAGAATGAATAAAATCTGCACCCAGACACATCCTCATGAAATGGCAGAACAGCAAGCATGAAGAAACAATCTTGAAAGCTCCAGAGAGAAAAGAGTGGCCTAGAAGGGGTCAAACTAGATTGACAGCAGATTTCTCATCAGCCAAAATATATTTCAAATTTAGTCTGAACTCAAGACTAAATTTTTTTAGTGACTTCATTTTTTTAGAGTAGTTTAACTTTACAACAAAATTGAAAAGGAAGTACAAAGACATCCCATGTACTCCCTGACCCAAAAATGCATAGCATCCACCCTTATCAACATCATTCACCAGAATGTTTCTTTCTTTCCTTCTTTCTTTCTTCCTTCCTTTCTTTCTTTCTTTCTTTCTTTCTTTCTTTCTTTCTTTCTTTCTTTCTTTCCTTCTTTCTTCCTTCCTTCCTTCCTTCCTTCCTTCCTTCCTTCCTTCCTTCCTTCCTTCCTTCCCTTCCCTTCCTTCTCTCTCTCTCTCTCTCTCTCTCTCTCTATTTTTATTTAAAATATATTTTTATTGATTTCAGAGAGGAAGGGAGCGGAAGAAAGAGATAGAAACATCAATGATGAGAGAAAATCATTGATCGGCTGCCTCCTGCATGCCACATACTAGGGATTGAGCTTGGGAAGAATATGTATCCTGCTGTTGTTGGATGAAGTAGTCTATAGATGTCAATTATATCCAGTTGATTAATAGTACTCTTTAGTTCAACCATGCCCTTACTAATTGTATTCCTCCTGAATCTGTCCATTTCTGAGAGGGGGGTGTTGAAGTCCCCAACATGATAGTAAATTCATCTATTTCTCCTTGCAATTATATCAGTTTTTGTGTCACACAGTTTGATGCTCTATTGTTAGGCACACATGTTAAAGACTGTTATAACTTCTTTGAAAACTGCTTTATCAATATGTAATGGTCTTTTTTATCTCTGATAACTTTTCTTAGTTTGAGAATTGCTCTGTCTGAAGTTTACATAGCTACACCTGCTTTAGATTGATCAGTGTTAGCATGGTATGTTTTTCTCCATTCATTTACTTTTAATCTATATGCATCCTTATATTTATGATGGTTTTCTGGTAGACAACATATAGTTGGATCATGTTTTTTAAAAAACACTGAAAAATCTCTGTTTTTTAACTGATGAATTTAGAGCATTAGCATTCAAAGAGATTATAGATATTGTTGGATTACTGTCTACCATATTCATTAATTTTTTATTTGTTCCTATTTTAGACTTCCACTATTTTTCTGTCTTCTATGGTTTTAGTTAAATATTTTACCTGAATCAATTTTCTCTTCTTTCTTAGCTTATCAATTATACTTTTCTTGGTACATTTTTTAGTGGTTGCCTTAGAGTTTGCATATACATTTACAACTAATCCAAGTTCATTTGCAAATAACACTATACCACTTCCTAATTCCTTCCGTTTGTCTTTTATATCATTGCTATCCTTCATTTCCCATATATAAACACACATAACATATATGTATGCATATATATCATATATGTAAGCATATACAATAAAATGAATTAATATTATTATAAGCAAATTATTTGTTAGATCAATTAAGAATAGGAACAGGCAAAAAATTGATTGTACCTTCACTTACTCCTTCTCTGAGGATCTTAATTTCTTTATGTAGATACAAATTTCTAATCTGTATTATTTTCATCTTCCTAAAAATACTTCTTTTAATATTTCTTACAATGCAGGTCTACTAGCAAAAAATTCCCTCAATTTTTGTCTGGGAAAGTCTTTCTCTTTCACTTGTGAAGGATAATTTTGTAGAGTACAGAGTTCTAAGCTGATGTTTTTTCTCTCTCTCAATACTTTATATATTTTACTACACTCTCTTCTTGTTTTCATGGTTTCTGAGAAGTTTGAATGTAATTTTTATCTTTGTACCTCTATTGGTAAGGTGTTTTTACCTTTGACTTCTTTCAGGATTTTTTCTTTATCATTGATATTCTGCAATTTGAAAACTATACAACAAAGTGCAGGGTTCTTGTTTGTTTTCTTTGTTTGTTTTTACCATTTATCCTGCCTAGTGTTCTCTGAGCTTCCCTGATTTATGCTTTAGTGTCTAGCATTAATTTGGGGAAGTTCTTATTCTTTCAAACTTTTCTTCTGCTTTTTTTCCCCTCTGCCATTCTTTCCTTTAAAAAAATTTTTGTTGTTGTTGTTGTTGTTAATCCTCATCTGAGGGTATTTTTTCAATTAATTTTTAGTGAGAGTGGAAGGGAGGGGGGAGGAGAGAGAGAAAGAGAAGAGGGGCAGAAAGAGAGAGAGGGAGAGATGTGAAAGAGACACATCAACCAGTTGCCTCCCACATGGATGCAACTGGGCCTTGGACAAACCTGCAACCCAGGTACGTGCCCTTGACAAGGAATTGAACCTGAGACCCTTAGGTGCAATGGCTGATGTTCTATCTGCTTAGCAACACTGGCCAGGGCCGTCTTTCTTTCCTTTTGATATTCCTACTGTGTGTTTATCACACTTTTTGTAGTTGTCCTACAGTCCCTGAATATGCTATTGTTTCGTTCAGTTTTGCTTTTTGGTTTTCAAGGATTCTATTGATAAATCCTTTAGCTCAGATTATTTCCTCAGCCATGTCCAGATTGCTAATAAGTCCATTGAAGTCAGTCTTCATTTCTGTCGCAGTATTTTTTTTTTTTTATCTCCAGCATTTCTTGTTGGATTTCCATCTCTCTGCTTACAGTGCTCCTCTGTTTTTACATTCCATTTACTTTATCCATTAGATTCTTTTGCACATAAACCATATTTCTGTTAAATTCCCTATCGGATAATTTCAACATTCCTGACATGTCTGGTTCTGATGCTTGTTTTGTCTCTTTAAATTGTGCCTTTTGCGTCCTGTATGCCTTCTGATTTCTTTCTTGATCTCTGGACATAATGTACTGGGTAAACAGGCCGATAGTAATGCAGCGGTGAGGTCTGGAGGAAGGAAAGGATTCTGTAGTCCTACGAATAGGTCTCAGGCTTTGAGGGAGCCTATGAATCCGGACTGTGAACTTCAAGAGTGTTTGTTTTCCTCTCTCTGCTTGGGCGGGGCAGGATGGCTAGGCTGGACTAGCTCCGCTGCAGAGGCTGGAGGGGCTGGAGTTGGGTATTTCCCACCCCCAGGCTAGTTGGTTAGGTTCTGGTTAAACAGAACCGCCCCCACCCCCTCCCCCCTCTCCCCTCCTCCCCTCAGGCAGGTCTGGTTGAGACCAACAGAGGGCTGTGGCACATTTCTTTTCTCCCCCGCCAGAGGCAGGAGGTGCTTTTTTCTCTAATGTTTACTGTGGGAATCTGGTCAAACTCCTGAAAGTAAATCTCACAATACTTCCCCCCATGACCAGGCCCCCCTGTAGATTTTAAGTCAGATTTGTCCACTTGGCGCCTCCAGCAATTCGTCAGCTGCCTTTCAGGTACTTGGTCAATTCCAAGTACAGCGCTGGTTCCAGGAAGGTTTCCGCTCCGGAGTTTCTGCTCTGATAAGCCTGCCCTCTGTACCTGTCCATTTGATTCCAATCTTGGGGACAGCAGTTTTCCCTGTGTCCTCCCCTCTCTTCTGGACAGAAGAAGAGCTTATTTTTCAGTCCGCTCAACCTTCTACTTGTAGTTAGGACAGAGTGGCCATTTCCAAGCTGTTTACCTGCAGACTGGAAACCAGAAGACTGAAGTCAAGTTCTCCACCCAAGAGGGCTGAGCAAAGGGTGTGGCATGTAGGCGCCAAGCCAAGTAAGCCAGGCACTAAGCAAAGCATAGCAGTTGAAAGGAGGGAAGGTTTGAAGTCAATGATTCGGGAATCATTTCTGATCTGAAGGGCAGGGAGTTATGGGAGATTTAATTCAGCTCCCGCTGCTGTGAACATCGGTGTTCCACAAGTGGAATTAAATGAGAATGCTAGAAGCTCATTTCTAGAGCAGCATTTTCCAAAGCTCTTCCATGAGTGAATAAATCTCTTTGTCCAATGAACAAAAAGATTCCATGGTCAAATATGGTTAGAAACTGTTGGGTGAAAAAAGTTTTCTTCACAATAGAATTTATCAAACCCATATCAATATGCCCTATGAATCTTCAAGATAGGTGTTTAGACTTTTCTAAAATTGATTTCAGAGAGGAAAGGAGAGGGAGAGAGAGATAAATGCATCAATGATGAGAGAGAATCATTGATCGGCTGCCTCCTGCACGCTCCACACTGGGGATTGAGCCTGCAACCCGGGCATGTGCCCTGACAGGGAATTGAACCTCAACTTCCTGGTTCATAGGTCCCCTGAGCCACACCAGCCAGGTAAGAGTGTTCAGATTTTTAAACTTCTTTGAATTTAGGTCACTATTTCCTTAGAAGGACTAATGAGGTAATCCACAGCACATGCTTTGGAGGAAAGGCTTCTTTAGATTTATCTAGTCTTCATTTTTTTCACTATATTTTTTGACAAGTCTCTGGAGACACAGTACAGTAAGCAAACAAAATTAATCTCCAGTCACTATAAAACTCACCACAAACTGCCCACCCCCGATGATTAAAGACCATGTTAGTTAAAGTGGAGTCTTACATTTGCCAGATTGCCCTGTAGTTCAATCATACTTTTGTCCATGTTGCCTTCCAGCCCTCCTTGCCTCTCTGATTCAGGGTGGAGTCGTTTTTGCAGCTATAAAGGTCACTTGTTAGAGGCTTGGTCATTCTTTACGTGTTTTACTGCTTCGGGAACCTACTAAGAGTGTGAGTTAAAGCAATCCCAGAATCATGTGTTAAGCTATACATAACTGGATGTTTAATAACAGGTTGTGCCAGTAACGCGCAGAGTCCACAGACGATGAATAATTCATCTGGTCCTAGAAGTGCTTCCCTTGAATAAACAACTAACTGCCTCATGGAAAGAGCATTACTGAAAGAAACAGAACTTCAGAATTGTTAACATCTTAATAGAAAAATGTGATTTTTCCCATTCTGGTTCCTAGAATGATAACTACAAAAGTCAGATGGGTACACCAGTCTAAATATCCTCATATCACTTAGTGCTGGAGGGTCTTTAATTTAAGATTTCATACTGAAAAAAAAGGATTATACAACAATTATTAAAACCACAACGAAGAGTAAAAACTAAGTTCAGTTCTCCATGTAAATAACAATGATAACATCTGGCACTTACATGGTGCTCACCAAGGCCTAGAGGGCTAAGCACTTTCCACTACTGAACCCATTTGATCCTTACAAAAACCCTGTGAGACAGAGAAGGTAGCCTACTGTCTGATGTCTGGAAACACTGACAACAGACATTATAAATGACTTATGTATCTTACCTTACAGTAGATGATATGTTCAATGTACTGTGTAAAGTTGCAGTACGTGTGTTGCATTAATTTGTTCCCATGCCTCTGTGGTGTGTTGCCTCAGATGATCTCTGCTTTTTCACTGAATAAACCTATACTTTTAGCAAAGCTCAGGACAGGTAAGCCAGAGGGATTTGAACTATGAAAAATGAAATTCAATAATGTAATAGCAGGTGTATTCTGGGTGTTATCACTTCTGTATTATTATCTTCATTTTAAAGATGAGGAAACCGAGGCTCAGAGAAGTGAAATAATTTGCTCAAGGTCACACAGCTGGAGATGGTGGGGAAATGATCTCAATCAAGGCCATCTGACTCTAGGTTCCATGCTGTTATTGGAACCATAAATTTAAAAAAACACTATAAATAATATACAGTAAGGTTTTGATATAAATTTGCATTCTCTACACTTGGTCCAGTACCAAACTTTTGCCTTTTATTTTCCAAATGACTTATCTCTTTATGTGTGTTCCACTCTGTTGTATAGCAGGGGAGTCATTTATCTTTATCAAAGCTTTTATGTTTTTATAGTTGTAAAACGTTTTTAGCGTTCTCAGTGTCAATCCTAAGAATGTCTGTGGTGCAAACTGACTGCTGCCAATTACTCATGAGCAACAGGACTGGCCTCTCCTGCTACTTTGCAAGCTGATACAAGAATATTCTATCCATTTTGTACGAAAAGAATAACTTCCAGTAGGGTCCACGCTGAACAAGAACTGAGCGAATGTGTCGATACCATTATACTTCCTGTTAGACTCTATTAAATGGCCACCAAAATTTTTGATATTTGAGATTGACTGTTAAGTTCATGACTGCTGCCAGGCAGCTCCCTCTACATGTCATTATATTCATTGGTATACACATACATCTATGACAAAGCAGAAAGAATTTAAAAGAGAACAGTTTCCACTTGTTAACATAATTTCTTAATTCTATTTTTTCCTTAAATGGCAAATCCCTGAATATTCTCCCTCTCAAGAATGATGCTTCAGACCAGACCAAAAGTCAATTTTGATGGCCCGTAACCTTCAGGGGGAAAAGTCAAATTATTAGGAATCTGTGCTATGATAGGATTTCTTATAAGCCCATGTACGATCAGGAGACTACTGCAACCAGCTATATAATTACTGGTGAACAGTTTCCACAGAAAGATGTTGTAAAGAGTCTAAAATCCAAAGGAAATGTGAATTTGATACAAGGGAGGGATCAAGGAAGGAAGGAAGAAAGGGAGTGAGAGAGAAAGAAAGGGGCGGGAAGGGAGAAATACTGAAGATTCAGAGAGGAACCGATGTCTATCCATCTAAGAATTGGGTTTAGGGAGCAAAGGGAATCAATACCTGGCTTTGACAGACACATACCTTTAGCAAAACAGTTATTGAAGGTATTATTTTGGATACATCTACATATTTTATTGGTTTTTGAAATTTAATATCCGTGTCCAGAGAAAATTCACTACTTTGAATCAGAAGGAATAAGGGTGCTAAGTCATCTGTAGCAAAGACTTGACAGACATATTCCTAATTATCAGGAATGAGTTATAAAAATAGCTGGATCTGGAACAGGAGAGAGAGTGTAGCCTCCAAGGAAGGTTACTATTCATGTCAGAAAACCTGGTCCAGGACCCTGTTCTTGGATAACAAACTATCTTAATTTGATTGAACTTCTAATACTTAATGATTTTTTAACTCACATATTTGAACTTCTGAGGTCAGTAACTAAATATTTTGGAAGCTAAAAAAATGTGTCAATTTCTAGAGGAAATAAATGATGTTATAGAGGGGATAGCCACACAGGACTATGTTACATGTTTCTGAATAAGAAAACCCTGAGTCTAAGGCATCTGTCAAATGTCTAAAAGATGTTTAACTGAAAAGTTTTACTCTGCAGTTTTAAAATAATGAACTATGTCTCAGCCATTAAAGAAGCAGCTTAAATTCATTTGAATTTTTCTCACCAAGGTGAAAGACTCACAAGAGACAATCCTATGGAAAAATGGAAATATACAATATTAGAACAAGGAGCAGCATAATATATGCATATATTCCAATCCTTGCCTGAGTATATGTTATTATTGATTTTAGAGAGAGAGAGAGGGAGAAAAAGGGAAACATCGATTAGTTGCCTCCCATAGGTGCCCCAATCAGGGATCAAACCTGCAACGTAGGTATGTGCCCAGATGGGAATTGAACCTACAATCTTTTTGGTGTATGGGATGGTGCTCCAACCAACTGAGCCACCACTGAGCCACCCAGGTGGGGCGGAGCAGTGATTATATATATATTAAAAGCCTAAGCAACCTTTATGGCAGAACAACCAGAACGACCGATCGCTATGATGCACATTGACCACCGGGGACAGACGCTTGTTGCAGGAGCTGCCCTCTGGTGGTCAGTGTGCTCCCACAGGGGGAGCGCCGCTCAGCTAGAAGCCGGGCTCATGGCTGGCGAGTGCAGCTGCCATGGCTCCCAATTCTGGGGCAGCACTACCAAGTGGCAGCAGCAGGCGCAGTGGGCCAGAATGAGTGCAAGCGGTGCAGCGCCTGGCCCTGATTCAAGTACCTCCCTGGCCTCCTGCCGCTTGGTGCACTGCTACATCCCCCAAGGGGTCCCGGACTGCGAGAGGGATGTCCAACTGCCGGCTTAGGACCAATACTGGTGCTGTTCTTTGTAGAAGGCAGACTGAACAACTCAGTGACTCAGGGAAGTGCAGGGAACTCAGGGTGAGCCTGCCTCTGTGCTCAACTCACCCACTCGATGGGGTTCGCAGGACAGACCATGGTGGCCCAGCCCATGCATGTGCAGCAGCTGCTGAAGCTCAAGCAGCAGGCCGTGCAGCAACAGAAGGCCACCCAGCCACAAGCCGGTAGGCAGACATCCCCGAGGGGTTCCAGACTGTGAAAGGGTTCAGGCTGAGCTGAGGGGACCCCCCCTCCGAGGGCACAAATTTCATGCACCAGGCCTCTAGTATATATATATATATATATATATATATATATATGTATATGTGTGTGTGTGTGTGTGTGTGTTTATTGATTTCAGAGAGAGGGAGGGGGAAGAGAGAGAGAGAAGCATCTATGAGAACATGATCAGCTGCCTCCTGAATGCCCCCATGGGTATGGAGCCTGAAACCCATGCATGTGCCCTGACCTACTGGTGCATTGGACACACTCAACCAACTGAGCCACACTGGCTGGGCAGCAGCATAACATTTTAAGATATGAGCATATTGCCTCTCAGAGTTCACTGTGCTACTCGATATAGCTAATAAAAAGATGAAAAATAATTTAAATAAAAAATTATAGCAGTAGCATAGTAACTGCTCCTTTGGGCTTTGTCATTGTTGCTGGTGTTATTTTTACTTTGCATCTGTGCCCCATATACCTATGATATTACATATAACTTGCAATTTTTAGTGTATAGACATTCAGTATTGTACTCTGACTTAGTTGATCAGACTTACCATTAAAGTACTTGAGAGGGTCATTTCCTTGGCTTACATAACACAATTTGGTTTTACTTGTGTGATGTTAGCGCAGTCATGGAGATCTTCGTATGGACTAATTTGCTTTCCTCAATTTCTTCTGAAAATCAGACAGAGCACTAACTGACCATTCAAAATCCTTAGAGTGATACGGATGATACCCAATTCATTTTAGGTCATTCATATTTTCCAAGCTTACCACAGCTACTTCAAGCAGTAGGAAAAAAACATTTCTTTGACTCTCCCATTCCCTGTGTTCTACAAGTAGTAATTGTCTTGCTAAATTGTCCTCACTCTTTCCCTTAATCCTAAAACACATGAAACAATTACATTAAAAGATACAAAACTCTTCTTGTGTACTCTCTGCATATCCCCGTTTCTACGTGAGGAGTAGAGAGCAGGGAGATGTGTCTGCTTTACTCAGGCAGTGCCCCAGATATCGCCATATGCTTGTGGCTTCCTAATACATGCTACTCGATGATTGATTTATGCACTCCATTTACAAGGTGTTAATGTACAAAATGGCCGAATTCAGTCTCATGTCTCAAATTAAAATACGTTTTACGTTTTACATTTTTCCAGTAATGTCCTTCTGTAAACAATACTAAATAGCACTTCAAATTCGTCAACAGCTCTTTATGATTAGTTGATATTCTATGACAACCAAATGTATGTGAAATGTACAAATAAATATGTTCTGTGTTAGATGAACAATGCACAGATGGTTTTAAATTTTTTAGACTGGATTTATGGCCTGTATATTTTGTAAGTCTTACTTATGGCAACTAGTCTGGAGAGTTATTCTGAGATATAGAATACTGCAAGAAGAATTTAATAGAACTTTAGAAAATAAAAGGGAGAGGCAGAAATACTTTGTTTCATCAACACAGCCAAACTCTGTTACTTTTGTCAAGACGCATGTCCAATATTCATTGCATGCACTAGAAAATGCCATATATTTTGTCAATTGTTTGCTATCTAAAAATTATTTGAGAGCTAAATATTAATAAAGCAAACTCAAGTGACTTTCCAGGCTTAGCAACATGGGCCCTGAAAATAACATAAGCTTTTTAATCCATTGCACTAATAAGCCTGCCTCCATCTGATATTTAGATCTGAAATCTGTAAAATGGAGGAAATATCACCTAACTCACAGGGTTAAAAAATAGTGAAACGAGATAAGTTATTACACATGGATGGTGAGATTTTAATATGTTAAATGAGATATAAGTAGGTCTTTAGTAAAGACAGTTCTTATTATAATTTTTATTATGTCAGTTTCTCTTCTTCTGGGCATGTGGAACCAACAACAAAAGTCCTGGAACATAGGAACTGCAAGAAGTCAAATGCCTTAGCAAGAAATTTGGAATTCTAGTCAATAGTCAGTAGAGACCACTAAAAATGCTTTGGGAAGAAAAATTAACCTGATTTGAACTCTTCCTGATAATAGTAAGTTCTCAGATTTTAGGGTGCATGAGAACCATGGGCTGATTTTTAAAATGCAGCTATGGGGACCTCATTCTGAGAAGTTATGGCTAATCAGGTCTGATATGGGATCTAACTGATTCTGTTGCTGAAAGTCCTGGGTCGCATTTTATGTACTGCCACTTTTGAGAAATGACTCTGAATGCAGCACTCAGGATCTTTTGGAATCGGAGAAACTGCATACAAGAGGCCACTTAGAAGCGTGCTACTCCAAGTGTGATTGGCCAGCCAAAAGCATGGAGATAACCTGGGAATTTGGCAAAAATGTAGGAATACTGGGCCAAACACAAAACCTACCGATTCAGAATCTGTATTTTTCAGCTTTCTTGAGGTATAATTGATTAAAAAGTGGGCATATTTAAGGTGTACTTAATGTTTTGATATGCAATACATTGTGAAATAATCACCGCAATTAAGCTAATGAGCACATCCATCTATCCGTCACCTCACATGGTTACTCCTTTCTTCCTCCTCCCCCTCCTTTTAAATTTCAAGTATACAATACAGTGTTGTTACCTATAGTAACAACATTTTAATAAGATTCACAGGTAATCCCCTATATATGAAAATGAGGTGACTGGCCTACACTAACTGACAGTACTGATGAAAGTCAATAAAAGCCTGGAATTGGGCAGTGGCAGAGGGAGAACAATGGAAGAATTAAAACAGAGGGGGATATGCTAGTTGACTTTACAAGTTGTCAAACTAAAAATTCAGGCTAGAGAGACCCTTCTATAGCTCCAGTGGGTCAGGCTTTGTTCATAATAGAGGTCATTTTTCACAAAACAAATCTAGAACTCACCCCATGCTTTGGGGGCAGAACTAAGTGGATTTGTTAGAAGGAATAAATGCTCACCTTGGATCCTCCTCTCTTGTCCCTACACAGAGCAAATATGAAGCTAAATTGTTTCCCTAGCAGCTTTAGGAACAAATTTCAGAACAGCTGTAAAGCAGGCTGAGACATTTGCAAATAACCATCTGGCCTCATTCCCACCCTGGTGGCATAAACATGGAGATGACTTGAGGGGCGATGACTATCAGATTGAATTTAGGAAAGCAGGACTGGACGTTTGAGGGTAAATGAGCATTGGGTAAAATTTAGGCTTGAGGATTGGGTCCTTTTATTTTTATTTTTGTTAATCCTCACCTAAGGATATTTTCCCATTGATTTTTAGAGAGAGTGGAAGAGAGGGGTAGAGACAGAGGGAGAAACATCAATATGAGAGAGACACATCAACCACCTGCTTGAGACCTGGATCAAATCGAACCCGGGATCCGTCAGTCCTCAGGCTGATTCTCTGTGCACTGAGCCAAACCAGGCAGAGTAGGGTTGGGTCCCTTTAAAAATGCCTTCTTAACACAATAGTTTTGCAGGAAGTAACAGAGGCACTCATCTCTTCTTTTGACTCCTTCGAGCAGTTTTCATTTTCCAAATTGAATAAGGTTGCTGAAGTGCTAGGGTGTTGTTTCTATGACAATGAAATATATGAGTGCCCACTGAGTTGAGCCCGGAAGTTTGTAGCAGACACAGCTGCCTCACTAATTAGACTCCTAATGTGATAGAGGGAAAAGTACACTGTAATTTGATGTACGGTGGTTTCATGAACATAGCATCAGTGCAGAACTTCAGGGGTGCCTGTATTAGCCAGAGAGTGAGGCTGAATTAAATATGGAGTAACTACAAGCTAGCAGAGGTGTTCTATTAGCTGAATGGCAGAGCATGCAATTTAGAAGCTGTAGGCTCTGCGTTTTCGCTCAGCAGCAATGTCTAAACATAATTAATCAGTTGTTTCTCACAGTAAGTGACACTAATTAGTTGCACTCTAATTGCTATGTATGGAGTAATGTTACTCCATTCTAAGTGCTCTGTAGAGTAGCTACATGAGATCTTTAATACATTATCATGAATTTCCATGTAATTACAATCCTTTCCAATGGAGTGAAAGGAAAATATTGTAGGCTATTTCGTTGGAAATCAATAATAACTTGTATTACCGCTATTAAGAAATAGTGATTGAACCTCTTCCTTATTATTGGCATGTATGTGATTGGAACTGTGTATAGTTATAAGATCATGAAACTAAAAATATGCCCTTTGTTCTTGCTACACAATTTTCTCTTTCAAAGGAAATTATTCTAATTTGTCCTGAATTTCATTGTTTTCCAGAAGCAAACACAAGATAGACTACATTTGATAAATGGAGAGAATGAAAACATTAACTTCTTTTCATTTTCAGAGAATGAAAATATGACTTCAACTTTAGCTTCTTTGTCTTTATATGGTTGTATTATATCCTTTATGCTATATTTTCCTTCTTTGTAGAAAATCAACTCATTATTTTATATATTTTGCATTGTTTTTTCTGCTTAAGTATTTGAATTGTCTAAGCAATGCTTGAGCTTCTTTTTATTTATTTTTTAAATATATTTTGTGATTTTTTACAGAGAGAAAGGGAGAGGAATAGAGAGTTAGAAACATTGATGAGAGAGAAACATCAATCAGCTGCCTTCTGCACACTCCCCACTGGGGATGTGCCCGCAACCAAGGTACATGCCCTTGACCAGAATTGAACCTGGGACCCTTCAGTCCCCAGGCCAGTGCTCTATCCACTGAGCCAAACCGGTTAGGGCTTGAGCTTTTTTTTAGAAGCTTTTTCCAAGCATTCATAATTCTAGAAAATTGATCTTTACAAATGATTTTAAACTATAGCTGAAAGGGAAAGTGTTCTTGGGTTCTCCTTCAGTTTAATGTTATAAGGTAAAGAATGTCACGTGAGCTCTAAAGAAATAATGTGATCAGATAGAGAAAAATAGCGAAAGAAAATAGGCCTCTCTTTATAAACGTACTAAAGCAATAGAAATGAGAGTAGGACTTCAAAAAGTGTATAACTTAGATAATTTGCTATTTTCTTTCTGACTGCCTTATGTAGATTTTATTTTATTTTTTTAAAATATATTTTATTGATTTTTTACAGTGAGGATGGGAGAGGGATAGAAAGTTAGAAACATCGATGAGAGAGAAACATCGATCAGCTGCCTCCTGCACACCCCCTACTGGGGATGTGCCTGCAACCAAGGTACATGCCCTTGACTGGAATCGAACCCGGGACCCTTCAGTCCGCAGGCCGACGCTCTATCCACTGAGCCAAACCAGTTAGGGCCATAGATTTGAATTATTCTGGTTTTATATGGATTCCATAATTTACAAATCATGTAAATCTGTAAATCATGGAATATATGATTTATGTTGAAGAATTCAATTCCTTAGTTATTTCTCCTGAAAGCACATCTGTCCTTTTATCATAGTTGTTCTGATTTTGGTGTTTAGCAGCTTTTTTCTTTAAGGAAACTTTCTCTTTCTGTATTTTCCAAGTCCTTCTGTAGGTTGAGAACTTTTCTTCAGTTCTAGGACTTCTGCAATGTAAAAAAAAACTTTGAATCCCCTCAAAAAATTCATGGTTATTGAAGGACTCAGTGTTATGGCCCAATGTAAGGATGTTTCCCTATAAGGACTTCTTGAGGTTTGGAAAAGTTTGTTTATTGGGCATATTTACTTATCTTTCTTCATTAGAAATATAAATGACTGAAGAAACTTGTAAATTATATTTTTTAAAATTCTAGCTTTTCAAAGAGAAAATAATTGTTGAAATCATATGCAGAAAAGACAGTTTCCTGTTTCTCACATTCCTATCGCTAATGAATATATTTAAACCAAAATTAATTTTAATTTCCTTTCCCAATGTGTAATACTATTTCCAAATATACTCATAATATACTCATGTCTTTTTGACTTCAGGAATCAGTTTCCAGCTGTTCATATTTCTATTATTAATTGAATGTATTTACACCAAAGTTAATTTTGTGTCCTTTTCTAATCACTGTCAGTATTGTGTGTTTCTGCCACTGCTTTACCTAGAATGCCCTCTTTTCTCTTATTCTTCTAACCTGCCCCCATCCCCAATCACCTCTCATATGCACCATTACAATGGAAACAGTGTGTGGTGTATTTTATAAGGACAATATCAGTAATATAATCAATGCCCAGGAGGAGGAGAAATCTTACCTGAAATCCTCACTGTATCAATGTCACTTAACTTCAATTTCTTTATCTGAAACATGGAAATAAAACCTAACTAAAGTAGATAATTTTATAAGACAATAATTACCAAAACTGACTCCAGGAAAGAGAAAAAATGGAAACAGACTCATTTTAACAGGAAAAAAAGATCAAATTTTCATGGAGCAGATATTTCAATCCTATTTTAACTGTTCCAGAATTTAGAAAAAGAAGGAAAATGCCCTCAAGTTTAATAAAGACAGGATAAACAGAAATTTACATGACAATTTCATTTTTGAGTATAAATACAAATATCCCAAATAAACACAGACTCTACAAGCACATTAAAGGAATAACACATTGGGACCATGAGAAACGTATTATAGAAAAGTAAGGATGGTTTAATATTACTAAGAAATCTATTAATCTGATCCAGCACATTATACTAAGAAGAAATAACTTATGATGCTGGAAAAAAACTAGACATCTTTGTTAATTAGAAAAATATTTTAAACCCTCAATAAATAGAGACTGAACTAAATATAGAAAACATGATAAAATACATCTCTTCTTCATGAACCCTTCACTAAAGTCAGAAGCAAGATAAGAATGTCTCCTATTACCTCTATTATTTAACATTGTACTGGGGATAACAGTAAAGGCAAAGACAAGAGAAAACAATCAGAGGTAAACAAATTTTAATAGAGGAGATAAAACTCTATTTGAATGTCTACAAATAGAGAGCCAAAGACAATCAATTTAAAACTGTTAAAAACAATAAAGAAATTTAGAAAGCTAGTAAAACAGAAAAATCAAACAAAATTTAGATATTAATGGTTCATACATACAAACATAAAAATTTATAATATAATGGAAGATAATGGGTATAGCATTTCAGTTTTGGAACATAAAAATTTTGTATCTTGGAAAAATATTGCATTGATATATAAAAATAGTTTTAAAATGCTATTAAGGACTTGGGAACATAACTTTAAAATGCTATTAAGGCCCTGACTGGTTTGGCTCAGTGGATAGAGCGTCGGCCTGCGGACTGAAGGGTCTCAGGTTCGATTCCAGTCAAGGGCATGTACCTTGGTTGCGGGCACATCCCCAGTGGGGGGTGTGCAGGAGGCAGCTGATCGATGTTTCACTCTCATCGATGTTTCTAGCTCTCTATCCCTCTCTCTTCCTCTCTGTAAAAAATCAATAAAATATTAAAAAAAATAAAATAAAATAAAATAAAATGCTATTAAGGTCTTGGGAAAATGGAAAAACCATGCTTGGATGTAATATAACTCATTACTCTATATATTACTTTATATATTAAAATAATCACTATAATTATTGATTTCTTTTAGCTTTATCAAGGTGTAATTGACAAAATTGCATATATTAAAATGATATATGTTGTGAAATAATTATTGTAATTAGGTTAATTAACACATACATTATAGTCACCACTCTTTTGTGGATAAAACACTAAAAGTCCACACTCTTAGAAAATTTCAAGTGCACAATATAGTATTATCATGCTATATATTAGAGCCTGAAAACTTAATTTTCTTATAACTGAAAGTTTGTACCCTTAGATCAGTATTTCCACATTTCCCCCACCACCCAGCCCCTGGCAACCACTAACCTGCTCTGTATTTCCATGAATTCTACTTTATTTTTAGATTCCATGAGTGAGATCATAAAGTATTTGTCTTTCTCTGATATTTTCATGTATTAATGATTTTTTCATTAATAATGTTCTCCAGATTAAATCCATGTTGTTGCAAATGGCAGTACTTTTTTCTTTTTATGGCTGAATAATATTCCATTACATATAAAAATATACACTCACATTTTCTTCATTCATTCATTTGTCAACAGACAGGTTGTTTCCACACCTTGGCTATTCTGATAATGCCACGAAGAACATGGAAGTACTGCATAGCTGTCTCACTATGCTTTCTGATAAAACTCTAAAGACTCCACCAAAAAAAAGTTAGAATAAATAAATTCAGTAAAGTTTCTGGATACCAAATCAATATACAAAAAGTACTTGTATTTCTATGCACTAACAATAAACTAACAGAAAAAGAAATTGAGAAAATAATTTCATTTATGATAGTGTCAAAAATAATAAAATACTTAGGAATAAATTTAACCAAGGAAGTGAAAGACCTGCATAGTGAAAACTATAAAATGTTAATGAAAGATATTGAAGATGAAAACATAAACGAAAAAATATCCCATATGCATGGATTGAAAAAAATAGTATTGTCCACCCAAGGAAAGGTAGAGATTCCATGAAATTCCTATTAAAACTCCAATGACATTTTTTATATAAGTAATAAAAATAGTCTTAATATTTCTTTGGCACCACAAAAGACCTTGAATAGCCAAAGAAATCTTGTGTAGAGAGAACAAAGCTGGTGGAATCACCCTTTCTGGTTTCAGACTCTATTACAAAGCTATAGTAATCAAAACAGTATGGTACTGGCATAAAAACAGACACATAGTCCAATAGAACAAAACTGAGAGGCCAGTAATAAAAGCGTACATATATATGGTTAACATTTTTGATAAGGTCACCAAAAACACAAATTCTTTTCCATATTGGGGAAAGAATAGTCTTCAGCAAATGGTATTGGGAAAATTGCATGTCCATATGCAAGAGACTTATTGATTTTTGTATTCTTTTTTTTGTTTGGAATGGTAAAATCTGACTTCAAAAATTATATGGAAAAATAAACAAATAGCCAGGAAAACTCCTTTAAAAAAAAAAAAAAAAAGGAGTGATGAATGTGGCCTAGCCCTGCCAGATATTAAAATATATTATAAAACATGACTAAATAGACAATGGGAAAAAATTAAAAGTCCAAAAATAAACTGACATTTATATCAGAATTTAGCATTTAAAAATGAATCAATAAATGGAACCAAATAAAGTTAGATCCATACCTCATATTACACACTATGAAAAAGTCTAAATGAAATTATAAAAAGATTATTAGAAAGAAACATCTAAGAATTCCTTTATAACCCTATAATGGAGACATTCTTACTACCTCTGATTCTAAATCCAAATGTCATAAGAGAAAAGACTGACAAATTTAAAAACATAAAAATTAAATAAAAATAAAAATCATGGGGAAAAACACACCAGAAGCCAATGATAAGCTGAGAAATAATACTTTCAATCTACATTAGTGATAAAAAGATAATTCCCATTACATTTAAAGCACTCTAAAACTCTGTAAGGAAAATATACTGATTCTTGCTCCAAAAGGACAAAAAAAAACTGAATAGACATCCAAACAAATGATATTTAAACTTATAAAAAGAAATGTAACCTCACTTATAATGGGAGACTTGGGAATTAAAATTCTAATGAAATATATTTAAAAATATTTTACATTGAAAAAAATCCAAAAGTTGAGCTCACATTCTGATGGTGAGAGTGGGGGGAAAGAGACATCCTGTTACATACCAATGAGAGTGTAAATTAGTTTACCTCCAATGAAGGACAATTTGACAATATTAATAGACATTGCAATTATATATATTCTTTAGCCCAAAATTCTATTTGAATATTTGGACTATCAATAGAACCAAACAACTGCAAAATAATGCATATGTAAGATTATTCATTACAATAACAGTTAAGACTAGAATCCATCTAAATGCGCCTATCTCGCTGACTAGTAAGATGGTATACCCATTGTAATAAAGGTAACAAAGGAGCTATAAAAGATAATGAGGACATTCTCTATAATTTAATATGAAAAGTATCTAATGCACATCTTTGTATTTAAAAGCAAGCTATACTGTATAAATTGTCCTATCGTTTGGATAAAATAATAAATATTTGTATTTACTGTGTAATGAAACTCTGTATTGACATAGAAGAAACTAAATAACAGTCGCTTTGATGGGAGTGATGGAGGGGTATGAACTAAGCAGAACTAGCGCCTCCGAAAGGATTGCGAATTTTTACTATAGACTAGTTTGTTTTTACTTTTGAACCATGTGAATTTATTAACTATTCAAAAATTAGGTAAAAAATTAATAAACAATACAAAATATTTAACGTAAGGAGAGAATGTGACAAGGAAAGAAGATTTTAACTCAGCTGTACAAAACAATGATAGCAAGGCCCCTGGGATGAGCCTGAGAGGTTTTGTCAAGGAGCTGCTCTGACTGTTAGTGTTAGAATCCCCTGGGCCATGGTTTCCCCCGTTTTGACCCAGTGGCTGTTGGAGCCCAGAATAGAGATGAAATTTGTGAAGAGAGCCAGAGCCGAGGTGGAGAAAGAAGGATCATGGGATTGGAATATCTGCAAGAACAGAGTGAGAGGGGACTCCACTCCTAGAAAGAGCAAGGGGAGCTGTTGTATGTCTTTGTCTTGTTTTACTGAGCTATGAGATACTTCCTGGTAGCTGCTAAATTATTTGGTTTGGGGTAGGACTAGACAAAACCAATTTGTTTACAATTATGGTGACCCTGTTTTTATTCTCATGCTCACATCTCCTAGTTAAATCTGGATTTCCAGGTACTGATATGATCTGTGGCAGCACAGAGAAGAGAAAAAATTAATTTCAGGGCTTAGTAGGTTTGAGGATCAGGAAAGTCCAAGGATTCGAGTCTGAAGCTATTCATAGAGGTGCTTGTTTTCTTTGCAACATGAAGATCTATTTACCAAGAAGGCACAGAAGGTTCCATTGAGAAGATCTGCTTATTTCGATTTGACTAAACAAGAGTGCGGGGGAGGTGTGCCTCGTTTTTCTCTCTTTTTTTCCTTCTAATGATCATTTTCTCACTTCCATGAAACTTGTATCCAGATCCTGGTGTTGTAGATCTCCTTGAAAGTCTTCTCATCTCTTATTAATCTTTTTCCAACTGCGTGATTTGGAGCCGGTCTTCTTCCTGAAGATGTGTGGGAGTCAACTTCAAGTTTTCTAGCTACACTCTCCCAAAAGGAGAGCAATGTTATCATCACCAACCTCACAAATGAAGAATAATTTATATGTACATACGCATCTACGGTGGATATTATTGGCTCTCGATAAAAGGCAAATAGTCATGATAAACCCTGAAATACGCCTTTTGGAGATACCCGGTGTCAACCTGCATGAGCCATTTTGAAAGCAGATTCAAAGGATGATGTCCTGAACTTTCATTTCCCGTCTGCTGGGTTTCTTTGAAGTGGGAGTTAACTCTGACATGAAACAGCTCCAGAAACTGCGCCATGCCCAGTTGTTTTTGGCCTGATCCTTCCACCCCCAGTGATGACTCCCACACACAACTGTGTGTCTTTGATGACTCACTCTTCTCTTAGAGATAGGCCTCCAGACATTTGTGCATTGCTTACACTCTGCGTAACAGCGTCCATGGAAGGAAAGAATAACTTCACACATAAAATCAAATTAATTATCTGCTCCCTCTCTAACTCAAGCTTTTTTTTTTTAACAGAACCTGTCCTTTGTTCTTGTTTGTAGTGGAGCTCTGCTAATTCAGAGTCTGCTATTCAACTGCAATTGAGAACTCATCTCCTGGGTGGCAAAAAACTGAAGGAAGATGTGTGAGTAACCTAGAAAGAGAGATTCAGAGCTGTATTTTTTTTCTTTTTTAAGACTAAAATAAGGAAAATTTGTTTTGTTTGTTAAAGCCACCGATTGGAATTTGGTAAAATGTCTTTAACATTAAGACTGAAACCTACTTTTACTCATCCTTGTTAAGGACTAAGGTACAGGGGTGGGAATAGAGTGCTGATTTGAGAAGAACCCCAACGACCCCCTTTTTGTGCTATTAACATGGTTCTCTAAATAATTTTAATTACCTTCTGCTTGGAACAACTAATCCTCAAAAAGCAGAACATGGTTTTTTCAGGGACCCATGCCCTGTAATCATTTTAAATCAAAGTTATTTCCTTTAGGAGTGCTAAATCACACCCTTTTGAAATTATTTAAATATTAAAGAGTAAATTCTTAATACAAAAAAAAATCAATGAATGTGAAGCTCATATATTAAAGTTATATTTCCACCATGCATAGCAGAAGCTCCGTCTTCCCATTTAGTCTGTTCTTCTCAAAATGCATAAAATAGATATATTTTTTAGCATGCTTATTTCTCTCTCTGTACCTCTCTCTCTCTCTCTTTTTTTTTTTACAACCATGCTGCTTTATAAAGCTTTTCTTTTATGTGTGTGCTTTATTTTATTTGCCAATAGTCAAGAAACTATTCCTTACATTTTTATAAGTGAAGAAATGAAGTTTCTCAATATTCAGGTTCATAGTCAAATAAGTAGAGTCCAGAGATCCTGTAAAATCTCTACAAATGTTCCAATTCCATATTGTTCTGTGTCTTTGGCCACTGAGCCTGAATAAATATTTAAAAGTGTATTCGCCCCAAAGAAATACTGGATTTAATATGGCAGGTTGTTGCATAACTTTCCATATTAACATATTGTTATATACTTATTGATACATAGAGGCCCAGTGCACAAAATTTGTGCACGGGTGCAGTCCTTAGGCCTGGCTAGCGATCAAAGCGTGGGTGTCTGGCATGGAAGGGCAGGTCCCAGCTCTGGGCCCTGGGCAGCACCTGGGCCGCCGGGGCCGCGCATGCCCCCCCTGCCTAAGTCACAGTGCCTGAGTCCCCACACAGAGATGTAGTGAGCATGACCGAATGCCGTGGGCCAGGGTACAGCGTGGGCCTCTGGGCCTCCCAGTGGCACTGCATGGAAGCTGCAGGTCTCGCATACTGGCTCCTGCACAAACCCACCGGGAGCCCAACCAGCCCCTGCAGTCCCAGTGACTGTGGCCTGGCTCACCCAGAAGAGGCAATGCAGGTGGGGGGTGGGCTCCTCGTGGTGCCTGGCACCTAAGCACGGGGCTTCCACAGCGCATGAGCCCTGGTGTTCCTGGGGAGGGTATCAGGGGGAGTGAGAGCAAGTTCGGCTGACACCCCGCATTCTCACTGCACCTCCATCCCCATCACTCCCGCCCCCAGGTTGCCAGCGACAGGTCGCAGCCCCCGCCCAGGTGCCACAGGAGGTTGGTCGCCACCACCCAACCCCAGTTCCCGTCCCAGCCTGGGGCCAGCCCTGATCAGCAATCAGGGCCTGCCAGCCACTGGTCACCGTTTGCAGGGCGATCGGTCAGGGCTGGGCCCCCTGCCCGGCTCCCTCAGCAGCTGGGAGCTGCGCAGCGGCCCCGCCCCCCCTCCACCATTGTTCTCTGTCTGCGGAGCAATCAACGGGGCGAGAGGGCCCCCACTCGCACCTGCTTTGGCCTGGCATGGCCCGCACATCTGCTCCATGATCCTGCTGCGGTCCACTCTCATGGGGGCCCATCAGGGCTGGCAGTGCCTCCACTGCTGCCTGCTGCCAGTGCTGCCTCGCCGATGCCCACCATGTTCTGTGCTGCCCCCTGGTGGTCAGCACATGTCATAGTGAGTGGTCAAACAATTTCATATTAGGCTTTTATTATATAGGATGGTTATTTGATGCACACATTTAACATTCTCTAATCATTTCATGTGTTTTATGTTTGTCTTCCCAATGAGATAGTCAAAAGGCCATGCTTTATGATTCTGTCTCTTAGAGGACCTGATATACTGTTGAATAGTAGACAGTGAATAAATGCAGAATCACAATAACTCCATATGATCCTCAGTTCTGCCCCTTACTACCATTCAGGTTGCTTGACTATGAAATGGGAATGCATATCTATTGCACAGGGTTGGTGGGACAATGTATGTGAAAGTTCTATACAAATATTTGGTTGACCCCTGAAGGGTGAGTAGCTGTCAGTTAGATGAAAGCTTTGGAGAAGAAGAGGGGAATCTGGGCAGCACATGAAAGAGGGGGAAGTGACCCACCTCAGCTCTCAGGCCTTACTGTTTCCTGGCCTGTTCTTTCAGAGCTAAGTCACTGTCTGCTGTTCATGCTGCTCCTCTGGCCTCTGCTTGGAATAACATCCCTGTGTCTTTATGGGCCAAAACTAGCCACAGGTTACTGTCCGTCAGTCTCCTCATTCCATAAAGTTGTCAAGCTCAATACTTTGCAACCATCTGTGTCTCCTTCTTGCCTCTTCTCATCTTCATGAATAAGCAGTGCTGCTTCTTGTTTGAGTATTTTTCATAGTAGCCATTCCTTCTTTTCCATGCTTATAGTTACCATATTAGTTCAAGCTCTTATGACTTCATATAGAGAATGGGAGAGATTCCAGAGGACTAGATTGCCCTCAAATGTAGAAAGATTCATAAACAGAGTTTGGTGATCTTAATGTCACCCCTACTCCCAAAATTCTAGAATTCATTATTCAAAAATTAGTTAGTAACCACCCCTAAGAAGATATGATTGCATGTCCTTCCTAACCTTACTGAGATGGCAAAGTGTGAAATGTTATAGGCACTTTGTGTATGAACTCAGCATTTAAGAGATCTCATCTCTTAATCATGTGAATTAAACACTTGACCTGTGTTTTGGAGATATAGAGGTCACTACATTCTATGTACTTAATAGGATCTAGTACATGTTCAGTGAAAATGATTGTCTAATGAAAGCCACAGATCCATAATATGTAATATGGTACCGATGAACATAATATGATACAAACAGTCTCAGGAATGGGTGTGAAATATTAAAGACACCCAGAAGTGCAGTTTATAATGCTGAGCCCAAGGGATCAAAGGAGATTTTTCTGGTAGAGAGGATGCCGAAACAAAAACAAAAATTTGTCAGAGGAATGGGTGTTGATGGAGAGAGGTACTCCAGCTAGAGAAGAAAGCATGACCAAAAGCAAGGAGGCAAGAGACATCTTGGTGTGTGCATGTGAACTATAAACAATTGAGCATTCCCGGAGTCCAGTTTCCACCTGGGTGTGTGACATGTCCTGGGGTCAGGAAAGAGCTTACTTATTTCATGATACTCTGAATCAAAATGGAAAGGCATAGGCTGCAAGTGAGGAAAAGAGAATGGATGAGTACTAGTAAGTTGTAGAAAATAAGATGCTGATTAATAGCTGGGAGAGGGAATTATGTGGGGACTCACTAGAGGACATGTTTAGACATTCAGACATTGAATCAACAGTCATTTACTAAGCACCTAACATGTACTAGACCCTGAAATTAAAATGGTGTTGAAGAAAGAGTCCTTGCCCTCAAGGAATTTTCAGTTTAGTGAGAAGCTGTTCAATACAGTTTTGTCTGTGATTTAAATGGATCTAATGAATACAGGTAAAACCAGATGAAGTAACTTATGTGGCAGAGCAGAACCAGTGTCCAAAAATGCCCCAATGGGCTGTACTGAAAGGCAGTTAATAGTAATATGTGTTGAAAATTTCTGACCAATGGAGTACTGATTTCAATCTGGAAAGTGCTCTTTCCACCTAAATGTTAGGGCCTAGAGAACTCCCCTATTCTTACAGCATGAGACAAACACAGGGACATCATTCATATAGCACTCAGAGAGGAACTGAAAGCCATTAAAGAGAAACCATGCTAGGGTAATATTGTTATTATCAATTTATATCGTTACAATACACATGATTTTCCTAAAAATTTGTCAATTTCATCTATATTGTTGAGCTTACTGATATAAGTTTTTCATAATATTTTCTAGTAATATTTTTAATATGTGTAGGATGAGCAGGGGCTATCCCTTTCCAACTCTGATGTTGATAGATTATTTGTTCTGATCAGTCTTCAGAGATGTTTATCAATTGTATTCATATTTCTAAAAAGCAAATTTGAGCTTTGTTGATTTTCTTTATCTGTTTTCTGTGTCATTAATTTCCATTATAATGTTTACAGTTGTTCATATGGAAAATAGAATAATTAATCAATCAATAATAATACAAGAATAAATTCAGTGTTTTGTGTACTTACAACTGAAAACCTACTTTTGCCTTACCCTATTTTGGCTTTCCTCTATGTGCTTGATATGCTTGATATTAAGTTACATTTCTCTTTAGTTTCTTAAAGGTTCTTACATTGTTCACAAAGTTTAAAATGGAAACAGAGAAAATTTTCCTCTAAGCACTAATTAGATACACTTCAAAAATTCTTATACATCATTCAATTCAACACTTGCTTTGTGAACAATGCAATTACATATGCATCTACATATGTTATAAACCCTATAATATGCAATTACATATTCTATTTTTTCTTGCAATTTCTTTTCTAATCCATAGTTCTTTAGATGTTCATTACTTTTCAAAATTTGAGTATTTTCTACATATCTTGTTATTACTGGTTTCTAGTTAAAAATCCATTGAGAAACATAATCTGTATAATTTCAAACTTTTGAAATGTTGCGACTTATTTAATGGCCTATCATATGGTCTGTCTTGATGGATATTTCATGTGTACTTGGTGAATGTTCCATGTGCACTTGAAAAGAAGTGTATTTTGTGATTGTTGAATATAGTTGCTTATGAATGTCAACTAGGCCATGTTTGTTCATAGGGCTGTTGAAATATTCTATATCCTTAATTAATTTTGTCCACTTATTCTATTAAATATTGAAAAAACGTAAAAAACCCCAACCATTATTGTGGATTTGCCTGTATCTTCCTTTTCCATTTAATCTGTTTTTAGGTACATACATATTTAAAATTGTTAGAGAATAATTCTAGAGAACACTTAAGGAATTAACTTACTATAATTATGGGGTATTCCCATTAAGCAGTAATAAAAGGTATTATCTGACAATACATCTTATTTTGAATTCTATTTTGTCCAATATGTTTTCTTATGTTTACTGTCTGCATAGTATGTCTTTCCCAGAAAGTGCATTTCTTATAGACAATATATATACTTTTTGTATGCAGTCTAGTAATCTTTTCCTTTTAAATGAACATTGAGGTCATTTTATTTAATGTAAGGGTAACGCTTTCTATGGTTGAAATTAAGTCTTATGTATTTGTTATTTGTTTTCTACTTGTCCCATCTGTTGTTTTTCTGTTCTTCTTTTCTGCTTTCTTTTTGATCAATTAAATATTTTTATTTCATTTTATTTTTTGACTTTTTAACTGCATCTCTTTGAACTTTTACTAGCATTTAAGAGCTTAAAATATGCATGCATGTCACAGTTTACCTTCTAATAATATCCTGCTTTGTGAACAATGCAATGACCTTCTAATGATATAATGCCATCTATCTCCTCTTCTGGTCCTTTGTGCTTATTTTTTTTTGTTATTTTACATCTACATATGTTATAAACCCTATAATATGCAATTACTATTTTTTCTTTAAAGAGTCAAAAGTTTGCAATCAAGTATACACAAACAGATATAATAAAGATGATAAAAACGGCCTTCTAAATTTACCCCCACACTTACACTTTCTCATCCTCTTTGTTTCTTCCTACAGTTCCAGTCTTGCATCTCCTATCATTTTCCTACTGCCTCACGTTTTTCTACTGCTAGAGATAGACCCAGCTTTTGCATCCTAGAAAATGTATTTTGTTTTGAAGGATTGTTCGCTGGATGTAGAACTGTAAGTTGACAGATTTTTGTTCAGCACTTTAAATATTTCATTTCGTTGTTGTGTAGTCTTTATTATTTTTGATGAAAAGCTAGCCATTGTTCTTATTTTTATTCCCTTACATGTAATGAATCATTCTTCTCTGGATGCTCTTAAGATTTTCTACCTATCCATCATTACAGCAATTTGATTAGGAAACTCTAGGTGTGATTTTGATTGTATTTATACTTTTTTGGACTGAGCTTTATGGATCCCTAGGTTGATATTTTTTTATTCATTTTGAAGAATTTTTGGCTTTTTCTCTTTAGATATTTATTCTGCACCATCCACCCTCTCTTTTCCTTCTTTGTCTCCAATTGTACATTATTAAAGTGTTTGATATGGTCCCAGAAGACTTAGAGGATCCTTTAAATTTTTTTCTCATTTTCTCTCCCATTTAGTTTTAATTTAGATACTTTCCATTGACCTGCTTTTAAATTCACTAATCTATTCTTCTATTGTATTCACTCTTCTGATAAGCATATCTGGTGAACTCTTCAAATCTGATATTTTACTTTTTCAGTGCTAGAATTTATATTTGGTTTTATTTTCTTAGATCTAATTCTTTACTAAAATTCCCAATTTATTCACACATATTGCCCTTCTATTCATTAGAGGTTTTCACATATACACTGTAGTTACACTAAAGATCGTGTCTGTTAATTCCTACATCTGGGTCATCTGTGGTTAGCTTCTGTTGAATTTTTTTTCTATTGAGTGGCATTTTCCTGCTACTTTTAGTGTTGTAATCTTTCCTATATATCCCAGGCTGTGTGTGTAAATGAACATGGGAGTCTGAAGCACATAACATTTACCTCTAGATAATGGCATGTCCTTTCTTCCGTCAGGTGTTATCCTGGGAGTTTCATGCAATCTAATCATTAGTTGTGTTGGTCCTGCTTTTCTTGAGGCTTTACTTCGATTCAGTTTATCTCTGGGTTAAAAAGTTTTGACGATGAAATCTGCAGGGCTTGAGATCTATGCACCAGCAAGACTCTAAAGACCTCCTTATATTTTACATCCCAGTTATTATCTTTTTGTTTTATAATCTAGCAGATATAATACTGATAGAAATAGCATAATATTGAATCTAAGCTTAGAGTTATCCCAAATGAACACTCTAGTGGCAATTGCAGCAAACATCTATTTAGCCCAGTCACACCCTCAAGGACTTTACTCTCTGGCAGGGACACAAACTGTGAAGCCAATTATTAAAACATGTTAGGCTGTACCAAAAGAACTCAATACAATTTATTAAATTGATTTGACTTTTTGAAACTGAAACTTGACTTAAACTGCATGATTAAACTGGGAAACTGCTTACATTTAGTTGCTGTATAAATTTAGCCACACTCCAGTCAAATTCTAATGAGGTAGGCAATGTAGAGATATAAATTTCTAAACTATTTTACTTCAATTATTAAGTTCCACCTCCTCCTCTAAGTGCTCTAACAAGCACTGCTGTAAAGTAGCTCTGATTTTTATTTCACCTGCTCTCCCTTTGATTATGCTTTACTTGGACATGTTAATAAGCATTAAATAAAACTCGGAAAAGTGCAACAGCAGAAAGAACAGTCACGAGAATATTGCTCCTCTAGAATTATCCCCAGTGCATACTCTGGTAGTGGTTGCAGCAAACACCTATTTAGAACATCCTAAGTAAAGAACGGGTAAAATATATTCATACATTTATTTTAATTGACTTAGCAACCCTATGAAGAAGGTACTACCATGATCTCTATTTAGAGATGAGGAAACTGAGGCACAGAGAAGTTAAATAATATAAACAAAGATAGCACATGGTAAAGCTGGGATTCAAAACAAGGGTAAAAGTATTTGCTCTTAACCACAGACCATTTTACTTCAAGCAGCCAACAGGGATATGATTCTCAGTGAGGTCATGGTTATAGTGTGACACACTCCTTTTTCCTTAAGCCATCCTAATGTAGATTCTGTTCTATTTGATATGTTCCTTTTTTATTATCAATATTGTTCGTGTCTATGTCCACCCTTTGTTTATTTCTTTCTCTTTTTTTTTCCTGGATTGAAAACTATTATCTCACATTTGATGTGGGTTAAAATTCCTGGACAACTTAGCTGAGTGGTTCTGGCTCAGGTCGCACAGTAAGATGCGTGCTGGGTCTATAGTCATCTACCTGGGTCTTGGAGGTTCTGCTTCCAAAATGGCTCATTGACACGCCTGGCAGGTGATGCTAGTCGTCTGCAGAAGGCCTCATTTCCTCCCCATGTGTCCTCATGCCATGGCAGCTGCCTTCCCCCGAAGGGAATAATTTAGGAGAGAGCAAGGCAGAAGCCATAATGTCTCTTATGAACTGGCCTGAGAGGTCATACTCTGTCATTACCCACAATCCCCTACTGGTTACAAAGATCAGCCCTGTTCCAAGTGGGAGGGGCCTACCCCAAGGCATGCATCCAGAAGGGGAGAATCACGTAGGAGTCTTCAGTAGGGTGGCATGCAGTGTCTCAACACTTTCAATGTGTATTTTTATTTGTCAGTCATTTTTAGCAAGGTATCATCATCTTCAGCTGCGCCTGATGTCGCCAGTTCAAGGAGCCTGAGTTTTGTCCTCTTCACAGAATAAATTTCCAATCTTCTGCAAAAATGAAGGAGCAGCAGCCTCCTGGCTGCACGGAGTGGGGAGGAGGGCACCCTTTGTTTGTTAACAACACTGTTAGAGACGTGCATGTTTTCTTAGTCTCTTCAGATAACCAATTTTATATTTGCTAATCTTCTGCAGTATATTTTGTTTTCTGTTTAATGAATTTTGACTCTGATCCTTTCAATTGTCTTTGTACCACTTCCTTTGGGTTTACTCTGTTTTTATTTTTCTAATTGCTTCTGCTGAACATTTAGCTCTTCAACATTCAGCTTTTTGGAAGAAACAAATGTGTGATCTAGCAACGATTTCTTGTCAATAGAACCAAATGCACGCATAACAAAAGCAAAAACAAGCAACTATGACTATATCAAACTAGAAAGCTTCTGTTCAGCAAAAGAAACAATCAACAAAATAAAAAGGTAACCTATGGGATGGGAGAATATATTTGCAAACCATATATCTCATAAGGGGTTAGTATATAAGGAACACATACAAGTCAATAGCAAAAGAATAATAGATCAAAATGGGCAAAGAACCTGAATATACGTTTTCCAAAGAAAACGTACAAATGGATATACAAATGGACAACAGACACATGAAAAGAGGCATTACATTAGTAATCATCAGAGAAATGCAAGTCAAACTACAATGAAATATCTCACACCTGTAAGGGTGGCTAAAAACCAGAAAATAACAAGTGTTGGTGGGGATGTGAAGAAACTGGAACCCTTGTGCACTGTTGGTGGGAATGTAAAATGGTACAGCCACTGTGGAAAACGGTATGGAGGTTTCTCATAAATTAGAAATAGAACTACCAACTGATCTAGCAATCCCACTTCTGGGTATATATCTAAAAGATTGAGATATATCTTTATACCCATGTTTATAGCATACTATGCACAATAGCCAACATGTGGAAGCAACCCAGATGTCCATTTATAGCTGAGTGGATAAACAAAATGTGGCATATGCCTGTAATTGAATATTATTCAGCCTATAAAATGGATAAACCTGGAGGACATTATTCTAGGTAAAATAAGCCACAAAAAGACACTATATAATTCCACTTGTATGAGTTATCTAACATAGTCAAATTCATAAAAACAAATCTGGAATGGCAGTTCACAGAGGGTTGGGGAAGAGGGAACAGAGGAGTTAATGTTTAAAGAGTATAGAGTCTTCGTTTTTTAAGATGAAAAAGTTCTGGAGATTTATTGCACAATAATGTGAATATACTTAACATTACTAAACTGTATACTTAAAACAGTTTAAAATGAAATGTGTTTTATAGTATGCATTTTTTAACACAATTTTAGAAAACTATACACTTAAGACTATTTTGTTTCCTGTCAGTACTTTAGCTAAATTTTAAAAAAGATATTTACATTATTATTCAGATTCTCCATTATAAAATGTAGATAAGGATAACAAAATGTATCTCCTAGAAGTGTAGACTGTTGTGAGAAATGAGTAAACTGCTGAGAAGTGTGAACATATATGCATTTAACTATGAGAATATTTATTTAAATTTGTTCTTCTCTTCTCTTCTCTTCTCTTCTCTTCTCTTCTCTTCCTCTCTCTCTCTCTCTCTCTCTCTCTCTCTCTCTCTCTCTCTCTCTCTCTTTCCCCCCTTTCTTTCTCTTGTTTCCTTCATTTAAATCAGCGGTTCTCAACCTGTGGGTCATGACCCCTTTGGGGATCGAACGACCCTTTCACAGGAGTCGCCTAAGACCATCGGAAAACACATATATAATTACATATTGTTTTTGTGATTAATCACTATGCTTTAATTAGGTTCAATTTGCAACAATGAAATTGGGGGTCACCACAATATAAGGAACTGTATTAAAAGGTCGCAGCATTAGAAAGGTTGAGAACCACTGATTTAAATAGATTAAGAATATTCTCTCTTGCTTTTACTCATTTTAGGAGCACCTACTCATTTAAAAGGTATGTTTTCTTTTTTCTATTCCTCTATATCTCACAGCAGAAATGTTGACATGCATACTTAACAAAGTCTAAAGTTAATTTACCTTTATTCTAAATAATATAAGGTTTCTAGAATACTTTAGTTACAATCACTCCCTACCAGGTTTAATACAGTTAGCATCTGATGTTTGCTTAATTTTAATACCATTTAAATTAGACACCATTATTATTGCTTTATATATCTATTTTTCTTTCTTTTTTTAGTTTTACCCACATGTTTAACATTTTCTTTAGTTAGTTTTAAGACACTTCTTCTGAGACAGGAAAATAATTCAGGTCAGGTCTACATTTTGGTCTCAGGCACTTCTTGTTTTTGTATATTTGAAAATCCCTTTAATATTTCACTTACTACTGAAAAATAGTGCTGCTAAGCACTGAATGCTGGGTTTTCAATTTTTATTTTAAGACTTTTAAAATATTGTTCTAGTGCCTCCTGTCTTCCATTTTTGCTACTGAGAAATTAGCTACCAATCCAATTGGGGATTTTCTTAAGAAACCTCTTTTCTGTCTTCTTCTGAGTGATGTTATTTGCTTTTGATGTGTTATAATTTCAATATGATATTTTCAGGTGTGAAAAATTTTTAAAATATACTTCATTGATTTTTTACAGAGAGGAAGGGAGAGGGATAGAGAGTTAGAAACATCCATGAGAGAGAAACATCCATCAGCTGCCTCCTGCACACCCCCTACTGGGGATGTGCCCACAACCAAGGTATATGGCCTTGACCGGAATTGAACCTGGGACTCTTCAGTCCACAGGCCGACGCTCTAGCCACTGAGCCAAACAGGTCAGGGCTGAATTTTTATATGTACATCTTATTTGAAATTCTTGGGCCTTCTTGTCCATGTATAAATGCCTTTACTCAGTTCTAAATAAAATTCCCACCATTATCCTTTTAAATATTTCCCTTTCCCTCATCTCTTTTGTTTCTTGGATTCCTTTCAGTCCTTATTTCATGTTGATAAGTCTTTCTTTCATATTTCCTTTATTTTATTGCTCTGTGAGGCATTCTCAGTAATTTCTTGTGATTGATGATGAGTTGACTAATTTTCTCTTTAGTTTTGCAATCCTTCAACTGTGCTTTTTACTTTAGTTAATTATATAGTTTTATTTCTAAAATTTTTATTAGGTTTCCTTACAAATTTTTCTGCTTATTTTTAAAATCTCTCATTGCTCATATTTTTATTTGTATCCTTCATTTCATTAAATGCATTATATATATTAATTTTGTATTATATAACTGATCATTTTAATACTGGAAGATCTGATTCCCCTCATTCTTCTCAAGTGCAGACTCTTCTCTCTCATACTCTCTCTTACTTCTGAACCTGGAGATACCATAATGTCTTTTTAGCATTTACTGTTATTTTTTAGTCTAGCCCCTGACCCATTCCCCTAAAACTTCCAGATTTAAATACTAAGGAGAAACTACTGTTGTATAACATACATATACAGAACAATATAGTATTTCTAAAGTGAGAAAGAAATTAGGCTTTCTTCTGATCAGTTGTCTTTCAAAGCAGAGACCATTAAGAAAGGGAAAAAAGAGCAGTATCTCATCTCTTTTTTTCCCCTTCAAACTCCTTCTTATATCTTTATACTTATGATTATTTGTGTCTGGCTTTTCAGACACCTGGCTCTCTTCAAGTAAGAAGCACCAACAATTCTACATCTGTACTTGTCGACGAGCATCTTCATAATCAGCCCAATCCATGTGAGTGATCTTTGTGGATTGCAGGGCCCACTTTACACTTAGCGTAGGATTGCACCATCCACAGATACCCCACACAGCTGCTGTATTTTGAAGTTGAAAGGGGATGAGTAGGTAGGCCAGGCAGGAGGAGTACTGAGGAGAACTGAGCCATTTCCTTCTAATTCTCGTCTTCCCTAGTGTTTGTGTACTTCTGGCTCTGGGCCTTCAAGAGCCAGGGCAGAAGTGCAGGGTGGGCACTGAGGTGATGTGGGTCCTGGAGTCCTGGTGGCATCTCCCTGAGAATCCACTTGCATCTACCTCAACAAGACAGAAATAGTTTCTCCCTGAAAAGTTATAGTAACAATAGGCGCAATTGTATGTGAACATTCTCTGTGCTCGGCCCGATGCTAGGTACTCTGCTTAGGTTATTCTCCTCACAATAATTCTGTGATTTTTTAAAAATATATTTGTATTGATTTCAGAGAGGAAAGGAGAGGGAGTGAGAGAGGTAGAAAGATCAACAACGAGAGAGAACTATTGATTGGCTGCCTCCTGCAGGCAGAGCCCACAACTGGGGCATGTGTCCTGACCCAGAAATGAACCCTGACTTCCCTGTTCATAGGTCTATACTCAATCACCGTTAAACCATTGAGCCACGCTGGCCAGGTAATCCTGTGATTTTTTACAGATGAAGAAACTGAGGCTCAGATAATTTATCCAAGGCCATGCCACTAAGAACTGAGGTCTACCTGATTCCAGAGACCTAGTTCTTTTGGCTAGAGGATCCTGCCTCAGATCAAATAAATAAATGCAGAAACCAGATTTCAAGTCAGGTCTGGACCCCCACATTATGGTTTTCACCACTCACTGGGTAGTTGTTGAACTTGTGAGAGAATAAGCGAAGTGATTAATCACTGTTGTTTAGTTTACAGTGACATATATTTGATTAATTTTGAGAGTGAATGTTAAGAAATATGCTAATATCATGCATCTTTATTAGATTTGAGTAATAGGAATTACTTTTGCCAGGGGTGAAAAGCAGCATTGAGGCTTAAAACAGTTGATTCAGAACAGATTTTGAAATCAATAGGTTATGACCCAAGTCAGGGACTGAAAGCAGGCCACCAGAGATACGTTACAACATAATCCTACCATATAATTAATCTGGGCTATGAATATATTAGCCAAAGTTACAAAGATAAGTAAGAATACTCTAATATTAAATATACATGCTGTGCCTCAGTTTTTTTAATCTGTTCAATGGAAATAATATCTACCTCACAGTGTATTTTGTAAGGATTAAATGAAATAATACCAGTTAAGAGTTTGGAATAGTTCCAGGCACATATATGAGCACTTCATAAATAATAGCTATAATTATTAATAATATTATCATCTCAGTTCCTGCTTCTAAGGAACCATGCCATATGGAAGGTGTAACAGCTGATAGTGTTTCCTGAATGGCACTGGGAGAAATGCATCAAATTAAAAGAAGAAAGATCAGGAACAGACAGGGATGTCCGCTTTCACCACTCTTATTCAACATAGTACTAGAAGTTCTAGCCATAGCAATCAGAAAAGAATAAAAAGCATCCAAATTGGACAAGAGGAAGTAAAACTGTCATTATTCACAGATGACATACTATTGTATATAGAAAACCCTGAAGATGCCACCAAAAATCTATTAGATCTAATAAATGAATTCAGCAAAGTAGCAGGATACAAAATCCATATCTAGAAATTGATGGCACGTCTATATACCAGTAATAAACTCTCAGAAAGAGAAACTAAAAAAACAATCTCACTTACCATTGCAACAACAAAAAAAGAAGATAACTTGGAATAAACTTAACCAAGGAGGTAAAATACCTGTACTCAGAAAATTATGGGACATTGAAGAAAGAAATTGAGTAGGATACAAATCAGTGGAAGCATATACTGTGTTCAAGGATTGGAAGAATTACCATCATTAAAATGTCCATACTACCCAAAGTAATCTACAGAATCAATACAATCCCTGTTAAACTACCATCACAGATCTAGAAAATATATTCCAAAAATTTATATAGAACTAAAAAAGACCCCAAATAGCCTCAGCAATCTTGAGAAAGAAGAACATAGTTGGAGGGATCACATTACCTAATATCAAACTATACTTACAAGGTCATTGTAATAAAAACAGCCTGGTACTGGCATAAGAACAGGCAATAGATCAATGGAACAGAACAGAGGTCCCAGAAATCAACCCATGTCTCTATGGTTAATTAATATTTGACAAAGGAGGCAAGAGCATAAAATAGTGTAAAGACAGTCTCTTCAATAAATGGTGCTGGGGAAATTGAACAGATACATGCAAAAAAAAAAATGAAACTAGACCACCAACTTATACCATATACAAGAATAAATTCAAAATGGATAAAAGACCTAACAGTAAGTTATGAAACCATAAAAATCCTAGAAGACATAGGTAGTAAAATCTCAGACATCTCTTATAGCAATGTTATTGCCAATATATCTCTTAGGGTAAGGGAAACGTAGGAAAAAATAAACAAATGGGACTATATCAAACTAAAAAAACTTCTGCACAGCAAAATATACCACCATAAAAATAAAAAGGGAACCCCACTGTATGGGAGAACATATTTGCCAATGATGCATTTGATAAGGGGTTAATTTCCAAATATATAAAGAACTTATAAAACTCAACAATCCAATTAAACAATTGGGCAAAGAACCTGAGTGGACACTTCTCCAAAGAGGACATACAGATGACCAATAGACATTTGAAAAGATGCTCAATGTCACTAATCATCAGAGTGATGAAAATTAAAACCACAACGCAATATCACCTCACACCAGCTAGAATGGCTACCATCAATAAATCAACAAACAAGTGCTGAAGAGAATGTGAAGAAAATCTGCTTTTCCACCAAAGTGCATTGTTGTTGGGAATGCAGGCTGGTACAGCCACTGTAGAAAACAGTATGGAGTTTCCTCAAAAAATTAAAAATGGAACTGCCTTTTGACCAAGCAATCTCACTTCTGGGCATGTATCCTAAGAATTCCAAAACACCAATCAGGAAGGACATATGCATCCCTATATTCACAGCATCAGTGTTTACAATAGCCAAGATCTGGAAACAGCCCATGCCCATCAGGAGATGAATGGATAAAAAAAAAAAAAAAGCTGTGGTACATTTACACCGTGGAATATGATGTGGCTGTAAAAAGGAAGGAAACCCTACCTTTGGGACTGCATGGAGGGACCTGGAGAGTATTATGCTAAGCAAAATAAGCCAGTCAGAGGAAGAAAAATACCATATGCTCTAACTTCTATGTGGAATCTAATGAACAAAATAAACTGACAAACAAAATAGATCCAGAGACATGAATACATGGCACATACTGACAGATGTCAGAGGGGAGGTTGGTGGGTGGACCAGATGAAAGAAAGTGAAGAGAGTAGCCGAAGGACATATATGCGTAGCCCATGGACACAGGCAATAATGTGGTGAGGGCTAGAGGGTGGGAAGGGTGGAGGTGGACAAAGGGGCGGGGGGGATAGCAGGGGACATCTGTAATAATGTCAACAATAAAAAATAAAATGTAAAAAATTTAAAAATAAAAGAAGAAAATCAGAATTGTATCAACTCTACAAATTGTATATTTTTCTAAAATTAAATAATTACACTAGGGATCTGTCTCTAAGAAACTAGTTAAAGTATTTCTATTATGTAAATTCAAAACCACTTGTCAAGCAAAGGGAGGAGTGGCTGCATCCACTCCCTGTGGGGCAGTGGGTTTTAATGACTGTCCTTTCTAAGGTTCGGTTTCACATTGCCTTTTTGTGACCTGAAAAGTGTCACTTGATACATTTTCTCAATCAAATCAACTGCCAAACTGGATAAAACCTTTCCTTACAGAAACCCAGATGCTGCCTCTAACCTAAACTGCACCGAGTACATCTTAACCTCCTGTTCCCCCTCTGCAATCAAGGAAATAGCAGTTGATATCTTAATTGCTGCTCTCTGGCAGAAAAAGCATACACCTGTGGACAGATTGGCTCAAAACAGTTTTAAAGGCGAACCTCAGAAGTCAGGCAAGATTCTTCTCAGGCCAGCACCACCTCACACAGGCTACCGCCAGGAGTGCCAGCGCCCCGACTGGCCGGGCTGTGTGTTCCAATGAGCACAGGTGCAAGTCACCATTCTTCCTGACTGACGTGTGGTCGGCCCCTCCGCAGAGGATATTAGAACAGGAAATCCCACAGAGACCGGCCAGAAATCATCTCGCCAGGACAAGAGTTCCAGTTTTTGAATAATGCCTGGGTAATATATTTATGAAAGATGTTGGAGATTTTCAAACTTGGCAAATAATATATGTTTATAAATCCATTTTTAAGTGAACACATATTGTAAACAGGCAGGTCAGCTTAACAGGCATATCCTGCAAAATGCCTTTGATAAATATACAATTAAAGAGCGAGGCTCGATGGCTTTTCTAGATGGACTTTTGTTGTAGCTGCCTTGAAACCCCGTAGCTCAGGGTTGTTCATCGAAGCTTCTTCTGACCTCAGGAGAGTGACTGTATTCCCTGACTGCAATCCCAAGCGTTTATCTCATTCTGTTTTTCTTGGTTCTCCCAAGTCCAATTTGGCCAGCTCTGCCTACATGTGTTCTGCGTGGCCATGATTTATTTCATATGTTCCCTCTGCTTATTTCAGTTTGGCATGTGTTCCTATCATTCCCATATGTCAACAGGTTACTTTGAATCCAGTTGTCCTACGTAGGCCCCCGAGATAACCATAGTTTTCATACCAGGAAAAAAGAGGTATCCAAAAATAACCTCAGTAGTTGAAGGAGCTGGTTAATTACAAAGTGCTCATTTCCCACGGATTCTTAATCCCTGAACCAATGAAACTTGAGAAACCTCTCTTCGCCTATGGGCCCTAATGCTCTCAACTCCTTGTGTTCCTCAGACAAATCTTGTTTTCTTTTCTGCTCAACTCCAATCCTCTTCTGAAGAGCGGTGATGCCGAGTGCTTCAGAAACACCATCAGCCCAAAGTGGAAGCATATGCTACTCAGAAGTCTTTATCACCAAATTTTATAGATCAACTCCTCGACATCATGCTCTCCGTTTACGGATCCCAGAGCCAGCTGCATTACCCATCTCCTCGCCTCGAGGACTACTGTTCAACTGTTTGAACAAAGGAAGGAATGCTTCGCTAGGCTTCTTTCTTTAAGAACATGATACGCTATTTTTTTCTTTCTTGAAAAAGACACCGCATCGTTTCAATGTGAAAATGTATTACTTTCTCTGAAGGTCCCTGGAGAAATGACCGATCTTCAAAAGACTTAGTTTTCACAAAAGATAGAAAGTGAGCACCTTTGGTGGCACACAGTCCATGATGCATGTGTTTGGCTGATGCCAAGGACCAAAGCTGTGTCTACACAGAATAAGAACATCTGGGTGAGAAAGTCAAATACCATGATGCTTCCGTGGTTGACACTGAGTAGTCGCAGTTCAGATAAAAACAATTCTTTTTTAACTGGTCATGTTGTTATCCGAGCATCCCTATAGATAAGCTTGTACAAGGTTTGGTTTAAAGCACATTCTAAATCCTTTGGTTCCCCTCACAGCTCTCCTGACAAAGTGACATAATACTATTTCCATAGGACAGATGCAACTGACCCATAGAGGGGCGGCTACGTTCGATTGCCTGGGATTCAAGACTAACGAGTAGCATGGCTTTAGCCTGATTTGTTACTGCAGCATTTCAACTCAATTGCAGTATCAAACAATGGGCATTTTGTACAAGGTTCTTTTAGGGCCTCTTTTGAAACAGAGATTTTGGCAACACACTTCAGAGGGAAGTTGTCATTTCTGTTCCCTCGCCAGGGAAGCTTTGCAACCATTTTGATTTCATCATGTTAGCTTGTTATTTCTTTGACAATAGCAGACAAACACTGCATTTGGGTTTTCTGTGTTGCTTGTGAGCAGTTACTGAAAC
This sequence comes from Myotis yumanensis, assembly GCF_028538775.1. Taxonomy (NCBI): domain Eukaryota; kingdom Metazoa; phylum Chordata; class Mammalia; order Chiroptera; family Vespertilionidae; genus Myotis; species Myotis yumanensis. The sequence continues at coordinate 170,397,231 of NW_027223754.1, forward strand.
TGACCTGCTTTTTAATGCAAACATTATGCAGACTGTGCAGCCAGACAATGGAAAGTCTGTTTGCAACCTGAGCAGGGCTGGATGCAATCTTTCCCAGTGGGTATCTATCATTTCAGGTGCTGCTGAAGAATTCATGTAGAATTTTCATTTTTCAACTGTTTGTTAAAATCACATACCAAGTCAAATTTAATTAGTTATATTCATGGCAGATGGTACAGTATTCTATAATAAAGTATAAATTCCTTTACTTAATTGAGTAATGCATTTCATATGATCTCTTTTACAAATTTCAAAAACGATTCCCTTCAAACAGGCCTGCACATTATTTGGATGCAGGCCCAAACAGGTTAAAATTGATTTAATACTTTCCCCCCAAAGAACACTATGTAAATGAAAGTGAGTCTGCCCTGAGTGACTTATTTTAATGTCTGCTTCTACATAAATTACATCTGCATCTGGGAGAGAGAGGTGGGAGTATACTTAAATTATGTGGGAACAAGTTTCTGAAACTTTGAATGCAACAGTTAGAAAGATGGTCATATTTAAATAAATTCAATTTGTTTCACGCTGAGAGAACTTAATGTTCATTATCAGTTAGTTGAAACCAAGTCTTTGATAATATTAAATAGACTCCTCCTAAATATATCATTCTTTTCCCAGAACGGCCAATTAACCTGAACATTAGAACTGAGGTGGGGGTCAAGGGTAGGAGGTCTATCTCTATATATTAATTATACATTAATTTAGGCATCTGAAGCACACAAACACAAATTTGGACAACATGGGATAAAACACAATATTGCACTCTTGGTAGATCTCGGGTTGCTGCTGTTCTTACCATCCAATACTCAAAAGGGATTTCATTTCTGCCCTAAACATTTTCGTGGTGCTTCAGACATCTGCCCACTTTTTCCTCCAGGGAAATTTGAAGCATGCTGAATTTTCCCAGCCTACATCAACAACCCATTAAAGGGTACACACTAATTCACAGCATGTTAGAAGCATAAGAAATTTTATCCATCTTTTATTCTAGAGATGACATATATTCTGCACATATACTGGAATTACTCTCCCCCACTGCCTATTATACACCAGTAAGCAATCATGATATATGTGGCTTCTCAATCTTCTTTGACAAAACCCTCCAGTCATGAAGTGAATCCTATTTGCCATCCTTTTAAATCTAATATTTAATTATACTGAAAAGGAAATTAAGTCACAAATACTTGTAGTAGAGTCCATGAACTTAGTCACAGAATAATGTCTAGGCTAACAAGTACCTCAACTCCTAGCCAGATATTTTTCCACCTAGGATACACAATGACAGGGAGGAGAAATAATTCTCCTCTACTCTCTTATGGAAAGTAGATGGGTTTGCAAATTAAACTGACAAAGGACAGATTAACAGGAGAAAATGTGTGATGTTTTTTGATGTTAATTTTATGTGCTTTGTAGTTTCACAGAAAAAAAAAAAGTAAAAACTCAATTGTTAGACTTAGGGGCTTAAACTATACCATTTTAACAAAGGGCAATAAATTGCAAGGAAGTGACTAGAAAAAAGGCGGGGTGGCTTCTAGGGGCAATAAATTGTGAGAAAATGACTAGGAAATATATAGGGGATAAATAAGATGAAAAATAAGGGATATTTTAGTTATGTTCTTTAAACAGATTCATCTCAGTGTGATTCCCTGTTTCCAGTGATAAGAGTAGGTCTCCTTTTCCTGGGCACCTTCCTCAAAGGAAAACTTATGCCTTGATTTTAGGCTGACAAGGAGGGGAGAGCAGAGAACCCTTCCTGCATCTGTTGATTCTCAGTTGCCTTCAGCTCAAAATAATCTTTATGCATAATTTGGGATGGCATATCCTGCTCCTTTTCAAACTACAGAGTGAAGATATGTAACAACTATGGTTTTACATTGCTTTGCTAATTTAATAAAGGCACTAAGCAATCGCTCCAGGCACATTCACCAGCCCCTAGCCCCATCGCTCCATTTACTCTCAGGGTGTTCTGTCTAGGCCCTACCACTTGAAGTTTCTACATCACAGCTTTACCAGTCTCCTCTAAATTATCTCATACATTTAGCAGCTCTTTCAGTTTCTAGATAGAAAAGACTTGACTTGTCTGAACCTTATACGTGTCTCTTATGTATCTGTGCCCTCAAGTTGTGCCATTAAATAGTTCCTTTACTCCCAGTGTACTGGATTGGAATGGACCACCCAGGCTGATCTCTGAGAAACCCTACTGAAGGGTTTAAAAGATAAGGAGCATCTTTTAAAGACAGATTTGGAATCCAGTCCTTGCTCTGCTAGTTACTGGCAGCAAGACCTTAAACAGGGTCATTATGGACACTAGGTTTCAGTGCATGTAGGTCACCCAGGATAGAGTTGAAGGTCAATAAATGGTAATTTTTATGTTGGTCAGGATGATGATGATGGTGACTAGCAATAATTTACTACTCTGTTTTATATAGTTTTCTTTAAAAACAAAATAAAACACCTACTTAGCCCTGGCTGGTGGCGCTCAGTTGGTTGAGCATCATCCCATGCACCAAAAGGTAACCAGTTTGATTCCCAGTCAGGGCACATACCCAGATACGGGTTCAATCCCCAGTGGGGTGTGTGCAGGAGGCAGCCAGTCGATGTTTCTCTCACACATTGATGTTTCGCTCTCTCTCTCTCTCTCTCATTTCCTCTTTCTCTAAAATTCAATAAGAATGTATTTTTAAAAAATCCTAGATAATTCTCTGCAGATTTCTTCCTTCCTCCTACTCCTTTCCACCTCCATTCCCCTTACATACACAGCAAACACAATTATACGTAAAGATCTGCAGTACTCCTATACTTAAAAAAGACAACCATGTTCTGGCTTAGAGAGACCCCATTGGCTTTATTGCATGCTAAGATACAACACTTGAAAATCTTATACAAAAGTCAGGTTAGATGTCTCTTCCTCTAAGCATCCATCCCAAACAAGGTAGATCTGCAGCACCTGGTGCTGAGGGGCTGTACTGATCTCTATTGTCTATTTATTCATAACTCTTTCATTTAGATTATAAACTCCTTTGGGGGAGTTGTTGTCTAGTTCAGTGTGTCTTGTATCAGAGTAGGCAATTATTTCTGAAAAGAGAAATGAATTAATGTTACCTGGAATGGACGGTGGGGGGCGGGGGGGGGGGGGGGGGGGAAGAGGTCAATTCCCCAGTCCTTATCATTTGGGAATAATGAATATTTGGAAATTATTTGGACAAAGAAATGGAAATTATCTAATCTGATGCGATTAAATTGGAGATATTTAATTAACCTTTTTCCCTTTAAACACAAATAGCTAATATAACAAGTTCCCATTCAAATGCATTTAAGCAGAAAGATTCAGTTTCTTTCTTCTTTCTTCTATTTTTATGGAAAGCCAAAGCACTAGGTGATTCATATTTCTAGGAACATATTGTTACAGGCATTTTCATCTCTGAATAAACATTAATCTTCAAAAGTATGTTTTTAATGAAAAGGAAGACTGGTGCATTTGTTTTATGATGTTTCTTAGTGAATGATCTCCAGAGATTTCTTTTAATGATATCTATAAGGCCCATTCTAGGCAAACATGTGTCATAGGGAAAGCTTGGCTTTACTTTTCTATAGAGGACCAATCAATCCCGGCAGCAGCAAAGGGAACCGCGTGATCATGCTATGACTGAACAGACACCAGGAAGGGCTCCAGTAACTTCCCAACACAGTGAACGGTAATGGAAACTCTACCATTACACCTCCATTTATCTCCCTGTTCCAATGCAGATCCCCCTATTCTGGGAAGAAAATGCTTACTTTCTTTCTCAGGAAACAACATTTTAACTGAGGGAACATTAGAAAGCATGCCGCAGAGTGAAAGAAAATATTTCATATATATATATATATATATATATATATATATATATATATATATATATGTACTAGAAGCCTGGTGCACAAAAATTTGTGCACTGGCGGGGGCGGGGGGGTCCCTCAGCTCAACCTGTGCCCTCTCACAGTCTGGGACCCCTCGGGAGATAACCACCTGCTGGCTTAAGCCCACTCCCCTGGTGGCAGATGGCACGCCCAATCCCGCGTTGTCTGCCCTGTCTTCCCCGGTTGCAGACGGCAGGCCCGAATCCCGAGCTGGGTCAGGCGGCCGCTCAGATAGTGCTGCCGCCTGCCCCGCCTGCCCCGGCTGGGGATCTTGCTGCCGTCTGCCCCGCCCGCCCCGCCCCACACACCACAGGCCTGGATCCCGCACTGGGGCTGGCGGAGGCTCGGGATTGCGCTGCCACCCACCCTGGGCTGCACACGGCAGGCCAGGATCTTGCGCTGGGGTGGCCAGTGGCTAGGGATCGCGCTGCCGCCAGCCCCAGGTGGGGCGGCGCAGCGGGATTTGCCTGCAGTATGCAAATTAGCCGCCATCTTTGTTGGCGGTTAATTTGCATATCACGCTGATTAGCCAATGGGAGGCGTAGCAAAGGTATGGTCAATTACCATGTTTGTCTATTATTAGATAGGATATTCAATAAATGGCTCACATAGAGTATGAATATGTATCCTAAAAATCATTAAGAAAAATGTAGATAATCCAACAGAAAAGCAAACGACTTAAATAGACATGAGCAATACAGGATGCTCTAGCCATGCCTATCCCAGCTTTAATAAAAAACCCTCCAAAGGGTCAAACTTGCTTCCAAGTTATTATATGAGTCTCAGAACAAAGCCCAAAATAATTATAGAAGAATAAAATTACCCAGCACTTGACAAGTTAGCATTCAATCAAAGATTTACTGTGTGCAAAGAAACAGTAACATATCTAGAATGTGAGGAAAAATGAATCAATAGAAACAGACCCAGAAATTACTCAGCTGGCAGTAATTTATATTAGTAAGTTAAGTAGTAAAAAACAAAAACACAAAACAAAAAAACTTTTGTAGCTATATTCTATAGTTTAAGAAAGTATGAGCACTAACAAAACACAGATAATAAAATAAAAATGAGCAAAATGAAAATTCTAACATTCTAGAGAGAAAATAATAACATTTCAGGGAAGAAAAATAAAATAGGTGCAATTAGTAGGTTATTAGATGTTGCAGAAGAGACAATAAACTTGAACACATAACAATAAGCTATGCAAAATTACACACAGGAAAAATGTGGAAAAAAACAACAATTGTGCATCAGTGAGCTGTGGGACAACTTGAAACAGCTTAACAGTTGGAGTCCCTGGCACAGTGGAAAGAAACCAGAAAAAAAATCTATCTATCTATCTATCTATCTATGCCCCTAACTTTCAAATTAGATAAAAATAAAAAAACTTACAGTTCATAGAAGTGCAACAAAGCTCACCACAAGAAATATGAAGAAATTGACACCAAGGAACATCGCAATCAAATGACTTAAAACCAAAGACAAATAGAAAAATCTTAAAAGCAGCTAGACGAAAAAGAAACATTGTGTACATGGGAACAACTATACCAGTGATGGCCCTGGGGGCAACAGGTCAAAGGAATTAATTACAAAGGGTGTGAGGAAACTTTAAGGGGAGAAGGATACAATTGTTCATTACATTGATTGTGCTAATGGTTTCACAGGTATATACATTTAACAAAATTCATCAACTTATTTTAATAATATGATTTTTATTATATGTCACTTATGACTCAACTTTTCTAACATAATCTTAAATGTTCAAACATGAAGGGTTTACTTGCACTTCCTACTCCATTCTTTTATTTCCCTACCATTCACCTTCAAAGGATGAATGATAAAGATGTGAATAAAGATGTATATTCATATTCCATGTAGTATATACACACAGACAATAGAATATTACTCAGCTATGAGAAAGAAGAAAATCCTGCCATATGGAACAACATGGATGAATGGGTCTTGAAGGTATTATGCTAAATGAAATAAGTCAGAGAAAGCAAAATACTTCATGATATCACTTGTATCATGAAATCTAAAAAAGGTAAACTCATAGAAAAAGAGAGTAGAATTATTAGACTTTGGTTAGGTTGTTCTTCTATTGGAGTGTGATAACATACCAAAGTCACAAGGGGCTCGGGGATGGGGGAAATGGTGAGATGTTGGCCAAAGGGCACAAACTTTCAGTTTTATAATGAATAAGTTCTGGGTATCTAAAATACACCATGGTGACTATAATTAACAGTGCTGTACTATATAATTAACAGAGTAGATCTTAAATGTTTTCACTACAAATAATGAAATGAGACATGATGGAATTGTTAGCCAATGGTATGGTAGTAATTACTTTATACTATATAAGTGTATCAAATCAATGCACTGTACACCTTTATCTTATACAATGTTATATGTCAACTAGACCCCTGATGCATGAAAATTCGTACAAGAGTAGGCCTTCCTTCCCCCGGCTGCCGGCACTGGCTTCCCTCCAGCATCTGGGACCTGGGCTTCCCTCCTCTGGCTGCCTGCAGGCATCTGGGACCTGGGCTGGCTTCCCCCAGGCTGCCCGCAGGCACCGGGGACCTGACTGGCTTCCCTCAGGCCCGGCTTCATCAGGAAGAATGTCCAGAAGACGTCCAGTCTAATTAGCATATTACCCTTTTATTATTACAGACTAGAGGCCCACTGCACGAAATCACGCGAGACCCAGACCTGGTGCACCGCAGGACCCAGTGTCAAGACCCCCGAGTGTGCGCCTCGTTATGCCCACAGCCCCATCCACCTGCGCACACCTCGCCACAGACCCACCCACCTTGAAGACAGTTGTGGACAGAGATAAGAATAGTTTCCTGCCCTAACCTTTCCTTCTCAGGGGCACTTAAATTGACCTTCATTGGAAGATGAGAATTGAACAGCAATACTTACTTGTTCCCATGAAGAAATCATATGCAACACTTACTTGTTCCCATGAAGAAATCATATGACGCTCAGCAGTAGCTTTTTGGCATTTGGTTGTGATGGCGTGATGGCATCACGGCCACGGGTTTTTATTAATATAGATTATATCTCAGTGAAGCTGGAAAAAAAATTAGAAAAACCTAATACAAATAGGTAAATAATATACAGTATAATCTATTCATCTAATAGTAAATTTTACAGTCATTAGAAAGAATGAACTATGGAAATAAAATATAATGGATTATTCACTGAAACAATAAGCAGAAGGCTAGAGTTATATAATAATAGAAATATTTTGCTGCATAGAAATTCAGCCATGATTTTTTATTAGGAGCATCATATTACAGTAGAAAACTTAAAATAAGAAACTATTATATCAACGTTTGAAATAAGTGAGAGCAGGCTCATATACTCTGAAAGAATCAGATTACATACTGCAATATCCGTAATCCTCTCAGAAGAGACATGAAGTAACATTTCGAAAGGGTGTTTGTGCAGAATTCCATAGGAAATTCAACTTCCTAGAAATAGGTTTTTATAATGGAAAGACACTTTATTAAATTACTAGAGTGTTCATTGCCAGGAATATAATACATATTCAATATTATAAAATCAGCTTAAATTGGGCACTGTAACATTCCAGTACCTAAAATATAGATGTCTCTGCCTTTACAGTTAATTGCCTTGTGTAAATGTCTGTCATCTAGTCTGGCTTTAGATGTCAAATGCAAATATTTCAAATTTGTTAAAATGAAAGTTTACCTAGTAGGGAGTGAAGTCATTTTGTCATTATTCTTCTTCATCACTGATAATTAAAAACTCAACTTCTTTCAACATGATATTTTAAAAATGACTTACTTATACCCACACGCAACACTTAATAATTCAGCTCAGGACATTCCATAATTTTTTATATAAGCTCAAATCCTAGCAGTTGCAGATGTATAAACAGCATAAAAACCTATGTGTTATGCAGTGTTTAGCAACCACAATTGTTCTCTCTTTGGCATTTGCTTCCTGCCTCATATATCTCCTAATCCTTGATGTGCGCATTGAAAATGTCACAAAATTCTCTGAAATTAATTTCATCTTCACATTTGAACCAGACAAATCTTGTTTATTTCCATGAATCATACATAATTCAGGAAATTCAAAACTTCAGGTGTCTAGAAAAATAAGACAAAAACACAAACTTACTCTGGTAGAAACAACTTTCTCTTTTGTAAGAGATATTTGCTGGTAGCTTAGGAAGAATTCTTTAAAGCAAACATGCTTTTTTCTATATTGCAGAATTATTAGACTTTGGTTAGGTTGTTCTTCTGTTGGAGTGTGATAACATATCAAAGAATTAAAGTATCTTAAGGCAGAGCAGTAAGAAGAAAACACATTAGTGAAGCAATGTGGTTGAAAACAAAATTTAGGATCTAACCACCATCAATCTTTTTCACCATTGCACATTCAGATCTGCCCAAGACAAGAAAGCAAACAAATACATTCATCTTCTCTTACTTCTGATGTCATGAGGTTAGTTTGTGCTTAATTTACTATGTTAAGTTGAGTGCTAATTTATTCTCTAAAGAACCTAATTTACATCATGATTATTTGTTATGCTCTAAAGATAAATAATTGTTCTCACCTTTTCCCTCCCTTAACTCAGCTTTTTTAGCACCTTTTCTAGAGTCTACATAGATGATTTTTGTTATTTAAAAAATACTCTTGTAGGAAGCTGCCTTTTCAATTTGCAAGTTAAAGTGCATAAAACGTGGTACTATTAGCATTTTGTAGAACTGCTTTGTCTGTATTTGACTACCATAAATTTGGTCAACATTTATTGACATTGAATGTAGAGCATACTACACAAATGGAAAGTGCCCCTTCTGGTCCAGGGGATTACAGATTATAAATATATCCACCCTGTTGGGAAAGTTAATAATAACTGCACAAAATTACCTTCCAGAATCAATTTAAATTCTCTCAAATTTTTAATTACATATTAAACACTCTTCCTTGGCCAACTAGTAATTAGGAAAAAGAATGCATATACAATGTGTCATACTTTCTATTTTTAACTTTCATTGAAAACATGGCCAAAGTCATTAATTTAAATGAAAGGAAATGTTCATGCCATTGTTGAGTTTCAAAAGAATTCAAAACCACCTTCATTCAAATTCAAAAGACAATAATATAAAACAAACTTTCATCCATTATATTCATATTTCTTACTATAATTTTATTGCCTTATTACTCACATAGGATCATCTAAGTGGGTATTTTTTGTTTTCTTGTTATTTACATGAAGCCATTTTACATGGACTATAATTCTTCATAGTCTTTGCTTTGAAGAGCACAGCATGTGTTTCTGAGATTTAATAGGGACAGTTTTCACATGCTTGTTTTGAGTACATAATAGTGTAATATTAAGAACATAAGTTCTGGAGTAAAAAGGTCAACATTTGAATCTTGGCTCAAATACTTATCAATTATATAATTTTGTGCAACATGTTTAATGTCTCTGGTCTTCCATTTCCTTATTTATAAACTGGATCAGTAATAATATATTGATCAAGGCATTTTTAGGAGGATTAAATAAGTCCATTTATATAAAGTGCATAGAAAAGTGTGTAGCATATAATAAGTTCTCAGTAAATGTTCTATTTTAATTATTGATATATTACTTATGACCTTTTTAATAAATATAATATTCCAATATAGTAGCCATCTGTAAACAGTTTTCAGAAAGTTAACTGTTTTATTTGGGGAAATATCTTGAGCAAGAGATGGAATGTAGAACTAAGAACAATTTTTTAAAAAGAATAAAAAGAAGTAGTAAACAAAATCTGAAGAAGAAATGAACAGAAATCAAGAGACGTGAGGTGGGGAAAGGGAGAAAAATTACTAAAAGGTACAGATGGAAGATTGAGTAGCATGGCAAGGGGCCAAAGCAGAGGGAAGGAGGAAGGCAGGGAGCTCCAGAGCTGGAGTCAAAGTCAGAGGTGGGGACGTCCGCGTAGCGTGGTGGGGGCAGTGCCCGGTTCTGAACCACAGCAGTGGGAAGGATGGACCATGGTGAAGATCAACGACCTGGACCCACAGATTCAGCAGCTTCCACGCTGCGAGACCACCAGGGAGCGTGAACTCAAGGCCCTGTACACTAGGCAGAGAGATCGTGGTAGAGGAGAGCAATGTGCAGGGGTGGACTCGCCAGTCACAGTATGTGACAACATCCACGGACAAGTCTATGACTTCGAGGAGCTGTTCAGAGTGGGTAGCAATGTTCCTGAGAGCAACTACCTGTTCATGGGAGACTTTATGGATTGTGGTTTCTAAAGTATTGAAACATACCTCCTGCTATCATCCTGATCCCCGGCAACCAGAAGAGCTGCCTGATCACCCGGGTCTCCTGCTTCTCTGATGAGTGTTTGTGCAAATACACTGAGTGACCTCATGGCGCTACTGCCTGAGATCTTTGACAACCTCAGCCTGTGGCCATCATTGATGACAAGATCTTTTGAGTGTACGGGGCCTCTCCCCCTCATCCAGACCCTGGACCAGATCCAGAGGTTGGAGCGAAAGCAAGAAGTGCTCCACAATGGGTGCACATGTGACCTGTTCTGGTCTGGCCAGATATAACAGGCTGGGCTTACGCCCCAGTGGGGCTAGCTGCCTTTTTGTCAGTGACATGGTGGCCTACTTCCATGCAAGCAATGACACTGACATGATCTGCCACCCCACTCCCACCAACTGGAGATAGAAGGTTACAAGTGGCACTTCAATGACACTGCTCATTATATGGTTGCCACTCAACTACTATTACTGCTGGGACTGTGGCAGCTCTCTTGGAGTTGGATGAGCATCTCCAGAAAGAGCTCATCATCTTCTATGCTGCTCGTCAAGAGACAGGGACATCCCTGCCAAGAAGCCCATGCTGACTACTTCCTGTGACCCTTTGCGCCCCTGCCCACCTCCAGCCGCTCTGGCCATCAGACCACTGTGACTCTGCCCCCTCCCCCATAGAAAGCCAGCATTGGGGGCAGAAGGCTGTCCCCTGCTCTGCTGACCCCCTCAAAGAGGGCATGTGAGGATGAGGCGTTTCTCTGGAGAGACTCAGAGCGTCAGCTCCATTCTCCTCCTTTCTTTTCTCCCCACTTGAAATCATTAAGTGTCAATAATTTTTTTCTTTCTTTTTTGTTTTTAGATAAAAGGTTTGAGAAGAAAAAAAATGTATAAAGTAAATTTTAAAAAGAAAAACAGTGAGTAGATTTAGAGAAAAATATTAATGGTAATATTACTTATAGTAATAATTGTAATGTTAACCGTAGTAACAGTTCAGGAGTTATTTAGATATGGAAAATCATAAACATGTGACTCTAAGGACTATAATTTAGATAACACTATTCTATTCCATATTCTGTCTGATCATAGGCCCTGCTTTAAGTTTCCCTAGAATTAACTCTACAGTTAATTTCAATAAACTGTGTTATTATATTTCAGTCAGTCTTTCAGACAACTCAGAGAAACAAGAGACCGCATAAACCAAAGCAAAGAAACAGTTTTAGAATAAGACAATCCTGGGGTTACATCTTAACTGGAATTTTTATTTCATCTACGAATCTGATTTTTTTCTCTTTTTATCAAAAGTCCTTGACCAGGAACAGCCATATTACTGCTCACCCAGATTGCTGTGTGGCATTTCCCCTCTTCTCCTATCAGGGCCAGGAAAGTTCTAGAAGGCTCTAGATTTAATGTAAGACACTCAGTTTCAGCTTCTGCTTCCACATATTTTAGAACTCTAGGGCCAGTAGCTCCTAACTCTTGTGGAAGCAGCTAAAACAAATATATTTACCCATTGGGCTTAGATTTTTTACTTCATACCTTTCTTTTGAGTTAACCTATGTATTTAATGTTTTTTTTAAGTTTAATTTTTCTTCCTTTCCTTCTATTCATATTTTTTTTAATGTGTTTGTGGTAGAAAGCCAAGCATCTGGTTAGCTTAATTTGCCACATTGCCAGGCATCTTCTGTAAGAGACATTTGAAGCTTCTGTATTCTTGGTTGTTCATAATGGCTTTTAAAATATCACTGCTGTCTGTTTTGTGGTAAGCCTAAAATATGCAGTTTCATGGTGAATGTGTGTAAAAAACTGGCATTTTTCTTGTTTTAAGTAAATTATCCCATTGCTAGGGAAAGAAATTAAGGCAAGATTTGGATCCAATTGTTATTAACAAATCACTAAAAATATTGCCTATAACATTAAACAATGAGACCAATAAACTTATTAGAGACTATTAATAAGGAAATATGTGTTCCCTAAGCTAAATATTGTCTGGCACTATGAATTATAATTTTGAAATGGTAATTCAAAAATATTTTTGAAGATGAGGATTTTTTTAAACTTTTAATAAATAATCCTATTTTTGGAAAAAAATTATAATGGGACCATGGATTGGAAAATGCAGAATCAAAAATATATATTTCTAACGATATTATTAAAATTAATTTTATTACTGTACCATATAATCTATTAAAATGAAAACAAAAAAAATTTCTGGAAATTTTCTTTCAACAATATGGAAATATTGAATTAGTCTTTCTCTGATAGAACATTAACTTAGTGGAGTTTTTTTCTAGTTGTATTTTCCTTGATTTTTCTCTGAATTGATTTACTCTTCTCTGTGTTTAATCCATGTTAATAGCATCCGGTTAAAAATGGAAAGACAATCACTTTTCTTTATAATAATCCAAACAATAATGAGCCTAATTTATTAACAAGTTGACAGTTGACTAATCATTGTGGCACTCATAGAACTAGCTGCTTCTGTTGGATCAATATGTTGTAGTAACTACTTGTGTGATTTGGCTCTAATTTTGTTAGTAATAATAGAGCTTAGAGAAACCGTTACATCCTTATTTTTCACTGAAACTCCACACATTATAGAAGCTGTTCTTTGCATAACAATTAGTATTATAACAATCATTGTCTAAACAGTTATCACAGTTTCAGGGAAGTGATTTTGCACGTTCGCCACAGACATGTGGCACCATGTAATGTGGAGGCATGAAGTTACCCTCTGCATTCATTATGTGTAGAAGATAGCTGAAGCTCTCAGATCTATACTGATAGCTCTCTGTTTCAGGCCAGTTGTACGCATTGATCAAATAACTGAAAATATTTTCAAATATTCATGACATTTGCCATCAGAAAGACTTGACTTCAGAGTAATAAATATCACTGAAAAAATAATACACTAACTGTGACTTGCACAATCACCATTAGCAATGGAGGGTTTTAAGTTCAATTTGTAAAAGATATATTTTCCCATCAAAACTTTGTCTTTTAGTAAAGTGTATTGGCAATCGGTGATGTCTTGGTTATGGTTGTGTTTTCTTAGTAATAGCAGCCAGTTTGCTAATGCAACCACATTTATTTGCTTTATTTGCGTTTGTGGGGTAGAGTTGTTGTCCTAGTTAGTAGCCATAAAAAAGTGTTTGCTTCTTGGTATCTAATTGGTCCTTAAGAAAATTTTAACCTGCTATGTAGATCTCATAAACATTACATTCACCAAAGGAATCAATCAACATATGAACTGTCCCCCTACCCTATTAACTATGGGAGACAGAGGTAAAAATTGCTCTGTTTTCAGTATTTGCATGTAGCCGACGCAGGAGTAGAAATGTTAATGGAAACATAAAATAGACATTTATAGTATTCCCAGCTTCATTATTGGTAGTTACCTCATTCTGTTTCATTTGAATTTGTGCTTGTATAACATGAGAATCTGGATTAGAATATAGAGTAAGATAACTTAAGTGTTAAAATTTTGGCTGCCTTATCCCTGTTTATACTTGGGGAGAAAATTAGGTCATTGACGGGACAGGTGTGTTGCAGGTGTATTACAGACTGTTCTTCCAACACAAGAGGACAGCCAAGTCCAAACATAAACCAAGTTCAAGAACCAAGAAATTTAGCCCTGAAGCTAGGTTTCCAAAATGAAGGATAACTCAAAGATGTCAAATTAAAATGGGAAATAATGAGAGAAAGAGCTTAATGTTGTATGCCTGTTTAATCTAATCATGCATTTTGAAAATAATAAGTCAAAACTGGCAAGAGATTGGTCTTAAGCTGTTGTGTTGTTTTTTAAATATAATTTTATTGATTTCAGAGAGGAAGGGAAATGGGAAGAGAGAGAGGGAGGAAGGGAGGGAGGGAGGGAGGGAGGGAGGGAGGGAGGGAGAGAGAGAGAGAGTGCAATGATGAGAAAGAATCATTGATCGGCTGCCTCCTGCACACCCCCTACTGGGGATCAAGCTTGCAACCCTGGCATGTGCCCTGACCAGGAATGGAATCATGACCTCCTGGTTCATGGGTCCACATTCAACTACTGAGCCATATCAGCAAGGCTTGTCTTAGGTTTTAATTCAGAATCCATAGGTTTGAGTGAGATAGTGGCCTGGGAAGGAGTGCGACATATTTTGGGTCAAAAGTATCAGTTGGAAAGAGACAATTACTTTAAAATGTTAATTATCCAATAAATAAAAGGTCTCTAGAATTTTTCCATTGTGAGGATAAGGTGGAATAATGTAGTCTATGCCAGTGCTCAATAAATTATTTTTATTTTAGTTATTTGTCATATTTTTATTTCTCAAATTGACTGAGTTTTCACATATAACAACAATAAAGGTATTAACACATATATTGCTCTCATCAATTATTGAAGCAAAATGTCCTATAACATAATGAGAATAGTATTATATTGACTCTTCCATTACCCACTTACTTTAGGGCAGTGTTTCTCAATCTTGGTGAAAAGCAGAATTAGTACGGGAACTTTTATAAAGTATCCATGCCCAGGTGCTACTGCTGCACATGAATTCAGATCTCAAGATGAAGCCTAGGCATCAGTATTTTTTAAAAGCTCTGCTGGTGTTTTCGATGTACAATAAGGGTTGACAACTACATTAAAGGACACTAGCCCAATAACCAAGTTGATAATCTACTTGTTAGTGGGGCTGATCTACCTTAGTTTTCTCAACAATGTCTTATTCAGAAAAATCGATCTGTTGAACGATAAAAATCAGGGGGAAAAGGTCCTCATCCCCTTGAAATTCACTTTGGAAAATGTAAAGCCGTTCTGATATTGCCACACCTCATAAGGTATCTAAGACTGGCAAATTCTTCTGACATTAAATTGAAACTGCATTCCTTGTTCTTTCTTGGAAAAGAAGCTTAGAAAGTATTCATGTAGTATATAGTCTATCACAAAACTAGCTACTAGGAACTTTAACAAAAAGACCAGTAAACACACACACACACACACACACACAGAGAGAGAGAGAGAGAGAGAGAGAGAGAGAGAGAGAGAGAGAGAGAGAGAGAAATGACATTTGTATATTTTGTAAATAACATGCTATTTTATGTGAGTCAACAATTACTGGTTATGAAATATCAGGTAGAACAAATTTGATTATGTATACCATATTTGGATAAACTAAAGGCATTTTATTTTGCCTAAGTATGCCTATCAGAAGGATGAAGAAGTAACATTTTTGTGTGACTCTTCATCTTCTATGTACTTAAATAAGCTTCTTATCTTTCCAAGTGTTCTTATGCTCTCATCTTTAGCTCTTTTTCTAAAGATGTCTTTCTATGCTTTAACTTTGAAGGCAAGATAACTATAATTCTCCAAATGGTTGAAAACATTAATAAAAGACATTGTTCAGAGAGAAGAATGCGCCTTTACAAAGAACAACTGCCTTCAACACTCCTCCATGAGCCAGCACCCACCGGCAAGTAAAGTAAACCTTTATACCGTCACATTTTATGCACGTACCAGTTCATTTATTTTTAATCTGATGTGAATTATAGGTATAAGGCAACGACAAGTGAGTGGTATTTTTATTCAATTAAAATATTTTTCTAGCTGTAAAAATCATTTGGATGTCTTGGGTTGGGATGAAATGCATTAACAATTTTCCATTAAAATCAATGAAAGTGATTTCTCATATAATGACTTTTCACTTAGTGGCAGGATTTCTAGGAGCAAATTAAGATTGTTAAACAAAGGGCCAGTCCATTATGGAAGCGCGGCTAACAAACTCTGAGATTACTCTTACTAACGTGTGTAGGAGCAAAGGACAGAAGCAGCGACACATGTCAGGAGACTTCTTTAATGGCCCAGAGAAGAGATGATGGGGCTTGCTTGGATGAAGGTGATGGTAGGGCAAGTGGTAGATTCTGGATACAGTTTGAAGACAGCACTATCAAGCTCTGCTCTTGATGTGTGTGTGAGAGAGAAAAATAGTCAAAAATAAGTTCAAATTCAGAGATATATAAAGCTTACTTCATGCTGCATAAAAGGTACATTTGAGTTAGAACTGGGATCAAGGTGTTTTTTTGATGTCCACTCTGGAGATCTGCCCGCTCTCTCCTGCTTCTTCAAAGGCAATCATCTTGTATTTGAGGTCTCAATAGCCACTTTGTTACAAGAGAGCTGAAAGCCTCTTTAGTTCCTATGGGGGGGGGAAAAGGTTTTTATCAGGTATTTTTGCTTGAAGAACTTAAAATATCTATTCTAGAACATTGAGGACCTGCAGCTGCTTTGAGGATTTGCTCCAAAGCATTCTAAATCCTTAACCAGTTATTACTGAGGTCAGAGGGAGAAAACATGATTTGGATGTTCTTGCAGATTTTCTGGTTGACTCACAATAACCCCATATGGAAAGAGCATTCAACTGGTAGCAGACCAGTTTTTCGTTCTCAGCAGTAACACCAATGGGCGGAGTCTTAAACTCTCTGAGATTTAGATTCCTCGTTTCTAAAGTAAGGAGCCTGGATGAATAGGAGTTTTCAACTAGTTGATATAAATCTTGCAGAGCACTCGAAGTCCTCCCTGAAAGCTGCCTTCTCAGTTCCTGGGCTAACAGAAATGTTTCAAGCACACTGTCTTCCCTGTAATCTCAAGATTCTGAGGACATAAAAGTGAATTCCTGTTGCTAATAAAACTGGGAGAACTTTTATAGTCAATGGTTCTCAAAGTTCTTTTAGCTCTTAAACTTTGATTTGATATTGCTAAACACTTTTCAAAGTAAATGAGGTATTGATTTTAATTTTTAAAAAAGGATTTGAAAATAGAATAAGTAGGAATTTTGAGCTTATATTATGTGTGAGGCAGTCAAATAGATACTTTAAGTTTATAATTCTAGACTCATAGTAAGAAGGTTTCATTATCTCCTGTTTTACAGGTAAGGGTACTGAGACTTAAAGAGGCAAAGTCACTTGTCCAGGGCCACACAATGGTGGAATTAGAGTTCAAACCCACATACCCACATCTATCTGGTTTTAAAATCTTTTCTATCACACCGAACTGTTATCAGCAATAAAAGCAAGTAACATTATAATCATTATAAAATATTATCAAAAAGGATTTACATTCACAGACTTTTATTACTCACAAAGTACCTTTCTACTATGGGTAGCTAAAAGGGTATCTGGACCTTGAATTAACTCCAAGGAGACTATGTCTGCCTGTTCATTCCTCCAAGGGTCTGCCAGCTGTTCTTAAGCCACACTCATTCTTGGCTACAGAAGTTGGACAATGGTCCCTTCCTAAAAGCCAGATGCCTGATATGTGACATTTTCCAGTTTGAGGGAACTGATAGGGTGGAACAGATGAATTTCACTGCAATTTATAAGTAGGCAAAAATTTTCTATTTGTATTTTCCTTTTTTTGTAAAGAATCGATAATTATCTACAGTTAATAGAAGGTAAAGAAAATTTTCCAAACTGTAAATGAAATATTAATTTAAAAGTGGCAAGTGATTTTGTTTTTAAATTTCAGGGAGTTTTCACTGATGATTGCATAAAAGAGACTCTAGACAGCTAAGATCCAATTGATACCTGAAAAATTAAAAGCTGGAATTTAAGTTTTAAAAATAGGTTTTAAGGGGGAAAATGTAATGAAAAATGAGCCAAAATGGGGGAAAAGAAAATAAAAAGAAGTAAATGTAGACTAAAGAGAGGGAAATGTATAAGGAAAATAAACCTAGAGTATTTATTTGGCAAGGATGTTTGAGCTATTTTGAAATACAACTATAAGAAAAAAATGTTCCCATATTTTAGGAATAAAGAAAAACAAATTAAAAGATATTGCTAATGGGAAAAACGGCATAGAGCCTGAAGAACTTTTTCTGTGTTTGACTAAGATTGGAAGTCGAATTCATTTTCCATTATAATTTGCCTAGGACTATTGTATTAGAAAATTGGTATATTATGATCAGAAAGTATTTGAAAGGTAACTTAGTTGCTATCCTGGTCTTGAAAGAACTATTAAATCATAATTAGTGGTTAGTTATTCTTTCAGAAGGAAAATAATAACTAACCTTCAATGGTGGCAGTAGGCTTTTAGGTTAGATAAGACCAGAGAGATAAGAGAGGCCCAGAAATATTCATTAAGACAGGTTGAAAATCTGCCTCCCTGAAGACCAATCTGGATCCATGTTGGGGAGAGAATTAGAGACTGGCAGGACTTTCAGTCATGGTCCTTTGGGAGACTGTCCAGAGGACTTAGTCACATTTGCCAATCCTCTTTGACTCTTCCTTTCAGCACTTCCTATATCAGTGCTTTCAGTAAATTTGAATTTTTGGCTCAGATATTTACTTCTGATCCTTCACTGGGATTCATTGTTTGATTTAACTCTGGGTGAGGGAGGGAGGAAGGGAAGACAGAAATTGTATCCTGGAATCAAGAAGTTTCTTCCATGCTATGTTCAAAAGAGGGAAGAGAAATGCTTAGGAATGCTTCCCACAGGGTGGGAAATTTCCAACTCACCAAAGCCGATATTGGACATGCATTTGTTCAGTAATGAAATGTTATTTACTACTTATTAAGAAATACAGTTGGAACTAAATTACTTGGGCCATTAAGACAGAATATAAAGGTAATAGATAAAAAATAGAGTATTGCATGGGAACATATTTCAACATAAAAAAAAACATTGAGCATCTTCATCATATTGAGGCTTGAAAAAAACTGAACACTGAAGTTCTCCAGTGACTTGAGTGAAAAAGGAATGAACTGAATCTGTCGTGAAAAGAGATGTTAAACAGGAAGCATATTCCCAGCTTTCTAAAGGCTATAAAAGCCCCTTTAGATGGAATGCAAACAAGACCCAGTTATGCAATTCTACAAGAAGAATGCGATCCTGTTGCCACCGAAATAACACCAACACTTCTGGCTTTTAGTTAGAAGCTAGGCAAGATGATTTCGAATGTTAACCATCTCTTTTATTACTTGGCAGCTCTGGGGTATCCAATGTAAGCCACGAATAATCCCCTCTGAAAACAAAACATCTCTTCCAGAGGGATAATTAGACTTACTAAGGGTAAATCATCCAACATCAAAGCATAGACCCTAAGATGTCACACAACAGGCACTCATCTCCCAACACTAAAAGCATGCTTAGCACTAGAGGTCAGTGCAATAAATAAAGAGACGTGAAATAATTACTTACAAGTTTTGGTCAAAGAACTACAGCACAGGCTATAATAAAAAGTGACTGGCTTCTGAAAAGTGAATATGCTAACTATTTTAAGTGTTTGAATCAGTGCTTGGAAGCCTCTTCCCCTTTCTGATTAAGTTATTAATCATTCCTGTGAGGTCACTATTATTCCAAGGGGTTCTTAATAATAGAATCGAGGATATTGCTGCTAACAGTATTAGAAATGGGGGGAAACGTCAATGGAAGGCCCAGATGGTAATAATTACATTAAGACTACCCCCTCGCCCCCAAATTACAGGACTATTTTCTCTCAAGGTCAAAATGTGCAATTTTCTTTGTGCAAAAATGCATAACCAAGTGACCTATTATTAATCATAATGCCAAGCCCACATCTACTTTATTCATCAATTGAATAATAATAAAGTAATCAACTCTCCTGACATTGTTTTTATTTTCAATTGGCTGCTAAGTTATTCATAGTGGCCATTCTTTTAAATGTTACTAATGAATGATCAGAGGTAGTAATTTTCTATCAAGTAATCCCAAGTTCACCCTATCAAGGACTCTTTTATACCATCAACACTAAATGGTTTGTGACAAAGGAAGATGATCTCTACATAAAGATTTTAGATTTCCTAAGGATTTTACTTAAACCACTTTGTATATCCAGCCATTTGAGGGATCTGATAATGCACAAATGCTTATTGAATTTCTTCACTTCTTTTCTCTCTCCTCGGAAAGACATGCTAACTTGCGGTGAAGTATCAAATGGAAGACACAGGAAAAGAGGAATAAATACAAAAGACTCTGGTCAAGGAGACACTGATGGCAACAATTCCTAAAAACCTGTTCAACTGGAAGTTATTCTTATAAATTAATTGTCACCCATAAAATGGTTATGAAGTCTGAAACTATTTGAGCCAACTATTTGAAAACCAGTAAAATTCAAATCTATTCCTCATTCAATGGACTTAATTTGCTCTATACAACTTTGGTATGGTAAGGCTGAGAATTTTTGCTCTCAAAATGTATTCGGTGCCTCCACCCAACTCCATTTGCACCCTCTAGGCCCCAGTTCACGTATCTATAAGATAGAAATAACGGTACTGCTTTTCTAACATGTCTTTATTTGAGCAGGAGAAGGGATCATGTAAATGAAATGCTCAGAATGAAACCTGCAGTATATTAACTAGCAAATATAACTGTCAGGTATTATTGCTGGTGATTATGCATTTGTGAAACGTGTACTAGCCTCAGTGTATACACCACCCCAGATCAGCTCCGCCCTTCCTGCTTCCTGGGAAGAGTGGCCATGAGATGGCTCACATTATCCCTGCATCACAAGTCCCTGCCATCTCCACTGCCACCCACCCCTACCGAGAAGCTCCTCACAAGCAGCAGTCACCAGGAGTTGCCTAGAGCCATCCCTTAACTCAAGGCGAAGGTTCATGAGTGATAATGTTCTATGGGGTCAAACACTGAGAGATATGAGACTGGGAAGAACCAACAGATAAATGGTTTAACTTCTCCACCTATAATGGACTGTTCTGAGGTCCAGTAGATGGCCTCTCAGATGCCGCAGCAGGCAGAGCAGTAGGCTGTGCCTTTTGGGATGCTCTGGTCAGCCTGGTAACCAACTTCCTTGCTTCTCTTCACCCTCTTTCTTCTCTGTCTCACTTTGCTTTTTTTCTCACTCTAGATTTTTTGGAATAATGCCCTGCCAATAATGTT
Source organism: Myotis yumanensis (assembly GCF_028538775.1). Taxonomy (NCBI): domain Eukaryota; kingdom Metazoa; phylum Chordata; class Mammalia; order Chiroptera; family Vespertilionidae; genus Myotis; species Myotis yumanensis. The sequence continues at coordinate 170,418,353 of NW_027223754.1, forward strand.
TGCTGAGTTCTCTCTCTCTCTCCCCCGCCCCCCCCCCCCAACACACACACACACACACACACACACACACACACACACTCATCTTCCTTAAATATATCCAGAATATCACTACAGTGCCCAACTGCCTTCTCCCAGGCCTTACCATTTGGGGGCTATTATGAACCTTTCTGAACACCCACTCTTATCTCATGTGTGGCAAAGCCATACTATAAATGGGGTTATCATATGAAGAAGAAAAGTGAATTTGATTTTATTCTCTATTCAAAATAAATATAACTAAGATCCATTTCTCTGGAAAGTTCCACTCTCCTCATAAATTTTATTATATTTTAATTTAAAAAATATATATTTTATTGATTTTTTACAGAGACTAAGGGAGAGAGATAGTTAGAAACATCGATGAGAGAGAAACATCGACCAGCTGTGTCCTGCACACCTCCCACTGGGGATGCGCCCTCAACCAAGGTATATGCCCCTGACCGGAATCGAACCTGGGACCCTTTAGTCCGCAGGCCGACGCTCTATCCACTGAGCCAAACCATCTACGACATACATTTTATTTTTTAATCATTCTTATTTTCTTAGTCTTACTTGTTTAAATGTGGTCCCAAATATAGTATTATGCAGAATCAACTTCACCTACTAAGCAGTTTTATAGTTGAATATTTGTCAAGTACATGATGGTTTAAATATTTTCAATTGCCCTCTAATTTAGTAATATATTCTTATTTGGAATACTGAACAACGAAAATCACACATAAAGATTTAGATAGTATAGTTTTGTACAGAAACACAAATGCCAAATACCATGCAGGAAAATTTCTGAGTAATTGCAAATAGCATACTTTTCATATTAATTATTCTTCAGTACATTAAATGAAGATGTGGCCTATGTTCATTTTCTTATGAACAAAAATGTATTCAACATAAGCACAAATATAGGCAAAGGAAGTCCCTTGATCACAAATAAATTTTTCTCAGAAAATTTACTAATAAGGCAAAATTACATTTTTTCATAGAAACAATGTTGCAAAATTATGATTAGATATTCAGATAAGCTAAAAATTATATGTACTTTATATGTGTCTAAAATATATCTATACTAATAAAAGGGCAATATACTAATTAGACTGGACATCTTCTGGATGTCTTCCGGATGTCCTTTCAGACAAAGCTATGGTGGCAGGGGCCAAGGCAGAGATGGTTAGGGACAATCAGGCAGGCAGGCATAGTGGTTAGGGGCGATCAGGCAGGCAGGCAGGTGAGCAGTTAGGGGCCAGCAGTCCCAGATTGCGAGAGGGATGTCCAACTGCCAGGATAGGGCCTAAACCCACAGTTGGACATCCCCCGAGGGGTACTGTATAAGAGAGGGTGCAGGCCAGGCTGATGGACCCCCCGACCCCATGCACAAATTTTGTGCATCGGGCCTCTAGTTCATATATATGTGTGTATGTACTTTTATTTTACAGCACATAACTACAAGCTAGAACACTGGTTCTGTGGGGATGGCAGTCTCCGTGCCAGGCTGGGAAGCCAGGAATCCTTTGCCCCAGGCTCCGGCACAGAACCAGATCGTCTGCAAGCCCAGCAGTAGCATAGTACTGTTTGAGGTTTGAGAATGGGAGGGGTGTCCTCTCTACTCCCCAAACTTGCTAACTCTCTGAGGCTGCATAATTGCGTAACTATTTATTTCTATTTACAAAAGAATAAAGCTGTTCTACCAAAGTTTTAAAACTCAAACATAGAAGCAGCTACCTTTTCCCAGGGTAGGTGGAAAATAGGCCGATAGATCCTCAGTGCCTGTTCCTTTGAATTTTTATTAATTTGTACCTCATGCAGTTCTCAAATGCTTTAAAGCAATTCATGGAATCACTTAACATATAGCAAGGTAATCCATGTTTTTAGAGTTAAGAAAAAGTGAGCAAAGGGAAAATAAGGTTAGAAGAGTTTAGTAGGATCAGGAAATACCTCCATGCACATCATCTAATACCACAAAGCCTCATACTTGCTAGAGTCTGGCCATTGTCTATAAACTTGCTATGAGCAGAAGAAAGAAATTTGATCAATTACATGATTCATGGTACCCACAATACAAAAACAAATATAAGGGCTCACAACTAATCCTGATACTGAAACTAAATGGGAACCTTTTGTTGATATGTGTCCTGAGAACTTCGTGCAGTGCACTCAGCATTCTTATTTGGTTGCAAGGAGTTTTGTGAGGCTGCTTCCTTGGGATAGGCAGACAGACCTGTTAGAATCCAATACGATGCATTGCAAGATGCAATTCCAAGATTTCCTGGCTCAGCCAAGGGGGAGAGCTGTGAGTTTCTAGATGATGGGATGGGTGTTCTCCAGGACACCCTTCATAAGTACCATTTCTTTCAGCTGAGATTTCAAAGGTATTTAGTGGCAAGGATTATACTTCCTTGCAAGAAGCTGGAAAACAGCTGCATTTTGTTGCCAGTTGAGTCCAGGCTTTAGCAGCTGAGCTGTGGGTAGGATTGATATTCTCCCCTAAAGACTGAGAAAACAAACAAATATAAGCCCCTGAGTAGAAGACCACCATAGAGCCCCTTTATGGTGAGAAATAAATAGGGAAATAAATAGGCAAAGCAAGATGACCCTCTGAAAGGTATATTTGAACCATTCCAACAGAGACAGAAGAACCAACAAAATGCACAGTTGATGCCATAAAGTATTCTTCAATACTTTTAAGCCAGGTAATCTGAAAAAATCAAATATTCCTAAAAGTACACCTTACAATATCTATTTATGAACAGTAGGAGATTATCTTTGACATTTTCCCCTAAATTTTAATGAAAATATTTATGAAGTGTGCTACCTGTCTCCAGCATTACTCAACAGAATGCATAAAACATATTTTAAACTTTTAGGGTAATTTTTTTTGGAAATTTGTAAAGAAAGCTTATTATGGTAACACTGACCTTAAAGATTACTAAGATTCCTTTTCTTATTTATATTCTAAACTTTACTAATATACAGCTATTGACACAGATGCTTTGTGATACTGGGTGGAAGAGGTGCCAATCCTAGTGGAAGTCACAAAACATATACAGACAGTCCTCGGGTTATGTCGGACTCAACGAATGTCGTTTTGTGGTTACGTCACCATCTCCCATTTATTTATAAAAAAAAATTCTGTCATTTCAACGTATGTACATATGTACATATGTGCTTTATGTTTTTTATTATGTACTTACCACAAGTAAAGGTCAGGAATTGTTATCTTTCTTTTAAATTTTTTTTGCTGTTTCACTTCATTACTGCTGTGTATGTGCCTGATGTAGGTGCTTATGTAGGTGGGTTCCAACTTATGGTGAAAGACGCGCCGTAGGAATGGATCTTGGACGTAACCCGAGGACCTACTGTAAACATTCTAATATCAATTTACTTAACCTCTTTCTGGTAAAACAGAAGTTGGGTGCAATATCTATGGTAGGTTAAAGATGGCCAAAAGTTCTTTGCTCTTCCTCCCACTGAGAGGTAGTATCTAATTATCTTCCCTTTGAATCTCCTTAACTGTTTCCCTGACCAACAGAATGCAACGGAAGCGAGCCTTGCAGCTTCTGCCTTGGTTTTTTGTAGCACTTGCTGTTAAAGCCTGGGCTGCCAGGTCAGAAGTCCAGCTGCTCTGAGACGGCCCTGCTGTAAGGAAGCCCAAGCTAGCCATGGGGAGAGAGAAAGCAATGCCGCCCCCCACGCCCGCCCCCCCAACCCCCGCCCCTATGCTTTCCCTGATCCAGCCACGTCAGTGCAGGAGCCAGGCATGTGCATGACGTTACCTCTGGTCCCGTTGATGCCATGTGGAACAAAAGAACCACCCAGCTGAACCCTGCTTGAATTCCTAGCTCAGGAAAATGACATTCAATAATAAAATGGTTCTATCTTAAGCGACTAAGTTTTGGACTAACAATGGAAGACAGTTGCAACAGCATCTGAATCATACATTACACTTCACACTCCGAGGCTGCTTTCCAGAGAACTATTCCATGAATCAAATGCATTTGGCTACTCACTTGCACAATAAACATTTATTTGGTACTACTAATATGCCAGGAAGTTTGCTAGAGACAGGGATGCAAAGTTGAATATGACATGGTTCTTGTCCTCAAGTAGCTTTCACTCTAGTGGGGCACACAGAAAACAAAGTTAATAGTTTGGGTTTAATAATATAAGCAGGGCCACCAGGATGCCCTATTCCAGGGCTACATTCACATTACAGCCTATAAATAATGCCACCAGAGGTGAACACATATAGCTATTCAAAAGGCCACTTAGAGCTGGGCAGCATAGAGACCCTGGTGATAAGCATTAGGCTAGGCTAGCTATATGCACAGAGAGCTAGGGAAGCAGAGCAGAGAAACAGGAAATGATGATTTCACCTGCAGGTGTTTTTGTGTATTTTTAATCCTCACCCAAGGATATTTTTCTATTGATTTTTAGAGAGAGTAGAAGGGAGGGGGAGAAAGAGAGAGAGAGACATTGATATGAGAGAGACACATTGATTGTTTGCCTGCTGCAAGGGCCTGGACTGGGGCCGGGGATGGAGCCTGCAACTGAGGTACATGCCCTTGACTGGAATTGAAGCTGGGACCCTTCAGTCCACAGGCTGACACTCTACCCACTGAGCCAAACTGTCCAAGGCTGTAATTTTTTGCTTTTTTAAAATTTATTTTCAAGAATGTCTCACAAAACAGCAAAATATACCTCTGAAGACAGGAGGCAAAATAATGCTAGCTCTGTGAATTGTCTCTTCTTCTCATAGTTTGTTTTTGTTTTTTAATTTTCACTATTAAGACAGAGAATTAATGAGCCCAGTGAAATGTGTTGATAAAGTAGGAATAGTGCATTTATCCTAATGTATGTAATACAGCTGGGCTTAAATAATTAATTTAAATTATTACTAAACACACATTTTCATATCTACTTTAATAGCTATAGAAAATTATCATGTAATAAAAGAGAGCTAAAATTATTGTTGTAAGAACACTCTTGAAAAAAATCAAATCATACTTTCATAGTGGTTGTATCATAATTTCAGGTGATCATTCTTAGTATTGACCACAGACAAAATATTACATCATGCTAAACAGTGAAGAAATCCACTAAAAGTTGAAGAGATCTATATCCTTTTGAATTCCAACAGATGAAAATGACAGAACTCAATTGACTCAATAAGGGAACAGGATTAATACCTGGTAAGTCGGAGCCTATTTATTTTCACCCAGTTCATCTATTAGTCCTTCATTTATTTATCTTTCCTCTAATAAATATCAGGGGAGGGGGAAAGAGACAGGGAAATAAAAGATGGTATCATGGCCATTTAGCACCTAAGGGCTAGAATCTACTCTCACTAGACAAACCCAGGTCCATCCCATCTGATTTAAGACTCACTGGTAGAACAGGTCTTTACATGTTATGGTTTTTATTGGTTTAGCAATAAATATGAAACAGGATTGGAATCTCCAGTCCAGTGTTTAGTTTGTCAGTATAAACCAACAGATACACAGCTCTAGGACTGGGTTTGTGAGCTTGTCCAAGTATCTTAACACAACTTTAAAACAAAAATATTTACAAGTGCGTAGCAATATTTTTCCTTGTGATTATATTTATCCCAATGTTACTTTACTTCTAGCAAAGCATATTGGAAAATTTGAAAAAAAAGCCTCCAGGTCACATGCAAAGAAGACCAAGAAATTTCTCTTTCATATTTTGAGTAAAGCAACCTTCCTTTAAATCTTTTTTCCTTAAAGTGAGTTTTAATATTCATTCCTAACATATGGAGGAGCACTAGTTCTACTAGTAGTAGAACTATTTTATCATACTACTTAATTATATATGGTCACCAATGGTTCAAGTTAAAATGTATCTATGTGTATAATACTGCTGTGGCATTTATATTGTTCTCTAATTACTTCTTCCTTCATCTCAAAACACTAGAGACAGATATAGCAGGAAGGTCTAAATTCAGAATACCAATGGCTATTAATTACATTCAAAGATGTCACAGAGATCCATATTTGCTAAACTATTCTAAGTCACCTAACACTACATTTGGAAGACAGAGTAGATACTCAGTTCAAAATAACTAAAGCAGTGGTTCTCAACCTTCCTAATGCTGCGGCCCTTTAATACAGTAACTCATGTTGTGGTGACTCCCAACCATAAAATTATTTTTGTTGCTACTGCATAACTGTAATTTTGCTACTGTTATGAATTGTAATGTAAATATCTGATATGCAGGATGTATTTTCATTGTTACAAATTGAACATAATTAAAGGATAATGATTAATCACAAAAACAATATGTAATTATATATGTGTTTTCTGATGGTCTTAGGCAACCCCTGTGAAAGGGTCATTGGACCCCCAAAGGGGTCGTGACCCACAGGTTGAGAACCGCTGAACTAAAGTATAGTAAATGCCATAAAATTGAGAAATGGTTTAAATAAATAAATAATCTTTTCAATACAATTGAATCAACTACCACATACATTTAAATTTTCCCAAATTTGCCCTGGCCAGTGTGGTTCAGTTGGTTGGAGTGGCATCCTGTGCACCAAAAAGGTGGCAGGTTCGATTCTGGTCAGGACACACACCCAGGTTGCAGGTTTGATCCCCAGTCGGGGTGCGAGTGGAAGGCAGCCAATTGATGTTTCTCACTCACATGGATGTTTCTCTCTCTCTTCCTCTCTCTCTCTCTCTCTCATCAAACAATAAAACATTTTTTATAAAATTAAATTTTCAAATTTTTATCGCAGTTTATTCTTTTTTTATTATTATTCATTTTAGGGAGGAAGATCTGCACTGAGCCACGCCGGCAGGGATATCACAGTTTATTCTTAACTCAAAACTAATAATAACTTCAGTAGCTTATCATCTACTTACTTCTGATGCTCCAGAGTCACTTCAAGCTCAACAAATGTTTTATTCTTATTCTCCCAGCTGCCCACGCTAGAAATGTCATAGTTTCCACTGACTTGTCCTTTTCCCTCATCTCCTACGTTTCACTAGTGTCTGTGACCTGTGTGTTCTGTCTGTGAAGTCAGTGGTTCCTAAATTTGCTCAGACATGAAAAAACATATGAGGGCTTTGAAAATGCTAATTCTTGGTACTCAAACCTGAAGATTCAGTGGGTGTAGGAACTATTTTCTGTTTAAAGTTTCCAGATAATTGTGATGCACAGTCACAGGGGAAACACGCCCTTAAATCTGTAATTTCTGTTATTCACTCTATCCCTGTTGGGATTACTTTACTTAAAATTCCTATCTCTTACGTATCTCATTTAACAGCTCGCTAAATTTTTTTCTCCTACACCACTTATCCCTGTCTGTTTTGTTTGATCCTCTTCACTGATGTCTCATTTACTTTTTAAACCTTTTAATGGAGTTGTGGTTACTTTTTTCAGAGAAGTAGTATCTGGAAGGGCAGAGGGAGATTTCTGGGTGGTTGATAGCATGCAGTTTCTTATTCTGTCTCCCGACCACATAGGCCTGCTCTCTTTGTGAAAATTCACCAAGGGCTACCATTAGATATGTGCCCTTTTTTATTTGTATGCTATACTTAAATTAAAAATTTTAAATTGATAGCCTCTCTTCAGGTATTTCCCTACCTTCCCCCCTGTACTGCCCTTCTGGCTACTTTTATAACTTGATCTGTCCTTTAACACATGCTGTTTCCTCTCTTTGGAATATCTTTTCTTCCTTCTCCATCTAGTAACTCTATTAGGGATAGTCTTACTTTTAAACAGTGTTAGTTGCTTCCTACTCTATGTTTTCATATCTGTATGCTGTCTACAAGAGACCCACCTCAGAATGAAAGATACATATAGACTAAAAGTAAAGGGATAGAAAACGCTATTTCATGCAAATAGAAAATAAAACAAAAGCTGGGACAGCAATACTTATATCTGACAAAACAGACTTTTTTTTTTTTTTTATTGCTTAAAGCATTACAAAGGGTATTACATATGTGTCCTTTAAAACAGACTTTTAAAACCCAGGTTACAATAAGAGACAAAGAAGGACACAATGATAAAGGAAACAATCCAGTAAGAGGATATAACCCTTGTAAATATTTATGTGCCCAACATAGGAACACCTAAATATGTCAAGCAAATCTTGATGGACATAAAGGGAAGAATTGTATCTTTAAATTAAAAATGTGTCTCTTGTAGACAACATCTAATTGGACCTTTTTTTTTTAAGTCCAGTCTCACAATCTTTGGGTTTTGATTAGAATGTTTAATCCATTCATACTTAAGGCTACTATTGATTTGTTTGAATTTACATTTGATATTTTACTTGTAGTCTTATGTTTCATATCTATTTTTGCTTTTCTATTCCTCCTTTACTTCTTTCTTTTTCATTAATTTTATTAATTTTTATTAATCACGGTGTATCATTTTAATTCCTTTATTCATTATTTCACTATATTTTAAAGTTATTTTTTAGTGTTTAGTCTAGGCTTACATTAAACATATTAACTTATCAGAAACTACTTCAGATTTATACTAACTTAATTCTAGTGAGATATAGAAATGTATTCTTATATAGTACTATTTCCTCTTCCCTCTTTTCATGGTCTTATGTTATACATATTATGGCTATGTTACACACCCTAAAATGCATTGTTATTTTCTATAATTACATGTCTTATAAGAAGTTGAGAGAATAACAGAGATCAAATATTTATTATTTTAATTTTTGTAATAATTTTTTCATCATACTTTTTGAGTTACTTTTCTACTGGTTGTTCTAGGACAAAACTTTGCATCTCAATTTATCAGAATATACCTAAGATTTATATTGTTTTGTTTCAGTGAAATATAGGAATGTAATCCCCATAAATCCCCTCTTCTCTTTCTTTGTACTATCACTGTTTTACATTGTTATACATATTATGTTTATGACTATACAATATTATAATTATTACTTTATGTAATTTTATGTCTTGTTAATAAGTTAAGAGAAGGAAAGAGAAAAATATTTATTTTATAGGGTTTGTTATATTAACCTTCTCATTTACTAATTCTTATTCTCTTCAGCTTCCTGAAAATTTAGGTTATGATCTGGTATCATTTTATTACTGCAATGCAGATTTGCTCCCACCTATTTTATTTGTGAACTAGAGGCCCAGTGCATGTAATTCGTGCATGGGAAGGATTCCTAGGCCTGGCCAGTGATCAGGGCTGATCTGCGGGGCAAACAGCAGGGTGATAGGGTGGCCCCAACTGGCACCTGCCTTGGCCAGCCTGGCACTGCTCACTTGCTGTCCCCGCACCCTGCTGCCACTGCAGGTCGCCTCCCTCTGTGGGACAACTGGCTGGGCGATTGAGGGCCCCTCGCAGGCACCTGCCTGTGCTGGCCTGGCCCTGCCTGCTCACTGGCCTCACCCTCCACCACCGGTCGCCTCCTTCTGCAGGGTGCCTGGCGGGGCGATCGGAGGGGGGGCATCCCCGTTGGCTGGCCTGGGGCCTATGGGCTGGGGGAAACTTCTGCATTGAGCTTCTGCCCCCTGGTGATAAGTGCATGTCACACCACCCAGTCGTTCCACTGGTCATTCCACCATTCAGTTGATTTGCATATTAGGCTTTTATTATATAGGATATACTATTATATTTCTACCTATATATATAAAAGCATAAACGACCATTACAACTGGATTGACAGGATGACCAGAGGACCAGCCAGTAGCTATGATCCACACTGACCACCAGTGGGCAAATGCTCAATGCAGGAGCTGCTCCCTGGTGGTTAGTATGCTCCCACAGCCAACCTCCTGCGGCTGGCCAACCTCCCTCCACCTGGCCAGCCACCCCGATTGGCCCCAATCAGGACTGAGCAAGACAGCCCCTATTGGCTCCGATTGCCAGCCAGGCCGAGGGACCCCACTCATGCATGAATTCATGCATTGGGCCTCTAGTATGTTATAAGCACAAAAAATAATTACATAAATATTGTTTTATACAACTTAAAGTAAAAAATAGCCAACTTCTGTCTCTTATAATTACCTACATAATCACCTTATCAATATTGGTTTTTCATTGGATTGAATTATTGTCTGAGATCACTTGCCTTCACCATGAAGAATTTATTTAATATGCCTTATAAGGCAGGTAAGCTTGCAAAAAATTATCTTAGTTTTGTGTATATGCGACTGTTTTTATGTTGCTGTCATTTGTAAAAGATACTTTTGCTTGACATAAGAATTTTAATTAATCATATTTCTTTCAGTTCTTTGAATATGTCATTCCACTGTCTTCCAGTCTCCTTCTTTTGAATGATAAGTTGGCTGTTGGTCTTATTTGGAAAATCCAAGTTCTTGGTGAATTATTTTTCTCTTGCTATTTTCATAATTTTCCTTTTGCTTTTGCCTTTCAATCTTTTTTGAAGATGATGTGGCTAAATGTGGATCTCTTTGAGTTCATCCTACTTAGAGTTCTTTATGCTTCTTGGATATATACATTGTTTCAATCAAATTTGGGAGGTTCCAGTCATTGCTTTTTAAAATACTCTGCTCCTTTCTCTTTAAAATGTGTTCTGGTGCTTCTATTATACTTATACTATACTGTATTTCTTGGAGGCTCTGTAGATTTTTTTTTCATTTTTTCCCATCTTTGTTCTTTAGATTACATAATATCTATTGATGTATTTTAAAGTTCACTGCTTCTTTCTTCTGCAAATTTAAAGCTCCTTGAGTTAATTTTATTTTTCATATTGGTTATTACACTTCTCAAATCCAAAGTTCCATATAATTCTTTTTATTTATTTATTTTAAAATATATTTTTATTGATTTCAGGGAGGAAGAGAGAGGGAGAGAGATAGAAACATCAATGATGAGAGAAAATCATAGATTGGCTGCCTCCTGCATGCCCCCTACTGGGGATCGAGCCCGCAACCCAGGCATGTGCCCTTGACCAGAATCAAACCCAGGACCCTTCAGTGCACAGGCCGATGCTCTATCCACTGAGCCAAACCACCTAGGGCTCTTTTTATAATTTCTATCTCTGTTGACATTCTCTGTTTGATGGGATATTGTTATAATGTCTTTCTTTAATTCCTTAGTTCCTTGAACATATAATAGCTGCTAAATTCACATCTTTGCTAAATCTAATATTTGGGCCCTATCAAATGTAGTTTCTGTTGCTTGCTTGTTTGTTTGTATCCTATATATGGTTCACACTTCCCTGTTTCTTTGAAAAGTCTTGCAATTTTTTGTTGAAAACTTGACATAAAAATTCTGGATAGTGATTTCCTGTCAACATGGGGTTTATTGTATTGTTTCATGTTTGGCTGCTTAGTGCCTTTATGGGCTATTTTAGTGAATTCTATTTCTACTTTAGTGTAAAACTTCTAACGTCACTCCTCAGATGCCAAAGCCTCGGGTATGTGCATAGTCATTCTGAATTCCGTCTTGCTCAGAAATGACAGTGGTTTTAGCTGGGCTGTCTTTCCCTGATCTTCATGCTAAGGTAGTTACTGGTCTGCCTCTAATATTACCTTTGCCCAGTTATTATACTTTAACAAATGCTAGTTGATTGTTTTTTTCCCCCCTTAAAAATGTCTGAAGGCATAAATCACTCTACCATCTGAACCAATTAAAGTCAGCTTTTTAGCAAGGATAGCCTTTGAAGCCAGTCTTTCTGACTTGGTCATACCCGAGGAGACCTCTCCTAAGCTTCTCTTTCCCTGGTTCTCTTCACTAAACATCTAGCTAAGCTACCATTTTAGTTATTACTGTCACAGAGCTGCCAGCCTTCCCTTAACTGCTCACCACCAAAACCTGCTTTTTATCTTTCACAAAATGTTTAGGCTTGAGCTATCCCACACTCTGTTCCAAATAAACCCAGACCCCTTGAGGTGAACTATGGGGTTATGGCCTGCCTGGACAGAACTTATATAAAGGTCTGCTTCTCTGAGAGAGATATTGCTACTCTGTGAGTAGGGTACTAAGTGGAGGCAGTAACCCTTAGTCTTGGATTCCCTTTCTCAGTGTAGAATCTCTACCTTGTGAACAAACAGGGGTAAAGGCAATCCCTGACTCTACAGTTGGGAATTTGGTAGAATAAGAGAGGCTCAGACTTCAGTGCTTACCTGAATAGAGTTTCTACCATGCAGTACTATGGAGGGTGAGAAGTGCTGATAGCCTCCCCTTCATGGGGATAAAATGTATCATAGACTGGGAGCTGGGGGGAAAGAGAGCTCCATTTTCTTGGTTGCATAAGCCCAGAGTAGAGTTTCCATCATATTGGGCGAGGGGGGTGGGGTGAAGTGCGTCATGACTCACATGACACAGACTCTCACTCTTCTGAGATTTAATAGATTTTCCTAAATAAATATTTCTCCATTTGCTTAGGACAACTTTCAGAGACTGTAAATGGTTGTTTTCTCATGAATTTCCCCAGTTATGGTGTTTTACTGGGGAGGGGGTCAGTCCAGCTCCTCATGCTCTCCCTCCAGAAATGCTTCTCCTCACTTTTTTTTATGACTGAAATCACAGAAAATTTTAGTATTGTATTTACGACAAAATGGACCAGAAGTCAGATTGTCTATATGAAATGAGGGAAATAATCAAAAGGACTCATTAAGTTAATATAAACTTTAGTTCTTTTTTTAAACCAACATGCAAAGCATGTTGATATAATTAAAAGTGCAAAGTTTAAAGAGTTAACAGGACTTCATTTTCTTGGCAAAGTATGGTGATTAGATACTCTGAAATCTCTGAACATAAAACATTTTAAACCGTTGGGTAAAATACAAAAATCATCTTTTAAAATATATCAATAGCCTACCAAGAATGTAATGGAAATAGAGCAATCCATTTTTCTCTTCTGAAGAATGATCGTACTTAATAAGGGTTTACTTTTTTCAACAAACATTGGAAGTCTGTAGCCAGTACAGCAGTCCATTGGTGTCCCTGGGTCCTTTTATCTTTGTCACATCATCCTTATTATAAGTCTTTCACCCTCATACTGATACCTCATGGGTTCAAGATCACTGTTCTGTCTCTAACCTCATGTCTGCACTCCAGGATAGTTCAAAGACAAGGAAGCAGTACAAGGAGGATTATATGACAAATGAAAACATTTTCAGGAACATCTAATAGATTCTGATTTTATCTCCTTGGCCAGAACTATATCACGTAGCCACCTCTAGTTACCAAGGGAGGCTGGGAAATATACTTTTAGAAGTCGTACATGTTGCCACTGGAAAAAAATATCAGGCTTCTATTAGTAAGAAAAGCATGGCAAATGAGTATTGGATAGAAAACTAGTAGTGTCTGCAATAGCAAGGCTATGGAAACCTGAGAATACTCATACAACATTGCTAGAAGTATAATTTGGCACGATGACTTTGAAGAATAATTAAGCTGCAGCTACAAAAGCTGAAGAAAAAAATGAATAAACTAAGGCCACTGATAGCACCATGGACAGATTTTAAAAACAATTTTTAAACAAAAAAGCAGTATGTTATAGTATGATAACTTTTGTATAAACATTTATATACTATGTGAAAACTACCTTCAACAAGAAAAGACTTTAAAATGTGTCACTGGAGATCCTGTAACATTATTCCAGATACCATTATTTCAAAATTTATTTCAGAAATTAGATCATATAAAAATTAAAGCAGATTCCATTTTTGAAAAACCAAACACTGTTTCAGTGGCACATCTTTCTTAGTCATAAAGAGGTAGGATGTTTAGTGGTAAGAACGTGGGTTTGGGAGGCAACAGACGAAGTTTTAAACCACTGTTCTGAAACCTGGGAACTCTCCATCCTCCATACAATTGCGTCAACTCTCTACCTGTTTCCCCTTCTGTAAAAACACAGCAAGAATTCCTACTTCCCAGGAGTGTTGTGAAGATTGGAGACAACAGTGTGTCTAACCCAGGTCTAGTCCTTATTAGGTGAATAGTAAATTGTTACTTTGGTATATAAATTTGTTTCTCAAATTTTGTACCCTGAATTATTTCATACACACACTGTGGTGTCACTGGAAACCGCTGTCAGGATCCCTGAAATAGCCTGGGTGAGAATTTGGCATTCCCATCAAAGTTAAGCACTAAAACAGTGATGGCGAACCTTTTGAGCTTGGCATTTCAGCATTTTGAAAAACCCTAACTTAACTCTGGTGCCGTGTCACATATAGAAATTTTTTGATATTTGCAACCATAGTAAAACAAAGACTTATATTTTTGATATTTATTTTATATATTTAAATGCCATTTAATAAAGAAAAATCAACCAAAAAAATGAGTTCGCGTGTCACCTCTGACACATGTGTCATAGGTTCGCCATCACTGCACTAAACGATCCTTTTCAATGACACTCCCAGAACAAAATGAAACAGGAAGTGGAAACGAAGCAGTTTGACGAATACATTTAAATCCAAGGGGCCATGATTTTTAAGGCAATTTAACATTTAAAAAATATATCCTTTTTAATAGAGGCAATACTACATGTTTTCTAATGTTTAGTGTAGCTCTTTATATTATCTACATAGTTTATATTCTTGAAATTATAAGATTTTTTGTAAATCTAGGACTCTTACCAAATTACAGGAAAAAGTATCCTTTATATATATTATATGCAATGCAATTATGGCTTATAGCTCTTTTAGAAGATGATAAGGAAAAAAGTTATGGTGAGAGGTCAATTGTTTATTTAAAAAATTAAAAAAGATGCCAGTATAAACACACACACTGGACAAGGGCCACTTGGACCAAGAGCTAATGCTGGGATCTTATGTGCTGTGTGATAAAATATCATATTTCAATCTGAATTCCTTATTCCTTCCTTAATGTAAGAGCAATATATTCCTCTATGGTTACTTTGGGGTTATATAATTTATAGTGATTTAATAAATGCTATCTGTTAATATGATCTTTAAATTTTACTTAATCTTCCCTAGCTCTAAAAGAAAAACAACAAAAAATCCAATGTAGAAACACATTGCTGAATACTTTTCATTAACATGAAAAGAAAGTGGATGAGTACTTTTCAGTCTTAAAGGAGAGACAGGGAGATTCCTTTGAGGGCTGAGAAATTTAAGTGGCAGGACTGAATCCACGATGGTCTAGAGATGGCCAACTACTGCACAAAGACATGATTCTTTCTGGTACAAAACAGCTGCTTCTTCTTTCACTTGTGAGAGGGTGTCAAAATACCATATCACTTACTCCTTTAGGAAGATTAGGCAAGTTTAATATGTTATTATTATCAGCCAATGATTATGTACTTCAAATTAATTTGCCAATGAACTTCTCTTGAACTTGGGAGAAGGTATCTGATGATTGATGATGACAAAAGAAAGGTCCCGCGTCCCAGAGTGCTATCAGAGTGTGGACATTTTAAAGGAAGGAAAGGTGAAGGAAGAAAGGCAGGACAAGAGAGCTGGCGACAGAACTGGCTTACTTTCTAGTCATGTCTGAACTTTCAATGGAGGAAGAGGACAGATAGGAGAAAGAATGCTAAAGGCTTCAAGAATATAGGGGCCTGTCAGACTGTGTGCTATTTGGGGTCTGTGCAGTAAGGTCTCAAACTCAAATATTGGGGAAAAGAGAAAAGATAATATTCTTGGGAAGGATATAATAATGCATATTCCCTCTGTATAAGTCATGGTTCTCCAGAGAAGCATAATCAATAGAATATATCCTATAGGATATTACATATATATTTTTATACATACTAGTATAATTAGGTTAATTACATGTAGTTGGCTCATGTGACTATGGAGGCTGAGAAGTCCCACAAGCTTTCATCTGGAGACCCAAGAAAGCAAGTGATGTAAATTCCAGTCGAAGACCACGGCCCGACAAACAGAAATGACAATGGTCTAAGTCTGAATCCAAGGACAGAAGACTAAAGTGTGAGCTCAGGCAGTCAGGTAGAAAGAGTAAATTCACCCTTCCTCCACTTTTCTGGCCTATTGAGGCCTTCAATGGATTGGATGAGGCCCACCCACATTGGGAAGGGCAAACTGCTTTATTCAGTACATCAGTTCAAATGATAATCTCTTCTGGAAATGCCTTAAAAGACATACTTGGAAGCAATGTTAAATCTGGGCACCTCAGGTCCCAATCCAGTTGACACAAAAATGAACCATCATATTCTCCATTTGCTAATTAGTCCTGCGTGGAATGTGGGCCTTCTACTGAGGCTCTGAAACTTGGTGCTCTATCTCTCAGCAGGGAAATACTGAGAATGCCCAAGTGTAAAAAAAATAGAGAAAAGAATGACTAGGAAAGATAGAAAAGCTTAGGGGTAGGCAAGTACCAATTCTTTGGCTAACATATGGGAAAAATTACTACAGAGAAAGCAAATTTTTAAATGGTAGGTTTAAAATGAAATTGTTATCTTTCTTTGCATGCCTTTATTTAAACATTTAGCTGAAGAATTACTCAAACTTGGAAATCCATTGAGCCCCATGTGAGGAAATTAGAGTTGCTTTTATCTTTTTTAGCAAAAGCAGAACATAGACATTATAAAGAACCCAAGGTGTGAATATAATTGCCCCACATAAGTATAGTTACCCCAAATACAAATCTTGTCTGGGTACCGTTACTTTCTTGTCTTGATGGGATATCGTTTATTTATTCTCCCTTCCATTTCTGTTCAGAAGGGACATTGGGTGTCCAGTCTAAATAATAAGCTGTACATCATAAGCTCTATTTTATTATTATTTTATTATTCTAAGTAACAAACTGTACATTATAAGCCCTGACTTCACAGTCCCAGGCAGAGAGGGAGTCCTGACAACTTGAATGCCACTATTCAGACAACCGGAAGGAAAATATACCAAGGGCATGTTTAACCACAGAGGGAGCAGAAGCCTTCCAAGAACTACAGGAGGAAAGACAAGGTTCCCTCCCTCAACTCAATTTAAAGCAGTTCTAGTCAAGAGGTATATTCAAATGACTTGGGAGTGACATTTTAAAGGAAGGAAAGATGAAGGAAGAAAGGAAGCACAAGAGAGGTTGTTTTTTTCAGCAATCCAAAATCAGAAGGTCCTGATTAATTAAAGCAACATGAAACATGTTAGTTAAATGTTTTGGTCAAACATTTTCTAAAACTATTTAGTAATCTAAACTCAAATGTCACCAAATAAAGAAAAAAAATTTGTGTGTGTGTGTGTGTGTGTGTGTGTGTGTGTGTGTAAACTTTACATTAATCTAAACAGAGGTTCTTTCCTGTTTGTGTATCTAGCGCTGGAAGTGCTATGATATATTTAGAGGTGTGAAGCCAGTAGACTGAGGTTCAAACCCTGCCTCCTTAAGTAACATGGGCAAGTTATTTCACACCTCTGACACCCGCTTTTCTATATGTAAAGTGAGGATAATAGAATCTACTTGATGAGGTTTTGTATGTATTAAATAATTCACAGGTCAAACTGTAGCACAGGGCTTAGCACCTAGATACCACTCATCGAGTGTGGGGTTTTTTTCATTTTTGTAAATAAATTTGTGTTGCCTTAAATATTTTGCACTCTGTAAGACATGAAACAATGGATGAAGTTGTGTTTTATATTATTTTATAGACTCAAAATTTTCAACCAATTTTACATGATTAACTAAAACCTGTGATTTTATCTAAAAGTAAATATGGCTATTTTTTTTATAACAACAACAAATAAAAAGAGATAGAGGTGGAGAAATATGTAGTAAGCATTTACTCAGTAGTAGGTCTGAATTATGTTTGGGAGCTAGAAAGATGATTAAGAAATGTTTAGTCTCCCCTAATCTGATAAAAGATATTTAGATTAGAGATTTTATGGGACTTGATGACATCTGTGATCCTCCACTATCAGGCCCCTACCTGTTTCTCCAGTTTTACAAATCCCTCAGTGCTCTTACCTCACCCTTAACTCCAGAACACCAAACGCTTATTCTCTGCTATTTTTTTTTATGGATTCCTTTGATCAAGCTGTCTTCTAAACCTGGGTTCCACCTAGATATCCTTAAAGATTCAACCCAAGCATCATGACTTCCTAAATTCTTATTCCCTTCTCCTCCTCTCCCATCCCATGATATTCCACTAAAATGGGCTATGTGCCACTCCTCAGGGTTCACATAATACTTTTGCATATTCCTATCACTGTAATTCCACACTGTTTGCCAACCCATGAACTCTTTAGACTGAATTTCTTCCTCCCACCTCCGAGCTTGGCATCTAATAGAAAACTCAAAATGATTAGTGGGATAAATGAATGAATGACCGATCTCATGTTAGAAAACAACTTAATAGTTTCTGCTATATACTGATTGTATTCCCCCCAAATTCATATGTAGAAATTTAATCCCATTGTGAGGATATTTGGGATTGGGAGCTCTAGGAGGTAATTAGGTCATGAGGACAGATCATTAGTAAATGCGATTAGCACCCTTATAAAAAAGGCTTCAGAGAGATTTCTCATCCCTTCTGCCATATGAACCAGAAAGTAGGTCCTCGCCAGACACTACATCTGCTGGCACCTTGATCATGGACTTTCCAGCCTCCAGAATTGTGAGCAATAATTTTGTTGTTGTTTATTAGCTACTTGATCTGTGACATTTTGTTATAGCAATTCACACCAAGACAGTAGTGTTAGGGACAAACACAAGGTCCCTGAACTTTAGGTTATGATCAGCACTCATCAGATCACCCAGAACTGCAATTCCTTGGACAGTTCTGGACACAGCTAATGTATTATCCTGTTTTTCAAGTGGGAAGATTTAAGAACAAAATGTATAATTCTATCATGAGTCAAGATTATGGCTTGAAATAAAGTCCACATCTGTAATTACTTCATCTGGGTTTTTGTGACTCTACTGCACACTCTCTTCCAGAAAAAAAGATTCTAGTAAAACTTCTTTGGCATCATTATTCAGTAGCAGGAAACTGTGATATGATACCTTTTAATAGATGGACCTGACCACACCAGGTTTAAGTTGACTCTGGATGAGTTCAACAGAAAACCAAATTTCCTCAGACTTTCTCTGTGATCTTGCAGGTTACCTCAAGTTTGAAAATGCATATATTCAAAGATTTGATGGGACTTTTTACAAATTCATATGATTTTATTGATTATATGATGGAAAAAATCTGGAACTAGTCTTATATTGTCATTGTCATTACTGAGGTTGAGAGTTTTTGTTTGATCTCCATTCAAGCTTTTTGGAAGCTTGGCAATTGCACACTGGAGCAATTCAAATTTATGCAACATTTGACAGTGAGTTAATTACCAGAACTATGCAAAATTGAATTTTGAGAAAACAATTGTGGCATTTTTGAATACTTGTATGTTATGAATGTAGTTACCCGTAAGCATATGCAAGCTATCTGTCAACTAGCTGGCTCATTTTGAAGACATGTCCACTTAAGAGAAAATATTATATTTCAAAGATCCTTACGAAGCATAGAGAAAAGACTACAAGTACTTTGCCCTTTACCCTTGAAATGTATGCAGGACCCCTAACTAGAGTTGAACTCATAATAACTGAACTCCCAGGCACCATACTTGTTAAAATAGATACAGACACTAATCCAAACAGGCAGGGTGGTCTCTTCTCAAATATTCACATTCCACACACTGTCACAGACATACTCAAATCAGAGCAAGGCTTAACACGGAAACAGAGGAGACAACCATCTCTGCAGTGTGATTCCAAACATGTTCAGGTTGCCCACAAAAGGCAAGTCTTTTTGCCAGCTGAAATTTCCCAATTTGAGATTTATTTTTAATCTTAACATTTTAAATACTATTAAAAGGGAAATTCTCTGACATACTAGTATATGCATGAATAATGACAGAGGGAGATATAGCTTTAAAATTATATTTTCCTTTGTGTAAATAAATGTATCAGATGTACTGATTATGATAAAAGGGAGAGAGATTGGTTATGGTAAGAGGGAGAGAGATGAGAGCCTGAGTCTCTAAATACCAAAAAGAGAAGATAGAGCTTTTATAAGTTAGAGAATGAGTCAAAGGAAAGAATAAGAACATCAAAGGCAAACTTCTAACCGATATTTGCCCAGTATGGGGCATGAGCTCTACGGTGTATAAGGAAAAATATATCAAAAGCAGGAGTGGGGGTGGAAGGGGCGATGTTTTTCTCATTCTTCACCCTGTCTTCTTCAATGAGTCATATTTTCCATCTGAAAGTTTACTTATTTGTTTCCAAATTCTCAATATGGTATGAAGAATGAGCCAGAAATCATTTGGTTGCAAGAAACATACACCTGCTTAAATTGTGCACATTATCAAGTTTACTGAAAAGATATGAGAGAATCTCAAGGAAACAACGTGCTTGCAGTATACTTGGTTTCAGTTGATCCCAAAGCAGTCAGGCAACCTCTTTGCCTTTTTGTCTTTGTAGCCACTTCACATCTCTGTTTCTCTCTGCATGTCTGCTTTGTTTTTTTGTTTTTAACTTATTTTTACTTTTAATCTTTATTGTTGAGAGTATTACATAGGTCCTCCTTTTCCCCCCATTAACCTCTTCCAGCCTGCTCCCGCCTACCCGCACCCCCACAAGGTCCTCACCACCCCATTGTCCGTGTGCAAGGGTTATAGGGTGAGTGGGAAGAGATCAACCAATGAACTTGTCTGCTTTGTTTTTAACCTGTTTTCTTAGAAAGGCTCTTTCATTTTGGCTTTTTCATAAATGCAGGTTCTATTGGTCTTGGCACAAGCTTAAAGTCCACCTCTAGGTAATTGTCCAGTTCAATATCCACAACAAACTGACTCCCAAATCCAGAGAGGGAGATACAGAGAGAGATAGAGATAGGAATAGGCATAGAGATGATAGATAGATAGATAGATAGATAGATAGATAGATAGATAGATAGATAGAGTTTCCATAACTGGCCAAAAAGAAAAAAGTTCCTTGGTCGATATCTGCATTAGTTTCTCAACAGATATTTAATATGAGATAAATTATATTAGAGCAATGTGTGAAAATAGACATCAATTAGGCATTTCTAACAAATTAACATTGCAGAGATGGATAAATAAAAAGGAATTAATAACACTGTGAATCAACTCCATCCAGTTTTCCTCATCCCTTTGGCAGGCGACTTGAGTTTTGAACCCTCCGAAGAAAATTGCATGACCCTAGTAGCAGTAACAGAGTGAGTGATGTGATCGCAAAGATAAGTCCCAAAATGTGCAGGCCAAATAGTTGCTAAAACAGAAGTTTTATACTTACACCCAGTTTAGGTATAAAAATTCGTTTCTTTGACATATATCAGTGGAATACTTAAGTGGTGCTTTGCTAATATGTGAAGAACAAAAAAAAAAATCAGTTCTAAAAATCAGGCTCTTCCAAATAATTTTAGAAAATAAACATTTTGGAATACCCAAGACAGAGATTGAATAGGAGATAGGAGAAATGTTCAGAAGCATGTGGGCTCACAAAGACAATCTTTTTTACATATTGTAGAAATTTTCCCAGAGCCTTTCCAGTACTGAAAGAAAGTTTTCATTCTATGATGTCTTCTATTAGATAGTACAAAGCTCCTTGGACCAAAAAATCGGGCTCTAATACTGTATTAGTTGAACTTTCATGTTAATGAGGACTTTTGCCCAATCTTGTGATTCTTATCCATTTTTTATCTTGCATGACAAGAATGTTTTAGGGCCCAATTCCTCAAACGTACAAATAAACTTCAAAAACTATTTCTAAATTGTGAGCTGTTCATTTGTCTTATAGAAACTCTAAGAGACTTCACAGATAAACAACTGTTGCCCAACCCTGTGCTCATGGCTAGTAAACATTCTGCTCTCATGTGTTCAGCTATGTGCCTAGCAAGAGTCACAATTTTTATGCCAGTTGCACTCGTTTTTGATATAATTACATAATTAAAATTAAATATTATATAAAACTAGAGGCCCGGTGCATAAAAATTTGTGCACTCGGGGGGGTGAGGAGGGGGGGGTCCCCCAGCCCGGCCTGCGCCCTCTCGCAGTCTGGGACCCCTCGAGAGATAACGATCTGCTGGCTTAGGCCTGCTTCCAGGTGGCAGAGGGCAGGCCCAATCCCTAGGTGCAGCCCCTGGTCAGGCTCAGAGCAGGGCCGATTGGGGAGTTGGGGCGCTGCCCCGTCATGCAAAGAGCAGGGCGGATCGGGAGGTTGCGATGCCACCCTCAGTCACACTCAGGGTAGGGCCGATTGGGGGGTTGGGGCACCGCCCCCTGTCACACTCAAGGCAGGGTCGATGGGGAGGTTGGGGCGCCACCCCCTGTCACGCACAGAGCAGGGCCGATCAGGGGGTTGGGGCTCCGTACCCTGTCACTCACAGAGCAGGGTCGATCAGGGGGTTGGGGAGCTCCCCCCTGTCACGCACAGAGAAGGGCCGATAGGGGAGTAGGGGCACCGCCCCCTGTCACACAAGAGCAGGGCGGATCAGGGGGTTGGGGCGCTGCACCCTGTCACACTCGGGGCAGTGCCGATGGAGAGGTTATGGCTCTACCCTGCCACACACAGAGCAGGGCCTGTGGGGGGGGTGGGGGTTGGGGCACTGCACCCTGTCATACACAGAGCAGGGTCGATCAGGGGGTTGGCGCGCTGCACCCTGTCACACACAGCCACAGGGCGATCAGGAGATTGGGGAGCTCCCCCATATCAGGCACAGAGCAGGGCTGATCAGGGGGTTGGGGCGCCTTCCCCTGTCAGGAACAGAGCAGGGCGGATAGGGAGGTTGTGGCCCCGCCCCCTGTCACACACAGAGCCGCAGGGCGATCAGGGGGTTTGGGTGCTGCCCCCTGTCACGCTGATCCCGGTGCCGGGAGCCTTGCGGCTCCACTGATCCCGGTGCCGAGAGGCATATTACCCTTTTACTATATAGAATAGAGGCCTGGTGCATGGGTGGGGGCCGGCTGGTTTGCCCTGAAGGGTGTCCTGGATCAGAGTGGGGGTCCCCACTGGGGTGCCTGGCCAGTCTGGGTGAGGGGCTGAGGGCTGTTTTCCGGAAGCAGGTGACTGAAGCTCCCAACCGCTCCTTGTTTTCTTTTTTTTTTTTTTTTTTTTTATTCTGGGCCAGCTTTAGCTCTGAGGCCTCGCTGCTGAAAACATCGATACAATGTTGTGGTCAGGCTGGCTTTCAGTCCGGCTGGTTTCTGGGGTTTTGTTTATCTTCTTATTTGCAACATAGTACATAGTTGGTTAGAGTTGCAGCTGAGAGGCCGGCAAGTGAGGCGGGGAACGTTGGAGTCTGCAGTCACTGAAGCAAGCAAGCCTCCCTGCTCGCTTCAGTGCATGGCTGCCGGCGGCCATCTTGCCTGACAGTTAATTTGCATAAGGATATGCTGATTAGCCAATGGGAAGGGTAGCGGTCATACTCTAATTACCATGTTTCTCTCTTATTAGTGTAGATAAATTTGAGTGGGAAAAGAAAAAAATGTGTTCTTTATATGGTGATTAAATTGGATACTTTGGAAAGGCTAAGTGTGAGTTGTTAAAAATTTCAGTGTAATTAGAAATTATTCACATCTGTAATTCATTCAACATTTAATGAATATTTATTGAGTACTTTCTTTTTAATACATAAACATATGTGTGTGTGTGTGTATTTCTTATTTATTTCAGAGAGGAAGGGGAGAGAGAAAGATAGAAATATCAATGATGAGAGAGAATCATTAAATGGCTGCCTCCTATACACCCCCTATTGGGGATCGAGCCCAAAACCTGGGTATGTGCTCTGACTGGGAACCAAACCGTGACCTCCTGGTTCATAGGTCAATGCTCAACCACCTGACCACACCAGCCAGTACTTTCTATGTGCCAGCCTTTGTTCCAGACTTTGAAAATACAAAAATGAATAAAGCAATGTTTTTCCTCTCAATTTGCTTATTGGACATTCTGAGGTGTAGGTCCCCAATTTAAAAGACACACAATATAATCTTAAGACTTAGTGAGGACTTCTGGGAGAAGGTTACAGCTAAGCAGAAACCTGAAGGATGAGGAGAGTTATCCAGAGTTTAGGAGGCAGATGTAGAAGGGGTTTTCAGCTACAGGGGAAAAAAAACCACACACATGCAGATACCCAGGGGAGGGTGAACCTAGCATATTCTGGGAATTGAAATAAAAGGAGACAAAGATAACTTATGTAGATTAGAAATAATGAAGAGATTCATGACTCATATATTCTGTACAGATTATATCTTGAGAGAAATAGAGAGTTATTGAAGTGTTTTCAGAGAAGCAACTTAATTAGAATGATAATTCTGAGAGATCACAACAACTACACTGACTATGAAAAATGAACTGGACTTAAGAGCAGATAGAAGTCAGTTATAAACAGTTCAGTGGAGAACTAATAGTTACCTACACTAGGATAACATGAGTTTCCAAACTGACTACAAAAAAGACATAAAACCTTAATAGACATATAACCAGAAATAACTGATAAAATTATCAAAGAAATGTGTGCTACCAAAGACCACAAAGTCAAGTGGTTTTATAGGAATGTTATTCGAAAAATCCCTATGCTGGTGAAGCTACTTCCAATCATTCAAAAAAATAGAAAGAAAAATTCCAGTTAATTTTATAAAATTATCATAACATTGGTAATGATACATCTGACAATTACACCAAAATGAACCCAAACAAATAATACCCCAAAAAACTGTTAAAAACCTATTTACTAATATATTTACAAAATCTCTAAGCTATACGCCAATTCAATTAAATTAAACTTTAAGTTAAAAACTATGTCCAGTAAGATTAATTCTTAGAATGAATGGATAGTTCCCATTATTTATTACACCCATAACTCAAGAAGAAAAACCATCTGATCATTTTAAGATATGACTGTACGGCCTATTAATAACATTCTAATATTGTTATTATTTCTAAAAACTCTTCTCAGTAAACTAAGCATAAAAGTTTATTTTCTTAACTTAAGAAAGGTTTCAAGTTATCTAAAATTATATAGAGTTAACATTAAGCACTTAGTATATTTTCTATATGTCTTCCATTGTACAAAGTAATCTTAATCTTGCCCTTGAGCACTACCAGAATCTCTTATGCTTTGTTGGTCAATATTCTCACACATTCTCCAGGCTCATTTCAGCCCTGATCCACAATTTTTAACTCTCCCCCTTTCTCTCAGAAGATGAGCTTGACTGCTGCTTCACAGAGAAAATTAAGACATCCACTGGAACTTTTTAAAATTCCTATTATCTACAAATAAATGGAGCCGTTTCTAACTCTTACCACAATGAAGTAGATGTTTTTCCTCCTGCCTAAAAGTGATCAGTCGAACCATGCAATAGCCTTGGAGAACCTCACTGTATTGATTTTATTCTTCCTTCATTCCCCATCTTCCTCCAGCTATCATCCTTTTTTTACTCTTCGTCACAAGAAACTTTTTGAAAAAGTGGTCTGTGCATACTATCTCTATTTCCTTGCCTTTTGTACACTTATTATCTCATTGTTTCCTTGTTTCTTCATTAAGAGGCCACAAATCTACTTTCTTCAAGGCCATTGAAAACTTCGTTGAGACTAAATTTTTATTTCAAATATCTTTTTAGTCCTTATTTCACTTGGCTCCTCAGTAGATTTGATACCATTATCCGTTCCCTTCTACTTTAAACTCAATTTGACCTAATTGATCCCAAGCTCTCCTGGCTTCCCTCCTGTCTCTCTGCATCTTTATTGGGTCTTCTTTCTCTCCTCATGTTTAAATGTAGTTGTTCTTCATCTAAACTCATACAGCAGAGTCCTAATTTTTAGTCTCTTCTCATCATTCACATTCTCTCCAGATGAGCTTTACCAATTCCAATTATTTCAGTTATGTAACATCATCTACTCACATATCTACATAAATTTATTGAGCTCTGATCCTGAATATCCAACTTTCTCCTGGCATTTCCTTTTTTATTCCTCTACATATACCTGAATTTAACAAAAGTAAATGCTATGGATTGTATTCTCCATGCAATCTGTTTCTTATGTTCTTCTTTATCTGAGAATGGTTCCTCCATCCACTTTGTCATTTCAATTTACTCACTGACTTTGATTCTTCCATCTTTTTTACCCACCACATCCAATCAACCATCATGTTCTATTAACTCTATTTACATACCTTCCAAATGTGATTTCTCTATGTCACTGGTATTATTCTTTCATAGATTTCTATAATTATCTCATAGATGGTCAACAAGACTCACTTTTGCCACTCACTGTCCATCTTATTCCAGAATACAAAACACCCAGCTAAGAGATAACATGTACCAGCCTACTTTGGTGCTAAGATTGGCCACACATTCTGGCTAGAGACATATAAGTAGAAATGTTAAAATGGAAATGCTTGATTGGTCTTCAATAAAAGCTATTTAAAAACAGCTGACTTGACTCCTAGATAGACAGTCAGGAGCGGGGCTTGGAGGCCTAGGAGGGGGTGATGGAGAGATTGAACAAAAAAAGAAAAAAGAGAAAAAAACTCATGGATATGACAAGTGTGGGGATTGCTGGGAAAGAAAAAAAAGGGGAATAAGTGGTGATGGATGGAGACTTGACTTTGGGTGGTGAACACACAATACAATATACATATGATGTGCTATAGAATTGTACACCTGAAACCTATATAATTTTATTAACCAATGTCACCCCAATAAGCGCAATAATAAGGAAAAAAGACAGATGACTCATATGGGAAAGCGGCTTTTGGTGCTTGCTGCCTTCTTTCCTTCTGTTTAAAATGCAATCACCTTAGACAATGATGATGAAAGAAAGCCATGACCTATGATAGAGTGGGAATATAGAAGGAAGCTGGATGAGCAAGGTACCTTGGCTTTTGGAACACTTACCTCCGGGCTTCTTTTACACGGGGAAAATAAATTTCTGTTTTGTGTAAGCCATCGGGAGTTTTCTATAATTGGCAAAACGTAATTCTGATACAACATGTTAGATCACATTGCATGATTGTAGGCCTGTATATATTTATTTGTATGTCCAGGTATAAGCTGCCAATTTCACACCTTCTGATGGTGATACAAGAGAAGATTATTACCAATATCAACATATTTGATAGTAGTAAACAATTTTATTTTGTGCCCTCTATCTTCAGACAAAGAATGTTGTTAATGGGAATGTAAATTGTACAGCCACTCTGGAAACTGTACGGAGGTTCCTCCAAAAATTTAAAAATAGAACTATCATATGATCCAGCAATTCTAGTTCTGGGTATATATCTGATGAAAACAAAAGCAATAATTTTAAAAGATACATGCACTCCCATATTCACTGCAGCATTATGTACAATAGCCAAGATATGGAAACAACCTAAATGCCTAGCTATGGATGAATTCAGCCACAAAATATTATTCAGCCACCAAAAAAAGGAATAAAATCTTTCCATTTGTAACAATATGGATCGACTTTGAGGGCATTATGCTAAGTGAAATAAGTTAGACAGAGAAAGACACAGACTATTTGACCTCACTTATATATGGAATTTAAAAAAAAAACAAAAACCCAAGACACAGAGAATAAATTGAAGGTTACCACAGGCAGGAGTAGAAAGTGGGTAAAATGTGTGAAGTGGGTCAAAATGTGCAAATTTCCAATATAAATAAGTCATGGAGATGTAATGTAAAACATGGTGACTATAGTTAATACTGTATTGCAAATTTGAAAGTTGCTAAGAGAGTAGATTTTAAACTCCCTATCACAAGAAAAAAAAACTGTAACTATGTATGGTGACAAACTAAATTATGTGGCGATTATTTCTTTTTTTAAAAATATATTTTATTGATTTTTTTACAGAGAGGAAGGGAGAGAGAGATAGAGAGTTAGAAACATCGATGAGAGAGAAACATTGACCCCCAGTAGGGGATGTACATGCCCTTGACCGGAATCGAACCTGGGACCTTTCAGTCCACAGGCCGACGCTCTATCCACTGAGCCAAACCGGTTTCGGCTGATTATTTCAATATATACAAATATCAAATCATTATGTTGTATACTTGAAACTGATACAATGTTATATGTTGAGTATGAGCATACCTCAATAAAAAATAATAAAATAGGTAAATAAAAATTATTTTAAAGCTCTTGCAGGTCAAGCCTTAAATGTAAGTTGGTTGCTTCAGTTGAGTTCCTCCTTAGGACTATACAGTTTTATAGTGGAAAGTGATGTTTGCTATTGTCTAACCTCTCCTCTCTGGCAGAAGAAATTGAGGCCAAGAGAAGTTCACAGGGTGACGTGCAGGCACTATGCATGGTTTTAAACACATAGACTCTGGAGAAAGACCACTTGGACTGGAATCCTGGTTCTCCCTCTTGCCTGTTTTGTGACTTTAGGCAACTGGTTTAACCCTCCTGTACTTGCTTTCATGGGACTGTTGGTAAGAATTGAATGAATGATCACATGACAGGTACTAAAGATAGTACCTAGCACAGGTGAGCACACCACAAGTATTGACCAGAATTTTGACTCAAATCTCTTCTCTGCAGCCCAGTGCTCTTTCTTCTCCTACCATGCTGCCTCCCTGGACACTGATTAAAAGTAGGAAGTTGAGAGAACAAGAACCAAGATGGTTAAGGTACAATGGGTACAAGGAAAGAAAGACAACTTTGGATGCAAGAGTACTGCCTGGAAAGGAAGGTCCAAATCTGTGCATAGGACAAGAGTTCAGGATAGCCAGGGAGCAGTACTGGAAGTGGGCAAAGAGACCTAGGAGGAAATGGCTAACAAATTACTCATGTTAAAAAATTGCAAAGGATTGCCATATTTGGATCAAAAAAAAAAGGTTGGATTTTTGAAGTTAAAAATCAGGATATGATGGAAGATGACATGATGTCCTTAATTCAAATTCGCATGGATATAGAATTTTCTTCTCAGCATTCTTAAAACCGTTTGCAGAACACCATTTAAGAAGCCAAAATATCAAATGTGGAAAAAGGACAGAAAAGGCTAATACTTTGAGAAGCAAAATATATACAGGATTTAGGCATGCAAATTGCTTGTGAGACCTAGATTCTTAATTTTCATCCTGCCCATAAACATCCCTTGAGAAGTATATAAATAGGACTTTTATATCATTAAGGGTTTGTTTAAAGGTTTAGAGCTATAGTTAATCCATTTCCACATAATAGCTCTGAGGTGTATTTCTCTAGTTTTTGTTAGGAATTTGAAACACTGAGTGAGATTAGCATGAGCCAGGATCAGACAACAGATGACAATGCTGTGTTATTGTAGAATGTTAATGCTTAGGAGATTCTATTATGCTTCTGTCACTCAAAATAAGCTGAGGCACCAAGTGCTTTCACATGTGGATTATCTTTCCATCATCACAGATAAAGAATGTTGGTGCTGTTATTTTCACTAAACCTTCACATGAAGGATGTTCTATCATTTTCTGTAGATAAGCAATGCACACATGAGAAAGAACAGAATGCTGATGTAGGAAAATAGTCTTTTATAAACTGAATTTAAAATAGGAATAGGTGAACAAGTAAATGATTAAGAAGATAAAACAGAAGAACATACCAAGGTGTTTTTTTTTTAATTCATAGGAAATAAAATTTCCTTTACTTTATGAGATGCCATGTATTTATTCAAAGAAAGCCTTGAAATCTTAGGTAGGGAAACGTTGCTTATTTTTTCCACCCAGTGATCCAACATTAAGTGTATGTATAACTTTGACTGCATATCCTAATGGATAGTAGTTCCATTCAAGGATTGTTTTTAAAGTTATTTTTTTCTTTAAAAAAAGGAAGAATTTTCTGGAAAATAATATTTATTAGAGATGGACTACTCAAATGACCCTGCAATTCTATGACTCCACTTGTCATTTCACCATGAACTAAGGAAAGGCATGATTTAAAAGTTCAGATGGCTACATAAATAACAAACTTAGTAGAGTTTCCAAGGAATCCTTAGTAATAACAACAATAATAATTACTGCCATCTACTGTGCTAGATTCTTTAAAAGGATCATCACATTTAATTCAATAATTTTATGTCATCAATATTATCCAATTTAACAGATGAGGTAACAGTCTCAAAGAGGACCAATAACTAACACACAGTCAATCGGCTAATAATTAGGCAGGTTCAAGATTATAACATAGATCCGTCCAAAGTTCCCTGAAGATATGCTTTGTTTTCATTCCTCATGCTACTTTCCTTTATTGCAATGATACAGATGAACATGACTCCAAAGTCCAATATCAACTCCTCTATGTTCTGGCCTAAATTTCCATATAGAACTCCCTATTTCAGAAGATCACCCAAGCTCATGCATTGGGAACCAATGGGCCCATGTATATGCCCTCAGATACTCAGTCTTCCCCCAACTCTATTATGAAGGCATCATTTTCCCTATTTTGCAGGTTATAAAGCTGAAGCTCTTGGTTAAGTAACTTGCTCAAAGTTACACAAAGAATAAGCATATATTATTCATTTAATATAGTGGCCAGCCAGTACAGAATAAGTGTTCAATAAATATTTGTTAATGGATGAATGAATAAAAGTAATACCATATCGCCGAAGCCGGTTTGGCTCAGTGGATAGAGCGTCAGCCTGCGGACTGAAAGGTCCCAGGTTCGATTCCGGTCAAGGGCATGTACCTGGGTTGCAGGCACATCCCCAGTAGGGGATGTGCAGGAGGCAGCTGATCGATGTTTCTCTCTCATCGATGTTTCTAACTCTCTATCTCTCTCCCTTCCTCTCTGTAAAAAATCAATAAACTATATTTAAAAAAAAAAGTAGTACCATATCTTTTTGTCCACTTTGGAGAAGTGTCTATTTAGCTCTTTTGCCCATTTTTAAATTGGATTGTTTGTCTTACTTTTGTTAAATTGTATGAGTTCCTTATATATTTTGGATATTAAACCTTTATCAGATGTATCATTGCCAAATACATTCTCCCATACAGTGGGCTTCCTTTTCATTTTGTTGATGGTTTATTTTGCTATGCAGAAGCTTTTTATTTTGATGTAGTCCCATTTGTTTATTTTTCTCTTTGTTTCCCTTGTATCAGCAAAAATATTGCTATGAGAGATGTAAGATTTTGCTGCTTATGGTTTCTGGTAGGATTTTTATGGTTTGGTTTCAGGACTTACATTTAAGTCTTTTATTAATTTTGAGTTTATTCTTGTGTATGGTGTAAATTGGTGGTTTATGTTCATTTTTTTGTATGTACCTATCCAATTTTCCCAACACAATATATTGAAGAGACTGTCTTGATTCCATTGTATGCTCTTGCCTCCTTTGTCAAATATTAATTGAACAGAATGGCTTGGGTTGATTTCTGAGTTCTCTGTTCTGTTCCATTGATCTATATGCCTGTTATTGTGCCAGTACCAGTCTGTTTTGATTGCAGTGGCTTTGTAGTATAACTTTATAACTGTTATTGTGATTCCTCCAACTTTGTTCTTCTTTCTGAAGATTGCTGTGGCTATTCATTCAGTGTCTTTTATGGTTCCACATAAATTTTGGGATTATTTGTCCTAGATCTGTGAAATACACTGTTGGCATTTTAATAGAGATTGCATTGAATCCAGAGATTGCTTTGGGTAGTATGGACATTTAATGATTTTAATTCTACCAATCCATGAATACAGTATATTCTTCTGCTTGTATCCTCCTTTATTCTTTTTTCAACATTCTGTAGTTTTTTGTAAGGTTATAGCTGCCATAGATAGTGATTCCTCTGACAAATCTTGTCAAAGTAAATTGAAAACCTTCTGGAAAAGATTCACCATTCTAGATGCCATTCAGAACATTCATGAGATGAGGTCAACATATCAACATTAACAGGAGTTTGGGAGAAATTGATTCTGACTCTCATGGATGACTTCGAAGGGGTTAGGAATTCAGTGGAGAAAGTACCTGAAGATGTGGCAGAAATAGCAAGAGAACAAGAATTAGAAGTGACGTTTGAAGATGTGAGTGAATTGCTACAATCTCACAATAAAAATTTAACAGATAAGGAATTGCTTCTTATGGATGAACAAAGAAAGTGTTTTTGTGAGATGGAATTTTGTGAGATAGTGAAGATGCCGTGAAGATTGTTCAGATGATAGTAAAAGATTAGCATATTACACAAAATTAGATAAAGCAGAGGCAAGGTTTCAGAAGGATTGACTCTAATTTTGAAAGAAGTTCTACGGTGGGTAAAATGCTATAAAACAGCATCTCATGCTAGAGAGTAATTGCTCATGAAAGGAATAGCCAATCACTGCACCAAACCTCATTGTTGTCTTATTTTAAGAAACTACCAAAGCCACCCCAATCTTCAGCAACCACCACCCAGCTCAGTCAGCAGCCATCAACATCAAGGAAAGACCCCCTACCAGTAAAAAATTCCAACTCACTGCAGACAATAAAGTATTTTTTAATTAAGGTATGTATAATGCAGTTTTTTAGACATAATGCTATTGTACAATTAATAGCCTAATGTATAGTGTAAACATAATTTTATATGCACCGATAAATGAAAATATTTGTGTGACTCTATCAAAATATTTATTTTATTGCTTTGGTCTGGAACAAAAACCCTCAATATCTCCAAGATATGCCTGGACATATCATGAACACACATTTATACAAGATAAGGCTTGGGTTTAATCTATTATGTATTTCCATAAAAATACTGGACAATTCTCAGGGATCTTTCTAGATTTATGAAACAGATGTGGGTTAATCCATGGGATCATCATGAGCGAAATAATTAGGTTACTAAAGTTCTTGGACAAAAAGTAAGAAATTGCAAACATAAAATTTGAATTACTCTCTGTTACCACAAAAACACACACACACACACTTAAACTTGAGAACTAAATAATTGTGCAAAATTGTTGTTAGAGATGAAAGAAGATGTACAATGAGGGATATATGTGTTATTACCAAAAGTATGGAATGCATCAATTTATTTAAAACCTTAAAATGTCTGTAACTTTATTAAGAATACCTAAATTGTCATTAAAGTTTTATTTTTATGTAATGAGGAGTTTAATAAAAAAAGAAATGACAGAATCTTGTCTGGGATAGAAAAAATGTTTTCTCTTTCCCAATTTTTGTTGATTTAATTGTACATTTATTTCTGAAAATACCATACAAAAATAATCCTTTCATTAAAAAATAAACAACTGTCCAAACTTATTTGCTTTAGAAAAAATTGGTAGAAAACCATTAACTAAAAAGCAGCTATGAGAGTAGGCTAAATACTCAGCAGGGCCGATTACAGGCACGTGGTATTGGTCAATGAACAGTCGTACCTATCAGTGTACAGCATTGTGGTCTGATCCTTAATCTCATGAATCAGCTTTTGCAAATGATGCAAGGGCCATAAAACTCTCACCTTGGAAATCCCTATTTTATGTGAAACCGTTTTCTTCCCTCTGCTTGTGTACTGACATCCATACATATATTCACATGAATTTGTTTTTTTATGTGAGCTCTCTTATACCTGCTAAAAATGGGGCCAGGAAAAATGAGTCTTTGGGTTATTAGGAAATAAAAAGCCAGAGAAGTAATGTTTTTAATGTGGGGAATTATTTCCAAACAAGAAGTAAACAACTCACATATTACTTAACACCTATGGAAAGAATTATTCTTATAGAAATTGGATTTATGTAATTAAAAAAATGTACAAACAAGTGCTATAAAAGTACTATGAATGTTTAGAGTATGGGCACAATAGGACACTAGGAAGAAACATTTAGCACTATAAAATATTCCCATTTTCAAAGTCTTGCCTGATTAGACAAATCTTTAGCTTTTATTTTTTTAATGATAATTCTAGGCATATCCTTAGAACTTTAACTTTTTTTTTAATATATTTTTTTGGTTTTTTACAGAGAGGAAGGGAGAGAGATAGAGAGTTAGAAACATCGATGAGAGAGAAACATCGATCAGCTGCCTCCTGCACATCTCCTACTGGGGATGTGCCTGCAACCAGGTACATGCCCTTGACCGGAATCAAACCTGGGACCTTTCAGTCCACAGGCCGATGCTCTATCCACTGAGCCAAACCGGTTTCGGCAGAACTTTAACTTTTAATTGCAGCCAAGTTTTTACCCTTGTTCTGTACCCAAGAGCTAGAAAAAAATAGAAGTGGGATATGATTAAGAGGGTCCCTTAGTCTACAAAGAGTCCAATCACAATTGATATAAATATTTTTTTTTAATTCCAGAAAGTTTTAGAAAGATTTATTTAATCTAGAGGAATGCACGGAAATTTATAAAATTTTAAAATTAACACTCTAAACATTGTGTATTCATAAATTAGAAGTGATGGTATTTGAAAGAATCCTATGCACAATTATAGCTGATTAACAGAAGACAACATTGTATAATGAATGGCTCAGAATGTCTTTGGCTGCTCAGTCATATGACTGATGAACAAAGGGTCTGAGGTTGAGGGGGGAATGTTGATCAAGCAATCCAGCACTCACAGACTTAGATGTGATAACTTTACTGCAGCTCAGAAGACAGAGGAGGTGGGTTTGGAATATATCTGAATATCAGGAACAATACACATGATTGAGTGAAAGTATGCTCTAAATGGTGCCAAAATGGATCTTGAGTCAGTGTTTGTCTTTATAGGGACATCACAGGCAGTTATCATTCCTCCCATTTTAGTTAATGTTCCCTGATCATGTAATGAAACCCAGCATTACTACATGTTCCTGTCATCTGTGCTTCAAGAAATGGAGTGCACTTGATGATGTTCTATATTTCGGTGCCAAGTCCCTTTCCATAAGCGCTTTGGAAGACAGAGACGTGCCTTTAGTAAAGGAGCAGTCCCTTGGAAACAGAATTAAACATTAACTGAATTAATGACAGATGCACAAAAAGTAGGAGTACGTTACACCAAATGAGCAAGTCGAAGCTCATTTATATTTAAAAGAAGAACATTTTTTTGTAAGTATGATATGGATTAGAAATGGTAATTAGACAGGGACCATAAAGGTTCCCAAACTCAGTGTGCAACTTCACCCATACCCAAACTTCAATTGCTCTCTCTATGCTAATAATTCGAAAGTCCACATTTCTGTTCCAAACCTTTCTTTCAAGCCACAGATTCTAATTTCCAGCTCTGTAGAGAAAGCCTTATACTGTTTGACTAAAACTGAACTCATGATTCATTTTAATCCACTTCTCATCTTCTTATATTTCTCATCATTTTATCCAATCTTCTAAACTGGAAAAGATCAACAAATACTCCTCTGCCTCCTTTATCAATAACCCTAAATGATCACTCTCCACATTTTATTAATTTTATGCCAGAAAATACCTCTCAAATAAACTCAAATTTGAGTTTTCCACTCTATTCCTGCTGTCTGTAATTCAGACTTTTCTCATCTCATCCCTAAATCACCTCAATAGACTTCATTTCATAACTGGACTCTCTGACGCCAATTTTTTTTCATCCAATTATATCCTTTCCAGGGGTGGGGAAACTTTTTTCTGCCAAGGGCCATTTGGATATTTATAACATCATTTGTGGGTCATACAAAATTGTTCACTTAAAAATTAGCCTGCTATATTTGGTCAAACATTTCATTAACTCACCCCAATGCCTTGGCAGGGCCAGACCAAAGGATTTTGCAGGCCTTATATGGCCCATAGGCCAGATGTTCCCCACCCCTGCTACAGCATTGCCAATTATATTAATAACTAGAGGCCCAGTGCACAAAATTTGTGCACTGGGGGTGGGGGATCCCTCAGCCTGGGCCAGTGTCCTCTCACAGTCCAGGAGCCCTTAGGGGATGCCTTAGTGCTGCCGTGGAGGCGGAGGGCTCCAGGGTGTGTCCAGCCCATCTTGCTCAGTCTGGACCCCAGCAGCAAGCTAACCTACCATTTGGATTGTCTTCCCCCTGGTGGTCAGTGCACATCATGGCAACTGGTCGGCCAGTTAACTGTCTGCCCCCCTGGTGGTCAGTGCATGTCATAGCAAGCGGTTGAGTGGCCTTAGCATTTCATTAGCATATTACACTTTGATTGGTTGAACGGACACCCAGACACTTAGCATATTAGGCTTTTATTATATAGGATAATTGTTTCCAAATTCTCTTGGAACCCCATTCTTCTGCAGAAACCTCACTGTCTCCCCATACCTAAAGAATAAATTCTAACAGTGCATTTGTGACCCTTCATCTCTGCCCCTCGCCTATTTCTCTAGCCCCATCATTTGCAAGAACCCTCCTTCTAGCCCTTCCATTCAGAATTCACCTGGTCCCTCACAATTCCTTCACCTGCCATATTTACTTTTATTTCGGTGCCTTTACACATGTTCTTTCTTCTGTCTGGCACACCTTTCCCCATATTTTCCACATCGCAAACTTCTACTTGTCCTTAATTACACCATTTAAATATTGTTTCCTGCATGTCTCCTAGAGTCTCCATAAGTAGGCTTCACCTTTTGCATCTCTGTTCTCCCATGAGATTTTGTTTCTGATTTTATTATAGTGCTTATTATATTGTATTGTAGTAATCAGTTTTCATAGGTTTTACTTATTTATTCATTGTTTTATTTACTCAGTCGGTCAATAAATAAAATTGTCCACTGTATGAAAAGCCTTGCAATATAATAACAACCAGCTGCTCTGTCACACTACTCACATGAATTTCTTATTTAAAATTGTCACTCCCCATGAGATAGAAGCTGACATTATGTTCATTTTAAAGATGAGGAAATTAAGGTTTGGAGGAAGTATGTGCTGATGATTTGCAGCTGGTAACTGCTGTGGCCACAGTTTTCACACAGATCTGATTGGTTCCAAAGGCCACACCATTTACATACTATCTCTCTGGGCTATCCACTCCTCAAGGCAAGAAAGCAAAATAAGAGAGATAAGGTATTTATTTCTATATCCCCCTGTGACTATCAGAACATAGTGGACATTTGACACATGCTCTTGAATAAATGCTAGAATGAATGAGTGGATGAGTAGATGTATATTACTTCCCCTTAGCATATCATTAGCATATTACGCTTTGATTGGTGAACGGACACCTGGACACTTAGCATACTAAAAACTTGTGCACACATAGATTTTGGAAAATAAATAATATTTTAAATGTGTTAGAGTAGTTTTCCAGAAGCTCTCTCATGGTGAATCTTCTTGTGAAGTTTATTTTAAGCTCTACCTGGATTTTCACATAGTGAAACTGGACCAAATGAGGTGTAGCCACACAGATAGAGTGACATCAGGTTGATGCTCTGTGCCTCCAGTGAAGTAACTTCCCACTTAGTGAGCACAGCTTAGGTCTACACCGCAACACTATGACCACTGGGGGCCCACCCCAGGAAAAAGAATTGGAGCCGGTCCAAAGAAGAGCAATGAAAATGATTAAATGGTTGGAAAATTGTCTCCATGAAGAAAGGTCACGGGAACTGGGCCTAGTTAGTGTAGAAATATGAAGGGGCAAACCAATCAACATATTTCAAGGATGTGAAAAGAAATACAGAGAGGTAAAAGCAGCTGTTCTGATTTTAATTTTTGATAGTAGAAATATAGGACAGTGGATTTCAAATGCAGCATAAAGGTTTAGGTTAGTCTTTGTAAAGTTTTTATGAAATAATAGACTTAACCCGAAAAGTTTTGGTATTTCTTCTCTTGGAAACTTTTGTGATAAGAGTCACCTTCCATAGAAAGAAAGTGCATTGTGCCTCAACCTGACTAGAAAGAAGAAAGAGATGGGAATGTAGCTCGAAAGAAAGGATCTAACTAAGATTCAGGCATCTGTGTTATGTATGTGGTATTTTCTTTTTAATTGATCAGGGTGGCATTGGTTAATAAAATTATATAGGTTTCAGATGTACAATTCTACAAAACATCATCTGTACATTTTATTGTGTGTTCATCACCCCAAATCAAGTCTCTTTCCATCACCATTTTTAACCCCCTTTACGCTTTTCTACCTCCCCCACCCACCGGAAATAAAATATCCAACAAACTTGGCTTTTAGAAAAAGCCTTAATTTTTTTCTCTTTATATTTTTTCCAATCCTTATGAAATGTTGAAATCCAAGCATTTTACGAGTAAATTATTTTGGAAAACCTATCAAATATTCAGTGAAATACTTTTTGGCAAGAAACACTATGGAGTTATGAGCAATTTAAGCAATGATTTATGAACAATTATCCAGAGAATGACAAACCAACAATGCTAGAGAGGAGAGTGCCTAGGGTTATAAAAAATGCAGAGCTCACAGAGTAACTAGTCTGAGTGTCTGCTTTCCTTATCTCTGGACAGCAGCGTTGGTGTTGATAACCAGACAGTTTATACTACTCAAAGGCACCCAGGACACTGTCTATTTTGCCTTTTCACAGACATAAAGTCTGTGAGCTGGAACTGACAGTAATGGTTTTGGTCCAGCAGAGCCATGTGAAAGTCCTAGGGGGTTAGCAATGTTTCTATTGTATCGTGTTACTGTTGCATTGCTCTAATGTAGTATTAATATGATACAGATGTATTAATTTATTATGGCTTCATAGATATTGAAATATATTGGCAAAGGAAGTGTGTGGGAAGAGTTATCCAGGTCTGCTGAGACTTCCTCGGTGATCCAAAAGAAATCAATTCCCAGAAAGAAGCCCACTTACCAGAGAGCAACCACACTGTCTAGACTGCCTAACTTGGTGGTATGGGAAAAATGCTGAGAGCAGATAATTGAATCAAAATGGCATATACCTGCCATTTGGGTCTCCAGGAAAAATAAAAATCATATTAATTGTAAATGCCAGGGATCTGGAGTGTGGTTAAACTCTGTTTTCTCCCTAGAGTCTATTGTCTTCCATTCAGTCCTTCCACGGAAACATCAATTCAGAAGGCGTCTTCACCATACAAGGAAGTCTTTGTTCGGACTGGCTGCTGACATTCCAAACTAACTTACACTCAAGATAAGGTTATCCTCTCAGAGAACTCAGACGCTTTTTGCTTCCCCATCATCAACTTGCCAGCATTAAAGGCCGTCCCCACTTTTAGACACAAAGTGTTTGATGCAAATGCAACTTAAAGAAGATTATGGCAAGGCCCAACGTGGCTGGTCTTGTATTACATCCTGATTATGCATGTGCTGTCAGAGGGGAGTGCAAACCACCAAATGAGGAGCTATGTTGGTGAAAAGTGAAATACGAGTCTTTACGATTAAATGTCCGGTAAGAGGTATGGTGAAAAGGAGCCCCCACCGGTCCCACCCGCAATGAACTGGTGAAATGTGTGAACTATCTGTACCTTCCAACAAAAAAAAGCAGAAATTTTTCTTCTGAACATCGCAAGCAGTCACTTTTTATAATTGCTACTTAAAATGGTGAAACAGAGGGCATCTTTTATATCATCTTTGATTCCTAAGCAGGCTCAATTTCTCCTCTCTCTTTTCTCATTTCCCATCCTCATTAACAGTATATATTGCAGTTAGGTTCATGCCTTGAGGGACCATTTGTGAAGCTATTGAATTATTAAAAGCATGTAGTTTTTCATCGGGACTCAATTTAAGACTTGAATTTGGAGCTATTTTTACTGAGTTAGCAGAAGGAAAAGGCGAAGTATGAGAACATTCACAGATACTACTTCCCAAAAAGTTGCTTTTTTAATAGCATTTTTGGTCACATTAAAAATAGGTAGCACCAAATCTTCAGAAAGAAAGGTTCTCTTGAATGAGCTTTTCCTAAATTTTGTAGTCAGCTGTTTGCATTTTTCTTAAAAGCCAAGAAATCTTCAAAACACTTTCTATATATTTGTACCACTGTGTGGGCAAGAAGTAGTATAAATGACATTGAGATTAATTAGATAGTAAACATTTTGTCATGTCTCTTTATTTTATAATAAACTCTTCATGGTTCTTTGTTAGAAGGAAAAAGGCCTTTCATCCTTGTGTTATGTTAATCCCTTCTGCTACAAAAAAAACAAACAAACAAAAAACAAACAAGAAAAACCTGGGAGATAAATGTCACCTTATATCCACGAACAATGGCTGAGTGATTCTGACCATGTATTTTTCTATGTAATTCCTGCTAATTACATATCTTACAGCACTACTTTGTACCTAGTGCTGGCATATATGATTTATGTGCAATATGTCCTTTTCCTTCAGAAATGTTCAATAATGTTTAGGAACATTTTTAGGATTGTTCAAAGCCACAACACAGAATGGGACCATTAAATGCTAAGAAAGCTAACTTCTATGGTATCAAGGTACTTTAGTAGTTCAGAGAAGAAATATTAAGAGAGAAATTAAATGAAGGGTCTGGATTGGAGAGATACATTCTAGCATGAAAGTCATCAAATGTGGTCATTGTTTGGGGTTATTAGTGTGCAAGGCAAAGGAGTAGATGTTGACTTCTTTTCTAGTTGAGAAGATTGATTAAAATTATAATGAATCTAGGAGGAGGTATATATTTAAGGGATGAGAAGTGGGTAAAAATAAATTATGATTTGTCTTAGGCAGATAGTTTAAAATATGGTACAATAGAAGATGTTACTAAGATTCCAGATAGGGGCCAGGACCGGAAGGGTCTTTAAGTTGTACTAAGAAACTTAGGTTGATTCAATAAGCAATGAAGAACCTTGGCAAAGTTAGAAGCAGGAAGGTGACCTGGCCAGATCTGAATTTCAGATACAGCACCCAGACCGTTTGAAGAGCAATGTATTGTGGAGAAACCAGTCAGCAATCAGGGAACACAGGGATTTGGATAGTGAAGAATTCCAGGTGTGCTGTTATGATGAACTGGAGCAGGAGAGTATAAGAAGAGATTGAGAAATAATCATGAGGTAAAATTGGTAGGATTGGTTGGTTGATTGTATGTGGGGGATGAGAGAGAGGAAGTGGTTTAGGATGACTCTAAATTTCTGGCTTGAGTGACTGACTAGATGAATAATGTTGCAATTAATTAACAGGAAACATCGGAAGGAAGAGTGGGCTGGGGGAGAGAGAGGTAAAAAATTTCAGATCTATTTTGAACATGTTGTATTTGAACAAGATGAGTAAGACATCTAAATGGATTTAACTAGAAGGTAGTTAAATATATGAGTCTGAAACCCAAGGGAGATACCAAAATTGTAGACATGGATTACAAATCAACGGGATACAGTGGTAGTCAAAATAAATAAATTGAAACAATTTGCCCAAGGAAATTAAATATAGAATGGAAGAAGGGCCAAAGACAGGACAGAATCCAAGGGAACAACCGATATTTTGGAGTGCAAAACATGGAATAGCACTCAAGGAAGATTAATAAGAAATATTTAGGGAATAAAAATAGAGTCAAAAAAGGGCAGCCTCATAGATTTTAGCACATTAGAGATTTTAAAGACTCAATGCCTAGTTGATAGCCTCAGTATTGACGAGCTGTCCAATAAGATAGGAACTGCGATAGCATTGGAATTTTATCAGCAATTTGGCCCTTACCATACAGGTGTCATAAGATAACCTGGGAGCCTACATTGTCATTCAGATAAAAGATACTTTTTCCCTGGCCCCTTCTCTTTCTTTCCGGCATCATAGAGGCTGATTGTCAAGATCCATGTAACTAGGCTTTGGCCTGACCATCAGTCCATATGTAGTCTGTTCTGTAATCTTGCTTTTTGTTCTAGGACCCTCCTATGAATTTCACCTAACAACTGCATCCAAAATGCCTTCTATGTCTCTTGCTTGTCTGTTTCTCAATGGTTGTCTTATATTTCCCATATATGCAACCATGAATTTAGGGCTTGCTAAGTATAAACAGCTTTCTGATTTCTATCCTTTCCCTGAAATCTATGTCCCTAATAATGTTTCTAGTACTACTGGTCTGGCCTTGCCTAAAATGACCATATCCTGCCTTGGCCAGTGTGGCTCAGTTGTTAGGCTTGTTACCATGCACCAAAAGAGGCTGTGGGTTCAATCTCCAGTAGGAGGCGTATAGGAGGTAGCTGATCAATGTTTCACTCTCGCATCAATGCTTCTCTCTCTCTCCCTTCCTCTCGAAACATGAGTAAAAAAATATTTTTTAAAAAACTGACCCTATCCATTGGACTCATGCTTTGGGACATTTCCAGCTGATCTTACTAGGACTGACTCTACAGAAGAGTTGTGTGCCCTCATCCCAGTTGGGGTTCCTGCCCTTCTATAGTTCGACATGTCCCAGACCCTATGTCATAGCTATGGTCATGTTGAATTCAAGGTATGGCAGGGTATCCAAATAGAATTACTGGGTAGGCCAATTCATTTTAAAGGTGGGCTACTGAGGAGGTATGATATATGTGGCACAGGTACATAGGGATGACAGTAAGAACTATTTAAAATGCAATTGCTCTTTGATACAGTGACTAAAGAGAAAATATTATAGGGTTTATGACAACACTTTAAAGAACAACCAAACTTAACGGTGTGAGAGGAGATAAAGAAGAAGTCTGAGATATGACAGGAGAACTTGAAAAATAGAAAATAGAATACAAAACAAAGTGAAATGAACAAGGAAAATAAGGACAGAGAAAAAAAATCTAACAAGGCAAAACAAGTCATCATTTTTTCTTAATACTCAAGAGAATGGTATCAGTGGAGGCAAAACTAGACTGTTAGAGAGTTCTGAAGGAAATGGTTAGAATAAATGTAGAGGAAGTGAATTTTAAAATATTGTTTGAAGAAAGTAAAGAATTCAGTTTATATACAGAAAAGGAAGCAAGTATATAAATGTCTTTATTGACTTTTATTTTCTTGCATCCCATACACCTACAAAAGTCTCTGTACAGAGCAGGTGTACAATAAATATTTATTGAATGAATAAGTTTTATTCTTGTTTTTATTTTTATTTAAAGTGCATGTGTCTACAGATTGGGATAGAGTAAGATGTTAGATAAAAAGGATACTTGTGGTGATGATGTTCTGAAAACATTGGAAATGTCTGGAGTTCAGAATATTGAGAGAGGCATGCATCTAAACTATAGAATAGTAGAAGGGCCATGGGAGTGTGAAAAAAGTGGGCAAATCTGGAGTTTTCTCCCTAAAATAGTGGATTATCATAAACGGTGTTTAGACATAAAAGGAAACTAAACTGCTAACTGGGGTGTTAAAGCTGAAGTAAGAAATTAAGAAGTGAATTTTCAATATTAGGGAGCATTGAAAGTGGAAGTAAAGTATCTTCAAAAGTTAGGCAAGTCTTCATATTTTGTTTTCTCCTCCTTTAAAAACATCTTGTGGTCTTAAAAAAAGAAAGAAAAAAGAAAAGAAGAAGAGAAAGAAGAAGAAAGCAGGGAAAGCAACTGGTGAGGTTATCCAGGGTTGAGAGTTATTGAGTTGGACAGAGAAAAAGGATCAGAGAAGCCAACTGAAAAGGTTGTCTGCGCATATAAGGCTGGGTGAGAATGGAGGGAAAGAGGAAGGGAAGGGCTGAATTAAAGATCTCAGAAAGAAAAATATTGGCCCATGATGATAAATTTCAGGCTGTGTGGCTCAGGAAGCAATGAGCTACAGGTCCATAAGGTCAGAAGGGAAAAGCAATCAGATCAAGGAATCTTCAGGGTCAAAAGTATAAGTATTGAAGTATGTAGGAAGATTGCAGGAAACACATGAAAAGAAAGGCTTTGCGCCAAAACATTTATGTAACCTGAAATAAATTCCAGGGCGTGGTAAACAACGGTAATGATGTTTCAAGGAAGGTCACACAGAGAGAGATAATGACCTTAACATGATGAAAATGGGAGGTGCTTCAGAAGACAAGGCTCCTTCATTCCAACTATTAACATGAGAAAGTAGGACATATGAAATAAAGTAAAATAAAATAATGCCTCTTTGGTATACACCCTACTGGCTCTCCTAGCTGGTTCGTTGATCGACAAATGGTGTACAAAAGGATGCCAATTATCACTTCAACCCAATTCATCAGGGCCAGTGGGAGGTAAGACCTCCATGGGAAATAAAAAAAAATAATGAGAATTCAGATTCTTAGTGAGAGAGCAATGTTCCCATTAGAGTACAAAT
Source organism: Myotis yumanensis (assembly GCF_028538775.1). Classification (NCBI taxonomy): domain Eukaryota; kingdom Metazoa; phylum Chordata; class Mammalia; order Chiroptera; family Vespertilionidae; genus Myotis; species Myotis yumanensis. The sequence continues at coordinate 170,462,277 of NW_027223754.1, forward strand.
AGGTGTGTGTTTTAAAGGATAATTTTGTCTCAAATAGAGATGAGGCAGCATTCTATGAGGTACACTGGCACAGAACAGTTAAAAGAAGAAGAGTTCAAATTCACAGATGCAAAGAAGTAGGCACAAATGCAGACATAAAAGCACACTGCAGAGTGCCAAGCCCAAACTCCACCACACGAATGGAATGTCTTTGTGGTGGAATTTCTATAAACCATCTCATTTAGCCAAGTATGTGGAGTGTACTGGTGTTGGTGTTCATCCAGTTATGGCCTGCCTGGGAAGCACTGAGGAACAGGACCCAGTGCAAGAAGACATGGCTATCTTAATTCTTTTTTTCAGCTTCAGAGAAGCCTGTACTACTCAGCTTGCACAGAGTTACAACTATAACGTTGCTTGGAAGCATTCTGCTGTCAGGCATTTAGAAAAAGTTCTAGTTTTAGCCAAGGAGAAGCTATAATTAAAAAAGAATCTGGCTGAATATGTTGTAATCTTAGCAGACACTGTGCAAAGTTTATGTCCTTAACTCATAAAATTTAAACATGACCCCAAAAATCAGTCGCTCTTTATCATATACTTAATTCGAAGCTGATTTGACAAACTATAAGAACAAAGCGAAATTTTTTGTAAAGAAAAGGAAAAAAAATGCCCTGCTGCATAATCATATTTAACCGAATTGTGTTCTTGTTCGCTTGAATTAATCAAGAGCTGAAATGGCTGTTTCACTGCTCTAACACGACGGAGCAGGGGCCTCACATGCGTCTTCCATTTGAAGGCTTTTTGTGGTAGAGGTGGTTTTCTGTATGGGCTTTGAAGGACGGGAGGGAAATAATTCAGCAGATGGGGACTGGAAGATTTTTCTTTCATGTCTCAAATACAATATGAAGTGAACTATGAAGTTAACCAGCCACAATTCTTTGCAAAGGTCAGCTGGTCTCAACTGATTTCATGTTCTTGCCACAAAGTACTCTTGATCTAAAATGGATTATGTGGAAAAATCAGATGCTGCTCTATCCATTATTAATTCATTTCAAATAGTTGTTTCAATTCCAGGATAATAAATATAACCTTGACAGTAATTCTTTCCCAGTTGTAATCTGTGTTCAAGTTATCTAGGATGACCTTACAAATGCATTATTTTTATTCATTTCATGAGCATTTGGATTTGTTTGTTGTGTTTTTTGGCTTTCTATTTTTTTGTTGTTGTTGTTCAGTGTGTTTTTTTCCTTTGAGCAATTTTTCTTTCTTCATTTGTCTTTTGTTTCTTCTGGCCAGAGTGGTGAGTAAAGGATAGATTTTAACCTGGCAGGACAGAAATACGAGTATGCCAAGTAAATTGTGAATGCTAATAAATCCTTTTCTCCCTTCTCCTTACAGTACAGTAGAATATATATGCTTTTTTGAGCATGCAGAGGAAAGACAGCCAATCAAACAGTATTTATTATATACCTAAAATTCATTAGGACATATGCCCAACATTGTTCTAATTATTGTAGTAAACACAGAGAAATAAATAGGCAGATGATTTCAATCTTCAATATATTTCTCGCCTTGTTCAGCTAACAAAATTAAATAGTACTTGAAATAACAAAGGACAATTCAAGACAATGTACCACTAAGTACCAATCCCCAAATGGGAGGTCAGGGTGGCTTAGGATTAGTCATCGGCAGCTTAGTGAAGGAATGAACATACTAGAGCGATGACCTTGGTGGTTGGGTAAGACCTCAATAGTCAGGATTGGAAATAAAGCCATGAGGAAGTAATGAGAGTAAGTAACAAAAGCAGCAATAAAAGCAGGAGGAGGAAGAGGTGAGCAGCAAGAGGAATTATCAGAAGGCGAAAAAAGAAGATGAGGAAGATGACAAAGAAGAAGGAAGAGGAGGAGAAGAAGAACTCATGTTAACTGAATATTTATTATGCTCTGGAAAAAGTGGGCTGAGTGCCTTATATGATCTGTAACATGGGTGAAGGTTCTAAACACTTTCATCTTAAGTTTCTTGACCTACAGTGAGAAGTCTTATAATATTTTTCCACAAGTGGTGACATTTTTCTTTGAGCCATCCACAGGCCCCTTACACTTAGCACAGCCACACATAAGAATGATAAGCAAAAAGAATGATGAGGGAAGCTAGGAAGTAGGATCTTTCTCCTTGGCACTCTTCTGTTCTCTTTCTTTCATTATTTATACCTTTCTGCCATCAGAAACCAAGTTCCCACTTGCCATCCTGAGCCCCGTAATATAAGCACTATTTTTCTCCTTAGAGACTATAGTATATTTCTTTGTTCCTGGACTTCTCCTTTTTACCACACTTGCCTCTTCAGAGTCATATTCCCTCATATTTTTGTATGATAGGAGGAAAATCCTGTAGCAAAATTTGAGGGTTGATGATACCCTAATAGTTGATGTCTTCCAAATTATCTTTACTTTTTAAAAGGAACTATATTACTTAAAACCAAAAGAAAGAGTAAGGTGAGACTATCAGGATCAAAAATAACGGCAATGTTGACTATCCATTCCTTGGGATGGAATAGAAAGAGAACATTCCCATGCTTCTCAAATCAACTAGACGGAGTCACACAATTACCTCATCAAAAAGCCAGTTAGGCCACGGAAAAGGTTATCTCCACATTGTTAAAGAGAACTGAACATCAATGGGGAATAAACTTATGTCCTAGGCCTCTTTAGCACTCAATTTTAATCACACACACACACACACACACACACACACACACACACACACACAGACTATAGCAAGGTGTCAGCTAAATCCTGTGTTTATATACTGACTGCATAACTTTCTCTAAAGAGAAGCAGACATGATTATCACTCAGATTACATCTCTTTCTCCTTTTGAACAGGATTGAAATGTAGGACCTGGGGCTAAAATAGTGAGTTAATATGTGTGACAATGTCATGGCTTCTGTTGCACTCACAGACCCAGCACTATTTGACTCATGACTTAGATCACGTACATATGTTGGTCTAGGTGAGAAGTCTTACCCATGTATTAGGATATGGAAGGCAAACCTCAGACATACTCCACAGAATGGAAACCAGTGCATGTTCCACTAAAATAATCAAGCTACAGATTGTCTTTCTAAAGATGTGCTTACCTCAGACATACAATCTGTACTAATAAAAGGGTAATATGCTAATTAGACCAAACAACTTCCGGACGACTTTCCAAATGTCCTTTTGGGCAAAGCCATGGAGGTGTGGCCGAGGCATAGGCGGTTAGGGGCTATCAGGCCGTCAGGGGAGAGCAATCATGGGGATCAGGCAAGCAGGGGAGAGCAGTTAGGGAGATCAAGCTGGCAGGCAGGTGAGCAGTTAGGAGCCAGTAATCCCAGATTGTGAGAGGGATGTCTGACTGCCGGTTTAGGCCCGACCCCCTGGGGGATCGGCCCTAAACCGGCAGTCAGACATCCCCCAAGGGAGTCCCCAATTGTCGAGGGTGCAGGCTGGGCTGAGGGAACACTCCCCTCTCCCCGTGCATGAATTTCATGCACTGGGCCACTAGTTTAATCAATAACTACTGAAATAACTCATAAACACTTTAGAGTAAAAAATATTCTTTGTACAAATGAATGATCTACACTGAAAAAGAATTTTTTCAAGAGGCCCCAAGAAAAAACTGCAAAGAGGGTTAAAGTCCCTGATTTGGTTTAGACCTTGAGAAACTAAAGAAAAATCACTGAGTCAGTAACATATACCAAGGGTTACTTACTAAAGGCCCTGTCTGAGCACCACATTTCAGAAACCCTGATATCAAGTGCAATGGATGTGTAATGGTTGGTTAGAGATAGTTAACTGCTCTTTTATAATATTTCGGGGTTTCTTTTTATCCTTTGTTTTTGTGTCTTCTAGCCTTGCCAAATTCAGTTGTTCTGATTCCTAAACAGGTGTGGGATGGCTCGGTCTTCCACGGCAGCACCCCTGAGGGTCCCCACTGCCTTTGCTGCAGCAGGAATATTCAAAAGGCAGACTGAGAGGAAATGAAAGGAAGGAGATTTTTCTGCTCTGTAGCTATTGTTGCTTTTGGCAGGGTGCTACCAGGAGGCCTAGATATGTACCACTTAAAGCTTAAATACTACAGCTCACTCTACCAGAGAGCAGCTTCAACACAAAAGCTCCAGTAGATTATGCTCCTTTACGAGGTGACTCATCTTGGATGATAGAGTGGGTCTCCCACACACAAAAACAGATGTGGCAGGCAGATCGCCTCTAGACATAGTGCTTGCAAAAGCTTCGCGGCAACAAGGATTCTGTTCCTAAAATAATGCTTCACATTTCCACAGCTCCTTCTTCCAAAGTGTTCATAGCATTTGGGATGAGAGTGAGGGGAGGGCGTATCATTCCAAGTATATGATGTGAGGCTTAGCTGAAAAAAAGGTGTCCACCCAATATGCAGCCAAAAACAACTGCAGTGGGTTGTCGACAGGATCTGGAAACTCCTCTTCTGGAGAGCGGAAGACTCCCCCACCCAGGGTGCCTCCTCCCGGGCCTGCCAGTGACAGGCAGGATGTGGTAGGTGATTGCTGAGGCTCTTTTCATTCATCAGATGAAAGGAGACCTTTGTAATAAATACCCACAAACAAAACTGTTTGCCCAGTTAGTGTCAGCAAATCTTACAAAAATCTCTAGAATATGCTGAAAATAAAAAAAAATAAAAAAAAATATATATCCATTCTATTTCTTTACATTATTTATATTTACACTTAGACTTTTTAGTATTAAGAAATATATATATGCTTCTACCTTAGCTTACTTTAGTCTTTAAGGTGGCCTTCCAGAAGTTGGCTTCTCCCCACAAAGCTCCCCCAGCCACTGTGTGGCAACTTCCTCTACCAGTTGTTTTGCTGCCATAGTTAAGGCGTGGTTAGATATTCCCAGGCATCTGGGCTTGGGCTCTGCATCCCACACTCCAAAGGGAAATCTCCCATCCTCGGTAGGCATATTCCATTCTCAGGAATCAGCCCTCACCTGAGAATGTGAGGAGGTTCAGGACAGCTCTTACTGAATAATGTAGCTTTCGGGACAAATGCTTCTATTATTTATGAACCTAGCAGAATTTTGTTCCAGGCACCTCCACTCTGCCGCATGCACCATATATATCTCTGCCCTGCTTTTCAAACAGCTAGGTCTAAACTGAAATGGAAAAGGTGCTTTGTAAGCATCCATCTTAAAAGTTGCCTAGAAGTTTTTATGGTAATGCTTCTATATAGTGGTACATCAATAGTTTTAAGTTTTCTAGAGCAGTGCTCCAAACTATTTTGATTATGAGCCCAATAGATGTATACTAATTTGTTTATAAATTGTAAGTACAATACACAAAAACTAGACAATTTAAATGGATGAAATGGAAATTTACATACTTAATGTTTTGCTGACCATGGTAGTTTTATACATAATATATCAAAGAAAAATATATTAGGCTAGGACTCACTGCTACCTAAAGCAAATATGAGTCTTTATTTTAAATAGCTTTTCTGATCATTCTATTTTTTTGCTTTGCAGATATTATTAGTTTTTTTCATTTTCTTTATCAAGCTAAAGAACAGCTCTTATTTGGGGAGGTATCAAGTCAACACTTTCACAGAGTCCTCAAATTCTTGCTCTATTAGCATTATCTTCCATTTACGTTTGCTTTGCAAGAATATTTTAAGGCTATTTATCCATTTTGTTAAGATTACTCTGGTAAAAACTGGATAACAAATGATTCAGCCAATTGAATCATGCACATATTAACTATAACGTATAACACTATCTTGAAAAGAAAGGCTCAAGTACGTGCACTGCAGTTAAGCTCATCGCCCAGCTTCCTCTCCCAACCCTTCCTCCTCCGCACACACACATATGAGTCTGTATGCAGTAGGTGACCATCTGACATGCATGTGCAGTGAGGACGTTAATGTCATCCCACATAACAAATTAGTAGTGTTTACCCTTAAGATGTGAAAGGACAAGACACAGAAATGAGGAAGGTATTTTAAATACATATGTCAGCAAAAGACTGGTGTAAAAATAAATTACAAATCAATAAGGAGAGGGGCCAACAACCAAGTAAAACTTGGAGAAGAAAATAATATCTAAATGGTCATTAATCATTTGGAAAAATGCTAAAAGTCATTAGTCATGAGGGAAGTAGAGATTGAAACAACAGTGTAATGTGACTACCTATACAAAAGAATTGCCACAAATAGTTAACTGTATCATGTGTTGGTGAGGATATGAAGTAACTAGAACTCTCGTGCAATGGCTGTTGGAAGTATAAATTGGTACAACCATATTGGAGAACTTTTGTACTATCAACTAATGCTTAATGTATACATACCCTAAAAGGCAGGAATTCCACTTATTCAACAGAAATGAGTTGGTAGATAATTCTTCATAGAATTATCTGGTAGATAATAATGCTGGTAGATAATTCTTCATAGCAGCACTACTAGTATTTGTGAAAGCCAAACATTGACAACAATGAAACAACCCAAATGCTCATCAATAGTAGAATGGATAGATTGTGGTACATTCAAATAATGGACTAATATGTAACACTGAAAATGAATGAGTTACAACTACATGTAACAATAGAGATAAATCTCAAAAACATACCGATAAATAGAAGCAAGATAAAAAAGATTTTATTTATCTAAAAAGAAATTTTAAGGCAAAACTAATATATAGTACTAGAGGCCCGGTGCACGAAATTCTTGCACTGGGGGGTGGGAGGGTTGGTCCCTCAGCTGGGCCTGTGCCCTCTCGCAGTCCGGGAGCCCTCAGGGGATGTTGGACTGCTGGAGGCAGGAGAGGCTCCCACCACCACTGCTGTGCTCGCCAGTCATGAGCCAGGCTTCTGTCTGAGCAGTGCTTTCCCTATGGGAGTGCACTGACCACCAGGGGGCAGCTATTGCATTGAGTGGGATTGGGCCTAAAATGGCTCTCGGACATCCCCCGAGGGGCCCCGGATTGTGAGAGGATGCAGGCCAGGCCGAGGGACCCCACCAATGCACGATCGGGGCTGAGGAGGGATGTGGGAGGTTGGCCAGCCAGGGAGGGACTGTGGGAGGGCTCCAGGGCATGTCCAGCCCATCTCACTCAGTCCCCATCTGCCGGACCCCAGCAGCAAGCTAACCTCCTGGTCGGAGTGTCTGCCCCCTGGTGGCCAGTGTACGTCATAGCAACTGGTTGACCAGTCAACTGTCTGCCCCCTGATGGTCAGTGAACATCATAGAAAGCGGTTGAGTGACCTTAGCATATCATTAGCATATTATGCTTTGATTGGTTGAACAGCTGACAGGACAACCGGACACTTAGCTTATTAGGCTTTTATTGTATACAATTAGAAGTCAAGGCAGTGATTTTTCTTTAGGAGCAGTCATAGGAAGGAAATATGAGGAGGGTCTTCTGTGGTGTTGATAATGCCTGCTTCTCATCTGTGTTGGTTATATGTTTGTTCATTTTATGAAAATCAGGCTAACTGTACTCCTTTCATTGTTCACTTTTTTCTTTTTGTCCCTATTCCCTATGCTGTACATTAGAAACCCATCACTGATTTTATAACTAGAAGTTTGTACTTCTTAATCCTCTTCCCCTTTTGTTCACTTGTCTGTATGTATGTGTACTTAACAAATTTTAAAGAACACACAAAGAATAAAGAAAGCTTAACTCATTTCTTTAATTTTTTGGAAAATAAGTGACAGTTTTAATTTTTCTTTTCACATGTTATTCAATGATTCAGTGAATTATCATGGAGCATTGCACGGTCCTTTGGACACTGCTAGTCTGGTGCTAGAGCATGGTAAATAGAACTGATTTCCTCCCCGCCAGTATGTGTAGAGAGTTCAACAATTATAGTTGTGGGGAGGGGGGGGGGGGAGAGGAGAGGGGTGTTGATATAGGGAATGTGGAAAATGGCCTTTGTCCATTTCCTAGTGTTGGTCATTTTAGAAATATGGTAGAAAAGAAAAGGACAAGACTTCTCATCTCCCAGCCTTTTTCTAATCCCAATATTGGCTAATCAGAAAGTTGTAATTTTAATTAAATCTTTGCTTTGTTCTGTTTCAGAGCAGCCCTCCTATTTTTTCTCCAAGGTACAAAATATGCATTAAATATAAAACAGGTTTCTCTCTCTGCAAGCCTCCCACCATAACTGAAATTCTCCACATGCTTCAAATACAAAAATGACCTTTGCATTTCCTTCTGCTGGCTCAATCAGCAAACAAAAAATGTTATGTTATTCTATAACGTTTATTGATGCATTCATCAATTACACTATATTTAATATTTATTGAGTTTCTGTTTTCTCCCAGGCATTCTGCTAGGACCTGCTAAATAGCTAAGAATAAGAAATCATGGTCCCTGTTCTTAAAGAATAATAAATGTCCATGCTACGATTTTACATGTTGTTTAACTATCCATAAGTTTGTTTATAAAATCAACATAACCTGTCAGACATTATTTAATAAGGATAGTAAATATATTTTCCTATTCTTTCAGTCTAAGTTGGTATTGGAGACAATTGTGCTACTATCAGATCACCTAATTGGTTAGATTTGTTGAAGGTGAGAAAAAAAAATATCCTATGGGAATTTAAATAATAAAGAGCAGCCCTAACCGGTTTGGCTCAGTGGATAGAGTGTCGGCCTGCGGACTCAAGGATCCCAGGTTCGATTCCCATCAAGGGCATGTATCTTGGTTGTAGGCACATCCCCAGTAGGGGGTGTGCAGGAGGCAGCTGATCAATGTTTCTCTCTCATTGATGTTTCTAACTCTCTATCCCTCTCCCTTCCTCTCTGTAAAAAATCAATAAAATATATATTTTTAAAAATAATAATAATAAAGAGCAAAGCCAAGAAAGGGGCCCCTCTTATCTATTAACAAATGCCTTTTTAGGGACTCAGGTATAAATGAATGAAATGGAATAAATACATTTCTCTTAGATACACATACATTTACTTAATAACAGGTAAATCTTTGTGGAATGCATTTTCATTTTTAATGAAACCAAAACATTTGTTCAAAAGATGGACTTAATATCCAGCCAGCTTTTCAGCTACCATCCTATCTACTCACCAACCATATTAACTTTGGTTTTTGAGCCAGTGTACCATTTACCAACAAGCCTAGTTAGTTAGTTGATGGCCTCAATGCCTGCTTACTAAACCTTCTATTTATTTTCCTAAGAATAAATTGTAATTTAAATTATTTGTAAATACAAATGAAATTTTTAAAGTCTAACAATTAGTTGACAAGTTTTATATAACCAATCAAACATCATGTGGTTGTTTTTTAAATGCGTGAATTACAATTGAAACCAAAAACCACACTGTAGATGCCAGGACTGGAACTCGGTGTGATTTACAAAGATTTGGTCATGTTTGTGCTTTAATTACAGCACTGTTATCGCTATTAAGGAATTATGCACTATGAGCAGAGAGGACTGTTAAGCTCTCTGCAGTTTTCTAGAAAAGACAACATGACATTGAGGAGTAATACGATGGGTGTTTCTTTTTTGCATGCTATGATATGACTGCCAAATAAATCAGAGATGACAATAATTTATATTCATTCATTAATCCCCGCCCTTTTTTTTTCTTTCAGCATTTATTATGTGTCTATTATGTGCCAGACACTGACAGGCTGTGGGTATACCAAGTGAATTAAATAAAACACTGTCTCAGTCCTTGAAGAGCTCACAGTCTGGTGAGGGAGACAGATATATAAACAAATAATTACAATGCAATTTGAGAAGTGCCATAAGAGAAGAGGAATGCACTGTTAGCAGAGATGAAGGAGATGGTCCTCCTCCTGGGAGGGAGGGGGGAGCAGCGGGAGCAGGAAGGAAAGTCAGACAAAGCTACAAGGAAGAGATCATGTTTGAGTCTAGGGCTTGAGAGAAATTGAATTTATCCATTAAAATATTTGAACAACAGACTAAGTAGCATAATATATATAATAATCATAAGAAGCAGCAAAGAACTTATATTCTTATATGCATAGCACATGGACACGGGCAATAGGGTAGTGAAGACCTGCGGGGGGGGGGGGGGGGGGGGGGGGTAGGGACTAGGAGGAGAGGGGGAAATGGAAGATATCTATAATACTATGAATAAAAAAGAATCATAGTTTCTTTTCTTCTATTATATGAGCATGTTCCCCTGTAAGATTGTCCAAAGCAATATGGTATTTTCCTGTCTCTCCTGAATATCATGCATCAGATAAATCTCTTAAAATAAAGCACATAGTAAATAGCATAGATTTTTTTTCATCCAATTTTCAGTTTAGAAAACCTTGTCTATTGGAATACTGTCATTGGACTGAGCCAACTGTCCCAAATTCCTTCCCCAAGACCTATAAACATCTCTAATCCCAAGTGTCACAGGTAAATGGAAATGTAATTACTATACTGGACACAAGAAAGCTATAAATATAAGCCCAAGAGGGTCAACCCCACTTATTTCATGCTAACATCTAATTTATTCAGGTAGCCTTGTGCCTTTCCAGGCTGCCCAGGACCTAGAAATCTTTTAGCACAAAAAGCAACAGGGATTATTGCTTTTAACCAACATTTTCACATTGTATTATTACTATTGTCACCTTCAGAAATTCTTATCACTTTTCTCTTTTCATGTTTAAAAAGGTAATTTCTAATCTCTCTCTAAAGCCTTCCCCCAAGTTATCATCTTAAAGAGGTTAACAATCATTTTTCATGCACTAAAAACACAACACAAAGGAAACAGCAGCTGTTAATCATCACCTGGCAGTTTATGCGAAAAGAAAATGCCAGAGTTTATAAGATAATGTTTAAATATGGGATCATTAATCTCTTTTGCAAATTCATGTAGACTTCCAATAAATAAAGATATTGATGATATTTCCTAAGTGTCACTCATGTGCTGAGAACTATATCAGCGACCCTAGGAAGTACTTAGAAGTGCTTACAATCAAATGTGGGGCTTACATTATATAATACGCTTAAGAGAATCATAAAGCAAAGCAAAGGTAAACCCTCAGGATACCTGGACGAATACTAAGACTGCATGGTTCCCTCATTAACTCATAGAAACTGACGACCTAGCCGGATCTATCACTTAAATCAAGTTTATAGATAACACCATTATCTTCAACTTCCCTCAACCCCATTCCTGATCTTACCTACACAAAAGTGGCTAGATTTAATTTACCCTTTTATGCCATTGTAACTAAATCAAGAGTATCACTAAAAAGCTTTCAGATCAAATAAGGCCTGGGTGGAAATATTGAAAACAGGCTTCAAAACAACCAGCAATGTGTTATAGAAAAAGAGGGAGGGGGTGGTGGTAACGGGTTCTGTGATGCAGGTGAAGTCTTGTTATAATTAAGCTTGTTAAAGCCCCAATTCCACTTCAATAAAACAGTATGAGGCTCCAGCTGGCAGCCAGCTGCTCCCCAGACCTTTTCCAAGCGTGAAAAGGGGGGGTCCATGGTGTAAGACCCAAAGATTTGTTTTAGCCACATTTCACTTGTCTAGGTAAATCAAACAATACCAGATATTGAGTTATCTAAATATTCATAAACTAATGACTTTCATCAACCAGTGAATATACCTAAATTGTTTTATAAATATCTATTCAGATGTACCAATATGAAGAAGAACATATGGCAAGATTTTGTGTAGCTCATTCATGGGAATCTTGGACATAGTTCAAGATAGATAACCTTGAGAAGCTTTTGTTTCTTTGGGTTAAAAAATTTCTATCAGAGAATGCCCAAGCCTTCAAAGTTGCAAGACATGACTGAGAAATCTAACAAAGAATTGTGAGAAGACAATGACTAAATTGATGGATGGAAAATCTCAAGGGAACTGATTTTAGCAAGGTCCAAGTTTACAATATGTCTGACCAAGAATTCCAATAACCTTTTCTGCATAATGGGAAATTCCTATAAATTTGCACTTTATTATTATTTTGACCTATGATTTAGCTCTGCATAGATAGCATATGGTTCACAGAAATATTCACAAATTTTGAAGGATGGGCTAAAAAAATTGGCTAAAAAGTAGGTGGTGGGAAAAAGTAGAACCAGAAAAGTAGCAAAGTGGAATTTTTTTATTTATTCTTTCTTCTCAAAGAGATGTCTTGTCTTCCATTACTTTCAGGAAGCCACAGAATGACTAGAGAGGCTTCATATTTGTAAATATAGGACACACCTTTAAGTAAAATGAACTGTTATCCTTAGTATGCTCAAACATTTGAGAAAATTATAAGGGAGAAAGGGTAAATTTGAATAAGGAATATTTAACCATTCCTTCTTTCAGTCAGTCTGAATAAATATTGAGCACCTACTATGAGCCAGACACTGAATAGAACAGATGTGGTCTGCTCTTCTCATACAGTTCACAGACCAGTGGGTGATACAGTCACTACACATTAAGCGTGAAAAGTATGAAGATAAAGGGCAAGCAAGGCACTATGGGGGATACCACAGAGTGGACTCCTCAGTAGAGATTCCCTGCAAGTGATGACATTTTTGATGAAATGTGAAGACTGACCAAGAGTTAATCAGACAGAATGGTGGCCAGAATGTTATAGCAGAAGCAGAGCACCTGAGTGAATACTCAGAACAGAGAGCAGCTGTGGCGAAGTGAGGCCTCGAGAGATGCTCCGCCTCACTGAATAACAGACTGCACAATGAGAAAATGACAAGATACAAAGCTGGAGAAGGAAAAAAAAGAACCAGATCATAGAGACATTCATAGACTCGTGAAGAACATATTATAAATCAATCATAAGGTTTAAAACCAAATGACCCAAACTTGAAACATTCAAATATACCTATAAGCCTTCTGAAACGCACTTGCCTGATTTATAAACTGAAGACACCTCCTACATCCCATGCCTACTATCAATATAACATGAGATAATACAGGAGAAATCTATATATGTAAAAGCCTAATATGCTAATTGTCCCTCTGACAGTTCAATCAGTCGCTATGATGCGCACTGAACACCAGGGAGCAGATGCTCCAACTGATAGGTTAGCTTGCTTCTGGGGTCTGGCTGATCAAGAATGGGCGAGATGGGCTGGACATGCCCTGGAGCCCTCCGGTGGTCCTCCCTGGCCCCCATCGTGCACTGGTGGGGTCTCTAGACCTGGCCTGCCCCCTTTTGCAATTGGGACCCCCTCAGGGGATGTCGGAGAGCTGGTTTCAGCCTAATCCCTGCAGGCCAGGTCGAGGGATCCCACCTCTAGTTTTATTCATAAAAGTATAGCATGAATGTAGAAGTATGCCCTGGAGTAAGTCAAAGAGGGACAAAGCAAGAGTAAAGAGTGATTTAATGATATTTTTCAGGTCTAAAAAGAAAAATTATTTTGAATGAGCTAAGTCTTTGCTTTTGCTTATAATAGCCATAGAATTTATCTCCTTTAAATTTCCTTCTCACAAACAGGCAATCCTACATTTATTTCTACACTCTGCTTCCCAGAATAACTGGCCCACTGCCCTCTTCCCTTCATTCCCCATCTAAGAATCTGTTTACCTAAGCATGACCACCACATGGTGGCAGGTAACTGGGAGAATTGTGAGAGAGAACAGTAGTTTCCTGACAACCCCCAAAGATGCGTTTTCAGAGGGGGGTGGGTGAGAGGGGAACTCTAGAAAACTTCCCCTTGTCTATTTTCACTTTCTCCCTAAGAATTAACCACCTAATTACGGATTTACTCCTGAGGGTTAAAATTTTCTAAAGTCTTTGAAAGGAAGTCAATTTGTTACTTTAAGTCTAATTCTAACATAACCAACACATGTTCTCACAAGGGACTGTAACAGTAACATCCACATGAGAAAAATGTGTTAAAGGATTTAAAATGAATCTCATGTACACGAATGACCTGAAAATTAACTATAGAATCTAAAATATGTCATAAGCAGCCCACAGTGCTTACCAAGAGGCAGTAGATAAGTTCTTCGAGGCAACCCATCTGGCCTTGACAGGAGCTGCTGACATCAAGACCTTTGCATAAAGTGGGTGGTTTTGACCTTGGGAAGTATAAGTACATCTTAACAAAAGGCTCATAATCGGTTGAAAATTTATTAAGTTTTATTCAGTGACTCAATTTAGGTATTTTTTTATCAGTATCTTGGAAGCAGATCTAGTGCTTTCCTTAATTTCATTAAGCCTGTTAAATTACATCTTCTATTTTTTTAACTTTAAAATATGTTTTTATTTATTTCAGAGAGGAATGGAGAGGGAGAGAGAGACAGAAGCATCAATGATGAGAGAGAATCATTGATTGACTGCCTCCTACGAACCCCACACCGGGGATGAAGCCCACAACCTGGGCATGTGCCCCTACCCAGAATCAAACCATGATCTCCTGATTCATAGGTCAATGCTCAACCATGCCGGCTAAGTTACACCTCTTTTTTTTTTTTTTTTTTAGCTTTTAATAAATAAAATATAAAGCTACAAAGATATGCAATCCCTGTCCTCAATGAGCTTAAAATCAAATCTTCCAAATCTTCTTTAACCCCTCTAATGAAGATAATACAATTTTGCACATAGTTAAAAGGTAACGAATGGTTATAGCAGTGATAGTCCCATAGAATTCAAATTTATCATGTGAGAGAGAAAGACTGGGGAGTCTCATGGTAACTTCCAGCTGCCTCTTCCACTTTTCTTGGAATTCTTGTTTTCTACTCAGTGATTTGCAGACACTACCTAAAATCAACCCCTTTTTCTGCCCCCTTCATCCCTGCTCTGTCCCTGAATGTCACTGCCAGAAGCCAATTCCAGCATGTCAGCAGGGCTGAATCACCTGGAAATGGCCGAGGGCATTTCCCCAAGCCTGAAAAGGATGCATTAAATGATTGCTTGCTGCCAGACAGCTCAGGGCATTTCAATCTACATGTTATTGCCTCCTACTGGCCAAACACCTGAACAGCTGTAGGCAGTTTTTCCCCAATCTGGCAATGGATTGTGTATACTGACCCTACCCTTTGATGTGTATATCTACTTGCCTTAGGACAAATAGTGTTAATAAATAGCAAGGGGTCCTGAGACAAGGAGAACTTGGTTTCTTTAGCTAAACTCCTCTGGCCCCCAAATGCCTTTCAAAATTATGTTTCGTCTCTGGACTCTTGATTAATCTACACACAGCGCCTTCTCTAGATTCCTGAACCCTTCTAGTTGCTGGATCAAGACCACTGGCATGTCACAAAGTCAAATAGAAGGCACATACTACACAGGAAAGACTTTGACCAGATGGAAAATAGAGAGGGAGGTTGAGGTGACAGGTTAGAAGAGGGAGATGGAAGTGGAGAGAAACAGCACTGGGATGTTATATCAATCAGAGTAGCAATGGCTACTGTAAAACCAAAAAACAAGATACCAGTGGCTTCACAAAAAAGGTTATCATTTACCTAAAGTCTAAGGCAGCTGTCTCCAGTCAGGAGCTCTCCTGGGAAGTATCCCCTCAACTTTCTTTTCTAGCCATGAAGTTGGAACAAGAAAGAGAAAATAGTTTAAGACCAACCTAAGAGACCATTTACAGCATTCTGCCCACATCCCATTAGCCCAAATACCATGATTCAACCTAGATGCAAAGACCTGGGAAGTGTCGAGAGCAGATACCTGTAAGTAAGAGCAGGCTCCACCAGGGCTGGGGTTAGGGAAGAAAATGAAACACAGGAAGAAGGAAGCCAGGGCATCTTGGGGAAAATAGCATATGGAAAGGACATTTCACTCTTTTTCTCTCCTCTCTTCCTTCTAGTGGCCCTCTATCTAGACTTTTCTTTCACTTTTTTTCTTATTCTCTCTTTCTCTCAGCCCCTTAATATGCACCCAAAAATATCTCTACTTTATGGTGTGCCTCATATTTCAGGCAAGGAATGTCATTCTTTAACAGTTTGATTACTGTTAAAATACAAATGCTTTATGTGATTAAGGCATGCAAGAGAATCACGCACTTCCTTAAGCTCCAAATAAGATTAGCTCAAGCTCAAAACTTGCCCATTTGTCACAAGTCTCTCCCTAGACTTTTTAAAATTCAAGTCAGGAACTGGGGAGTCTCATCATTACTTCCAGCTGTCTCTTGCAGCGTCCACTGAATTCTTGTTTTCTACTTGATGTATTTGCGCTGTTTCCTAAACTCAGTACCGTTACTTGATGTTCATCAAAAATAGACAGACAGACAGACACACAAACAAACATGTACATCAACAGGAAACACTCCCATGAGAATTCCTTGTGAGTGTAGAAGTTACTGATGACCTGGGTGACAGAGGGCTTTTGTGTTGCACAATGCAATCAAGTTAAAATTGACTCTTAGACATCCCTTTGCCCATTCTAGCATATTGGTTAGCCATCTTACTCTATTCCTTCCCTGTCTACTCTTCTCCCTCCTTCACTGGGAAAATAATCACACAACCATTGAGTTTATCACTACTACAAAACAAGGGTATGGTGAGGTGCCATTTTCTATCTACACACAAAAAAAATTGATTTTGTAGCCTTTAACAAATTTCCAGGACAAATCCCACTTGATTATGGCTTATGTTTCTTTTAACGTGCTGTCAAATTTGGTTTCCCAGTATTGTGTTGAGAATTTTTGCTGAGAATGAAATCAATTTTGTGTTGAGAATGAAATCAATGTTCATCAGGGATACTGGCCTATAATTTTCTTGTAGTGTTGTTTTCATCTGGTGTTGGTATGAGGATAATGCTGACCTTAAAAAATGAACTTGGATGTCCTCTTTAGTTATTTAAAAGCATTTGAGAAGGATTGTTGTTAATTCTCCTGTAAATGTTTGATAGAATCCACCCATGAAGCCATCTGGTCTTGGGCCTTTCTTTATTGGAAGATTTTTTTTTTATTACTGCTCTAATCGACTTACTTGGTATTAGTCTGTTCATATTTTCTATTTCTTCATGATTCGATCTTGGTACTTTCATGTTTCTAGGAATCTACTGATTTTTTTCTAAAGCATCCAGTCATTTAGTGTATAATTAATTATTGGTAGCATTCTCTTGTGATTCAAATTCCTTTGGATTTCTGTGCTATCAGTTACCAAGTCTCCACTTTCACCTTCATATCTTTTCATGGCTAGATATCTCATTCCTTTTTTAGCATTGAATAATATTCTACCATCTGTACCATAGTTAATTCATCTATTAACCTACTAAAAGACATTTTGGTTGCTTTTAAGTTTTAGCAATTATAAATAAAGCTGCTGCAAACATCTGTGTGCAGAAAGTTTTCAATTCATTTGGGTAAATAGCAAGAAGCAATATTACTGGGTTGTATAGTAAGAGTATATTTAGTTTTATTCCTGTCAGCAATTAATAAAAGTTCCTATTGCTCTATATCCTCACTAGCATTTGGTGTTGTCAGTATTTTGGATTTTCATCATTTTAATAGATGAGTAGTGATATCTCATTTTAAATTACAATTCCCTAATGATGCATGATGTGAGCATCTTTTTATATTCTTATTTTCTACCTGCATATCTTCTTTGATGAGGGGTGTGTTACATCTTTTGCCTACTTTGTAATAGGCAAAAACTCTTATTGTTGAGTTTTTAAGAGTTCTTTGTATATTTTGCATGATAGTCTTTTATCAAATATATCTTTTGCAAATATTTTCTCTCAGATTGTGGTGTCTTCTTATTCACTTTACTGCGACTTTCAAAGACCATACGTTTTTAATTTTAATGAAGTCCAGTTTATCAATTATTTGTTTTCATGAATTGTGCCTTTGGTATTGCATCTCCTCAAAGCCTTTTTTAGTCTCATTTCTTTTTGATTTGGCTCTAAAAGTTGTCAAGTTTTGCCCTAACCGGTTTGGCTCAGTGGATAGAGCGTCAGCCTGCGGATTCAAGGGTCCCAGGTTCGATTCTTGTCAAGGGCATGTACCTTGGTTGCGGGCACATCCCCAGTAGGGAGTGTGCAGGAGGCAGCTGATTGATGTTTCTCTCTCATTGATGTTTCTAATTCTCTATCCCACTCCCTTCCTCTCTGTAAAAAAATCAATAAAATATATTTTAAAAAAATAAATAAAAGTTTTATTACCTTGAGAGTTTTCCTATTTCAGAACACTCTATACTTCTTTTGTTTATTGCTTGTATAATGATTCTTTCTTGTCTGACTTCATCTTTTTTCTTCTCATACCTTGTTTAATTCAACCAGTAACAATCAATAAACAGTACCAAAATTCTGTTTTCCAATTCTTGCTCCTCTAACTATAGATAGGAGTCTTGGGTGACTTCCAAATGATTACAGGCAATAGTTTACCAAATATTTTGCCACGGTGTGACTTTGTCATCATCTTTCCACACTCTGATATTGATTTCCTATTGCCTACTACCCAGAAACTAATCAAATTCCACATATTTGAAGTTTTTTCAGTATAGCACTACACTTCAAGTTACCAATTTCTATATTAATGTCAGTTACTATAATAAATAAATCCCCCAATTCCAGTGGCATAATATAATATAAATTTATTTCTGATTCACATAAGTGTCAGTTATAACTATTTCTGGCTGGTGGTTGCTCACATCCTGAGTATGGGTCCCAGGTTACTTTCATTGTGTCATTCCACTTTCTCCCAGGGCAGGCACATGGATGGAAAAAGTTCTTTTTAAGCTACAGGCCCATTCTACTGTCATGAACTGGTCTTATGCCATCTCTTGGATCCAAAGGGACTTGGTCTGGGAAATACAGTCTTTGGTTGGAAAGTCTCTCTACATTATGGAAGAGAAAAAATGAATATTTTGTTGGAGACGTAAGTTATTTATAGAAAAAGAAAAGTCTTAAGAATGGAGGATTTCAGCCAGGAGAAATGTGATGAAAGAAATAACTGAAAGAGCCAAGGATGAATCTCTAGAGTACACCAACATTTAAGGGGCTGGCTGAGGAAAAGAACCTTGGGAAGGAATCATCAACCAGAATGCAAAATCTAAGATACTAGGAGAGGAAACATTTTCAAGGGGGGGTAAAGGTCAACAGCTAAATGCAGAAGATGTACAAGGTAGTAAAGGGACTCAACATCATTTGTTGTATTCGGCATTGATACCTGATGAAATGGTGGATGTGGAAGTAGGCTTGTGGTTGATTGTGGAGTAGATGGATTTTAGATAAGAAGGTGTAAAAGAAAACTAAAGACTCTTCCTTTTAAGAAATTTTCATTAGCGGAGGAGAAGCAATCTAGAAAAATACACAGGGTTAAAGGAAAGGGTGTATTGGCTTTGTTATAAAGACTAAGTGTTTGTTGTAAAATATCATTGAATTTTAAGATGGAAGAGACTTAATCATGTTTATGCCTTAAAAGGTCACTTATTTCCTGTCAATATAAAACTATTAGGAAGACAACTTCCCTAATCTGCACTTCCATAGTATTTAACTGAACCATGATCATAAATGGCCATATTCTTGACAAATTTCCCTATTAGATTGTAAGATTCCTGAGGCAAAGTCCAGGTCTGAATTATATTTGCATCTGCAGTTTCTTAGAAATACTGGAAGGCTTGCCTTTTGTATATACAATAGGTGCTGAGAAATGATTTTTGCATAAATATTGTAAGAAATCTTCCAGTCCCAAGATTATTTATTGGAGGGATTGTTTCCTGGAAAGACAGAAGATAGTTTTTAAGCCTATCAAACTTCTTTGTACTCCATACACTTGTCTCCTTGTACTGCTAGACAACACACATGCCATCATAATTATAATAAAACTAGAGGCTGGGCCTGTGCCCTTTAGCAGTCTAGGAGCCCTCGGGAGATGTCTGACTGTGGGCCTAAGCCGGCAATCAGACATCCTTAGCACTGCCTCGGAGGCGGAAAAGGCTCCGGCCACCACCGCTGCACTTGCCAGCCTTCAGCCCAGCTTGTGGCTGAGCAGACCTCCTGCAGTGGGAGCGCACTGACCACCAGGGGGCAGCTCCTGCATTGAGCATCTTCCCCCTGGTGGTCAGTGTGCATCATAGCGACCGGTTGTTCTGCTGTTTGGTCGATTTGCATATTACCCTTTCATTATATAGGATGCAACATAAGCTACTTTATAAAGATACACTACTTGTGATAAATGCAATAAGATTAAAAAATCAGAAACAGCCCTATGGAGCTATCCACCTTCCTTTGCTGTTATAGTTGCATAATTATGTCAATCATATATGTGATCCTTTATTCTCTTTGGTGACTGAAATCCCTATTGCCTTTTATTAAACTGTTAATGGCTTCACCAATGGTTTGCTACTTGCTTTTGCTTTAATGATTTTGTCTTTCTGTTTAAAGCTTTTTAATTAATTTCTGAAATTGATAACTTTATATAAATTTTACTTATGAACAGGAATCTCTTTTAAATCCATTTATATCTATGTTCCTAAATTCCATGTACTTACTAATTCTAAAATGTATTGATGATGAATCAGCTCCTAGAAGGTGAAGTGTCCTATAATGAGTAATGAAGATGACAAAGAAATGTTATACCATATCTTTGGGGGGGGGGGGGGAAGGGGGGCGGGGAGAATAGTATGGGATGCTTGTTAATAACAGCAGATTCTCAAAAGAGGAAAAACTAGGCAAGGATGGAGCTATTGCTATGAGATAGAGAAAAGTCTTTTTCACAAATTCCTAGAGAAGAGAGTGCATGAAGAGGATAAACTGGCTTAGCATAATAATCTCCAGGTCTATCCATGCTGTACCAAAAGGTAAGAGTTCCTTCCTTTTTATAGTCACATAGTATTTCAATGTATACATATACCCATGGACACAGGAAACAAAGTGGTGAGGGCCAGAGGGAGGGGAGGGCGTGGTCTAGGTAAAGGGAAGTATGAGGGGGGAATGAAGGACATATGTAATAATGTCAACAATAGGAATAAAAATTTTTTTTTTTTTAAAAAAGGGGAGAAACTTGCAACTGTGGCAGGTGCTAGTGAGCCGTGAGGTGATAATTATGTTTGACAAGACAGGCATCACTGTGGAATTTGAGTAGAACTGTTTCAGTGGAGTCCTGGGTCTAAGGTTCTTCATCTTTAACAAGAACCGCTGGTGATCTGTATGCAGGATGCCTTCAGATAACACTGAGCAAGATTGTCTTAAACTATGTTTACAGACCTGAGTGGGGGGAAACTAGGTACCAGACACAAAATCAAATGACTTGATTTTCTGCCTAAATAGATTACTTGATTTGGTTATTACATATCATTTTGCCTCAATAAGTGATCTTGTAATTGTAAGCAACCTGATACCTAGGTGTTTTCTGTTTAAGTGACGGGAACTTCAATTAAAACATTAGTAATAAATATTCCAAGTTCCAGAATGTCACTTTCTATACCAGTTTCATGAACATCAGATATAAGGGAGTTTTTATTATTGTTATACAAAAGAATGAGGATAAGGTGAAACTTTTTCATAATGTTTTTCAAATAAAACAAAAAATAAGATATTTTAAGCATGAGAAAAGGAAGAATTGTCAGGCATATGCATGAGGATGGATTTCCAAAGGATAAACATTGCATAGGATAAACATTATAAGAAAAAAATTTTATATCGGTCTCACTGTGTTGCAATTATACAATATTTCCCACTGGAAGTTATGCTAAAAAGACTGTTTTACACATATTTAACCTAAATGTAAGAGGATTAAAATAATATAATCTAAAGAAACATTTATTTGATATTTTCCATAGGATATAAAGACTTACTAATAAATAAATACAAATAGCATAAAATAAATAAGTAAATAAATACAAATAGTGTCAACTGAAAGAGGCTTATAGTTTTATATAATAACAGATTCAGAATTAGAAGATTTCTGCTCTCAGCTATATTTTAAGAATAATAGTAGAATAAAAACATAACGAAACCATCACTTGAAAAACATAACTGAGTTTGTAAGTGTGTGCTTTCACACAGATTATAGAGAGACATACTGTGCAGGAATTATTTTTATTATGCAAGGTAATGCATTCAAGAAAATCAGATATTAATGAACAACCCTCAGGGAGTTTTAATTATTATTTTCCATTTTTATGAACTTCTTTCTGGAGTCCAATAAATAGTTGATGAATCATTCAGTAGCTAAGAAAAAAAATACCTATATTAACCAGTGCCTTTTGTATAGAGTTGTGTTTGTATTATGACACTGATATTTTTGGATGTTTGGAAAACATTTTCAAAGCTACATTAATATATCCTACAAATGGAAATCATACTAGAGTATGATTTTGAAATTCTCAAAGAAGAGATAATTGAGAGAAGCATCCTAATATATGTGAAAACTATTCATTGATTAATGTTTAAAGGATTCTTAAAGTCACATGGAATGGAATTATTTAACAATATGTACAGTCACTGGATTTCTGAACTCACTTAAAAAGCTGTCCATCGCAATTCCCCCAGCAGGAGTTATATCGCCTCCACAGGGCACACATATTCATGCATCTTCTTTTCTTAATATTGCAGATTTCAAGTTTTGGTTGTAATGTATTCTAGCCATTTGCTATATCCTTTCCCAGAAATCTTGGTCAAATTAAAAGGGTGAAAAATGTTACCTCTTGATCTGCAACTTTAACATTTCATGAATATCTTTCCAAATTCTGCCTGATGGATATGAAGTTTTCTCCACAGTAACAATCAATTTGAAATGAAGAATTTATAGAAAAAAATGGGAAGCACTATTTGTAAGACATATAGCTAGAGATAAGCATTAAAATCACTTGAAAAGGAGGCAATGAATTTCCTCACCTTATCAAACTTATTCAGAAAAACCTCAGGCAAAGCAAGAACTTCACAAATTAATACAGCAAACATAGCCCTAAACTTTAAATTCCATAGATCTAAGGCAATCAGGCCTTGAAAGTCTCCCCTAGATGATGGAGACAGAATCATCATAATTGGTTACAGGAACCCAGGAACTGAACTTCCCAAGGTTTACATCAGGGTTCCCTATCTATGGTGGCCCAGCTTGCTTAGTTTTTGATTCACAGTGATCTTTAGAACTTAGGATCTTCAGAGTGATATATATATGCCTGGGAGAAATTTTTTCAGAACTCTCAAGCATTATCCTGTAAGGCATC
This sequence comes from Myotis yumanensis, assembly GCF_028538775.1. NCBI lineage: Eukaryota > Metazoa > Chordata > Mammalia > Chiroptera > Vespertilionidae > Myotis > Myotis yumanensis. Next base: position 170,485,329 of record NW_027223754.1, read on the forward strand.
TCTCAAAAATAAATTTTCACATGTAAGAAGAAAATGATGTATTGATATGGAGTATAGCTCAGAGAAGAAGTACTACTGTCACTGCCTTTTGAGGGAAGAGCTCACAAGAAGAATCAGATATAACTGAATTTTCAGGCTTCTCCACTCCATGTGAGGTCATTAATATGAATGTCGTTATCAATATGAGTAATTAAGTTCTGCAAATTGCAATATCCCAAAGGAATGCACAGATTTTTAAATCTTATCCATTTATATATTTTTAAAATATATTTTAAATCCTCACCCAAGGACATGCTTAGAGACAGGAAAGGAGAGAGAGAGAAAAACATCAATCAGTTGCCTTCCATGCATGCCCTGATCGAAGATTGAACCCACAACCCAGGTATGTACTCTGACTGGAAATTGAACCTGCAACCTTTGGTGTACAGGACAATGCTCAACCAACTGAGCCACTCAAGCTGGGCTTATTCATTTATATTTTTAAATAGGTTTTATTTTATAGAGCATTTTTAAGTTTGCAGCAAAATTAAGCAAAACTTATACCCATGTACCCCTGCCTCATACACATATGGCCTCCTCCACTATCAACAACCCCCACCACAGTAGTTCGTTTGTTACAGGGAATGAACAGACATTGACACGTCATTATCATCCAAAGTTCAATATCCTTCTTCTTTTTCTGTCTCTCTTCCTCCTTTAAAAAACTTCTTTCTACTCCCTTGAGGACTACTTTATTTCAATGTCTCGGGGTTTCCAATTATTTAAATAATAGGTTTTGACAGCAGGATAAAACATAAGTCTCTTAGCCTTGATCTCATCATCCACCTTTCTTCAAACTAACAAGTGCAGGGAACTATCGGTGAGTTAGCTCAGGATATAGAAAGTAACTGTTAATCTGCTGCTGTCAAACAAAGGTGACTCACCAAGAAAGTACAATCAATGTACGTCTCTGGTCTTTATATTGCTTGATGGGAAAAAATGTATTAACATACTCAAGTGTCAGAATTGTATCCTAAGAATCAAATGGTTCTTTTGATTCTTTATATTATCAAAAGGATAGAGTCATTCTATCTGGAATTTCAAAAGTCATCTTCCTACAGTTACTTCTCATCACAAGAAATCCACCTCTGAATTTTCTTCTGCCCTTAAACATGGTGGTGTGTGAAGGGAAGAAGGGAGGGAGATGCTAAGACTCTTTCTCACAAGACTCTTTGCAATGTCTTTTACTATAAGTTGCACACATTTTACCTTCTTGGAAGGCCTCTCTGAACAGTGATTCTCATCACATTGACTAATACTACACACCCTGCAGGCCTGCCAGCTGATCGACACAGGTTGCAATTGGCATGGCCCACCTGGTATGTATGCATGTCATTGACCTGCCTCTTCCCTAAACTGTGAGCTGGAATGTTACCTCTTAATACCACTGATGTGGCTGATGGCACCAGGTTAGTTCTGCAGAAAGACATTTACCATAGGACAATGAGTTTGTGCCTTTTGTTCTCTTAGCAGTCAAATTCAAAATAGTAAAAAACAAAAAACAAAGAATATTTTACCTCAAAGAAACACAAGCCACGAAAGCCTAAATCTGTCAAATGCAAATAGTATAATTTATGCCTGAGATACCTGCATTATAGCTCAAATCTCTGTTCTTCTTTTCCTTCTCTCTTACTCAGATATTACCCCCTTAGTGAGGCCTGTCCTGACCTTTCTAGGGAGAACTAATAATCATAATGAAAAATGAAATATATAGCAGACTCTGGCATACAGTACAAGTTTAATAAATGAAAGTGGCTATGGTAGCAGTAGCAAGTCTGCCTGTTGGGTTTTTGTTGTTATTCATTATTCACCACTCAGTCTGCAGCTGCCGATGGGTACAAAATGAAATATACTGGGTCCCCGTCGAAGTGACCCAGATGAAATACTCTACTGATCACATTTTTCTACCATTCTTCCTCAGCCATTAATTCATGTGTACATCACTCATGTATTCAAATATTTCTAAGCAACCACCTTCAAATATTTCTAAGCAATTACTATGTGACTGGCATTGAACCATCACCACTGAGAAAGCAATGGTTAATAAGGCAATTGTGATTTTGATACCTGCCCTTGTGGAGTTCTCTCTCTCTCTCTCTCTTTCTCTCTCTCTCTCTCCCCCCCCCCCCCCCCCCCTCTTTAAAACTATCTAGAGAGGAGGAGAGAGAGAGAGATAAAAAACATCAACATGAGAAAGAAACATCAACTGGTTGCCTCCCACATGCCCCCAACTGGGGATCAAGCCCACAACCAGGGCATGTGCCCTGACCCAGAATGGAACCGGCAACCCTTTGGTGCACAGGATAACACCCAACCAACTAAACCACAAGGGCCATGGCAAATTTTCTTTCTTATGAGATAAACCACAAGTCAAAGTAAACAAACAAAATAATTACCAGAGCAGGGAGGGGAGAGGCTGATTTTTATAAGATGGTAAACAAAAGACTCTTTTAGGAGGAGAGTACTATTCCTACAAACCTTCCTTCACAAGAGCTGAAACTAGAAAGGACCTTTCAACTTAAGCTCACGCACAGAGAGGAAAGAAACTTTGCATGCCCACAGAGGAAATAAACTTTAGGGGGGAGCATGGGCATCACAGTTTCTTGTAATCAACTTGTTTATGGATTTATTTGAATATGCACTAATAACAGAAGCTGTTATTATAACAGAAATGACATAATAAAGCAAACTTTATCCCCCAAGAGTATATATTATACATGGCAAAATGGGACACAGTTTTAGGTACCAGATGGTTAAAAGACTGGAAAACTCCCTTTACCTTTATGGGCTCAAGTACTTCTAAAATTATATGGATAATAAAACTATCTACCACAGCCCAGCCAGCATTGCTCAGTGGTCGAGTGTCCACCTATGAGCCAGGAGGTCACGGTTTGATTCCTGGTCAGGGCACATGCCTGGGTTCCAGGTTCCATCCCCAGTGTGGGGTGTGCAGGAGGCAGACAATCAATGATTCTCTTTCATCATTGATGTTTTTTTTTGATGTTTTTATCTTTCTCTTCCTCTCCTTTCCTCTCTGAAATCAATAAAAATATATTTAAAAAATAAAACAAAAAGTTATACCACAGCAAATCCTGGGGCTATCATTATAAATATAACCAGGCCATATTAGTACCAAATATCTAATAATAAACCTTTAAAACATTTTGTGAGAAATATCTAGATTTGTGATATTAGCCTGATGATGTTAGAATTTAAAATATAAAAGTATGAGAGACTAAAAGAGTTCAAGTTTAATTTATCATTACATATGATTCAATAAAAATGGAAACGCAAGTTATTCTCTAATTCTATAGCAATGCAATCTTATGTTCTCTACCTACAAAGAGGAAGCAGAAGAAAGAAAATGTATGGTACCCATTTGTTGGCCACCAAAGCTTTTCTTCAAGAATATATTTCAGCCCTGCTGGAGTGGCTCAGTTGGTTGGAGCGTCCTCATTCCCTGCACCAAAAGATTGCAGGTTCAATTCAATACTTGGTCAGAGCACACTCGTGGGTTGTGGGTTTGATCCCCAGTTGGAGCATGTACGGAAGGCAAATGACCGATCTATATATGGAAGAGCTTTGGATTTATAACAAAATCAAGACATATATGTAAGAAAAACTGTTGTTATGGACAATACATGTGATTTCAATGGTGCTACTATTATTTATAATCATTGATACTAGGAAAGAGCAAAACAAAAAGAGAGCAAACACACTTCCTAGATCAGTTCCTGGGTGCATGCTTGCCATTGTCAGGCCCCTAAGTAATTTTCTGGCTTTTCTTTTATCGCGGTCATATGTCACTGGTCAAGAGGTTAGCTTCTGGCATAAGGTTTAATCAAGATTTGATAATTAGGTTTTTCTTTCCTGTGATAAGGAATATTTTTAATGTAATTACCTAATGAGAACAGGCGAAATGCTGCTGAATCCTAATTGATAAATACCCAGGAGTACACGGAAGCTCTATAGACCATCTGCCCTGAATTTTGAATGATGACCAATTTCAGGCCTACATGACAACCCAATCGATTCAGAGCATTCTGGCTTCATTCTTAAAGGACTGCTCAGCTCCACCATCAGCATGCCCTCTCTGTGTCAGCGCTGTGGGCTGGTACTGACAAGAATTCAAGGGCTTTGATGATCTGCTTTAGAGAGCTGGTGAAATATTAAATGTCTCCTAGCACTGAGCAGTATAATGACATTCATGGAGCAAATCACTCACAGGCTGGATAAGTAAGCTCCAAATGCGTAAGGCTGGGTTCAGTAATGAAAATAATAACAAAGAGAAAGCAAGGTATGGAAACAGTGTTGTGTTCTAATCGTAGTTCTGAATTTCAGAAGACTTAAGGCAAGTCAATCTTAAACTAGCTACCTTATTTGTAAAATAGGAGTAGTAAGCCGACCTTCTAGATTTGCTTCAAGGTCCCCAAAAGCATGTATGCCCTACAGTCTACATGTGATAAAACGTGCGGTCAGTATCGTTATCCCTCCAGGTTGGTGCGACACCTGGATGCAATCCGCCCTGGCCTACATTGGCTGATTCGCTCCCTGCACCTTGGCTAGCAAGGGCTCTGAGGTGAGAGTACGCACAGGAAGACAATAGATTGTGCACTTTTCTCTGGAGGTCTAAATTTAACATTGAGAGAGGAAAGAAAGGCCATGCCTTTACAACCTCAGCAAGGAAGAGAACTGAAGACTAAATGAACCAAACACTAACAAACAGCACATGTTACGCCTGACTTAGTGAAGCAATTGCCCGTATCTACCCTTACTTTTGGCCGTGACTCTTAAGTTCACCTCTAGCATCTAAGAATCCCAAGGCTTCAGTTTGCTCAGGAGACACAGGCGTGGGAGCCTGCATGAGTCAGCACTGAGTTCCCACTGAAAGTGCTCCGTGAAAGTCATTAACCGATTCATAAACGTCCACGGCTAGAATTCTCCGCAGTTTTACGCACATGAAATTTCTCTGTGTTCAAAACATAATAGTACTGAGCATCTGTAAGAGGGTAAATTGATACCAACATCAAAACGTAAACACATAAAGTAGCAGGATTTTATAAGATCTGCTTTTCACATTTTCTTTATCATATTCTATAAAAGAAGTATAGGATAAGCAAAATGGTTGTCTAAATCTAACTGCAGACATAGTTTTAGCTCTTTTAACTGCATTAATCCTTCAAGATCCTCTCTCATAGTTTATAATATCATTCAAGCTATACTCCAGACATTTACCCTTTCCATATGTTCCTAGCAGGAAACGTGCCTGAAAACAGAAATTCAGAGAGACATGTGATATTCAATAAAATAAAACATTTTCTAGGGGAACAAAAGGAACACTCTAATAAAAATACTTGTTGGATTTGGTTTAACTCACATACTATCCAAGTATCATTCCTTTGGTAACCATTGGTTTACTTCTAAGGGTTTATTATTTCTGAGATTTTTAAAATGCTCTTGTATGAAGATGCTCTTATAACAAAGGTTATTATTTTAAGTCTTGTTTCAAATCTCCTCTAATTAAAATGTATAGCTGAAGCCACTTTTCAGATGAGATTTTGTCCCACCATTTTCTGAAACTATAGGAATTACTTGATACAATAGTACAATTGTTAGGGCTACAGCACATCGAATTACATGAGACACCGATGGATGAAGTCACCAGAAGTTAACGATGTGTCATATCACCTAAAGGATTAAAACTAACATAATAGACTGAAGGAGATCCGTCTAATGATTATTAAATATTTTTGGACAGTTTGCATTTTATAGTCTTGAGACTCTAAGTGATGATTAATTACTGAAAAATATCCAGACAGTAATTTCTATATGGAAAAGGACAAAAATGTGACCACTGAAGACCTCTCTACAGCATAGATGGGTGAGTAAGGGAGGCATAGCAAACACGGACTAAAACTCTGGTTATATAATGAGATGGAATGGGATGGGAAAGATTTAAAATACTTTCTTTTCACAGAGGCATGGATACATAAAAATGACTGACAACTGTCAGAGGGGAGTGGAGAGAGGGTACTGAATGAAAGAAGGTGAAGGGATTAGCCAAAGAGCATATATGCATAACCCATAGACAAAGACATTATTGTGGTGATAGCCAGAGGGAAAGGCGGGGTGAGGGTAGGTGGAGATAGGCAAAGGAGGGGGAAAGAGACTTTGCTTGGGGTGATGGGCACATGATGGAGTATGCAGATTGGCCAGCCAAGGAGGGACTGCAGGAGGGCTCCAGGGCATGTCTGGCCTGTCTCACATAGTCCTGATCAGCCGGACCCCAGCAGCAAGCTAACCTACCGGTCGGAGAGTCTTCCCCCTGATGGTCAGTGCACATCATAGCGAGCGGTTGAGCAGCTTTAGCATATCATTAGCATATTACGCTTTAATTGGTTGAATGTACAACCAGACTACTGAACACTTCGCATATTAGGCTTTTATTATATAGGATTCTTAAAGTTTTGCCAATAAAAAGGATTTTCTTACACTAAAAGAACATTTACATACAACCAGGGTAAAAATGACAAACACAGAGCAAGAACGTGCCCTCCCAGTTTGATAGTTAACTGTATGTGTCAGTTTTGGCTAGCTAGGGTTCCTCAAACTTTTTAAACAGGGGCCAGTTCACTGTCCCTCAGACGGTTGGAGGGCCGGACTATAGTTTAAAAAAAAAACTATGAACAAATTCCTATGGACACTGCACATATCTTATTTTGAAGTAAAAAAACAAAACGGGAACAAATACAATATTTGTATTTGCATGTGGCCCGCGGGCCATAGTTTGAGGACCCCTGGGCTAGACTATGATGCTCTGTTGTTTGGTCAAACAACAGTCTACTTATTGCTGTGAAGATATTGTTTAGTTGCGATTAACATTATAACCAGTGGACTTTGAGTAAAGCAGATTACCCTCCATAATTTGGGTGGGCCTCATCCAATGAGTTGAAGGCCGAAAGAGCAAAGACTGAAGTTGTTGCAAGAAGAAGCAATTCTGTTCAGGACTGGAACATCAATTCTCACCTGAATTTCCAGCCTGCCAGCTAGCATACAAACCCCACCCTTGCAGGCCCCCATAATCACATGAGCTGATTTTTTAAAACGAATATATGTATATGTATATATATATAATACATTTCTCTATGTATTACATGTGTTACATGGTATGTATAATATACTATGGGTTCTGATGAACTCTGCCTAATACATCCAATAAGTCCAGGCATGGTCTTTTCTGATACTTGCTCTAGGCAGTCACTACTGTCCAATTAGAAATGACACACTCAATTAGATCTATTAGCCATTTCTATATTAGGATATCTTGATATTTAGGAAAATAGTATAAGGAATAACAGCATAAAGTAAAACTTTATGCAATGTGTTTACTTTTTTCTTTTAGGTATATTTATGCAATGTGTTTAAGTACTTTTTTCTTTTAGGTATATTTTCTTTATTTAATCAAGTTGCTTAAATCAAAACACATCTCACAGCTCTTTATTATGTACTAGAGGCCCGGTGCACGAATTCGTGCACCAGTGAGATCCCTCGGCCTGGCCTGTGGGATCAGGCCAAAACAGGCTCTCCGACATCCCCCAAGGGGTCCTGGATTGCAAGAGGGCACAGGCCAGGCCAAGGAACCCCACTGGGGCATGATCAGAGCCAGGGAGGGATGCAGGAGTTTGCCCAGCCAAGGAGGGACCACAGAAGGGCTCCAGGGCATGTCTGGCCCATCTCACTCAGTCCCAACCAACCCAACCAACCGGACCCCAGCACCAAGCTAACCTACCGGTTGGAGCATCTATCCCCTGGTGGTCAGTACACGTCATAGCGACTGGTCTACTGGTGGACTGTCTGCCACCTGGTGGTCAGTGCATGTCATAGTGAGCAGTTGGGCAGCCTTAGCATATCATTAACATATTATGTTTTGATTGGTTGATCGGATGACCGGACACTTAGCATATTAGGCTTTTATTATATAGGATTATAGAAACATTTCTCATAGCCTACCCATAATAATATACAGAGAGGGGTTAAAACCATGCTTATATTATAAAATAATCTACTTGAGCTTTCCAAACTTCATGTGACCTAAACATGTAGTCTAACATGTGTATTTTTAATACAGCGAGAATGTGGAAGACCTGGTTGAGGCTGTGAGCAAGCCCTTAAGCATCTCTGAGTCGGTTTTTTCATTAGAAAACCATGTGATGGATTAGATGGCTTTACAATCCCTCCTGGCTTAGGGACCAATGGGTCACAGCAGATGGAAAATGTGAACTGAAGACAATTTCATTCCAGAGACATTCTTTTTAAGGTCACTTCAAAACTTCTCTAGTAGATGACCTACATTTTATGCTTTATTATCTATATCATTTAGCATTATAAGAACCTCAGTGTTCTAGTTAATTCCACCATTTAAATACTTGTTTACTAGAGTCATTAACCAATAAGTGATGATTGAGTTTGTGAGGTTTGTATTATCTAATGTTATCATGTTATAAATAGCTTTTGCAAAGCTTTCCATAATTTTATTTTAACTGTTTTAATTAGAAGTATTTTAAATATATGTTTAAAGCTGCAGAACATAACAAAACTAATATCTATATACCTGTCATCCAGACGTATCAATGTATTTTGTAATTTTATCTCAAAGTTTTAGAAATAAAACATTATAGGTACAGCTAAAGTTTCACTGTCAAATCTCCTTTGCCAGCATCTCCAACTCCACCCAGCCTTTAAATGTTTGTGTTCCCAAACATGGTATTAAGATGACTTCTCATCTTTCTCTCTAAATGATGTTATCCATTTCCTTACATTTAAAAGTATAGTTAAGATGAAGACACACACGTTGTCAGCGGGCCTTAATCATACGGCCTGCTCCCACCACCTAAGGAGTCTACCTGCCTCTCCAGCCAGGCCATTTCTCTAACCGCCAGATTCATCATATCCAACTGACTACTGAACATCATCACTGCTACCCACCCTGCCAACTAATATGTCTCCCACATCTCAGTAAATATTAACACCAGCAATTGGTTAAGTCAGATATTTCAGTCCTTCTGATTTCTCTTTTTATTCCCTACATCTAAGCATCATCTTCTATCATTGTGCCCACTACTCTCCATCTCCTCTGCTATCACCCTACTCCACAATGCCAATGTTTGACCTGCACAGTTACAACTGCCTCCTACATAGTCTCCTTTGCCATTCTTGCCCCCTCCATTCATGCTCCATATTGCATAAAAAGTAACTTTTTAAAAAATATATATTTTTTATTGATTTCAGAGAGGAAGGAGAGGGAGCTAGAAACATTGATGATGAGAGAGAATCATTGATCTGCTGCCTCCTGCATGCTCCCCACTGGGGATCGAGCCTGAAATCCAGGCATGTGCCCTTGACTGGAATGGAACCCAGGACCCTCAGTCCACAAGCCAATATTCTAGCCACTGAGCCAAACCGGCTAGGGCAAAAAAACTAACTTTTTTAATATGGAAAATGGACTATGTTACTACATTGATTAATCATTCAAAGGCTTCTTATTACACCCAAAACAAAGTCTACATTACTAATGCCAGACAAGTCCAACACTATCTGGTCCCTCAATCTGTTCCTATTGTTTCAATTTTGTCTCGTGCCATTTACCCTCTGCTCACTGTCTGAGGCTCATCCTGCCCACACCTCCACTCCCAGTTTTCAAATAAGCTCTTCTCCACCTCAGAGCTTCATCTCATGCAGTTCCTACTGCCTGAAAGCTTCCCCCATATGTCCTGACTCCTTTACTGTAACTTAACCAGATGGCCAATAAGGAGTTCATCAACCTCTCACCATAAACAGACATATTTTAAGATAAGTTTAAAAATCTTTCCTTGATGTATTATAAATTGTAAATATTTTATTTACTTGTACACATACCTGTTTTTCATTTCTCATCTTGACTAGAATGTAAGTTCTTATAGTTGTAGATATGTTGATAAAGTTCATTTTTATGATCCCAGCAAAATACAAAGTCCTAAAACAGAGTAAACATTCAAAAAAATTTTAAAGAAAATAAAGTATTCCATTAATCTGAAAAAAAGATCCCTTAGCTTAAAGGTCTTATCCTACTATTTCTTATGTCACTAGACCAACAACCATTTCTCTGATAAACCATGTTTAATTTTGATACAGATAACGAAACAAAATCATTAGAAAAAAAAATAGAGAAGATTTTATAATTCATTTAGGTAGCCTGAAAGATTCATTTCGGATTTTGGATAGATGTTTAGCTAGCTTGCCAGGTGATAGATAGATAGTTAGGCAAATATCTATTTATTTAAATATACACTGAGTGGCCAGAGTATTATGACCACCTGACGTTTGTAGGCAAATTAGCTATAATTTCGCGCTGAAGTTGTTAGAGGGCCAGACCATTATAAATAGGGAAGCAGGTTGTTTACCACAACAGTAGAAGTGATTTTTTTCTGAAGATATGGGTAAACAACGCGATTTAACAGCCTTTGAACATGGGATGTATTTGAACGTGAGTGGCCAGATTATTATGACCACCCCATCAGTACTTCGTTGGGCCACATTTTGTCTTCAATACTACGGCGATTCTTCTTGGCATTGACTCCACGAGATGTTGAAAGGTGATGCGAGGAATCTGACACCATGCCTGATGAATAGCACTATCCGGTTCTGTGAGATTTGATGGTTGTGGAACCAGCTGCCTGATGGCTCTTTTAAGTTCATCCCACAAATGCTCAACTGGATTGAGATCTGGTGATTGTGGGGACCACCTAAGCAAGGTAAAGTCTCCCTCATGTTCTTGAAACCACTCCTGCACAATATGAGCACCATGACATGGCGCATTGTCTTGTTAAAAGAAGCCATCTCCATTGGGATACACCAGTGATGGCGAACCTTTTGAGCTCGGCATGTTAGCATTTTGAAAAACCCTAACTTAACTCTGGTGCCGTGTCACATGTAGACATTTTTTGATATTTGCAACCATAGTAAAACAAAGACTTATATTTTTGATATTTATTTTATATATTTAAGTGCCATTTAACAAAGAAAAATCAATCAAAAAAATGAGTTCGTGTGTCACCTCTGACACGCGTGTCATAGGTTCGCCATCACTGGGATATACCATCAACATGATAGGATGAACTTGATCAGCAACGATACTTAGGTATGTTGTGCTATTCAGACGTTGTTCCACATGAATTAAAGGGCCCAAATCATGCCAGGAAAACATGCCCCAAACCATAACACTGCCCCCACCAGCTTTGAAGGGTTGTACTCATGCATGTGGGGTGCATGCTTTCATGCTGTTTCCACCAAATTCTCACTCTGCCATCTGCATGATGCAATTGGAAACGTGATTCATCGGACCACATGACTTTTTTCCAATGCTCGACTGTCCAATCCTTGTGTTCCTGTGCGAATTGGAAACGTTTTATCTTGGTAACTGCAGACAGAAAAGGTGTTCAAACAGGCCTGCGGCTTCCATATTCCATACAATACAGTATAGGGCTAATTTGCCTACAAATGTCAGGTGGTCATAATAATCTGGCCACTCACGTTCAAATATATCCCACGTTCAAAGGCTGTTAAATCGCGTTGTTTACCCATATCTTCATAAAAAAAATCACTTCTACTGTCGTGGTAAACAACCAGCTTCCTTATTTATAATGGTTTGGCCCCCTAGCAACTTCAGAGCAAAATTATAGCCAATTTGTCTACAAACGTCAGGTGGTCATAATAATCTGGCCACTCAGTGTGTATTACATAAATTTAATTTACATTTCTATTATATAATATGTACGTGTATTTTATACAGTGTATAGTATGTACATATCATATGTATATATTATGGCACAATGACATAAAAACTTTTCTGAAAATTATATTAAAGACCATGCTGAAACATGTGGAAATATTATGATATGGTGTTCAGTTAAAAAGTATAATACAAAATGGTATTTTAATACAATTATCCTATATAATAAAAGAGAAACATGTAAATTGACCATCCCTCCGCTACACTCACCAGCCAATCAGGAGTGAGTATGAAAATTAACCCAATAAAGATGGCGGGCTAATTTGCATACACTGGTGCCAGGCAGAGAGCAGAATGGGAGAGCCGGCGGCTTGGAGGGATGTGGCTCTCTCGGTCGCTCCCCGCAAGCTGCTGGGTGGACAGCAGAACGGGAGAGCTGGCGGAGAGTGGAGTGGCTTAGGAAACTTGGCTCCCCAAGCTGGCAGACGGAGAGCAGAGAGGGAGAGCTGGTGGCTTGGAGGACCTGGCAGAGTGGGAGGCCATGGGATGGAGACAGAGCAGGAAGGGAAAACCCAGAGCACAGGTAGCACCAGGAATTCTGGGAATAGTAGTTCTGGTGGCAGCCCCAGGACCAGAAGCAGAAGCCCAGAGCGCGGGGAGAACCAGGAATGCTGGGAATCATAGTTCTGGTGGCAGACATATCTCCTAGACACCAGAGCAAAGTGAGCCTGGAGCAAGTTACTGTTGCAGTGGGGGATGGAGGGAAAGCAAAGGTGAGAGACATAAGTAAAATCAGAGTGTCTAGGAAAAATTAAAGGGAAGATATCCTAAAACTTCCAGGAAATCTCCACCAATGAAGCAAAGGGGGAAAAAATGCCTCTATTATTCTGTGAGCAAAAAAACCAAACTGAGTTGGGGTCTCAGACAATTTGCTCATATGATTGTAAAGACAGACAGAAACTCCCGGATTGGAGAGGGTGCAGGTCGGGCTGAGGGACCCCCAATCCCCCAGTGCATGTATGTCGTGCACCGGGCTCTAGTCTATATATATAAAAGGCTAAGTGACTGGCCAACCAGCTGACTGGTTGACCTGCCGGCAGCTATGATGTGCACTGACCACCAGGAGGCAGATGCTCGACACAGGAGCTGCTGAGTGACAGCAACTTGCAGTGTGGTCTCTGGCACTCCAGGACCCCTCGGGGAATGTCAGACTGATGGTTTCGGCCCAATCCCCGCAGGCCAGGCCAAGGGACCCCACCTGCCGGAGGGACCCACTCACTCCGCAGACGCCACCCCAGGTGCAGCCGGCATGGGAGGGACTGCGGGAGGTTGGCTCCAGGGTATGTCCGGCCCGTCTCTCCCAGTCCAGCCCCACTGGCCACCTTCTAATTAATTTCCTCTCAATGTGCATGAATCCACCCACTCTAGTAGGTATATAAAATGGGTATATACATATAAATAAAGTCTCTGGCAAAAATGAAAGTAGTTGTATTAGGATTTATTATTTTCAAATGTTATTAGTGTTTCATATCATCTTTTACATAAATAGCAAAAATAAACACAAACTGCACAATAAAAAACCTTTCATGAAACTTGTAAAGCTTATCTTAAAAGGTGAATTACATCATGATACAGGTAACAGATATTGTACTGTTGATTGTTATAACAGCTTTGAGCTGTAGTGTATCTGCTGCCATGTAACAAGAGATGATTCTGAAGCATTTTAGACAAATAAAGTAGGTAATACTTTTTCATAAACATTGCCGATTTTTAGTAGTTTGATCTTTCATCTGTTCCCAAAACCAGTACAGTAAGGGAAATAAAATAAAATATAAGCCTTTAAGTCTGGATCCCATCACTTTGGGACATAAATGCAATAAATGTTTATTTCTTTGATGTAAAATTTTTATTTCCTTGAGTTAGTATCAAATTAATGGTATTTTCATTTGAAACATATATAAGACCTTCAACTTATGTTTCATTATTTAGTCAAACATTATTCTGTGACAGGTATTGTACCACCAAATGGGCCACAAAATATGATAAAGTGCTATCACCTTCATTAAAAACCACAGCAAACAGTGCATCTTTGTCACAAGGTGCACCTGGCCCGATGGCCCAGGGCAAAGGGAACTCCTGAGAAGGCAAGTTAATTCCTTCCATGAAGATGACATTTTGTATCGGCCTTTGAAGAGTGGATAGGGTTTCACCAAACATCAAATAGAGGGAAAGAGCAATCGACACTGGAAACAGGATAAGTAGGGGCATGTGAAGTACAGTTTTAAAAATCTCATCATCATTCTTGACTGGAGGAAGAGGCAGCAGATGAAAGAACTAGTACTTCCATTTATATGCAGAGCTGACTCCTCCTTTAATAAGAACTAAGGGGTTTATTTGTTCAGTTACATATACTTCATAATGGGCAATAAATATAACTTATTAACTTTATTATAAAAATTCTGTTCCTTGATTAAAAACTTAAAGGTAAAAATATTAGTGGAAGGGGTCATAATATACTTATACTGAAAGAAAACTGTCACTCTCATATAATGAAATTTTTTAAATGTATGTTAGGTTCATGACAATTTCACCTGTAGAATGACAGAAATTTGTTTTTGGATTTTTAAAAATATATATTTTTTAATGATTTCAGAGAGAGGACAGGGAGAGGGTGACAGAAACATCAATGATGAGAGAGAATTATTGATCAGCTGCCCCTTGCACACCCCCTCCCAGGGATCAAACCTGCAACCTGAGCATGTGCCCTGATCGGGAATCAAACCCCAACCTCCTTGTTCAAAGGTCGATGCTCAACCACTGCCACATCGGTTGGGCTGGATTTATTTTTTAAATCTAATTTCAGCAGATTAACTTTCATATGGGTAATTAATTTGTTTTCTTTTTAAAATTATAATGCTATAATTACATAAGATATTAAATGTTAGTTAACCATAAAAGTAATTTTAATGCAAAATAGATCCTCTACACGGCAGTCAGTGCCATCTGCAACAAATTTTCCATATCTGGATTGTAAATACGTGCCTTTTGTTATGCAAGCTCTCCCTTATATAATATGAAAGGATCCTAGAAATCACCGGCCTTTTAATGTGATGTCTTCAAGTGGACAAAGTGAAAGACGCATGTGAACTTTACAGCCATTAACAAATTCACAGAACACCTCAGACACGTATATGTGATCAAAAAGTGTTTATCTTTTGGAGAAACTATATAAGAAATGTCAGTGTCTGACCATCAGCTCCTTTTCCTAGTGACTATTGCACGGCATTCCTCTGAGTGATCAGGCCAAACTGTGCAAGGGCGAACACCACGCCACTCCCAGCCAGTGTTCCATGCTTCAATTCCACAGAGAGCTCCTATTTCATGTGTTTTTCATTTTAAGTTCTGCCTCCTTGCATGCGATTTCCTCTCTTTTGGCTTTCATCAAGGTCAAAGGAATCTCCAGCAAATAAAAAATGCAAGCATCCAGTCCTGTACTGGAAATCTGCCCATCCAGTGTCTAAACAACCCTAACTTGAAAGTTAACGAGTTCATTGAGTACATTACCAAGTCAGCATCAAAATTCCAATGGTCAAGAGCAATGCCATGATTTATTAATTATTCTAACTTGATGAGCTAATGTCTTTTCCTTTCCTTTTTTTTTTTTTTTTTTGTCTCCAGGGATACTGCAGGAGGTAATCATCACAGGGGTGATCAATCTCTAAACATCAATTTCTACAAGCATGCAGGCTGCAGAGTCTCTAATTCACCTCTGACCCACCCCACCCTGCCCTGACTAGAGAAAATCCCAACCTAATGCTGTTCTCCCAGAGCAGCAGAAAAGAACTTCCAAGATTCTCATGCCAACCAGGTGAAACCTAGGCTGACCTAGAGTGTGAGCACCATCTCCAGAAGCAATCCCCCTCTTCCACATACGGCCCGCCCTTCAGAAGTAATCCTTTACCTTTCTCATTCCAAAGGGCTGTGGTGTTTGATGACCAGAAAGACTGACTGTTAGATGTGAATACTGCTTTGCAGAAGCTTTCAGAAAAGTCTTTAAAAGTGGTGCCCTGGAAAAGGGAAGCATCCAGTTACTAATTAGTAGATAAATTACCAGGATTCAATTTTCTAAAGAGCTACCCAATTACCCACACTCTTTGCTGCCTCATTATGAACACATGTATGTTGAACAATTAGAATTTTATCACCAAACCGAAGCTGAACTTACTTTTATAAATTAGAACACATTAAAAAGCCTCTCTCAACCATGCATTTTATAAGTAGGTTTCAAAGATAGTTAGAAATGTGATGCTTGCTTCCCTAAAAGCAAATAATACATGAAATTTCATTGTAGCAACCCTCAATTTGTGTGCTACTTCTTCATTTTGGTGTTTTCTTATGTTAAATGTTTATATGTTAGGTCTCAACCAAAGGCTCATATGACTAAATTACTCACTGTATAGCATTTTCCTACTCAAATTGTAGAGAAACAGCCTCCTGGAAGTCATTAAAAATGCATTTCTAAGTATATATTTTTGATAAGATGTTCCAAATAGCAATTCAGTGCAAAAAATATTGGACTCATTTGGCTTGTTAAAATAAATTGTGTGCTAATATCATGAAGGGTATTTTTTTAAAGTCCATATTCCACTTCTGTTATCTCTTAATGTTTTTCAATTTTCTAAAATAATTTAATTATTCATTCGTGAAATACTTTGAGCACTTATTATGCCCTTGGCAACATACAAGGCACAGGAGACATCAAGGTGAATGAGAGGATGGAGCCCCTGTGGTAGGGTCAGGCTGCATGGTGGTGATGTAAGAGATGTTTAGGCAATGTATCTCTAGGATTTGGTGATATTTGGGGTGTGAGCAGGGACAGAGAGAAATGGAAGAAGATACCTAGGCTTTTGGAGTTGGTAAGAAGGCATCTGGTGGTACCATTCGCAAAGCTAGGGGAAAACAACAAAAAAGAATTAAGTCCAAGAGAGAAGGACCAAGATGAAAAGCTGCTGAGTGCGACATGCCTGCAAGACTTCTAGACATCAGTGGCTAACAGGCAACTGAGAACAGGAAAGTTACCAGGCTAGAGATATGTTAGGAGATAAATGAGATTAATTACAAAACTTATGGCATCAGGAACTCCGTGGGAACAACACGTTCTGAGAAAGAAGAATTGAGAGCTAAGTAAGTTCAGGACTAAGAAGTATCCCTTGCATTGAACACTGAGGAAAGCAGGCTGACATTCAAGGGGACAGCTTCAGTGGGGCAGGGGGGGAGGGGGAGTAATAGAGACAGTGATTGCACACTCTTCTTTTAACGTGGAGAGAGATAGCAGGGGATGGCAGGAATCTGATGTTTCAGTTTTAAAACCTTAGAGGAAGGATTTTAGTTGTGTAAGAAAGATGAGATTTGAAAAGATATCTGCACCTCTATGTTCACTGCAGCATCATTTACAATAGCCAACATATGGAAACAACCTAAATATCCATCAACCAATGAATGGATAAAGAAGAAGTGATATAGATAGATAGATCAATAGATAGACAGACAGGCACATATACACATGCATACACATGCAATAGAGTACTGGGTATTACTGGGACACTAAAAATGCTAAAAAGGCCCAGCTGGCGTGGCTCAGTGGTTGAGCATCAATGTATGAACCAGGAGGTCACAGTCCAATTCCCAATCAGAGCATATGCCTGGGTTGCGGGTTCGATCCCCAGTATGGGGTGTGCAGGAGGCATCCAATCAATGATTCTCTTTTATCATTGATGTTTCTAGCTTGCTCTCCCTCTCCCTTCCTCTCTGAAATCAATAAAAATATATTTTTAAAAGATGAAATATTGCCATTTGAAATAATATGAATGGATTTTGAGGACATTATAAGTGAAATAAGTCAGACTGGAAAAGGACCAAAATCATATGATTTTACTCATATGGAAATATTTTTTTAAAAGAAGAAACAAACAAACAAAACAAAAATGAACTCATAGATACAGACAACAGACTGGTAGGTACCAGGAGAGAAGAGGAGTAGGAGGAGGACAAAAAGGGCAAAAAGTGTCAAATATATGGAGATAGACTGGAACTAGATGTTTGGTGGTGAGCATGCTATAGTGTATATGGATATCGAATTACAATGTGGCACACCTGAAACTTCTGTAATGTTTTAAACTAATGTTACCTCAATTTTTAAAAATCCCAGCCGGCATGGCTCAGTAGTTGAGTGTCGGCCTATGAACCAGGTCACGGTTCAATTCCCGGTCAGGGCACATGCCCGGGTTGCCAGCTCAATCCCCAGTTGGCCCTGACTATGGGTTTTGCATTTACAGATTCAACCAACCGTGGACTGAAACAGCATTTTCTCATTCTCAACCACAGTTTACAACTGTAGATTTCTAACCATGGGTGGAAAATACTTTTTTCTATTTGGAAACAAAAGGTGAGCAGTCTATGCTGTTAACCAGCATTGTGTAAGGGTCAACTGTACACTTAAGTACCACCTCCTTCCACAAAGGGCTGAAGTAGCTGACAACTTAACAATAGCAAAACTAAAACTGCATAACAAAATTGCAAACCAGATGTGGGGATCTGGACTAAGAGGAATAAGGGTAGAAAAATAATAAAGCCAGGTATAAGAAATATATACAAAGCCTTGTAGATTTGCTGGAAATGTAGCAAAACTGGGCCCTGAGCTTATTGGTCACCAAACCAAAGAGATAAACAAAATGTTACAAGGCTCTGTGTCTGGAAACTAAAGACAAACGAGTGGCCCAGAAGAGACATAGCTGCTTCTCCTTAAAGCAATACCAGAGAGGAATTTGTTCTTGTTCTCACAAAGATGACACAATGGGGGAGGGGGTGTGGAGGGGGAATGCCTTCCTTACAACATGTCAACAACTGATAAAGCAACAAATTTCAAACACCCATTTCTTAAAATGTGCCCCAATATATCCTAAAAGGAAATGATACCAGATGGCAATTAATCCAGGTTCCAAGAATGCAGAACTCTAACATCTGGTTTGATAGATGGCCTAATTTAGAATATCTTACAGGAATGGAAAAGCTGCATGCTTTGTAAGTATTCATTCATAAATATTATTAAATAGAATGTTTCTCAACTGACATTATAATAAGGCTTATATAGCAGAAAATTTAAGGTTGTATTTTATGGCAAGAACCTTGAGCACAACCACAAATGCAGGCAGTCAATTAGTCATGGAGATTTAACGCAAAAGGTCCCAACTGGTGGGCATACATGGAGATAAGGAATCTAGGGGTAATCAAACATCCCAGATTGCCTTAGGCAATCCCAATTTACGCCTGCCACACAGGCATAATTTTTAAATAGTGCTCCCCTACCACTTTCAAATGCATTCCTATTTGGACAATACATTATGTGTTCATCTTAGTGGTCACAGTTAAGGTTGTCTGCTTCTGGGAAGTTATCAGTAATAGACCTGTAGCTATTAGACTGGAATCCAAAAGCCAGACTCCAACCTTTTGGTAAGTAGGCCAAGGTTCCATCAGATTTAGGCAAGACAGGAGTTAGAAGAAGGAACGTGAGGTAAAACAGGTTTCTAAAACCAGGAGTCCAAACTGAAGAAGAAACAGATATTCAAGGTCAGAAGAGCCTCAAGGACCACTAGAAGCTGGTCCCAGAGGGCCAATCTAGAATTCCTTAAGAACCTCTCCCAAACAGGTCCAAAGCCTAGCAGACAGAAATGATAAAAAAAATATCAAAAATCTGAGACTCAGCCACCTATTACACAATTTTATCATACTAGAGCAGGGGTCCTCAAACTTTTTAAACAGGGGGCCAGGTCACTGTCCCTCAGACCGTTGGAGGGCCGGACTATAGTTTAAAAAAAAACTATGAACAAATTCTTATGCACACTGCACATATCTTATTTTGAAGTAAAAAAACAAAACGGGAACAAATACAATATTTGTATTTGCATGTGGCCCGTGGGCCGTAGTTTGAGGACCCCTGTACTAGGTTGAAGAAGCTAATCTCCAAGAATCTTAGGGAAGACAGTTAGGAAATATAAATCCAAAATATTAAAAATGTTCATATCATTTGACTTAAAAGTGCCCCATCTGAGGAATTCATCTAAGAAAATAACCTGTCATATTGTCAATTACATACAGAGATTTTCGTCAATGAATTATTTGTAGTAAAAAAAAATTAAACAATCTGATTTTCTAGCTATATAAATTCAATTAATTATTACATGTCCAAATAATTGAGTATTTGGTGAATTAAAAATTATATTCTTAAACAATATTAAGAATGGAAAATGCTTGAATGTAATACACAAAGTTGTATGTATTCTTTGAATTAAATGTATAGGCATAAATTTATATACCTAAATAGTATTTTAAAAATAAAATCAGTGATTACCTATAGATTGTCAGAATATAAAATTTTTGTTTTTTCTGCATTCTTTAGGCTGTTTGATTTTCCAATTTTATATAATAATGAACATGTCTTGCTTTTATAATCAGAAATATAGTAGTGTTATTATTATCAAGGTCAGATAATTCTTTAAAAAAAAACACATTTTACTACATTTTAATATGTAGTAATACTGCTTAGGTTGCTGTGCATCTTACAACTGAAAAAGCTAATTCTCTTGGTCTAATATTTGGCATAGAAGGGGTTTAATACCCTCACTCAGTTTGTCTTGGTGTTTACTAGCTATTCAATGAGGTTTTCTAACACTATATATATAGTGTATCATTGGGACTAAATTATAAAGTCAATAAATTCCTGTGGAAATTTAACATTTTGTAGATTACTGTTGCCAAAAAATGGTCTAGAGTTATGATTTCCAGATAACTTTACAAAAAATAATAATTTAGATTTATGGATGGAATTGGTTTATATGACATTCTACTACCTACACACTGTATTAACTGAACTTGTGCATTTTTAGAGTATGATAACTGGTAATCACAATAATATCTTGCAGCAAGATACGTAAGGACTCCATTGTTAACACGAATTAAATAATGCTTGAAATAGTTTATGTTAAATATAGTACATTAAACTTTGATTATCTGAATATACATATATAATTCATTCAATAGATGAATGTTAAAATCCACTCCAATTCTGAAATTCCATGATTGCAAGACTTTGTTATACCCTTTAACTACAATATTCAGAATAATTGCAACATTTTTATTTAAAAATATATTTTTATTGAATATATATGTGAGTACAATTCCAGAAATCACAAGAATTTAGAAAATATTATGAAGATTTGTTTTTAAAAAGTTAAAAATTCCTCAGATTAATTCATGGTCAGAGGATTCCTTCAACATAGTTTTAAATGTTTGTCATTGAGACTTGTCCCTACATTTTCTAAACAAGCCTAAGAATTAAAATTATTTGGAGTTCATGGGAATTTCAGAATACATGTTTTGTGAAATACTAAATTATCTTCATTATTTCAGCCAGATTCAATTTGATATGTAGTCATTCAAGGCTGAAATTATTCTGATACCGTGGACATATTTAACAAGGCCAGTATTTTATTGGTTGATTTAGGAGAGGTTTGTGCTTGAGAACATATTCATTTATGATTATCAACACACACCTAAATATGCTTTAGCTTATAGTATTGAAATGGGAAATAATTCATGTTTAATTTAATTACATGTCAACTAATTATTCTCTTGCCATGAAATCCATGAAACTGGCATTAAACCAAAGTGATTAAATATGAGTCCAGAAACAGCAAGGCCATTTGATGAAACTGTTTGAATTACAGAACTAGTGCTTAGTTCAGTGGCTCAGCATTTAGACTAATTAGATTTATTTTGCATTAATTTGGGACTAAAACAAATAGCAATTTAGCTTTTACCTACTCTACTCTAAGTGCCCTAGAACAAACATCTGGATAAACAGTTAAAAGCTTAATGATTAATTTTAAAATTTTACCTACAAAATGTCAAAACTCCAAAATATTGAAGGCATCAAAATGATTAACACTATGTTCTCAAACCATCAGATGATGGTTGATTTCTTCAGTATTCATCAACATACTTATGTCTCACCATCAGCATGACTACCACCTACTGAGCATCATTTTACCAGGAAGCAATGAGTATAAAATATTGGTATGTGTCCTATTATCATTTTTATAACTCATTTAGTGTCATAAAGAGTTAAATGTTAACATCATTTTAATGAGTCTGTTTCAAAATATTTATAGGTCAATGTTCTAGACACCAAAAATCATTCTTGTCTACTAGTTTACAAATATGACATCAAAAAGTTATAATCATAATAATTATAATAAAATATTAGGTTTAGGTTACAAGTTTTGTGGCAATTAACGTTGAAGGAATCAAACTAAGGAATAATGGGTTATATAGTTCAATAATCACTTGATCCCATACTATCCTTGTCTGGATTCAGTTAGGGAAACAGAGCCATTACATGTGTTGAAGATAAATTGATATACGTAATATAGGAATTAGATGTCTTATGAATGTGGGAAGAACTGGGCAGTAAACACCTGAAAGGCCAGAGCTAAAACATCAGAGAAGCAATTGCTAGTGACTTCCGCCCACAGCACTAGAAAAGGTAGCTAAGTCAGAGTCACTGAGAAGGTCAAGAAGCCACCACATCTGGCTGCCATAACTGTGGAGGAGGGGCTCGTAGAGATATCAGCGATGCTACCACGTCTGGCAGTCACAGCTGTAAAGTCAGGCTTCTGGACAGGTCTAGAGAGCTACCACATCTGTCCAACATCCTCTCACCATGTCTTCCCAAGAATAGTGGTTTCTGCTTTATTTACAACTTCCAAATCTCCCAGGTGATCTTCTCATTGGCAAACTCTATGCCAGAACCACAGTGTGTGTGTGTAGGGGGGGTGGGGGTGGGGGCGGGGGAGGTAGGGGTTCAAATTCTTAGAAATACAGTTACCAGACCTAGAAGTGTTGGGGTTGGGTCAATTCAACATGCATAAACATTCCTTTACCCATATTTAATTTCCAAATAAAGACAAAACAGCATGTTTCCACCTAATATAGTACCACTATCCTTCATTCAATTGAAGACATGCTGACTTCCACAAAAGATGAAACACAAAGTCTCTTATCATTTTATGCATCTCTGGGTGCTATTTATTTCTTTTCCATATGATTCACACTCCCCCTTGATATCCCACAGTTTAACAATAAGAATGAGATACAGAGTTAATCATTGTTAAAACATCTTAGATTACATAAAAATTGAGCAGAGGGAAAGACGGGTTAATATACATGAATATATTCATATGAACACACAAAAAATACACATGACTTCTGCAGCCTTTTTTGTGAAACCACTCACATGGCTATAGTTAGTATTTATAATATCCTTCTTACATTCCTATTCTAAATTCTCTCTAACCCAGGGGTCCTCAAACTTTTTAAACAGGGGGCCAGGTCACTGTCCCTCAGACTGTTGGAGGGCCAGACTATAGTTTAAAAAAAAACTATGAACAAATTCCTATGCACACTGCACATATCTTATTTTGAAGTAAAAAAAAAAAAACGGGAACAAATACAATATTTGTATTTGCATGTGGCCCGCGGGCCGTAGTTTGAGGACCCCTGCTCTAACCTTATCAAATACCTTAGCTTGTCTTGATTCTTTGCCTGATGTGGTAACATATCTTTATTACTTCAGGGCTGTGTCATTAGCAGTTCTGCCTACATTATTTTACCACAGAACATGGGAAACTGAGTGACATGTTCAGAAAATCTTCCTATTTCCAAGCATGCTCATCTTTGGTGCCATTGTATCAAACCAACTCAACTTCCCACTGATAATCAGGATCAATCTCCTAGTCAAAACATATGCACCTATTCATGCTGTTTTAGTGGCATGAGATTAGGGTGAGGGTGGCCAGGAAACAGTCTCAACTTCCAGTTCCATGGAACCATTGCTGTGTTCCTTGGTGGGAACGTTCCGCCTTTAGGAACTAAAATCTCAAATCTTATGAAAATTACAAAAAGAAAAAGCGGGGGTATTTTGTGTTTTGTTTTTTATTTTAAAGAGATGTTTTATTGATTTTAGAGAGAGAGAGAGAGGAAGGGGGAGAGAGAGAAAGAGAAAAACATCAATCAGCTGCCTCCACACATGCCCAAACTGGGTTTGTGCCCTGACTAGGAATCAAACCTGCAACCCTTTGGTCCACAAGACGATGCTCCAACCAACTGAGCAACACTGGCCAGGGCCATAAAGTGTTTTGATAGTAAATAAACAAGATAAATATTGTGGAGTCACTCTCATTTTTTTCTACATTTTGTTCTTTTTGGTTAACACATTCATCTTGGCAATGCCTCCGACCCCTAAATAAGAGGTTTGTATGGGCAGAACCTCCGAAGCCTAAGGGACCTGAGGCAACACTTTTATTGCTTCAGTTTAGTTCCACCACTCCCTACCTGTACACTGCACTGACTCCATGTCAAATCCTGATGAACAAATGGCACCTTTTCTGTTGATCCCCCTGCTTCACTCTCCCTTATTTTTTTCTCTCAATTGTTAAAATGGGAAACTAACCAATTCAATAGCAGCAAACAGCAAACCATTGATGATTATTCCTGAAATCATTCTCCTAGAATCTAGCCTAAGCAAGAAAACAAACACTGACTTTAGAGTAAACCTTTCTAAAATAATGGTAGCAATGCATTATCCTCTCTGTAATCACGATTTCTACATACTTAGAAAATAAGACGCAGTTGAATGAAAATTAATGTAAATGGGTTTCAGGAGATAACAATCAAAATGAAGAAAAGAAGACACTTAAAGGCTATAAAATAACTTTGTCTAGAGAAGAAAAAGTTATGGGGTGACATTAATCTTCCATTATCTTTCTCATTTTCATCCAAAGTAATTAATGAGGAAACTTTAGGTTAAGAGACCGGGAAAGAAACTTTTTGAGTGAAAAGATCAAAGGGGCTGGCATGGACGATTGGAAGGAGAGGATGAGACTTGCCTGTGGTTTCTGAAAAGCAGTCTTGTGTTGAGAGAGGGATCAGGAAGGTGACACATAAGGTCCTTATAATTTCTAGATTTTCATATTGCATCTCATTTTCAAAGACAAAAAACTATGAACCCATTGTCTGTCAGTATAATATATATAAATGTAGCAGAACAAGGTGAAATCATTATGTCGCACCCATTCCAGGAGTGGGAGAAGGGTATGGGGAGGTTGACTCTGTAAAGTTCATGTTCTACAGAGCACTTTCTCCCTCGGAGCCTGATTGTAGCCCCTCAGAGCCCTGTGAGATTTGTGTCATTTACTCCATGTTGCACAAATGGCTATTAAGGTTACACAACTGGGAGAGAAAAGAGAGGGCATATGGAATACTTACTGGCCTCTCATGAATAAAAACTCCCATGAATAAACTTTGTTGTAGACACACTTTAGTCGATATCAAACTAATTTGACAAGCACAGCACACACTTAAAGAAGGACATTAATAAGAGAAATATCTACCAAACAATGGTTACTGTTTAATTTTCGCCAAAGGTGTCAGTAGAGGAAAGGCATTGTGATACGAGAAAGAGTTATGCTTTGGAATCTGTTAGACCTTTTGAATCCTCTGGCAGGTATGAACTGTATTACTTTGGGAAAGTTACTTAACCTCTCTGAACACTGTATCTTCCTCTATAAAAACAGAGAAAAAAACATACATCCTGCAAATGTATGTTTTGAGTAGGAATTTCTCAATATCGTGCGTTTTATTTCCTGCCTCTTTTTAAGAAACACATTTTTATTTATTTCAGAGAAGAAGGAAGAGAGAGATAGAAACATCGATGATGAGAGAGAATCATTGGTCAGCTGCCTCCTGCACGCCCCACACTGAGGATTGAGCCTGCAACCCAGGCCTGTGCCCTGACCGGGAATCAAACAGTGATCTCCTGGTTCATAGGTCCAACGCTCAATCACTGAGCCATGATGGCTGGGCCTTTCCTTCCTTTTTAAATTTCCGTCGGCCTTTATTTGTTCATCCTCCACTTAATTTAGCCCCTTCAGCTTTTATTAAGACAAAATGGAAGGAAGTCATCTTGTACTAATATTAGGTTTACAGGACAATCATGAATTGCAGGACAAATGTACATAGGGATAAAACTATCAGCTTCTAGAACAGTGAGGTTACACGACCAACTAAAGGGTGATCAACAGAACAATGGAACATTACTAAATGCTTTGCAGAAGAATCTGGGAGACTAATGGCATCCTACCTCTAGAGTGGCACTTTCCAATATAAATACAATGTGAGCCACACGTGTCATTTTAAGATGTCTAATAGCCACATCAGAAAAAGTAAAAAAGACACCAGGGAAATTTTATAATGTTATCTTTTCAAAATGCAATCAATATGAAAATGTTGAGATATTTCTATTGTGTTTTTTTTTCTTTTTTCACACTAAGCCTCTGAAATCGGTGTGTAATTTACACTTGGAGAACATTTCAACTCTAGACACATGTCGGGTGCTCAATAGCCACGCCTGGTCATGGCTCCCACACTGAACAGCACAGCACTAGACCTTCTGGGAAGGTCTTCTGGGAAGAACTGAACATACAAAGCAGGAGCCCCTGGAAGGAAGCCAGCTCACTACTGCTGGAGGTAATCACAGGTTGCTAGGACAGATTTCAGGTCTGCACTGAGTTCCTGGGCCAGAAACCAAATGCCTTTGGGGCAGCCTCTGACCTCCTCATGAGCTTTTTTGGTGACTATTTAGAGGTTTTGGTCATTGACCTGTGAAACAAGCAAACAAAAAAAGTTAGTCTTAGAGCCAAGAGAATATACTCCCAAATGCCCAATGGTCTGATGGGAACAAAGGAATTTAAGGAATATCCTCAGAGCTGCAAAAGCATTTTATGGTCTAGCTATGAGGTCTTATAGCCTTGAGTCAGTTGGAAACACCCCAATCAGTCCTATAGATTTGGGGCAATTTATCATCTTTCATTGGTTTGCCAAAAAAAAATCAATGGAGCCTCATTTAGGAAAGGAAAGGGTTGGTCTTCCCATTAGTTCTTTTATCTGTGTTGTGGTTTGAACAGATGTGAAGGTTAGAATTATCTGGCGTATTTATAGGATTATTTGAACTGGAATAAATCTTTATAAATTTGGTCATCAAATTTTAAATCTAGCCAGTCAACAGGGAGAAGTTTTAATTTTCAGACAATTAAAAAGCACATTTCACATTTTCTTTTTCTTCTGTAAAAAGTTCTAAAATGTTTGACATCTGAGATTCCCAATGTTGGTATCCCAAGTCAAGCCCTCACTGCACATCACTTGGACTCTTGCTATAGGCTCCAACTTGCTGTTTGAGCTTCAACTAGACTCCCTCCTCTAGGTATTCTACCCCACCTCTGTCCCACCCCTGCCTTTGAACAGTTCACACCACAATAGCATTCCTAAACTGCATCTCTGATCACGTCATATTTATAACTAACAATTATTTTCAGTTGCTATGTTCCAGGCATATGTACTTTAGCCATTTAAATCCTTACAACCATCCTTCAAAGTAGTTACTGTTCCACTCATTTTACTATTGAGGAAACTAAGGTCTAGACCAGTGATGGCAAACCTTTTGAGCTCGGCGTGTCAGCATTTTGAAAAACCCTAACTTAACTCTGGTGCCGTGTCACATATAGAAATTTTTTTATATTTGCAACCATAGTAAAACAAAGACATATTTTTATATTTATTTTATATATTTAAATGCCATTTAACAAAGAAAAATCAACCAAAAAAATGAGTTCGCGTGTCACCTCTGACACGAGTGTCATAGGTTCACCATCACTGGTCTAGACAAAGCCCAAGATCAAACAATTTATAAATGCTAGAACTGAGACTTGAACTCTAGCAGACTGAGTCTTGCTACATGAACAGGAAGCGATCACAACAAATTGTGGTGGCTCCCTATCCTCTGACAAATGTGCAGAAAGACCCTCTATCAGGCAGCATCCTAATCTCCACAGTCCCATGCTTTTATGTCACAGCACTTCCTTGTCTTTAATGTCTAATTGTAATTTAAAGCATTTTTCAAGGCCCATCTTACTTCCTCCAGGTATCTTCATTTCTTTTAGCAGAAACTGGTCTTTCTTTTCTCAGGGTCCCTTAGAAAACCTTTACAGCATTATTAATTCACTCAAGAAACCACCCTGTCAAACTAGCTGTTTGACCTTAAGCAAGGCAACTACTGTCTCTGGTCTTATTTCTTCCTCTGTGTCTATAAAGCATGATAATGGTGCCCTGTCAGGTATACCTCACAGGGTGGTTAAAAGGTCAAAATGAATTATAAATATTAAAGTGTGCAGTAAGCTGCAAATGCAATAGCATAAAACAAATTCTTGGTTTTCATCATTGTATTCCCTTCGGTGCTTAGCACAATGCTTCACACTGAAATAGACCTATGCCTTGAACTGGCACATTTATCCCTAAATTCTTAAAATAAACAAATAAAAAAGAACACAAGAGCCGAAACCGGTTTGGCTCAGTGGATAGAGCGTCGACCTGTGGACTGAAAGGTCCCAGGTTCGATTCCGGTCAAGGGCATGTACCTGGGTTGCGGGCACATCCCCAGTAGGAGATGTGCAGGAGGCAGCTGATCGATGTTTCTCATTGATGTTTCTAACTCTCTATCCCTCTCCCTTCCTCTCTGTAAAAAAATCAATAAAATATATTTAAAAAAAAAAAAGAACACAAGAAAACATTCCCCAATGACTCTTTAATTTGTTAGCTTTCATTTTGTTATTTCAAAATTATCTATACATTTCTAGATAAATTTACCTGGAAAATTCATTTCTCTTTCAAACAGCTTTTTGCTTTGTACATGTTTCCAGGAAAACAACTGCAGTCTTTCAGGCCAGGGTGAATGCAAAGCAAATCACTTTTATCAATGAAAATGTAAAGTATTAATTAATTATTGATCAGAACATTCTTTCTTAATACATGAGTTATTGCCATAAATGCCCATCTACAACCACACCTACCAATGCTGGACTACCTATGCCATTGAGTTTCTTATTTTAAGCAAAATGAATCTCAAGCTGTGATTGCTATGATGTTTTTCCTTATGTCAGCTACAGTGAAGAGTAAACCAATGTGAGCGATTATCTTCTTCCATCTTCTCACTTAATCAATATAAAAAGTTAATTTATGCCCTAACCGGTTTGGCTCAGTGGATAGAGCGTCGGCTTGCGGACTGAAGGGTCCCAGGTTCGATTCCGGTCAAGGGCATGTATCTTGGTTGTGGGCATATCCCCAGTGGGGGGTGTGCAGGAGGCAGCTGATCAATGTTTATCTCTCATCGATGTTTCTAACTCTCTATCCCTCTCCCTTCCTCTCTGTAAAAAATCAATAAAATATATATTCTAAAAAAAGTTAATTTATAATTATGGCAAGGTCTTGCTGAACACTCCATCCTGAGCTAAGTAACCAGGGACTTTCTTAAAGCAGAAAATTTGGCTTTAGCAGAGAGGGATTTGTGGGCCAGAAAGAGTGCTTCACAATTTGTTCACTTAGCCTCACACAGAACATTCATGCCCCTGGTCATTTTTCCATCCTCTTCAAAGGACAAAAAATATAAGCCAATCAAAACAAGACAAGCATCACATGAGTTCACTCATATATGGAATCTAATGAACAAAATGAACTAACAAGCAAAATAGAGAACAGGCTGACAGCCTTGGGTGGGGGTGTGGAGACTGTGAAGGGATAGAGCAAAATAGAAAAAAAAAAAGAAAAAACCGTATGGACACAAACAGTGTGGTGATTGCTAGGGGGAGGAAAGGTGGTAGAGGGTGTGGGAGGATAAATGGTGATGGATAGACGATACGGTGTATAGATGATGTGTTGTAGAATTGTGTACCTGAAACCTGTATAATTTTGTTAACCAGTATCACCCCCATAAATTCAATAAAAATGAAAAAATAAAAAAGCAAAAACCAGAATACAATTATACAGTTATCTATTATTTATATTATTATCTCATACTCAGGACTTAAAGTTGAGAAGAGGGCAAAATACAAATGAAAACCTGACCAGCCAAAGATGCTCCAGTGATTCCCTGCCACCAGACATTCCAGAAAGAATCAAAATGACTCTTTAGGCCTAATCCAGAGCACAAACAATTTTACTTCTGGTTCTCTACTGGAAATAGGATGATGGGAATAATAAGGCTTTGGATTAACATAACTCACTTTTTCTAAAGTGATCAGGTTTTTCTCTACAAATTTCAAATTTATCCCTTTAAATTAAATAATGACTAATAAATGTTGCATTTGACTTGCTTTAATATTTTCTGGAGGTCTACACATTTGATCTGGCACCAACCTGTGAGGTAGCTACAACCTCTACAGATAGGAAATTGACAACAGATAAATGCTTCCTTTTAAGAAATAGTTAATGCAAATTTGCAAGTGAAGCCTAGATTTCATGTATCTTGCCCGTGGGATTCTTGCTACTTAACACTGGGTTTCACTAAAAGCTCAATGACACTAAAAGATACTGTAGTCACTAAGATTGCCTCTATGAACAAAAACGTAAAGATAAAGGGAGCCCAAGTCACACTCCACAATTTGTGC
Organism: Myotis yumanensis; assembly: GCF_028538775.1. Lineage (NCBI taxonomy): Eukaryota > Metazoa > Chordata > Mammalia > Chiroptera > Vespertilionidae > Myotis > Myotis yumanensis. Next base: position 170,515,743 of record NW_027223754.1, read on the forward strand.
TCATTACACATTCCTGAAAAAATTAGAGAGAGTGAGAGAGACTAGTATATTTACGGTACCTTGATTTAATCTGTTCATTTTATGAGATTATTTTCTTGGTTATCCATCTAACAATGGATGCATGCCATTAGAAAAATATAATTTCAAAGAAAAGTAGAAACAAAATATAAAAACTATAATACAATTTGTATAATTATCCATTGAATTTGATTTTCTAAACCTTGCCATTGTAAAGAATGGAGCTGTTGGTAAAAATTCCACAGTCTAAATTTTCATTTCCAAGCTTAAGATTTCTCTTTAAATAAGTTATAATGCTCTGTAGAAGCAAATAATAAAAGAACTACATTGATGGCTTTATTATTCTGGCTCTAATGATTACATTTGCATACAGCTGGACTTTTTAGAAAGACACTATAGTGATAACATTATCAGAATAAAATATAAATCTTATTGTCCCAAATGAGCTGTCTGTCCTTGACACAAATTTCTTGGTAATAGTAGATATCTAAATGAGAAATAGCAAATTCAACAGGGTTCCTAAGTGCTAGAAATAATTCAGTCACATATCATGACAAATTTTTAAAAAGCTAATTTTTTTATTTTAATATATGAAGAGCTCTAGATAATGAAGAATAAGCATAGAAATAAAAAGCTGAAAGTCTTAAAAATTAATGCAAAAATTTTAAATGACTAATAAATATGTTGAAAGACTTTTTAATCTCACTAGCAATATAGTAGATGATAAGGAAATATAAGACATCTGCACAGAAAGTGCCCAGGACTGAACTGAGGAACTCCACTCTCTTGAAGGTTGTGGAGTCTGGAAGAAGCTAGCAAGTGGCCAGAGGGAAAGGAGAAATCTTGTAGGAATTGGTGCAGTGGAATTTGAGAATGGTGAATTCTGGCTAGAAAACTGCCTAATGTGGAGCACTCAACTAGTTCTGCAAGTACAGTAGGTCCTCGGGTTGGGTCGGAGATCCATTCCTACGACGCCACATAATGTGATTTTCGCCGTAAGTCAGAACCCACCTACATAAGCACCTACGTCACTCCCATGGAGCACATGCACAGCAGTAATGAAGTGAAACAGTAAAAAAAAAAAAATTAAAAGAAAGATAACAATCCCTGACCTTTACTTGTGGTAAATAAATAATAAAAAACATAAAGCATATATGTACATACGTTGAAATGACGGAACTTTTTTTTTTTTATAAAAAATGGGAGATGGCGATGTAACCACGAAACAATATATGTCAAGTCCGACATAACCCGAGGAGTGCCTGTAGTTTTATCTTACCTGTAAATGATCGTGCACTTAATGTCAGTTTTTTTTTTCTGAATAGAATGTTAAAGTTTTTCTATTTTCATAGTTTTAAGAATCATAATTACACTAAAATAGTTTAAAACTAATGCATCTGCTTTGCCATTTTTAAAGATAAAAGTGAACAAAACTGTCTCTGCATATTAGAGGATAAATACAAGATCAAAGAAAGTTTAAAACAAAAATATAAAAATTAAAAGATTAGCAAGAAGATTTTTAATATAGTGTCTATAAAAAAAGCAAGAGTGACTAGAGAAATACTAGGCAAGAAAGAATTTACAAGGTAAAATATTAAATTGAATAAATAAAATCATTTTATAGAAATAAAATATACAAAAAAGCATAACAATAGAGAACTTCAAATCACCAATAACAGGTCAAATGAGTTGGAAAGGCAGTAATAAATTGAAAAAACATAATTGTAGAAAGTTTAGCTCTATCTTATTACTTATGGTAGAACAAGAGACAAGATAAATGATTTAAAATTATAAAAAAATGTTTAAAATATATTAATCTAAAATGTTATGTAGAATATTAATCAAACATTATGAATTAAAAGAGAAATATTCCATCTGCATTTTTAATAAGGCATATATTTATGACAAACTAAAAAAATAATTCTAAAAAAGAGTAAAATTTGAACTCTACATTTCTAACCACAAAAAGTAGAAATTATAAGCAAAAATTTAAACCACCAGTAAGAAAAAGTCTAATCAAAACTATAAAGCAGATTTAATTCATTATTGATTCAAATAAGAAATAAGGATCTTAGTGAGAATTTCAAGAACCTTAGTGAGAACAGCAAAGACACAAAAAAGGACCAGTCAGAAATTATGCACACACTAACTAAAATAAAGGAGGGAGGGGAGTAAGAGATCAACCGAAGGACTTGTATGCATGCATATAAGCATAACTAATGGACATAAGACACTGGGGGGTAAGGGAGGGTAGGGGTTTGTCAAGGGCGGGGGGGGGGGGGGAAGGACACTTATGTAATACCCTTTGTAATACTTTAAGCGAAAAATAAAAAAATAAAAAAAATAAATAAATAAAAAAATAAAAAAAAGAATAATTTGCAGAGATTCAACAGTAGTGTAGATGATTCCAACAATCAGATAAATGATTTGGAATACTAAGAAGCAAAAAACAATCAAAAGAGCAAAAAGAAAAAAGAATCCAAAAATATGAAGATAGTGTAAGGAGTCTCTTGGACAACTTCAAGAGTACCAACATTCATATTATGGAGGTGCCAAAAGAAGAGAGACAGCAAGATGTTGAAAACCTATTTAAAGAAATAATGACTGAAAGCTTCCCCTACGTGGTGAAAGAAATAGACTTACAAGTCCAGGAAGCACAAAGAGTCCCAAACAAGATGAACCCAAACAGGCCCACACCAAGACACATCATAATTAAAATGCCAAAAGTTAAAGACAAAGAGAGAATCTTAAAAGCAGAAAAAGAAAAGCAGTTAGTAAGAAGAAGAAGAAAGATAAAGAATATGAACAATAAAATAGCAATGAATACATATCTATCAACAATTGAATCTAAAAATCAAAATAAACAAAGAAGGAATCTATGAATAAAATAAAACCAGAGGCATAGAAACATGGAACAAATTGACTAATCTCAGAGGGAAGTGGGGAGGGGAGGCAGGAAGAGATTAACCAAAGATCTTATATGCATACTAGAGGCTCGATGCATGAAATTCATGCAAAGGTAGGCCCTTGCAGCCCTGGCTGCCCTGGCCCTTGCAGCCCCGACCATTGTGGCCCCAGCTGCCTTGGTCCTTGTGGCCCCTGCTGCCTCATGGCCCCGCCCACTGGTTGTTCTGAAAGGTCATTCTGACATCCAGTCTAATTAACATATTAGCTCTTTATTATATAGGATATGCATTACTTACGGATACAGACAATAGGGTGGTGAAGGCCTGGGGTAGGGTGGGAACCAAGTAGAGAGGGATAATGGGGGGGAGTAGAGGGACATCTGTAATACTCTCAACAAAAAGATTTAATAAATAAATAAAGAGAAAATACAGAATAGCACACTACTTAGACGAAAATGACAATATAAATATGGTATTTTATCTCAAAAGAGATAAGAAAGAAAGAAATGAAATAAATATTTAACTCAAGCTGTTGGAATTAACAATCCTAAGGAGGGCAGAAATAAATAAGAGTGTGTAAAAATCAGAAATGACTATATTGAAATGAGAAACATGAAACAAGTAAAGAATAAACAAATGTGTTTTTTAAATAAACTATTAGCAAATCTAAAGAAGAAAATAAGAAAAAAAGTAAAAATTTAAAAATACAGTGTGGGGCAAAAGTAAGTTTACAATTGTGAGTATGCAAAACACAATTTATTCTTATATTATTTTGTATTAATTATTGTATTATTTTTTACATGAACAACTGTTTACCTAATTTTGTCCCACTCAATATATATAAACTAAAGCACTTAGCAATTAACACATTAAACTTATGAATAATTTCTAAAATAATTTTATTTAATGAATTTCAAAACTTAGTTTTAAAATGTATCCCTAATTTACATGTTTTTTTAAGAAATCAGAATAGATGGATAATTTCTTAAAATGATAACCAATATTTAATTTAAAACAGTAGTCAATAAAATACTGGTAATGAAAATTTAGTTATTTTACTAACATCAGAAATAAAGTAATGCCAGATATTGTAATTTTTAATATGAAAGGTCTGGAAAGTGCTATTAGATGCACAGAAAAGAAAAACATATTGGTAAAGAGAGACAAAATTATTATTTTAAGGTGATATGATTATATATCTGGAAAAAGAATCAATGGGAAAAACTTTTAAAATTAATTTTGTGAAGTGATGCGAATTCAAAATAAATGCATAAAATTTTATAGTCTTTGTAGAGAATGAAATAACCATTTAAAATATAATGGCAAGAAGAGGCTACATATGCAATATTCACACAAAAAAATATGTGGTAAAAATCCAGGTATAACATTAAAAAAATTAACTCATACAATTTTTATGCTGTGAAATAAAAGACAAAATATTTTAAACATGACAACTTCCTTACCCCCAATAAATACAAAAATTTAAGTCTATTACAAACTCAAGAGGAGCTTTTTATAAACTTTGTAAATTAAGTACAGACTTTACCCAAAATCTTAAACATATTATATTATAAAGTTTAAATTTACTAAATTCTGACTACTGGTATAAAAAATAGCCACAAGTCAATGAAACATTATAAATTGTCCAACAATAAATCCCAGTATATTTGAGAATTGAAAATATGGTTAACAACGATTCACAAAACAATGTACAAGAAAAAGAATGTGTTAAAAATGGTTTGGGGACATTTCGTTAAAAATTTACAAAACAAAATACAGATTCTAACTTTACACGCTAGGATACAATCCCATACGAATTAAAGAGTTGTATGTAAAAAATATTAAAACATAAAACCTTAGAAGATAATATTGAAGTGAATATTATTAAATGCTTGGGTGGAGTGAGGCAGCAGACAGGGAGTGAAAAGTATTTTTAAACATTAATAAAATTATAAATTAAAAAGATAAATGGATTTTATTATATAAAAATTTTAAATCTATAGGGAAACATTCAAAACATTAACAACCAGAGGTGAAACATGTGTGCAGTAATATGACAGTTAACTTTGTTATTAAAGAGCTATGTGAGAGAAAAGTACAGAGTCTCAAAAATATCAATGATCAAGAAATTCAATTAATATAAATTAACATTTGTGAAAATGTGCAGCTTCTTTAAGAATCTAAGAAACAGTTCCGTAAGTGATCTATGAAATTAGAGAGAAAAAGAGAAGTACACCAACAGCCTGGCAAAGATGAATGAAATAGCAACTCATACATACTCAGTTGTAATATAAATTGGTACATGTTTGAAAAGCAATTTGGGCAAATGAAATATGATCTTTGGAAATACTCATTCCCTTTTATTCAGTAATTTCACTTCTGGATATAAATCTTAGGGAAAGCATTTTAAACCTGTTAGGCTTCTTCTGGGGTTTAATGTGTGTTTTTTTCCTTCTATATTTAAATCAGATTTATTCTGTTACTTTTCACAATGACAATGGAAACATCTTAGAAGTGTAACCGGAAGAGAATAATTATTTTGCTGGCATATTTACTCAAGGAGATATTATGCAAAATAGACTACAACCATATTAAGTGAAAATAAAAGACATAAAATTATATTCACAATAGAGTAACTATGTCAAAATTAAAGTTTTATACATGGAATAAAAGACTGAAGGGAAATATATTAAAATCTTAATGGCAATGGTGAGTGGTTGTTGAAACAAGATGTGCTGTGGAATATTTTTCCTAATTTTCTCTATTGCCAAATGTTTCTTTGATGAACATGAAAAAAAAAGTATTTTTTGATTAAACAAAACAAGCCCAACTAATTTGCATCACTAACTGGATCAACAATTTTCAGGGAAGGTTCCTGGACAGAATGGAGCTCATGTGCCCCCCAAATCTCCCCAGTGCAGTCCCTCCTTGGAGAAGCAAGCAGAGCTCTGAGGCTGGAGTGCTTCAGGAATGAAAGAATTAGGAACAGCTGGGGCAGATTCAAAGCCATGACACGCATGCCCCTTCAAAGGCAGCACAGAGGCAGGCAAGGTGAGAGAGAGTTCAGAGCAGATCAGAGCTTACAAATGGGTGGATTAAGCTAAAAATGTGCAGGAGGCATCATGAGGGCACTACCAGGGCTCAGAGTGAGCCAAGTGGAAAATGTGGCATTCGACACCTGTGGACTCACCAGCAGCTGAGTACCAGCTAAAGGGGAACAGTTCAAAGCTTCAAAAGTGGCTAAACAAGGCTGTGGTTAGAAGAAAGAACTTATTTTAAATTGGTAAGGAGGTATAGTATTTATAACTAAGCCCTTCTTGGTTTTTCTCATTGGTTCGCAATTTTGTATGTTGTAATTTAGAAGCGATGTTTCCTAAAAATTATGATTTAACTTTATATAATGCAAGCTGCTTTCTTTTTTAAAAAGGGAATATGTAAGAATGGGAAGGGAACTAGGAATATGTGACCCTGCTTGCTTTGTTTGGTCAAGTGAGTTAATGATGATGAGCCTTGCTTTCCTTTTGGGGATAATTTTAGTAGGTAATTCATTCAGCCAATGTTTATTGCACCTCTCAACTTCAGCCACTGTAGCTGGCACCGGAGATACATGGTGAATAAGATGTATGTGCTCCTTGCATTTTAAGGACCACTGGGGGAATCAGAGAATTACAAGTGGGATAAGCACTATGGGGGGGGGGGGAGGGCACAAAAGCTTCCTAGGGGTGACATCTCATTCACCTCCAAAGACGGTTTTTGTTTGGCTTGAGGATAAAGGACATGTCATGTGAGCCTTGTGAGCCATGCTGGACTTGATCCTACAAGGATTGGGGAGATGTTGCAGGTGTTTAAGCAAGAGGGTCACACAAGCAAATTTATGTTTCACAAAGATGCCTACAGAGAGAGGACCCGCTCCTGTGCTCTTGCAGGAAACGGGAGAGATGCCAAAAAGAGAGCCAGGATTCAGGTTATGAGAGGAAGAGAGAACCATAAATGTCTCCCAGGTTTCTGACTTTATTAACTCGGATGAAGGTGGTATCATGATCTGGGGCTCAGACCAAAAAAAAAAAAAAAAAAGGAGCAAGTGTGAATGAGAAAATGGTGATTGCGGGTTTGAGCACACTGATTTTGGAGGACTCATGATGCACTTAACTTGCAATGCCTCACGTAAGTTGCGGAGCTGATAGCAATCCAAAACTCAGGAGGGAGATTTGATCTGAAGAACCACACAGAGTACTTACAGGGGGAAGAAGATCCATGGCACAATCCTGACAAATACCAGCATGTAAGGGACAACTCCAAGAAGGGGAGCTTGAACAATCATTGCGACAGAGTGGCCATAAAGGGAGGAAGAACATTTTGTGGATGCCATTACAGCGCTCTTGGAGGAAGTGGTGAAGAGAACCCAATGCTGATGAGGAGGAAATAATCCAGAGGCTGAGAAGTATCCACTGAATACAGCCGCAAGGGGCTCCTGGAAACCCGGGGGAAAGCAATTTCTGTGGAATGATGAGGGTAGACCCCAGATAGCGGTTGAGGAGTGAATGTCATGCCATAGAAAGGAATAAGAAATTATAAGGAATTATTTCAATAAATTTAACTAGGAAGTGGAGAAGACAGGAAAAGAGCTGGAGACATTGATTTAGTTCCCTGGGGTTGCCATAACAAATTACTACACACTAGAAGGCTTAAAACAACAGACTTTAATTCTCTCACAGTTCTGGAGCTTGAAGCCTGAAATCAAAGTGTCGACAAGGCCAGGGGGTCTCTGACATTACTAGGGCAGACTACTTCTTTGCCTCTGGGGGTTTCTGGTAACGATTGGTGTTCCTTGGCTTGTGGCTGAGGTACTGCAGTCTCTACCACCGTCTCCACTTGGTCTTCTTCCCTCTGTGTCTGTGTCTCTGTGTCTGAAGCTTCCTCTCCTTTCTCTTATAAAAACACCAGTTATTGGATGTAGGGTCCACCTACTCCAGCATTTTAGTCAGCTCAGGCTGCTAAAACAAAATACCAAAAGCTGGGTGGCTTACTCAACAGAAACACATTTCTCACAGTTCTGGAGGCTGGAAGTATGATTGGGTCCTGGTGAGAGCCCTCTTCTGTTTTGTGGACTGCCTTCTCCTTGCATCCTCACATGGGAAGAGAGTGAGCTAGTTCTTTGGCCTTTTCTTGTAAGGGCACTAATCCCATTCATAGGAGCTCTACCCTTACGGCCTAATAGTCTCCCAAAGGTCCCACTTCAAAACACCATCACATTGGGGATTAGATTTCAACATGATTTTTTTTTGGTGGGGGTAGGGATATACAAACCTTTAGTCCATAACATCCAGTATGACCTCATCTTAACCTAACTAATTACATCTACAAAGAGCATTTTTTCCAAATAAGGCCACATTCTTAGGTTCCAGTGGCAGGAGTTTGGGGAGACACTACTCAATCCAGTACAGAAATATTGAGGTGAAGTGATTTTTGTTTGTTTGCTTGCTTGCTTATTTGGTTTATTAATTTTACAATTTTATTAATTGAAAAGTAGATGTGAGTTCTTTGTGGTACATACATGATGCTAATTTGAAAACCCTTGTTCCCTGGAGATGACAATTATTTCATAACAGGTTCTCGAAAAATTGCATGAAATTTTACACCAAATCTTATGCTCATAGAAAAATGTGTCCCTGAGGGATAAAAATGGCAAGGCTATAGTAACTTAGCATAGTTTCTTGTGAGTCTCAACAACTGTTTTAAACCTTTTGAACTTACAGTAATGTAGCTAAGATTTCTGGGATAGAATAGAATGAGATTTTGCATCTTACTCAATTTCAGATTTTCTCTAAGATAGCATGATTTAGTAACCCATTTCCACGAGGAACATTTAAGCACTTTGTTTACAAATCACCAAAATAAAGTCTAGTTTACATACTGTTTAAATAAATTGACCAGTTGGGGAGAGTATTATGTAGTTACAGTTTGTTATCATTTTATTGGGATTAAAATAATTAACTTATATACCTCATTTCCTCATGGCATGACTAAAACAAAATAAACAGAACAAAAACAGATCCCTTACCTTGAAAAAGAAAACAGATAAAATTTCAAAACCAGTTACACAAAAGGTATTTGAAATACTGGAGTCCATTCGCTCTTTCCTGAATTTCTGTTATAAGAATTAGAATTCTAAATATTAAATTCATATTGGTGATAGTTATTAAAATAATCAGAAAGTGCAGAAAGGATAGTTCTCTTCACTCATAACTTCTTCCTTTATAGCGTATACTAAATGCAGCAATGTGTGTGTGTGTGTATGAAATTCTGGTGCCAATGGGATAACCATAATTTTTACTTACTTTTGGGGTTTTTTCTGGAGGCAAAAAACTAAAAGGAAACACCTGCCGATTCTGACACTTAGTCTGACTTTTTCAGCAATGTGATCTACACACTGGAACTTGGACGCCCTATATGTTTCACTTCAAGTTGAATAGAGGAATATTTGCGAAATGCTTTTTAAATGATCACCTGCTCTCTTCCCCCAGTGGCAACAACCCAACTTCACACTGATGGCACGCACCAGCACTTCCCTTTTCGAAGCCTACCACTGAAAGCTCTGCCTGGGTGGGTGTCTCTCGCAGCCAACATGCAGGGTACACCATTACCTTTCTGGGATGGCCATTGGAGCTGGAAACTGAGTGCAACCCACTTTGCGCAAGCTCGTCATTATCCCACTCTAACCACTGCCCTCTACATTACACATTGATCTTGTGGACCAGGGCAAAGGAACAATAATAGTTAAAAATAACAGTCAGTATCCCCAAAGAACCCCCAAAATGTACTTCTATATCTGATAAAATTCTAGGCTGAATGCTATCCAGATTCAATGTGTTCTTGCTTCATTAGGTAAAGTTATTTTGGTGCATCCTCTAACAAGCTCATGTTTTACAAATTTGTATGTATATTAAGACTTGTGTTATATATACACTTAGCTCATTTTTCTTGCATGAGTCAGAAACGAGAATACACAATAGCCTCTCCGTTGATTCGACAAGGAACTATTAAGTGCCAGTTGAGTCAGGTACAGTGATTCGCACAATGACCAGCAGAACAGAAATGGTCTCTCCCACCCTTCCCCGTAGAGCAGCGGTTCTCAACCTGTGGGTCGCGACCCCTTTGGAGGTCGAACGACCCTTTCACACGGGTCGCCTAAGACCATCGAAAAACACATACATAATTACATATTGTTTTTGTGATTAATCACTATGCTTTAATTATGTTCAATTTGTAACAATGAAAATACATCCTGCATATCAGATATTTACATTATGATTCATAACAGTAGCAAAATTACAGTTATGAAGTAGCAACGAAAATAATTTTATGGTTGGGGGTCACCACAACATGAGAAACTGTATTGAAGTGTTGCGGCATTAGGAAGGTTGAAAACCACTGCCATAGAGCTTGAAGTCTAGTGAGGAAGACATATAATAAGCAAATAAGTCCACACAAAAAGTTTCAAACTCCAACAAATTCTACAAAGAAAAAGAACAGGAATTTGTGAGAATATATAACATTGTACATAACAGGAAGTTTATGTGAGACCAGGACAATAGAGATGAAATCTGATGGATGAGTAGAAATTAGTTTATTTAAATATGGAAGGAATGAAAAGAAGAAGCATCCCAGGTAGATAGACAGGTATACACAAAGGTATTAGGTGAGATTAAAACATGAAACATTCAAAGAAATGAACAAGCTCAATATGTGAGACCTAAGAGATAGGGAAGTGGTGGGAAAGTGTTAGGAGATGAGGATTTGGGTTTTTAGTCTAGTAACAATGAAAGTCATTCAAGGATTTTGGGTAAGATGTTGATGTGATAAAGTTTACATATTTAAGAGATTACTTGGGTGGCCATGAAAATAGCAGATTGCAGAGAACAAACAATGAATGTCTGGAAGATCATTTAGGAGGCAACTGCTTTACTCCAAGCAACAGTTGTTGATTGATAGCTTTGACCAGAGTAACAACATTAAGAAGGATTAGATTTAGTCAAGAATGATGTCTAGATTTCTGGCTTTTGAATCTCTATGGATGATAGTGACACTTTCTGTGGTAGGAGGCACTGAAGTAGGTTGCAGGTAAAAATAAGTTTAGTTGTGACCATGTTGAATTTTGGGTACTTGTAAGACCTCTATGTCAAGATATCAAGTCACTCAGATACACATGTCTGAGACTCTGAAGAGACTCATTCAAACTGGAAACATAAATTTGGGAGTCACTGACACATCAAAGATAACTGCAGCAATGGGAAAGTTGTATAGGATGAGAACAGAAAGGGTTCTATAAACAAATCTTAAGGAACTTTAATATTTAAAGAGTGGGCAGAGTGAAATGAGCCAGTTAAAAAGAGTCTGAGGAAGAGAGGAGGGTAAAAACCTCAGGGGGATGGCTTTGTCCTAGAAGACAAGGGAAAAGATTGTTTTAAGGACAGAATGATTCACTGTTGTGAAAGTCAAACAGAATTAAGGCTGAACAGTATCCTTTAAATTTGGGGCCCTAGGATGTTTGATGACCTTAGCAGGAGGTATTTCAGGAATGATGGGGGTGGAAGCTGGATTGAAGGGGTTGAGGAGTGTGTAGGAAGTTTGGTGTTCAACAAAAATTTGCTGTCTTATGAGTCCTTTATCCAACAGAGTGTGCAGTTATAAAAAAAATTTTGGATGCCTGGTTGTATTATAGGTTTGTTGTTGATTAAAAAAGAAAAATAGTGGGAAAAGAGAGATAGAGTAAGAGAAAGAGAGAGAGAGAGAGAGAGAGAGAGAGAGAGAGAGAGAGAGAAGAGAGAGAGAGAGAGCAGGAAGGAAGAGAGGGAAAGAGAAAGGCAGATTGATATTAAGTTAATTATTCAACCGAACAGAAAGAGTGATGAAACAAAGACAGAGATGCTAACAAGTGATTTAAAGGCACTAGCACTAGCACTACCTTCTTCTTAAGACTTGGAGGCAAGTTTTCACCTGGAACACTGGTAACATGAAATACTTCACTGAATTTGAAGAGCAAATATTTATCTGACACAAACTCTATTTAGTGAAACACTCTATGGCTTATTAAATATTCTGTTTTAAGGTTTTCACCTCAGCATGGGTGAAAATTAGACCAAATTTAATCCAATTAAAGAAAAGAAGAAAAGTCCTCTTATAATTAAGAGGCCTTAATTATGCTTGCCATCCTGAATTATTTTGCTTTTATCATATTAACACTCCTTATACTAAACTTATAGAAACCTAGTAAAACATTTTTGGATTAATTGTCCTTATTTATGTTTATTTTACTTTACTATAGCTATTGAGTTTATTTTTAAATTTACATTCTGAAAACCTACATTTTGTCCATCCTAATTTCTCCGTAAATTAATTTTCTAAATAGCACTAATCCTTCCAGTCTCACTTGGTCTCCTCCATTGACCAAGTTCTGCTTTCAACCACTAGATCATCTGGTACTCTTTAATATGATATTTCTTTTGGGCCCTCTCCAACTCTCAATATTCTCCTGTTCTCATCACCTACTGCTTGGCACCAGTGAAAGAATCATTCACACTTTCCCTACATCCTCAAAGCCATGGAATAAAATATGGACCTTTTAGTCATATGTTTTATGGGAGACATGAGTAGAACATGAAGAGAACATTAGTGCTGGAAAGCTCAACAAAAAGGACCTCTCTTGAGTTTCCCTGCACAAGGCACTCACACTTCCCGGTAAACCAATTGGTCTGCAAATAATAGGTAGTATTTGTTCATTCCCTTCCACATTTTGTTACAAGTACTCTTTTTTATACTTTAATACTCTTATTTAAATACTAGAGGCCTGGTGCATGAAATTCATGCACGGTGAGGTGGGGGTGTTCCTCAGCCTGTCCTGCACCTTCTCACAATTCGGGATCACTGGCTCCTAACCACTCACCTGCCTGCCTGCCTGATCGCCCCTAACCACTCTGCCTGCCTGCCTGATTGCCCCTAACCACTCTGCCTGCCTGATAGCCCCTAACCACTCTGCCTGCCTGCCTGATTGCCCCTAATTGCTCTCCTGCTGCCTGATCTCCCCTAACTGCTCACCTACCTGCTTGATCGGCCCTCACCACCTCTGCCTGGCCCCCGCCCGCCACTGTGGCAGCCTCTGCCTCAGCCCCTACCACTGTGGCTTCATCTGAAAGGTCGTCCTGAAGGACATCTGGAAGGTGTCGTCCAGCTGTCTGGTCTAATTAGCATATTACACTTTTATTATAGATATCCTCCATTTTGCCTTTTGGACGGCAAAGTCTAAAATATTTACTGCTGATCCTTCATAGAAGAATTTCGCTGACCCCTGCTCTAGGACTAGTCAGTTGAATAAAGCCATTCTAGAACCTTCACTCAGCCATGCTACTAGAATACTAAAAAAATCAGCTGACCCAGCCCAAACCAAATATACTACTCAGCCAACCCACAGAATCATGAGAAATAACAGATATTTTCTGTTTGGATATATTAGTTTAGGGATGGTTTGTTATACACACACAAAAAACAACTATGCAACACAGGCAAACAGCTCTATGAAGTGGCTTAGGGCCCCTTGTCCTTGTCACCTCACAACGACACCATGCTCAGAAACCTCAGATCCCATTCTATTTCACAAACCCACTCTGCCCTCTTAGGCTATAGCCTTCCTTCATCCCAGAGCATACTTTTCCCCCACCCACTTCTTTTGGAGTCTTACTCATTTATGGCATCCTTTCCTGTGAAGCCTTCACAGGTCTACTAGTCACACTTAATTCTACGCTTCTCTGATGTCTACAGCAATTCTCCCTAGATGATAGGTTCCACGTCTTATTCATCCTTATGTTGCATGTACTTGACTATAATATTTGTTTAATCATATGTCTCCATCCTACCTTCACAGCTCAGCTCCCCATGAGCCCTGACATATACAGACATATCACAGAATGTTTCTTCAGTTCACTATTTTATATCATAAATGTAGTTGAAGATACCTATAATTTTTGTTTCTAGGTTTAACATTTTAAACCTCATGGAAACTTACTCTTACCACATTACTTCATACATCAATTTCTGGTTTGAGACTACTAAAGGGAACCAATCTGAATTATGCACCATATTTGAATGAACTCAAGACATGTTGCTTGGTGAGTGGGGTGAAGAGTCAGCAACTTTTACTACTTTTCACTCTCCTGTATTCATTGTGCTATTTCCATAGGTCCCAAAACACTCTCATTTTTAACCTTCATTTTGCCCTGAAGATGTTTTTCTGAGCTATTACTTTATTATTAAATTTTAAATATAAGATAACCATGAGTCACCAAAAGGTTGCCTGCAAAAAGTGAATCATCTGACTCTCCACTACCTTCCAATAACTCACTCCCTCATAGCCCACTGCCACCCACATACCGACTATCACGTCCTTTCTTCCACCTTCCCTGGGTGAATTTTATACAGTAAACTTTCCTTAGACTGGATTTTAAGCCCCAAGGTTAAAACATGGAGTTAAACTGATGTAATTTTCTATCTGTGAAAATTATTTGCATATCTCAGTTTGAGATGGAATGCATCACAATTTTTCCATTAAAATCATTTTAATAGCTTTTAGCGTAGTAATGGAGTTTTCAGGAATATAAATATATTCTTTCTTTCCTCCCTTCTCTCCTGACATATTTTTTCTTCTTTTTTATTTTTAACAAGCATGTAGGAGTGACTAATATATACAGAGTGACCAAACCCTTTTTCCAAGACTATCTGTTGCTTTATTGCAGTTGTTCTTAAGAGTTTAGAGGAGCAATTTTGCCCTACAAGGGCATTTGGCAAAGTCTGGAAATAGTTCTGGTTGCCACAGATCAAGAGTGTGGGTGGATGGGTGTACTCATGGCACATCGTGGATAGAGCGCAGGGATTCCGTTAAACATTTTACAATGCACAGGGTAGCCCCTGATAACAAGGAACTATCTGTCCCCAAATGTTAGTAGTTCTGAGGTTGAGAAACCTTGCTCTAAGGCAGTGGTTCTCAACCTTCTGGCCATTTAAATACAGTTCCTCATGTTGTGACCCAACCATAAAATTATTTTCGTTGCTACTTCATAACTATAATGTTGCTACTGTTATGAATTGTAATGTAAATATCTGATATGCAGGATGGTCTTAGGCGACCCCTGTGAAAGGCTCGTTCGACCGCCAAAGGGGTCGGACCCACAGGTTGAGAACCGCTGCTCTAAGGTATTCCATATTTTGTGGCACAAGGTCATTATACACAGTAGAATACTTTCCCCTTGTCATTCTTTTTGACCTTGAGCTCAACCATTGAAAATTCTAAATCTCTGTTTTTAAAAGCCATATGATGACATATCACTCTCTTTGCAATGCCTTTTTCTTTCCTGCTTTTGAATGTGACATCTACTCCTCTTGAACAGATTATGCCAAAGTACTGATCACTGATCCAATTGTTTTCTCCATGAACTTAATGTTTTACATTGGTCCTTTGGAAAAGTCACTTATTCTCATTGGGCCCCAATTTTATCATTCTCTGGATAAAGGAGAACAATGTGATACCTTTAGTACTCTTTCCAGCACTACTCTCTGATGCCCTTCTTCTGGCTAATGTGTGATCCCTGTCCCCACACACCAGTATTCAAATGAACCCTACCTCTGAAGTATTCTTGTTCTAAGCTGTCACACCAGCACCTACCATCATGCATTAAAATTCCTTTCATACTAATTACAGAGGTCTACATTAGATTTTTGGGGAATTGAAAAAATCAAAGATGTGACTAAGAAGTTATTGATAGACACATACAGATTACAGTGGTTTAAATATGAACACCCAAAGTGGTTACAAATACTAAGAGCAGAGGGCTACGTCTCTATTTTGTTCTACATTTTTTAAGTCCTTTAATCCAAGTGGAATTTAAAGCACTGTCCTTCCACTTATCCCTATAATCTATCTGCTCAGCGTGGTTTTGCGAACCTTGGAAACAACTTACATATTATGTAAATAATGAGGTGTAATATAATAAAAAGTGAGATAATTATATACCATTTTGAAGACACAACTAAATTGTTTACATTTTTTAATCAAAGTAGCAACATATTTCAGGTTATATTTAGTAAAAATAGAGATTTGGGAAAGGGTTTTTTTATAGCTTGTCTATTTTTAATGTTTTTAATAAATCATTTCATGATTAACCATATAGTGTCTTTCAATTAACTGTGCCTCATAATGTTCTTCAGAAACGCTAATTATACCTTAGAGTATTATTCAGAACACCTGCTCTTGTGGGTTTCAGTAATTTCAGCCCTGAATATTTTGACATAAAGAGCTATAATCATTGAGAATGTTTGAGTTTTTAAAAAGTATTCTGTGCCCCACCTTTCCAACTAACTATAGCCTGCTTTATATGTCATGACTTTTTGCTTACTGAAGCTATTGTCTCTCATCATTCATCTTGGGTTACTAATTTAGGGAAATATGAATACTTAGCCCAAAAGCCAAGAGCACACAGAAGGTCAGTGTTCTCCCTCCCAGATTATATGACTTATACCAGGTCACCACCATATTGAAAACAACACGGATGGATCTGAGCATTGGATTCCTAGAAAGTTTATTCTCCTACCTAATAATGTCACTAAGGCAAGATGTGTTAAGCTGCAGATGATATAAAGGATATCATCTGCATAATGGCATTTTATTGTCAACACAACTAAATATAAATGTCCATAAATCTCTGTATTTACCCTGCCTGGTAGTCAGTAGTAACAACTGGAAGTCAGTTACACTTACCATTCCCTATTGAGACTAAACATCTGTCAGTCTCATTCATAAGCTACATACAGTAAGTTGCAAATTTTTAATTTTTCTGGCATGTTGAAGACAGATTAGAAATGTGGTGTCTGGCCTTATTGATTTCCTTTGGTGGCTTGGAACAAGTTTGATGGGCATATATCTTAAGCCACCTCACTTCAGCTGGGAAGCTGTACTCACCATTTAGTGTTCTAAACAAATAGGTTTGACTCCAAAGGGGTATGCAGTCAGCAGTACTGATGATATATTGCACGTTAGCAATTAATCAGACGTGAACATATTAGTTAATATTACTCCTACCTATACCACCACTACTCCAACTTTCTTGTCCCAAAATTTTTATTATAAGGTATGATAAATATCCAACCATTACAAATTCCAGTTGATAAACTAGGATATTTTGCCCTGCTAGTCTTAAAACTTAAGTTATACAATTTGTATAATTAAAAGGAAATGTTTCAAATTACATGTGTCAGGCGCCATATGAAAAGCAACCAACACTAGAAATGGTATCCAATGAGAAATTATGTGTGTACCATAGGCCATGAATCTAAAATTGGGAATTTATATTCCGGCATCTCCTATAAAAGTAGACTATGCCTTTAAAAACCACTTGGTATGATCTAATAGCACATTAGATGTTCAGAGCTGCTTTTACCACTTGACCTAGTTGTTGCTACTCAGGGCAGCAAATGTTAAATGAAACTCCTCTCCCCTCTCCTGCACTCACTCTCCACCCCTGCCATAGATAGCATCACAGCAGATTTAACTCTTACTTTAGTTTTCTATGACTTGTCCTCTTCACCCAATTACTAAAAATTTACTTTTGAGATATTAAGCTGTATCTCATCCTCAGGGTATAAAACCCAGAGGCTATCCATTTCAGTGCCAAAAGGCAGCATTCGTGAGCGGCACTTGCCACAATTAAATCCCAACAGTGCTCAAGCTTTGAATTAAGCTGCTGCCCTGACCTTTGGCGGAGGTGATTTGCCATTAGGCTTATTACAGTAGCTCTGGAGTATGTTAGGGAAGCTTTTTCCTTACATGCAAGATGGATGGGAATCCATATGTAATCAAAGATAGGTTTATTTAGCCCGCTGTGCAACTGGGATTTTGACAGAGGACTAATATGAGTCACAGAATCATTGAATTTAAGAGCCAGAATGAACACTGGTAGGATCTGCTCCTCTTTGAGAAACAAACAAACAAATAAGGACATGCCCATAAAGAACTAGATGCAAATTATTATTGAAAGGAAACTTGATCTATACCCAAAAGTCAAAAACGTCAGGTTTTGGAGTCACAATAGTGGAATAGAGAAAAAATGATACAAACCACTGCTTTCAGTGCTGCATCCACGTCTATGGAAGGCAGTAATCTAACAAAGGACAGAGTTTATGCCTAAGAGATATTTTCTAGGGAAAAAAATTTCCCTGGTGTTGCAGTGTTAGGATCTGTTACTCCCTCACAAATCCCATCCACAGTCATTTGTTAGGAGAGTGCTGAGGAGCTAAAGTGAGCAGCCGTTGTGTATTGGTGGCTGCTGTCGGAGTGGAATGGGGTGTGTGCCACTGGCAGAAACAACTGGAATAATCACTAGGTTTTGAATCATTTGGGGAGCTTTCCCAGGAGCCAGGTGAGGATGGGGAAGTAACTATCCATAGCTATCATGGCTAGCAAGCACATCCTCTAACCCAACAGTTAGTGAGAATGATCTGCCTCAAAGACACAGACTAGGCTACAGCCCTTCTTTCCTCTCCTGACCTTCCCATGTACATCTCCAAGACAGAGAGACTGTTATCCCTTCCACTGGTGACTAGACGAGGGATCATCTACGCATTGGTGGGAAAGGGAAAGAACACAGATGTCTCTCCCAAATCAGCAGCAGACAGACAGGCTGGACACCTGAAGGTAGGGGGTGAACTGTGTTTTTTTAAATAACATAGAAAGTTGTAACCCTGTGGACTTACTTTTGTTCTCCCATCACAGGTCAAAAATTTCTCAGTGTTTTGGGTATCAAGTCCACTTTTTATTCACATGCCTATTTTAAATTTCAAAATTAAAAGATTGCATAAATATTGCATATATATATATAAAATATCTTGGAACTCCTTCAAATTTGATGTCAACTCAATATAATTCAACACACACCTGTCCAGCACCAACAGTGGGTAAGGAGGCAGGACATGGTAGCTGAAAGGGCATAACACTGGTAGTCAACAAGACCTGAACTTGAATCCCAGGTCAGCCAATGACTGGGTATTTATATTTGGGTTGTGATGTAAACCTTTGATCCTCTCTTACATTAGCTGTAAAATAAAAACAGTAACCTGGGTTATGGAATTGTTCTGAGCATTGAATGAGGAGAATATGTGCAGAGGTCATAGCAATGTCAGTTGTGACCATTTTAATTACCCTAACACAATTTCACCACTCCAAGAGCAATATTGAATATAATTGGAAAGGCATAGCTTGATTGAAGAAGCAGTTTATATGAGCATAGTTCATCTCCTAATGTTTTTAGACAAGAGGCTATGTGAAGGCTTTTTCCAGTTAGCCACACTGTTCTCTGGTAATCCTTTATTTTATACTAGTATAGAGTATTTTTTTTATCTTTAATCCTCTTTTATAAGCAGCTGGTTTTCCAATCATGGCTATTGCCTCTGAATTCTTTTTGACCTGGAACAAAATGTGCATTAAAAAGAAAAAAAAATTTCCAGCCAGTATATCATATTTATGAGTTACCCTGCCAAAGAAAACATGGAATAATTTTTATTTTCTCAGTGAATCCAACTTCTCCTTGTTACTCGTTATTCATTCATTTGTGAGTAGAAAGCTGACATCTGGATATATCTGCCTCAGATTGGCTGAACATTATTCAAGGGTTTTCAACAGACTGAAACCTAGATTTTCTCCTTCCTTTAATTACATGCTTATCTTCTTACCCAAAAACGTGTTTCTGGGTCTTAAATTATCATGAGACCACTGGGGAGGAGGGGGGAGTGACGATTAAGACAATAGAGCTATACTGTTGTCTTGGATCAGCATGTCTATTTCAGTAAAAAATAAACAAACACATCTTTCTGAGCTCAGAGATCAAACTGGTCATCTCTTTGTCCTTAAAGACAAAGGTTACTGTGTTTGTACCTTTTTTCCTTCTCATCAGGTCATTGGCTCAATTTAACTTGTCTTTATTTTCACATATTTTACTGTAAGAAAATACAATTTTAAATCTTTTGAAACTTAATCATTAATTCCTAACTTAAATTTTTCTTTTAAAAGTAATTCCAGGAAGACTTTTCATTTGAAATCTGTTATGCATATTCTACAGGTGTTTTCACAGTTTCCTTTCTCTTGTGTTGCTATAGGTGCTAAGAAATGTATGGAATCGTATGATGGGAGAACAAAGTGTGTGTCCATCATGGGTATTTTTTTTTCTATATTTTGTGATGCTTTGACATCTTGGTGCCTTGTGGGCTTGGGGAGGAACTTCCTTACTCCAGGGCAGCTAATTCCTAGGGGGTAGCACACAATATGCCTAGAGGAAGCCTTTGATACGCATCCTTACTCTCACCTACTTCCTTTGCACTAAATCACCCCAGAGCCTGGTCCCAGACAACTAGAGACCATCCCTATAGGCCAGAGCCCACTAAAATGATTCAAACTAGCTAATCCTAAACCTGCTCACTTTTCCTGCCCTGTTCTTTCCTATAGAAACGACAATCAAGGCTTTTGCCTGTGCTTCCTCCTCTCTCCTTCTGCCTCCTGACTACCCTGGGTGTTTCCGTGGCAGAGCCTGCCCCTCCTCTTGGGAACTATGTGTAACAAACTATCTTTTCAGTGCCAGTTGTCATCTCCTGATCTGTTGGCCTCCTATACCTGAATAATAGGAAAACCTGTTTTTTAAATTAGAGAGGAAGAGAGAGAAGGGAAAGGAGGGAGAAAAAAATAAAGATGAACTCTGCCTTTGCATGACTTTTAATCCAAATGAGAAGCTAGCATAGTGCATGAAAACTAATAGGAATAAACTGAGTACTTACTAAACAAAAACACCAGTGCAACCGAATTAAGAGACTAAATCTAAATATCTTTATCTTACTATCTTAATAGCAAAAGAAAAAAACTATATTTGTATATAATTTTATTGAATGGTAGTTGAAACCAATGATATAATTGTAATTAATATTTAACTCGAAATATGAAGGTCCAGTTTTTCTATCTTTAAAATAAAGAAAATTAGCATAATTGCACCTACTTGCACAGTTATTGTGAAGACTCAGTAGGATAACCTGCGTGAGCAACTACAAGCGTGGCACATAGAAGGTGCTCCATCAATGTGATCCCTCCCCCTTCTTTTCTATCAATCTCTCTCAGATCACTTTAAATATATATGTAAAGGGATTTCTGTGTATGTCTTCCAGTGGTGGGTTCACAACAGGATACTGAAGGATTTGACAAGGAAAGAGACTAAATATTCTTCATCAGCAGTGAACATTGAGGTCAACTACAGAGTTCAACTATCTCAGAGATTATAAATTACAAGGTCTGGGTTGGAGTAGACACTGTATTTTTTAATAGCTCTACAATTGATTTTGATGCGAATCTTCTGTTGAGAACCACTGGAATATCGTTTCCTAGGTGGTAGGTTCATTGTACAAAGTTATGATGCTATCATGTTTCTAACTACTTATTCTTTTGTGTACATTCCATAAAATTTTATTTGACACCTACAGTGTACCAAGAACTGAGCTAGGCACCAAAGATACAAAAAATAAAATGTAATTCATGATCTCAGGGATAGCTTCAGTAAAAGACAAAAATATCAAAAAATAACTATCATTATGAAGAAGGGGTGCTATAATATTAACAAATTTAATGTGTATCAGAAGCTCAGAAGAGGAACTCTGCCATGACCATGCTATGCATTTAATTGCAACTAGCGTTTTTATTGCCCAGCATTAAGAGCACTTCAGTACAAACTCTGAATCTTTCGCTTTCAAGCCCCTGATCTTTACTAGTAGTTACCAATTTCTAATCGTTCCCAGTGCGTAAGACCACTGCCAAAGGCCTGATCCAGATCTCTGAGCACAGCCTCTCAGACTGGAGGATGCTGAGTTCGAATTATGCATCCTCCTATACCCTGAGTTATATTGTCCCCAGTGGGCAATTACTTAATGCTTAATACTCATGACCTAGTTCCCCAGTCTATAAAACTGGGACAATAATTTACCTGTTTTTTATTATTTGGTATTCAGCATTTACAGTAGATAGTATTTTTATTTTAAAGGGGCCTTATAATTATTAGCTCTTCTTTCCTCCCTAGCCTTGCCTGCCTCACAGGGATGGCATTAAGGTTAATGAGTTAGTATTGGCAAATGCTTCTGAAGAAAAGAAGACCTTTACACCATTATATAGTAGCTTACTTTGGCGTTATGAGGGTTCCCAAGCTTGCTTGCTGCCAGGGGCGCCTGGGGGTGCGATGCTCTCTTACCTTGCCTCTCTTTAACAGTCCACCAGTAGAACGCAGCAATGATGCAGAGAAAACACTTTAAATACACTTATGTCATAGAAGAGAAATCCTTCTGGTGATAAGTACAAACCAGGTGGGCAAAGCAGAACCAGACCCCCAAGAGTCCAAATGTGTCACCTCCCGTCCTTCCTAAGGACAATGACATTGTTGCATGGAGCCAAGGATGTTGGACACTAATCAAGTCAACAGGAAAGCGCACTTATATTGTAAAGTGGAAAAAGCACATGTTTCTAATTATGTAGCTGGTAAAAATGTCCATCTCTATTTTATATTCATTCACATACTAATCAGTGCAACATTTTATAAAGATGTCTACTCTACAGTATGCATTTTTTTTTTTTTGCCTTGAACAAAACTTTTGACTAATATAATTTGGTGGAATCCATCCTAAGTAAATATTAGGAAAGTGGATGGTATTACATATAGTTTTGACAAGAAAATGATATAAAGATCCAGCAATTGAAAAATAACTTTAAAAATTATATGACATAAAATAAAACATATTGTAGGCATTCAAAATTATATTTAAAATATGCTTATTGATAAAGGAAAATGTTCTTGATAAAATAAGTAAAAAAAATATGGGCCAGAATATGCCATATGATCTCATTCATATTTATCAAATTGGATTAACTCTGGGTTGTAGAATTATTCGTGAACTTCAATTTCGTCATTTGATATGTTGACCTTGTTCAATTTTCCAATTTTAGATAATAAGCAATACTGCTCAACTAATCAGAAAAGTGGTGGTAGTTTAATGCTAATTCTGAGACAGGCATTCTTTCATTCGGCTCCTCTCCTATCTCTAATGGCATTATTACAATGACATGCTATTTTTTATAACAGTTACCATTTAGTAGCATTGGGCTGTGTGATGACAGGTATATTCTCATTTTACAAGGCTTTAAAATTAACCCCTCCACCACAGTGTGCCCGTGTGAACTTTGAAACTAATTACTTGCTAATAGCACATTCTTAGAAGGCCCCACCAACCAACACCCATCTTGAATTACAGTTATTTTTGGAGATATTTTCCTTCTTAATTTGATTTCTAGATTTTTAGAAGCAATAACTATGTTCTATGCATCTTTCATCCCACCTTTCTTAGTACTGAATAATTGTTACCATAAATAAATGTTCCAATACCGTGTCATCTTATACAGCATAAAATACTCCTATTTTATGACTAGATCTACCTGAAAGGCCTGAAATTCACTGTTCTTGGCTGCTAGGTTTACACCGATTTATCTTTTCTTCTGTTGATTCAATCATTCATAGATACTCAGTGACCACCTATTATGTGCCACGCACATTTCTATGCACTGTGTATAGAGCCATAAACAAAACACACAAAATGTCTCCCTCGTGGAGCTCACACTCTAATGAGAAAAACAAAATATACAAGACAACATATACAGTATGGTCAGTGTAATAAGAACAAGGAAAAAACCTAAAGCAGAGAAAGGGTTTGGCAAAGGAGGGGAAAGAAGACTGAATTTTAGATAGGATGGCCAGCAAAGGTTTTAGTGAGAAAATGGGACATCTGAGTAAAAAGTCAAGGTATTGTGGGGGGAAACTATGTGAAAATCTGGAGAGAGAAAAACAACAACAATATTCCAGACAGAGAGACCAGGCAATGTGAGGGCCCTGAGGTAGGTCCCTGACTGGCATGTTTGAGTGGGCAAGGCCAATCTGTCTATAGCTCAATATGCAGAAGATAAAGCTAACAGAAGATAAAGTCAAACACTGACAAAGGGCCAAATTATGTAGGTCCTTGCAGGCCACTATAAGGAGTTTGGCTCTTATTCTGAAAGAAAGGGAGAGTCACTGGTATATTTTGAGCAGAGGAGCAAATGAAGGATGTGTTTTATCAACAAAACTTGTGTTTCTGTGCTACAGACAGACAAGCAGAGCAAAGAGAGAAGCCCTGGAAGACTTATAGTCCAGGCAAGAGATGACGGTGGTTTAAACCAGAGTGAGAGCAGTGAAGGTGCTAAGAATTAGATTTTGAAGAGAATTTTCCGATGAAATGGATGTTAGTTACAAAAGGAGGAGTCTGACTGCCTCTCAGGTTTGGACATGAGCAGCTCAAGTGATGGAGTTGCCATTAACTGAGATGAGAAAGATTTATGAGTGGAGTAGGTTTGGGGATAATATCATGAGATCAGTTTGGGTTGTGCTAAATCTAAAATGAGACTCGCAAGTGGAGATGTTGAATTGATAGTTGGATATACAAGTCTAGAGTCCAGGCATGAGTTCTGGGCTCAACATAGAAAAGAGGCATGAGATCATCTACAATGCCAATCATAATTAGAACACTGAAAAATAGTAAGTAAAATTTTGTAAGGAGTCCCTCTTCCCTTAAGATAGAAAGGAAGTAATAGTCACACTTTTCCTATTTGCAGCAGGATGTTCACCCACTAAAATCCCAGGAATGCTGGCCTCCACACTGATGGCACAAAGTTGAAAATGGATTTGGCCTGTATCAGACCAGAAGCTTTGCCATTACCTGGGAGCTTACAGAAGTACAGAGTCCAGACCCCATTCTAGACCTACTTCACATGTACATCAAAGTTTGAGAAGTGCTATTAGGGATATCAGGTGGTTCACAGACCCTTCAGGGGGTGTGGGGAATCATCTTGGAGACTCTGAATCCTGGAATTAAGCATAATCTCGCTATCAGGATGGTTACGGGCAGGCCTTCAACATCTCTAGGCCTGTGGGAACAGGCACCACATCTGTCCCTGGGATGTCCAACACAGACCACACCCACTGGGACTTCTGCTGTTGTTGCCTCCAAAACTTTAATACCAACCTGGGACCATGGTGATGAGTTTGATCTGTAGAATCTAGATCACTGGGGGCTGGCAAGGTGAGTTGTAGTTTATATTTCAGGATGGAAGGACTCATATATGGAAAATGTGTTCAGAAGATGCTCGTGGCCACAAATAGAGCAAATATCTCTAGGGATTACGGTAGATACAGGGGGAAATATAGATAGAATAAGAAAGCCTGGTATTTTGGATAAAGTCAGAAATAGGGGCATACTAACTCAAATAAACAGACAAACAACAGATCTATCTCAAATATATGGTGATAGTAACCAAATGGAAAAAAGTAGATAAGTTTGAGTGAGAATAGAATAGATTCTAACTCAGCAATTACAGCCAGGTATTGAAGATAAGAAGGCGTGGTGGTTTTGTTTTGTATCAACTTGGGCAAACTCTGTTTCCCAGAATCCCCTTTCCTATGTGGTTCTAGGTTGGAATTGACCAAAGAAGAAGTTGGCACAAGATTTGGAGGTCAGATGGTGATTAGATGTAATAAGAAATAGATGCACAGGTGCTGGTGGGTGCGGCTTCTTCTTCTTCTTTTTAAATATATTTTTATTGATTTCAAAGAGGAAGCGAGAGGGAAGGAGAGAGAGAAACATCAATGATGAGAATCACTGATCAGCTGCCTCCTGCACACCCCCTACTGGGGATTGAGCCCACAACCCCAGGAATGAGCTCCCCGACTGGAGTAAAACTCAGGACCCTTCAGTCCGCAGGCCGACGTTCCATCCACTGTGCCAAACCACCCAGGGTGGGTGCGACTTCTTGTCCCCTTCCCCCCAACCCCACATCCAGCTCTTCTTCCTGTCAGGCTCATCCACAGATGCAGAGATGATGCCTTCCCTCTTCATCACCAGCTTTCCCTTGTGCTTACATCTGGCAGTGATGTGCCTGACTTTAGAAGGACTGCTTAGTAAATAGTCTCTGGTCCTCCAGCTCCCCTTTACAGACCCTCATATCCCCAGCTTCTCCTATAACTGCATAGACCAAATTCCTATATAAATCCCTTATTCCGGTGGCTGGCAAACTGCAGCTCAGTAAACCGTGGCTCGCGAGCCACATGCGGCTCTTTGGCTCCTTCAGTGTGGCTCTTCCACAAAATATTGACTTCTGCGCATAGGCCACGAAGTTTCAATCGCACTGTACGTGCATGCCCGCACGTGGTATTTTGTGAAGAGCCACACTGAAGGGGCCAAAGAGCCACATGAGGCTCGCAAGCCACAGTTTGCTGACCATGGCCTTATTCCATACTATTCATAGTGCTTCTGCTTCCCTGGTTGAGTCCTGACTAAATTATTGCTCTCAGAATTGGCTCCAGGAAACAAAATTATAAGGATGGGAATCTGAATTGTTGTTCTGATCAAATTGGATTTAAACACATCAGTGAACCCTGTGCCCACTGATAAAAATGGCACTGGTTGTCTGTGGCATGCTATGACAAAACAATTATTTATATAGCATCTATCATCACATATGATCAAATACTTGTAGATGATAAGGTTTTGAATAAACAACTAGTCACTACCATATAGTATTTTAGTGGAAATAAAGAATGCGTTAGATTGTTGCTTTTCAACTCACTACAGAATATGGACAAAGAAAATCATAAATGGATGATTTTCCTTTAAATTCCAAGCTCTAGGTCTGGGAAAGGGACTAGAAAGTTTTTATGTCTGTGTCAACTTGACTATTTTTCCTAGAATGAAAGAGTTGATTTATCAGAGAGAAGCCACCGGCCAGCTTTTCTGAAGCATTGGTGCAGCTGGAACCTGCAAGTGACTCTGGGGCTTTGGGCTGCCCAGCTGCCAGAGTGGGTCCACAACAGCAAGCTGCTGAGGTTCAAGGCAAGCTCTTGCCTCTGCATGGCCACTACTTCTGAAGCCTCAGATCTGAACATCAAACTCAGAGTCTAATCCTGCAGGTGGCTGAATTACAATGGCAATTGGATTCACAGCCTCACTGGGTCCCTAATGTTCAAAGCATTTTGCTATTTGTTTTCAGAATAAGAGTTGTGTCTTATAAGTATATATCAATAGAAAGATAGATGAGAAGGAATCAATAAGTTAAAACCCTGGGAATCTGATTTTCTTTTCATTTTTAAAACTTCCAAGAAAAGTTTACTCAATCAAACTAGAATATGATAAATATGAATAAATGCAAATCATCACTTATATAAAAGGCCCATCACTTATATAAAAGGCCCATGGCCGTAATGCCATCACGACCAAATGAGCAGCGGCTCTCGCAGCAGGCAGGGTGGGACAGGAGCTACTAGCAGTGGAGAGCTAACAGCGGTGGAGGGTGGGGTAGCAAGCTACTAGTGGCAGAGAGCTGAGCTGTGATGGGCGGGGCAGCCAGCTGAGGCAAGCAGAAGCAAGCTACAATTTTGTGCACACTGGGCCTCTAGTTTAAAATAAAGGAATGGGAGCCCAGCCAGCATGGCTCAGGGTTGAGCATCGAACTATGAGCCTAGAGGTCATGGTTCGATTCCCAGTCAGGGCACATGCCTGGGTTGCGGGCTCGATCCCCAGTGTGGGGCATGCAGGAGGCAGCCAATCAATGATACTCTCTCATCATTGATGTTTCTATCTCTCTTTCTTTCTCCCTCCCTCTCTGAAATCAATAAAAATATATTTTAAAAAATAATAATAAAGGAATGGGAAAGACTGGGTTGGGTTTCAAACTTGCCGTTTGATTTTATGTTTTTACAAATTAGTTGATCCCCTGCATTTTCCAAATTTTATAGAACCATGGAATTTCAGAGTGGAAACATGCTCTAAAGCTCTCTTATTTTTAGAGATATTGTATTCTTGTCCTATTGCTTCATGTGCTCTGACTTCGGTCAGTAAATTTGTTTTGAAGATTTAGCATACAAAAGTATAAAGTCACAGTAGGAATGATCAGCACTGAATTTTGGAAAACAGTTATCCACAGGTTAAATAAAAGGTGGAGAAAAATGCAACTGGGGAAGGTACACAGATTTCCACTGTATTTATAATGTTTTATTTCTTAACTGAGTGCTAGAAACACAGTTATTTGTTATATTATCTCATACCATTATTTTGTATGACTGAAACATTTTATAAAAATAAGATGGGAAGAATAGATTTAGCATGGACTGTAAATAGGCTTTTCTTTATGTTATCTTTGGTACACAGTCTGCAAATGAATTATAGAAAGCGACGACTGTCAGGAAATCTGGTTTCTGCAGAAATGACTTTTCACGATTTACATAAAGTTTTATAGGTAGAAACATTTGAAAAAGATCTTCTTTGAACACATTCAAAATAAAGAATTATTTTGGCTCTACGCAACGCATGAAATTGTCTTCCCTTTCCTATCCCCTCCGGAGAAGAAACAACAGTGACTTTGAATGATAAGAATGGGATTCCTGCCAGAACTCTGGCTCCTGCTCACTGCAAGGCCCAGCTCGGGGCAGGCGATCTATGAAAGGCTTTTGCTGACTCTGAGAAGTGCCAAAGGGAAGAGGAGGGACTGGCACTAACAACAAGAAATCAAAGTCACCATTGTTTCTTCTTACCATAAAGTATCCATAAAGAAAAGAGAACAAGAAGGGTAGAAGGGCTCTCAGGAACAGTGAGAGCATTAATTTTTTGTGATGAGTCAAAATAGTTCTAGTTTTTAGAAATGATGATATTTTGGTCACTTTTTAGCTCTGGCTGTAGGACTTCTAAAGACAGCATCTCCTATGCGTGCTTCGAACAACTCGCTCAGATACACATGGCTTTTGTTTATTCTTACTCGCCTTGGTTTTCACATTTTTATACATGGCCTAAAGGAATGGCTTTGATGCTGAATTTTTTTTTCTGGGGAAAAACGAATAAGTGAATACATAAGTCATATATACATAAAATGTGAAAGTATAAATCAATGGGACCCTCTAGTGCTATGTCCCCAATAGCTTTTCCAAGCAAGATTGTATTTCAACAGCAGTTTTGTGTCTCTTGGCTACTGAAGTATGCTAATTTCTGGACTCATGAATTAGTCAGGTGTTTAGTTACATTGCACAATCTTATAACTATAGAGATAAAACATCTAAGAGGCACAAAACCATGTTAATAGCCGCATTTTATCTTTTCCCACGAGAATATAAAATGAAGTCTGGACCAAGTCTACCATACATATTTCTTAAGGGTGGGTAATTCATTACTTGCTGGCCTGGAAAATGCAATTGTCCGAGGGATTTATGTTTTGTTTTATTCGTTGACTTCCCAATTTAGTCTATTTATTCATGGAATTTTGTCTTTTTTTTCCCTTCTGCTTGAGTCACTTGTACATCAAGGTGGGTGGGCACTGGATTTCAAAATATTCTTTCCAAGAAACACCAAAAAAAACATGGGTATGAAAGCAGGATTTCATTTTAGTTGCCAAGCTTAAAGAAAATTGTAAGCAATGAATGAATAAATATTCTTCATGTAATTTATGGTCATCAGGAGCTACTTGAATGAATATCCTGTCTATTCTAAATATTTAAAAATTTTAACAGAAAGGACTATAATACATACAGAATGAGCTCTGTCCTGATGTGTCTTCCCACCTCTTCCTTATGCTCAGCAACTTTTCCATTTACTCCCTGTAAGCCTTTTTCCATACAAAATTCTGATTAAGGTTTACCAGAATGCCAGTGCTTCAGAATAAAATACAATTCTCATAAAACAGTGCTGGCAAAATAAGAATACTTCTAGGTTTTGAATTCTTTTTAAGCTTGATTGTTATGAATAAGAATATTATTATGATATATAAAGACAGCAATGAGAAGGACAGAAACTTTTATCAATCAGACTGGCTAAGACTGAAAAACACCTGCTTCTACTCCTGCCTTTCCCCCCCTTTTATGCTGCTATACTTTTAAAATTTACAATCTGTATGAAATTCCTTAGCCACTAACACACAATTCGGCAGGAAAATTTGAGCACTATAATTTTAATCACTTTGAAGAAATTTTTCAGAAAAAAATGAGAAATGGAGTAGTATATGGATGAGAAAGCAGTGTTTTGTTTTATTTAGCTGATAAACATTATAGCATCTTTTTATTTTGTGGAATTCTGTTTCCATAGAAGACAAAGTCTGTTGATTCCAGGAACAGAGGGACAGTTGCTGATGTGCTATCCCTGAAAAAAGGAAAGGAGAAGGCATCTAGCTAGTGCATAATTAGAAGGATTAGGCAGATAGAAGTATGGACACTCCTTCCAGAGAAAAAGGCAGACGCTAAAGCATGTGGATACAGGTGCTAATGGGTTGGTAGATGTGGTGGGAATATAGGATATGACTCTCGGTGATAGAGAAAGCAAGGCCATCTGCTAAGAGTGGAAATTGGGGAGGGTATTAAAGGCCGAAAGAAGGGGAGAAGGGATGACAAAATTATTTAGAAGAATGATAGAATGAAAAAACTAGTGACATCAGATGGGATTGTCTGACAGCCCTGAGAACATGCTTGAGAATGGCAGTCATGACTTTACAGTGAGACCAGGTGGCATGAAGGGTTTTTTTCCTCCAGCCACATTCATTCACATAAATGAAGGATTGATGTGCACAGTTAGATTTTTCTAAGTGAGCACAATAAGGAGAAAGAGGAGGAAGGCAGTGGAGGTAGTAATGATGATGACAATGGTGATGTTGGTGATGATGATGAAAGATCATAGAATGAAAGTTGGGTAAAGAGATAAATAGGGCCAAGAAGGGAACGTAAAACAAAGAAAGAGTAGTAGAATCAATGTATATCCCAGTGAGATCAGAAAATCATTTGGGCCAAGTTCTAGAGGGAATAAGTTGAAAAGATAGGAAGTGGGACTCGGAGAACTTGATGCTTAAAATTATTATTTTTAAAGGAGGTTTTGTTATTGCTAATTAAAAGGCCTATGGTATGTGTGACCATAGGAGTTGATTTCTGCAGTGGGATAGAGAACAAGAAAATTGGAAGAGAGAAAAAGAAACTCTGAAGGTAGGTCATTAGAAAAATTGTCCACGTCAATATTAAAATACCCATAAATGTAGATCGGAGAAGGAGAACCAGGAAACAAAAGCTAAAATTCTCAAGTAACTAGGGAAAGTAGTCAGAGATCTTTGACCAACTTCAACAAGAAGGGGGTGGGTGGTATAGGTATTAGCCTGAGGATAAGAGCAGAAAATCTGAGGGATGTGGGACAAAGGAGAAAGAATAAACTAGAAGGTGGTAATGAGAAGCAAGGAGAACACCACCACCCCTCCCAAGCATAGTGTGATAAGTGAGTGGGAGAAAAGTCACCACATTTAGAATCTTCCTTGAATTTCTGTATCCACATTGCTAATATGGCCTTATGCAAGCATCTTTATGATCCTTTTCTCTTTCCAAGGGTTAATATTTTATTCTGCTACGCTTATAACTGCATCATCTGAGACTTGTCAGGCTATGGGAGGTGGAGATGAGGAAACAGATCTGAATTAACCAACCACTTCCCATGGTCAAAGTTTCACTTTCGTGTTGGATTCTCTTTTTGCTTACATTGCACTAAGCTTCGCACGAAGTGGGAGCTTGAACGGGAGAGAGGGCTTTAATCCCACACACAAATATTTCCTATCAATCCTCCAGCCACGCAAGTAAAATAAAATAATATTTTTTCAATACAGACAGTTGACATTTCCCAATGTTACAAAGTGTGAACAAAAGCATCTGGAAATAGAAAGCTGTTATTTTAATTGACTTATAACATGTATTCTATGTTTAAAATGTGCTTGCCATGCAAATGCAGCTCCTCACCACAAGTTCCAGTTTTCTATCCCAAATCCCGCTGTAAAAAAAAAAAAAATTGTAGTCACTATTCACTGTCCACATGCTTTCACTAGTAGGTGGCATGGGTGTCGACACAGGTTACATTTGGGATATAACAATTCAACCTGTGGCTGTAAACTTGGACTATCTTGAATTTTCAGCCAAGTAAATTTAGTTACAAAATTGTCTGGAAGACTTTGTGTTTGTGTAGTTAAGTGACTTGAACCCTGAAATGAATTTATAATGAGGCTTAAGAACATTATGTGTTTTAATAAATATTGCAAATAGAGTCCTTTTGAAACTTTTTTCTTTCCTGAAAGCTTATGTAATGATCTTATACCAAATGAAACTTAACATAAATAGGATTCTCTCTAAGAATCTGTGGGGTCAACAGAATCAGCTAAAAGGAAGTCTCTTTCTGACACCCATGCTAAAATTCATGGTAATTCTTAGGAGGACCCAGGGTGGTCCAAAGCAAAGGAACGTACACTGTCCTAATCTATATGGCTTGGCTTTGGAAATAGGAAATTAGGAAAACTGTTGGATGCCCTGCTCCAACTTCTTAATGGGTTAGGGCAGGTTGGGGGAGGACGAAAAGGGGATGGAGGGGGGATGGGGACAGCAGGCCTGGGAGATGTGTGATACAGAAACAGAAAGGAA
Source organism: Myotis yumanensis (assembly GCF_028538775.1). NCBI lineage: Eukaryota > Metazoa > Chordata > Mammalia > Chiroptera > Vespertilionidae > Myotis > Myotis yumanensis. Next base: position 170,548,285 of record NW_027223754.1, read on the forward strand.
GAAGGGTGGGACAGAACACTAACTCCACAGGATCCCCTCCCACAGGGCACCCCAGTGACAGCCTGTTGAGCTTCTGACTTTGTTGACAGCCTGTTGGGCTTCTCTGGTGAGTGAATATGAGAGACTGCCCTGGGAGTTTCATCTATGAATTCAGAGAAGGAAGTCATTGGTTTCTTCGTAGATCATTAGGTGGGTCATTCAATCATTTATGGCTTAATTTCCATGTCAAACCCTCAATTTTGCACACACACATATACACAAGCACACCGATTACAGAACAGATTTAATTTTTCACAGGTGTTTGAGCAAAAAACCTCCTAAGTAGTTAAAACACTGAGAATATATATAAACTCTGCTTTCGAATATATTATGAAGGTAAAGAATTGATTTTTAATTCATTTTGTGGGCCTCAGAAGACGAATATATAATGTAAAGGGAATATAAGTAACATACCACCAACAAGTTAATGACTAAATGCTGAACTAATTTAACAAAACATAATATTGAAATATATATATTGCATGTAAATTCCATATTTATGATCGCAATAAGCTTATAATAAAATCCCCAGGCATGCTTGCAGTATTATTATTAAATTTCATTTCCATATCCAACTGCCTACTTTTAGAAATATGTAATATTACATTGAGCCATTTGGATTTTATGTGGCAACTGCATTTACCTTAATTCTTCCCTGGAGGAAGATTGAATCATTTATTTCATTCTGAAGGAAATGGATTTCTGCATCAGAATGAAATAAAAATGATTAAATGTGAATTGAATCACTTAATCCTTTTTCTTGTGTCAAAGGCCATAATTATTAACCTTCCTAAGTGCTACATATGCAACCATGTACAAGGATTTAGACTTATAAAGAGCTTTAAGGTGATAAAGGGAGGCAAGACCCCAACTATGTAACCAGTGGCAAAGGCTTCAGGTTGCATGTTGAAGGTATAAGCTCACCAAACCTGTATTAGTTAACTGGACATGCGTACACAGTCCATCCAGTTTTTTAAAAGAGCTCTCTATGTAAGTCAACTTAATAAAATGTATTGTGACTGCATGTTTTTATAGTAAGGATTGCTTTGTGTATGTGTAGTTGTAGAACCAACACAAGACCAACAGCCCTTTCACAGTCTACTAGGTTAATCCTTTATGGAAGATGGGAATTCAGACTCAAAAAAGTCTCTCCATGTTAGTTTGCTACATTCCAGGTGGTCTGTGTCTAATGTGAAAGAGAGAAGAGGGGATGGAGGGAAGGAGAGAGGAAGGTAAAGAGGGAGGGAGGGAGGAACAGGCTTGGAAATTGAATAACTTGAGTAAGGATCCAGGCTCTTCTTTTTAGTAGCCGTGTGACTTCCATTGAACTACTAACTCTCCAAGTCTCATTTTCTTCATCTGTAAAAAGGAAATAACACTTGCCTGGAAGAACATTATAGAGATTATGAGACAACATACAGAAAGGGGTTAGCAGTATGTCACACACAGCACAATGACTGTCATGCATTGGGAGGCGGCAGCACCATTTGTGGGGATGCATTTATTCTCCATTGGGAATTCTCTGAGTCTGTTTACAGTAGGGTGACAGTCCCAGGATGCACCGTGGCCCAGCATGTCATCTGGTTAGTGGCCCCCTTTTACTCTCAAGTGTCCTTATTTAAATCAGAAATCATAGAGTCACCCTTGTACGAAGAACTCTAGTGTTCTTCTTTCTCTGAGTGATTTTGAGCAGCCAGATTCTCAAGCACCTAGAGGACTCTGTGCCCCTTTCCAGATCAAAGCTTAGGATAGAGTCAGTTGTGGATGAAACTGTGCCCCCTCTCCCACTAAATTTCTTATGTTGAAGTCCTAACCCCCAGTACCTTAGAATGTGACCCTATTTGCAGATATGGCTTTACAGGGGTTACCAAATTAAAATGAGGTCATTAGAGTGAGCTCTAATCCAATATAACTGGCTTTCTTATAAAAAAGGGAAATTGGAAGCAGACCAGCATAGATGGAGATGATTTGAAGATACAGGGAGAAGACAGCCATCTGCAGCCAAGGAGAGAGACCTGGAACAGCTCCTCCCCTCCCTGCCTCAGAAGGAACCAACCCTGCAAACACCTCGCTGTCAGACTTCCATCCCCCAGAACTGTGAGACAATGAATTTTCTGTTGTTGACAGATTTCTGTTGCTGCCTAGTTTGTTGTACTTTGTAACAGCAACCCTCAGAAACCAACATAGTGTCCAAGGGAGAAAGCCCATCAGTCAGTTACTTGCAGCAATGTTCTATGGGAACTCTAGAGAGGAAACTAAAAATAAAGCTGTGAATAATGACAAAAATGCTCAATTAGCAAGAATGGCATATATCAGAGTTGAGGTTCCCTGAAAACACCTCAGAATCTCTACTCCAGCTGCCTGGGAGTTATAAATTATTAACACATTTATCTAGAAAGCATAACAGCACACTACTATGAGGAATCTCTACCCATGGAATTTACCAGTCATTCAGAGGCCTGATAATTTGCTCTTTGTTCTCTAAAGTAAATATATGCAAGTTACATAAATCAGACCTCGTTTTACAGCAATATTTTTCCTCACGGAAACAGCAGCACGTTTCTCCCAGCAGCTCTACCCTTTCACCACCCCTTCCCCTCCCACGTACATCTACTCACAGACACAAAGACGCTAGACCCAGAAATTTAGGATTTGTATACATTTCGTAAAATTTTATCTTCTATCTTCTTCGCTACACCAGGTCACAGCCATGAGCATACACTTACAGATGCAAACAGAGCATTTGTCATGGATGCTGTTCCTTTGAAAATAAATATCTTCCAACTCGATCTAATACATCACAAATGCTTCAACAAGTTGTGTTTAATTAATGTCAGAGAGTCTGTAGAGAGATGCACTGGAAAAATTTGAAGCAAGGAATGTGGGTAAAAACAATCTAGATTGTTCCTCTCACTATGTGTCTGCCACACATTGTTAACATTTTCAGATAATCTGATGTTCAGTGACTAAAAATTCGGAAATTTTGTTCTCCTTTTCCCAAAGAATCTGGCTACCCGATGACTGCCTAAACAGCACATAACCTAAATGTTTGAAGTACACATTCATGTGTACATCATAGTTTCAACCTGTTCCAGGGTAGAGCAACAACAATAAAAAACCAGTAAGAAGGAAAAATGACTTGTGTGAAACTTTCTCATTTCTTTAATGTGAACATGTATTTATTTCAGTTTAAATAATCCCTTATAATTCGCTAATTACTCTAGCTAGTTAAAACTAGTTCTATTAAACATAATTTTACCCTTTCCCCATATAATCTAATATAAAAAATGTTATGTAATACAAGGAGTGTGGGCTTTGGAGTAAAACACACCCAGGGTACAATCCTGGCTTTATCACCGTGTGGCCTGAGGCAAGTCTCTAAGCTTCCTTGGGCCTCAGTTTCTTTAGCTCAGAAATAAGGGTAATGTTTACCCTGCAGGGTGGTTGAGAGGATTGGAGTGCATGTGTTAAGCATAGGTTATCCTAATCAGGGGCAACGTTACTGAGTGCTGTGGCTGACTGTATTTTCTGAACATGAGTCCACCATTCACTCCTATCTCACCTTCTCTTCCCCAGTGTGACCTTGACTGCACAATGAAGCTTCATGACGACCCAGCTTCGGGGAGGAAAGTCCGCAACCTCCCCATTCTCTTGGAACATTTACTCCCCTGACACTCCTCTGGGAACACTTCCTCTCTGAACCCAACTACTATTACCAGGAGCCCAAGCTAAGCGGAGAGGTGACAGGTAGTGTTCTGTTCAACAATCCCAACTGAGCCCAGCCACAGAGTGATCAGCCCAGATGCCAGGCGTGTGACTGAAGAAGTCTCCAGGTGATTCCAGCCCCAGTCCTGTGAGTCACCCCCAGTCGTTTGAGGCTTCCCAGCTGAGGCCCCCAGGTATTACAGGGCTATGCTCTATGTGACCCTTCACCCACAGAAACAGGAGCGCAGCACAATGCTTGTTGTTTCGCACCTCTAAGTTTGGGTGGTTTTTATGCAGCAATAGGTAACTGAAGCCACACCAATAATGTGCTCAGAACTGTGCTCCAAGAGAATTAAAAGAAGCCCCCACATTGGGAAACCCACATTTCAAATATGTGTGATATGTTCCGGCCACATACACTCTCTCGCTAAGCAACAACTCTTTCCTCTTCTGAGCCCCTGGGGGTTCAGTGTCTACAAAAAGCGGGAAAAATAGCAGTGAATGATCTGTTCCTGTAAAGCTGATGCCATACATTTTAGTCCTTGGAAGAGGCGAGGCCAGCAGATGTGGAAGAAGAAGAGTAGGCAGGGAGCATCCGGCTCAGAACTTTGTGCTCTTTACTGACATCTCATGCTAGCCCCATAGTCACCGGATCAATGTGCTTGTCTTTAAAATACAAACACCTCCTAGAAATCTGGGACTCATTCACTCCAGGGCAGAATAATCTAAACAACCTCCTTAGAAAATGGTGGTTTTGATCTGGAGTAGACAGAGGGATGGCGTTTTGGGGACCTATGGTAGCATGATAATAAGGGTTATGCCAAAGAAGGGGGAGGAGGCTCTAGAAAAGTAGGGGGCAGAGCAACACTGAAATCTGTCCTGCCCACTCAATGGTTAAACCAACACAGATGGGTGCCTTCCATGAGGTGGGCACTAGCCACAGATGGATGAATGTGAACCATTCCCTGGCCTACAGGAATGTTGCAGGTTTTCCTATGTTTTTAAAAATATATTTTTATTGAGGAAGGCAGCGGGGGTAGAGCGAAACATTGATTTGAGAGCAGAACATCGATTGGTTACAGGGCATCAAGTGGGCAACCTTTCAGTGCACAGACAACGCCCAACCATCTGAGCCATTCCAGCCAGGGCAAGGTTCACCTCTACACCACTGAAGCCTCCATTATCAGAACTTGTTGCCAAGCTAAACTGCTCCCAAACCATCGTTGGCTCCCTAGTTTGGATTTACTCATTCAGTTTGCCAGTAGGAAAAAGGAGGAAAGGCAATGTGAATGAGAAAGTAGAAGAGAAGCAAAAATACCTATGTCTTCTACCGGCTTTCTATTTCTCTCGATGCAAAACCCTCAATTATAGGACTAGGTCTTATGCTGGCATAATTACTACACATAACTGGTATCCAGTAAATTATTTATTAGGGGGAACTGAACTAAATCTCTACAGAACTTGCAGCATCTCCCATGCACAATGATTTATAGGCCATCCCACTTCCTGCCCAGAGCTGGATACAGAAGACATGCTCTCAGCCCACCAAAGTTTACACTCTAATCAACCATTTTTAAGTTGGGAAAAGATGGGACCTTTAAGAATATTTAGTTTGGAGACATTTGCATGTACAGCACAGTGCTACAAGTAAACGCTTTCAAAAGGGGACAGAATATCCATAACATTGGAGAAAAAGAAAAGAAAATTTAACTTGTCACCAGTCATTTTCAAGGCTGTACAAACCAACTTCCTTAAACCTACCCACGCATGTCACACCCCAATCTTGAAAATCTGCATTGTTTCAATTGGATCCATTGTGGAATTATTCTCAAATCTGCAGTTCTTATAACCTGACCGAGTCTTAGTGACACACTTAACAAGTCCAACCAGGCGTTGGCAATGTTCCCTGGTCTCTCACCTACGAGGGAAGCCATCAACCCACTTACGGGGACCCCTCCACCTTGAAAGCCACTGTGTTCATCTCTGAAGAGCTCTTGACTTTACAACATTCTTTGTTTGAGCTGAAATCTATCTTCCTTCTGTCCCAAATACCTTATAAAACCATCATTAATGAAAGAATCCAATATTTGAATTATTTCAATAGAAATGTATGCTAGAAGTAGGGACATATTGATTAAAAGTAGATCTTGATTTATAGTGTTTATGTAATTTAAAGGTGCTAGACACTTTGACTTTTTAAAGAAAGAGAAAGGGGTAGGGAGGATTTTACCTTTAATAAATATTCTTATTAGATTGGTGGTTATAAGCTCTCTAAATTATGGTAATGAAATAGGATAAGGACAAAGAAAAGTCCCCAAAAGACACGATCATGTTGTTACAATGAAATATGAAACACACCTAATGAAAGCAAACTTAGTACGAATTTTAAGGAGAAACATAATGCTAAGCTCAGAACTTTGATTTACATACAAGTACAAAACTAAAACTCTCCAAGACAGCTCTATGTAAATTTTTATAATGCAAGATGTTTTGAAAATAAGTTTGCAAAGAAAAATCAGAACAAAGCAATATCCTTCCTATTCTGTTAGTAATACAGAATAAAGAGGCCCTTTTTTGCTCTGAGCATGTTTGGAGGCTGTGTAAGTTTAACTTATAAATAATTTTGAAACATTAAAAGAGACGTGGGGGGAATTTTTTCTGTAAGTTAAACAGCAATTTGATCTCAACATCATTAAAAATAAACTTTCACCTGTTACTAATTTTCTTCTTAGTTACAAAGCCATTGTTTGTTTGAATGAAAGGAAAAAGCTTCTTGATGCTGTTTATACAGCCCAAATAAGAGAACAAATTGCAAAGGCCCACGTATGCTAAAAAGCAAATAAAAGAACTTTTCCAAGAATATGTTGAAAACATGACCAGGGCTACATACAATTATAAGTACTATATTGTGAACCTCGAATGGCATCCCAGCTAGTGCATATTTGAGTCGCAAACAGTACTGCAATCCTACATCTGAGAATAATTCTTTTGTGTGCACTATCTTTAATTGTGGACTTGTTATAAACTCTGAAAATTGAGCCCAGTGTTACAAAAAGCCTTCCACAACCTCCGCCAGCAAAGCGAAAAAGTATTTTGTGTGGTGCCTTTGGTTTTTTAGTTTTATTATTCTAGGGGGTGTGTCAGATTGTGTATGTATAATTGTGTGTTTGTTTATAGTTTATGAATATGCGTGTAATTTTGGCATTGGCTTCCATTTTCAAAAGCAACCCAAAACCATTGCCCAGAAATCAGCAGAAATAGTCCTTAAAAGGTACAAAGTGTACGATGGGGCCATTCTAATCTGGACCATCCGCATGAATGAACAGGTCATGGTGACAGCTTCAACAGTAAGTTATTATATTTTGGAACCAAAAGTCTAGGTCTGTGTTTTCAAACTGGCAGACCAGGTGCACTCAGGGGATAACTCCAGCCAACAAATGATAAGAAAATAATAGGGAAAAGTACTTCTGCAAAAACATAATTTGGGCTTTGGCAAAAGCAGAGTTCAGGTGAACATTCCATACTCAACTGACAATCTGACATCTCTTTATTTACTAAGCCCCTTTTCCAAGCCCTACTGGAAAGAATCAGAGAGGAAAAAAATGGCTAATGATTCCAGGATTTTTCCCAAATGCTTCATCCATTTTTCCATCTCTCCCCTCCCCACAACTCAGGCACACACACAAAAGTACATAAAAAAAAGTGATGCAGTAAAGACCCTCTAATCTCCAACTTTCATTCTGTATTCTTAAAAATATTTCAGAATATTTTCAGTTTGTAGACAGGATCTCAATTTAAGGACCTTGCTCCTTTTTCTCCTTTTTGGTAATTTATGCTATCAAATCTCTCTCTCTCTCTCTCTCTCTCTCTCTCTCTCTCTCTCTCTCTCACCACCACCAACCTTTCCCTGTCTCCCTCTTTGTTTCCCCCTTCTATCCTTCCATTTGTCTAATAGAGCAACACAAACCTATTCTATCCATAAGCTTTTCCCAATACCTTTACCATTCCATCAAGACACTACTATATCTCTTTCCTCTTAATCTCAAAACTTCTAAAATGAGTGGATTGAATCACTGGCTCAATTTTATCACTGCACTTTCCTTTGTGTCTCTAATAAACTTTCTGTTGAGAGCTTTTTTCTCATTTTGCATCCTTCACCTTCTTACCACATTAGAAGCCCTTGGACACTCATGTCTTAAAACCCTCTCCCTATGGTTTCCATAATGCATACTCATCATTCTCTCGTGACTCTGACAATCTTTCCTCTGCATTTTTTCTCCAGTTCTCCTTCTTTAATTGTCTCCATAAATGCAGGTGTTCCTAGAGAATCTTTGGCAAAATTCCCTGTTCATTCTACTTTCACTCACTTGATGACTGATTCAATGTTATAGCTTCAACTAACAGCTCTATTCGAATGACTTCCAAATCTATTTCTGCCTTCTCTCCCAAGTGTTACTTCCACATCTCCAACTCTGTGTCAAACAATTACACTTGGATATTACCTCAGCACCTATGATCACTCCTTCTGTGATGTCTGTCACCTTCACCTTCCCATTTCACCCTCATTATCACTGCCCTCGTTCAAATGCTCATGGCCTTTTGCCTGGGTCCCATGAAGACCTCCTTAGTGGATTCTAGCCTCACTCTCTTTAAATGCATTGCCTATCCTGCTACCAAATTCTTTTTCCAAAAGTACGACCCTGACCATGTTTAAAAAACAAACAAACTCTCCATACCTCTCCATCCTACAAAATAAAGCCCCGTGGCATTCATTTATGTGGTATTCAAACTTCTTTCTGCGATAAAAGTCAACCAATTTAAACTGATTCTCATTCCCCATGTGATTTCCCAGGATTCCCCCACTGAGTAGCTTTCACTGTAGCTGAAATAAACTACTCAGGGTCTCCTAGACTTCCTGATATACCCTCATTCGTGTGTTTTCTTTGGCCTGAAAACCTTTTTCTACATCCCTGCCATTTCTAAACTCCATCCCATCCTACAAAGTCTAAGGAGAATACAACTGACCATACGGAGTCTTCCCTTACCAACTGCCACTCCCCACCCATCAGGAAGACTCCATCTTCACTATAAACTCATTGAGTATGGTCTCCTCTATTACCATTTCCTGCCTTATGTATAGTTATTTATGGATGTCCTAAATCCCCTGGAGTTATGTGTGTCTCCATAGAATCTAGCTTAATTCCATGGTCCGTGAGATTTTCATTCACTGTATAAATATTTACTGGATACTGTCCTGTGCATTGAGAATTCAATAATGAATGAAATGCAGCCCTTGTTTTTATAGGGTTTACATTTTAGATTCAAAGGGATTGTTTATTGCATAAAAAATTCTTAAGGATAAAATATTTTAATATTTAGTTCTCTAGTCAATATTTCATAAACCCAAAGTTCTTCAGTATAAAAGTTCTAAGTAAACCCAAAAGCATTATTATTCTGTCATAGAAGGCACAGTGGCTTCCCCTCAGGAAGAAAGGCATCCCTGTGGCTTCCCTGGCCTCCAGCCCTGGGAGCCTCTCTCCTGCCCTCCCCAGTTCCAACTCTGACCTTGATTTTTCCATTTTTGATCTTATTCCCACTCTGCCTCTTGCCACATGCAACCCAGCATTATTCTGAGAGCTGGCTTTGTCCTCATAACCTTGACCTTGTTCCCTCATAACTAGGCTGCTTCTCTGGACTGGAGGAGTGCTAGCCCTTTTACAAGCTTGATTATGTTTCCTTTCTAAACAACAGATAAATGGATGACCCTACTGAACCAAAACCACACGGGGGACAATCCTGTGACCATCTGGTGAGAGACCTCGGACACCCATATTGGCTTAATCAACAATGTCAAATATAAATAAATAAACAACCTGCACTACTGGGTGCAACATGGTGACAGTCTCTGAAAATCCAATAGCACAAGACACGACCACGTGCCAGGATCCAGCTGCTGCCTTCCACCTTAGAAGCTAAGCCAACCTCCAGTTGGAGGTTCATTCTCTTTGCTTCTTTCCTCGGAATGAATGTCACCGCCTTGGAAACAAGAACCTTATTTATCAACTGAGAATGGGGGCCATTCCCCAGTCTAACAGAGTTCCATTTCCTCAGGTCCTTCCCCTCCTTCTCCCTCAAAATATATCTTTGCTTCTCAAGTTCATTTAGGGACTTACTACCAAATGTATAAACTTGTCGGTTATCAGCAATATTTCTAGGTGCTAATTAAGAACATCTGCCTTTCACCATGAATTTTCACATCACGTCTCAACAAGAAAAGCAGCAGCATTTCTAGGAATTCTGAGATGCGGAAGATGTATGGTGTGTTCTTGATTTCATTTGTTCTCTAAGATCAACAGAGAGCTCTTCTACCCATTTGGAGTAAACTGTCTTTGGAGCCTCAAATGCAATTTCACCAGCGATGCTGCACACAGCAGGAATCTGCTTCAAATAACTAACCCTGCTACCTTCCTGGTTCCTGCACAAATTCCTCTGTGTAGGACAAAAACAGGGCTTCTTGTTCCTTTTAAGGAAATGAGGTTTTAAAAAAGGCTTACAAGCCCTAAATGGAATTCCAAGTCAGCAGTCTTAGAAGTATTATCCCAGGCTATACATGTAAGTTAAATGGGTGCTAAAACCAGGGCCGAATTAAATCATTTTAAAATATCTCCAAACCCTTTACAACGTAGATTATTTAATTGTGTTTGTAAACTAAATTTGGAAATCGCTTCTCCTGGGACTATATCTGTCTCTAGGACTATATAAGGGATATTTGAGAAGTTACATTAACTCTTTCTGGCCATATTGGGGCCCACGTATGGTTTGAAAAAATGATAATAATAATAATTTACTAAACAATCCCTGGAAATGACAAAACAGTTTCCAAGAGTACTCATCTTACTACCCCAGGAGCTATCTCCCACGGTGTAAATCTCAGCATAAATACATAAGCATGTTCCCTCACATTTCCTCAAGCTGAACCTACCTAGGGGAATAATGGGATCAGAATAAAAATACCACTAATCATCAGTTTAACTCCTACTGTGGAAATCACTGTCCTTCAGCCCCCACTTCCATCCTGCCTAACTCAGAATGATCCTGAGACAGCCTCACATTCATTCACAAATGACAGGTCTCTTGGTTACATATAGCACGCTATGTACCATAATTTGTATGTGGGCAAAAGCACCGTTCCATGGCAGCTTCTAATAGTCATTCATTCAAATATGTTTTGAGCACTATGGACCATGCAGGCTACTGGGCAGTGGGGGTTAAAAGAATGAGCAAGGAAGACGTAGTCTCTACTTGAGACCTTTGTAGTCTTGACTCTGTTGCCACCCTCTCCTCGCGGTTTGTGAAAGCCACAGGCTTCTGGAATTTACTCTGAAGGTCTCTTCAGCTAGTGTGAACACAGCCCACCCCTACCTACTGCCTCCCTTGCGCTTCCTCAATCACGTGGCCAGCAGAGTGCTTCATGGCCCATCTAGTGTTACGGATTTTTGTTGTTGTTGTTGACAGTGTTATGGATTTTTATTCTGACCTGGTTCAGGTTCCCCTGAAATGAACCTCAATTCCAGACATTATACTAATCTGCACTCAAAACTATTCCTTCCCCAGAAACAGTGACTCCAGACCTAACATGTGAACTTTCTCTGCCCTCAGGATGAGCCGCTTACTCCATTATGAAGAAATCAAGAAAAGCATAAGACCAAGTCTTTTATTTGATACTGGCATTTAAAATAAACAAACTGCCCCCAAATTTTCTTTAATTCGTCCATATTGTTAAAGGGATAGGAAAAAATTTAAGTCCCTTTGGTCAAGTCACTCATTTCTTGCTATCATTTTACCCAATCACTGAACCTATGATTGTTAAAATGACATGCAATCAATTAACCACAATGTCAAATACAAAATACACTCCTTTTTCTTTAATGCCATCTTCAACCACTTTAGACTATAACACTTACAAAGCCAAATGCCATACCGGGAGCTGTAGGCTAGAAGAAAAAAAAAAGCCAAATGCCAGGTAATTTGTCAAAATCACTCATTAAATCAACAAATATGTAACAGTCCCAGAAGAGGATAAAAATTAGTTTTCATCCTTGCTCTGAGAGGATCAGCATACAGTGTGGGAACAAGCATCGGCTGAACAGTCATGCACACCTGAGTCAAAACCCCCACCCTGCCACTGACCACCCATGGAACCTGAACAAGTTCCTCAAACCTCTGGCTTCGGCTTCTTCAAAATGAGGACAACAATGCCTAGAGGTATTTCACCAGGAACAAAGGAGATTAGATACAAGCAGCATGTAACACTCCGCCTGGCACATGAATTTTCTCTCCACCAAATAAATGATTACAAGTCCAATAGAAGGAGGGGGAAAAATACACAAATAGCTGCAGTAGAAGGTCAGAGGAGGTAAATGTTATATTGCATTACAACCGACCCATGTGGACTTCAAAGGAGAGCTCAGTCCTTGCCAAGGTGATCAGAGACACCTTCAGGAAGTGACATCTGACCTAAGCCATGTGGAATGGCTGAGATTTGGCCGAGGGGAGCTGAGGGAGAACATTTGAGATGGAGAAAATGCAAGAGCCACGTCTCACAGGTAGAAAATGGCAAGGCAGAGCACTAGAGGACTCACCCAGTCAGGTGTGCATAGGACAGGAATCAGGGCCATGATAATAGCTTAAGGTCCTTTCACAGCCTATGGGTAAAAAGATCTGTGCTACTCAAGCCCCAAGTTGCCATTTCCTTGATAAACCAATGACTACAGAACATTCTTTTCCTGGACTGCGTCGCCTTAGCAGTCTGTTCTGAAAACAGAACTGTTGAGCATTATCTGCCTCAGTCTCTTCTTCACATTCCTATTTCTTATGACCAACCAGACTCCTGTGTAACATATAAAACCTCTGCAAACTGCAAGAAGGGAGGGTCAGTCTGAAAGGGTCAGTCTTAATCGCTATAAGCAATTAAGCTTTTACTTCCTCGCCTTCTTTCTGATGGCCTTATTCTAGAATGTTCAACACCATTAAAAAAGAATGACCCAATGACATGGTTCCTTGGCTGAAATCCTTTCCAGGGCCTTTGATGAAGAAAAGACATTATGTCCTTCCAGAGCCATTCATTACTCCTTCTTCACTTGTTATTTCTTTAGGCGAGGTTCTCAGAGGAAGGCCCTAAGCTGGGCTCACATTGCGAACGCAAGCATTTCAAGGGTGCTGGTGGTGCAGACTGTCTATTTTCAGGGAGGAGCCAGGAATTGTTACTCAGAGAAGTGGTCAAGAAACAGTGGGTCCAAGAGAACAGGATCGGTCATTTGGCCACAGAGGAAGAGAAACCTTCAGGGATGGGTCAGCAGATGAGAGCAGTTGGGCAAAGGCAGGCCAGAGGAAGAGCACCGGGAAAGAGCAGAACCAGGCTGTGTACCTATGAAAGACACCCTTGCAGGCCATTCTCTATTCCAGACCCACCACTTCGGTCATGAAGAATGTAAAATAAATTGAGATATGCTAAATGCCATGTAAAATGGTTTACTTCAGGTCCCCATATAAATTGCTCTGTATAAAGTAAAAAGCCTTTTGCCTAGCACATTTGAACAGTGGAAAGTTATTGTTATTATCTTTGTAATAAGGAGGAGGACCTTTTTCTATACATATGTTCTTGTAGAAGAAATGGACTTAAATTGCAGAAAGATAAGTTTATTAAAATTCATTGCAATCCTCACACTATTATGTTTTTTAATAACCATCCTGCTCTCTGCTGTGGCCCCCCTGCCAGCGTGCAGATGCGTCTGGCCTCACCCAGGTCAAAAGTGATGCTTCAGTGCATCCTAGGAGATTAGGTCTGTATTCCAACACAATTCATTTTTACTGTAAAATTTGATTGAGTCATGTGAGTCAAAATACATTTGAATTTTTACATGTAAGATGCAACCTTTGTGCTCTTCCCTGAATTGTGAATGTATGAGATAAGGTCAAGAAGGGAAGAGGAACACAAACATGTGAAAAAATGGATGATGGATGGTGGAAGCAGAATGGCCCTGAAATGTAAGGTCTCCTCTGCCCCAAGGGCAGGACTTTCACCTTGTAGATGCCACTCAGTATACAGAATAAAAGGAAATTGCTGATGACTCTGGTGATCAGTTTTTAAAATAATAGAGTAATAAAAATTTTAATAAAGATAAAATTATCCCCATAGTTTAATAACATTTTTTTCTTGTAAGAGTTTAAAGTATAAAAATATTCTTATAGGAGTATAAAGTAACTAATATATATATGTTGACTTATAGGATATCTTAAGTCAAATACTACCTAATGATAAAATAGATTAGATACATTATTGTATTTTTCCTACATGTCATAATTTTTTCACCAAACCTATCATTTATTTCCAACTTTCAAAAACATATTTCTTCTCTCTCCATTGATTCTGGAGATTCTGGGAGGGGAACACTGTAATTAGCTACAAAATGTCAGCAGTGTTGAAATTTACCTACAAGGTTTTGGTCTTTTTATAGCAAATTTTAAAACCAGATACTGAATTATTAAAGCCCCTAAATCTGCCTGTATCAAGGAATTTAAAGGACAGAAGAATTTGTTTTGATTATTCTTGGGACAAGCTTTTTAGAAATAAAATGTGACATATTATTCTCTCCTGCCTAGAAAAACAAGTAGTTAAGAAAACGGCTTCAACTTCCTAGGTGTTGACATCTTGGCAAGAACACACTATATGTTCACTCTGCATCTGAATTAAATCATTAAAGACTTAATTGTGGATAGCAAAACTCTTTAAAAATGGCATAGAAATCCAATCAGTTAAAGGAAAGAAAGCTATTCTTTTATCTAAAAGTGCCATGAGGAGGGGAAAAAAGCAACCCAACGTCTTTGAAAAGAATTATCAATACCTCTAGCAGTGGACGACTCAGCCCAGATGGAGAAAACAAACTCCCAGCCCTCGGCTGACTTCTCCTGGGGTTCCCCTGAACTCCATTTTATATGCACACCTTGTTAAATCTCCCTAATGTGGCAGTTGTCTGGAGACTGTGCCATAACCAAGTCAAACCTAGGGTGATGTAGGTAACAGTCACTGCTGGCACCAGCCTTCTGAGGAGTTATCGTGTTTGAGAAAGAAAACATTGTCAGGGTGGTAGCCTAACCCCAAGAGTAATAAAGTGGCCAGGCACCTGGAAGCAATTACGTGCATGGTCGAGATTATCCATCATGCTTTGCTCACTGTCTCTCTTGCAAAGACCTTTGTTTTTACACTCTCGGTAGCTAACTTCTGGGCTGAAAAGCCTGTTTCACAAACGATGTTTTCCACCGAGGCCCTTCCACTTACTGCCATTCCCACATGATGTCGATCATTTGTTTGCACAGCCCGGCGACAAACCTCAGAGCCGCTGTAATAATAAGTTGGTTACTAGGCTTGCAGGAGCAGCTGCATCAATCATGCTGCTGCCACGGCAGAAACAAACGGCCTTTGCCCACCAACACCACTTAGCAGAGTGCAAGTGGGTCCCTCAAATGGAACGGTTTAAGCCCCACTTTCCATTTAGGCCCTAATTTAATATTTTTCTAAATCAGATTATTGCTTGTAAGTCATAATTGT
The DNA here is from genome assembly GCF_028538775.1 of Myotis yumanensis. NCBI lineage: Eukaryota > Metazoa > Chordata > Mammalia > Chiroptera > Vespertilionidae > Myotis > Myotis yumanensis. The sequence continues at coordinate 170,563,637 of NW_027223754.1, forward strand.
TAAGCTCCATCTGACATTCATTTATCGCTCAGATCCCATGATTCATTAAGCTCTTGGGCTGGGAGCTATCAATTGAGCCCAGGTCCTGGCATCGAATGCCCTTTCCCTCGGGCCAGAGAGTGTCAGAACTGTAGAAAAGTACTGGATCTCCCACTACTGTTCTGGTGCCTTAAAAACGTAGTCAGCTTTTCAGATTTTTCCTCCAATACTTGTTTAACTGAGTTGAATAACATTCTTGTAAAGAGTAAAAGTCCCTGTGATTTAGATTCATACCCTTTGCCATAAGCTCATATACATTTCCTGCGAGAGAATTTAAATGGTAGTAAAGCCCGGCTGGCGTGGCTCAATAGTTGATTGTCAACCTATGAACCAGGAGGTCACGGTTCGATTCCCGGTCAGGGCACATGCCTGGGTTGTGGACTCAATCCCTAGGGATGTGGGATGTGCAGAAGGCAGCCGGTTGATGTCTCTCTCTCTCTCTCTCTCTCTCTCTCTCTCTCTCTCTTCCTCTCTGAAATAAATAAAAATATATTTTTAAAAATAAATGCTAGTTAAATTGGATTTATTAATGGGATTTGATAACTTATCAATCTACAGAGTAACTGCACCAAGGCCACTACAAGAACGCCTGGGTTCATTTAGCAAAAGCAGTTTTTCAGTTTGGTATTCAAGCATCTAAGAAGTCTCTCTGAAGCCCACTGGATTCTCTTCTAAGGAATCTCATAGAAGGGAATGTTTCTAAAGCACAAGTTTAGGGAGGTGAATATCATTTCAAGTTTTTAGTTACTTTGTTGTTATTAAAAGTAGCCACCGACCTGGGAAACATACATTAAAACATTCCAAAGAAACAGTCCTTTTTTTCTTCAGGATCTTATATTTGAAAGTTGACACTAGGAAAAAACAAGCAAACATCCTAATTTGGAGAGCAGGGGGGAGAGGTGGGAGCAGCAGAGTTTAAAATAGGGCTGTTCCCCAGCAAGAAAGCAGCCCAGGCCCGGCTGCTGACTATCTCATCGCCACTTATCTCCTCAGCCAGGGGCACAGCTTTAAAGGGACCCGGAGTCACAGAGCAGGCCTCCCGTCCCTGTCCCCGGTGACTGCTGTCTCAGGCTGCCACGTGGTTTGATCCTTGCCATTTGGAACACCAGTTTCAGCTACTTTTTATCCAATTTCTGCAAAAGATACCATGGTTCCCATAGCTCCAGTTTTGATAACGATGACTTTACTTAACAACGTCAGGCTTTTTTCCTGCCAGCTTTAAGTGCCAAAGGAAGTTTTTGTAACCAATGAATCTACATTTGTATGGCGACACTTCTAAAACAAAAAGTTTACATTTTCATGTTAAGTTGGTTACTAGAATGCTGTTCTTAGGAAGTGAAAAATGAGAACGAGCTTGCATGATCATTCCAGCAGGCTGGCAAAACCGGGGCATAACAGAACCACCTTGTCCGTAAAATAATCTATTCGCCTCAACCCTTACCAGACTATGCAGTGATTTCTACATTTCTCCCAAATTGCTCAGCTTCCTCTTACCCCTCCCCCACCCACTCCCCAAACAACACCCGCCGGTCTTAGTAACTGCTTATGTATTTATGTAGCCCGTGCCCTGCTGCAATCTTCCTGGAGGCAAAGTCATCACTGCGTGCAAGAATCCTGCAAACAGCTTAGCAGCTGGATCATTCACACATCAGCCCACAGGTGGGGCAGCCAGTTTTCCCTGACTCCATTTTTTTCCTAGGGACCTTATTTATACCTTAGACCAGTGGTTCTCAACCTTCCTAATGCCTCGATCCTTTAATACAGTTCCTCATGTTGTGGTGACCCCCAATTTCATTGTTACAAATTGAGCATAATTAAAGCATAGTGATTAATCACAAAAACAATAAGTAATTATATATGTGTTTTCCGATGGTCTTAGGCGACCCCTGTGAAAGGGTCGTTTGACCCCCAAAGGGGTCACGACCCACAGGTTGAGAACCGCTGCCTCAGACGAATTTCTGAATTAAAGGTCATTTCTACACTTCCCTACCCTAGGGTTCCGAAACATCTATGTGCTTCCACTGCCACTACTAAAACTATCAATATTTCTGATTGTCAAAACATAAAAATAAAAATTTAAATTTAGACAAACTGATATTGTGAGCAGAAAACTAATCTAATGAAAATAGTCTTCATCAAATTTCAGCTTTGAATCCTCTATGAATTGCTTCCTCGATGCCAGGTAGCCTTTTCATCATTAAATATGCTATTCTCATTCCATCAATTTATTCCATATTCTAGGATAATTGTTCCAAAACCTGCCAGCGTCTCAGAATCACCTGGGCAGATTTTTCAAAATACAGATACATAGATCCTACCCACCCCCCACCTCCCAAACTCCTAAGGATTCTAACTGTTTAGGGCTAGCGTGGGACCTGGATATTTATATTTTGATAAAGCTCCCCAGGTGATCCTGATAAGCTGAGACTTTTAGGAAACACTGATCTACCTAAAGTAATGCGTCTTGACCAGGAGAACAAGACACACTACTGATCATCAGTCTAGATCCCACTCATCCAGCCCCAGGAATCTGGCTCAGCAGGACTGAGGTTGCAAGGACCAGGCGTGCAGTTTGCAAAAACCATCCAGATGATTCTGACATTGTACATTAGTGGGGAATCAGGGATATAGAGATTTAATCAGAAGTAAATAATTCCTAAATATAGCATTATACAGGGGTGGGCAAAAGTAGGCTTACAGTCCTGAGTACTCGAAACCCAGAGTTTATTTTTGTATTATATATTTTTTTTATATTAACAACTGTAAACCTACTTTGCTCAGCCCTGCATTTTAATATAGTCTAGCCCCGTGGTCGGCAAACTGCGTCACGAGCCACATGCGGCTCTTTGGCCCCTTGACTGTGGCTCTTCCACAAAATACCAGGTGCGGGTGTGCTTGAAACTTCATGGCCCATACACAGAAGTCGGTATTTTGTGGAAGAGCCGGTATTTTGTGGAAGAGCCACAGTCAAGGGGACAAAGAACCACGTGTGGCTCGTGAGCCGCGGTTTGCCAAGCCGCAGTTTGCCAACCACTGGTCTAGCCTACCTATCCACACATATCAGTGGTTTGGAAGTGAGTACAACAAAGAACTAAAATCATAAAACCACTACTGTGAGACCATTTTTTTCTTCACCTGTCTTGAAGTAAGAACTTTTAATAAACTAGTCCCCACACAGGAGAGTTCCCAGTTTATATTTAAAGCCCTTTAGTGTAAGGAGGGTCCATAAACTCTCTCAGGTGTCCAGTTCAGGATGTAACACCTTTTCTTTCCCAGCTATCCTTTCCTCTGCACTATAACCTGCATCCTTCTGTTGCAGGTGAGCCCTTCTTTGCCTCTGCTCCGCAGAGATGGAGAACAACAGATGGTGGCAAACGCAGAAACCTGGTAATGGATGTAGGATCAGTGTGTGCCTTGTATCGCCATGATCAACACCACTACTAAATCCCCTTTTTTGCCCTCCCCGGTAAGATCAGAATGACAGCAAAATTTATCAACTGTGAATATTGGTATAAACAACTTCAAGGCCAGGATATTTTTCATACCCCCTTGAAAACTGTCATCAATTCTGTAGAGTAGTGAAGAAACCGCTGATCCATGGCAGAGACTGTCAGCAGGTGTACAGAGAAGTGAAGGATGGGTGCTTTCGAAAGATCTTAGGGAAGGAGGCTCCAGCTGCCAGAATACATGACTTTTCCTACACAGCCAGACTAGCCATGGGGCATGGGAAGTTATGGGGCAGAGCGTACCTCTCAACACCACCGTTATCAGCCGTAGGAACAATTCACTCCAGAAGGAAATTTCCAGACATGCATTCCTTAGCTGTGAAGTATTTGAGTTATAGCAATGTCGTCTGTGCCACAGTTACCCAAAGTGCCATAAACTTGTGCCTCAGAAACTCTAAATTGAGTACCCCAGCCCCTGCATCCTGAAAATGATTAAAATGCACTGCTTGGAATCAGACACGAAGTATAAATCTTGAAAATTTTATTTTTCAAAAAATAATTGATCATCATGCTGTCCACCTTAAAAAATCAGCAGGTCACCTGGAGTTTCAAACCTAACATACGTCATTTCTAGCTATTTACTAAAAAAAAAAAACAAAAAAAAAACACACTTTTTTTAAGTGTAGATTTTCCCTTTATACACAGAGACATTTTGGTAATCTAGTGGTTTTGTTTTAATGTAGCAATCACCAAAATAAATGATTCTGGCAAAGTATTTGAAATATTTAACTGATTTGCTTAAAAAGTAGTCACTGGTAGAATGAGTCTATTACATATTATCCCCAAACTATTAATAAAATCATTTAGTCTTTTTTATACTGCTTTCCAAAGTTGTTTTTAAGTAGTAGATATAAAAAAATTTCTAAATGCTTCAAGTACTACATGAATATAATATTCAATTAGTAATATATTGTGGGTTTATTTTTGAAGTAATATGTTAGAAACAAATTTGGAGATTATTTTCATAGCATTACAGTAGCGTAACATTGTTAAAATTGGTATTGATTTTTTTTACTACGGTGCTATTTTGTGTTGTATGTATTTTTAATGATGACTGTAATTGAATTTGATATAAAATTATAGGATGTAAGCAAAAAAGAATCTATTCATGAAATAAAATGGAAAATGTCTGAAAAACAGGATGTTAAGTCCTGAAAGATGTTAAACCCATTTATCAAACCATGAACAATAGTACCCTCAAAATTTACATTTGATTAAGTCAACTTTATGAGAACTATTCTTTTATATCACTTGACTAATAAAACACATACTTATGCTAACAGCAAAAAAAAATTCAGAATTTTCTCATAAACTGTAGTTTCCATGAGAACAAAACAAAAGGAACAAAGCAAAAAGAGAAAGAATATATTGAATTGCTATTAGATCCAAAACCTGTTTCTTTAGTCTGGTCCTGATTTCTGTGTATGTGCAGAACATTAGTTATTTCCATAACTGCACTAAATGATGCTCCAAATTCTTAGAAAAGAATGTATTTGGGTTCTGAAAGTAAACAGTTTATTCTAAGCCATTTGGCCAACCTGGTTCACCATAGACTGGAGCTCATTGTGTGGAAATGGATGCATGGCTTGGGTTCAGTGTTTGTCTCAGATGGGTTCACTTATGTGCATACAAACAGTAGGCTTCCTAAGATACCGCATTCATGCTCTGGTTTTGTTATTCTGTTTATGACTTGGCAATTTAGTTATTTAGTTTGGGTTGTTGCAGCCACTGCACAAACAATGAAGCGCATGTGGAACAATACCTTACTTATCCCTATCAAAAAAACCAAACCTTTTCAATTCAAATCACAGTGTTATCACCAAGAATAACTGTCTCTCCCTAGCTGGTTTGGCTCAGTGGATAGAGCGTCGGCCTGCGGGCTGAAGGGTCACAGATTCGATTCCAGTCAAGGACATGCACTTCAGGTGCAGGCTCGATCCCCGGAGGCAACCAATCACTGTGTCTCTCTCACACTGATGTTTCTCTCTCTGTGTCTCTCCCCCTCAACTTCCACTCTCTCTAAAAATCAATGGAAAAATATCCTCAGGTGAGGATTAACCAAAAATCAAACAAAAAAAGAAAGAATAACTGCCTCTTCAGCCTTTGAGGTCAGAAGACAAATCAGAGTTAAACTCAGCATGTCCTCTTTGTTATTATTTCTCTGAATTTAGAGAGCTATACAAACACAGAAAGCATGTGGAGAGCACCACTTGGGAAACTATCTGAATAAGAAGTGTTGCTACATGCTACTTGTTGAACCTAAAGAACATTATGCCTGTTCTTATCATCTGTAGGCTTTAAAAAAAATAACAGATTATTACAGTTCTTATTATAAAAATACCCATTTTGAAAAGCTTCTGAAGTACTCACACTGAAGACTGTGTCAGGAAAAGGATGTATTAGGCGCGTTGCAGATGGTCAAGACTGCAATGTGCATTAGCAAGAAACAAGGGAGGAAATTGCCCTTCCACCAGAGCCCCAGTGTGATCATCAAGGTGATCTAGCACTCCTGCCAAAGCTCTTGAAGTTGTCTGTGATGGTTTCTTTAAGATGATGTAGAAGGAAGACTAATTTCCTTTTCTTAATTAGTAATGAGTCTTCAATCTATTATATCTATATAGCAACTTTCCTAAAGCAATTATCAATGCCACTCAGTTGATCTCTAAGACACTTCCAGTGGGAAACGAGGAAACCAGATCAAATCTGCCCAAATCTCCAAACTCTACATATATTAGTGATCTAATTTAGAAGAAAATCTTCTGAATACAGGTGTCTTCCTGCTGCTAATTTGTGAGCCAAACACTGCATGAAATGTGTGTCCTCCCCCAAATCTGGGCCAATGGACATTTCAGAGGAACAGCTAATGGTAGAGATCTGAGCTGACTCCCAACCTCCATATTATAATACTAGAGGCCCAGTGCACAAACATTTGTGCACTCGGGGGCGGGGGTCCCCCAGCCAGGCCTGTGCCCTCTCACAGTATGGGACCCCTCGGGAGATAACGACCTGCTGGCTTAGGCCTGCTCCTGGGTGGCAGATGGCAGGCCCAATCCCTAGATACAGCCCCTGGTCATGCTCAGAGCAGGGCTGATTGGGGAGTTGGGGTGCCGCCCCGTCATGCACAGAGCAAGGCGGATTGGGAGGTTGCGATGCCACCCTCAGTCACGCTCGGGGTAGGACCGATTGGGGGGTTGGGGCACCACCCCCTGTCACATTCAAGGCAGGGTCGATGGGAAGGTTGCGGCGCCACCCCCTGTCACGCACAGAGCAGGGCCCATCAGGGGTGTTGGGGCTCCATACCCTGTCATGCACAGAGCAGGGCCGATCAGGGGGTTGAGGAGCTCCCCGCTGTCACTCACAGAGTAGGGCCGATAGGGGAGTTGGGGCACTGCCCCCTGTCACACACAGAGCAGGGCGGATAAGGGGATTGGGGCACTGCACCCTGTCACACTCAGGGCAGGGCCAATGGGGAGGTTATGGCTCTACCCTGTCACACACAGAGCAAGGCCTGTGGAGGAGGGTTGGGGCACCACCCTCTATCACCCACAGAGCAGGGCCGATCAGGGGGTTGGGGCACCGCCACTGTCACACTCGGGGCAGGGCCAATGGAGAGGTTATGACTCTACCCTGTCACACACAGAGCAGGGCCCGTGGGTGGTGGGGTTGGGGCGCCGCACCCTGTCACACACAGAGCAGGGCTGATCAGGGGATTGGGGAGCTCCCCCCTATCAAGCACAGAGCAGGGCAGATAGGGAGGTTGTGGCCCCGCCCCCTGTAACACACAGAGCCGCAGGGCGATCAGGGGGTTTGGGCGCTGCCCCGTCACGCTGATCCCAGTGCCAGGAGCCTCGCTGCTCCGCTGATCCCGGTGCTGGGAGGCATATTACCCTTTTACTATATAGAATGGAGACCTGGTGCACGGGTGGGAGCCGGCTAGTTTGCCCTAAAGGGTGTCCTGGATCAGGATAGGGGTCCCCACTGGGGTTCCTGGCCAGTCTTGGCCAGTCTGGGTGAGGGGCTGAGGGCTGTTTTCCGGAAGCGAGTGACTGAAGCTTCCAACCGCTCCTTGTTTTCTTTTCTTTTTTTTTTTTTTAATTCTGGGCCAGCTTTAGCTCTGAGGCCTCGCTGCTGAAAACATCGATACAAAGTTTTGGTCCGCCTGGCTTTCAGTCCAGCTGGTTTCTGGAGTTTTGTTTATCTTCTTATTTGCAACATAGTACATAGTTTCTTAGAGTTGTAGCTCAGAGGCAAGTGAGGCGGGAACGTTGGAGTCCGCAGCAAGCAAACCTCATGTTCGCTTCCAGCTGCCTGGCTGCCGGCCGCCATCTTGGCTGACAGTTAATTTGCATATACTCACTGATTAGCCAATGAAAAGGGTAGCGGTCGTACGCTAATTACCATGTTTCTCTTTTATTAGTGTAGATACTAGAGGTCCAGTGCACTAGGCGGCCATTGGGGGCAGGCTGGCTGGGGAAAGGGGCTGTGGGTGGGGCCCGCCAAGGCGGGAGGTTTGCTGGCTGGCCCTGCCCCCAATCAGGGTTGGGGTGCCCACTTGAGGGTGGGGCTGGCCGGGGTGAGGAGCCATGGGCATTCCGGTCGTTCTGCCATTTAGTTGATTTGCATATTAACCTTTTATTATATAGGATGGTCTCTTTTAAGTAGAAACTCTAGTTCTCTAACTACAAACATGCTTTTACATAATCAGATACAAGTCTGAGTAGAATGAGAATCTGCTTAAATTTGTATGATCGACTCCCTTTCCCGCCACGGTAAATAACAGAACTTCCACCCCAAATTTAGAGGATTTCTGTCCATGGATGAGTGCTTCAGCTTCCATCTTAAGAGAAATTAAATTCTAAAGCAACTGATATCATTAAGTTGAAGATATAAAATAAGAGGGGAAATATAAGAACAATGGGCAAGTGTTTAAAAGACAACTGCCCTGTGTTTTCCCAGGCCCAGAGGCTGCCTACGCAGAACCTGAAGCAGCCCTGACAAAGTGTCGCTGTCTTAAAGGCTCTCCCTCAAAGCCACGCTTCGCGCATCTGCAGGTGTGCACTTTCTTGGCGGGAAGGATGCTCCAGGGAACCCCTGGGCTCTGCCACCTGTGCTGTTCCCAGCACTGGTTTGGTTAATCCCCAGTCCTGGGAGGAAAGGGGCAGTTTGGGCAAGAGTCAAAGTCATTGCTGAGGCTGAGCTTGGAGGCATTATTTTGAAATACTGAACATGTTCACACTGGGGGTGGGCTTTGGACAGGGACTCAGAGTCGATTGTCCTCCAGTTTAATTACAAAATTGCAAATGCCTCTCTTCATGGACTCTATTTTTTTCAGGTGTCTCCCTGCCTTCTGCTTTTGCCACAGCTGTGACTTGGAAAGGACTGACTGTACTTTTGGCTTAAGCAGACCCCAGTTATCCTCCTGCAGAAGACCAATCTTCCCCCATCTTATGTAGTTTATACTGTTTTACGTCATAGCTAACTGCTGAAATTGTTGCTAAATAACCTTAATCTTTAATACTTTTATTCCATTTTTCCAAGGAGAATCAAAATCAGATGGCAATGCTTCTGGAACCTTCTCAGCTCCCATGGCGAGATGTAGGGTACTCTCCTGTGTTTCTTCTGTTATAAACGTAGCAAGTTTATTCTTCAGGCAAAGGTACTTGGTGTTCACATTCTCTTTTTCTTTTTTTTATGTTCTCCTTTAGAGTAAAATACCATATGGCAGACACGCATGTACACTGTTTGGTAGATTAATGAATTCCCACTGAGATCACATATTCTTCTCCTCTGGGAGTTTTTCTGCCTGCACTCCACATTTCAGATTTTATACAGCTCTTTCTTGGTAATATGGCTTACAAATTGCATGTTTGCATCTTTTTCGAGTGTGTGTTCAACAGGAATCCATGAAGTCCATGCTGACAGCACCTACTATGGAGATCACTCAATGCCTACCTTTATTGGTGCCACCCTCCATCCTCTAGACCCAGCAAACATTCAAGACCCATGCACAGCCTGTTGTAAAAGTTGGGATAACACGAAATCTCATTGAGTCACGGCCCACATTTTTATACTTCTTAGCATAAATATTTTTATATAAACGCACCAACATTTTTTTCTTAGGTACAAAGGACTATTTTTTAATCCCCCTTTTAAAGGGGTAGAAGAGAGAGTTTCATGCATATCGACCGCAGTAATAAGAACGCAGGCTTTGCGCTTTGCAGACTCACTGACCTTTTAGCCTTCTGGAGTTTAACCATTTCCTGATGTCTTTTAACAGTAATTTTCTTGTTGGAAAAGCCCTCTCTAAACTGATAGCATCTAAACAAGCCTCTACCTTAATTGGAAAAATTCTCCCATAAATATTTATGCTGCAGTGATTAGGCCATTTACTAAACTCAACTGCCCATTATGGGTTAAAACAGGGAGCATTGTTTTGGGTTGCCCAAAGCCTGACATGGTTTATTGGAGGGGACCCGAAGCTGTAATTTATTTAATCAAGCCTCTGACCCCAGCCCCCTGGAGTAGCCAGTAATTGTAAGAGAGAACTCACCACCACATTGACTAGAGTCAGTATTCTGGGTTGTAAATTCTGTAAGTTTCACTTGGAAGAAGAAAAAGAAATCAGATTGTGGAAAGTTCCACGTCTTTGTGCATTGTACTGTGATAAAGATAAATAGATGATTGTTTGATTGATAGATAATGGATAGATGATAAAATTTTTGAAAGAAAACATTTCAAAGCAGTGAAGAAGGACCACTTACCACAGAGTTACCTCCTACTAGTTTGATGCCCCTCTATGGCTGCTTGCCCTCTTTATAGTTCTGAGGCATTGTCACACAAGAACTCACATGGCATTTCATTTCATTTTTGCTTTTGAAAATGCATCAGATTTCCCCGGCCAGGGTAGCTCAGTGGTTGAGCATCAACCTATGAACCTGGAGGTCACGATTCTATTCCCGGTCAAGAGCACATGCCCAGGTTGCAGGCTTGATCCTCAGTGTGGGGCATGCAGGAGGCAGCCAATTGATGATTCCCTGTCATCATTGATGTTTCTGTCTGTCTCTCCCTCTCCTTTCCTCTCTAAAATCAATATATATATATATATATATATATATATATATATATATATATATTAATATATATATCTACACTAATAAAAGAGAAACATGGTAATTGGCATACGACCGCTACCCTTCCCATTGGCTAATCAGTGTATCCTTATGCAAATTAACTGTCAGCCAAGATGGCGGCCGGCAGCCATGCACTGAAGCCAGCAGGGAGGCTTGCTTCCTCCAGGAACTGCAGACTCCAACGTTCCCCGCCTCACTTGCCGGCCTCTCAACTGCAACTCTAAGCAACTATTACTATGTTACAAATAAGAAGCTAAACAAAACTGGCTTTCAGTCAGCCCCGGACCTCAACATTGTATCGATGTTTTCAGCAGCGAGGCCTCAGAGCTAAAGCTGGCCCAGAATAAAAAAAAAAAAGAAAACAAGGAGCAGTTGGGAGCTTTTAGTCAACTGCCAGCGGGAAAACAGCCCTCAGCCCCTCATCCAGGCTGGCCAGGCACCCCAGTGGGGACCCCCACCCTGATCCAGGACACCCTTCAGGGCAAACCAGCCGGCCCCCACCCGTGCACCAGGCCTCTATCCTATATAGTAAAAGGGTAATATGCCTCCCAGCACTGGGATCAGCAGAGCAGTGAGGCTCCCGGCACCGGGATCAGCGTGACAGGGGGCAGCACCCAAACCCCATGATCAGCCCTGTTCTGTGCCTAATAGGGGGGGAGCTCCCCAATCCCCTGATCGCCCTGCGGCTCTGTGTTTGACAGGGTGCAGCGCACCAACCCCCTGATCGGCCCTGCTCTGTGTGTGACAGGGTGCGGTGCCCCAACCCCCCACCCCACGGGCCCTGCTCTGTGTGTGACAGGGTGAGGTGCCCCAAACCCCCGCCCCCACGGGCCCTGCTCTGTGTGTGACAGGGTAGAACCATAATCTCTCCATCGGCCCTGCCCTGAATGTGACAGTGGTGGCGCCCCAACCCCCTGATCGGCCCTGCTCTGTGGGTGATAGAGGGTGGCGCCCCAATCCCCCTCCACGGGCCTTGCTCTGTGTGTGACAGGGTAGAGCCATAACCTCCCCATTGGCCCTGCCCTGAGTGTGACAGGGTGCAGCGCCCCAACCCCCTGATCCGCCCTGCTGTGTGTGTGACAGGGGGCAGTGTCCCAGCTCCCCTATCGGCCCTACTCTGTGAGTGACAGCGGGGAGCTCCTCAACCCCCTGATGGGCCCTGCTCTGTGAGTGACAGGGGGCAGCGCCCCAAGCCCCTGATCGGCCCTGCTCTGTGACAGGGGGTGGTGCCGCAACCTCCCCATTGACCCTGCCTTGAGTGTAACAGGGGGCGGTGCCCCAACCCCCCAATCAGTCTATCCTGAGCGTGACTGAGGGTGGCATTGCAACCTCCCAATCCGCCCTGCTCTGTGCATGACAGGGGGCGGTGCTCCAACTCCCCAATCGGCCCTGCTCTGAGCCTGACCAGGGGCTGCACCTAGGGATTGGGCCTGCCCTCTGCCACCCGGGAGCAGGCCTAAGCCAGCAGGTCGTTATCTCCCGAGGGGTCCCAGACTGTGAGAGGGCACAGGCCGGGCTGGGGAACCCCCCCCCCCCACCTCCACCGAGTGCACAAATTTTTGTGCACCAGGCCTCTAGTATATATATATTTAAATGCATCATATTTGGGGTACAAATAGGAGTAAGGAAATTATCCTGTTTTAAAACCTGTTAAGAAGACTCCTCCTTAAGCACAAATTCAACCCAATGTAAAAATATGAATGTTGGTTTTCTTCTCAAGTGTCAAATCAGTATTACTTCTATACTTGAGCTCATGATTTTCAGAAACTAGATGGTGAATATGAGTGCACTAGTGGCCCAGTGCACGAAATTTGTGCCTGGGTAGGGTCCCTAGCGGCTGCCGGCCGCCAGCCGGGGTCTCCCTTCCCTGGCCGGGGCCTTCCTTTGTTCCGTGCCACCCCCTGGTGGTCAGCGCACATCATAGTGAGCGATCGAACTCCCGGTCAGTCAAACTCCCAAGGGGACACTTTGCATATTAGGTTTTTATATATATAGATATTCATGCCATGTGCATATATATGTATGTGTATATATTTACATGTCTGTGAGTCTATTTATTCAAACAAATAAATTAAAACCTTTTTCCTTTTTTAATTTCCTTTTCCAGCTGCAGATTTTCTCCTGATTCCATTTTTGAGTCATGATTAATTCATATGTTTACAATAAAAAAGAACCTCGTCTCCACTGGCCTTTTGACCTCCCAGCTGCAGATCCAAACATCCATTCCTGATCGCAAGGCATGACTTAAAAGAGATACTGAAACTAAAAAACAGATTTTCTTCTTTAAACTCTACTACTGCTACATGGCTACTGCTCTCCAGATTGCTAGTTCAAGAAGAAATTCTAAAGTCAAAAATTATAATAGTATATTAAACTATAAACCATCTTTCCTCTTTGTTTAAACTTGCCTGGTATTGATGCCCCCACATTTTCCTTCATCTCTCTGGAGCTTGGCAATACTAATATCTTTTAATGGCTTCTCCTGCCCTATTTTCCATTAGCAAACACTTGCACACACTGTCGGTATATAAGAAAAAAAGCATCACAGAACTGGCTTCTGCCCCATCTTCACATTAAGAGCATACCCTGCTGGCATAGCATCAGAGTTTCCGAACCTTGTGGAAGGAATCAAAGCAGGTTGATTTTCTAATCAATAAGCATTACAGGTGATGTGACTTCAGAGAGCCCTCTAGCTTCCAGCCCTATACTGTGAAAGACATTGTTAAAGGCTAAGTGGGGACCTAGGTTAGACAGTCAGGCTAGACAGGTTGTTGCAATAACCATTCAAGGGACTTTTTATAATATAAGAGAATCTTGCATGGATACTTTTAGATACCTAAATAATGCCTAATTGTTTCAACTTCATTCAGATACGGTATGAACAATCCTTCAAGGAGCTCCGAACACAAAAGAAAGGGTTAATTTATTCTATACCAAACAGATGACCTCACCTCCAATTCAGAGAATCTCTTTGAGAAACTTATACTGGGATCCTATTTTTTTCTGTTAAATTATTAATTCCTTGTTCTACTTGGGTGTGATTATCTCTGTCAGAGTGATAGATGTTACAGAAACAGTCATTAGGTTGCAAACTACACAGATATTTTAAAAATTAAAATTATGGCCAAAAAAAACCCCCAAACAATAGAAATTATTGTACAGGTCTCTCTCCTTAAGGGTAATCCAGGACCTGGGGATAGACAGACTTCCAGGAAAAAAATGAAAATGCCTCTAGAAAAAAAAAGTGGGGGATGAGATCTGCAGTTGTGATGGCTAAGGAGGGGTGCCCATAGGTAGTAACAGTCTCAGTTGAGCCAATCACAGTGCTCCTAAAGTTACAATACACCATCCCTACCCCCGTCATTCCCTTGGCAGAGCACAGTATGCTCCATGGCCATTGACGACCCTTTTAATCCTAGCCAACAAACTCATAGGTATACGCCACTGATTAAAAGCAAACTAGACAATCAAAATAGAACCGGCCCAACAAAGGTTAGCGCCCATCAGTAAATTAGTTTCTTCCCCATTTTTATAATAATGACAGCTCACTTGTCAAGCACTTCCTAAGGGCTCATCACAGGTCCCAGCATGTTATTCATTTAAGACCCTTGACAACCACTTTTACTTCCTTTTTATAGATGGGAAAACCAAGGAACAGAGAAATTAGCCCCATTGACCAAAATCACACAGCTGGCTGATGGAAGAGCAGTATTTGACCTTAGAGAGCATGGTTCGAGACCCCATGCTCTTGGCTCTAGACTTCATGATCTTAACAGAGCACAGTGCTGTCATCCTTAAAAATAACGAGGCTTTCATGAGTGCTCGGAGGAATGTGCCCACTACTCAAATCCAGGTTTAGAAAGGAAGTGTTCTGTTGCCTCTGACCTCCGCAGTCCACGGAAGGCATCGCTGTGGATGGAAGAGCTCCAGGCACTGCCTCTGGACTCCATTGAAGAAGATCAGAACACACTTCCTCCCCATATGCCATTATTAGTCATTATTTTGAGCCAAAGGCAACTGAGAAACAGCAGATGCAGGAAGGGTTCTCTGCTCTCCCCTATTTTAACTAAAAGCAGGGCATAAATTTCCAGTGAGAAAGGTGCTTTCCCTCTACTAGGAAGAAGAGAACATTCTTACAATGAGAGATGAGGAGTCAATTCCAAGATGAGTCTGTACAAACTTTAGTAAAATAACCTGTGCCTTGCAATAGTTTCCCCCATAGATTTCCTAGTCTCTTTCCCACAACTTACCCGCCCTAGCCAAAACCCCTTGTTCCTTCATCTTGTCATCTCTCCACAATGTATTGCTCTTTGTTAAATAGGATATAAGCCCTGGTCTAAATGCTTCTTTAGGGTTTTTGCTTCTTCCTTTGAAACCCCCATGCACATAAAAATATGAAAGTCACATAAAATATGAAAGTTTTTCCTGTGAAGCAGTCCTTTGTCTGCTTAGTTTGTAGGCCCCAGTCACAGAACCTAAGAGTAGAGGTTCTCCCCTATACTATCACCTCCCATATTTTACTCTTTCTTCCCTCATCCTGCTAGATCCTGCTCTTAAAACCCAGCATGGCGTTTAGTTCCTGAGTCTTCCTTATTCTCCACATATTAACTCTTCCCACTCCTCTGTGATCGCCCAATGGAGTCTCCTCAGGCACGTGTTTTCAACCATTTTTTTCTACAAGGGCCCTAGAGTGCCACTACTCTTGACCTGATGCCACACTCTATACAGCATTGACACCGATCCTCGACTCAGGGTAAACTCAACCATGTGATTTCTTACTTTAGGTTCCATATTGTGAGCATCCCTGGCACAGGCCTAACGGATAACAGCTTCAGGCTCAACAACCTCAGCCCAGTCCTTGGTTTAGCCTCCTCGTTTACTGGTCCACACCAGCTGGTTTTACTACTTGGTTTTATGTTTTCTTATTTTCTACTGGTCATTGAGCATCTAATCTATGCCCCATAGTACTTTAGACATGGAACCTGAGACTGAAAACTACGGTGAAGCTGTGCCCACCATCACACAGAGAACAGGTCAGGCCAAGATTCACACCTCCGTGTGCCTACACAGGTGACACTTGTAACACCATCGTGCATGGTGGAGTCTGGATGTGCATAGAATTCTCATACAAAGGGCCCAGTGCAAGCTGACTCCTTCTTGTGGTGCTCCAACAAGGGAATGACCAGCTGTTTCATCACTAGAGGAAAAGCTGGTTCTGTCAGACAGAGAGACAGGACAATACACAGGACAGTACTTAAGGGGAGACTTAAGAGATTTTTCAAAAGTAACTTTTACTCCATGTGATTTTTACTTTATGTGCTGACATTCAGACCTAACCCCAGGCATGTGTGACTCACATGCACTGCCACCGTTTCAGCCTAGGGTCCCCAGCTGCTTCAAACAAGGGCTAGCACTCAGTGCCACAAAGCTACTCTGGTCTCCCTTTATCTCAACAGATGATCCCCATGAGCAAACTACAGGAATCACCCAAAATGAGTCCCTGTGATTTCCTGCCACTCACACCTCAAAGCTTCTCCATCACCCCCTTTTTTTCCCTCTAGAACCAGTGGAAACCCAGCACTTCCTGTTGTCTGCTGTGCCCAACCCACTTCCTTCACAAGGCCTTCTCCTCACCCCACTCCCTTCATGCTTCAAGATGCTGAAATCTCACCCACTGCCGGGAATCCTGCTGTGTTTAAGTATCCTGTTTGTAAAAGTATATTCTGGTCAGACTCCTTATGTATAAATCCTGACTTTACCACTCAGCTGTGGGATCTGAATCTCCCTGTGCCTCAGTTCTCCCATCTATGGGCAAAAACTAAATCCATTTCCCCTAAGAACAGGATCAAGACAAGGATGTCCACTTTCACCACTCTTGTTTGACATAGTACTAGAAGTACTAGCCATAGCAATCAAACAAGAAGAAAAAATAAAAGGCATCCAAATTGAAAAAGAAGAAGTAAAACTGTCTTTATTTGCAGATGACATGATATTATACATAGAAAACCTCAAAGACTCCATCAAAAAACTACTAGACCTAATAAATGAATTTGGCAATGTAGCAGGATACAAAATTAACACCCAGAAATCTATAGCCTTTTTATACACCAATAATGAACTCACAGAAAGAGAAATGAAAAAAAACAATCCCATTTACCATTGCACCAAAAAAATTAAGATACCTAGGAATAAATTTAACCAAGGATGTAAAAGACCTGTACTCGGAAAATTACAGGACATTGAAAAAAAGAGATAGAGGAAGACATAAACAAATGGAAGAACATACCATGTTCATGGATTGGTAGAATCAATATCATTAAAATGTCCATACTACCTAAAGCAATCTACATATTCAATGCAATAACTCTTAAAATACCAAAGGCATATTTCACAGACCTAGAACAAACTCTCCAAAAATTCATATGGAACAAAAAAAGACCCCGAATAGCCACAGCAAGTAACATGCCTGAAGTCACATAACTGGTAAGTGGTGGAGCCATATGGGATCCAAACCTCAGGCCATCTGCTTCTAGAGACTGTCCTTAACCACCTTGCTATGCTGGGCAAGAAGAGCAAAGATGGAGAAACAGGGACATGCAAGACATATTTGGGAAATATGTAGAGGTGTCGATGGACTGTGGAGAATATCAGTGATAAAGATGAAAAAATAGCTGGTAGTGGAAAGAGCATAGAATGGAGTCAAGAGAGTGCCTTCAATAAATGGTGTTGAGAAAATTGGACAGACACAGGCAAAAAAAATGAAACTAGACCTCCAATTTACAACATACACAAAAATAAACTCAAAATGGATAAAGGACTTAAACATAAGATGGGAAACAATAAAAACCTTAGAAGAACCCATACTCAGCAAAATATCAGATGTATGTTGTAGCAATATCTTTTCCGATATAGGTACTAGGGCAATGGAAACTAAGAAGAAAATAAACAAATGGGACTACATCAAAATAAAAAGCTTCTGCACAGCAAAAGAAACCATCAACAAAACAACAAGAAAGCCCACTGCATGGGAGAACATATTTGCCAATGTTCCGATAAGGGCCTAATCCCAAAATTTATAGGGAACTCATACAACTTAGCAAAAGGAAGATAAACAATCCAATCAAAAAATGGGAAAGGACTTAAATAGACATTTTTTGAAAGTGGACATACAGAAGGCTAACAGACATATTAAAAGATGCTCAAAGTCACTAATCATCCAAGAGATGCAAATCAAAACAACAATAAGGTACCATCTTACACCTGTCAGAATGGCTATCATCAACAAATCAACAAATGACAAGTGCTAGAGAGGATGTGGAGAAAAAGGAACCCTAGTGCACTGCTGGTGGGAATGAAGACTGGTGCAGCCACTGTGGAAAATAGTATGGTGTTTCTTCAAAAAATTAAAAATGGAACTCCCATTTGACCCAGTGATCCCACTTCTAGGAACATATCCCAAGATATCAGAAACACCAATCAGAAAGGACATATGTACCCCTTTGTTCATAGCAGCACAATTTAAAATAGCTAAAATTTAGAAACATCCTATAAGTGCCCATCAGTAGATGAGTGGATTAAAAAACTGTGGTACATCTATACAACAGAATACTACGCTGCTGTAAACAAGAAAGAACTCTTACCATTAACAACACAATGGATGGACATGGAGAGCATTATGCTAAGCGAAATAAGCCAGTTGGAGAAAGATAAATAGCACATGAACTCACTCATTTGTGGAATATAATGAACAACATAATGATGAACAAAAATAGATCCAGAGACAGAGAAGCATGGAATAGACCGTCAAACTTCAGAGGGAAGGCTGTGGTGGTGGTGCGGGGGGTAAGAGATCAACCAAAGGATTTGTATGCATGCCTATAAGCATATCCAATGGACACAGACACTAGGGGGGTGAGGACATGTGCTGGGGGATGGGGATGGCCAGGGAGAGGACAATGGAGCAAAAAAGAGACATGTAATACTTTAAACGGTAAAGAATTAAAAAGTAAAATAAAATAAATGTAAACCAAACAAAAAAGCAGTGCTGCTATGAACATTCTTGTACATAGTAATATATCTTGTGACACATGTGAATGTTTCTACTAGATAATGTCAAAGCACTTTCCAAATGATGGCACCAATATATACTCCTACCAGCAATATATAAATATTGTAATTACTCCACATCTTTGCTAAATATGGACTTTTAATTTTCTGATATCTGAAAATGAAGACTATTTTAGTCATTTCATTATTAGCATTTCCTTGATGATCAGAGTGTGAGCATTTTTATGTCTTCTAGAGGCCTGGCGCACGAAATTCATGCACGGGTACAGTCTATGCCTGGCCTGCAATCCAGGCCATCTTCCCTGGCTGCCCACAGCCGGCCCCACCCCCTGCCACCACCCACCCCCAGTTCCCCATTCACCATCAGGCAATCAGAGCCTGTCAGCAGGGAAAAGGGACCAAACGTGGTCAGTGCACCTCATAGAGACTGGTCAAGCGGTCATTCTGGTCATTCCGCCATTAGGGTCAATTTGCATATTACCCTTTTATTATATAGGATAGAGGCCCAGTGCACAGGTGGGGGCTGGACAGCCTGCCCTGATGAGGGCCCCGGTTTGGGTTGGGGATCCCTGCTGGGAGCCGGGGCTGGCAGGGGTGAGGGGCCGCAGTCCACTTGCCAGTCGTCCATGCTCCAGTCAGGGAGGGGGGTCCCCGCTGGGGGGCAGGGCTGCCAGAGTGAGGGACCAGGGGCAGTTTTCCAGCTAGCCCCACCCCCAATCGGGGCAGAGGGGGCCTGCTGGGCAGCAGGCCCGGCCAGGGCAAGAGGCTGTGGTTGTTCTGATCTCTGGTTGTTCTGCAGTTTTGGTCACTGGGCTTTTATTATATAGGACTAGAGGCCTGGTGCACAAAAATTTGTGCACTGGCGGGGGGGGGGGGTGTCCCTCAGCCCCACTTGTGCCCTCTCACAGTCTGGGACCCCTCGGGAGATAACAACCTGCTGGCTTAGGCCTACTCCCGGGTGGCAGAGGGCAGGCCCAATCCCTAGGTGCAGCCCCTGGTCAGGCTCAGAGCAGGGCTGATCAGGGGGTTGGGGCGCTGCCCCTTGTCAAACACAGAGCAGGACCGATCGGGGGTTGGGGAGCTCCCCCTCTGTCACCCACAGAGCAGGGCCGATCAGGGGGTTCCGGCACTCCCCGCTGTCACACTCAGGGCAGGGCTGATGGGGAGGTTGCGGCTCCATTCCGTCACACACAGAGCAGGGCCCATGGGGGGGTTGGGGAGCTCCCCCCTATCAGGCACAGAGCAGGGCCGATCAGGGGGTTGTGGCCCCGCCCCCTGTCACACACAGAGCCACAGAGCGATCAGGGGGTTTGGGCGCTGCCCCCTGTCATGCTGTTCCAGGGTCCAGGAGGCCTCACGGCTCCGCTGATCCCAGTGCTGGGAGGCATATTACCCTTTTACTATATAGGATAGAGGCCTGGTGCACGGGTGGGGGCCGGCTGGTTTGCCCTGAAGGGTGTCCCAGATCAGGGTGGGAGTCCCCACTGGGGTGCCTGGCCAGCCTGGATGAGGGGATGATGGCTGTTTGCAGCTGGTCACACCCCCTTCAGGGTGGGGGTCCCCACTGGGGTGCCTGTCCAGTCTGGGTGAGGGGCTGAGGGCCATTTTCAGGCTGGCGGGAGACTGAAGCTCCCAACCTCTCCTTTTTTTCTTTTTTTTTTTATTCTGGGATTTATTTACCTTCTATGGCTGTCACTGGAACTGAGAGCCAGCTTTAGCTCTAAGGCTTGACTCCAGCTCTGAGACCTTGGCTACTGAAAACAGGTATCTGGTTTGTTTGGCTTCTATAATTGAAACACTGTTGCAACTCCAGCTTGGCTGGCTGGCTGACAGCATGGGGTTTTTTTAGCTTCTATATTTGCAACATTGTTTCTTAGAGTGCAAGCTCAGAGCCCAGCAGCAGCAGGCAGTGAACCTTGGCTTCCTCCTTCACTGGAGCAAGCAAGCCTCCTGTTCGCTTCAGCTGCCTGGCTGCCAGCCGCCATCTTGGTTGGCAGTTAATTTGCATATCGCCCTGATTAGCCAATGGGAAGCATGTCGGAGGTACGGTTAATTACCATGTTCGTCTATTATTAGATAGGATTGTTTCATTCTTTCACTTTTACCCTTTCTGAATACTTTAATATTTGGTGTACCTCTTTATTTATAACATATAGCTGAATTTTGTTTCTTCCCTAATCTGGCAATTTTGTCTTTTAATACACACATAAAAAATAGCTCATATGCTTTTGTTATGAATACTAATATAATACATTTTTAATTTCTTATTTTGTGCTTTCTACATTTTCTGTTTATCTTCTTTCTTACATAGTTTATGCAATTTTTTCTCATTCCTGTCCCTGACCATAAATAGTTTGGAATTATAGATTTTTTCCTTTATTATTTTAACCACTAACCTAGAAATTTTCACATCTGTATTTAATCAAAGAAAGTCTAATTACCATAATATTTTGATTATATCACTGTTAGACCCACAAAATTAGATAGTATTGTTACTGTTTATTCAAATTGTTTGTATTAATTTTTGTTGCACAATTAGGGTATGTTATTGATCAAAAAATTTATTCGTCATCTGAAAAACCTTTTATGTTATTCTCAAGCTTAAATGCTTATTTTGCTGAGTACACACAACTATGTTGACAAGTATTTTCTCTACACTGTGAAGATTGTTTTCTATGCTCTTTTAGTTTACACTGATGTTTTTGGAGAAGTTAAATGTCAATTTAATTGTTTTTCTTCCACAGATAACCTGGGTTTATTCTCTCTGGCTATTTTTAAGAGTTTTTTGTTTCTTCTTGGAATTCAGAAACCTCACAACAAAATGACTTGATGTGGACTTCTTTTTATTTAACTTGCTTGGAACTTTCTGGACTTTCTGCTTCTATGGATCCATAGTTCTTTTACCGTTTCTGCATAATTTGCAGACCGTATCACTTCAGATAGTGCCTGTCTGCATTATCTCTGCTTTTCTTCTGGAAGTCCAAATAAAAATTTATTATGTTGTCTCACTGCATCTTTTCATGATTCTTAATTTCTCTTTCATAATATTTTATATCTTTGTTTCTCTGGCCACATTCTGGGTTTCTTTAGGTATCTTTCTGTTTACTAATTCTCTCTTCAATTTTATTTAATGTGTTGTTTAACCAATACATTGTTTTTCATTTCAATTATTATATTTTTATTTCTACAATTTCTATTTGAGTCTTTTTGAATATGCCTATTAATTTTTAAAAACCTCTCTTCTAAACTCATACTTCAAATATATTTTAATGTTTAAACACATTAAACATACTAATGTAATAATTATAATATCTAATGTCTTTGTGGGTCTGGCTGTTTTATGTTTCTTTTGGTTTGGGGAGGCGTTTTTGTGGATTTTTTGTTTGTTTTTACTAAATTGTGTTTTCTGTTCTTTCCCTGAATTTTATGATTTTGTTACCATCAGCACATGTTCCATAAACTTCATCTATAGGAATTTTTAAGGCGTAGATTTTAAAAGATGCATTCTTTTAGACAGGATTTATATTTGCTTCTTTCAAGCATTTTGGGAGAGTGGCAACATGGGGTCACTTCATAATAAATTATCAACTTAAGATATCTCACATGCAAAGGTGCCCCAATCTCTTTGATGGCCAGCTCAGAGGAGAATTTTTCCCTCCCACCCAAAATCAAGGTCAAGGAAAGAATTTTTCCTGTTCACAAGTTCACTGACTATAGTTTTGGACAGATAGGCTTTTGATTCTTTATCTCTAATCTGATATCCCTTCTGGTATGCGCACAGTCTTTCTTCATGACCCACAGTTAGCAACAAAACCAACCCTGTAGTCATGGGAAAATGATTTTAGAAGAACAGCTGACTTTCATCAATGCTCACCTTGAGGAATCAGTACTTTTGATTTACTTTTCAGCCTCTTAGGATGTTCTTTACCTTGTTTCTGGCTCAGCAATGCATTTAAAAATATAGATTAAAATATTTTACTAAGGGTTTTTAGATGTAGGAGGGTTGTAGGATTTTTAGTTTGCCATAATGCTTGAAATAGATGTCCTCCCAGACACAAATCACTTTTTCAGTTATTTTAAAGAACCTATAACAGATTTCATTATATGTTATTTGGGTTATTTATCTACGTCAGAGAACCTTTTTTCTGTCATGGGCCATTTGGACATTTGTAATACCATTCGCAGGCCATACAAAATTATCAACTTAAAAATTAGCCTGCTATGTTTGGTCAAACATTTAATTAACTCACTCCTATGCCTTGGCAGGACCAGACCAAAGGCTTTTGTGGGCCTGATACATACGGCCCATGGGCTGGACATTCCCCACCCCTGACCTATGAGTTTGCCTCTCACAGGAGCATGCAGAGTTCCTGGAGGAAGAGAAATTTCTCTTCAGGGTTTATCTTCCTCAGCTAAGAGGCAAAGAGTAGATGCTCTATATCTACAATGTATGATCAGAAGGCAACTTCTCTCCTGTGCCTCCATAACAAGTGTGCCTATGATGGAGCAGTGATCACACTGCCACAAAAGGTTGGCGTTTCTTCCTACCCCGTAGATTAGAGTTGTCTTTGCATTCTTTTGGTTAGTTTAGTTTAGACTTTGCCCTATACTAAACATTAAATCAATGCTGACTCAAAGGCATCGTAGCCTCAGTTTACAAGACTGGCTTGTCAGGCAGGAGAAAGCACCTGTATTCATTTCAAGAATGACACTGAATCCAGTAATTCTGATGGGCTGGGACAAGCCAGCCAAAACTGAGACAGGGAAAACTGAGGAGTCAGGTTTGATAGATGGCCTTTGCTTTCATCTTTCTGACAATTGTTAGGGGCCAGAGACCAAGAGAGAATTTAAAAAAAAAAAAAAGAAAGGAAAAAAAGGAAAGAAACAACAACAGAAAGACTTTCTTGAACAGAAATCAGAACCCTTTTCTTCCTATTGTAAACTTGATGAGTTTCCCAAAAAAGATCTAATCCTTCTGCCTTTGACTCATTTTAAGGAAAACAGATGTTAAATACTTCATCATATTTTGCTATTTTAAATTCTTTAAATGAGCTGAGATTGGAAAACTTGAAATACTACAGTATGTGGTAGAATGATGGTTTCCTACAAAATTCCATAAGTAGGCATGCAAATCTGAAATCTTCAGTATTTTCTGAAAAAAAGAAATAAATAAAAAGTCCCTACGTTAAGCACCTTGCCACACTTGAGACTTTATCAGAGTCTGCTTTTGACCTACTGCAGGTCATTTCATTTGGCAGGATCCAGGCCAAGGCCCACCAAGACAGAGGCATCTGATTCCTAATGAGGCTCTAGTGAGTTGCACTTGGGGGGTCCAGCCTGCTGGAATGGGGACCACTCCCTTTTCCTGCATGCCCTCTTTGGGCGGATCAGCTCAGCACGCAGCCTACAGCTGCCAAACATGTAACTGGCTGGGAGTTCAATGATAGTGTCCTTGACCCGTAGGCTTTACAGTTTATTTTGTTGCCCTCTGCCTTTTAGTCCTCCGTTTCTTCCAGAAGTTCCAGCACATAGCCTGACTTAACCTCTGATTTGTGTTACATAATTCGTCACCTCTGAAATAGAACTGAGCATCTTTTCTGCTACCTACCTCAAAGAGATAACATGAAGCAATGCCTTGTACATTTCAGAAGGTACTACACCAAATAATTTCAAAAGTGAAGTGACTCATCACTCTTTCCCTATAATTCTTCTGGATTGCCATAAAACATTCTGATATGGCCTGAAAACCTCTGTTCTGCAAAGCCAGAAATATGGGAGATAAAAGAACTTGACTTCGAAATTCATCTCCAATGTCATCTCTTCTAAAAAAATTTTCTGACCTCAACTGCAATCTACATCTGATACCTGGTCTTTGAAATGGTAAAAACTGTCATTTAAAAGACACTAAGAGCCAAACACGGTGGTAAGGCTTTATATGAAAATTCATGTTTCTATTCACTGATTTATTCTTTCAATGTCAAATACTTATTTTTTAACATATTTTTATTGATTTCATAGAGGAAGGGAGAGATAGAAACATTAATGATGACAATCATTGATCGTCTGCCTCTTGCACGCCCCCTATTGGGGATAAAGCCCACAACCTGGGCATGTGGCCTTGACTAGAATCGAGCCTGGAACCCTTCAGTAAGCAGGCCAATGCTCTATCCACTGAGCCAAACCAGCTAGGGCTAAATATCAAATCTTTAAAGGGCATCCTGTGTGCCAAGCTTTGTGCTGAACTGAGTTTATGGTGATGAACCAAAAAGATATGATCCTTACCCTTCTTGAGCTACTATCCAGAGAGGAAGATAAATATTATGTATATGGCAAAATATCCTATATAATAAAAGCCCAGCACCCGAAACAGAGGAACGACCAGAGACCAGAACTACCATGGCCCCCCACCCCAGCTGGCCACCCCCAGCAAGTGGTTAGGTGTGATCAGGCACACAGGCAGAGGCAGTTAGGGGTGATCAGGCAGGCAGAAGAGGTTAGGGGCAATCAGGCAGACGGGCAAGTGGTTAGGGGCAGTCAGGCAAGCAGAGATGGTCAGGCAGAGGAGTTGGGGCGATCAGGCAGGCAGGCGAGTGGTTAGGGGCAATCAGGCAGGCAGGCAGAGGTGGTTAGGGGTGATCAGGCAGGAAGGTAGAGTGATTAGGGGAGATCAGGCAGGCAGGTGAGCAGTTAGGGGCCAGCAGTCCCAGATTGCGAGAGGGATGTCCAACTGCCAGTTTAGGCTCGATCCACAGGGGTCCTGGATTTCGAGAGGGTGCAGGTCGGGCTGAGGGAACCCCCTACCCCTGCCCCGTGCACAAATTTCATGCATCGAGCCTCTAGTAGAATTATATATTATGAGAAATTCTGTATAAGAAAACAATAGGCAGCTAGGAAAGAAAACCACAAAGTGAATGGGACTCATTTCCACTTTGGGATCAGGGAAAAAAGTCATTTGGGCTTAAATTTCAGGGATGAGTCACCATTAGTGGGGTGACTTCAGGTATTAAAGCATTTCAGACAGGAAACCAGCCTGTGCTGAGGCCCTGGGGCAGAGAAAGCTTGGTGCACTGCAGGGCCTGGAGGGAGTCTGGCTGGTGTGTAGGCAGAGAGGGGGAAGGTGGGAAAGATGAAATCGGTGACAGACAATGCTAGGATTTAGCATGATGCTAAGGAGTACTTATTTTATTCTAAGTGATTCCATTATAAACATATGTCATGAAGTCCCTACAACACCTTTTGAGATAAATACTACTGTTAGCTTCATTTTACAGATGAGGAACTTGAGGCTCTGAGAGA
The DNA here is from genome assembly GCF_028538775.1 of Myotis yumanensis. Taxonomy (NCBI): domain Eukaryota; kingdom Metazoa; phylum Chordata; class Mammalia; order Chiroptera; family Vespertilionidae; genus Myotis; species Myotis yumanensis. Next base: position 170,589,675 of record NW_027223754.1, read on the forward strand.
TAAAAAGAATTTGTTCAACATTACCCAGCTAGTGAGGGGTATAAGTGGATTAGAAGATTTAAAAGCAGACATCCAAATCCAAGTTTAAGCTTTTTAAAATGACACTAATCCGCCTCCCTCTATTGCCAGAAGACCCTATGGAAATCATCATCATAGCACTTACATCACTGTATTTTAGCACTTACATCACCTCGTAGCATTATATTTTAACTGGTGCTCTGTATATTTTTATCTTTTGGTAGACTGAGAACTTCTTGAAATGGGGAATCAGATCTTATTTGACTCACTGCTTTGAAAAGAGTGGGACCATATTCATTGCATGAATAAACACTAGCATCAGATATACCAAGTGGGAAAGACTTTAAGGTAATCAAACTTGTATATCTAAGTCTTATCCTTTAAAAATGTTTGGGGGAACTAAGAAAAAAACCTAATTTAGGAAAGGATTTTTAGCCAATCTGTCATGAATATTAATAAAATGTTAGAAACTGTTTTATCTGTTTGGGGTGATTGATTGGGTGGGGTGAGGAATGATGTCCTCATCCTCATGAGTTGTAGATTTGAGAAAAGTAATATGATTTCAAGACATTTGACCAGGAAATCAACATGTTTTAAAGCAATTGTTGCTGTTACTCCTCCAAAGTGCTTTTTCACTGCATGGGAATAGTTCATTTGTGATGATTTCAACAAAATACTAGAAAATAAACACTCAAACTTTACTTTAGGCAAGCTAGTTTTTGCAACACTATGGATAGATGACTAAGTAATTATAGTCATACTAGTGGCCTGGTGCACAAAATTCATGCACATTAAAAGGGAATTAATTAGAGGAAATATTTTAATATTGCTATTTGCCCTTTCTCTATAATAGAACTGTCAGAGATGAAAGAAAATTAGTAAAATGTATATGAAAATCTTCCTCCTGTCAGAGTCTGGGGCACACCATGGGAACCAGAGTCAAGTCCCTGCCCACCCATGTGCACCTCGAAATCGTGTGAGACCCAGACCCAGCTGGCCCCACCCCCATTGGGCTAGATCCAGACCCGGCCAGCCCCAACTCCGCCAAGCCCTGCCAGGTGGGGGGCGTGGCCTCAGGTCCCCCAGCCTGGCGCTGGGGTGGGGGGCATGGCCTCAGGTCCCCCAGCCTGGCGCTGGAGTGGGGGGCATGGCCTGAGGTCCCACAGCCCAGCACCGGGGCATGGGGTGCAGCCTGAGGTCCTCTGGCCCGGCACCAGGGCGGGGGGCGTGGCCTGAGGTTCCCCAGCCTACTGCCAGGGCGGGGGGCGTGGCCTGAGGTCCCCTGTCAAGCCCGACCAGGCAGGGGGTGCAGCCTCAAGTCCCCTACTCCAGCCCAGCGCCACGCAGCCTCAGGTCCCTGCTAATTGCTCATTAAGGCTCATTATGGGAACTTGGCCTCTGCTGTGGGCGCAGCCATCTTGTTTCACAGAATCCCTGCCTCCAATGTAGGTGCAGCCATCTTGACTGTTATGGTGGGATGGTCAATTTGCATATTCCCTCTTTATTAGATAAGATTGCGACTTTCTGGAGCCATAATAAGTATCCTCTAGATCAGTGGTTCTCAACCTTCCTAATGCCGCGACCCTTTAATACAGTTCCTTATGTTGTGGTGACCCCCAACCATAAAATTATTTTCGTTGCTACTTTATAACTGTAATTTTGCTACTGTTATGAATCGTAATGTAAATATCTGATCAGAGGTTCTCAACCTGTGGGTCGTGACCATTGAAAAATACATATAGCATATCAGATATTTACATTACGATTTATAACAGTAGCAAAATTACAGTTATGAAGTAGCAAAATTACAGTTATGAAGTAGCAACCATAATTTTATGGTTGGGGGTCACCACAACATGAGGAACTGTATTAAAGGGTCGTGGCATTAGGAAGGTTGAGAACCACTGCTGTAGATGGTTATTCATTAATTTATTTTCATTAATAAAATTAGTTACATTTGTATTGGGTGGCATGTGCTAGGCACTCTTCTCAAACACACCTAACAAGGAATTGATAAACTCAGATTTCAGGCTGTCCTTTGTTCAGCTTCGGGACCTACTCAATATGTCATCCATTTGTCAAATCATAAAGGCCTCTGACAAAATGGGCTGAGTATCTCAGAATGGAAAACTTCCAGAAAGTTTTTGCCACAAGTAACTTTCTATGGTTCTTGGCCAATGTCTCAGGAGATTCTCTTCTAAGACTTCAAACTTGGCTGTTTGTCTTCCCTAATGGCCCTGCTCAGTAAGGGGTGTGGGAGAAAGCCCAAAATATCAGGGAAGCAGTGAGGGTGGAAAATTTATTTTATTATATGTCATGAAATATAAGTGCACAGATTCATTACTCAACTCAACTTGGAACAACTTATTCCAAGCTATTATATTTCCCGTCTAATCTTACCCTCCCTCCTGTCCCACATATGAACTGGAGATCAGGTCTCTCTCTCTCTCTCTCTCCCTCTCTCTCTCTCTTCCTCTCTCTCTCTCCCTCTCCTTCTCTCTCTCCCCACCTCTCTCTCCTTCTCTCTCTCTCTCTCTCTCTCTCTCTCTCTCTTTCTCTCTCTCTCTCTCCCTCCCTCTCCTTTAGTGAGAAGGTCAGGCCATCCCTTTGCAGTTTCTACATCTGTTGACCTCAAGGTTAGCTGACACTGCCCCCAAACAGCTTTCTAACTTTGAGTGAGAGCACCTTCCAGAGCTCCCTACCCCAGACCATTTCTCTGTACCCAGGTGACTTTCCTCCCATAGCTGTCCCTTTGATCACATTTCTAGCCAATTTGCTTTTTCTCTGCTGTTATACGCCTTTCTCAATCCTGCTTTAGTTACCCTGGCCCACAAAAAAACAATTTTGTTTTGGGTAATTTAATTTTGTTTAATCCTTGCCCCAAATATCAGCTACCAATTCACTGGGATGATGTGAAAATTATCTTTACATTTCTGACCTCTACATATATTAAGGCCCCACTTCTGCATGTAGTAAGTACCCATATTTTCATTACAATAAAACATATCAGTGTGAATATACAGAATGTGTGTGTGTGTGTGTGTGTATTTCTCAATAAATTGGAGAGAGTTGTACACAATCTTCACCTGACCTTGATAAATATGTGGCAGAACTGGCCAATCACCTATTTATTTCATATACTTGTTGCTATGAAATGACCAAATAAAAGCTATCTTTCCCCGCCTTTCTTGTAGCTAGAGATGTTAATGATACATAAGCAGGAGCACATATATATCATTGGTCAACATTTTCAGGAGAACATGCTTCGCCCTGCTCTTACTGCTATTTGATTGCCCGAAGCCCAGACAACAGTATGACTTAGCAGTCATCCTGTGACCTTGAAAGTAAAAGCCTCCTACCCAAGCTTTGGCAGGGCAAAAAAGACAGAAAAAGTGTGAGCTGTGGTAGCTTCATGGAACAACCACAGGGACTGCCTACGACAAGGCACTGTTATTTATTTAGTCAATGTAGACAAAACTGAAATGAAATTCCTGCCAGGATGTGTGTGTATGTGTGTGTGTATGTTTTCTGATGTGTATGGGTACACACATACACACACGTGCACACACACACACATTTACTACTATATGGTCTAAGCACTTAGCATACATTATAAGTATTACGTTAAAGAAATCAATTTACCACAGAATACGACACAGAACCAGCAAGCAGTTTGCAAATATTCAGTATTATTTCCTTTACAGGAGGCATGAAGTGTCTTCTTTTTACAGATGAGGAAAGTAAGTCTTAAAGAGACTAACATGTCTTGTATCACACAGCAATTCAGTGGCAGAGTCAAGATTTGAACCCAGGACTATCTGATTCCAGAACTCAAAGTCTTAAAGGCAATGTACTCTGCCTGGTCCCCCACAGCATGCAATCTCCTGCTTGGTCATAAGCCAAACAGTCATTCTGTGTGCCATGAGGGAGAGCTCTGCCACATGGATTCAAAAAGGAGGGTATAAGCTAAGCATGAGGGTTCCCATGGCAAAGCCCCAGGTCTCCATGACCTTGGGCATCACCCTACTCCCTAGGACACATTTCCTGTATCTTTACAGTTAAGATGTTGACTTGACTGCAAGTATGGCTCTTTCCAACTCTAAGAATGCCATCAATCAATGATATTTCCTGGCCCGTCTATTGGAAAAATATAAGAAAAAGTTGACTTTGAGATTTAAATGATGTATTTTGATCTCTACACACTCTCTTTTTTTAGTTCTCTTTTGTCTTTTAACACGTAGACAGTTTTGCAGATCCTGATGAGCACTTAGGAAGAATTGCCATATTAGTACAGAGTAGGAATATGCAATATGGGGACCAAATGAAATAGATACTAAGACAACAGGAAGGAAGGAAGATGGAGTAAAAAGAGAGAACCAGCACATTTCCACAGAATTACCCAGTGTTTCTGTGTCTTGAATTCTGCCCCTAATATCTTTTTATTGCTTTTGCACACTCCCAAGGCAGATACCTAAAAGATGAATCCTTAATTGCACTAAGGCAGATGGAATTTTGAATTAGAAAGGCCTGCATTTCAGTCCCAGCCCTGCCATTTGCTAGCTCCGTGACCTTAGACTTTGCCCATCTGTTTGCTACATGACTTTAAATGAGTTATTCAACTTCCACTCCTCATTTACAACATAAGGTTAGCAATAACCCTCACCTCTCAGGGCTGCTGTCTGGAATAGGAGACAGTGTGTATAGATGCTTAGCATAATAGACTCCATACAAAAATTTAGCTATATGAGCAAAGGTCTTATTTGGTTGTCGAGCAATTTTACAAATTCAGGGCTTAAAGTGTATGTTATTGCTGTATTATGTTATGTGTCTGGAGGAGACTTTGCAAACATTTCAGAAATGCTTCTTGAAGAATTAGTGAAAACTTCTGAGTTGGGCATCAGAGGCCCTAAGATTTGTAGAGTCTGGTCTGGTAGTGGTTTTCTTTTGAATGGCTGTTTTAGTAGTAGCTTGTGTTTGCTCAGTTCTGAAAAGTAAGCTCCACTCAAAGACTCGGATTGTTAGACCATTCACATTTATTTTAATGTAATTTGTAGGCAGGCATGAATTGGGAATTTGTCAAAGAAACTTGCAGTCTGGGCAGTGGCACTTTGCTTGGAAAGCATTAGCCAAGAAGAGCCAGATAAGCCAGCTGGCTTCAAGTTCAAATTGTAACTTTTTATTTCTCTTTTGTAGTCTTTAAATATCTAAATATTTGGATTAAATACATTAGGATTTTCATAAACACAAAACACTGGTGAGTCCTGCTAACCAGAGAGAGTTGCTGCCATTCCCATATCCCTCATATCACATAATTTAAATGTAATTGAAGGTAGATTTTTAGAACTAGCCCTTTTAGAAAGGAATCTGCATGGAAATTTCATCCAGGCTGTTTCTCTTAAGGTGCTACTGGGCAGCTGTTAGTTTCAAATAAACTCAACACTAGATTTGCAACAGATGTTCCTAAAACAGAGCAAAGAAGAGAATTGTTGAATTCTTTGCAAAGAAAATAAAACCTGAAAAAAATAATTGAGATCTAGCAGGGCAATCATTAACATGAGGAATGAAATTAAGCAAGTTACAAAGAATAGTTTCAATGTTTCTCAACTAAGAGGCAAGATGGAAAAGCTCTATAGTCAATTGTGCTTTTCTTCATTCACCCATTCAACAAATATTTCTGAGTTTCATTTCATGCCATTCTAATTTGCTGCCATTTTCTTAAATTATATACCTGGGATGTTAAAATTACAGATTTTTCCCTAATAACACTCTTTATTATGTAAATTCTCACTGTGCCAAAGAATCCAAATTATAAAATTTCACAGATCATCAGTCATAATTTCTTCTAAATTTACATTGTATTTACATTTGTTGTCTTTTTTGTTTAAAGTTTTTAATAGCAAAATCTCAAGATAACAAAGTATCTGTGGGTAGAAAAGACTGAGCTCTCTCTTGGATTTTATCCAACTGTATTTATTTATTTACTTATCTATAACCTCCACCAGATTTTAATACCCTTTGGCCTAGTGACCTTGCTTGTCCTAACACTATTATCCCAGATTCTCATATAATAACTGGTACATACAAGACACAAAGATTTTTTATTTTCATTTATTTATTTTATTTTTTTAGAGAGGAAAAAAGAGGGGGAGAGAGAGAGAAACGTCAATGATGAGAAACAATCATTGATTGGCAGCTTCCTGCACACCCTCTATTGGGGATCAAGCCCAAACCCAGGCATGTGCTCTGACCAGGAATCAAATCGTGATCTCCTAGTTCATAGGTCAAATATCAACCACTGAGCCATGCTGGCTGGGCAAGATTTTTTAAAATGTTTTTTGAATGTTATAGTTGAACATGGGACATAATCTATTCTTATCTTTATCACCAGCCTCTAAAAGAAAAAATTAAAGTATTAATTCACTAAGTAAATACATTAAAAGGCCTAGATGTAACTAATCACCTATTGCTAATGTAATACAAAAATGAAATTTATCTCACTTCAAAAACGCATCTAAATAGATGACTGTGTGGCCTGGCCAGTGTAGCTCAGTGGTTGAGTGTTGACCTATGAACCAGAAGGTTCAATTCCCAGTCAAGGTACATGCATGGGTTGTAGGCTTGATCCCCAGTGTGGGGTGTGCAGGAGGCTGCCGATCAATGATTCTCTCTCATCATTGATGTTTCTATCTCTCTCTCCCTCTTCTTTCCTCTCTGAAATCAATACAAATATTTTTTTAAAAATAATAAATAAGTAAATAAATAGATGACTCTGTGGACTTAAGAACACAGGTCATAGAGTTAGCCACCTTGAGTGATTCTGTGAGAAAAGCATGGAGATTTTGAACATGGACTTGAGGGCTGAATCCTCCACTTGCCAACTGGATGATTTTAGGCAAGGTGTATAAACAATGTAAAATGTAGAAAATCATTGCACCTACTCATAGGGTTGTGTTAAGCATTAAATGATCTAAATATCTAAAATGCTGAAAGCAATGCCTGACAGATCATAAACACCGATATCAGTATTTTTTTGTCATTATCGCCCTCCCCATTATTCTGTACCTTAACTGACTCTTCTGGCCATTCTGATCATAGCCCAACTCTACCTGTGGCCCTCATAACGGTATACCAACTCAAGCTTCACCATGAAATTTTCTTCTAAGTTCTTCCATGAGGCCAAATCCATCAGTTGAACCAGTCTGAGGAACAGGCAGAAAAGACCTGCCTTTCTTTAGCTCTTTCAGGGGAGGACCAGTTCACAGTGCCTATTTCCACAAAAATGACTAAAATTTCCTAGCAACTCAAAGTTGCTATGGGAGTCAGAAAGCAGAGGTGGTGCTGCAGAAAGTATAGAAGAGAACCTCACAGAATTCTCTATGCTTTCTAATAATATACGTGAACTGATTACAGCACCTCATTTATTCATTACAAAAAGTATTTTACCGGTAGAACATGAGATAAAACTGAAAGGAATGAGATAAAACCATACATATTTATTCCTTTTTCTAGCTGTTCGAGAGAACTTCCGCTTTGAAGAGCATAATGAATTAGACGTTTTGAAAAAATCTTCAATAATAAAAACCTAAATGCTGGATAAAATACAATTATTTTAAAAGCATTGTTGAGAATATATGAAAATTTTAAAAAATCCCCAAGAACTCACCCTCTCTCTGCCACCAAAAAATGAGGAAGAAGTAAAGAAAACAGGATACCCTAGGAAACAATACCATCCCTAGAAACCAAAGATAAGCGTCCTCACTGCTGGGCAGAACATTCCAAAATAGGAGCCACGGATGATGAAAGATGTGTCAGAATTAACAAATGAGGAAAATCACTACAATGCTTTCAGTTGTGTGTGTTTTTCCTGCAAACCTCCTAAACTTATTGCACCATTTAATATACTCTGACAGTAAAGAATATGTGTTGGGTAGTTTAGCTATTTGTACCCAGCTTAGTAGAATGCTAAAGGAATGAGAAGGGTGACTATAGGTGTGGTTGATGACATGCCTCTAAGAAAACTTAGAGGTTAGGAACTCAGAATTCTTTGGAGCCTTTTTCTGCCAAGGAATGTGGGTGCAGTTTCCAGAACTGCCAAGTTATGCAGCTGAAAGGTCTAAGGTTGACTTCTAGTTTGGTGAGATAATATCCCACAAGAAAATTACAAAGGCAATTGTAAAGTTTGATCTACGAGACTCGGAAATGCTTATGCGTCACCAAATACAGGCATGACTTCACCTCATAATAAAGTAAAATGCCCATCCAATTTGCATACCTCTTTCTACTTTAATACTGTAAACAGCTTCATAAAGTCAATTGCTATATTTCCTTCTTTTTATTATATTTTATATTCTGGATTTTATTATTAATTGAACATGAAATTAATTTTTGTCTAACAATACATTATGGGAAGGGAGGGCCATGTCTTATTTCTCTTTATAGATCTAACATAATGATCTGCACATAATACACATTCAAAAAGAGTCCTTAAACTAGAAAAGAACACTTAAAAGTGTTGAAATCACAGTTTGAGTCAACATTCATAGTCAAAAATAACTTTAATCCAGAAAATGACTATCTATCTGCAGTTACTTCTCACTTTCTGAGTCACAGAGACCTTCTTGATTTGCACTGTGACTGTGGATGCATTAAATTATATGCCAAGACAGAAAGTAAAATGTGAATAGTCGATAAAATTTCAAGAGTTCAGTGAGGCACAATGGGCCCAATTCAAGAGTGAAGGCTGGGCAAGTTGCAGACCTTGTTGAGAGCAAAGTGTTCATTCACATGCCAAACCCTGGCCAAGGAAACAACCCCTGCTGGACGAGCACGCTATCCCCCAGGGGCTACTTTACTCACCCTAATTTGACTTAACTCTGGATAAGTTCCAATATAAATATTCCTACAAAAAAAGTAAGGCTGAGGGAAACATCTCAATCTTTTCAGGAGAAAGTGGTCTGACTCTGAGCTCTATGTCTCTTGATTTGTGCCCATCAGCACACAGTACCGGCCCTCTGCGTTACTCACAAGTGCAATACTCAGGTGTAGCTGAAGGGAGACCACACCACTGCTTCCATACTGCTTTCTGAGCTACCTGCCAAAACTCATATTTTGGAGGTCCCAAATGTCTTTATTTAATGTGTTGATGACATCACACTCAAGGGTGGTATGGCTGGCGGGACATTAAATAAATTATATTTTATAAGGTGCCTAATGCGCTAATGCCGGGAGGGCTAGGTTGGGCTCCATGCCATCCAAGTTCCTATCTGGATCTCAAAAATAAACCAAGTACCTTAGAGAAAATTCCCTCCTTATTCATTTATTAGCATATTTCACTGTGGTTCTTCAGACAAAGAGAAAAAGATTCGGCTATAAAGATAACATTCATTATACATATTATGAGACCACACACAAAGATATACAGATAATCTTATTTTCTATAACATGAGTGGAAATGGAGATGTCTTCATTTCTGGATTTAGGAAGATGAGATTGAAATCTTCTATGTCTGATCAGAACGTGGATAGTATTATTGTTGTAAACACCATGGAAGTATAAAGTAATCATAGTAATGTGGTACAAATGACTTCAGTGTAAAATCACTAGTGATTTCATGTAGATATCATGTGCTTGCTTAGATCATGTGATGAGAAGGGCATTTCACCTCTGTGATATTCTTTCCAAAAACCCATAATCCCAGTCTCATCATGAGAAAAACATTAGACCAATCTAGATTGGGGGGCACTATACAGAATCGTTTGCCCTGCATTCCTCAAGGTGATGAAAAACAAGAAAAAAACTGGGAAACAATAATATACCGAGATACTGCGGAGACATGACAGCAAATGCAATGTGGTATGCTGCATTAAGTTCTGGAGAAGGAGAGAGAACATTAATGGAAATACTAGTGAAAACCAAATAAATCTGGAGTTAAAAATAAAACTCAGGATGGCCTTTAGTTAGGACTGCCCCAAAACAATCAGTAATAAACAAGATTGGCATACATATGAAAATCTTAAGGGAAGAAATGCCATACTCGCTTTTGCAATTCACGTCAGTAATCAATTTGGTTTATCATGAGCTTAGATGTGTTCTCTTCCTATTCATTCATTCATTCATTCATTCATTCATCTATTCATTCATTTAACAAAATATACACTGAGTATCTGCCAAGAGCCAGGCCCTCCTGTGGGTGTTAGGGATACAGTCATTAAACAAGACAAACAAGGTCCCTAACCCCTTCTATAACCGGTCTTCTTTTTGGAGCTAATATATCTTCTTTTATTATCAGCACAAATAAGAATATTACATTAGTCTTCGCAGGCTATCATAACAAAATGCCATAGACTGGGTAATTCAAGACCACATTTCTGGCCAATTAGGTTTCTGGTGTGCTTTCATCCTGGCTGGCAGAAGGCTATCTTCTCACTCTGTCCTCACGTGGCCTTTCCTCGATGCGTGGGCAGTGGGGAGCGATGCTGGGGTTGGGGGAGCTCTCTGGTATTTCTTCTTATAAAGACAATAATCCTATTGGATTAAGGCCTCATCCTTATGACCTCATCTAAACCTAATCACTTCCTTACTTCAAAGACAGCCACACTGGGGAATCAAGGCTTCAACACATGAATTCAGGGGACACGCATACATTCAGTCCATGACAAATTTTTTAAATGATGAACTATTAAACAATCCAAATCTCAGATTGAGTAAGACTAGGGTAACTCAAAAAGCAGAATTCTAGATCCTATCTTCCTTCTGGTTTTCTTTTACATCCTAGAGAGTTGAGAAGTATGGCAAAATCTGCCTTCCCCAGTTTTTTGGAACTTCTGCTGCTGCTGTAGGCTGGAGCCAGCCAGGTTGCAGAATTGCATGAAAACAAAGGACATGAGCCAGTCACCTGAGCATTCTTTTAATGTTCAAAAAAATAAAAATTTGAAACTTCTAATATGAGTTTTAATTGCCTCACTTCAAGCTACACATATTCCATTTTTCAAAATTCAGTTCTATTTATAATGCTTTCATTCACTGAGAGGAGGCGAAGAGGATCTAAATATGGAGATAGCAAATGCAACACAGATTTGGCTTATATAAGGCTTTGGATATATCCAAACTGGTGTAAAAATTAAAACAAAAATCAACACGAGAACATGGAAATGTAAAGCAAAGTTAGTAATTTTAATATTATAAATTTCAGCTAGAATACCCAGGCTGAAACTTATAATATTTCTAGAAAGTTTAATTATGAAGATATTAAAAAGCTTTTAGGAAGGCTAAGTATGACAGTGGCCAGCATTTATACCATCTTTGCTCCAAGGTGGCCTTGTATTCCTGATTATATTAGACTTTTTAATGTGAATTAGTGTTATAATCATAATAGTCTTAATGTGAACATTTTTAATATTAAAGCACTGGTTATTTCGAGTAGGATTGCCATTTACCTCAATCCTTTACATTACTCTCCTCATCCTGCTAAAGAGCCAGGCACAGCTCCCAGAGAACAAATTATGGCAGAAAGTTTTTTTTTCCCCAGTAGCATCTGGTGTTTTGGCATAAAACTCATTGGTATAATCTTAAATATGGTGTGTTTTCTTTCCCAAATCTTTTTTTTTTCCTTACAAACACTGAGAGAAGCTCAATTTTTCTTATTTTTCAGAACTTAGTAGAGAAATAATCAAAATGTATTTTTAAAGATAATATATCCTTAAACTCAGGTAAGAAAGTCATTTTGGGGGGAGTAGCTAGGAAGGGAGCTCCATCATTCTGATAAAACAAAAATCTAATTTTCCCAGAAGCACATGAATTTTAGTTCTTTTGTTCTTTTGCTTGTCTCTCCCTTCTGTCCTTTTCTCTTTCCTTCCCCGCTCCCCCTCTCTCTCACTGGGAACCAAAAGCTGAAATAAAATATTAATTCACTTTGACTTTTTCAAAATGGAATTAGGAATTCCTTTTTTTTTTTTTTCCTAAAATAATTCCAAATCGCATGATCAAACCCTGAACTTTGAAACACTTAACCCATAGATATCTTGGGGGTTAGATACGTAAAGTAATAGATAAGGTTGAATTTAAGTACAAACATAGAAGATCTCTAACGTATTTGAAAGGAGTGCATTAAGCCAGAGTTTGGTCTTTAAAATGATAAACACAGAAGGTTTTATACAATATAATTCCTTGACCAAAAGAGTGTTTTTAGAAGATTAGTCTGGTTGCAGTGTGGGGGGAGATTGGAGGGGGAAGACTTGAGGCAGCAGCCAATTTAAAGATTAGAGAGGAGGTGCTGAAGGCAGAGGCTGCTCGGGCAGCAGTGGGAAGGGAACATGGGGAGCAAGTGAAAGGGAATTTTTTAAAGATAAAGGAGGATGATTAGTGACTTTGAGCATGTTTTCATATGTCTCTTGGCTTTCTGAATGTCCTCTTTTGAAAGGTGTCTATTTAGATCCTTTGCCCATTTTTTGATTGGATTGTTTATCTTCTTTTTGTTAAGTTGTATGAGTTCCCTATAAATTTTGGAGATTAAGCCCTTATCAGATATGACGTTGGCAAATATGTTTTCCCACGAAGTGGGTTTTCTTGTTGTTTTGTTGATGGTTTCTTTTGCTGTGCAGAAGCTTTTTATTTTGATGTAGTCCCATTTGTTCATTTTCTCTTTAGTTTCAACTGCCCTAGAAGCTGTATCAGTGAAGAAATTGCTTTGGCATATGTCTGAGATTTTGTTGCCTTTGTATTCTTTGGTTTCCTCTCACACCTGTCAGAATGGCCATCATCAACAAATCAACAAACGACAAGTGCTGGAGAGGATGTGGAGAAAAAGGAACACTTGTGCACTGCTGGTGGGAATGCAGACTGGTGCAGCCACTATGGAAGACAGTATGGAGTTTCCTCAAAAAATTGGAAATGGAACTCCCATTTGACCCTGTGATCCCACTTCTAGGAATATATCCCAAGAAACCAGAAACACCAATCAGAAAGGATATATGCACCCCTATGTTCATAGCAGCACAATTCACCATAGCTAAGATCTGGAAACAGCCTAAGTGCCTATCAGTAGATGAATGGATTAGAAAACGGTGGTACATCTACACAATGGAATACTATGCTGCTGTAAAAAAGAAGGAACTCCTACCATTTGCAACAGCATGGATGGAACTGGAGAGCATTATACTAAGTGAAACAAGCCAGTCAATGAAGGAAAAATACCACATGATCTCACTCATTCATGGATAATAAAGACCATTACAAACTTTTGAACAATAATAGTTACAGAGGCAGAGCTGCCTCAAACTGATTGTCAAACTGCAGTGGGAAGGCCAGGGAGGGTTGGGGGACAGGAGGGAGGGGAGTAAGAGATCAACCGAAGGACTTGTATGCATCCATATAAGCATAACTAATGGACATAAGACACTGCGGGGAAAGGGAGGGCAGGGGTTTGTCAAGGGCCGGGGGGAAAAAAGGACACTTATGTAATACCCTTTGTAATACTTTTAGCGAAAAAATAAATTTAAAAAAAAAAAAAAGATAAAGGAGGAGATGCATCCCTATGATGTCTGCAGAGGCCCGGCCAGCTCCTGCCTGTGCAGTCCTCCCCCCAGCTGCCTCTGCCCCAATGCCCCCTGCAGAAGACTCCATCACTGCTGCCTCCACCCAGCCTCTCTTCTCCCCAGGGAAGGCCAGGCTGCCCTGAGAATTTTGCCACAGACTCCACTTCCCCTAACCAGTTCTCTTTTGTTTTTCTGTTAATTCATTTAAAAATAATAATAATAATAGTTCCCCTAAGCCACTTTAGTCTTATAATTTTAATTTAATTTTTAAATGTTCTGTTGTTTGACTTTTTAGTTCTGATTTCCTGTTTCAAAGCCTTAATCCCAAGGAATGGTCTGTTTTTAGCTTTTCATCTCACGGGCTTTAGTCTGTTAGCCTAAACCATTACAGCTTTTACTCTTGTTTTAACCTTTCATCTCATTGGCTTACAGTATTTTATCCTTTATTTTTAAATCTCATGTGTTTCGTATTTTTAAACTCTTAACCTTTTGTGGGGATTTTAAATCTCCCACTTTAGCGTTCACTTTATTCTCTTTTAGCTTAGTTTTTCTTACCTTAGTCTCTGTTTTTAAATTTTAACCTCTACTTAGCCAACTGTCCTTTTCCATTTTTCTAGTTTTCTTTCACTTTCCTTCTTTTATATTGTTTCCTGATTTTAACATTTTTCATAATGAGCATCAAGGGATGGTAGCATGTAAAGTAGCCAAATCACCTTAATTGGGGAAGTTCAGGCACTTCTTCCCCATCCTCACCTCCCTCTTCTAAGCCCCTGTAGCTCCAGCTATCCAAGGCTGCCTTCCTGATGCGCTCAATGGATGCTCTAGCTGCTGTATAACTGGATTAAAAATAATTAACTTCATTTAATAAACAGAGAAATTGTGTCTTCAAATCCATGACCTCTGACATATTTACCCTGGGTGCTTTTGGCAAAGAAGGTCAATAGTATTCTACAAGCTGAGGAGAAATGATTACTGAGAAATCAACAAAAATTATCCCCTGCGTGTAAGACCATTGGGCCAAGTCTAGGGTAGTAGGTAATTGAGATGACCTTGAAACTCCACAGAGGAGAAGGGAAAGTAAATGGCCATTGGTTTCGACTGTTTGCACCACTTACAAACTCATCCACTCCTAATATACTTATTTTCAGGCTGGTCTTCCCCCTTCTCACCAGATTCAGAGGAGCATCTTCTTGGAATGGCTTCCACCACCCCCATCCTATCTAATAAAAGAGAAACATGGTAATTAGCCATACGACCGCTACCCTTCCCATTGGCTAATCAGGGTGATATGCAAATTAACTGCCAGCCAAGATGGCGGTTAATTTGCATACATAGCCGCAATGCTGGGAGGCGAAAGGGGAAGGACTGAAGAATGATGATCGGCAACCCAGGCGGCAGGCAAGAGCTGGGGGGTGGGCAAAGGCCGCCTTCAGCCAGTGATTGCCATCAGAAAGCTGGTTGGGGTTGCCGGCTGGCCTGTGCCCAGCGATTGCCATGGCGATCGGAGGGCGGGAGGGCCGGGCGCAGGCCAGGGGGCAACCCCGGACTCCAGAGACAGGCGGCTGGCCTGCGGCCCCCAGATTGCCATGGTGATTGGAGGGCGGGAGGACCCGGGAGCAGGCCAGGCAGCAACCCCGACCCCCCAGAAGCCGCCTGCCCACGCCCGTGTGCAGCCTCTGAAGCCGCCTGCCCACAGCATGTGCAGCCACAGAAGCCGCCTGCTCACGCCTGTGTAAAGCCACAAAAGCCGCCTGCCGCCGCCTGTGACCTGATCCGGTCCTGGGTTGCAGGCCCGCGCCCGTGTGCGGCTGCAGAAGCCACCAGCCCGTGCCTGTGTGCAACCGCAGAAGCTGCCTGCCTGCCGCATCCCACTATGATCCACTGAGTTATGAGGCCAGAGAGCAAGGAGAACTTCCACCCCTGAGTCAAAGTGGGGAGTGGAGGACACGGCCTCCCCTCCTAAAGTTGCCAAAGGACAGGACCTAACCTAAGCCACATCCTCTGAGACAGCCAGGCAGGCACCACTGACCCTCTCTGCAGGCCGGGCCCCCCTCCCGCTTCCCCTGTCCCTGCACAGCTCCCATAGCTCCCCACTGGCTGAGTCAGGCACAACAGGTTTGCAGCTACAGGGGCGATTTAGCAGCTAATGAAAAATGCGAGAACGAACAAATGAAGCAGCTATAGCAGTGGGGAAAAGACGTTCACCAAATTCGTTGTCTCTGAGAAACTGAGGCAGCCAGCACAGGCCCCTGCACAGGATGAGGCTTCTGCTTCTAAAGAAATGTCCTGGGGTTAGAGGTGAGGGGGTGCTGCCCTTCCACTCTCTGAGCTCTAGGAGGAGTCTGTGCTCCCCCCTCCTGGTATTCTTAACACCCAGAGACCCCTCCCCAGTCCAGGCAGGAATGCTCCACGCTGACCGCCTCCAGAAAGCAGAGAACAAAGAGGCACTTCTTGACTTCAAGCCTCTAAACCAGTGGTTCTCAACCTTGGCTGCACATTAGAATCACCTGGGAATCTTTTCAAAATCCTGATTTCTGGGCCTCATCCTCTGGAAATTCTGTTTCTTTGTTATGGGGTAGAGCCACAACATTAGTAACAAAGAAACAGAATTTCCTGGGGATGAGGCCCAGAAATCAGGATTTTGAAAAGATTGCCAGGTGATTCTAATGTGCAGCCAAGGTTGAGAACCACTGCTCTAAACAGACTTGACCACTGCGGGCAAAGACCTGCAGCTGAGAGAGGGCAGGTTCTGGGTGTTGAGGTCCAGAGCGTGGAAGACCTCCTGGGGGAGCAGTGGATCTGGAAGCCTGTGTGCTGGGTCAGAGACACGCCTGCCTCCCACCCTCCCCTGCCCTGCACATAGATGTGCCTGGGCTGGGGTGAGGAGGAGAAGGAGAACTAGAGGGAAGGAACATTGAGTGTTTGTTGGCGGCAATGTAAAAAGGACTGTGACCCTCCCCTCCCACTGAGTCACTCCCTAAGGCAGCAGGAGATGGAGGGTCTGAGAGCAGCCACACAGCTTTGTGGCCGTGACCAAGGCACCAAGATGGTGTCCATGCAACGGGGCTGAGGAGGTGTCAGAGGACCTCACCCCAGAAAACCCAATAGCTCTTTGTGTGAGAGAGAGAAGGTGGCAGGGAGGGAGGGAGAGAGCAAATTGGACTCAAGAGGCCTCAAGGCCCAGATGAGGAGAATATACCAGGGGTCAGCATGGACCTGAGCTCTGAGGTGAGGGTCAAGGGCAGCTGGATGGGGGCCAGCCCAGACAGAAGACTGAGGTCCAGATGTTCTTGACCCTGCTCAGTTCTTTGGCACCTCTGCCTGAGATATAAACTGTCTGACATGGAAGTACAACTCCAGAGAAGGGGGTGGGGAACCTAAGTTAAATAATATTTTGTTTTTGTTTTTTCACTTGGCAGAATGGGGGCTGAAGTTGAAGTTAGGTTTGGTTACTAAACAATAAAGAAAGCAACATTTCTTGCACACCCGACTATGTGGTCTGAGTTTGCTGCTGCCTATAAACCGAGAAAAACTTATAAAATGAAGTACTAATCTCTAGGGTTTAGGTCAGACCGAGGAGTAGTGCCACTTAGCCAGAAGCTGGCTCATGGCTGGCCAGCGCAGTGGTGGTGGCAGGAGCCTCTCCCACCTCCATGGCAGCACTAAGAATGTCCAACTAACAGTTTAGGCCCGACCCTTGGGGGCCTAAGCCTTTAGTGAGACATCCCCCGAGGGCTCCCTGGCTACCAGAAGGATGTCTGACTGCAAGCTTAAGCCTGATCCCCCGGGGAGTGGGCCTAAGTCAACAGGTGGATATCCCCCAAGGGGTCTTGGACTGCAAATGGGCGCAGGCCGGGCTGAGGGACGCACCCTTCCACCCCGCCCCCCCCCCCCCCACGTGCACAAATTTTGTGCACTGGGCCTCTAGTGTTATAATAAGAAAGAATACACTGGCCAAAGTGAACATAGGACTTTTAAAAACATAAATCTGATGTGTTCTTGATGAAGCCTGCCTTTTTGGTCATGACTCAGGTTGGAAAACTTAAGGGCTAGAAGAGGGTCATTTCACCTCCATATGCTGGATGTAAGTTTACCCAACTTTCTTAGGTACATGCAACTTCCATCAACAGCCAACCTCACAAATTCTTATCCAATTAAAAGACCCCAGCTCTTATTTGGATGAACTCGTTTTTGTTTTTGTTTCTGTAAAGCCTTACTGGAGGAGATATAATGTTAGAAGCCAAGTTTTTGGAATGAATGGGAAAAGACATATCACCACTAGCTGATCTCCTATTCTAAGAGAAGTTGTGAGTGTGTTGTGATCCCATAGACTTTGAAATCTTCCTGGTTGGACCCTCATTTTATTAGGTGAATACACAAGTCTAATCTTTATCTGAACAAACTCAGATTTTTTAAATAATTCTAATATTAGGTGTAATTGAAACACTTAGGACACATCAAGCCAGTTTTGTGAGGTAGGTCTTTTAGTAGGCATATGCTCTAAAATGTTCTTGAAAGCTAGAGGTCTGCATTTAAAATGGTCTTTCATATTGTCCTATATAATAAAGAGGTAATATGCAAATTAACCCTCACACCCTCACAAGATGGCTACCCACGACCAGGCAGGGGTTAGTGAGGGACGACCAAATGACTGAACAAGCAGGCTGCGTGGGGCGACCAGGCCGGCAGGGGGGTTAGTGAGGGACAACCAAACGACTGAACAGCAAGCTGCATGGGGCAACCAGGCCAGCAAGGGGGGGGCCGTAAGGGACGACCAAATGACTAAACAGCAGGCTGTGTGGGGTGACCAGGCTGGCAGGGGGGCCGTGAGGGGTGAACAGGCCAGCCGGGGGGGAAGTTAGGGGCAACCAGGCCAGCAGAGGAGGGCAGTTGGGAGTGACCAGGATGGCAAGGGGGCAATTAGGGGCAATCAGGCCGGTAAGGGGGGCAGTACGGGGTGACCAGGCTGGTGGGAGGGGGGCAGTTAGGAGCAATCAGGCCAGCAGGGAGAAGGCAGTTGGGGGCGACCTCACCAGCAGCGGGGGACAGTCAGGGGCAACCAGGCCAGCGGAGGGGCGGGGCAGCTAGGGGCGATCTGGCCGGCACGCAGAGGCAGTGAGGGGAAATTAGGCTGGCAAGGAGGGCAGTTGGGGGAAACCAGGCAGGCAGTCAGGCAGGTGAGTGATTAGGAGACAGCAGTCCAGGATTGTGAGAGGGATGTCTGAGGGGTCTTGGATTGGAGAGAGTGCAGGCTGGGCTGAGGGGACGCCCCCCATGCATGAATTTCATGCACCAGGCCTCTAATTAAGGTATAAAAAGATGGACTCAGCTATGTGATATTATTTCCTTTTCCTGCCTGACTCATCACTGAGTGTTAGTCTTCATTTGGTCTTCATCCCTTTTCACTGAGGTATTTAAAATGCAAGAGAGGGAAGTCCAGTAGTTTCAACAACAAAATATTTGGAGCTGCATAAAGAATGAGAAGAAAAAATAAAAAAGATAAAATATTCTATGTAATTGCCCAGAATTTATTACATGAATCTCTAGATTGAAAAGGATCACTGAGTGCCCAAAATAAAGAGTGAAAAAGACCTATACCAAGACACATTATGATAAAAAAATAAAACACTGGCAAAGTGGAGATTTTACAAGCTTGCATGAGGAAAACCAAACACAGATTTTATGTAAAGCAACAGGAATCCAAATGGTGTTAAAAGAAAAAAGGACACTCAAAATTCCATCTCCACCAAGGTCAATTAATGTAGAAGAGATTTTCACATATTCAATATCTATGAAAGTTTCATCTACACAATATATTTGGAAGCTACTAGAGCTGATGTTCTACCAAAACAAAAGAATGGGATTTTGTAGACTCAAAGAAGTAGGGAGCCTAACCCAGGAAAGAAGTAAAAGGAACCTCCAGAATGATGGCTCAAGGGATATTTTAAAGCAGCAGCTGGGCAGCAGACCCAGAGACAGAGGCTCAGACTAGTGCAGAAAAGGAGCGACATCCAGGAGGGAATGAATGACAAAGGAGAAACTGATAGAATTCCTGATGTATGTAATACTAGCACTTCTGACAAAGATTTTTTGGAGGAAGAATTAATGATGAGAACATAAATAAGAAAGCAAGTAACAAACAAGAGAATCGTGTCCAGAAAGGACAAAAACTTTCCACACAAAATTAATCTTGCCATAGAATTCTATATGACTCAACTGTGAGTTACATTTGCATGAGCATAATAATGTCAATACTGAATATTGATCTAACCAAAAATAACAACTATATAATTGCAGGAATTCAATGAATAATATATCAATGAAGAGCAGCCTGAGCCCATTATTTAGAAACAAAGGATAATACCAAAAGAAATAACTAAAATAGCTTAAAATAGCTATGACATGGAGTAAGAATCTAGTACATAATGTGGAGAGAGAAATAAGACTGCTGTGCTTTGTTTAAAATGAGGTAATGTTGCTAAAGTATTTAGTAGACCACCTGGCATATAAGAGTAATCTTAGCATTTGACAAATAAATAAATAATTTAATTTAATTTTGTAGTAAGTCTGATAGAACTATTTGTCAATTTAATTTGAATACGTGTATAGATTTTATGTATAAAATTTTGATTAGCTTAAAAAGTTCATCCTAAAAAGTGAGAAATGAATAAAATGTGTTTGTAATGTCTTGAGGTTATAATACCATGTTTTTCGAAATCTGAAAATAGCTTCATCTTTAGTCATTCCCTCTCCAAGCATCTATTCTACCACACTTACCAAACTCTCTTTCCCTAACATCCCATGCACCTTTATATTTCTCTGCCCATTCCATTCTTGATGGCTAGAATGTTCTCTCCTCAAACCCCATCTCATTCCCCATTCTGCACTCTCTACCTCAACAAAATCCTGGAAAACTCCTTTAAGGAGTTAATACAAGTCAGAGTTCACATTAGCCCTACAGCCTTCCCTCCTTCTTCCATGTAGAACTAGTCACTCAACCCACCCTGCTGATTTGTAATTATGTCTATAAGCATTTCTATCCTATGAGTCTAGGCACTCCTCATAAGCAGCATCTCTATCTCAGGCAACTTTATACACCCAACAGTTACATGGCACTTATTATGTTCTCAGTGTACACTGAATGAATGAACTAGGAATGCTGACGAAGTCACAGCATAAGTAAAGTGACATGAAATATACACTGAAAATAAAAACAAATCACCAGGCTGGCTGACTGCAACCATATTTTCCAAAAGATTTATCACTATTGAGGTCTCTTCTACCAACTACCAATACATCAACATATTCTGGGATAATAAATATTTTCCTACACTTTAGAAATTGACTTTTTTCTCTCTGAGTCTACTGTGGTTACAAATTTTTTTCAGATACTTTATTTACCTTTTTAGAACTTGAAAAATTACCCATACGACATATTAATTGTAGTTGATCATTCAAAGTAGTGTGTGTGTGTGTGTGTGTGTGTGTGTGTGTGTTCCTTTTTAACTATTCTCACTGGTGTTTCCAGAAAAGTTTCATGAATTGTACCTAGAGTTGCAACTAGACGAAGGAAATCAGTGTAGATAATGATAGATGAGTGTTGACACCTTTTAAAAGAGGTCATCCATATACAAATTGGACACTATTTGTACTGACCCCAACAGTAACCCAGGGCAAGAAGATTAGTATTATTTCTTTATCTCCACAAATTTTTCTCAGGCTTTTTATTATTCAAGGTCAAAATATTTTCTATTAAATAATCTCCTTTGTCTTAAATTCACAGTTTGCTCCTGCCATAACAAGATATGTGAAGTTTTACTTCCCCTTTACCTTTATTTTAATTGGCAGAGACCAAGACAATACATGTCCTTCATAAGCATGGCAGGGCCAGGCTGCACACTCCAGACCCTTTTCACTCCTAATTAGACTGGACACTAGACGGACTTGTTCACTCTTCATAAGCAAACAGATAAAGATGTCAATGAAGTAGGTGAGTATTTTAAATGCTCTAAGTATCTTGGTTAAAACAAATGTCAAGATTGTAGTGGTTATGAAGAGCTTTATCTGAGCAGATCTCCAAGTACTTGCAAATTGCCCAATGTATTTACTTGGTTATGTATTAACAATTATTTGTTTAGCCAACAAATACTTCTTGAGAAACTTCTGGGTCCAGACAGTGTGCTAGAAACTAGGATTATAATAATGCACAGGACCTAGTTTTGTACAATGGAACTCACAGTCTAGGCAGCGATTCTCAACCTGTGGGTCGCAACCCCTTTGGGGGTCGAACGACCCTTTCACAGGGGTCGCCTAAATACATCCTGCATATCAGATATTTACATTACGATTCATAACAGTAGCAACATTACAGTTATGAAGTAGCAACAAAAATAATTTTATGGTTGGGGGTCACCACAACATGAGGAACTGTATTAAAGGGTCGTGGCATTAGGAAGGTTGAGAACCACTGGCTCTAGTGAGAGAGACAAATACAAATTAGATCACCACAATACTTGCGGTAAGAATCATAATAGATGTATTCATGGGGCACTTAGGAGGCGCAGTTAACTGGGTTTGGGAGAATAAAGAAATTTTTCCAAAAGAGATGTTTACATTAAGGACTGAAAGATGAGTAGGACATGGAAGGTGGGAATAGGGAGGCGGGCAGGTTTTAAAGTTCTAGAAAAAGAGAACACTATGTTAAAAACCTGAAGGCAAAAAAAATATATACATATGTCACTTGGGGGGTGGTAAACAAGTAATTTAGCATGGCTAAAGCACTGGCAGGGGGGCAGGGGGTGAGGGGTGGAGGGATAGTAAATGGAGCTCAGCTAGAGGTAAGAGCAGGCACCCCAGGGCCTGGGAAACCAAGCTGAGGAGTTCAGGCTCTATTCTGAAGGTGATGAAGAGCCACAGACAGCTTTATGTAGGAACAACCACTGATCAGATTTGCTTCTTTCTCTCTCTCTCTCTCTCTCTCTCTCTCACACACACACACACACACACACACACACTCAACTGTACTGTAGAGAACAGATAGTGGGAGGAGACAAAACAAATCAGCCTTTTTTCCTTATCTAGGGAGAAAAAAAATGGGGACATCTGGGGAAGGGCTATAAAACTGTAGCAAAGGGAACAGATTTGTCATCATTACTGTAGGGGAATAAGCTGGACTTGGAGATTGTTGAATGTAGAAGAATGAGGAAGAGCAGGTATTTCAGAATAATTCCCAGGTTGTTGCTTGGGTATCTTGGTACCATTTGTTCTTCTGTGCAGTGGCTGAGAGGAGAATTTGGGGGCCCTGGAGGTATGTAAGCAGGCATGTTTAATAGACACTCTGAGGTTTGGTATGGCATTCCCTCCAAGAGCTCTCTGGGCAGCAGGTAAAGACTGGAATCATCTGCATGTACATGGCAATTTAAGTCTCTGATCCTCTGAGCATCAGGGTTGAGAAACTGTGCCAATTCTAGGCATTTAATGACATTTATAAAGTAAATCATTTGTCAAGTTCCTTTTAGTCATTTCCAGTTGTAAAAATATCTCCCCTGAAGAAAGACCACAGATAAATACTTCCCCCAAACACCAGCAAAACTTCCTGAAGGTTTCAGAAGGCAAACAATGCACTCACAAAATTCTCATTATTCACCTCCTTTCTACCAAGTACTGTGCAGGTTCTGGGGCTGCAGAGATGACTAAGTCAAGCTCTGCCTTCAAAGGATTCACAGGGCAACAGGGTTGACAGGCAATTAACAAATAATTAGAGCCATGTAATTAGGAAAAACAAAATACCCAAAGAGCAAGAAAGAGAAAGGCTGAAACAATCTATGAAGGCTTCAGGGAAGTGGACCTTAGAGCTAAGCCTTAGGAGTGAGTTCGTCAGGCAGATCGGATGAGTGGCATGGAGCAGAGAAGACAGAAGCATCCAGGAGCACAAAACAAGTCTTGTACATTTTATGCTTAGAAAACTGGGGAGCCCGGCCAGTGTTGCTCAGTAGTTGAGCGCTGACCTATAAAACAGGAGGTCATGGTTCGATTCCCAGTCAGAGCACATGTCCAGGTTGTGGGCTCACCCCCTGGTAGGGGGTATGCAAGAGGCAGCCAACCAATGAATCTTTCTCATCACTGATGTTTCTGTCTCTCTCTCCCTCTCCCTTCCTCTCTGAAATTAATAAAAATATATTTTTTAAAGAAAATAGCTGATATTTCAGGATCCTGGGGAGAACGTCAGGTTGAAGAAATCACATCACAAGCTATCTTTTGTTCCATAAGAAGGAGGAGAAGGAGAAAGCCTAGCATGAAGTTGTAACATTCCATGCAAAAAAAACTGTAAGAGCCTGGACTAAGATAGGAAAAGAGAAAATGGATGCAGATTTGGGAGGTATGAGAGGGTAAAAATGGAAAAATTAGAGATAAAAATTTTAGATATATACCAAAATTATAACTGTACAGCAGCCAGGAAAAATGATTTACATTTATGGTTATTATTATAATAAGTTTATTCTTCTAGGAAGTGATAAACACTTGGGATAGGAGCTGAACTTTTGAAACTGATGCCAAGGAGGTCAACTACATGCTACTACAGAGCATCTCTTGGCCCTCTGGCCGACCATGGGGAACTAATGAACAAAGATCTCAGAATGCAGCATGGCAGATGAAATATGCATAATCTTTGGGGCTGGGAGGGTCTGGCCTCAAATGCTAGCTCCACTACTGACTACATGACCTTGAACTCCAACAAGTTCAGAATCCCTTCAACTGTGATTCTGATGGTCTTTACTCCTGCGTACCACTAGAGAGAAGATGAAAAGCATGAGTATGTGTGGGTATATTTAAGCTGGATAAAGGCACACAGAAGAGAGTTATTTTTATTTTTACAGGAAACTGTCACTGTAGCGCACCAACTTCAAGAGCCCATAACTGGAAAATGGCTCATAATTCCTCCCCTATCATGGCCAGGTGTTTTGTGTTATACAAAACCGACACCTTAGCCGAAACTGGTTTGGCTCAGTGGATAGAGCGTCAGCCTGCGGACTGAAAGGTCCCAGGTTCGATTCCGGTCAAGGGTATGTACCTGCATTGCGGGCACATCCCCAGTAGGAGATGTGCAGGAGGCAGCTGATCGATGTTTCTCTCTCATCGATGTTTCTAACTCTCTATCTCTCTCCCTTCCTCTCTGTAAAAAATCAATAAAACATATTTAAAAAACAAAACAAAAACCCAACACCTTAAAGAACTTCCCAGTTGGGTTCAACTGGAGGTGTTTTAATCACCTTAAAAATTAGGGGGATATTGAATAGATCTTAACAAAAAAAGAAACCAAAATTAAATCTCTTGGACAGCATATGCCATGTGGAGAGTGAAGAGAGTTTTTCTGAGCTCATGGTTACAGCTTTATTCCCAAAGGATGCAGTGAAAACATCTCACTCCGAGTCTCCCATAGGCAACATAAATATATGCATGTTTTACAGTTTCTTCTCCAAACAGTATTAATTGCCTTTCATAGAACTTGCATGTGTAATGTTACCTGGTCTTTTATCTTTTCCAAAAATTTTAATTTCATCCTGTCATTCTGATTCTGAAAATTCACTGATGCTGAAAATACAGACCTACATAAGTGCATACATACATACACCTATACATGCATACATACATTCTTCTGAGTTCAGAAACAGGTGTGTCTCTTTTGCTGCTACCAGCAGCTTCCTGTCCTCCCGGCTTTTTGCTTTCTTGGTCTTTCATCACTGAAGCTGGTGTTTGCCCTCAAGCTGACATTTCCACGTCAACCCACCAGGTGTCCACAGCCTCTCTCCTGTGACACCCCTGCAGCAGATGGTGCAAATGGCCTGGCACACAATTCTGATTCATTGCAAAAACCAAACTGCCAGACTGCTGACTAGTTTGGCAAGAAACAGAGATAGTTGTTGCTAAAAAAAAACTATTGTGAATTATCCTTCCTGTGGTGACTTTGGACTTGTCCCTGCTTAAAGATAATTAGTAATTTATTTAACCAGATTAAATAAAAGCTTTCGAGGAGTTCCCTGTTTGAAAAGATGGCTATAAGCAATAGGAACTTGTCCATGCAAAACAAGAGGCAAATAATAAGAAGGTAAAACAAAATTACATCGTCAAATGCAAAATGTTCAAAGAATGTTTTTAAATAATTAAATGGAAAGAATAAAAAATTTTTATTTTGGGGGGTATTTTTAACTTTCATACTTTTTTTTTTTAAATAATACTGTTATACAAACTATCTATATAATAAAAGGCTAATA
The DNA here is from genome assembly GCF_028538775.1 of Myotis yumanensis. Classification (NCBI taxonomy): domain Eukaryota; kingdom Metazoa; phylum Chordata; class Mammalia; order Chiroptera; family Vespertilionidae; genus Myotis; species Myotis yumanensis. The sequence continues at coordinate 170,615,497 of NW_027223754.1, forward strand.
TGCAAATAGACCGAATGGCAGAACAACCAAACAACTGGTTGCTATGACATGCACTGACGGAACATGGTGGGCGTCGGCAGCAGGTGGCAGAGTGCGGAACATGGTGGGCATAGGCTGCAGCAGGATGGTGGAGCAGGTGAGCGGGAGCGCCAGACCAAGATGGGGCGCCAGTCGCTGTCATCAGGGCAAGCCTGTGGTGGTTACTGAAAATTCTTTGCTCCCGTGCATCGCAGTCCCGCCTGGCAATCACACCTGCTGCTGGCACCAGCCTCAATAGCTAGGTGCCATCAGTGGGTGCAAGCGGGGCCAGCGCTGTCAGTGCATGGGAGTGGCTACGGCTGGAGCGGGGCTGCCAGCAGACAGGGGACCAGGGGCCATGGTGGAAGGGGCGGGGTGGGGGCACGAAGGATGGGCCAAGACCCGCCCCTGTGCCACCGCAACCTTGTGGCCCACAGTTCCTTTCAAGGTGCACTGGGCCCCTCGTTTTTAATAATACTATTGGTCTGTGATATTAAAAAAATGTCTTCCAAAAATATTTTGTAACTTAGTTATTTTGCACACAGTGCTTCTTACTTTTTACTCATTTGGAAAGGGCAACTCTGAAAATGTAATGGAATTCTACTAGGCAAATCTACACACATACACACACACACACACACACACACACACACATTTAAATGGTGTGGGTTCTTTTGTAGAACTAAAGCCTTAGAATTAGACCTTCAACTTCCCTTAATCACTTCCATTATTTTGCTCTATTATTACTGACTTTGGGGTTATTTTGAGTTCTGCTATCTGGAAGCCCTTCTCTGATGCCTCTCTACTAGGTTCAGCCACACCCACTTTGTACTCCATGCTCCAGTCATCAACTGCAGAGCTCTGGAATGAGTCATGATGGGGATGTCCATATTCATTGTGCCCCTACCCATGGTCACGTGGCCCAGTTGGTACCATAGACTCCTGACTAGAGGCTCCTTGCCCCTCTGCTGGCATACTGGCCTGCCACTTTCCAGGGTGGTCTGGATTCCACAGGCCATATTCCAATATGTAGGCTTATTCCCAGTTTCCTTTACCCAAAGTGGCCAATACACTAAGGTCCCAGCAGGCTTCACAGCTGAGCACCAGAGACAAAGAGAAAAAATCTTAAAAGCAGCCCCCAAAAAAGATATGTTACATAAAAAGAAACAAAGGTAATGATGACAGCCTATTTCTCATCAGAATTTGTGCAAGTGAGAAGAATACAGCAACATCTTAAAAGTACTGAAAGAAAAACATGTCCATTTGAGAATTCTGTAAAAATGCCTTTCAAAAACAAAGGTAAAACAACACTTTTTCAGACATATAAAAATTGAACGAATATATCACCTACCAAATTACACTACAAGAAATGTTAGAAGAATTCCTTCTGGCATAAAGAAAATGATAACAGATCTATATAAAGGAATGAAGAGCACTGGGAATGGTACCTACATGGTAAATACATAGCATGTTTTTATTATTATTGAAATATTTTGAAAAGGTGATTTATGGTTAACCAGAAATAACATTGCAACATACATAAAAGTGAAATGCATGCCAATAATAGCACAAAGTTTAGAAAGTGATAAATGGAAGTATAAGACTCTTAAGTATAAGTGTAAGTTAAAAGGTTCTGTTATTCATAAAGTAGTTGAATATTACTTGAAAATAGATGATGATAAGTTAAAGATGTATACTGTAAACCAAAAACAGCCACTGAAATAATAAAAAGAGTTGCAGCTACTAAACCAGCAAATGAGATAAAATAAAAACTTTAAAAATATTTTAATTCAAATGGCAGAAAAAGGGACAAAGGAAGCAAAGAACAGATGAGACAAATAACAAGTAGATTTAAACCTAATGATATCAATAACCTCATTAAATGCAAATGGTCTATGTACCCCAGTTAAAGAGCAGAGACTGTCAGATTAGATTTTTTTAAAAAGACCTAATTTTATGCTCCTATAAGAAATGCACTGTAAGTATAAAGACACACACAGATTTAAAAATAAAAGATTGGAAAATGCTAACACAAATCAAAAGACAGCAGATGTCAGAGCAAAGAACATTACTAGGAATAAAGAAGTTGTTTCATTACAATAAAGGGGTCAATTCATTAAGAGGTACATAATCATTTAAACACCTAATAATAGAGCTTCAGCATGAAACAAACACTGATGAAGTTCAGGGAGACACAGATTTATGATTAGAGAGATTGCAATACACATCTCTCAGTAATTGATAACAACAAGTAGACAGAAAATCAGTAAGGTTACAGAAGACTTAATAACACTGTCAACAAAGCTGACCTCAGTGACCTTTACAGAGCACACCACCCCACTAAGGCAGAGTATACATTCTTTTCCAGTTCACAGTAAAATTGTCCAAGATAGATCATATTCCGAGCCATAAAACAAGTCTCAATAAACTATGAGGGTTTAATTTATGCAAAGTATGTGCTGACCAGAGTGGAATTAAATTAAAAATCAATAACACAAAATTAGTATATGGAAAGCTCCCAACTATTAGGAAATTGAATAATACACTTCTAAATAACCCATGGGTCATAGAAAAAAAATCAAAAGGGAAATTATAAAATGTTGATAACTAAATGAAGATGAGGACATAACATATCAATATTGTAGGATGCCACTGAAGCAGAATTTACAGGAAAATTTATATCACTAAAGGCCTATGTTACATATCACATCAAAAGCATCTCTATAGAAGAAAATGTTGATAAGTTCAATTTCATCAAAATTAAAAATGTCTACTCTTTTAAAGACACTGTTGAGAGAATGAAAAGATAAGCCACAGACTAAGAAGAGAATATTCGTAAATCATATATCTGACAAAGAATTTGTACCAAGAATGCACAAATAACTCTCAAAACTCAATAATAAGAAAGCAACCCATTTTTAAAAATAGGCATTATTTGAACAGACACTTCACCAGAGAAATTTTATGTGACAATTAAGCCCATGAAAAGATGCTCTACATCATTTGTCATTAGGAAAATGCAAAACCACAATGAAAGAGCACCTCATACTAGTATCTCGGGAATGACTCAATGAACAAATCTGACCATAGCAAGTGCATAAAGGACATAGAGGAACTGGAATTCTCATACGTTGCAAGTAGGAATATCAAATTATGCAATCATTTCTGGAAAAAAGCTTCATAGAAATTTAAACATATACCAATCATATAATCCAGCCATTCCACTCCCAGGTATTTACCCAGGAGAAGAAAACATATGCACACTCAAAGCTTGTACATGAATGCTTATAGCACATGTGTTTTAATAGTAAAAAACTGGAAATATTCAAAATGTCCACCAACAGATGAATGAACAAACAAACTGGTATGTCCATACAATGGAATATCACTCAGCAATAAAAAGGAACCACTGATAGACATTCTATGGATGAATCTTGAAATAATTATGCTGAGTTGAAAGAAGCCAGACATAAAAAAGAGTATGTTCACTATTAAATGTTTACATAAAACTCTAGAAAATGCAAACTACCCCAGGATAGCAAAAACAGGTCAGTAGTTGCTTGGCAATGTGGCAAAGGATGGGAGGGTCACAAGGAAAGTGTTGAGAGTGGATATGTTGATTATTTTGATAAGTGATACTTGCATGAGTGCATACATATGTCAAAACTCATCAAATTGTACACTTTAAATATGCACAGTTTATATTATGTGTCAATAATACATAGAGCTATTAGGGAAAAAATACTAGCACCACTTTAATCAAGGTCCCATAAGATAATATTAATATTGCTGACCATGTCCGGCCAGCATGGCTCAGTGGTTGAGTGTTGATCAATGAACCAAGGAGGTCAGGGTTCGATTACTGGTCAGGGCACTTGCCAGGGTTTCAGGCTCAATTCCCAGTGTGGGGCATGCAGGGGACAGCCAATCAATGATTCTCTCTCATCATTGATGTTTCTATCTCTCTCTCCTTCTCCCTTCCTCTCTGAAATATATATATTAATTTGTTGATCATTAGAGATCATCCAATTCAATGGTTTTCAAGCTGCACTCTGAGGAGTTTCCTCAGGGCCTGCAGAGAGAGTTGGGGTCTAAATACCTTCCTTCTTTTTTTCTATTTTTTTTTTTTTTGTCACCTAGAAATGGAATCACTGGGACCCAGAATAAGTGAATATTCAACTTTAGTAGGTCATAGCAAACTGCTTTCCAACATAGTTGCACTAATTACACTTCCATCAACAACGTATGCCATCCAGGTTCTCTCTGACACTTGGTATTCTTAGATTTTTAAATTTTTGCCAATTGAGTGTAAAATTATTGCCAACTGAGATCTTGATTTGCATTCCCTTGATCTTTAAAGGTGCTGAACATTTTTTCTCAACTCTAGGATCTAAAATATTTTCACCTATACTTCCCACTAAGGGTTTTAAAGCTTTGTTTTTGACATTTAAGTTCATAATCTATAATCTTTTCAAAAATTAAAGTCTAAAAGAGATTTACCTATAATTCTAGTAAAGATTTTAAGGTACTTTTTGTTTGTTTTGGTCATTTAAGTCCTTAATCTGGAATTGATTTTTTTTTAGGGGGGGGTGGTCATGGTCATCTTCTCATCATATCAGCAATCATTTGTCAAATACTTTTTGCCAACAATAAACTAAAATGCTTTTAATAATAATGAAAAGTAATACTAATAGCAGTTAACAGTTATGAGCTCTTAGTATGTGTCAGGCACTGTCCTAACCATCTTACAAGGATCATCCTAATCATTCCTCCCCATGTTTCTATGAGATAGATCCTATTCTTAACCCTATTTCAGAAAGAGGAGCAAACTGGGGTTTAGGCTAATTTGCCCCAGGATCTCACAGCAAGTGAGTAGCAGAGCTGGGTGTGCTCTGTGACTCCAGGACCTGTACTGCCTCCAACGTCAGAGGTTTTCATATCTCCTTTTTCCAGTTTGAAAGTACTCTCTGCCACTGGTTTTTCTTTACTTGTTTTTTTTATTTTTTCATTATTTTGTCATCAGGGATGGAAATAAATAATTCATGTTGGGGCTAAAGATGTTTGAAGTGTTTCCCTTTCTCAAGGCATCATCACAATTTACACAACAGGCAGTTGGGGTTTTACACACCTTCTTTTTAAACTAAGCTTCTTGTCCTTTTTCTGTCTTTTATACTGGGCTCCCTTTTTAAAAAATATATTTTTATTGATTTCAGAGAGAAAGGGAGAGGGAGAAAGAGATAGAAACATCAATGATGAGAAAGAATCATTGATAGGCTGCCTCCTGCACACCCAACACTGGGGATCAAGCCCGCAACCCGGGCATGTGCCCTGACTGGGAATTGAACCATCACCTCCTGGTTCATAGGTCAATGCTCAACCACTTTGAGCTGTCATCAGAAGAAAGAAGTCTGTTGCTTCAATACGTTTGGAAATTACTAATCTAATATAAACCTCTCATTTCATGGAAGAGAAACTGTGGCCCAGAAAGATGAAGAGACTTGCTTAAAGGCACACAAAGCTGGGGCCAGACCAGATTCGGAGCTTCCAGATTGCCCATCTCATGTTCTCACAAATGCAATCCACTGCCTCTCTTTGGAACTCCCACAGTAAGGTTGAAAATGGAGATGTTTCCAGATAAAGAACCTCAAAATGAGGCTCTTCTCTTTTCATATATAAAACATTATCTTGGACCAGTCCAGAAGATTACATTTTTCTAGCTACATTATAGACCCTTGTATTGTAAATAAGGTTTTTAAAAACTGTTATTTCTGGGCTCTTTATTCTGTTCCATTGACTCTATATGTCTGTTTTTATCCCAGAACCATGCTGTTTTATTATGGCCATGTAATACACTTTGAAATCAGGTAGTGATTCCTCCAACTTTATTCTTCTTTCTCGAGATTGCTGTGGCTATTTGGAGTCTTTTGTGGTTCCATATAAATATTTGGAATATTTGTTCTAGTTCTGTGAAATGCATCATTGGTAACTTGATTAGAATTGTGTTGAATCTACAGGTTGCTTTAGGAAGTACGGACAGTTTAATGATGTTAATTCTTCCTATCCATTAACACAGTATATGCTTCCACTTATTTTTATCTTCTTTACTTTCTTTCTTCCATGTCTTATAATTTTCTGAGTACATATTAAGGATTCAAAGTATTGTTAATTATTGGTTGTTTTATAAGAAGCCAGTGTAACATCAGGAAAACCAGTGTCAGAAGAAAACTTTAAAAATAATTGTTGTTTTGATCAAAACTGAGGCTTTCAACATGTCTAAATCAAATATTTTTCAAGTCTATTATTTTGATTAAATAGGGTCCCCTCTATCTGATTTTGGGAGAGGAGCTTAATACTATTCACCATTTGCAGATGAAAAAAAAATGGAGATCCCCCCAAGAAAATTATGGTTTGGAAAAGACCATGAAGATGTGGTCTGATAGAAGTCAGCTTTTCACTTTTTCCCCTTACTCTTGCTTAGGCCTATATTTTAGAATTTATGTTTTTGTCATTTTGCCTCTAGTATTGATTGCAATTTTCTTACCTATTAAAATGGATGAATGAAAATTGTTTATCTTAACAATAAAATTGTACCTGGTAATAGCTTGGAAAATAAGATATTTTCACAGCAATTGTTCAATATTTCTACTAGAATATTCTATTTTTCATTTAAATAAATCAAATGGAGTAAAACAAATAAATGGCTAATTGATTCCCCTTCCCCCAAAAAATGTGTTAGAGCTGTGCTGAATTGGAATCCTTTGTTCATTTTTTCAACTGCATGGAATGCTAAATCAATGTTACTGAATATATCAAAAATTGCTTTGACTTATTTAAATAAATTATGAGAAATATGTGTCAATATCCTAAAGCATAGGCAATGAAATAGTTGGATTCAAATTCCAGCCATGCAAATTCCAGCTCTGTTTGTCAATGAGCAATTTACTTAGCTTGTCTCAGCCTGCTGGTTCATCTTTAAAATGGAGCTAAAAAGTATTTACTGTAGTGAGCTGCCATGAGGGCTAAATAACACAGGGCAGTATAGCATACATTGTGGTGACTCTAGACTAGAGTACAGTGAGAGAGAAAGAGACAAAAGATGAAACTGGAATATTAGATGGGGGGCATATTTCTGCTTGATTCAAAGTATGTGCTATCAATATTCTCCACTTCAAGAAGAAAAGGTAAAGAACAAGACTAGGAATAGATGTTTGTCTTACCCATAAGCACTTAAAGTAAAATCTGGAATAAAATTTTCTGGTGACATTTGGAATAATAAATATCTTAGAAATAAGTACCCTGCCAAGCTGAACTCCTGACAAATAGCATCAAATACTTAAGTTTTGGTGTGTTTTTCCTTTCAAAGAACAAAACACCTAGAGCTGAGAGTTCCTATGAAGTGTGCCAACCTGAACATCCAGCCCAGATGTTTACATCCTACTATCTACTGGACTCCTCCATCTGCTGATCCACAGATACCCAAAATGTAGAGTGTCCCAACTTGAATTCTCTATTCTCGGTGTTGCCACAGTTACCACCCCACCACACAACTCACAAATCCTGCTTCTCCCCATGAGATCTCCACCTCACTTGTGACTTCAGTGTGGCAGTGACTGCTTCCCCATGACAGGAAACTGGGAGCCATCCTGATCCCTCCCTCACCCCCCACTTTCAAACACATATTTAAGTTCTGCCCATTTTTCATCTAACTCTGTTCTATTTCATCATGTCTTCAATATTCCTCATATGGCAGCTATCATCTCTCACCTGAAATATGATGATAGCATCCTAACTGGTCTCCCTCTGTCCAACTTTGTCCTCTTCAAAATCACCTTCTGTGATGCGCACAAATACGTCTCTAAAATATAAAGGCAACCAAGTCACTCTGCTGATTAAATCCTTTAGTGCTTCCCCATTATCTACAAGATAAACACACATTCCTTAGTGGCTTAAAACTATTTCCTGATATGGCTTTTACTTGGATCTGCTTAGCAACCCTACCCTCAGCAATAATATATTTCTAATTACTGTAACATACTACACTTCTGTGCCTTGAACATGCAAGTTTTTCTGCCTAGAATGCCCCTTCTCACCGCCTTTTGTTTACCTTGTGAACTAAATGAAGCTTTCCATGACATATACCCCACATTGACCCCCCCAAAGTTAATTTCTCTGGTATTGATATTCACACTGTTGCCATATCAGGCTATATTATAATCATTTGCTTTCTATGGCTTTCTACCACACTCCCTGCCAATTCCTCAAGCTTAGGGACTGTGTCTTATTCATCTATATATCCTCAGTACCTAACTCAGTGCTTGACATATGCAAATGCTTAATCTGTTTTAATCCAATGTGACTGTTTACTGACCCTTGATTCTCTTCATGTTTAGACAGATAATTTTTCAGGATCTACTCTTGGAATTGCTACATGCCCTGGTTACAATGGCTAACAGACACCAACTTTGGAATAAAATGTCTTCTTCAGTTAAAAGCAGAAGAATTGAGGGGCTAAGAATTTGGAATGGGGGGCATGGAGTCAAGCATCAGAGGGTAAAAGCATTCCAGCGTTAAGGACAATGGGATGGAACAAGATGATGCCCATCCTGGCATTTGCAAGGTAGCAGGCAATGCAAGGGAACTGGGAATTGATTGGTGCTGATGCATTAGGGACTATAAATCAGTCCTTGGCAACCCCTCTGGCAGGTGGTGCCCTTCATCATGAAAAGAGGCTCTGTCAGGATGAGTCAAGTGTTTATTGCATTGAGTCAGCAGCACCAGCTCTTCCATGTCAGTACTCAACTAAATGCCAACAACACATCATTAACAAATGGAGAAGCCCATGTTTCTCCTTGTGACATTCAGCATCAAACTGGAAAATGTTCAGAACCAACTGTCCTAAATCCAACAGGATTGGGAAAGTAGTAATCATCTCCTTATTCTGCGTTATCACACGCCATCATTACATAATTAATGGATTCTTTTAATAGACCCAAAACTTAACATCCTCATACTAACTTTAAACATCTCTCTGTGTCAATTTTGCCTTTTATGTGAAACTTTTTTTTCTCCTCTCACTATCAAATGTAAGGAAGAAAATGTTGCCTTTAAGTGTACCAACAAAAGCAATAAAAGCTAAAATTTACCAGTACAGAACTGTCCTTTATGGCAAAATAGTACCCAACACCCCAGAGTATGAGGGCATATTAGTAACATTCAAATTCCTCATGTGATGGGACCTAACTTCTGGAAACTGTCTTTCAGCAGGAAGCTCTCACGTCACTGAAAAATCCAGTCCAGCAGCAATGAGAAGCCCAGGGTGCTGAGGGTGAACAGAAGCTGTGTCCTCACTAACAAACACAGTCCAAACATCTGGAGAACTCAGAAGAACGGAATTGCCCCGTGAAAATGTGGAAACTCCAAGAATGGAGAGCATCGTCTGTAATGAAAAACCCAATTCCATGCTACCAGGAAAAATGGTGCAGCTTCATCCATTCAACTTCCCCTGGTGCAGATAGGTGTTTATTTAAGTCTGTTTTCTGCCCCGTATTGCACAGCCCACATTTCTGTTTCTTCCATTTCAGCAGAATCCTGAGCTTGAAATTAAATACCTGCATTCAGACAATAGAATACTGTTCAGCACTAAAAAGAAATGGGCTATCAAGTTATAAAAAGACATGGAGAAACCTTAAATGCATGTTACTAAGTTAAAGAAGCCAACCTGAAAAGACCACATACTGTATGATTCCAACCATAAGACATTAGGGAAAAGGCAACACTATGGATAAAGTAAAAAGATCAGTGGTTGCCAGGGGGTGAGGGAGAGGAAGGCATAAAAAGGCAGAACACCACCCGGTCGGTAGTACTCAGTGGTTGAGTATAGACCCATGAACTAGGAGGTCACAGTAGGATTCCCGGTCAGGACACATGCCTGAATTTGGGGCTCTATCCCCAGTGGGGGGCATGTGGGAGGCAGCCCAATTGATGAGTTTCTGTCATCTCCCTCTCCCTTCCTCTCTCTGAAATCACTAAAAACAGATTTAAAAAATAAAAAGGCAGAACACAGAGGATTTTCTGGCAGTGAACCCATTTTATATGATACTACAATGGTGGATATATGTCATTAGACATTTTCCCAAACCCATAAAATATACAACACTAAGAAAAAACCCTGATGTAAATTATGGACATGGAGTGATAATCATGTGTCAATTAGGTTCAACCACTGTAACAAATGTACCACTATGGTGGGGGATGTTGATAGTGAGGGAGGCTGTACATGTGTGGGAGCAGAGGTGCGTGGCAAATCTGTACTTCCTGTTCAGTTTTGCAGTGAACCTAAAACTGCTGAGAAATTAAAGTGTATTACTTTAAAAAATTAAATGCCTGATGAATAGACCTGTCCAGTGCTTACACGGAAGGATAGCTCTTCTGTTTAATTGAGCCATTCCAAAGTCATCTCTATGCAGAAGAAGAGTCTTAGAATATCTCTTTAGATTTCTGGTCTTTGGTTGCAATAATCTACCTCATACCTGGCCCCAGACAATCCAAACTCATGAGCTGAGCAAATGATGGTATAGTGCTACCTTGCTTGATTTGCCCTCCTGTAGCAGAGGATGCTGGATTCCCAAAGAAAATAAACGTAATGGGATTCCATTTTAATCAGTGTAATTGTCGCCACCTCGGTACTCGACTATTACATTTTATTCAGAGATATCAATTTCACGGGAAATAAATTGCAGTGGGTGAAAAATGCCTTAGAACAACATAATGAAAACACTCCTAGACCACCACACACTATGCTCTTAGTTGTTGCAGACAACCTTACTCCTAGTATATGTGGCTCTCTCAAATCCAGACACTCTTCAAATCAAGACGAAATCTGCAAAGGCAACACATTTTTCTTGCCTTCCTTCTGCCTCTAGCTTCCTGCAGTACAGTCAACCAGCTTGCTTCTTTCCCTAACATTTCTTCCTGGCCCACACTCAGTTGTGCCATAAAACTTTAGACTTTCAATATACTATAAAATTAACCAGAGCTTTAAGATAAATTGCTATTGAAAGCATGCCGTGATTTTAAAAAAAGAAATCCTCCAAGTAGATCTGGGTGGAAAGTTAATGCAAGCCAAATTTTCAAGATTTTTACAAGAGTTTGCAAAATGTCTTTTCCAGCACTGTGGACATGATGTTGCCTGTCTCCCAGAACTGCAAGGGTGGGGGAGGGGGCATCCCATGAAAGATAGCAGGGAGCTCGCATGGTGGGTCTCTGTTTCAGGCAAGGATTTCCTAATGATTTCTCCACTTGTCCTTTGCTTTTGTAGCTTTCATTTGAGCAGGTTAGGGTGGAGCCCGTTTCCCCCTTGGCAGTGGGTTACACAGTTCTCAGGCAATAAAACCTCGGACCTCCCTGACTGAGGAGCTCCCTCCACCTTTGATGGCCCTCTCAGTTTTCCGCTCTTAATCAGCCCCGCCCCGCCCCCCAAACACACACACACACACACAGTTTATATTACATGTTCTTTCTTGTAAAAACAGATGCAAAGTGCTGTCCTACAATGGATTAAAACCAACCCTATCTCTTCCCTACCTCCAACCATGGGGATTTTCACAGCCTGGCAAACCATAAACAGAAAAACATAAATGTTCAGAAACAGGCCCTGGTATATTATTAGCTGCAGGCTCAATGCCTTGGTTTGAGCAGTTGTTTTATCATTAATTTGTTTCTCTGGCACGAGCTCAAGTTCTTGTGAAACGTAAATTGTATTAATTTTTATCTTCATGTTGCTGCCCCATCTACTGCATTGTTTGGCACCTGGGGGGAGGCGCAGGCTCGCTGCCTACTGACAGAATGCCTTCTGAGCTGGTACCGTAGGTGGTCTCACACCTGCTCCTGGAGCCAGAGCACCAGCAGCTGTTACTCTAAGACCTGCTTGGAGTAGGTTGAATTCTGTTGACACATTTCCATGGTGCCATTTATGAGGTAATGTTTGTGGCTTGAGACCATGAAAATTGCCATGTACCTGACTGAAGAAATAAAACTTTCATAGCTTTATCAAACAACTTCTTTCTCATGTAGAACACCCACACCCACAAGATCCTCCCACGTTTAAATTCAGTCACAATCACCAAAGCCAAAAAAAAAAAAATCAGTGCATTAAAAAAAATGAAGCACAGCAATGTCCTTGCCTCTGCCTCATATATTTTCAGCTTAAATATTCCCAAAAGTCAACAACCTGTACACGTGCCAGCCCCCTCTGCCAAGAAGTTCATATGCCCTGGGCCTTCCACCTTCCAAAAGTGAATAGATATCAGCTATGCATGTGATGAGGATGGACTAAATGGCCTCTCCAAAACTGAAACAATCCAACAAAAATCAGTAAATCAAGACTATAACCATTCTGACTGGTGTCTGAAGGAGAAGCCTTCTATTACTTAAATGTATAATAACACAGAAGACTGGACAATGGGTTACGAAACAGGCAGTAAAAATGTCTCAATGCCTGATATACTTAATCCTAGCTATACAACGTGGACTCCTTTGTAAATTGTTTTACATGTTTGCAAGCCACCTATGGGCTTCCCAAGTATGTGCAGAACTAAAGGTCTCTAAATTCTATGCACATGACATGAAACTATTTTGGTCAAAATGTGTATTCCTCAATGTTCAATGATCTTGACTATACTCCTGAAAAACCGTAATGACAGAATGCCTTGGGACATATCATAGGACATTTATTATGGTTCAAAGACCTTTCAACATAACATCAAACAAATCAGGACAAGATATTATTAATATCCATGTATTTATTCCATATTTCCATTTTACTGGAAATAAAATGGAAATCTGCTCAGCTAAAGCACCAACTGATGGCACCATCAAAGCTATTCGGTCCATAACATTTAATCCCTAATCCGAACCCTGGTCATTTAATTTCCTTGCATTAGTGTGCATTTCTATAAAGAATTAGCACTTCCCCTTCTCTTCAATCATCCTCCTCACTAGCATTATAGCACATCCACACATGGTTTATATTTCATATTGTACATAAGAAAAAAGCAAGGTTATTTCACAAACATGGAAACAGTGAGACTAATGAAGATTAATACATAGATGCAATTATCCAAGTGTACACCATATTGTCTTGGTTTCCTGAAGGAGTCTATCCACTTACTTGCATTTTTATTAAATCTTTTACTTTCATCAAAGAAGGACCATTAAGAACTTAGTCCACTACTTCTTTCATGGTTCTCTATATAATTGGCCCATATTGTGGAAAACATAGAACATAGAACTTAGTTCTACACAGTACAACCCTCTGTGTGTCATAGCCCCTTTCTCTCCCAATGAAGCAACACATCAAAACACAAATGAGTAAAGATGTCATATTTACCTGAATAACTGTAAATATTCCCTAGTTGAAAGTAAAATTAATTATTATAGAAAATTTTAGCATTTTATTATCCTATACTAGAGGCCTGGTGCACGACATTCGTGCACTGAGGGGGGGAGGGTCCCTCAGTCCAGCCTGCACTCTCTCTCAGGTCGGGAACCCTCGGGGATCCTTAGCACTGCTGCAGAGATGGGAGAGGCTCCTGCCACCACCTCTGCGCTCGCCAGTTGTGAGCCCAGCTTCTGGATGAGCAGCACTCCCCCTGTGGGAACACACTGACCACCAGGGGCAGCTCCTGCATTAAGCATCTGCCCCCTGGTTGTCAGTGCACGTCATAGCGACTGGTCATTCTGCCGTTCGGTCAATTTGCTTATTAGCCTTTTATTATATAGGATAATATGCAAATCGACCAAAAGGCAGAACGACCGGTCACTATGATGCACACTGACCACCAGGGGGCAGATGCTCAATGCAGGAGCTGCCCCCTGCTGGTCAGTGTAGTCCCACAGGGGGAGCGCTGCTCAGCAAGAAGCTGGGCTCATGACTGGCAAGCGCAGTGGCGGTGGCGGGAGCCTCTCCCACCTCCGTGGCAGCAATAAAGATGTCCGACTGACAGCTTAGGCCCGATCCCCTAAGCCATCAGTTGGACATCCCCTGAGGGCTCCTGAACTGTGAGAGGGCGCAGGCCAGGCTGAGGGATTTCCCCCGAGTGCATGAATTTTGTTCACCGGGCCTCTAGTTTATAATAAATTATTTACAATATATCTCACAGGTATACTTCAAATTAAGGATGAATAGCCTAGAGAAAAATTCAATTCACTTTAGCATACCATACAAATCCTTCATAATTTTGCTTCAATTTTTGTTATTATCTTGAATTCCCCAAACCACACCCTATACTCCAGTGACAATGAATTCCACAGCATTTCTTGAAGACATCATGTTTATTAACATTGAATTTGCCATTATGTTCCATCTGCCTATAATGTATTCCCCCACCTTGTACAACTAGTGAACTATTCTTCTTTCAAGATTCTGCTTAAATAGCAACTTCTCTGAGAAGCCCCCCCAGGATTCTTTTAGACTTAGTTGTTCCTTGGGTCATCCTGCACAGTATTTTAAAATGTGTAATAGTTTCCTAAGGCTGTCATGACCAATTACCACACGTGGCCTAAAACAACAGAAATGTATGCTCTCACATTCAGGAGCCCAGAAGTCCAAAAACAAGGTGTCAGCAGGGCTGGTTTCCTCTGGGGACTCTGAGGGAGAATCCTTCCTTACCTTTTCCTAACTTCTCATCTTCGCTGGGAACCTAAGCACTCCTTGGCTTGGGGCTGCATTAAACTCCATTTCTGCCTCTGTCATCACATGGTCTCTCTGTGTGTCTCCGTGTCTCAAATTGCCCTCTCTTTTCTCTTATAGAGACACCAGTCGATGATATAGGGGCCACCCTAAACCCAGGATGATCTTACTTCAAGACCTTTATCTTAACTATATCTGCAAAGACTCTATTTCCAAATAAGCTTACATTCACAGGTACCAGGTGTTAGGACCTAGACATATCATTTTGTGGGACACAATTCAACCTACTACAATACCTCTGTCAGATAATAATTTTTTCTTGTGTATGTCTCCTCCATCAGGCTTTTTGAGGGCAAGGACCATCTCCTACTCTTCAATAATCCCCACAGTTTATTATAGCTCCAAGTACCCACTAAGCACTTAATAAATACATTTGTGAAGAAGAAAGAAAAAAAGCAGGTGGGTTATAAGTGAAATGGTCTCTCTTTTGCTCACACACAGCTTCTCCATGCCCTTAAGCTTCAAAGAGCCTTCTATGCCTACAGTAGTTAACAAACATTACCAAGGGCCAGGTGACACTGAAGGTCTTCCTGTCTCTTTACAGAGCTGCAGATCTGAAAGCATTCAGAAGTCATTTAGTGTCTGCCTTGAGGCACATCTGCACAGTTAGTGTCTAAAAAGCATCTAATAAACTACACTGAGGAGAATAAAAAAACTTTTCAACCATTTATTCTAACAATGCTTGCACCTTGTAAAGAACTCTGATAACAAAAAGAACATGAAAGTCTTTCTGTAATCTGAAACCCCCAGTAAATGAGCATGCTTATCAGCTTGATTATTTATATACTAGAGGCCCGGTGTACAAAAATTTGTGTACTCAGGGGGGAAGGGGGTCCCTCAGCCCAGCCTATGTCCTCTTGCAGTCTGGGACCCCTCAGAGGATGTTCCCTGGGGGATCGGGCCCAAGCTGGCAGTCAGACATCCCTCTGGAAGCCCGGCAGCCCTCAGGGGATGTCCACTTGCCAGCAGGGAACAGACCTAAGCTGCAGTCGGACATCCTTAGTGCTGCTGAGGAGGCAGGAGAGGCTCTCGCCACCACCGCTGTGCTGGCAGCCATCAGCCTGGCTTGTGGCTGAGCAGAGCTCCCCCTGTGGGAGTGCACTGACCACCAGGGGGCAGCTCCTGCATTGAGCATCTGCCCCGTGGTGGACAGTGTGTGTCATAGTGACCAGTCATTCTGCTGTTAGATAGAGTCAGTTTGCATATTACCCTTTTATTATATAGGATAGAGGCCTGGTGCACGGGTGGGGGCCAACTGGTTTGCCCTGAAGGGTGTCCTGGATCAGGGTGGGGGTCCCACTGGGGTGCCTGGCCAGCCTGGGTGAGGGGCTGATGGCTGTTTGCAGGCTGGTTAAGCCCCCCAGTGGGGACCCTCACCCCATGGGGGTTTGGCCAGCCTGGGTGAGGGGCTTATGGCTGTTTTCAGGCTGGCCACAGCCCCTTCCGGGTAGGGGTCCCCGCTGGGGTGCCTGGCCAGCCTGGGTGAGGGGCCGAGGGCCATTTTCAGGCTGCTCACACCCCCTTCAGGGTGGGGGTCCTCACTGGGGTGCCTGGCCAGCCTGCGTGAGGAGCTGATGTCTGTTTTCAGACTGACCAAGCCCCCCAGAGACCAAAGCTCCCAGCCTTTCCTTTTTTTGTTTTGTTTTTTATTCGCTCTAGCTCCGTGGCCATGGTGACTGGAAGAAGGTATCTGGGGTTTATTTACCTTCTATAATTGAAACTTTGTTGCCTTGAGAGGAGGCAGCAGCCAGCCGGGAAGCTTGGCTTCTTCCATCGCCGAGGCAACCAAGCCTCCTGCTCGCGGCTGGCTGAAAGCAGGTATCTGGGGTTTATTTATCTTCTATAATTGAAACTTTGTTGCTTTGAGTGGAGCTCAGAGCCGGCTGGGAAGCGTGGCTTCCTCCACCATTGGGGCAACCAAGCCTCCTGCTCGCTCCAGCTCCATGGCCATCTTGGTTGAGTTAATTTGCTCTGATTGCCTGGTGAGCGTGGCTTAAGGTGTAGTGAAGGTATGGTCGATTTGCATGTTTGTCTATTATTAGGTAAGATTTGTATGTGTAGTGGGATTAGGTAATACACACCATTCTTTAATTTAAGTTTGTTTTAATGACAATGTACTTCATAGTTATATTCTTGACTCGTGGTGAACACACAATACAATGTACAGATGATGTATTATAGACTTGTACACCTGAAACACATAATTTTATTAACCAATGTCATCCCAATAAAGTTAATAAAAAAGAAGGGGGGGGGAGCCATGGGAGAAATACTTTTGAAAACCTCCTTTTGTGATGCCATTCCTAGTAATACTCGCTTTTTAAAAAACCCACAATATTTCCTTATATATTATGTTGCATTTCCCAAGTTCTCCTCCCTCTGCCAACCACATAAAGACCCTTGGAAACCCATTCCAGTTGCTCCCCTACCCTTGGAAACTGAACACAGTTCAAGAGTCAAAAAATGTAGAGCTCCTGGCCTCAGGCAGACCACTGAGATTCCAAAGGCTGGTCTGTGCAGAGATAGAATGCAGATAAGCATCACTCGACCTCTCAGAAGTAGAGTGGCGGATCACCCAATTAATTCCTCCCAAAATTTCTACCTACAACTGCGCATTCAGAAATTATCCATTTCTTTTCCTCTTAAGCCTGGGCTTTCAAGCTGCCTATAAAGCCAAAAATATATTTTTCTATTGTAAGATTAAGTTTCATATTCGCCCCAGAAAGAAGTCAAAACAAAAAGGAGAGGGGGAGAGGGAAACACCTCTAAGCCATGCATAATTAAGTATTTGGTTTCAGATCAATGTTAAAAAGCAGAGATAATTAGAAACATCATATGATTTGTGTACAACACAAGAGCTGCATTGCTAACTAAAACCATAACTGACCTAATTTCACTGCATGTTCCAATGAAAATGACAGACATGCAAAGAAAGAAATATAATATAAGCAGTGGATGATCCATATTTTCCCCTTGAGTTTCAAACACATTCCTTAGCAATAGTACTGACATGTTACTGACAAGAATACAGAGCCTTGCATGGCCAGTAAAGGGTACCTGCACATCAGAAAACCCAGAAGAATACAGCTGCTTGACCCCAATAAGACTACGACACTTGTTTTCCTTCCCTTTTCTTTTCCTTTCTTCTATTAAGCCTCCGTGTACTCAGAGAATGGAACAGAAAGCTAATTAAAAACCAATCCATCACAAAATCTTTCTCTTTTTTCAAATCCATTAACAAAATGTAAAGGTACTATAATGGGAATTCATTTCCCTCTTTCAATATAGGACAAAATTAACAAAATCTCTACCCTCCTCGAAATGATTCACGTGCCTGTAACTGCACACTGAAGGGCACCCACATGATACAGCAAGCAACATCTCAAGGCCTGATTTCTCTTGCAGAAGACTCCTCGCTCCTTATCGTAGCCATACCTGCATGCAAATATGCTTGTGAAAAGGGCACATTTTTACATGATCTCAGATCCCCGGGCAGAATTGCAGCTCTAAGCTGGCATTTTATTTGCCATATACTCCATGGAAATCCTTTGTATCAGCTCTGCTTTCACAAAAGGAGTCAGGCCACATGGCTGTCTCTGAAATGGTCTTTGCTGAATCCTGTTAGCAAATGCTCATGGAGTCCACCCAATAAAGTGTCAAAGGGAGTGCGCTGTCAGCAACAGCAAAAGTAAGGGGTCCCAGAGAAAATTCTTGTCTGTAATAAGTAAGTGTGAGAGCAGCAGCCAACTGGGAAGCCCAGCCTCTTGAGCATCTTATCTCTATCTGGCCTGTGCTGCATCATCCAACGCTGCTTATCTGTCTCCCTTCTTTTAAGTAAGTACCAGCCCGGCATTCTCGACTCTAATGGCTTTTGCAGTAAAAGATAGCAAATACGTTCGCTACAGAGGTGACTGAGTCCACTATTGTTTAAAGCAAGCTCATTTGGTAGACAGGTGTTTCTCAACAGCAACTGCAGATAACAATATTAGTTCCCTGTGAACCTGCTGAGGTATTGTCTGTTCGAGATTCTGGTAAAGATAGGCCAGTCCCGTGGTTAACCACTCGATTTATATCATCGGTAGCATTCTCAGGATGGAGCAGGTAGGAATTGCAGAATCTGGATGTCAACGGCCTGCTAAGACTTGTTTCCTTTCCACTGGAAAGCAACTCTGCTTCTACACGAATAGGGCCTCGTATTTGATTTTCTAGAAAAGTGTCTGCAGGCCATTCAATCACTCAAGGAACACTTAGTGTAAGGCCCTTAGTGCATGGTGGTCAACAGAAACTTTCCCAGACAGACAAGTGAGGAAGGATGTGGAGAGAAAGATTCATTAGGAGACGGTCATAATCTAGAACAACAGTGGCTAAGTGAATACACTGCCCTGCAGTGGAAAGAATCAGACAGAACTGGGGTCTGATTCCTGCTCCACAACATACTGCTACATGACTGGCAATAATTTTGGATAATACTGAGTCCCAACTTCCTGATCAATATCACAGGAAAGTCTTCTTTATAGATTTGTCTTAAGAGAATAGTGAGAAAATGTATGTGAGGCATCATGTGATGTCCCTAACACATAGAAGACAGTCAACAAAATGTAACTGCTTCTGCTGCTTTGGACACAGGGACATGGGGAGAAGTGGAGGAAAAGGCCAATTATGCTCCCAAAACAGGGCAACTACTGCCCAGGGGAAATAATATGTCATAGAGGTCTTGAAGGATATTGCTTCAGGCATTTATTTCTCTGTTACAAACTACACTAAAACCTACTGCCTGAAAATAGCCATCTCATGTTGCTCCTGGTTTTGCTGGTCAGGAATTCAGGAAGGGCTGAGGGCGGGGCGGGGGGGGTGGTGGCAGATCATCTCCACATGCGGTGTCAGTTGAGGCAGCTGGGGCATAAGCATTCACTCACAAGATGCTCCCTCACTTGTCTGTCTGGTACCTCAGTGTCCCTTGGCCTCTCCCTTTCTTTACATGACATCCCATCCTTCAGGGCCTGTCCATGGGGCTTGGGCTTCTCAATAGCATGGCAGTCGCAGTGTAGCCAGACTACTAATGACTGCTAGCCACTTCCAGAGCTTGCATTCTAAGAGATAGAGAGTGGAAGCTGCCAGTCTGTGAAGCTTGGGCTGGTCTTGTTCTATTAGCCAAGCAGTCACAGAGCCCAACCAGGTTCAAAGTGAAGGAATACACACCATACCTCTCAATGACAAGAGTAGCAACAATTTTCAGCCATATTTTATCTATCATAGACGTGTAGGAAGTCATCAAACAGAAAAGTGGTGGAAGCATTTCCAGACCTAGAGAACAGACTGGGTGGACAGAGGCTGGAGCTGGACCGAGCATTCATCTTCTCCCAGTTTGGAGTGTAGGCCATATACTGGTAGTTGGAGTTGGAGGCAAGGTGAGGCTACTCCCAGTAGTTCAATTTCATAATTCCTTGCTCCACATTGCACCTGTGTAGAACTATGTGGCATCACCATCTCATTGGAAGAAAAGAAATTGATCCTCTAACTCAGCATTTCTCATCCTGGTGATGCAGTACCTAATGGTAATGGCAAAAGTCTAATTAATATTTAGTGATTATAAGGTGAACTACTCTACGACCACCTTCTCATTTTTTTGCCCTTACAACCAAATTTTTAATGACTTATTGTCCCCTGGGTCATATAGCAAATAGAGTATTTATTGCAGTTAACATCATAGACATTTTTACTCCTGATTCCCCCACTGAACTATAAGCTTCTCAGTTTGAACCTGCATCTGCCCATCACCTTTTTCAGCACCATGTCTGATCCATTCTGAGCCAGGGGCAGTTTTGGTTGTAGGAAAACAAAATAAGATATAATTTCTGTTTTCAAGGGACGTTTTTGTTGAGGTGCAATTACATGAATACAAACCACCACAGCACACTGGCAAACACAGAGCTAGAGGAAACATGCTCACAGAGGAGATGTAGCTAAGCCAACAAACAGACTTATTTGGTACCATCATAGATTTCTTGCTGACTTTATAAAAATAAACACACATGCACACACATACATATGCACACACATACATGCATACAGTGAGCAAGTGACTAGGACACAAATTTAGGAAAGGAAAAACATCCTCTGAGCAGCATTTTCGGGAGAAGCATATGTTTTAGGGGTGTGACATATGTTGACCATATAAATTACATAACTAAATATATATTTTCTAAATCTGGTAAAATATTGCCTTGGATGACCTTACAGGGGAAGTATGGATTAGCAGATATGTTTGCCTGTCTTCATTACCACACCTCTGACCTAATGTTCTATCGTTTTAACTATCACTTAAGAAACTAATGGATTTTAGACTAAGCTTGGCATTCTCAACCAGTAAAATTTACCCCCTTCCTTTTCAACCCACACCCAGACTTTCTTCTTAGTGTGAGATCATTCAGAGTGCATCATAAAGAAATTTATCGGAAACAGAGGGAGGAAGAAGAGCCAAGCTGCTAGCCATGATGAGCCACCCCCAGATCTTCCCACACATTCTCCATTTTGGGGGTTTTCTTCCTCTACTATTTGGCTGTTTTTTCCTCCATCATCTGTTTCAAAGAACCCTCATTAATAAGCATTAAACGTCTGCTCAACGAGCCTTTTATAATTTCTATGTAATTAAAAGGGGACGCAAAGAACATCCTAGTCAACTTCTTACTTTGCAGAGGCGGCACTGAGGCACAAATATACCAAATGTCTTTACCAGCATCACAGAGCCAGAGTTGCTAAAGCCAGGAAAGAAAGTGGCCTTTCTAGTCATGTCCAAGAAGCAAAGAGAAGGAAAGTGCAGTCTCTACTGCACAGCACTGTGAACAAGAATGACAGGAATGCTATTGCTTTAGAAATATTACTTGTTCTATCTATTTTATTACAGATGTCCTAAAAGCATCTCAAATTTACCCACATTCAGAGCAGGCAATGACTTCTAATGCAAGTCAATGAATAAAGGTAGAAATACATAATCCCTAAAGAAAGAACACACTATATATTCCATGTCTCCTCCAACTAAAATGAATATTCATCAATTATTTTGTATGAAAATAAGTTTTTAATCAAAATTCACCCTAAAAATAAGGCAAGTTTGTGTTTTTCTTTAGGAGTAAAATTCTTACCTTTCATAAGAGGTAATGATAATATTGATTAAAATTTTTAAGTAAAAATTATGGATGTTACAAATAGTGCTTTATTAACACACGAGTGACATTGTTGAACTGCTATAAAATAGACAGTCTCTTCTTTAACCAGCAGAACGGAAATTGGTTTATATAATAGCAATTATATAATTAGGAGGAACTATAAAATGTTTGACTGCTCTGCCTTAATAATTGTATTATGATAGAAATAAAATACTATTTATGTTATCCTCTCATTGTAGCCAATATAAATCATCAGGCAGCTGATTTTATTTATGGGTGTCTATTTATTACAGATTTATTTTATATTTAGCTACCACAAAAATGACTTTTTGGCTATGAATATGGATGATTGCATAATTTAATACCATACTCTTAGCCAAATCCAATCAAAACATATTGGACTTCTATCTTCCACCCATGTAATTTTTCTTTAACTGTTTTTCTCCAAGCATTCCTGATATGTTCTGACTCATTGGTTGTCCAACTTTTGGTTACTGACCACAGTCATCCAGAATGACACTGTACAGAACATTGAGGAGTCAGTCTTGTAAATAAGTATAAAGTTCATGAGGGGGATGTGGAACTTGCTGGGTAATGGCTAGAGTGCTGGTGATTAGGAAAACAGCCCCAGAGACAAAAACTCAGGGCTGGGGGCAGGAGAGTGGAACGTGAAAAAATTTATTTATATTCCAGGGCCCATAGCTGAACTAGGCCAGCAGAAGTAAACTCCCTGATCTGAGAATGCAGGGAAATAGTATTATTTGACGAGCAGGTCCCTTTCTTCTCATGCACGGGTAGGCCCAGGTGTCAGGGTAACTCCCAAGTCATTGAGTCTGAACTTCAGTGTGGTCAAGATTGGCTAAGATTACTAGGGATGTGGCCAAGAATAATAGTAGCAAAAAATCCACACCCAGGAGTCCATTTGGGGGATGAATCAATCATGGGCATAAAAAATTAAAATATAAAAAATAAATGAGCCCAGTGAGCGAGGCACAGTTGATTGAGCATCACACCTTACACCGAAAGTTTGACGCTCAATTGAAAGTTCAATTCCTTGTCAGAGCACATACCTGGGTTGCAAGTTTGATCCCTGGTCATGGAGCTTTAGGAAGGCAACCTATTAATGTTTCTCTCTCACATCAATGTTTGGTATCCCCCCACCCCCCTTCTCTCTAAGCATGCCCTGGGGTGAGAATTTAATTAAATGAACGAAAGAATGACTAGTACAGAGAACAAAGAATAGTAATATTGCTAAACAAGGAATGGCAAATTCATGAGCCATTAGAATGGAATTTTGACTATCCTGTGGAGGATACCTGGATACTTTTAATTTCCTCAGGAGGCCACTAAAATATCTAGCTTAAACTTAGGATATCTTTTGGTCATTTTTCCTTTTGTTAAGAATAGGTTGCCCTTGCTGGTTTGGCTCAGTGGATGGAGCATCGGCCTGCAGACTGAAAGGTCATGGGTTTGATTCCAGTTAAGGGCACATGCCCAGGTTGCAGGCTCCATCCCCGGGGGAGGGGGCAGGGTGCAGGAAGCAGCCGATCAATGATTCCCTCTCATCACTAACGTTTCTATCTCTTCTTTCCCTTCAATCAAAACATTAAAAAAAAGAATAGATTGTTTTTCCAGGTTTTACTTTCTTCTTATGTCTTTACAATGTTAAGATCAATACTTAGTTCTCCCATCTATTTGTTATAGCTTAAAATAAGTATGTAAATTGAAGAAGACATGGAAAAAATATATGTTTATATAATCCAAGATGGTTAACATGGTGCTGAGTGTTTAATTAGCTATTTCCATATCCAAATATTTTTTTCCAGAGGTAATGAAGTGCCTTATCTTCAAAAACATTACTTTACAAGTTATCACTCCAAGATAGTATTTACACTTTAGTGCTTTTATTTGCAGGAGTAATGGGAAATGCTTAGTACATGGCTGGTTGAGGGTGGGAGTTGAGCATGGAGATATTTGGGAGCACAGAGCATTTGGATAAACCTTGAGTCTCAGAAGAGAGATTTCTCCACGGCACCTGAGGCTAGACCTGGCTCTGTTTCTGGCCAGGACAGTCAGAAGGGCCATTCAATTTAAATGATATGCTTGCCAACAAATAGATTGCCTTTTGACTTCATAGCGTCATTTCATACCAAAAGGTAAAACAGTCTGAAAGCCATAATCCTAGGTAATGTTTAGTCAGTATTATTCAGGTTACATTAAGAATATAAACAGTTTTTCAATAATAAAGAACTCTCACAAAATAAATTTAATTTTCTAATTAAAAGTATTTTTTAAGTTAACCTGAGTTTTCATATTATCCCATTCCAGGGCAACAACATTGGACTTTTGATCTATTAAGTCTCCTCCTCCTCTGGGGCCACAATCTCTTGAGGAGGAAAAATAACTACTTTCATTAGTAGGATACCTTCATACTATCCTATATTTAAATTTACATTGTCATTACTTTCTAAATGTTTAGATGGTTTTGCACATAAAAAGATATTAAAATTTTAAACAGTTGACACGTGTATATTGCCTCCTCAATATTAGCTTCTTTACTTCTTCTTGATGCATTAAATTCCCTTGAATTATTTTTAAATACTATATGACTCTGATCAGAAAACTAGCTAGAGCTAGATACTTTGTAGTCAATTTTAAGTAACACTAACTTCTGATATTCAGTGACAAAAAACCCACACAAAAAAAAATGGGAGATTTTTTTAAAAGCCACTGCAGATCCCAAGAATTTATTCCTACACCGTTAAGTATTTATCAACACCAGGAAGCATCCAGAAAAACTAGTGCCTTTGCTATAGCTTCTTTTCCCTAGTCTTAATGGAAGTGCTAAGAAGCAGAGAAATGACAAAAATAAAAGAGTAGAAGAAACAAGGAGGAGAATGACTAACATAGATAATCCAGGACTAGCTCCTGACTCAGCTCAGGAAAGCCACGTCAAATTATAACAAAAGACTGCACGAAGCTCAATTGAGGGACATTCTACAAAACACCCAAACAGTATTCCTTAAAACTGACAATGTCATCAAAAACAAGGAACATCTGTAAAACTATCACAGCTATGAGCCCAAGGAGACATGACGACTAAATTTAGCATGGTTTCCTGGATCGGAATCTGGAACAGAAAAGGGACATTAGTAAAAACTAAGGAAATCTGAATAAACTATAGAGTTTATCTATATATATATAAAAGCTTAAGTGACTGTTAAGATTGGACGACCGCCTGGTAGCTATGATGTGCACTGACACCGGGGGCAGGAGCTGGTCAGTGCCCCTGGTGGTCAGTGCATTCCCATAGCCAACCTCCCTCGGCCAGCCAACCTCCCATGGTGCCTCCCCCCAGCTGCCAGTCCCTATGGTCCCGATCGCTGGCCAGGCCGAGGGACCCCACCTGTGCATGAATTTGTGCACCGGGCCTCTAGTTTAATAATAATGTATCAATATTGATTTATTAATTATATCAAACTGTACTAATTCAACATGTTAACAAAGGAAAGTGTTGAGTATAAGAGAACTTCTATACTACCTTTGGAATTTTTCTGTCTAAACTCTTTATATATATATATATATATATATGTATACACACACACACACACACACACACACATACATATACAAAAAAAGGAACTTGTGTTCCTTGAACTAGACTGAGATGAGGTCTGACCCTGCAACAAAACCATCCCTGGCTAGATCAGGTCCAATCCCAGCTCTGGCACTAACTGGATGTGTGACCTTGAACAGTTTACTCAAAATCCCAGAGCTTCTTTACTCATCTATAAAATGAACAGAATATGTTGTAAGGTTGATGAAAGGATTAAATGGCTCAATGTATACACAGACCAAGCATTCATTAAAAATAAATTATTTTTACTATCATCATCATTATTATTTTTACTATCATTATTATTTAAAGGCACATTACCTAGTACATGGCAGGGACTCAAAAAAATATCATTTCCTTTATCCATTCCTCCCATGCATTGGTTCTTTATCACACATATGTATATACAGTTACCTAAAGTATTGATAGATTTCAAATGTGTTCTATACAAACTCTCTTTATTCACACAGGCAAAGTGTGCATACTCAACTACACAAATCTCACCCTAGGCTGGAATAATATATCTCCTCAAGGAATCTACAATGGAGAAGTGTGCACTACATCCTGCCAGGCTCTTAACCAGGGCTCACAAGCTGACACTTTGTCACAGGCTGATCTTTGTCCCTTTAATCATTTTCTCACCTTAGGACGAGCTAGTCTCAGCCCTGTCCACTCATAAAACATGCCAGTGTTTTCCACATGGTCTGGCCCTCTATTCTGCCACTGACTAAGGAGGGTAAAACATATAAACAAATGTGCTATCAACACTGCACCTGGAATTTAAACAAAAATATAACACTTATAATGATTAAAAATGCTTTCTTATGCAGGTCATTAATATGGCCTCTGTATTATTCAGGATGGTATAGGCATAGAAAAGGAGTAAAGTAATATGTCAAAGTCTTTTCAATATTTTCATAAGGAAACAGATTTTCTTATAAGCACAAAACATAATATAATTAACTCCTTTTGATAATATATATTAATCATATCATACAAAATACACAATGAACAAAGAAGAAAAATATTTTCGAATTTGAAAAGTACATGTTCTCCCGTTTTAACTCTGATATTTGAAATTCTCAACCTTTCTTTGATTTCTTTTATGTCAACAGACAATGCTTTTCAGGCTTTAACTCAGCTCTAGCCCTATCAATTCAAATGTAATTCATTTTCATTCAATTGCTCAAACATTTGGAGAATGTAGACTATGTACTTGGCATAGTGCTAGACCTTGTGAAGACACAGAGATGAAAAGATGCATTCCCTGTATTCAGGTGGCTTATTATACAGCAGAGGAGATGAAACATGAAGATAATTATTATATGTGTTTGGCAAGGATATGATAAGGACTATAAAGGAGACTTATTCAAATTGTCATTAGAGGGCCAGAGGGCAGAAGGGTCCAAAAGAGGCCCGAGAAGTAGGAGGATCTTCACAGAGCCAGTTAAGTGAAGTTTATATCCAGGTTAGTTTTAACTGTTAAGTAATAAAGTCCATAAGAGTAGCACTTTACTGCTTATTAAAGACACTATCTCAATTTTGTCTAGTTCACCAGATATGGTTCTTCTTTATCTATCATTATAATTAGGTTATGTTCAGTATTCAACTTTGCCCTAATTCATGGAGAAACTTCCTTTCTGGGTTGCTTCAGCCTTTTATAGAAGACACATGTGATATTACTCTGTGTCCCTGTTATTCCATTTGCTGAATTCTGATTTTGTTAGTGTTAATAACTCAACATGACTCAGAAATCTGACTTTTAAAGAACCAGTACTATTGTGAAACAGGCAGTACATGCTCACCAGGGTTATCTTATTCAACATGACACTAAAAAACTGAAAAGTCTACAAAGAGACGTCTTCACAAACACAGAACTCAGGAAAACCTGCCCTGTCATCCTTGCGATCAACTGTCCTAATGGATTTCATTTCATATACAGGGTCAACCTTTCAGAGTTGTAGAATGTTTCAATCAACCAAGTGTGCGACCTTGGGCAAACTGCTTACATCTTTCTAGACTTCAGTCTTTCATGAGTAAAATGTCAACATGAAATCAGAAAATTAATGGACCACAGCTCTGGAATCCACAGAGAGGTACACCTGAACCTTGGACATTTGAAGAGATGTGTCCTGAAACCTTTAATAATTCTGAAATTTCCCAAAACTACTTGGTGAGATATGGATGGTGGGCATGGCTCACCTAGGAGCTAAGTGGCCCTCCTGAGTTAAATAATAATGCTAAATTTAACTCCATTCACATTTCCATTCAAAATCTACAGTGGCAGATTTTGTACTATTGTTCAAAACTTTTGCTATTCTTCCCTGTGAGAGAATTCTATTTCCCTTCTTTATTGGAGCACACTTGGCCATATGACTGGCTCTGACAATGAAAGGCCAGTGGCAGTAACTGTCTCCTCTGAGCGGGAGCTTGAAGAGCCAGTCTGTGATTCAACATTGTCCCTTTTCCCTTGGCCATGAGACCTGCAGCATTCCTGATAAAACTGCTCATCGGTCTGGGTTCCAGATTAAATAGAACTCAGAGCAGAGCCCAAGCTGATCAACAGTGGACATATGGTGTGAACAAGAAAATAACTCTTGTCCTCACATACCACCAGAATTGAGGGTAGTTTGTCACAGCGTGTTACTATTGATACAAGTAGACTTCCTATGTGTAGGGAACTGTGTCAGATGCTAGACTACAAAGGTAAAAGGTACAGACCATCATCTTTACGAGATTCAATCAAGTGATGGAGACAGAAATATACCCAGCCAAATATTGGATGAGTCAGATTTGTGAGGAAAATCTCATAGAATCTCTCCTGATACACTACTTTGAGGAAAAGCAGTAGAGGGTCACACTGTAGCTGGTTGGGTACTATGGTCGCTGTGTCCAAAGAATGGTATTTTCAAATGACATTATCCAGGGGATTCTAGAGGGTATTCATTATTCATAAAGACTAAGATGTCAGCATGACCCAGTTTGCCCAGAACAGTTCAGGTTTATATCATTTGT
The DNA here is from genome assembly GCF_028538775.1 of Myotis yumanensis. Lineage (NCBI taxonomy): Eukaryota > Metazoa > Chordata > Mammalia > Chiroptera > Vespertilionidae > Myotis > Myotis yumanensis. The sequence goes on from NW_027223754.1 coordinate 170,644,061, forward strand.
CCTAACAGCATTTATGAATAGCATCTTCTTTATGCATCAAAGTATCCCAGTTTAGATAATAAATTATATACTAGTCACCCCAACGTTAATGGAACTAGAGCATATTGGTTATTAATAGTCTCAGACTGGACAGGCCATGTTTATCAGACAGGTGTGTACTAAACAGATGTGCTAGACAGGCCATGCGAACTAGACATGATAAAATGTCCTCGATTGCTTGCCGTACTCCCAGATTCCTACTAGGAGCAGCCCAAGGGGCTCTTTCAGAAAAAAAGAAAACTCCTATGCTTTTGCATTGAGACGCTAATTGGCCCTGATACCTTAGCCATAACTGGTTACACTGGAGAATATGCAGCCAAACTTGACCATGGACCGTTTGGACATAAGATAGATGACATATTTTGAAACGTATTGTTCATTAATTCAAGAAACATTTACTGAGGGCCTATTCTGCACCAGGTCCTCCATACTAAACAGTGACAAGCTCACCCGGCCCTATGCTGTCTTGGGAATTAAAGCAGTGAGATGCACAGCAGGAAGGAAGCAGCACCAGGAAGAATGGGCTTCCTTCTGAGGAGGTGACCAGAAGGCACACTAGCTGCTGCTAAATTCGAATCCAGCGGCCTGTTTTCCTAGCACTCCTTTCTCCCCACTGAATACCCCAGTCATGGAAGGGCTGGCAGACTGTGTAAGTAGCTTTGTGGCTGCTGAGATGGTTTAACCTATCTCCTGATTTCCACATGTGTCCTTAAAATCAACCCCCATCTAGGTTGCCAGAGTTAGCAAATAAAAATACAGGATGCAAGTTATATTTGAAAGTCAGAGAAACAATGAATACTTTTTAAATATAAGTATGTCCATGCAATACCTGGAATAGACTTACACTAAAAAAAATTATCCCTTGTTTATCTGAAATTCAAATTTAACTGGGTTCCCTTGATTTTTGTCTGGCAACCTTACCCCTACTGCATAAGCAGGGCAGGGCACAGGAAGTGTGTTTAGTATAATTTCAGTAGCTCAGGAGTTTTATAGCAAGTCCAGCCCTAGTGCTGGTTGCACTTCACCTTCCACAGAATTTCAACCTGAAAAGTTCCCTACACTGAACTTCCACCTCCAGATTCTGGGACCTCTAATGCATTTCCATTCTTAAATTCTGATTTGGTCCTTTGAGTCGTGTGGCTTAAAGAGGGATTAGCCAAAGAACATAGATGCATAGACAACAATGGACACAGACAACAATGTGATAATGCCAGAGGGAAGGGGGCCGGGAGCTGGGGAGAGGGGGGAGAGGGGTGAAAATGGGGACATCTGTAATAGTGTCAACAATAAAAATTAAAAAAAAATAAAACTTGTCTTTGAGATTACTTCTGTGTGTGAGACCTTGGAAAAGTCTCTTAATCTAACACTTGGTTTGGTCAATAGGACCATGGATCTTGCAGGGATTTGAAAGATGTAAGGTTACCCAGTCAATCAATAAATACTTACCAAATGCTTTCTATACCCCAGGTTCCCTGTTAAGTGATCAAGACATAGGTCCTTCCCTCAAGGAACTCACAACCCAGTGAGAGAGACAAGAATGAGTAAGCAGACGAAATGGATTTTGAAAGAGCTGTGATGGGTGTACAGAACATTGCTGGCCCAGGACCAGGCTCGGTTGCTTAATAAATGTTATCCGTCTCTAGGGACAGAGCACTGATCTCGCCTTTCTCCTACCTCAGCCTAGCATTTAAGGGCTGCTCTGGTTTTCAGACCTACAGTGAGACTCCCTCTGGCAAGTGTCCCTGGAACCTTGGCCTGCCTTTCCAGACCTCCACCTTTGATGCTCTGTCCCCCTTGCCAGCCAGGACCTCCTGTTGCCTCCCTCTGGGCCTCTCTTATGCTGACCTCCCACTCTGAAGGTTGGCCCTCACCCAGTGGTTCCATTCGACTTCCAGGAATTAGGCATCTGCACTGGAGTAATCCAAATGAGGAGGTGACCAGAAGGACGAGTCCCACTGTACCCTTTCACTTGGGCAAAAAATATGCCTGTGTCATAAAGCAATCCCCTTTTTTAGCAAGACCTTGTGAATGTAGGCAATCACTATGTGACAAGCATAGTGTTGGTGTGAAAGATGTGTCAGAGTGTCACAGATGGAAATGAAATATGATCCTGGTTCTCCAACCAGGAAGTGGGTCTATTCACACAACTCCCTCTTTAATTCCACTTCAACTTTCTAGTTTCTGGGTTGGCTCAAGCAATGTCAAAGCCTGCCACTGTAGCAGCTTGAGAGTGGGAGTATCAGTGCAGGTCTATTTCTGTGGCAAGTTCCGTACAGGCTGGATTTAAAATATGAAAAACAAAAGTGAGGCTCATGACTATGCCACCGAGAGGGGGTGGGGAGGGGAACACAGGACTTCCACAGAAGCGCCATCACTCTCCTCCCAACTGTAATTTATTACAAACGTTCCTCTATTCCAGCTCCCAACGTGATGTGCCAAGCTGAAAAAGAGGCCGATCGTTGTGGGGTTTCACTGTGCCTGCTTTTACCATCGTAGCCACTCCGGTCGTGCCAACTCGCCTCTCCTCTCGCCAAATACAGAGTTGCAACACAGAGGAAACTGTCTTTTGCTGAGTAGAGGAATGGCGAAGTCCCACAAGCAAATAGTTGACGAACTAGGTCTCACTGTTTCCTTGGGGTCCAAATGGAGAAGGGAGGGAGGGCTGCTGCTCTGTTGCAGGGTCACAGACATCCTGCAACATACCAGGCATGGCCGGGAGAGAGAACCACCTGACCTGAGGCAGGTGTAGGTGTAGGGGTGTGTGTGTGTGTGTGTGTGTGTGTGTAGGGGTGTGTTTGTGTGTGAGAGTGAGAGAGAGAGTGTTTAACCTCCTGCCCAGAATTATCTTCACCAAAGGCTGGAGCCTAACATCAGAGAATAAGACTGAAATGACCCAATTACAAAATTATCATTTCTAATGTTTTACAGTCTTGTTTTGTGGCAGCTTGCTTCATAATGGGATGCTTTATTAGCATTCCTGTGCCTCTCCTGTGCCCCTGATAGGAATAAAACCAGTGAAGATGCTGTTATACGGGAGAGCTGCTGACCTGGCCTGCTCCCTCTAGGCATCCTCACCCTCTGCTTCTGGCTGGCAGTGACTTGATAACATTAAGAGCATCTCACTTATCCCACAACTGGCTTTGAGGTGCATGAGGGAAACTGAGCATTCCTACTAACAATGAGCAAGGAATTTATGATAAAACAGCCCTGTGAACTAAGGAGGAGGGAGCTCGGGAAATAGCTCCCTTTTGTTCCCTGAGGTCCACCCTTGGCCTTGCAGCATCTATTGTCTGGAACAACCTTCTGATCTCATGAGTTTTCATTGTTGGAGTGGTGATTTGTGGTGCAGGGTTGCTGACTAATTTTCCTTTCTCTTTATATCCCTGTGTCTGCTTTTTTGGCATTTTTATCTTTCCATTCCTTCTTTGTGGAATGAACTTCAAATAGAAATAGAGAAAAGGATTGCCTACATATGAACTCTTTCATTTTTCTAGCTTTTGTAGCACAACTCGTATTTTCAACATTCTTTCCTCACTAGATTGGAAAAGACTATGTTTAAATTCCTCTAACCATTATACCATTTACTCATATTGCCTCCCATTTTTAGAATAACTTTTCAACTATATAGTAACTAGAAATGTCCAGGACTGAATATATATTTTCAAATTTACACGCAAAAATATTAGCTGTAGGCTATGCAATTTTAATCACTTCATTAATCCAATCACAAAATGTTCATTGAGTATAATGTGCCCAACACAAAACTCAGTGTTGTACATTGAACAATGAACAAGATAAGTACAATCCCTGCCTTCAAAAAGTCAGCATCAATTCTTTCATTTATTCTTTATTTCACAAATATTTATGGAGTTTTACAATCTACTAGACATATTATTAGGCCTGGGAATACCATGATGAACAAAATAATTTCCTGGTCTTCATAGTATCTCTGTATTCTGAATCTTTTTCTCAGTTCTAATAACTTAATTTATACAAACTTTTGGTTGTACAACTGAAAATCAACTATAATTATAATTATCAGTAGTCCAAGGTAATACCTTTCAAACATTCCCAACTCTTTATTAATTTTCAGCAATTCTTTCAACCAATTATTCCAAATCAGGTTTGTCTTGTTTGAGACAGTTCATTAAAACTGAAGTATTTGCACCTGGCCGGCATGGCTCTCATCATTGATGTTTCTATCTCCCTCTCCCTTCCTCTCTGAAATCAATAAAAAACGTATTTTTTAAGTGAAGTATTTGCCAGCAAAGGGAATACAGTCAATATTCCGTAATAACCGTATGGTGCCATGTGGGCACTAGACTTACAAGGGGAATCACTTTGTAAGTTATATAAATGTCTGTCCTCTCTGCTGTACACCTGAAACTAATATAATATTAAATGTAAACTATGATTTAAAATGTTTTTAAATTAAAAAACTACACAATTTGGACCAGAACCTCCCCCCCAAAACAAAACAAAACAAAACAAAACACACAACACTGTTTGAATGCTGTTTTGTAAAGTGAAACAGCCAGAGGGAATTAGCAGTGTTAGGGCTCCATTTTCCAGAAGGTTCTGGTTACCGGCGCGGCTCATTCTAAGTCTCAGAATGTGGGCTATCAAATATATATGTTTATATGCAACCTAATGGGTTTCCTAAATTAAATTTTTATTGTAAAAGTAAAAGGAATAAGTTGAAATGCATAAAATAATTTTTAATTCTTACCCAAAAAGGAGCAGGAGTCTGAATCCTCTCACAATTGAAATGTCCAGGCCACTGAGTGGCCGCTTCCTTCAGGTGGGAGGCGGGGCCTGGGGCGGGGCCTGGAGGCGGGGCCTGGGGCGAGGCCTGCAAGATTGAAAGGCATTTCTGCATGTTCTGAAGTGCAGGGTGCAGCAGGTGAGTGGTGGCAGGGGCCTCTGCTGCTATCAAGGCCTCTGATGTGAGGATTCGTACGTTAATGAGGAAAGAAACATGAAAACAAATACTCTGAAGACAACAGGCAGTCCCATGAGATGACAGTGGAGCTGAAAACTTCCTGTCGCCTAAGGACGTTGCAGCCCACGCAAGGCATTGCACAGGTGTTAGTGGTGATGATGGCGTAAGAAACCTATTGTGCTGCCACTTGTATCAAATTATAGCACATACAGTGATGTACGGTACATAATACTTGCTAATTGATAATAAATGACTATGTTACTGCTTTATTTACGACACATATTTATTGTTAGAATACTCTTTCTACTTCTTAAAAAGTTTGCTGTAAGACCGTATGCTGCGTTTTTCCAGCAGCAGCTCATGCATCTCGTGTTTATTGTGTCATTTGATCATTTTCCTGTTTGCTTGAAAGATGATCCCCACCTTCAACACGTTACAAGGAAAGACAAAGAAAAACAGTGTAAACATGTAAAATATGGAGCTTTTCGTATAATTGCACTTTTAGTGCTAACTATTAACGTGATTAAAATTGTTTAAGAAAAAAAGTGTCAAACCAAAGGGTCAAATCAAAATGTAGAACTCAAGTATATTGAAGTCATTCAAATGCAAGCTACATGGATTCCTTACAAATTACTGATAGCAAGGTAGAAAAGGAGATGCAGTGTTGACGGGAAAGTTACTAAAATAACTGGCCAAATAAATGAGAAAAAAAAACAGATTCTTAAAGTATTGGGCACCAGGTAACACATGACGGCAATCCCTGAGAGGTGGGCCCGGATTGCCCCAGGTTTCTGCCTTGAGCGCTTTTCCTGGCTGCAGCCCAGTGGCCGGGAAGGAACCAGGCTGTTCTGGGAGGAGACAGAGTAAATGTCCATGGAAGCCCAGGCAACCCCAGTTCACGGGAAAATAATCGTAAAGGAGAGAGCTCTGAATTAGAGAAGAAAGCAGGTTTTAGTTTGTATACGACCTACAATGTTCAGAGGTGATTGGCTCAGGGGTCTTTCCTGTATAACAAACAACTTTGTCACCCCCCTGGCGCAACGGCACAGTTTTACAACTTAATAGCCTTAAAGTCTCATATAGTGAAGACTCCCAAATTGGCTATATTTAGAGAAATATTCTTTTCTGGGCTGGGTACGAACTTACAGTAATTTCTATTTAGGTCTGGCCAGCTACATGATGTAGATGGTGAAAAGAAGAATGCATCCTAATATCAACAACCATTGCTAGTCACCTAGTATTGGATCAATAGGAACTGCACCCTGTACCCTATGAGGTGAGATCAAACTCTCTTCTTCCATAGACTTTGGTGGTCAGACTTTACAGGCCCTCCCCAGTCCCCCATCATCCATATACACCTACTCTTGAACACCTGAACATAAGCAACTCACTTCCTCTTGTGATAAATATCATGTTCTGACAGCCTTACCTTATTAGTTGATCATCTTACACCTTAAAATCTTAATTTACTTTGTCTTTATTGTCCATCCTTTACTCTCAAATCACCAACAACTGTCCTTTCACATATATTGGAAACATCAGTGTTTTCTACTCTTTATATTAATAGTGTTCATTGTACCAGTCTCTACTCGTTGTATACACCAGTGGTTCTCAACCTTGGCTGCACATTAGAATCACCTGGGAATCTTTTTAAACTCCTGATTTCTGGGCCTCATCCTCCGGAAATTCTGTTTCTTTGTTACTAATGGTGTGGCCCCACCCCAAACAAAGGAACAGAATTTCCAGAGGATGAGGCCCAGAAATCAGGATTTTGAAAAGATTCCCAGGTGATTCTAATGTGCAGCCAAGGTTGAGAACCACTGGTATACACCCTCCTTATATAATTTAATCTACTACCATGTCTCCATCTTAATTACAAAATTAAGCCTCTCATTTATCTCCAGAGCTACAAAGCTCTTGACCATTATTTCCAACTGCCTTTTAGATTTTACTACCTATATATCCTACAAAGACCAGAATATGTGAATTTTCCATGTTCCTGATTTCAATCAACAGCACCATGATTCACTAAGTGATTCGAACCAAACTGCCACCACCTTAAAACCTCATCAAGTACTTAGGCTTGAGTCTCTTGAAGACACTTACTTTAGGCCTCTTAAATATTACTCAAATCTGCATTCACACCCTGTCTTTGTTCAGGCTTTCATGAATCCTTTTAAACATGAGCCCTTTGAAATAAAAAATAGACCATTTTAAACCTTTGTTTTAAAAACTTTCTTTAAAAAAAAAAAAATATATATATATATATATATATATATATATATATATATTGCCTGTTTAAGCATCACAGAGAACAGAGGAGAAAACATCCCTTTCTAAACATATAAAAATAAAAATATAACAATACTTTAATACATAGCTGAATTCAAAAGACAAATAGGAAAATCTACCAGAACATCAAGCTGGATCCATTTGGCCATAAGGAAAATATATCCAAGTAGTAGTAGGAATAATAGCTTAGAGTCTATGCTAGGTGAAGATCTGAAAACGATCTCTAACTGAGACTCAGGAAAGACTGCCACCAGGGGAAGTAAAAGGAAGATTAGATCCGCTCAAGTTTTTATAGAGATAAAAGTCTCCCATGAGAATTTGAAGTCTGAGGCCCTTCACACACAGGTGTGGACTATAGTATAATATCACCTGAAGCCTGAGGGACTCTTGTACAAGATAATAGTACTTTAATATGAAGGCTTTTTCTGGATCAATGAAACCTTTGACATCTAACAGAGCAAAGGCAAAACTACTCTATCACAACCCTTCCACCACTCAGCAAGTGCGTGTCACTCTCACAAATAAATATGGGATGAAGGTGCATTCACAGTGCAAGAGAAAATGATTTGCTGACAGAATCAGCAAATGTAACAGAGAAAGTTTAACTACCAAGAATATAAGATAAAATAACAATCTGGAAGTGACTATCAGATAAAACTATCTCCTTAAAACTATCAAGGAGGTAAAAGAAGGAAAGGGCCATCTGAAAATAATGGCAAATTGAAAAAGAGCAATTATAACATCATAAGATGAAAGACTTAGCAATTGAAATTAAAAAATCAATGAACCAGAGAACAGCATATTAAAAATAATTAAAGAAATGAGAGGGAGGCTCTGAGAAAATTATGCATACTGGAGCACAGAGAAATAAAGAAGTAGAAATAGAAAAGAAAGATTAAAACAAGCTCTATCTGGAAAACAGAATGAGAAGGCCCAGCATATATTGAATAAAAATTACACAAGGAGAGCATAGCACAGTGAAAGAAGGTAATATGTGAAAAGATAATAACTAAGAAACTTTTAGAATTGACCAAAAGGCACAAATTCTCAAATTTAAGAAGCATATCAAGAATCACTAATAAAAATGAAGCCCTCCCTTATATATATGATCATGAAACTGCAAAACACCAAGGACACAATAAAAATCTTAATAGCAACCTGAGAGAAAAGATGGATATTCTAAAAAGGAATGTGAGGTAGCATGCTTCTCATCACCAATAACAGAGCAGGAGATAATAAGAAAAGGTGCTTAAAATACTAAAAGAAAAATAACTATTATAACCAAGAGAAAAAAGATGGCACCTCATCTCCATGATTGAGGGGAATTTAATAAAGGGACTGACTAGCTCCAAAAGTAGGAGGAAGGTTTAAAAGAAGTTGACAAAAGGTGCTATACTAGTAGTACTACAGGCTTAATAACTGCTGACAATGATCCACCTCCTAAACCTGAAGAAACAAAATGGAGGAGCAATTCCTGGAACCTGTAGAAAGTGCAAGAGGAAGGCCACCTATGGATAGCTTTGGCCTTTGGTCAAAGGAAGGAGCCAAGCTATAGTAACATATCACAGAGGAGTGGAGGAAATTAATACCTCATTCTCCTTCTCCTCCCTCCAAACTCTCTCCTGTCAGAGTTTCCCCTTGTTTTACCCACTTCAAAGCCAAAGAGACTTTGATTTGGTCTGTATAGATCGGCTTCTGGGGCAATGAGCAGGATATATATCAGTTATTTCCTTCATTTTGATATATATGAAGGAAATAAGTCCAAAAGAAAATAATAGGTTAAAGTGATAACATTTGTAAATCTACATAAGTATGGATTCTAAAAACAATACTAGTAATAATAATTAATGTGGGGTGGTGGTAAAAACAATGCCAAACAGTGATATATATATATATAGAAAGGAATGGTGAGTAACATTACAGCATTAAACTATTTATATTGGCCTGGCCAGTGTGCTCAGTGGTTGAGAGTCAACCCATGAACCCAGAGGTCACTGGTTCGATTCCCAGTCAGGGTACATGCCTGAGTTTTGGGCTTGATCCCCAGTTAGGGGCATGCAGGAGGCAGCCAATGAGTATTTCTCTCTCATCCATGTTCTATCTCTCTATCCCTCTCCCTTCCTCTCTTTCTAAAATCAATAAAAACATATTTTTAAAAGAATAAATGAAATAAAATATTTGTATTAGTCAGAGAAGAATAGAATATTTATTACATTTTTACTTAACTTTTGATGTTTAGAATGGAATGGAAACTACAAAAAAATAGAAATAGAATGTTTAACTTACAAGTAAGTAAAGGGCAAACAAAGAATGATAAAAATGTAATCAATCCAGTAAAAAGCAGAAAAACACATAAAAGCATGATAAAAAGAAAACACAAGATGGTAGAAATGCATTTAAACATAAAATAAGTAAGAATTGAAAATGTATAAGAAGATAACTCAAATGTAAATGAAGTAATCTTTCCAGTGAAAAGACAAAACAAGTATTCTGCTATGGCTCCTTAGCATCTCTCCAAGCAGTTTTGCAACAATATGTACAAGTCTCTGTCTGGCTATGAATTCTACAGGATTCTTTTGACTATAAGTGAGAGAAATCCAACTCAAATTTGCTGAGGCAAAAAAGGGAAGGGGGGGTATTTATTTGCTCACATTATCTAGCACTGGAGAGTGAAAATTGTGTGGAACTAGAGACTCTAACTACACTGAGAAGGCTTCTTTTTTTTCCCAGGAAGCCAGCCTGACTCTCTTGCAGAGTTCAGTACTTCTTTCTCCGGATTCTGAGAACCACTCGCATGAAATTATATAACAGTTCCCCATGGCTGTAATTGCTTATTTACATGCCTGTGCCCCTGTCCCAGTTACCAAATCCTTTGGGAACACATGCTGTGTACTCTTCATCTTCATATTCCCTAGCATTGTTCCTGACAAGAGAAGTCAGCTAATACATGCTTAGTGGTCTCATTCCATCCATTTCTACATTAAATTCTTGGGTACAGATAGTACCCAATACATTTTGGGTGATTGGGTGAATAAATAAAAAGAGCTTTCTTTCTTCTTTTTAAATGCAACTGAGCATAACAAATTAAATGCTATAATGTGTATGTTCAGCTTTAAATTTTTCAGTGTAATTCTGAAATTATTACAAATGTGCTTTGTCCCAAGTAGTCAGGCAGTGCTGACCCGGCTCATGCAGGAGTGGGAGTAAAGGGAGCCGTGGGCTCCTTCTACAGTCCGGATCCAAGTCTGTCTAAACAAATAGGAGGTCACTCTCCACTGAAGGCCTTTCTCACCACATTTCAGTGGCTCCTCCATATTCTCTGCAATGATACTTTCAAGCTGCATCAGTAATTTTTAATATTACCGCATTTCAATCAACAAAAGATTATTACCTATTTACCCTAATACACCTCAAAAGAGGATATTGATTGAACTTGACAACATTAAATAGAAGCTTAATTGTAGAATTAGCAAAAGAAGAGAATTAAAAAGCCATCAATTAGGAGAAATGTAGGTAATCATATAAAAGATTAGCAAAGGCACAGGTTGGGCAGGGCATAAAATAAGTGAGGGCAAGGCAAAACTTGTCTGGTAAGCAAATTCTCACCCTCCTTGTTCCTCCACCTCCCTAAAAGACATTAAAAGCACTTAATTAAAACCAGTGAAGAAAGTATAGCCAGGGAAAAATGGAGTACACCAGATATAATTAGCATTGTAAGTGCCTTGGAAAGACTGCCTAGAATAGTTTTTATCCAAGCTTGTCAAGTTTCAGAGCTCACAAATCTTGTCACGCAGCTCAGCTCAGTTCTTGGTCTCCCATCCCCCCCCCCCCCCCCCCCACTGTTTTTTCTTAGCCTCCTGAGAATGCATGTATTTCCATATGCTTATTGTGTGTCTCCTAAACTGCATTGCCTCTATATGAAAAATGTATGAGGCACATCATACTGTGCAAAACAATGTCTCCAAATTGGCCAATTACACTTTGTGCAAGTTCAGAATTGTTCATGATGTTTCTAATATTGCTGTGCACTCCTGGCTGTGGGAACTATGTTCTGCATCGTTAAAGCAGAGGACTTGATAGCTTAATTGTGCTTAATGAATGAAAGGGTGTTTAAAAATAACATGGAGAGTGATGCCAGTGTTTTTTTAAAGGTCTGCTTTTGCACTTACAAATTACATAACCCCTTTGAGAAAGGGGAAGTATATAATTTTTAAGCTGTTTAAAGTAGCTAGTTCATTCTTTTTCCCCATCTTTCCAAGATAGGAAGGAAACCCCCATCCAATATTTCCCTTCCTTCTTATCTGCTGCTGTATTCATCCCCAGGTGGCTGTTCCTTTCTTCTGACACATCCTTGCAGTCTGGTTTCCGTATGTTAATCTCAGCCTTTCACTTACCCGGTGGACCTGCTTCCTATGCATCCTTTCTGTTCGTTTGCTTCTGTTTTCTTCTATGACTTTAATATACATTCCCTGTTAACTCTTTTCCTTCTGATGCTTACATCAAATTGCTTTTGTTAGATTTTACCCTATATTTTATTTATTCCTTACCATGACTCTTTTAGTTTCCCCAGCTGCTCTCTAAAGTCAACATTTCAAATGCTATCACTGATTTGCAGACCCATCTGTTGTTGACCTAAATATTTCTTAAAATCCTCTGGTGACAAAAGAGAATTGTAATGATCTTTTCATGAAGTATTAATGAAGTAGTATTAATATATTAGATGTCCTTTCTCCATTCCCACCAAAGCCTGACAAAGAGAAATTGGTACGAATTACAGTAATAATACCTTTGTTAAACATAAATAACTTTGAAGAAGTTGCTCTCTTTCATCAGATACATTAAAACTGTCCTTTCTGAGGAGTTCTTAAAAATAAAAGACCTTCTCCAACTCCATTTGCAAAGGATAACTTCCTTCACTCCAGAGTATTTATAACCTGAGCCACTCAACTCAACAACTAATTATATACTGCCTCATATCATTGTCTGATTATTTTGTGAATATAGAGCTTTTCTCTGTGGTTAAATTCTAGGCTCTTTGGCAACAACGGTTTTGTCTTCACTTGTAGTTAGTGATCTATAAATACTCTGACTTAGAATAATTTCTTGGTGGATGATTATTTAATAACTACTGTCCTAATTAAAGAAAAGAAGCCATGGAATAGAAATACAAAAAAAAATCCCTGAAGTTTCCTTCCAGTTTTAAGATATGCCTGCCTTCTAGCTCCTTCATGAATTTCCCTGGAAATCTCATGCCAGAGTGCTCTGCTGGTTTCCTCTATCCCTTCTCCCAGGGTTTTGTGATCAATCTTCAGTAGAAACTGGAGTCACGTTCAGATGCCACTCAGTCCTCCCAGGAGAATCATTTTTCATGAAAATAGTGATACTCACATTGAAATGTTTGGCATCGGAAGTTCAGTCAGTCCTGTGGTTCAATGTTTTAAGACAGTGCTTTCCAAAGACATTCTTCAAGAGGTCAATGGATGTTGCACGCAAAATTCTCCATAGCAAAATCACGTTTGGAGAAGCTGAATGAAACAATGACAAAGGAGTTTCTTTACTAAAGGATTGATCAGAATCCTTTCTGTGAAAATTATTGCAGAGAACCTCAAAGGGGCAACACAGTATGCAGAATTAGCTTAAACACACAAAACTTTTCTCAGCAGAGTGGTTCCCAAAACACATTTTGAGAAGTGTGATAAGACTGAACGGATGAATAAAAATAATTTTTGAATGGATTCGCTAATTGGCATCTATTCCTTTCTAATGGGTGTATTTGTTGAGACAGCACATGCTACAAACGAACTTTCACTGCCACATAGAACTCACCAGGCTCCTAAAATTGATTTTATTTGTGAGAATTCCTCTTTTGTAGCTGTTAACCTGTTGGGCATAAAGATATGTGACAGGCATTGTGGGGATGGGGGTGGGTCAATATTTCATAAATCCTTTAATGGTAGGCAGCACATTTTTATATTTCTTTTTTATCTCTATTCTCAAGATAGACCTTAGTTATCTTGAATCAAGAAAGATAATCAGGATTATAAAGGGAAAGGGGCCATGTCATATGATGAAAACTTAAAGGAGAGCTGGGATTGCATAGCTATCTGCAAATACCTAAAATGGATATGGCTTATTCCATTTCACTTCAAAGAACTGAACACCAATGGATGAATACAGCAGAGAGATAATTAAGTTCAGTATAAAGCAGAGTCTGTGGCCTTTCAGATGTCCAAAAACCAAATAAAGCTTTGCATTTTCAATGATTACCTTTTGACAATGCTATTGAGTAGATTCCTATTTTGGGAAAACACTGATATTCTGCATCTAAAAAAAAATAAAACATTATTCATATCAATAATGACTGCATTACTGCGTGAGGGGGCTAAAAGGGGTCAATGGGGAGGAAAAGGAGGCATATGTAATACTTTCAACATACAAAGATTTTAAAAAACAACAATAATGATTGCATTACCAATCATATATGATCTGCTTTACCAATAAGAACAAGATGTACATAAAGAAATTCTATATATTAAATATAACTTATAAATAGAGCAAAGCAACTTTCAGATAGCATGGGCTCAACAAGTGGAGCTGTTCTTGAAATGCTAGCTTTTTCTACTAACTTTCCCATTACAATTTTTAGCAAACTCTACTCTCACCTGTTAAATTGCTTTTATCTGACAGATTGCAATGTTCATTCCAGCTTTAAAATTCTATTGGTTCTCTGTCTCCTAAATGTAATTCCAGGGAAAGCATTTCCACTGAGGAGTCTCTGGCAACGTTAATAGGCAAGAGATAACTTTTGATTCTATACTACTCCCCTGCCTCCTTAAAGAAATTTTCTTCCAGCCTTTCATGTCTATTTTCCAGTCTTGCCCCTACTCCAGGCCCTTTCATATCTTCCTCTTTGCTCACAGCTCCCTATCTTTTCATTCTTCCTCCCCCAGTGTCAGTTTTGAGTGAAAGCTCTACTGAAGGATTAGGAATTAAAATGAAAAACTATCAACAAAGAGTGAGGGAGATGAAAAAGCCTCCGCGTTGGCATGTGGCTCACCTGGATCTCCTCTTAAGTCAAACACTGACTGGTGATGAATGAATGCAAGGTGTCATCCGTGCAAGGATCCAACTACTTACAGAATCAGTATCGTTACTTCAGTTGCACCTCAATCATACTCATCTTAAGAAAACATTCAAATAGAAAAAAATCATTTAATTTTTAACCCATGTCAAACTCATTCCATTCCATACTGAGTTCTAAGCACTTTGCATGTATAACTCAGAAGTATTTAAAACCAAAGAGATTTTAATCTAAAATTTCTTTATAATTACTTGTATACAATTTATCACTTTAATTGATGTCTTTTACAGATTCCTCCATACATTTTTCACCGAACACATAAAAAAGGTGTAAATTTTGCAACTAAATGAAAATAACCCATTATTAAAAATCAAAATTAGGTTTCTTGTATATAAGCATGCTAAGCAACAGGGTGTGCCTCAAATTACCATTTTGTTTTTTATATATATTTTTAAATATCCTGAAATATCCTAAAGCAATGTCAAATTATTACATGTATTGGCTATCTGCTGTTATCAGCAGATATTATAAATCTAAAGCAATGTGTTGGAGAGAATTATAAAAGAGATTGATGTTTTAAAATAAGATGCCTGGAGCATATCCAGGTTTCTTTTTTCAATTCAGATATTTTGATCCTTAAGTTGTGATAAGAATTTTTATACTTATATACTTAAATAACAAGCTCATATATTACTCAAAATTACAGATCATTTTAAGAAAATCTTGAAATTGTACAAAGTCTCTGACTTCACACAAGTAGAAGTCCAGCACTGAACTCAATCTAGAATGAATTAATATCTGGTTGCAAGATTGCATACCTCTTTTGCTAGTTCATTACTTAAGAATATCTTTCTTAACATACTTTCGAAAATTAACATTTTAAGATGAGTTTATTAACTTCCACTTCTTGGGTCTTTCCGTTATTACATTACATACAATGCTTTTACCCTATTTCCTAACTTATAAAACTACATCTATTTTTCCCTTTTATGACAAATAATGCACTTATGATAGGACTCACCTCCCATACTCTAAATTACTATTTCTGTTTTGCTTTGTTTTGTTTTAAATATTTTTTATTGATTTCAGAGAAGAAGGGAAAGGGAGAGATAGATAGAAATATCAATTATGAGAGATAATCATCGATTGGCTGCTTCCTTGCATGGTCCCCAATGGGGACCGAGCCCGCAATCCAGGCATGTACCCTGACCGGGAATCGAACCATTGATCTCCTGGTTCACGGGTCAATAGTCACCCGCTGAGCCATGCCGGCCAAGCACTATTTCTGTTTCTTATATTATTATTGACAAGTTCTTTTATTCATCATTGGAAGTGGCCATTATAAACCTGGATAATTAATCTGAACCTTTCTTCTGATCCTTTATAGAAAAACATACATAAATTCAATCTAGACTAATACACAATGCTTATTGAAGTTATTAAAAGATATACTTTAGCCCAGCCAGCATGGTTCAGTTGACCTATGAACCAGGATGTCACTGCTTGATTCCTGGTCGGGCACATGCCTGGGTTGCAGGCTTGATCCCCAGTTTGGGGCATGCAAGAGGTGGCCGATCCATGATTCTCTCTCATCATTGATGTTTGTATATCTCTCTCTCCCTCTTCCTTCCTCTCTGAAATCAATAAAAATATATTTTTAAAAGATATGCTTTAAAAATAGGTGATATTTATTTGGAAATGTCTTCTTACTTTATGAGACACTATACATCAAGATACAGTGCTTAGAATGAAACAAATGCTAATCTCATTCTTCTTCTCTTGAACATTTCTAATGTACGGAGAAGTTGAGCTCACAGAGGAGTTAGGGGTAGTAGGAAATAGTGAAGAAAGGAAGAAAGGTGTAAGTGTAAAGTTGTTAACAGTGAAAACCCTGAGCAAGACTGGCAAGGAGGGGATGACAGGGTGTGTGGGTTTCAGTCTGGAGCCATTGCTCACTGAGAATCTGGACAAGACCCGAGAGAAAGAACCACACTGTTAACACCCATCTTGGTCATCTATCAGGATGGCATTCTACCTCTATCAGCAGGTGCTATGGATTCGAAAACAACAATAATAATAATGGCAATAATGAAAACAGCATAATTTTCAATATTAAGCAAAACGTACACTGTTTTACTGTTTTTAAATTCAACTCTGACTGATAAGCCACTTCAACACTGGTATATTGTCCTTCTTTCATTTTCATATATCATCCATCTTTGTGTACTCATATCTTTCCTACAGCACAACACCAGTATCCAGAGAATCAAAGGACAGTCAATGTGAGCTCATACGCATAGTAATCCTCAATGTGTCTCTGATAGAGTACATTATTGCTGTCATGCATCCCAGTCTCTAACTTGGGTGTAAGAAATAGCAGAAAAGAAATGATTCTAGTAGATAACCTTGAGGAGATGCAAAATTAAAAACCCACAAAAATTATCAGGTTGTAAATTATAGCCCATGAAGTTTATTTTATTCTCACAGCCATGGCCCATGAAATGCAACAGATAAGTTCTCACCAAATATCTCTCACTGTTCATCATCTACACTGTGATTCACTTACCTATTTTATTCCCTCCTGCCCTTTATCCATCTTGCTTCTGGCCTTATAAAACTGTAAGGCCTGGGAACACTGCGAGATGTATTTAATACATAGGCCCCCTATTTAATACCACTCCAACTTCTACATTGAGTAGTTCATTTGCTAGATTGACCCAGGCCCTTTAAGAAGATCTATGGTTTCAAAAATAACAAATAAGAAATTATCAAATATTTCCCTGCCATATTGCTGTAGATTTCATAGAGATCATGGTCTATATTAGGCTAATAATACTTTGTTCACATAGAGCTTTCCAGTTTGCTCAAGTTTTCCCATGTATGATCTTATTTGATTCTTACAATAATCTTCAGTACTATATGATATATATCATATACAATAATTATATAAATTAACATCTTTCTGCAAAAAGTATGTTGCATACCATGATGAAAACAAACCAAAAAAATCTGAATTATATATGTGTATATGTATGTGTGTATGTGTGTGTGTGTGTATGTATAATTTCTTAGAAGGCATTAGGGTATCCAAACCTGTGAGGACTAAGTAGCCAAGACCTCAAAATGAAGGGAAAGTTATAGAGGATCAACATCAACATTTGGTATACTTTTTCCCTTAAATCATTTTTGGGTTCTCAAGTGGCTGCCGGGACATCAGGAAACTGAAAAATAAATAGCAGCTTAAGAGGCTAAAATGCTGAGCAGAACTTCTTACAGTTTTATAAGACTGAGGGACAATAGTTGAAGTTCAAAAAGAAAAATCCCTATAAAAACTACCCAGGCCTTCATTTCAGTTCACAAAAGGCCTCCACCTAGAAAACAGAGAGAAATCAAAATTAAATCAGTGCTCACAAAGGCACTGATTTTAATCAACTCAATTGCTGATTGGGTTAAGGTGATGACCCATACCCTAGCTGCCTAACAGATACAAATCAAATTCTCTAGGGATGCAGAAAGCACCATCCAAAGAGTCACTTTATCTCTACAATTGTTCATATCTGATGTCCTGCAGTAAATCAAACATTACTAGGTATATCAGAAAACAAGACTATGTGGTCAAAAGCAAGATAAATAAAATAGAAACAGCCCCATAGAAGAAACAGCCATTAAGTTATTAGACATGTATTTTGAAATATACTTTATAAGTATGTTGAAGAAATTAGTTGAAGAGATGGAGAATTTTATCTAAAAAATTGGATCCAATGAAAATTCTAGAACTAAGAAATGCATTAGCTAAAATTAAAACTGTAATAGATGGGTTAACAACAGAAATAGACATAAAGAGATGATTAGTGAAACTAAAGATCAAAAGAAAAATTCAGACTGAAGTACAAGAGAAAAAGAGATGGAATATACAGGAGGAGGGATGTAAAAGATATATGATATTCCAGAATAATGTTTGGTGTCCCAGAGGAGAAGAAAGAGAGAGAATGATTCAAAAGTAATTTTGAGGAAATAATGGCCTTTAATTTCATAACACAAAAAAGACATCAAACCGCAAAACTGAAAAGTGCCACAAATCCTAATCAGGTAAATTCAAAGAAAACTGTACCTAAGAATGATAATAAAACTGCCAGAAAAACAAAGACAAAGGGAATTTTGAAGCAACCAGAGGGAAAAAAGAAATATTTTCTTTAAAGAGAATCAATATGACTGAGGGCTGACTACTTAGCAAGAACAATGGAATCCATATGATAAAAATGAAAACTACAGGTGCTGAAAGAAAATAACTAATTTCTAAATGCCAGCCTAGAATCTATTTCCAACAAAAATATTCATCATAACCAAAGGCAAAAAGACATTTTCAGACAAGTAAAATAGATCCACATTCAATGAAATATTAAAGCAAATACTTCAAGAAGAAGGAACAAGATGGTAGTATGAAAATGCAGGAAAGAATAAAGAGCAATACAAAGTGTAGAAGTGTGGGTATATCTACATTAATATTGACTATATGAAATAACAATCATTTCTGTGAGGTAATAGCAGAAATAAACACAGACCAAGTTTTTATTTTCATGTTTGTTTTAATAAAAAAGTGGGGTGATAAAAAATGGAGTTAAAGGGTATGTAGAAAATGGTAGAAGTACTAATTTATATTAGTCAAGACTGTACATCGAAACCTCTAGAGTAACTACTAAACATAAAGTAAATAATATATAACTAACCAGTCAACAGAGAGGGAAAACAAAATATTTAATTAATTTCAAAGCATGTTAGAAAGGATTAAAAACAAAGAAGCATAGAAGACTTGGAAGAAATAGAAAACAAATCATAAAGGTAAATATAACTATACCTATAACTTATTATTTAAAATAGACTAAATGCTCCAATAAAATATAAGTGAAACACCGAACTTTAAATATACTTTAAGCTGTTTGGTGAGACAGACCTTAAATATTAGAACATAGAAATGTTGAAAGCAATACATATGAAGGTATTGATATATACATATGTATTTGTTCTATATGTCAAATAGTAATGAAAAGCAAGCAGTTATGACTATATTAATATCAAATAGATTTTAAAGTAGGAGGAATTATAAGAAATTAAATGGATAAATAACAATGATAAATTTTTCAATGTACCAGAAAGATACAATAATTTCTAATTTTTACACCTAATAACATACCTTTAAAATATATAAAACAAATAACAAAATTAACGGATAAATCACTAAATCCAAAATCACAGTGGTAGACCTTAACACACTATTCTTCATAACTAATAGAACAAGCAGATAAAATCTTATTAAGAATATTGAGTTGGTCCTAGCTGGTTTAGCTCAGTGGATAGAGCGTCAGCCTGTGGACTGAAAGGTCCCAGGTTCGATTCCAGTCCAGGGCATGTACCTTAGTTGCGGGCACATTCCCAGTGGGAGGTGTGCAGGAAGCAGCTGATCGATGTTTCTTTCTCATCAATGTTTCTAGCTCTCTATCCCTCTCTCCTTCTCTCTGTAAAAAATCAATAAAATATATCTTTTTTTAAAAAAAAGAATATTGAGTTGGCTTGGCCTGGCTTGTGTTGTACAATGGTTAGAGTATGGGTCTGAGCACCAAAGGGTCATGGCTTCGATTCTTGATCAGAGGCATGTACCTGGATTGCAGGTCCTATACCCAGCCCTGGTCAGAGCACGTGCGGGAGGCAACCAATAGATGTGTCTCTTTCACATTGATGTTTCTTTCTCTCTCTCTCCTCCTTCCTCCCCTTCCACTCTCTCTAAAAAGGAATGGAAAAAAAATATATTCAGGCATGGATTAACAACAACAAAAATAAGAATAAAGAGTTGAATGATATAAATAACAAACTTAATTAACATTTATATAGAAGATTGCACCTACCAATGACAGAAATTATCCAGATGACATCAGTGGCAAATTCCCTCCAAAAATTAAAGAAGCAGTAGTACCCATCTTACTCAAATCTTTTAGGTAAGAAAGAGAAAAAATTATTCCCAACTCATTTTATGACGCTAGCACTGCTTTTAATGTCAAAATCGGACAAAAATATTCAAGAAAAGAAAAATACAAACCAATATCTCTGTCAATGTATATAAAAAATCATTAACTAAATTCTATATTTAACTCAGTAATAAATTAAAAAGATAATACAATCTGATCAAGAGTGGGGGGACATTATCCCAGGAATTCAAGGTTAGTTTACCATCAAAAAACAATAAATGTAATTCACAACATTAAAAAAAATAGAAGATAGTGATAGTGACTATTTGATTACCTCAGTAAATGCAGGAAAAGCAATCGCAAAATTCAAGATAAATTAATTATTAAAAACTCTTAGCAAACTGGGAATAAATTGGAATTTACTTAACTCAATAAAGTTTTTTTTAATTCATAAAAAACATTGTATTAGAGTTTTTTAATGTTGAAAGATTTACCACTGAGACAATGATGTGTGCTAGCACTTCTATTCAGAATTGCGCTGGGTGTTCTAGCCAATGCAGTAAGATTTTTTAAAGATTAAAATTTTGAATGAAAGAAATAAATGTTACTATTTAGAAGAAAAATCTATGTAATTAAATTTTCTTTTTAATCTACAGATTAACTATGAGAAATAAACTATGAGAGATAAAATATGGGAAATTCATTTGGCACTGTTGCTGGATACAAAACCAATATTTTAAAAAATCAATTGAATGTTTATACACAATTAACAAACAATTAGAAAATAAAATTTAAGAAATAATGTCATTTACTATAGCATCAAAAAATCATGAAATACTCAAGAATAAATTTAAAAAAGGATATACATGACCACTACACCAAACATTATTTAAGTAAATTAAAGACAAAGTAAATAAATGTAAAGATAAGCCATATTCATAGATTGGAAGGCTCACTATTATAAGGATAACAATTGTGTCACAAGTAATCTATGGAGCCCTAGCCAGTTTTGCTCAATGGATAGAGCATCGGCCTGCAGACTGAAGGGTCCCAGGTTCAATTTTGGTCACGGGCACATGCCCAGGTTGTGTGGTCAATCCCCAGTGGGGGATGTGCAGGTGGCAGCCAATCAGTGATTTTCTTTCAACATTGATCTTTCTATCTCTCTCTCCCTCTCCCTTCCTCTCTAAAATCAATAACAATATATATATATTTTTTAAAAGTGATCTATAGATTTCTCATATGCACTCCCATTCAAAATCCTATCCCCACCCCCAAATAAAACAGAATAGAGAGCAACACAAATTGATATTTGATAAATGGGCTAATGTAATTTAATTGAAAAAATATAGTCTTTTCAACAAATAGTGCTTGAACATTTGGGCACCCATATACATAAAAAAAACCATATAATTAATGCCTTATACAAAAATTAGTTCAAAATGAATCATAGAAATAAATGTAAAGCATAAGCTTAAAAATTCTAGAGAGAAAAAAAAAACAGAAGAAAAACTACATGACGTGGATTTAGTGAAGTCTTTTTAAATAAAACATCAAAAATACAATCTATAAAAGAAAGAAACTGAGAAGTTGAACTTCATTAACATTAAAACTTTGCTTTGTGAAGATACTGTTAGGAGAATGAACAGATAAGCCACAGACAAAATGTATTTAAATCACATGTCTGATAAAGGACTTCTATTTAGACTATGTAAAGAACTCTTAAAACACAGAAAAAGGAAAAGAAACACCTAATTTTAAAAATGGTCAAAAGATATGAACAGACACATCTGTGAAGAAGATACTAAACATTTTTAAAAAACCATAAAAATGAAAAGAATATACAAAAACATTATGTCATTAGGGGACTATAAATTAAAACCACAATGAGATATCACTACACACTTATTGGCATGGCTTAAGTCTAAAAAAATGACAATAAATGCTGGCAAGGATGCAGATCAACAGGAAGAATCATTCAGTGCTGGTGGGAATGCAAAATGGTGCTGCCCCTTTGGAAAACATTTGGCAATGCTTATAAGCATAAACCTACCATACTATTCAGCAATCACATTCTTGGGAACTTAACAAAATGACTTGAAATTGTATGTCCAAACAAAAGCCTGTATGTTTATGTTTCTAGCAGCTTTATTCCTAATTGCTAAAAACTGGACTCAACCAAAAAGTCCTTTAACAGAGGAATAGATAAACAAAGTGGCAGTGCAATGAAATGCTATTCAGCTATAAAAAGGAATGAGCCACTGATTCATATGCAGACATGGATGAATCTTAAATGCATTGTACTAAGTGAAAGAAGTCATATCCAAAAGATTACATAGTGTATGATTTCATTCATATGACATTCTGGGAAAGGCAAAACTATAAAAAATAAAAAAGATTAGTGGTTGCCAGGGATTGGAGTAGAGCAAATGGTTGACTACAACGGGATTTACAGAGGAACTTTTAGGGCAAAGGAAATATTCTGGGACAATGGACACATGACTGTATGCATTTATCAAAACTTATAAACTGTACATTTCATGTGTGCAAAAAAAAAAGGAACTAACCATTTGAAAAACATTTTTTTTTTACTAAAAGTTACAAGGTATAGACAAAAGGAACCATATATAAACACTATACTCTAGTTCAGCGGTTCTCAACCTGTGGGTCGCAACCCCTTTGGGGGTCGACCGACCCTTTCACAGGGGTCGCCTAAGACCATCGGAAAACACATATATAAGTACATATTGTTTTTGTGATTAATCACTATGCTTTAATTATGTTCAATTTGTAACAATGAAATTGGGGGTCACCACAACATGAGGAACTGTATTAAAGGGTCGCAGCATTAGGAAGGTTGAGAACCACTGCTCTAGTTGGTGAATTTCTTTGTCATAGAGATACAGATTAACAATTTTGAGACTGCTCTAGTTGTATACTAAGATTGAACAAATTGGTAAATAGGCAATGGGTGCTGAGCACCAAGCTTCTCACTGTCAGAGGGACAGTTACAGATAAATAAGAAAGGAAGGCTAGAATGAACCTCGTAGTGCTGAGAATCAGCACAAGCTCATGTTTAGCTATCTTTATACATGTAGATAGACAGAACAATTATAAATGTGTATATGGATAGGTTAGTATCCATAGATATATATACATGTACATATATACATATATTTGTGTGTATATATGTGTGTAGATGTGAGTAAAAATACATATATTATCCACTGAGAGGACCTAAAAGCAATGAAACCTAAAAGCAATGCTCAGATCTTGGTTTCTAAATATCATCCTAATATATAAAAAGCCAGGGGCCATCATGACCAAAATAACCAGATGGATGACTGAACAGCAGGCTGCATGGGGCGACCAGGCTGGCAGGGGGACAGTTGGGGGCAACCAGGCCAGCGGCAGTGGCTGGCAAGGGGGCAGTAGGGGTGACCAGGCTGGTGGGGGGGGGCAGTTAGGGGCAACCAGGCCAGCAGAGTGGGGCAGTTGGGGGCGACCAGGCTGGCAGGGGTGGCAGTTAAGGGAGATCATGCAGGCAGGCAGGTGAACAGTTAGGAGCCAGTGGTCCTGAATTGTGAGAGAGTTGTCCGACTGACAGTTTAGGCCCAAACCTGCAGGAATCCCTGCGGTATCAGGCCTAAAACAGCAGTCAGAAATCCCCCGAGGGGTCCCAGATTGCGAAAGGGTGCAGGCTGGGCTGAGGGAAACCCCTCCCCCATGCATGAATTTTGTGCACCAGGCCTCTAGTTCTCCAATAAAACTAGCAAAGGCTCGTTGAAGAAATTGACTGATTCCAGGACTGGGAATATGCAAGCTAGGCCTGAAGCATCTTGTAGTGCCAAAAAGTAAGGAAGTGCTCCAAAAACAAAAGTATAGGAACCAAACTAAAAATTTTCCTATCGTGAAAGTAAGGACAATTTTAGCAATGAAGTATAAAGTAAATATATGTACATGAGTCCATATTGATTAAATAAATAGATAGAGAAAGAAAGAAAGAAAGAAAGAAAGAAAGAAAGAAAGAAAGAAGAAAGAAAAAGAAAGAAAGAAAGAAAGAAAGAAAGAAAGAAAGAAAGAAAGAAAGAAAGAAAGAAAGAAAGATCTTTCTTACAGAAGAATTCCAAATAATATGTGAAGATAGTACATTCTGCTAGAGGTGAAGCTTAATACCCCTCCACCACCACCACCACACCCACCACCATCAGGATGGACCAGACCTAATAACTCATTTCCAAAACAGAGTGAGAAAAAGAAAACTATAACTTTGAAATGGAGAAACCTGGCAAACACTACTTTAACCAAGTGATGAAGGTTGCCATCTCCAGGGATTTCATGTGGATGTCATGTATCCCTGATATAATTTGATAAGAAGGGCACTTTAACTCTGTTATATTCTTTCCAAAAACCCATAACCCCAGAATAACAAGAAGAAACACAGTGGAAAATCTCAGATGAGGGACATTCTACAGAATGACTAGCCAGGACTCCTTAAGACTGTCAAAATCATGATGGAACATAAGGAAAGGCTGAGAAACCATCATGGATCAAAGAAAACTGGAGAGACCTGACAACTAAATGTAATGGGATATGCTGGAGAGGAAGAGGACATTAATGGAAAAACAGGTGAAATTCAAATAAAGACTGAAATTTAGTTAATAGTATTATATCATTGTCTGTTAGTTTTGATAAATGTACCATAGTAATATGAGATGTGGACAATGTGAGTAACTCGATAAGGGATACACAAGAACTTACTGTGTTATCTATGCAACTTTTCTGTAAGTATAAAATTATGCCAAAATTTAAAGTTTTAAAAAGTATTTCAATAGATTTTTTGCAAAAATGAGATAATTCTAATTTTATATGGAAATCCAGTGGGCCAAGAATAGCCAAGACAATTTTAGAGGCAAACTAAAAGACTTATGCCACACAGTATCAAGACAAGACATTGTAAATCTACAGCTATTAAAACTGTGGTATTAATCAAGAATAGAACAACAGAACAATGGAATATAATAGAAAGTCCAGAAACAAAGCCTCAAATATACACTATTGTTTTATGAAAAAAGAGCCCTAATGACAATGGGAACATTTTAAAGATTTTTTAAAAAATAAAGAGCCCTAACCAATTGGATTTTCATTAAAAAATTAACATGGATCCTATCTCATACCATATACAAAAAAATCAATTCTAGGTAGAATGTAGAAGTATATGTAAAAGGGGGTGGGGGAGTTTCCAGAGATAGCATAGATATGTATCTGAATGACATGAGATAGGCAACAATTTATTCAACTAGTACACAAAAAGCATCAATCATAAAGAAAATAGGTTCTAAAGTAGACTACACACACACACACACACACACACACACACACACACATATATATATAAAAGCCTAAGTGACCATCCGACCATTCAACTGTCCAACCAGTAGCTATGATGTGCACTGACCACCAAGGAGCAGATGCTCAATGCAGGAGCTGTAGAGCTGCAATGATTTGGCAGCTGTGGTTCTTGGGTGACCCACCCTGAACCAGAGAGGAGGGAGTCCGATTTTGGGTGGTGTCACCCAAGAACCGCCCTCTCACAATCCAGGACCCCTCAGGGGATGTCAGAGAGCTGCTTTCGGCCCAATCCCCACAGTCCAGGCCTCTAGTTCATAATAAAAATATAAATAACCTCATTAAAATAGATAAAAGACAAGAACTTTATATGATATAATGCCAAAAGAAACCTGTGATGAATATTTGCTTCACTTTATCAATCATCAGATAAATGCGAATTTAAACCACAATGAGATATTACTACACCCTCTGCAGAGTACCTAATATTCAAAACACTGAGATTATCCAGTGTTGATGATGATGTGGAGCATTTGAATTTTTATACAATGCTGGTGGAATTGTAAATTGGTGCAATCCTTTGAAAATTGATTTTTTTATTATCAAAATATATACTTACTAACCCTGTGTCCCACTAATATCATTCCTAGGTATGTACCTAAAATGAATATGCAAAAATTGTGCAAGAATATTCATTGCAATTTTATTCATTAGCAAAATACCAGAAACAATCCAAACGTCCATCAACAGTAGAATGGATAAATAAATGGTAATACATTCATACAATGGAAAATGATACAGCAAATAAAAAATGAACACATCACTTCTATACAAAGCAACATGGATGCATCTTATATATATATATAAAATAAGGAGAATAAGACACATACACTTTTAAAAAACAGATAAAATCAATATAAGGATTAGCAATAAAGCTAATGGCTATCTCTGGAGGGGACTCAAGAGAGTATTCTAATATACTATTAACTAGAGGCCCGGTGCACAAAAATTCGTGCAGTGGGAGGGGGCGTCCCTCAGCCTGGCCTGCACCCTCTCACAGTCCTGGAATTCTCAGGGGATTCCTACTGGCGGCTTAGGCCCGCTCCCTGCGGTCTGGCCTCCCTCTGCAGCATGGGACTGGACAGGCTGATCAGGGGATGGTGCCATCCCCCACATTGCCCCTCCACCACTGCCTGCTCACCAACCCCGCCCCCCACCCACTGGTCATCTCGCCATTCAGTCGATCTGCATATTATGCTTTTATTAGATAGGATGTTCTATTGCTTCACCTGGGGTGATGGTTACACATGTATGTTCAATAGGTTAAATTCATCAAATTGTATATTTATGATTCTGTACATTTCTGTATTTATACTCCAAATTAAAACTTATTTGAAGAAAGAAAATTGTATAAACCTACAATGTCTAAAGATCATATGGGAAAGGAATTATAATTCTGGAGAGAAATTCAACATCTAGTATTAATGAAACAGGTAAGATTTGTTTCTGACTCAATTCAACAAACATCAGGTGACAACCTACTATATTAAAGTACTATACTGAGTGCTATAAAGAGCACTAAGGGGAGAAAGACAGAGGCTCTCTCCTGCCTGCCTCTCTCCTGTACTACCCACACCCCTCATATCACTATAGGCCTTTGGATAGATGGACTTAAAAATAAGTATTCTTATGAAGCAATATTTATTCCTCATTTCTACTCGAAAGAAAAGCATATGACTTGCACCAGCAGCTTCTCTTCAACCTCTTACAGAAGGAGAGGCTTAACTGCTGATGAATTAGGGAGGAGCCATCAGTATTTTATGTCCATCTCTCTCCTGTATCTATCTCTCAAGGTTTGGAACTTATAAGGGGGAAACAAGGTTTTTTACAGAATCCCATCAAACCCCAGCGTGCATCATTACAGATCATTTACAGATAAGAGTGGGATTCAGATTCATTTAGTAACCACCAATGCCAAGATAGGACCTATGACTATCCAATGCCAAAATTCATACTCTTTCCAATGTATCATGCAGCTTCCTGAGCACATATGAGAGTAAATGGTGGACAGAGTTTAATTCCAACTGGCAAGATCTGGGCGCCTCCTTGGAAGAGCTGGGATTTGTTACCTGGGTTTTGAAACATAAACATGTCTTTAAGAATGATGATAAGCAGCCACCTTTTTCCTCACTGGAAAAATAGCCTCCCTTTCCTTGTAACCACACAATTTTCTAAATTTGTCTGTGGGTAAGGACATCTGTTTATGTGGAAAAATGCAAGATGAAACATTCATTACCCAGTTCTGGCCTAATCAGAGTAGAACTAAATGGTAGACATCAGGGTGGTTTGGCAATCCATGCGACCCAGGCTCCAGGTGGCTTTCCCTCTCTCCCTCAGCAACCCAGAAATAGAAAATAACTAAAAGGTTATTGTATGTTCACTGCACAAAGCTCTCTCTGCCATAGATAGAGAACATTATCTGGCTGCCTTTAAATAGGTCATGCAATCCCACGCCTTAGTTATATGTCTCGTGCCCATGAACTCCAGTGTACAAGGCATAGGACAGAATTCAATTTGGAAATAAGCATCTAGGCATTCATCTACTCAACAAATATTTCTGGAGCATCATTTGCATGTCGGGCTCTGTATTGTGAGCTGTGAAGAACACAGACTTAAGTAGGATTTTTGTCTCTACTCTCCAAGAACTTTAATTTCTTCCATTTCCATGTTTCATTTATATACTAATCATTCCTAAACTCAGCCATAAGTTCACACATGAAGTCTAGATTCATAAACACATTGCCCACTAAACATCTCTTCTTGAATGCACAGTAGGCATGTCAAACCCACTACGTGCAGAACTAAAATCTTCACCTCCCCTCCTCAAACCTTGACAAACAGTGGCTCAGTGGTTGAATGTTGACCTATGAACCAGGAGGTCACAGCTCAATTCCTGGTCAGAGCATATGCCTAGGATGCAGACTTAATCCCCAGTTTGGGGCGTGCAGGAGACAGCCAATCAATGACTCTCATCATTGATGTTTCTCTCTCTCCCTCTCCCTTTCTATCTGAAATCAATAAAAATATTCTTTTAAAGAACCAAAACCTTCACCTGTCTGAGAACATGGGACTCATGCTCCTGTTTCTTTGTTCCATACTATGTGTAACCACACAGTCACTAAGTTCTTCTTTTCCTGAATAATTATTTTTCAAACTGATACTTACTTCTCTGCCCTCAAGACTCCTATGCTATTCAGGTCCTCATTATCACTGGCCTGCAATAAGACAAATACCACCTGCAACTGTTCTCTTGGACTCCGCCCCATTGAATCCAGCCTAATGTGCAAATCCAACAATCTCTCCATCTTAAAATACATCAGTCTTCCTAACATGGCATAATAAAGAACACACTCTTTTCATGATACTTAGTCCCCCACTTTCTGGCTACTACATGTTTCTTTACCCTCTTTTGCCATGCCAGGCTTTAAACTTAGCGCTCTAGTAAAATCCTTATAATTATCTGTTCTTATCTGTCTTCATTCCTTTGTCCATGCTCTTGCCTCTCCTTGTTCTCCTTTCTATACCTTCCTCCTCTGTGCTACCTCTTATTCATTTGAAAGGCTCAACTTATTCTATACATCCCTCCTCTATACTTCCAGAATATACCTTCATCTTGGCCCAGCCATATTATAGTAGCATTATCTGTTTTCATAAAAATTCCAGAAGTATTGGAACTATTTCTTAATTAACATTTTTACTCCCAGCACCCATGACATGTCTAGCATATAATAGTAAGTGTTCAACATATATTCATAGATGATGAGATTATTTTTAACAAAAACAAATAACACTAAACAAATTGTGGTATACCCGTAAAGTGAAATACTTCACAATAAAAAAAGATTGAACCATGAATACATGCAATGACATGGCTGGGTTTTAAAAGCATTTTGCTAAGGAAAAGCAGCCCGATATGAAAGACTATAGTCTGTACGATTCTTTTTATAAGGCTTTCTATAAGAGGCAGAATCTAGGGACAGATTCATTCTCTTAATCCCTCCATTATGCAGCATCTCTGCAAAGCATAATCAATTCATGCTTCATTTCACAATAAAAGCGCTTCTATGAAACTTTAAAAAAACTGGGGGGAGGAGGGGAGATCATTGGTTGCTGGGTCTTGGGATAGAGGGAGGTGATTGACTATAAAGTGATTTGAAGGGACCTTGGAGGGATGATGAAACATTCTGTATCTTGACTGTACTAGTAGTTACATGAATGTATACATTCCAACAAAATGCATCAAACTGTACACTTAAAGTAAGTAAATATTATTGTGTATAAATTATCTACACTAATAAAGGAGAAACATGGTAATTAGCGTACGACCGCTACCCTTCCCATTGGCTAATCAGCATATCCTTATGCAAATTAACTGTCAGCCAAGATGGCGGCCGGCAGCCATGCACTGAAGCGAACAGGGAAGCTTGCTTGCTCCAGTGACTGCAGACTCCAACGTTCCCCACCTGCCGCTGCCAGCCTCTCAGCTGCAACTCTAAGCAACTATGTACTATGTTGCAAATAAGAAGCTAAACAAAACCCCAGAAACCTGCTTTCATTCAGCCGGGCTTCAGCCAGCCGGACCGCAACATTGTATCGATGTTTTCAGCAGCGAGGCCTCAGAGCTAAAGCTGGCCCAGAATAGAAAAAGAAAAAAGAAAAAAAGGAGCTGTTGGGAGCTTTAGTCACCTGCCAGCCAGAAAACGGCCCTCAGCCCCTCAGCCAGACTGGCCAGGCACCCCAGTGGGGACACCCACCCTGATCCAGGACACCATTCAGGGCAAACCAGCCGGCCCCCACCCGTGCACCAGGCCTCTATTCTATATAGTAAAAGGGTAATATGCCTCCCAGCACTGGGATCAGTGTGACAGGGGGCAGCACCCAAACCCCCTGATCGCCCTGCGGCTCTGTGAGTGACAGGGGGCAGGGCTACAACCTCCCTATCCGCCCTGCTCTGTTCGTGACAGGGGAAGGCGCCCCAACCCCCTGATCAGCCCTGCTCTGTGCCTGATAGGGGGGAGCTCCCCAATCCCCTGATCGCCCTGCGGCTCTGTGTGTGACAGGGGGGAGCTCCCCAACCCCCTGATCACCCTGCGGCTCTGTGTTTGACAGAGTGCGGTGCCCCTACCCCCTGATCGGCCCTGCTCTGTGTGTGACAGGGTGCGGCGTCCCAACCGCCCCCCCCCCCCCCACGGGCCCTGCTCTGTGTGTCACAGGGTAGAGCCATAACCTCTCCATCGGCCCTGCCCTGAGTGTGACAGTGGCGGCACCCCAACCCCCTGATCGGCCCTGCTCTGTGGGTGATAGAGGGTGGCGCCCCAACCCTCCTCCACGGGCCTTGCTCTGTGTGTGACAGGGTAGACCCATAACCTCCCCATTGGCCCTGCCCTGAGTGTGAGAGGGTGCAGCGCCCCAACCCCCTGATCCGCCTTGCTCTGTTTGTGACAGGGGGCAGTGCCCCAACTCCCCTATCAGCCCTACTCTGTGAGTGACAGGGGGGAGCTCCTCAACCCCCTGATCAGCCCTGCTCTGTGCATGACAGGGGGGAGCTCGTCAACCCCCTGATGGGCCCTGCTCTGTGCGTGACAGGGGGTGGCGCCACAATCTCCGCATTGACCCTGCCTTGAGTGTGACAGGGGGCGGTGCCCCAACCCCCACAATCAGCCCTACCCTGAGCGTGACTAAGGGTGGCATCGCAACCTCCCAATCCGCCCTGCTCTGTGCATGACCAGGGGCTGCACCTAGGGATTGGGCCTGCCCTCTGCCACCCGGGAGCAGGCCTAAGCCAGCAGGTCGTTATCTCCCGAGGGGTGCCAGACTGCGAGAGGGCACAGGCCGGGCTGGGGGACCCCCCTCCCCTCCCGAGTGCAAAAATTTTTGTGCACCGGGCCTCTAGTACCATATAAAATGCTACAATGGATATACAAAGTAAACATATGAGAGTACAAAAACTCTAATTTGAGAAATCAGAGAAGATTCTAAGGAGAATGAATAGCATTTAGATAGTAGAATAATGGGAAGTAAGACACTTCATGCTAAATATTATCATTTGGTTGAGTTAACAGTTATATTACATGAAAGTAGCAGTGATTTAGAAGCATTTTGCATGAAGTCCTACAGACACTACATGTTGTTTTTCACAAACCAAATGCAGTGGTTGATACCTTTCTTCACTTGCTTTCCCTAAGATCAATCAGGAACATCCCCCTGCCCCCCACACACATACACATTTAACTGATATTTCCTGATTCTTCATTTTGCTTTGACTCCTGATGAAGCAAGTGTTGGTTCATTTCCAAAGCAATGTTCTTAGATTCTTTTTCAACCTTTTCAGTAAAGACTGGTCAGGCAAGTCAGAGTTTCACTATAGATCTTATTAGCTGATTAAAGAAATGCATATAAAAGAAAAATTGGAATAGAAATTTTATGTAGTTTTACAGAGAACAGGCTGTACAAAGCACACCTAAAACATCCACAGATGGCCCTAAATCATGACTCTTTCTTTAGTAGGTAGAATGCTTCATAAGAACTACATCTGTGTGGAATTAAAATCCTGGTACTTAGTAAAACATTTTGTGGAAATAATGTTTCCTTTGCATACCAAAAGTCCTATATTTGAGGACAATTTCTGAAGCGAACACAAAGGTGAGAATGTGTGATTGCTCTTAGAATCTTCCAGGACCTAAAGGGGGCAAAGTGCTGTAACAGTTGCCGGTTGGTTCAGAGGTCATTTCTTTCTTAGGGACCAGCAATGCATTCTTAGCCAACAAGGTTTAAACCTAAACTCTTAACCCTAGGATTTGTGGAGTCAGTTCACTTGAGCCCTACAGTATATCCAAATTTTTTTTTGCACTCTACTGGGCTATTCTGAGTTGTTCATTAGGCATCATGAACTAGACGAATCCCCATTTCTGCTCATCTTGGACCAGGTTTCACTGAGACGGAGTTGCATCTCACATCTCAGTGGCAAACCCAGAGAGGTCATCATTCCGGAAGCTGAACTCATTGAGGTGCCTCCCACTGGTTACCCCAACAAATGTCCTCTATTTTAAGTCAGACCATCCCAAACAAACCCAAATTTGATAAAACTGTGTCCAATTGCATCAACATAAAACAAAAATGAATTCTTTAATTCAAAAATGAATTCTCATATAGATTATTCCTCAATTTAGCCCCTCTGTTCCAGCTACCTAATATATGTTTTATTCCTACCTCTACCATTGCTTACAAACAACTCCCATCCTTCTATTACATCCTTTTATGCTTTTGTCCATTATTATCTGATACAACTTGCTTTAAGATTGAACAACCCGAAATTTTTAAAGAAAAATAACTGGAAAGTGTTTTCATAAATAAATAAATAAAATGAATTTTTCTTATTCTGTTACTAAAGCATAAGTAGATATGAGACAGAAAAAAGTTAGGTAGATAGTGGCAGGACCATGGGAGGAAGAAGTAAAACCAGAAACTCAGGCGAAGTTACTAAGGCACCCCAACGGGGTGGAGAAGGCAGGGTAAGCGAGAGGCATGAACTTGGAAATGTCTGGCTATTGCTAATGAAATAGGAATTTTTAGGGGTGAAATAGGCAGACTTAGGGAATTTTTTAAATTAAGGGGGTCCATGGAAGAAACACAGGGCTACAGAGCTACAAAGGTTACATTTACATAAGACAAGGGAGTTGGGAGAGGCAACAGTTACATTTCCATAAGATAAGGGAACTGGGCATAGCAAAAGGTCTATTTTTACAAAATAAAGAAGGAGGAAGGAAGCTCAAAGTGACTAGGAGAACAATGAGGGAGGAGGGCCTCACAGGTCCCATGTGAGGTTTGACCTTTGAGCTCAGGAGTTACTATAGCAGTGATGGCGAACCTTTTGGGTTTGGCGTGTCAGCATTTTGAAAAACCCTAACTCAACTCTGGTGCCGTGTCACATATAGAAATTTTTTGATCTTTGCAACCATAGTAAAACAAAGATTTATATTTTTGATATTTATTTTATATATTTAAATGCCATTTAACAAAGAAAAATCAACCAAAAAAATGAGTTCGCGTGTCACCTCTGACACGCGTGTCACAGGTTCGCCATCACTGTACTATAGTGATCAAATCAAAGGGAATAGCGAACAATCAGTATGGAGGCACACAAAAACTGCAGCCTTTATAAATCAGGGAAAGGGGAACTCAGAGGGACTCTTTCCCCCTCCCCACATGGGAGTCTATGCTTGTTCTTCAATAAATTTCCACCTTTGTATACCAACTTCCACCCGTGGTTTCTTTCTTCAACTCTGAGGGACAAAGAGCCCCAGGAAGCCATCATGCCCAGAGGACACCGCATGTTCCAATCCAAAATTCCTGTATCACCGACAGGCGGCTTACAGACGACTGATCACAAGACAATGAGGTGTATAACCGATCCCAAGAATGTTATTAAGGCAGAATTCTTTGGAAAGACCAATCAGGAGATAGCAAGACTGTACCCATCCCCCAAATTAAAAGGCCTGTGCTTCCTCTCTCTTCTCTTCTCCCCGGCATGCAATGGGTGCCTGACATTTGTTCCTGTGGTGGCAGCGCACATCCCTGTGCCCAGGTGGTTCATGGCCATGTGGGCCTTCACACATGGACTATTAGACTTCAATTAGCTTGGTTACTAAACTACTCCTGACTGTAACATGGAAAGGAAGCTCTGGACACTGGGCTGCTCCTGGAACCCTGCTGCACCTTTTCCAGGACCGGCTTCTCTCAATAAACTTCCGTTCCACTAATGGTTTTTGTCAGAGATTTAATTCTTCGATTTCACGAGAAAATTAATTCGAACTCAACATCCCACATTTTGGTTTTAGATATTGTTTCATTTTTGATGTTGATAGATATGCATAGGTGGAAATGATGTTTAAATGTTTAAAGTAACCACTAGTTATTTAAATAAGGAGCTCATAACTTACAAAGCAGAGAAGGGCCCTGGCCAGTTTTGCTCTGTGGTTAGAGTGCTGGCCCACTGACTGAAGGCTCTTGGGTTTGATTCTTGGTCAAGGCCACGTACCTCAGTTGCAGGCTTGATCCCCAATACCGGTTGGGGCATATGTGGGAGGCAACCAATTGATGTGTCTCTTTCACATGGATGTTTCTCTCTCTCCCCTTCCTCCCTTCCCGCCTCTCTCTCTATCTCTCTCTTGCTCTAAAAAAAAAAAAAAAAAAAAAATTATGAAAGAAATATTCTTGGGTGAGGATTTAAAAAAAAAGCAGTAAAGAAAAAGATCTAAGAAAATCTAATATAGCAAATAGGGGCAAAGAACAAGAGAAGACAACATGCAGATATAAAATAAGATGGCAGAGGTAAGCCTAACCTTTCAGTTATGAGAAAATTAAACGAGTAAGACTCCTCCATAAAAACCAAACACTCTCTCTGATTAACTAAAAACACACAAAATTGTATGCTATTTACAAGACAAAACTAAATTAAAATGCCATGAAGTATTCAAATAAAAAGAAAGAAGCAGCCCTATTAACATCTATTAAAGAGGAAATCAGAGACCCAAATGGCATCACTCAAGCTAAAGCCCCAGGATCACAAACCTAGATTTAACACCTGATGTAACTGCCATTTCAATTTCCCCCAGAAACGCCATCTTAACCAGTCGGAAATGTTCTGGTCAGCACCAGCAAGGCAATCTGTCAAGTGGGCCTCTCCATCCCTCACCCCCAGGAAAGAAAAGGCAATCTGCATGATAAAGAACCTTGTCAATTCCCTTCCTAAAAAAGATATCCAGTTCTCAAAATAATCTCTCCTTTTCTTTTGTTAATAGCTCCCATGCCCCACACTGCTTCCTATAAAAACCTTCTATTTGGTACTACCCCTAAGAGCACTCTTCTAGATGCTAGATAGCATGCTGCCCTACACATGAATGAATCACTGAATAAAGCCAGTTAGATCTTCAAATTTACTTGGTTGAATTTTGTTTTTTAACACATCAGAGTTGAATTAAAGTCAAAGAAAAAGAAAGTTATTTTATGTCAATAAAAGGTATACTCTATAGTGAAGATATTACAGCACTAAATATAGACATGCTAAATTCCAATAGCAAAGTATAGCAAGCTTTTTTAGATTAGAAACAGAACAAATAATTTTTTAAAATGTAATTGTAAGTAGGCTTATCTTTGACAGATTATGCAATAAATACAGATATAATAGTTTGGGATAACATAAAAAGCCTTAGTAATAAATGTCTGCTAAACTCTGCAAACTGAGAATACACTTTCTTTTTAAATGTCCTTAGAATGTCTACCAAAACATAAAATACTATAAGGAAAATTTCAATGAGTGATATAATATGGTCCTAACTATGTGATTTTGTAAAAACAGTTTTAAATGTTTTACTGCAACTAATAACAACAATTTAGCAATTTTATTTTTTTAATATATTTTTATTGATTTCAGAGAGGGAGAGATAGAAACATCAATGATGAGAGAGAATCATTGATCGGCTGGTTTCTACACTCCCCCCACTGGGGAACAAGCTTGCAACCTGGGCATGTGCCCCAATTGGGAATCAAACTGTGACCTCCTGGTTCATAGGTCGATGCTCAACCATGAGGCATGCTGGCTGGACAAGTTAGCAATTTAAAAATACACATAAGTAACTTAAGTAAAAAAAAATTTTTTCAATTATTAGTGTAAGCTATTTAGAGAATATCAACAGTGGGAGCTACCTCTCAAAAGGTATGGCAAAAGCTGTGCTCAGAGGAAAATTTGTAGCTTTAAGTGCATTATTAGTAAATAAGAATAAATAAGACTAAACAAAGTATTCAATTTCAAAGTTAAGAAAACTAAATTATGTATCTAATCTTTCACCTCTCACATTGACAAATATTGAAAAAAAATTAGACTACTTATTATTGACAAGTACTGGGGGGAATACTATTGGTGATTATATAAATCAGTACAACCCTGCTTGATTGCAGATTGCCAATAAGCATCAAATACTCCTAGCAATTCCACTTCAAAAAATTTATTGTAATGATGAATTTGCTCAAAGACCTAGCTTGGTACTTAAATCATAAAGCCTATACCTATGAACAGTTCAATGTTTCACAGCGAATAAAAAAAATCAACTAATATCAAGAACAAAAGAATAAGGCAATACAGTTAAATGATTCAGGGGCCTATTATTACAGTTGTTATGTGATGTGGTTACACTGACATCTCTTCTGGAACCAGAACTGCAGAAAGGAACTCTTCGTTCTTTGTATCTATACGTTTGGTAAGACTGGTTTCTAACCTCTGCATGCCCTGCACATCCCACCTCACTCTCTCTAATGGCGACAGAAACAAAAGACAGAACATTGCTCCTTAATACAACCCCCTTTCCCATCTTAAAACCAAGGTTTCTCTTAGCAAAACATCTCCAAAAATAATCAATTTATGGTATCTGTATTCCACTGAGTGCACTTCCTCACACATCAGTAGGTACAAGGATGCACATAAGATCATCTATCATTTAACATCTTTTTTTACCCTACTATAAGTATGGCAATATCATTGACCCAAAAAAAAAGTGACACAAAAAAGTGAAATATTATAAGACCACAATTATTGTTTTACTTACTCCTTCCTCTCTTGAAACCTAGCATTTCCTGCAGGTAACTTTCTACCCTTCTCATTTTTAATCCTATTCTCTGGAAGTTTCTTGATCAATTCATTTAAACCACAGCAATAATAAAGAAGTTTATGCATTAGAACAGTGGTCAGAGTGAATGCCAGCATTTTAAGAAAGGAGGGGGAAATATTCTAGGGTGCCTAAAAACCCCAAACATACAATATGGCCTAATATAGTCTACATGAAAGAAACATCATGCCAGTGACATGATGGTACAGGACAACTTTAACATCTTCATGTATTTTAACTTCACAGCAGAAATAAATCCATATATGATAGATGATGATGATAGATAGATAGATAGATAGATAGATAGATAGATAATCTTGTATAAGACAATAAATTTGATCTCACTATTTATATTCTCTTCTTAAATGTTCTGGCAGGT
This sequence comes from Myotis yumanensis, assembly GCF_028538775.1. Classification (NCBI taxonomy): domain Eukaryota; kingdom Metazoa; phylum Chordata; class Mammalia; order Chiroptera; family Vespertilionidae; genus Myotis; species Myotis yumanensis. The sequence goes on from NW_027223754.1 coordinate 170,681,823, forward strand.
TCTATGATCTTCCTAAAAATGAATGTGTGAGTGAATTAACATGACAATTTCAGATGAGCTTTCAAAATGGCCTAAGAGGTGTTCTGGTTTATTTATAGAATTTCTGCTGATGATCTAGACAGATGCCTGAAGAGCTTTTTTTGCATTAAGACATATCATTTATATCTTATAAAATTCTCTTTTTACTTTGACATCTAATTCTGCATCTCTTTTGGCTCCAGCCATGAGCTTCTTCACGCTCTCAAACCATCTTCCTTTTGTCTACTGTGTCATCCTGGAGTAACTGAGGCTATTTAAGGGGAACCCTAGGCAAATGCAACACACATTTATTTCCAAGGGAATGAAGTTTCCTACTCAGTGATGCTGCCCATAATTCTACACATGATGCTTCCTGCTTTTATTCTCAAGCCTTCTCTTTACAGAAAATGGAAAAGAAAAAGAAGCCAATTGCTTCCACATTGCTCCCTGGCTAAGTAGCATCTCATGGAGGGAAACCTGTGATCAATCTGGATCATTCAGAAGGTGCTAATAGAACCCAACAGGACTGACCACATGAAGGAAGGTGTTACTACTCATGTGTTGGAGGCAGAAAACAAAAAACTACTTTTTTTCTTTCCTCCCTAATCCTAATCCTATTGAAAGTTTCCAGGTCAATAAATTAAGGAAATAATCACTATCAAAAGTCCTGTCTGACGGAGGTGGCAGGAATAGGAGAAGAAAAAGAAGTAGAAGAGGGAAGAGAGGGGACAAAAAAGGGAGTGAAAGGCTTGATCCCCTCCAGGTCCCCCTTGGCCAGGACTGAGCTCCTTGAGGCCTTCTGGAAGTAACTAAGGGAGTGACTCCAGAGAGGGAACTCTGCCTTCGTGAAAAAGCAGCGCTGAGGGGAGGAAAGGGGGAGTTTCTGGGAGAGAGGAAAGGGTGTGCGGAGGCACTCTGGGACAAGGCAGATTTTGCTGAACTTGCCAAGCCATCGCCCTGGAGGCACCCACCACCAGTCTGCCTACTGACTGGACAGCTGTGCCATCGAGGCTTCAAAGATCCCTATCTACTGCCTTGAAGCAAATGGAACAATTATGTGAGGTTTGCAAGAAAGACATCACATAGCTCTCATGTTCTCAAAGAGCTGAGGGTCTAATTTTCCGTGGTAGAAATCTCAGACTTGGAAACCTACCTGAGGTACCAAGAAAAACTTTTTCAACAAAGGGCAGATTGAAAATCAATTTGTAGCTCTGTTTGCTCTCATATTTCATTTTCTCCCACATTCCAAGAAATTAAACAGCCACCTAATCCAAAGGTAATGGTAAAAAGAGCCCTAAATCTTCAGACCAATGTTTGGGAATGTTTGGGCTCGTCCAAGCTTTTATAAAAAGTAATGGAAGCAAGAACCTCAAATCACACACGTCTTTTGAGGTCCCTGCCTCTGTCTTTAAATCAGCTGTAACTAGTGCTTAGGTAAGTATAGGAACAGCAGCAGTTTCAAAACAATGGGTCATTTAATTTCCAGTGTGTATGTTCTGTGATATGAAACCCTAACATTTAAAAAGTTACCATGTATTATAATATATAGCTCAGCCTTTTTATGTTTAAAACATTCCCCACATTCCAGAGTGCTAATTTGAGGCCGAATGCCTGAAAAATTTCTCCTTTAACTCCTTCGTTGACCTAAGCCCATTTGATATTTCTGTTGTCCTTAACTACAGTGTTTGGGGTGGTGTATCAGTAGCTCTAGGATCCAAAGAAGTTCTTTACGAATTAAAGAAGTGGGCCCTGGCTGGTTTGGCTCAGTGGATGGAGCGTCGGCCTGTGGACTGAAGGGTCCTGGGTTTGATTGCAGTCAAGGGCACATGCCCGGGTTGGGGGCTCGATCCCTAGTGGGGCCGTGCAGGAGGCAGCTGATCAATGATTCTCTCTCATCACTGATGTTTCTGTCTCTCTCTCCCTCTCCCTTCCTCTCTGAAATCAATTTTAAAAAATTAAAGGAGTAGGATGAGGAAAGATAGCAAAGAATCAGGCAGTTTTGTAATCCTTTTCCTAAATAGACTCGGCCAAGTCAACTGTTGCCTAGTGAGGCTGATGAGAGAAGGGAAAGGAAGGAGGCAGGGAGGGCTCAGATCCGCTTCAGCGGAGCTCTGGGGAACCTGCAGTAAGGATTGCTGAGAGCTGAAAGGTGTGGCCGCAGCCAACAGCTTCAAGGCCAAGCTGTCAGTTTCCAAGGAGAATCAACACAGTTGAGGAAAACCTTCTTAAGTAATTAATTTGAAGTTACATGTTTAGATTTCCTGATTTTTCTTTCCAAAGCTTAATGATATCACCCTTCTTTTTAAGGGAATATATATATACTAGAGGCCCGGTGCACAAAAATTTGTGCACTCGGGGGGCGGGGGGAGGGGGGTTCCCCGGCCAGGCCTGAGCCTTCTCGCAGTCTGGGACCCCTCAGGAGATAACGACCTGCTGGCTTAGGCCTGCTCCTGGGTGGCAGAGGGCAGGCCCAATCCCTAGGTGCAGGCCCTGGTCAGGCTCAGAGCAGGGCCAATTGGGGAGTTGGGGCGCCGCCCCCTGTCATGCACAGAGCAGGGCAGATCGGGAGGTTGCAATGCCACCCTCAGTCACGCTCAGGGTAGGGCCAATTGGGGGGTTGGGGCACCGCCCCCTGTCACACTCAAGGCAGGGTCGATGGGGAGGTTGCGGTACCACCCCCTATCACGCACAGAGCAGGGCCGATCAGGGGGTTGGGGCGCTGCCCCCTGTCACTCACAGAGCAGGGCCCATCAGGAGGGTTGGGGCTCCGTACCCTGTCACACACAGAGCAGGGTTGATCAGGGGGTTGGGGAGCTCCCCCCGTCACACACAGAGCAGGGCGGATCTGGGGGTTGGGCGCAGCCACTTTCACACTCAGGGTAGGGCCGATGGAGAGGTTATGGCTCTACCCTGTCACCCACAGAGCAGGGCCCGTGGGGGGGGAGGGGGTTGGGGCGCCGCACCCTGTCACACACAGAGCAGTGCCGATCTGGGGGTTGGGGTTCTGCACCCTGTCAAACACAGAGCCGCAGGGTGATCAGGGGGTTGGGGAGCTCCCCCCGTCACACACAGAGCCGCAGGGTGATCAGGGGATTGGGGAGCTCCCCCCTATCAGGCACAGAGCAGGGCTGATCAGGGGGTTGGAGCGCCTTCCCCTGTCACAAACAGAGCAGGGCGGATAGGGAGGTTGTGGCCCTGCCCCCTGTCACACACAGAGCCGCAGGGCGATCAGGGGGGTTTGGGCGCTGCCCCCTGTCACACTGATCCCGGTGCCAGGAGCCTCGCTGCTCCGCTGATCCTGGTGCCAGGAGGCATATTACCCTTTTACTATATATAATAGAGGCCTGGTGCATGGGTGGGGGCCGGCTGGTTTGCCCTGAAGGGTGTCCTGGATCAGGGTGGGGGTCCCCACTGGGGGGCCTGGCCAGTCTGGGTGAGGGGCTGAGGGCTGTTTTCCGGCTGGCGAATGACTGAAGCTCCCAACCGCTCCTTTTTTTCTTTTCTTTTTTTTTTTATTCTGGGCCAGCTTTAGCTCTGAGGCCTCGCTGCTGAAAACATTGATACAATGTTGTGGATGGCTGGCTTTCAGTCCGGCTGGTTTCTGGAGTTTTGTTTAGCTTCTTATTTGCAACATAGTACATAGTTGCTGAGAGTTGCAGCTGAGAGGCCAGCAAGTTAGGCGGGGAACGTTGGAGTCCGCAGTCACTGAAGCAAGCAAGCCTCCCTGCTTGCTTCAGTGCATGGCTGCAGGCCGCCATCTTGGCTGACAGTTAATTTGCATAAGGATATGCTGATTAGCCAATGGGAAGGGTAGCGGTCATACGCTAATTACCATGTTTCTCTTTTATTAGTGTAGATATATATAATTGATTTCAAAGAAGGAGAGAGAAAAACAAACATCAATGATGAGAGAGAATCATTGATCGGCTGCCTCCTGCATGCCCAACACTGGGGATCAAGCCCTGACTAGGAATCAAATGGTGACCTCCTGGTTCAAAGGTCGACACTCAACCACTGAGCCATGCTGGCCGGGCTCACCCTTCACTTTTTTTTTAATTTAAATTCTTTCTTGTTTAAAGTATTACATATATCTCCTTTATCCCCCACTGACCACTCCCCGGCCACCTTCACCCCCCAGCACATGCCCTCACCTCCACACCCACCCCCCATCTGTGTCCATTAGTTATGCTCATATACATGCATACAAATCCTTTGGTTGATCTCGTACCCCCTCACCCCCCACCTTCCCTCATAGGTTGGACAGTCTGTTCGATGCTTCTATGACTCTGGTTCTATTTTTGTTCATCAGTTTATGTTGTTCATCATATTCCACAAATGATTGAGATCATCTGTTATTTATCTTTCTCTGACTGGCTTATTTCGCTTAGCATAATGCTCTTCATGTCCATCCATGCTGTTGCAAATGGTAAGAATTCCTTTTTTTTACAGCAGCATAGTATTCCATTATGTAGATGTACCACTGTTTTCTAATCCACTCATCTGCTGATGGGCACTTGGGCTGTTTCCAAATCTTCGCTATTGCCAATTTTGCTGCTATGAACATAGGGATGCATATATCCTTTCTGATTGGTGTTTCTAGTTTCTTGGGATATATTCCTAGAAGTGGGATTACTAGGTCAAATGGAGTTCCATTTTTACTTTTTTGAGGAAACTCCATACTGTTCTCCACAGTGGCTGCACCAGTCTGCATTCCCACCAGCAGTGCACAAGGGTTCCTTTTTCTCTGAATCCTCTCCAGCACTTATTATTTGTTGATTTGTTGATAATAGCCATTCTGACAGGTGTGAGATAGTACCTCATTGTTGTTTTGATTTGCATCTTTCAGATGATTAATGACTTTGAGCATGTTTTCATATGTCTCATGGACTTCTGTATGTCTTCTCTTTGCCCATTTTGTGATTGAATTGTTATAGGGAACTCTCATACAACTTAACAAAAATAAGATAAACAATCCAATCACCCTTCATTTTTTAACTAGCATTTTAAAATTATAATGTAAGGGTCATTAGAAGAAAGTGTGTGCAGCCTTTTTTACTTATAAATCCTGGGATGAGAGGAAAAAGTCAGCAAAATACTCAGGGAAATTTGCTTTTAAAAGCTAATGCATTCTACTATAAGACCACTTCCTAAGTTAATTTAAGCAACCTGTTATTTGAAAGCTATGTTATATTTTTGGAGGGGTAGTATTGCCTTTTTTAGTCCTCTATTGAGAGAAAGTTAAGTGTGCAAACATAATTGCCCCTTTTCTTCTCTCGTCCCAAAGTAGATGTTTCTTTATACTATAGAAGAAATCACAAAACACTCCAAACAGCTTGATAGCTTCTTGCAGCCCCCCATAGGAACTCCCCGGGGCTGGCTTGCACATTGTCAGCCTAGGGTAAATAATACTTAAAAGAGGACCCACTTTCTCAGCCAGGAGGACTATTCTCCTACCAGAATCTCCTTCCAATTTGACTTAATCGTGCTCTAAGAAGCTATCAGCAACGTTAAGTGTGCTGTAAAATTGGAATTGTATTATAGTTTGTGTTCATTAGTGCCCCCCTTTTGCTTTCTGAGAAGCTTTAAAAAGATTTCACACTCTAGTGGTTTAAGGAAATACTCCGCTTAACCGTTTCTGGAGTAGTCCCGAAGCCAGAAGTGGGCTGGGAGATCCCCCTCCCCAACAACATCAATGTTCTAACTTGTTTCAAAAGCAGCTCATTAAATCACACTTTCTCTTTACATTAACGTCTCCGACTGTTAGTCATTTCCATATATTTTACCCAGCGGACTGCTTTAACCACCCAAGAACACGATGTCCCCAGAGATAGGCTTTCTAAAAACTAGAAATTAGAAAATCATTAGTGTATAAATCATATCACTCACTGGAAGAAAATACCGTGAATTGAAGGAGCTGAGGTGAGTTTTCTCAGGCAAAGACACATTTAGAATGCCCAACGGAGAACAAATGGTTATTCATAAATCCAAATGGAATTAATTGAAGCAATTTAGTGCCAGCTTAAAAACAATGTCATCCACCGGAAGTGCTACAATTGTCTTTCACAGTGGATTCATTAGCCAGCACTATATTTTGATTACTCTTCTTCAGGGACCAGCTTTAGTCAATTAAAAATGATTTATGATTCTGGGTCTAAACTGTAGTTTTGGGGGAGAAAGTTCATCCATCTAGTAACAACATATCCATCTAACTTTGGACTGAAAATTTTTTTCAAAAATTCCATAATCTGATTGGTTGACATCAAGAGGTGAAAGAGATTTAAGAGCTTGATGTAATCAGCATGAATGTTCTATTGATTCTTAAAACCAGGAGTACATTCCTGGCATTCAAATCTGTGGAACCACAACCCTGCCGCTCACTAAACACATTTGGGTTTCCCTCTGTGGGTCCCGTGCCCCTCTATCAATCTCTTGTCTGTGTGCTATCAGAGAGTAGTGACAGACCATTCTGAGATTTAAATCAATCATGTCCTTTCAGTTCATGCCCGAGTGCTTACGGATTACAACATGTTCTATACATCCCGCATCTTAAATCTGCCTTTTAGAATGAAATATGGCAGGGAAACAATTTTTTAAACTAAAAAATGTTTTGAACTAAAAAATTTTTATTCTAAAAAAAAAAGAACTAAATGAATACACTAAAAAGAATTCACAAACCAGCCCCTGATTCTTGACACCTTGTATTTTTAATAAAAAAAGTATTCTTGTCTGAAATATTTCTCTTCTCCTCTTTCATTACTCTTCACTATAAGCCATTTATCTTTTGTTTAATTCTTCCTTCACAGCCTCCTCTTGCGTGTTTCTACCACCCAGAGCAGGCCTTCATCAAATCAGGCGTGGGCTCCTGCAGTCACCTTGTGACTGGTTGTTCATTGGCCTGCTCTCTTTCTCTCCCCATCATCACCTTGCAGATCAGTACTAGAAACACTTCTAAAATATCCCATTCAGCAGAACACTGTTCTATTAAACAAACTCCAGGATTGTCTTTACACACGGTCATTATTGCCAACCTGGACCCTGGCAGTGCCACTGATGAGTCTCCAGGGCCATGGCAGAGAAAGCAGCTGAGTAGGTGGGATCCACATCCTTGCCCTCTTCAACCAGAGCATGTTCACTGTGATCTGTTAGTATACCGAATGTCTTTTTTTAGTATATTGGCGCTTTCACTATTATCTGTTCAATTTATTGACAAAAAAATCACTTGAAAGAGCATTTCACAGTGTTGAAAATGTTTCCACACCATTGACCTACACAAAGAATAGAGTAACTAATCACCTATACTGTTCAAGGCCCCGTGGTGTGATCTTATCCCACCAGTAGAAGTGGCTGCACTGTGGGAGTTGGATTGCTTGTACTTGAGTCCAGGGTCCACTCCTTGCTAGCACTGTGACCTTTCTCTAACCTTTCTGAGCCTCTAAAATGCTGATAGGTACCTAGCTAATAAGCTTGTTGTAAGGATTAAATAAAATGATATAAGTGAAGCACTGAGAACAGCGTCAGACATGAAGTCAAGGCTCAATGGTCTCCATCAGGATTTCCTTTTGAGCCTTCGAGCCTATTAACCCCTCATGTGAACTCTGTTAGAAATGAACAGCCCTATCACCATTCCACAGCCACTCTCGAACTGGAAATGCCTGCTCCCTTATCAACAAGAGTGAGAAGAGAGGCGAGAGGATATTGCGGAAATGCCCATTAAAGCACCTTGTAAGTACAGACTTCTCTTTGAACGTCTTGCCCCAGTCACCGTTCACTGAAGTGCAATATTGAGAAATGTGTTGCTTTGCTGCAACCGTGGGGTGGGGAGAAAACCAAACTGGAAGATGCTTGTTTTTACTGACGGAATCCCAGTTGCTGAAGAAATCCTGAGCATATAGTATCAGACACCATCCCACAGCTAAGTACTTACAAAGTCATTCCGACCTAGAAAATAATTTAGATTTTAAAGGGAATGCTCCTTTTGGCCTGTTTCAACACTAACTAATCCCTGGCTCCTTCCAAAGAACAGGAGTCGAGTTTCATCTTCTGTGCCAACCTTCCTCCCTTTGCTTCATTCTATTCTGCATTGGTTTTCTTAACAACTAATGTGTTTTAGTATTTTTATATGCTTCCCAGAACACTTTGAGAAGGAAGATAACTGATGAGCATAAAAAGAATATATTTCAACAAAGACATTCTGCTTGGAATTACCCATGCAGCTTTCCTTACCTTTTGCAATTGCATCCTGAATTTTTATCACGAGGAGAAGCATAAAGAGGCGCATAACAATTGTGAATTTCCTTATCTCTGGAATTCCATATGCATATTTGAGGGTGGGGGGATTTTAATCTTGTCACATTACAAGTACCACACTTAATACATTTCTGTTTCAATATGTTGATCAGTTTTATGAAAGCCTCAATCCTGCTTGCCATGCCAGCTTCCTTATTAGATTTTCCAATTTTTGTACCATTTGTGGTTAATCAGATAATTATAACCCTAGATTTAATATTTTTCTAGTTTTCCATTCTTTAGTAACCATAGACATGCCCTATTATGTTATGTGTCTGCCAATTCCAAAATTCAGCGCTTAGAGGAAAGGGAAGGATCCTTTACTTTGGCTCCTAGAGCTGTAACAAGAGCACCATGGATTTCCTACAAATACACATCTGGCTTTTTGCCTTTGTTGTCCAGGACAAGTCAAGTCCAGGAGGCTATCCATCCCCTTCAAATCTTTGGCTGCATACAGAGCACCAACTGGGCTGGAGTCGACTTAGCCCACTCTGTTCTCTGGCAAAGGAGCAGGGTAGGACATTTCACTGCATTTGTCTTTAGATCTCTCTTAGTGACAACTGAAGGGGGCGGGGGGGGAGTATGGAGTTTATTGATTAGCTGCTAATATGAGCCAGACATGGTGCTACATGCTGGGAATTCAAAAGTCCCAGTGCCTGTTCCTCAAGGAATTCACCATCTACTGAGGGAGACACATTCATAAACAAATTGATAAACTCACCATCCTGAGTTAATAACTGAAGCAGAAAAAACTAGAGGAGACATTTCCTGAACAGTCAGACATCTCATCAGGTGGAGTTAGAGCACCTCCAAGACCCATAGGAAGGGCCTCAAGACACACACTATTTGGTTCCAGGGATCCAGGGGGTGGAATCAACATTTCATAATTTGCCAGGTTGTCTGAGCCAGTCCTAGAGATAATGCCAAACCTATTCTGAATATAGAATTTAAGATGACCCACCCTAAGAAAAACCAAGCAAGCCATTCATAAGAAATGCTCCTTGTCACCAAGGGGTTATACTCCAAAAGAAAGCACTCTGAGCTTCATTCTATGAACTGCAACATGTGTGCTACTGACACAGAAGACCTGTCACAGCTGGTGGTAACAGGCCACAGCTGAGGAGGTCTTGAAATGTTTTTCACTCTCCTGGAGGCTTTCCGTAGGCTTCAGAAATTTAAAAAATAATAATAATAAAGTTAAAGCCTGCCCTTTGCTTTCATGAACACTTTCCATTTGGTTGTGGTCTCTTCACACATGGGGTTAGACATAAAGTCAATCAAGAATGTTTTAAACTTTATCTGAGAACTTGTCTACTCCATTTGAATTCTTTAAATTGTCTCATGATGATAATAAGAGTATATTTATGGATGAGCCTCATCCATCTAGGATATTTTCAAGAGACGGGAAAACTCCCTCAGGGAGGTCCCAAACCCACTCTGGGCTCTTCGTGCTCACTTTGCACTGGCCTCTGTAGCTTTACTTAAAGATGTGTAAAATTTTATGTAGTTTGACAGTCCCCTGAGGGCCCTCATGTGCGTTGTTTATTCTGCTCTGTATGTGATAGAGCATTCACTCACAATTTTCTTCCTGGACAGCTTTAGAGGCTTGGAGACACTGTAAATATTTAGTTCTGAAAGTCAAAACTATCCACTTTTGTTCAAAATACCTCTGTTTGGAAAAAGTCTACAACATCTCAACATCTGTTCAGAAAACTTTTTTTTTTTTAGCAAGGAGCAAAGCTAATAATCTATGTCTTTTTTTCAAATATGTTTTTATTGATTTCAGAGAGGAGGGGAGAGAGAGAGAGAACATCAATGATGAGAATCATCAATGGGCTTCTTCCTGCACGACCCCTACTGGGAATGGAGCCGGCAACCCCGGGCATGTGCCCTGACCGGAAATCAAACCATGACCTCCTAGTTCATTGGTAGACATTCAACCACTGAGCCATGCCAGCTGGACTGTTCAGAAGATCTTACAGCCAGTTTCTGACCTAACACAAACTATAAAGAAAAACACAACATGATATCACCTATAAAGGGAATAAGATGGGAAGATATGGGAGTGGGGGCTGGTCTGGAATGTAGATGTATCAGTTAGGATGTTTGGGGCTACAAAAAGAGAAAACTCAGTTCAAAATGGCGTAATCAGTCGGGTATGCTTATTTCCTCCAAAAGAAGTTTAGAGGTAGGGAGTTTCCAGGATTAATTATTGCAGCAGCTTAAGGACATCCATAAGGACTCAAGTTCTTTCCACCATTCTCAATGGGCTTTTTTCCCTCGATCTGTGTCTTAGTGGTTGCAAGCTGGCTGCAGCTGCTCCAAGCTTTCTATCCCACCAATCAATCTTAAGAAGGAAGAATGGAGTGCACCTCTTCCTTATCCCCTTTTCACAACAAAGTACACTTTTCCAGACTCCATTCTGTAAAATTATCTTTATATCTGATTGAAGAGAATTCGGTCACAAGACCATTCCCAAAGCAATTAATAGCAAAATAACAGAGTTACCAGTCTTGGCTTAGACTAATCATTATTTAATTTCCTGAAGTTGAGGCAGTGCTTGAAGTTCTTGACTACCTGAACAAAATTGTAGGGAAGTGGAAATGGCTGTTGGGTAAACAACCAAGTGTCTAGTACAGCAGAGACTACAAGTGCTTTGACTTTGCTTTTGATACAGTCTCTTTAATGACTGTGTTTTTGGTCAGGAAAGAAGGCACTCTGAGGCGTGGTGAAGACCACGGCTCTGCAGTCTTAGGCCCAGGTTCAAATCCCAAATCTGCCCTTTACTAGCTGCATGGCTTTATGCAAGTTACTTAAGCTTTTTGTGCCTAAATTTCCTCATGTCTACAATGTCAGAAAAAAATAGTGCCTGCCCCGTAGTGTAGCTGTGTAAATTAAATTAAATGATATTTATAAAATGCTTAGCAGAGTATCTAGCACCTGGTATCAATAAAGATTAGTAATTGTTAACATAATCTCCAAAAACTAGACCTCAATACCTAAAGGATTTACGAATCATTTTTTTCATACTGCATTAAAATAAACTAACTCAAAAAAATGAAAGGCCACCAAAAATATCCGGAGGTAGAGAAGAGGAGATACCCGAGTTTTGTATCAATAAAAGCCTAACACCAGTGCCTAAGCACCCACTTAAATTTTAAGTTCATGTTTAACTCTTGGGCACATAATCATTTCATTTATTTCAGGAATCAAAAAGAAAATCATGCATATAAGCCTAACCAATGGACACAGACAACAGAGGGGTGAGAGCATGAGTGGGGGGGGGGGGGAATGGGGGGAATAAGGACACATATGTAATACCTTAATCAATAAAGAAATTTTAAAAAAAGAAAATCATATTTAATCAACTATAAATAATACTATGAATTTGAGAATAAGTTAATTATCTCTTCAGAAAATATCAAAGAGCAAGATCACATATTTAAAACCATGTGCTTTGAGTTCACAGTCCCTCTCTCATCATTCTCTTTCTTTGACTGTAATTCCTTTTCTTGATTCATTTGGTAACTGCACCCTATAAAAATGCTTAAAATCCTTATGTCTCTCTCTCCCTCTTGTCTTCTCACAAACACATTTACCAAGAGACTTAAAACAAGTAACCAGGAATTTATAAATTCAGCTTTAAAATCAGGACATCCAGATTCTCAATTAAACAATATCTTCAAATTCCAGCTTTGTTAATTATCAAAATGAATAGTCCCCTGAGATACATGTAGGTGACTTTAGACCATCATCTTCTCAATCTTTGCCATACACTAGATATAATTATTTATTATAAAGAATGTTTCATTTACTCACCTATATGTTTTTGTTTTTATCTTAAATTGATTGGGCACCCTAGAAAAGAAACCTAAAATGGTTAGCACATCAAAATAGAAAGATGAACAAGTTCAATAAATACTGCTCAGTTGCTCTAATGGATAGCTGAGACAAATTAGAATTTTAAATGACACTTGTAAATTTTATTTGTAGCACCATTTGAAATCTGCTCTGAGAAACTTTCAGTCCAATGCTAAGCTATGAGAACATCAGTGTGTTTCTGGTTTGAATATAACAAATGAAATAGCAAATCTCCCCTCACATTTTTATAAATCCCTGAAGCAATTTTTGAAGCTTGGAAAAATGATTTTGAAGTTTTCATAAACTCCTTATGAAACTTATCCTATGCTTTTTCTCAGTACCAACAAGGGCTCTTAAGCCAGAAGGACAGAAAGAAAATCTAGAAAGAAAGCATACAAAATCTAAAACAAAAGTACAAATCTCTAAATCATATAATACAAAAGCTAGTTTTTCTGTCAAGTTGTAACTTTGCCATATGGAGATAATAAGGGAAAATTTTCAAATAAAATCACCATGGATTCTTTCCTCTGAGAGCCTTAGATGTTAGTCCATCCTTACAAAAAGAAAAACTCAAAGGATCACTAATAATATACATCAAGTTAGTTGTTAATCAAACTCAGAAGAAGACAAAATAATATTTTGTATCTAAGCAGACAGTTAAGAAACCTTAGGTGTTCCATACAAAAATAGTATTCATCCACACACAACCAAAATTGGGCAAAAATTCAGGGCAATCTGAAAAAAAAAAAATCAATACTAGTTAGGGCAAGAATTAAAAATGACACCATGTAGGCCTGTTCTTGTTTAGGAATGTCAAAAGAAAAGATCTATAATAATTTTTTGGCTTTTCTTTAAAAGAAATTTTTCTTACTTCTTTGTTCTGCAAGGAAAAAAAAACAATAATTAGCAAACCACAGATGAGAGTTGGTTCTCTCATTTAACACAGCAAAATATGCCACCCAAGACCACAATTGTTGCCATCTTCACTTAGCATGCCCAGCTTTCCTCTTGCCTTTTTAAAACTTCAAGCCTCGAGGAAGGTGCAGTGAGTTGTCCCTTAGAAATCAAGTGAGATGAAATAAGAGTTTCTAGTTACCCCAACCAGAAAGACAACAAATACTGAGCATCAACTATGTGCAAGAGTCCTGGCTGTTCTCTAGAAAATGAGAAATATATGAGTAGCTCTTGCTCCTATACCAATGTACAAACAAGTAGGGGAAATGTCTATATTTAAGAATAAGTCATGTTGCATATATACTAAACAAAGTCATACACAGTTGAAAACTTTCAGTAGGATTTATTATTTTTTTAATGAAAAGTATTTATTTCCATTTGGTTTTAACTCTTCATTCTTCTAGACATTGACAGTAGAGGTGAATGCAAATCCTACCGGGAGATAGCATGAGGGCCTGAAAACCTGGAGAATCCCAGCATTAATCCCTAGAAAAGTATGGAAGATGTCCCCTTCATGTTGGACTCCCCATAAAAGACAAGTCCCATGAGGGTGGATGCATCCTCGCCATATTCATATCTCTTTCTCTAGAACCTAGAAAAATGACTAGAATGTAGCTCAGTGCTCAATTAAAATTAAGTTCCCATTATTGTTGAACCATTCTGTGGAGTATTTTTGGAAAAACCAAGTAAAAATGTGATAAGGCTGTTTAGGTTGTTGCTGCACCTTCTATAGTCTAGACCAGTTGTGGAGGAGGAAGACAGGATTCTGAAAAGCCGAGGCTCATGGATCTGCAGTCACACTGAAGCCATGTGTTGGCAAAGATGTGGAGAAAAGAGAACCCTGGTGCACTGCTGGTGGGAAGGCAGGTGGGTGCAGTCACTGTGGAAACAGTACAAAGTTACCTCAAAAAATTAAAATAGAACTGCCTTATGACCCGGCAATTTCACTTCTGAGAATAAATCTGAGGAAAGCCAAAACACTAATTCAAAGGAATATATGCACCCCTGTGTTCATTGCGGCATTATTAACAATAGCCAAGATTTGGAAGCAGCTCAAGTGCCCATGAGTAGATGAGTGGATAAAAAAAAATCTGTGGTATCTTTACACAATGGAATACTAATCAGCCATAAAAAGAAGGAAACCTTTCATGATAGCATGGATGGACCTGGAGAGTATTATGCTAAGTGAAATAGGCCAGTCAGAGAAAGACAAGTACCATATGGTTTCACTTATGTGTGGAATCTAATGAAAAAAATAAACAAACGAAATAAAAACAGAGAGAAGAGATTGACAGCTGTCAGAGGGGAAGGGGGTTGGAGGGCTGGGTGGAAAAGATGAAGGCATTAAGAAAAAAACCCATAGACACAGACAGTAGTATGGTGATTACCAGAGGAAAACGGGGGGCAGTGAGAAGTAGAAGAAGGTAAAGAAGTGATAAATGGTGACAGAAAGAGTCTTGACTTTTGGGTGGTGAACACACAATACAATGCACAAATAAGGTATTATAGAATACATGATAAGTGCTTCTAACACCGTGGGCAGCTCATATGACATTGTTGATAATTAATAGTGGTAGAAGGGGGGTCAAAGAGCTGGGCTTGGAATGGGGGTGTTTTTAAAGAGGAGAAGAGAGAAAAAGAAGTGAAGCAGGGCATTACTGGCTTAATCCACTCCAACATTATCTGGCAGGGGATTTTCAGGGGGGAAAAATCAATTAGGAATTAGATTTACTCAAAGCCAGAGTTTTATCGTGGGTTAGCAGAAACAAAACAAAACAAGAAAAGAAAAACACACACAAGAACACCAGAAGAAACGTTCTCTGATATACTTGTTTAAAGTGTTTTCATCTTTAAACTCCTATTAAAAGACTAAATCCCTCTTTCATAGAGTGATTAATAGCAATATATCTGTTCTCAGTCCTGTACTGTGAAACAATCTGGGCCTGATATTCTTCTCTTACTAAATCAAAGATATTCTGAAATATATTCAATCCCCCTTATTCTTAAGACATTAAAAGAGAAGCTGGACTCCATGTTCAAGCATCTAACACAGATGAATGAGGGACTCTGACCAAAAAGGCCCTGCTTGTCCTATTCTAGTGCATGATTAATTTTCTGGAATTTACATATGAAAAAGAAAACAAAATGAGAGGAAGTGGAAAGTCAATTTATTGTACATTTGTTCCTAAAAGTAGCTTGGCTGGGGTTTCCAACCCCTGCTAAATCCCCAGACAGATTAAAGGAAAACACCAACATCTGATGAAACATCATAATCATAAAGATACTAACAGAGAAAAAGTCACAGCAAGATCTGGCTCCCTAGATCTATCTAAGGAAAGAGACTGAGCAAAATTCCAAGAAGCCTTTTATATAAAACTAGAAGCCCAGTGTACAAAATTCATGCATGGGTAGGGTCCTTAGGCCTGATCGATTGGGGCCTTCTGGCTGCTGGCCGGGGCCTTCCTCCGGCTGCCCTCTGGGGCCTTCCTTCATTCCGTGCCACCCCCTTGTGGTCAGGGAACATCATAATGAGAAGATCGGTCTCCTGGTCAAACTCCCTCAGGAACAATTTGCATATTAGGCTTTTATATATATAGACTAGAGGCCCAGTGCATAAAATTTGTGCATGGGGTGGGGGGGTCCCTCTCCAATCGGGACTCCTCTAGGGATGTCCCACTGCCGGTTAAGCCCAATCCCACATTCAGACATCTGGGACCGCTGGCTCCTAACCACTCGCCTGCCTGCCTGACCACTCCTAACCACTCTGCCTGCCTGCCTGATTGCCCCTAACCACTCTGCCTACCTGCCTGATCACCCTTGATTGCCTCTGCCTGCCTGCCTTTTCACCTCTAACCACCTCTGCCTGCCTGCCTGATTACTCCTAACCACTCTGCCTGTCTGCCTGATTGCCCCTAACCACTCTGCCTACCTGCCTGATCACCCTTGACTGCCTCTGCCTGCCTGCCTTTTCACCTCTAACCACCTCTGCCTGACTGCCTGATCACCCCTAACCACCTCTGCCTGCCTGATGCCCCTAACTGCTCTCCCCTGCTGGCCTGATTGCCCCTAATTGCTCTGCTTGCCTGCCTGATTGTCCCTAACCACCTCTGCCTCGGCCCCGCCACCGTAGCATTGTCTGGAAGGATGTCTGGAAGTACGTCCAGAAGATGTCCGGTCTAATTAGCATATTACCCTTTTTTAGTATAGATGCTTTGCCCCTGAAGCTCCCCTTCAATACTGACCCCAAAGACAACATTTAGAAGGCTCCCAATGGGTATTTCCTGAGTTAGAGAAAATGAGTATTGCCAATCACAAAAAATTGGAACTCAATCTTTATATATTGAGTAGATTGGGCATTTGGAAAAATATACTAATTCACCCAACTGAATTATCCTTAAATATCACCACTTAAGATCCCAGGGCAACCAGAGCTATATCCATGCATCATAGTAACCTTATGAGCTCAGATGGTTCAGTTGTCCAATCTGCCTTCCTTAAAGTGCTACAGGTAAGAGAAAGGCAACAAGCTCCTTGGCCTACTAATTATTTTCCAGGAAAAGAGGAAATGGGCATAATGTTGGATAACATTTTTTATAGTAACAACTAACATTTGTAACTTAACCACCTGATTTTATATATATTATCACATTTGAGCTCAATGTGTCCATTTTACAATGTTCAGGAAACTAAGGCTGAGTAGTTAAGTGACTTACCGAAGGTCACACAGCTAGAAAGTAATGAGAAGGGACTCACACCCAGAAACAACTTGTCTCACATCCCATTTTTGTGATTTCATACACCATGCTACTTCCTGCATCTTCTCCAATCAAGAAATAAAGAGGAAGTCTGAAAAGAGGCGTAGCTCACCTGAGAGGCTGCCCCCATCCTTTCTACCTTACCTTGGGGAAGAAAAAACTTCCGAGCTTCCCACGTTTCACCATCACCATGGAAGAACTTTGCGATGTAATCTAGCCATCTCCTTCCCAGATATTTTCCCCAGCTTCTCTCATTCGTACAGCAAATACTGCTTTCTGAGAGTTAAGTGTTAAATTATTTAATATCACTATGTCATATCTAAATTATAATGTTGTATCCCAAAATTAAATGACTTAGGTCCCATTATCATTATATTTATTTATTATTATATTACATTTATCTCCATTCTTCAATCATACTGAGAAAGGAAAACTTTACATTGTGCCCATGTAGTTATCTTATTTTGAAAAATAACTTTTTAATATTTATTTATATGTGTGAAAAACTTCAATTTTGAGGAGAAATATGTGTGTGTGTGTTTCTGTGTACAAAGAGAGAAAGAGGCAATTCAAGCTATTTTAAAGAAGCAAAAAGATTTCAAAATATAAAAATAAAGTTCAAAGTGAAAAATCACTTGTTTTTAATCAAAGTAATAATAAAACTTTGACATGCCAAATATCACAGATCATTGTTTAAGAATTTACCATTACATTGTTTATTTATTTAGAATAATTTTTCTTTATTTGAAGTTATATTTAAATCTTTAAGTATGTTCTAAATTTCCTTTGGCTCTAAATTATGATATAAATATGTGCAATTATAGGCAATAGCAAAGCTACAGATTGTAATCGTTACTGGTAATGACAGATTCATAATCTTTGACATAATGATTTTTATAACTTCTGCAGTAATATTCATCTTCAAAACATTAGCTAATTAATGCTAAAAAAAAATCCTCACAAGTCATATAAACAAGTAAATTCCTCTGCCCTATTGGCACTTAATATACTTCCATTAACTGATTAACATCTATTTACATAACTTGAAAAACAATGGAGAAATCGTCTAATATGAGCATAAAATCTGAACATTATTTTTCTTTGTTTAGCAAGACAACATCTCTATTATTCTTTGCTTGAATTGCCTCTATTATTTGTGGATTATACTATCCATCCATCCTTCATTCTCCTCATTGTCTGGGCTTACATTATGTACAGAGGGAGTCATTAGCCTACAACAACCAAAGTGGGAGATGCAAATTGTCTTAGCTACATGGTTCATGAGCTCCTAGTCCAACTACTCACAAACTCGCATGCGCAAAAAATGTGCCATGTGGGTTAAGAGAAATAGGAGATCCTTCTTCATATCTTGATCAATTCAAGATGCCTCTCACACTTTCTCCTTCTTTATATGTATAAATATAATAATTATTTTTATTGAGCACTTAATATCTTCCAGGCAATGTGCTAAGAGTTCAATGTATATATTAGCTTATTTCATAATTATAAAAACCTTTTGAGGTAGGTATTATCCTTATCGTTATCATTGTTGTGATATCATTATCATTATAAATAAATAAACACAAGTAAAAATATGAAGGGTCAGGGAGTTTAATTAATTTGCAGAAGATGAGACAGAACCAAGGGTAACAGCCAGATGCACCTGAGCACACAGCCCTTTATCCTAATCAGTGCACCAGTGGTTCTCAAATTTGGGCAGGCTTCAGGATCACTGATAAAAATACAGGTTCCTGGGCCTTCCCCCACAGCTTCTGACTCAGGAGGTCTGGGAGGGTCCCCAGGCTTTTCATTTCTAATGAGTTCCCAGGTCATGCTGACGCTGCACGGGAACCACGCCCTGAGAACCACCGCAGTACTCTGATGCTAAAAATTTGGCACTTCCTTCCCTATCAAATAAATAAATTGAAACAGGAATATTTATTTATTTGAGTGGATGTTGGCCAATGTTCTTCTGGAGGAGGGACAGGTGCTAGAATTCAAATAGGTATGTCTTATCACCAAGAATACCAGTTTCATGAAAGCATTGGATTTTTTTAGAGAGCCTCCTGTGCTCATTTATCAAATCCATAGGGGAGACACTTCCCTAAATTCATATGAGTATTATTCTTTCACTAAGAGTCTTTAGCCAATTCTTTAGTACCCTTAAGATAAGAGCGGCACCTACATGTTTATTTTCTGAATCCCACCTTTCCGCCTCCCCGAGTTATAGGTCTGACGCTGATGGTACAAAGCTTGTGCACAAAACTAGTAACAGCAAATATGCAGCCACTGCCTCACCAACCTGCAGGGGTTTTCCCCTGTCAATTCACATGAATTTGCTCTTCACCCCATAGGTTCGAGAATTTAGCTCATGATTTATTTCTATGATAAATTTGCTTATGCTAAAAACTATGCCAAGTCTAAGCTTGGAACAAGATTTTATGGGCCAAGTAGTAAACCCCATAAAATCAGGGTTTAAAATGGAAAATGTTATTCAGACTAATTATGGGTCATGCAATTGGGCATTGCTATAGCAAGTTTTGCTTAAATGTTATCCCAAATAAGGACATCAGAAGAACATATGTATGACAGATACAGCCCACATCCTTGGTCAGTAATGGAACAAACCTGCAGTGGCAGAGGGGTGTGACTGCCTCCGACATCCCTGTGGTGGTTTCCTCATTAGACAGCCATGTAGTGAGCCTTCTCAAGCTGTAGACAAAGGACAAAGGATAATGGACTTTAGTTTTAAATTGTGGGGGAAAGAAGAGGGAGAATGAAAAAAAAACACAGAAGAAATAATTCCTAAATCAGGAAAAAGAATGTCTGGTGGGAAATCTTTTCAAAACCCATTTTGAATAAAAATAAACTTGCTATAAATTCAAGAGCTGAAAAGATTCAATTTGGGGGATGCAAACAAATTAAATGTATGAAAAGTGTTTGCTATAATGGCTACAATCAATATAATTGTAATGATGGGCTATTATTTTTGTTCAACTTCATTTCAATTGAAATAATAGCTTTATGAAGAAATCTTAAAGTCCAAGATGACTGATTACTTTATACTCTGAGAGCTGAAATGAGTTCTAAATTTGAAGTGTTCTTTGCTTTGCTCAAAATGTAAAGATGGGGGTCTTTGCTGATAATTCTTGGTATTCATAACAAACCAGTCTACATTTCCCAAGTAAACTTATTTTTATTTTATGGTCTTATTAAAAGACTGCATTGAACATGTGGGGAGAAATAAAGCTTTGTTTAAAAAATGCTTTAAGGCCCAAGGCAAAATCAAAATGTGCAAAGTAAACTACATATTCAAAGAAAACAAAGTTTTAAGACATTTCATTCACCAAGTATATATTATTCAACTTGGTTCATTTTTATATCTTTTTCTTTTTAATTACCATGGATCTCAATCTTCACCTTCTCATTGCACACCTTCATAACATAAAAGAATACATACTGAAATAAAATGAAATTAACATGTACTTGGAAAAAATAAAAGTTACTTTATATATATATATATTAGAAAGTTGGAACAGCAACCAAAAATTAATACAATCTAGCACCAGTTCAAAATAGAGCTGGTAAGACATTCAGCATTTGACTAGAGCAGGGGTCCTCAAACTACAGCCCGCGGGCCACATGCAGCCCGCCGAAAACATTTATCCGGCCCGCCGGGTGTTTTTGCCGCCGCTGTGTGCATAGGAATTTGTTCATAGTTTTTTTTTAAACTATAGTCCGGCCCTCCAATGGTCTGAGGGAAAGTGAACTGGCCCCCTGTTTAAAAGGTTTGAGGACCCCTGGACTAGAGTGTTGGTTGAAAACTCAGGAGCTTCCCAGGTGAAATGTGAAACTGGCCCCCCTTCAGAGAGGACAAGGAGAGACAGAAGAAAGTGGCAGACCACTCCAGATTCATGACTTCCATGACACCAGGGTGCTCTACTGGCAATCACTATAGCATCCTCCCCTTGGTTCTCCTCACTCTCCAGGGATTCCACCTCCTAGCATTCTAGTCAGATTCTGTCACAAGTACTCACACCTTAATCCTTTTCAGTTTGTGCCCTCCTAGCTTTGCAAACAGCACACTAAGTCCTCCAACTTAATATCTTGCTCTCCCACCTTGTCTCCTAGGCCTGAAGCTAGCAGTAAAGGAGAGCCCACGGTGGTACACAGTCCACAAACTTCCAACATAGAGGTTGAAGGACAACTTGAGATTTCCCCAACAGATGCCTCCTTCCCATACCCATTTCTTCTGAAGCTGGCCATGCATGCACGAAGGGCAAGAAGAAATGGAAGAAAGTTTTACTGAGCATGGGAACTTTCTTACTAGGCTTGTCTTGGGTGGCCCACAAGATGAGGAGATTCCTGCCCATGCCTACCAGAATCTTAAAAGTTTATATAGAGGCCTTAACTGGGTTTTATTATGAATACCATCCAGATGTTCTCAAAATATCTTACTCTCTCAAGGCTAAGTCCTTGAAAGGGCTCTGCTATGGAAACAGAGGGCAGAATGTACATTTCAAAGACAGGCGTGGGGATGAGGAGCCTCCAATTTAGGTTCAACTTGAGGGTCAACCAGCAGTTACATCCTCTCAATAACCTCCTCCAACATAGAGTCTAAATTTGAACTTACAAAAATTAATTCTGATGCCATTTATTTTATAAAAGCAAGTCACTTAAACTTTGGGGGTAGGGGGCTTGGTTTTTTTTATTATTTTTATGTAACAATATTGATAAGATAAATAAAAGCACTAACAAAATGCAAGAAACCTATTAGCCAAGAGAATTGTCATCCATCAATCTTATACCTGAGATCACTAGATATGCTAAATCTGTTCTACACTTGATCTTAGCCAAAAGGCCGAGAAGCGATACACAAATCTATTCTATATGTGTGTGTGTGCATGTGTGTGTGTGATTACTACTAGGTGTCAGGCACTATGCAAGATGAATAAAACAAAGTCCTTGTCCTTAAGAAATTTACAGTCTAGTAAAGGGATGGGGCGACATACACAAATTGAAGAAATTAAGTGATATAGCTGCTGTGACAGAATTGGTGCAGTGAAGTACGAAGGAGGGAATAGTTAATTCTTCAGTTGATGAATGAGGAACGTGAGGAAATGTTTCAGGAATGTTCCACTTCACAAAGAAGGTGACCATTGAGCTATGCAAGAGATGATGTGTAGGTGTTCCCAGGTTAGCAAGGTGTTATTTAGAAGAGGAGTGACAGAATGGTTGATGGGGAGCATAAACAAATGCAGAAAGAATGAAATATAATTTATTCAATTAAGTACACATAGTTCACTGTAACTCCATCATGGTATACAAGAAAGGACATAGCAAGATATGAGGCTGGAGAGGTAAATTAGGGCCAGATTGTAGTTTATGATAAGGATTTGAGTTTGTATCTTAAGAAAACTGGGTAGTTATTAAAAAGTTTCAAGCAAGGGAGAAACATGATCAGATCTGGGTTATAGAAAGATTCTCTTAGCAGCTTGTTGAGACTAGATTGGAGAGAGCAAAGCTAGAGGCAGGGAGGCCACAGGGAGGTATAGGAATAATTCAGGTTGGAGATAACAACAAATGTACTAGGGAAGCAGCTTGAGAATAGGAACTGGAAGAAGGTAGAAGCACTAGACATTAGCACTTAATTGGCTGAAGGATGAGGGATAAGGAAAGGCATGAGTCATGAATGACTCCCAAATCCCTAGGAGGATGGTGGTTGTATTTCCTAGGATGGAGAATTCATCCACAAGCTTTGGAGTAACATACACCAGGTGTAGATTTGGCCATTCTGAGTTTGGGGAAGCTGTGGGGCACCCAAGGGGATATGACCAGGCAGAAGACCAACATTGAAAATCCTCAGATAAAGCAGCAGCTCTGTTAGGCCTCATTCTACATTAAATGTCAGACACAATCATTCACAGTTGCGATGTCAGAGCACAGTATGTTAGTCCACTCCTACTTACATCAAAGCTTCATCTATGTTAATATTTAAAGAAGATGGACAACTCGGTTCTTTGAAGCTAAAGAGTAAGATGGTCTTGCTTAAGTACAGGTAAACCAAAGAGGAAAATGTGGCAGAAACATTCTACGAACAGCTCTTCACTTCCATCTTCCTTTCTACCTGATACAGCCACTTATTCAGTTACTTGAAGGCCAAGGTCATTTTATACCAGGGGAATAGATGATGACATGGGCCCTGGTTAAGCCAGACTTTGCTTCAGTATTTGGTTTACACTATGATACTCTGATCAATGGAACCTTGACTGACATTTTTTTATCTACCTATATATCAGAACATGTACCTACCTTCTCATATGAGATTGTCCCTACCCTTCTGGATAGTTAATCTGAGTTTCCTACCCCATGCTCCAGGTGGGTAACTTGACATTCCTAAACCAGTCTGCCCCATAAGCCCAGTACCACCCATAAGCTTAACATAACCAGCACATTTGATAATTAAAAACACATTCAAATAGCCATAGTGAAAGACAGTTCTTCTCAGTTTATTAAAAAACCAAGTTAATTCTGATACTGTCCATTAGAAGTTTGTAGACAGATAGAGAACACACAAACAAATGAAGCAGAATTAACCAAATACATACATTGAATGTATACAATAAAAATTGCTAAGGAGACCACCTATATCCAAAGACCACCTTCTGGAATAGCTAAGGGCTCTAAGCATATAGTTTATTTCCCATCAGAGTAATGTTTTCTGAACCTGCCTTAAGAGACCACCTGCCTAACATGAATGCAGGCCATTTACCCAGTACATTAGGCTATTAAAAAAAACTATTGAGAAAAAGGAGGTGAACAAAACGCTTTGCCTAGCCAGTTCCAGCTTCACATATGCCTGTCTCCACAAGCAATGCTTTTCTTAAAACCACCCCACATGAGGTTTCAAGCTTCCCTGCTGAGTTCTCAGACCCCTAAGACAGGCTTCCCACTGTTCCCCAAGCTGAACCAATGCCCAGCAAGGGCCCTACTTAATGTTTAACGACTCATGGAGAGACTGTGGATAACCTTGCTGTAGGTTTCCTGGGGTCAATTATGGGGACCCCGCTCCACACACAATCACCAAAAAAAATCCTTGGGATAATTTGGAGGATGTTCAGGGCCATCTAGATTGCCTATAGCATAATTATAGGTTATTTAAGCCCCGAAGAACCATCCCACGTGTGTTAGAAGCATAAACTATAGGGAGTATTGTTAAACGGAAGACCACCTGCCAGAAAGACCACTTAATATTAGAACCAGGGGTGGTCTCCACATGCAGATTTCATACTTTTACATTATGAGTAACAAAAGGTTAAATACGTTGTGTCAGGTGATAAGTGAAGAGTGAGCATGTTGAGCAAAAGTAGAGTCAGGAAGAAAAATATGGCCTTTCACCTAATTATTTAGGAAAAGAGACTTCAAGCAATGCACAGCAACTCTGTACAGAAAACAAGCCTGTCTGTCATCAGAAATCAGAGTCCCTGTTGAGCAGCTGAATTAGGGCAGAAAAGAAGGTACAAGTACTAGACCAATAAATACGGCAGGCCTCCCGTACTCAAAGGTTACAGATTGAAAAACCCAGCTCACATGAGAACAACCTCTGCCCAGTAACACTTTTCGATAATTCTCTCTTTCAGGCGCTAGCAGCTAATGGATTGCCCCAGAAATGCACAAGTAAATGCTTCACAGGTTGTAACCTTTAAGGACGAAGAGAAATATGACTAGGAATACATACACACAATCATAAGCCATTATAAATGAAGTAAAATTAATGACAGGCAAATGGGGAGGCAAGTATCTGCTGGTGGTCCTCCTGAATCTGGAATGTGCACACCCACGAAAAAAAAAAAAGAATCTCATTAGATCCTTAACAAGACTGCTTTTCGCCCAGCCAGCGTGGCTCAGTAGTTGAGCATCAACCTATGAACCAGGAGGTCACGGTTCAAGTGTTGGTCAGGGCACATGCCCAGGTTGCAGACTAGATCCCCAGTGGGGGAGCATGCAGGAGGCAGCTGATCAATGATTCTATCTCACCATTGATGGTTCTATCTCTCTCTCCCTTCCTCTCTGAAATCAATAAACATACATATTTTTTTAAAGACTTTTTCCTCACTCTTTCTTCAGTTATCAAAGCTTGCATGAAATCTCCACCAAAGGAATTAAGGAAGCCAGTCCTGCCCGGCTCCCAACATAGGAGCAGAATTTTCCATCACAGGTTGCTACAAGGTAAAGGTAGCATTGCTCCTTTTATGCATGCTGCATGTGGGCTCTATAATGAGAAAGAAAAAAAAACCCGAAAAACATTTCATCATGGCTGGGATATCATGTTTACTTGGCCCAACACATTAGGTTTTATAGGTGATCTTTGCACATTGTTAACAAATACTGTGAAATCCAGGAAGCCTGCTTTTAAATAGCTGTGAGAATTCACTGACTTCTAACATCTCTTCCTAAAAGAGGATGATGGTTAATGAGATCCAATCTGAGCTCTTTCTGAAAACTTCATTTTGAATTAATGGGCCCTAATAAAGATATATTAGCACCTAGTTGATATACTATCTACATTTTATTTTCAACGGTTGATATCCTGCGTTTTACTTTTAACCCAGGACCAGATGGCTTATTTGGTATATTGATGTTTTCAAAGAGTTTTAAAACTGACCATAGCCTTTTTTGTTCCATTCGAGGTGTTCTTTGTTCAGCATTAATTGGCTAGTAAAACTCAATCCTTTGAATTTACCTTATAAAATGGCCTTATTTTCTGAAAGAAATGAAGAGCCGCTATTAAATGCTTATGGCATAGTGTCCCATAGACATGAAGTACTCCGATTTCTGTTCTCTCCAAAAACAATCACACACACACACACACACACACACACACGCGCGCGCGCGCGCACGCGCGCGCACGCACACACACAATTTCACAAGGTGGCATTAGATAAATAAATAACTACATTTTGTAAAGCCTGAAAAGCATATCTTAATAATTCAAAAAAGCATATTGCAGGTTCCATGAAACTAGTTGCTCTGATATTAGCAGTTCCTGTTTCTAAATAAATTTTTATTAATTTCAGAGAGGAAGGGAGAGGGAGAGAGAAACATCAATGATGAGAGAGAATCATTGATCAGCTGCTTCCTGCACGCCCCACACTGGGGATCCAGCCCGCAACCTGGGCATGTGCCCTGACTGGGAATCGAGCCACGACCTCCTGGTCCATAGGTCAACACTCAACCACTGAGCCACACCGGTCAGGCAGCAGTTCCTGGAGCATCACACAGTTCCTTCTTAGAAGACTAGATCCTAACAGTGGTTTGGCTTTTTAGAAATTCCTGTACATTTTGAATCATATTTCAGAGTCTATAAAAATTTAGCTCTAGTTCAATGTTATATCGGGAATTTAAAAAAAGGTCTAGCTAGATTAAATCATTTATCTAAACTTAAATTAATACTGTTTACTATGTGTCAGGTACTACACTAAATATTTCACATGGATTATCTCATGTGAACCTCAAAACAACCCTAGGAAAAAAGGTGTAATGATCATTCTGTTACAGTTTTCTATTGCTGCACAACAAATCACCACAAACTTAGCAGCTTAAAGCAATATAAATCTATTATCTCACAGTTTCCATGGGTCAGGAATCTGGCACATTTCCACTGGATTCTCTGCTCAAGGTTTCACAAGGCTGAAATCAAAGTGTCAGCTGGCTGCATCCTCATCCGGAGGCTTGACTAGGGAAAGATCTGATTCCAAGCTTGTATGATTGATGTCCCTATTTTCTTGCTAGTTGTTTTCATATTGGGTAGAAACTGAGGCGGGGGGCGTTGGGGGAAAGGCTCTTGAAAAAAATATTCCTTGGGGGAACTATGTCTTTCAATTAAATTATCGGGCTAACATTGCTTATATAGCATTATGTAAGTTTCAGGCATACAATCGTGTAACACATCATCTGTATTTTGCATTGTGTATTCATCACCCATAGTCTAGTCTCCTTTCGTCATCATATATTTAACCCCTTTTACCCTCTGCTTCTTCCCTACATCCCCTTTCCCCTCTTGGTAACCATCATACTATTGTCTCTGTCTATGAGTTTGTTTCAAAAACTGGGAATTTTTGAAAGTCTGGATTTTGTTTTTATATTTTAGAAATGCAAGGAATTATAGCTCACATAAATTCAAATTAAAGCATGTATCTGTGAATTTGTGTATTTCAGTCTATTTACTTTTTAAACATACACATTTTATGTGTAAAATATTTCCATTTCCTGTTAGTAATGCTGTTGTTTATATGTGAATACTCATTGCTACAGTAATCACGAGTTATTTGACTTATTATTTAGTAAGCACACAATTCCTCTGAAAACAGACTAGACCCCCAAGAGTTTATGGATGTAAAAAGAGTTTATGGACATACAGAAAATAAATAGAAGAATGAAACTGTAAAGCCATTATGTGAATTAATATAATGCATACTTTTAGTTGTGTAAGGTCAAAGATAAAATCATTTTAAGGTTGGGAGGCAAAGAACATGCACAAGATGGTTGGAATATATATTCTTTTTTCTTATTCAGGAACATACTTGCTTACTTCTCACCCCCTGACCCCAACCCCTGAAATTAAACTCTATTCATCTTTCAGATTCTAGTGTAGGTATCATCCCTTCCATGAAGACTTCCTTTACCCTAATTCCAGATTAACTGCCCCTTGTAAGTATCCA
The DNA here is from genome assembly GCF_028538775.1 of Myotis yumanensis. Classification (NCBI taxonomy): domain Eukaryota; kingdom Metazoa; phylum Chordata; class Mammalia; order Chiroptera; family Vespertilionidae; genus Myotis; species Myotis yumanensis. Next base: position 170,709,418 of record NW_027223754.1, read on the forward strand.
TACTTGCCCTATCATAGGACTTATCACACTTCTTCCAAATGTTTTTTTTTACAATTTTCCTAAAATATAGACTACAAAAAGTCCCATTTGGGTGTGTGTGGAGGAGAGGGGGAGTCTGCATCTTATTCTCCAAGACATGCTCAGCTACTAATGCAATGCCTAGCATCTAGTAGACATAAACTAAATGCATATTAAATAATTGAATTAAGTTGAGCCTGGTACCCAAGATAATCCCATGATCTAAAAGACCTGAAAGGAAACAATCATTTCTTTGATTCTTAAGGATAAAGATGAAATTCCAGTATTGCCATTATCAATGTTCTATTTAATTAATACATTCAATCCAAATCATTTCACCAACATTCATTGAGCACCCTCCACCTAATGTCAGGGGCCATGCTAGGCAATTAAGCTCAGCAGAAGTGGTCTGGGACCCTCAGTGCTATTAATGAGGTCATGTCCACCTGGCCTCCTTGGAAGTTATCACAGTCACTTGGGCTCTGTGAGTCACCCTCCCCAGAAAAGAAGAGTTATCCAGTGACTCTACATCATCTCAGTGAATACCTAGGGCAGTAACCTGACTGCATACCTGTGTTTAAATGATTTTAAAACTAATCCCATCCTGTCTCACAACTTGATTACCACCAGAATTCCACATCTCCAAGGTCATTTATCATCACCTACTGCAACCCAGTCCCACTATGCCATTTCAGCCACCCACTTCCAAGGTCATATCCTTCATTTTATCTCAAACAATTGAAACCCCTCTAAGATCACAGCTTCAACCATCACTCTGACAACCATCTCTTAACCTCCCACCTAGCTTGTGCTATTATCCCCATTCTACTAATTCTTCAAACATGGAGATTTCCAATCTATTACTACCTTGTTACTGTGAAACACCTCGTCTGTCTTTTCAGTTGTGGTATAGGATCTAAACTTACGGTTCAATGGTGATAGCCAGAGGGAAAGGAGTGAGGGGAGGTGGAAGAGGGCAAAGGGATGTGGCTAAATGAGAATGAAAAAAACAAAAGGCTTTACTTTGGACAATGGGCACCCAATGCAATATGCAGATTATGTTTTGTTGAGTTGTACACTGGAAACCTATATGGTTTTGTGAACCAATGTCACACCAATAAATTCAATTTTAAAATAAATAAATAAACTTAAGTTTCAATATTATGTGTGACTTTGAGACCTGAGGACAGTCAGGAGAGCCTCAAATGGCCTAACTGCAAGTTCCCCTCTCCACTCTTCTGCTGCAAATAAGGGCCTAGGCAAGCAACCTTCCTGATCATGGGGCCCAGGCACAGTTCTTGCTTAGCCCTGAGTAGCAGGTCTTAGTTCCCTGCAAGCTGACAAAATTATTAGAACAAGCTAATCACACACCCCAGAAGAAACCAAAGGGTAACTTATTCTCTTGTTACTACTACAAAGTCAACTTCCAACAACCACTGATTGTTCACTCTGCTTCCCAGTGCAACCCCTGTGTGGCTCTGCATGGCAATTGGTGCCCTCCTCCCTTTCCTTGAAACCCTAGGGCAGGAATTCCTTCCTCACCAATGAGGTGAAGAAAACACTAGTCCTTAGTTTCCATCCTAGTTTCCATGACTCATCATTACAATCATCATTTAACAAACAGGTTTAACTCCCTCCCCTTCATTTCCATCATCATACCTTTGTAGAAAGCATGATTAAATTCAACTATCTGCTCTACATTTGCAGTAAACTCTTTACTGAAGGAAATAACCAGTATTCCCTGATCTTCCTTTAAAATCATAACCACACATTTTAAATGAATACTCAACATTACCTGTAATTCTTGTATATTCACTTAATAATTTCCCATCCCCTGAGATGAGTATTTCACACTTGTATCTTACAATCCCCAGCCTCCTCCATTTTATCCCCCCAACTCACTACACTCATTATATTAACCTTCTTTTTGTTCCTTGAAATCATTGAAAATGTTGCCATCTCTGGGTCTTTCTGCTAGCTATTCTCTCTACCCAGAATGCTCTTCCCCCAAATAATTACATGACTACTGGCAATAATAATTAGACTCAAATGTTACCTCCTCCAAGAAAAGACCTACCTAACCACACCAGCTGTAGGAGGCCCCTATACATTAGTCCACTCTACAACATTATCCTATTTGTTGTTTTCAAAGCACAACCTAAAATTATCTATTTATTTGTTTACATTTTTAATAGTATGTCTTCATTCCACCAAAACGAAAGCTTCATGGGAGTCAGAAATTTTTCAACATTCTATTCCAAGAGTCCAAAACAATTTCAGGTACAGAGAGCTGCTTAATAAATATTTGCTGAATTAATTATTAGGGATTAATTTTCACATAGAAGAGAGACAGCAGGAATACTAAGTATTTCACATTGCATTTTGGCAGCTCTCCAATTTTATCTTTTAAAATGGAGTTTCTATTATAATTTTTAATAATTTACAAACTAAGAAACCTTCACTTAGGCAAACTTTCTGTTTGAATCACTAATCATTTATGTCTCCTTAGTAGTTAAAAAAAATCTTCCAAAGTCACTATACATTACTGATGACAAAAGCTTAATCAAGAATTTGAATCTATACCTCAATCAATAAATCTTTTTTTCCTACACCTTCAATCATGTTTATTATATTGATTTGGCTTAATGATGATTGGCATATTTGCAATAAGAAGAAATAACTAAATTTTTCTAGTATAAATTCATTTCATTTAAGATTTTGGTCTCAAATGTTCCCTGAAACCCACATTGTCAGCTCCCCAGATTCCTTATATTATTGTGATCTATATCACTGTTTTCCATTACATACCACTCAAATTCATGATATGTAATTAAATGTAAATAAAACTGTGCCAGGAAACAGTATTTAAAATAATTTAATTCCATAACTATTTCATGGTGCCAGGCACTGTGCCAGGGACTACAGGAGATTCACAGAAGAGTAGAGTGCAGTGCCTCCTCTCTACACACTTAGAGCCCTCAGACGCACCACTTTGAGAGATAAAGGACATCATTGAGTAAAGTATTTCACTGGGGTTATCAGATCGCCTAAAAACACCAACAATTTGATTTAAAAGTTATGTATCTGATGACAGAAACTTGTAACAGCCAAAGGTTAAGTGTAGCTTGACACCCATAATTTACCAACTAAAATTATCTTGTCTTCTTATATTTTCTTTTAAATAACTTCAGGGGAATAATATTTGGCTTGGGTTTAAACCCTGGCCAACTCTAAAAATTGTTCTGCAGTAACTGTAAATTGTTCTAATGTTATTTTTCTACCTTACATTTTCCAGTACAGAAGATAATATAAAAATAACCAAGTAAAATCAGTTTGTTCAATAAGATTTGGTCCAAGTCTTAGTTTGATGAGTCCAATCATTCAAGTTACCTCTGGAGGCCAGTTACCGGCAGATCATATTTGACAGGCTCATGTCATGTCAAATTCCTCCTAAAGCTCAGCAGCTATTAGTAACTAAAAGCATTTTGTAAACATTCTTTAAATATCTTTTTTTTAAAAAAAAATGTTTGGGGATAGTGAGTGAAGAGGAAACAAGCTTTTAGAGAGTTAGGTCAGGGAGCTCACAACAAGGGAAAATCCATTGCTTTGCCTTTGTGCTGAGACAGCCACCATAAATTTAGATAGTTGTCAGGAATGATTTATCCTTCATATCAACTAGGTTCTTCGTCCATGGATTTTGCAAGCCACTTTGTGTTGGACATATGGTCCTGCTTATAGAAAGTAAGGAGAATGCTGAGACCCATTGGCCCACCAACAATGCAGATTTTAACTCTAAGGTGCTTTAAAGAATTAAAGTAGAGGGTACGTGTTACTTTTCACAACATAGGTGTTTATTTGTACTTCTCATTACTTTTCCTGAATAGGAGTGGCGAGATAAAAGGAACTAAAGAGCTGGGGGACAGATCTTTTTCAAAGAGAGAGGAGTTTACTTTTTATTTCTCTGTTGTCCACATATAAATCTCTACAGCTGTGATCATGGAGAAAGTGCCCATGAAAGTCACCAATTACAATGGCAAATGAATTTCATCTCTGATGCTAAAACATTCACAGTGCTTGCTTGAAACAATGTGCTAAGAAAAGCACGTGGCATATATTTGCTCCTGCAGAACTGGGCACAGGGCTCTCTTTGACCCACACAATCCTTGAATCAAGCCAACATTTAATAATGGAAAACATCTTGGCACCTCGGCCCCACCAGGCAGGAGGAACCTTCTGGGCACCATAGTCTCACTCTTGGTCTTCCCTTCTTCCCTTTCGACCTATATATTTCCTATAAATCATTTAAGGCCCAGCCGAAACTCCAACTTCCTCAAAAGCCTTCCTAACAATTCTAACCCCCACACACTATTCTCTCCACAGAAACTTTATGACATGTATAGTGTATGTCACTTAAGTTAGCATTTTATTAGATACTAGAGGCCCAATGCATGAAATTCGTGCAAGAGTAGGCCTTCCTTCCCCTGGCTGCTGGCACTGGCTTCCCTCTGGCACCTGGGACCCGGGCTTCCCTCCAGCTGCCAGCAGGCACCCAGGATCTGGGCTTTCCTCCGGGCACTGGCAGGCACCCGGGACCCAGGCAGCCCTGGCTTAGTCCGGAAGGTCATCTGGAAAGACGTCCAGAAGGACATCCAGTCTAATTAGCATATTACACTTTTATTATTATAGACTAGAGGCCTGGTACATGAAATTCATGAGCAGGTACGGTTCCTAGGCCTGGCCTGCAATTAGGGCCATCTTCCTTGGCTGCCTGCAGCTGGCCCCACCCCCTGCCACCCCCCACCCCCAGTTCCCAATTTGCCAGGGGGAGGAACCAAGATGTCAGCCGTTCTGCCTGCTCCTACCCCCGCTGCAGGTTGCCCTCTGTGTGGGGGGCAACTGGTGGGGCGGGGGTCTTGGCCTGACACCACCCGCATCCCCTGCCACCCACCCCCGGTTCCCTGTTCGCCATTGGGCAATCAGAGCCTGCCAGCCGGGAAAAGGGACCAAGAGGTGGTCAGTGTACCTCATAGTGACTGGTTGAGTGGTCATTCTGGTCGTTCTGCTGTTAGGATCAATTTGCATATTACCCTTTTATTATATAGGATTTTACTGTTTTCTAGCAAAAGCCTAACTTCAGTAAAACAACAAAGATTTGTATTCATTTCATTATTCCTTACAGGGCCCAGTACCTTGTTGGTCACACAATATGTGCTTTGGAAATGTTGATCTTGTATTGAAAGGAAGGTTGTGGATGCCAAGCTGTTGGCAAGCTGCTTTCAAAATTATCAAGCTCCAGTTTATCTTAATATAGTCACTCATCAAGGAACCTATATAGACAAGCTGCAATAAATAGAATAGCCTGGCTCCTCTTCTCAAAGGAGTTAATTTGGCAAAGTAATCTCTCTTTTATTTTAGGACCTCATTTTCCAAGTGAGGCCAAAGGCTTCAGCTACAGGCTCTTCTTTTTTCTACTGCTTCTCCTGGTCGCACAGAGACCCCCAAGGCCTGCTAATTACATTCCTTGTGACGGAGTTCACTGCTGAATATCCCCTGCTGTCATTGATGGATGTCAACAGACCTTAGGGTTCATGTAATCCAGGACTAAGGTTTACCTTCCCAAAGGGAAGGAGGCAAATCTTCCTCAGGACCAGAATTCAATGCATAATGTGGGTAATAATGTCTATTGCATAGGGCTGTTTAGAGGTTTACATGGAGCTGGGTGGTGATGACCCCCTAGTTGGTACCTTAATACCATTGGTTAGGCACTCAATAAATGAAGATAGCATTGCAAGTATTATAATCTTGATTTAATTATCCATCTCCAACCTCGGCATCTATGTCTTAGGAATCTAATTTGTTCTTTTGGTCACTTTTATTCAGGGATTTTTCTTGTCTTTGCCATTCGCACCCCTCATAAGTCCCTCTCCATCCTATCAATCTTCCAAAACTGAGATGGTGGAATACAATAACCATGACTGATCTTTTCCCAATAAACTGGTTCACATCTAACAGAGGCCACCCTCAGACCATGTAAACTTTTCATGTCCTTATTTGTCCTTCTCTCTGGCAAGCTGTTTGGGGGTCTCTTTGTACCTTTTAAAAATCAGATCACTTTGAAAAAAAAGAACTAAAAATCAAAACAATGTTCATGAGCTGTTTATTGCAATTCTGGTAAGAGATCAGATGGGATGAAGATTAAAATTAATAGATAAAATGAAGTAATAAGGCTTAGAAAGTATCTGTTAATACCAATTATCTACATTCTTTCATGCTATCCTCTCATTACCATGGACAATTGAGAAATGAAATATGCAAATTCAGTGTTATCCAATTTAAAAAAGAAAAGAAGAAGAGTTATACTAAGGAGTTATATTATGACAAGGAAAGAAACTATCCTTAAGGCATTATTTTCTTATTCTAGAATGTCATCATTTCTTTTCTTATCCAGATTCTCTGTCAAGAAAGACATTTTTTCCCCTGTGCCTGGCTTCTGTCTCAATCCATGTGCCACTTAAAAATGAAGGGACATTTATGCATTTATTCAAGGCCCACTTTATGTCTAATTTCAATAGTAAGAGTAACTTTTTTCTGCTACCAAGTAAAGAATAGAAATTCAACCTTTAAAAAATGAAAATTTTCTATCTTGACAATTGAGTCAAGATGAATTTTAATCCTCATGATTTGTTCTACTTTCTAAGACTTTTGTAGTCCTCCCATAATTTCTTATGTTGTCCTACTTTATCTTTCCTTGTTACTTTTATTTATCTAATAATCTAAGGAAAATAATATTCTGAATTTTAGTTAAACACAAGATAGACTTTTGATAAGTGTTTATTATTATATTGAATTTGGCCCTCTTCAGAAAATCAAACAAGTAAACAAACCAAATTGTTACAAATTGTGTGTTGGAATTTACTCATTTATGCTTGCTTCAAGATTTCTGTTTAGCCCCTTTCACCATTCAATTGCATCCAGCAAGAATTTATTGAGCCCATATTCTATGTCTCAGCATAAGTAAAGAAAAAGTAAAACATAATTCCTAACCATAAGAAGTAAATAGTCTACTTGAGATTTATTTAGTGTCTACCATGTCTAAAGCACTATATTAAGGTATATTCACATATCAACAGTTACATAACAGTACACAACAGAATACTAGAGTTTAAGAGAAATTACTTTGGATTCAGTTCCATCTATGTTCAATGACAGTCATCAGCTACTTTGCCTGCCAGGCCCAATATCCTTTCCTAATTTTCTAATTTAACTGATTTCATCCATGTCCACTGAAAAGTATAGCCCTACGTTATAGCATGACCCTTTCTGCCCTCAACAAGAGCTGCTTAGATCAGTTCTTGATACTTGATTAATAGAGGCAATCCACAGACTGGAGGGGACTCATTCTCTTCCAACCTCTCTCTCTCTCTCTCTCTCTCTCTCTCTCTCTCTCTCTCTCTCTCTCTGACACACACACACACACAGACATTTTTTTTTAACTCAGAGATAAAGAGACTATATTTCTTTTGTTTCCCTAGCCGAAGGAGATAGATCAGAAAAAATATTGTTATGAGAAATGTCTGAGATTTTACTGCCTATTTTTTCTTCTCAGATTTTTATGGTTTCAAGTCTAACAGTTACATCTTTAACCCATTTTGAATTTACTATTGTGTATGGTGTAAGAAGGTGGTCTAGTTTCATTTTTTGCATGTACCTGTCCATTTTTCCCAACACCATTTATTGAATGGACTATCTTTACCCCATTGTATGTTTTTGCCTCCTTTGTAAAATATTAATTGACCATAAAGACATGGGTTCATTTCTGGGCTTTTTATTCGGTTTCATTGATCTATATGTCTGTTTTTATGTCAGTAGTATGCTGTCTTGATTACTATGGTTTTGTAGTATAGCTTGATATCAGGTAGTGTGATTCCTCCAACTTTGTTCTTCTTTCTCAAGATTGCTGGGGCTGTTCAAGGTCCTTTGTGGTTCCATATAAATTTTTGGAAATTTTTTTTTAGTTCTGTGAAATGTGCCATTGGTATCTTGATAGGAATTGCATTGAATCTGTAGATTGCTTTGGGCAGTATGGACATTTTAATGATGTTAATTCTTTCTATCCATTAACATGGTATATGCTTCTACTTATTTGTATCTTCTCCAATTTCTTTCTTAGTGTCTTATAATCTTCCCACTATAGGTCTTTTACATCCTTGGTTAAATTCATTGCAGCATTATTTACAATAGCCAAGATTTGGAAGCAGCCCAAGTGCCCATCAGTAGATGAGTAAATAAAGAAGCTGTGATACTTTACACAGTGTAATACTACTTAGCTGTAAAAAAGAAGGAAATCTTTCCTTTTGTGACAGGATGGATGGACCTGGAGAGTATTACACTGAGTGGAACAAGCCAGAGAAAGACAAATACTACGTGATTTCACCTATACATGGAGTCTAATGAACAAAGTAAACTAACAAACAAAATAGAGGCAGACTCATAGATACAGAGAACAGAATGACAGCTGTCAAAGGGGAGGAGGGTTAGGGAGCTAGGTGAAAAGGTGAAGGTATTATGCAAAGGGGGAAACCAATAGACACTGACAGCAATGTGGTGATTACCAGAGGGAAAAAGGGTAGGGGAGGTAGAAGATGGAAAAGGCGGGATAAATGATAATGGAAGGAGACTTGACTTTGGGTGTGAACACACAATAAATATGTAGATGATGTATTATAAAATTGTATACCTTAAACCTATATAATTTTATTAACCAATGTCACCCCAATAAATTTAATAAAAATTTAAAAACAAAAAAGAGAAGATAAGAGAAAAGAAAAGAAAAGAAAAATATTTCTTTATTTCAACAGCCACATCTTCACAAAACCTTTAGGTAGATTTTGCAACTTCACCCCACAAATGTCCCTATTGGTTCTCTGAGCCACTTAATATCCTCCTAGTAGGTTCATTTTACTACTGAAGTTCACCAGAGTCTGTTTCTATTACTTGCACTAAAGGATGTTGTAGCAGAGCAGGTTAATTCTCCACCAAGTATCTGTGATCCCCTTCCAAAAGTTGTTTCTAGGAGATGTTTCCAGCCAGACTCTATTTCCAAGTACCTTGCCGCCCTTCTATGTTCATGTGGCTAATTCTCATTTAGAGGATATAAATGTCAAGGATTTGTGTCTTTGTGTCATTTACAGACCCAAGTGGTAAACAAGTAGGTGAGGCTTCTCTACCTTTTCCTTCTACCTGTGTGGGTAGAGAAGATGTTGCCACCCAGAGCAACCTTGGATGTCACATGTTGAAAATGGTAGGTCCTCCATCAGCATGAGTGTCTGAATAACTGTGTGGACCAGAGTACCACATCCTCCCCCCTCCCCACGACCCTTACCTCCTCCATCACCTCTTCTTGCACATTATGAAAAACTGCTATTGTGTTAAACCATGGAGATTTCAAATTGTATCTATTATAGCAGCTGGCAGTACTTTAACACAAGCTAGCCAATACAAATGAAAATGTGAAAGTATTTTTATTAGCATTTTGAAGACTTTGAAACAACTGGGGAAAGCCTATTTGGCAGGGGCAAGAGTCATCTGACACTCCTCCCAAGGATCCAGCTGTCAGGATGCCAGACTCTGACCCTCTCACTCACCCTACCCCCACTCCATTCTCTCCTTACCAGCAGAAAATGACATTTTCTCTCTCCTCAGCAAGAAACTGCTCAATATGTATGCCTTCCAAGAGGAATTAAGTTCTGAGGTCAGTGTTGCCTTATTAATGACATCATGAAGCTATCTTAACACTTCTGTCTTCTTACTAGTACTTTTGGAGCCTTCAAAGGGACTCTGCGCCAGAAAGATGCAGGTTGGACAGATCCAAACACACACAAAAAGCAACTAATATGTCCTCTGAGAGAAAGAGCTTGGAAGGAGGTTGGAGAGCTATGGTTTCTATTAGTGTGGATAATCATGCTTGCACAGGACTAAGAACATTGAGATATATGTGTCAAAAGTTCTAAGTTTTCCACACCTGACTACATTAACTATATTAAACAAAATGTTTGGCCTCATTTTTTTTGCCTGTAATTCTTTCAATAATAATAAGTTACCAAGTAATAATCTATAGCTTTGTGGCGTGTGGTATGGGGTGTGTGTGTGTGTGTGTGTGTGTGTACAGGATCAAAATGAGTAAGAAATGCCTATCTACAGACTTTTGAGTGTTTTCTAAGCACCTGGTGAGTAACTCTCCCTTAGCCTGACTCTTGGGCCCTGGACCCCACTACTTGTATTTTTTGGAGAATGTGTGTTCAGAGGAAGAGTGGGGACTGGATTAGCACAATCCCATTTGAACCAGAGCTCTACCATTTGTTTTATATAAAGTTTAACCTCCTTGAGACCACTTCCGCAGCTGAAAAATGAGTTGTGATATTTGCCCAGCCTCTCCCAGCAGAAATTAGGAGAGAGTGTGCAGAAATGCAGAAGTGAAAGTTCATACAGCTCTGGAACTCAGGTTGTGCAGGGCTCCAGCTCGCTCATTGTGTATGGCTGTATAATCACGGCCCTAAAGCTTCTGTCCTCTTGCCTTTTAGCTGAGGAGGGTGTCAAAAAGTGAACCTCCTCACTCCGTTTTCTCAATTAAAAAACAGGGAAAATGATATATCCTTGGCTAGTTTGTTGTGCTCACTGTATCTAAGGTACTTAGTGCAGTGCCAAGAAATCTACATACGGACCCTCAGTAGTTGGAGCAATTGTAAAATTATGCATTGCCTGAGGCCACACAACATCTTCTTGAAGTCTTAATAGAAGATGTCTGTATTTCTGACAAGGTTTTTCATTACCTCATGTACTCCAGTTTCATCTATCACAGCTCATTCCTCAAAGTTTTGTGGGGTTCTTTTAGAACTCAGTTGAGGGGATTATTAACACAGTCCCATTATCTTCTCTCCAGAGAGTGTCCTGAAAAGTACTCTCCTGTAAATTGAAATTAACCAAGTCAACCATCATAGGATTACTAGAATAGCCACTGCATGATCATAATTGTTCCCTTTCTGGTGTTATTTACCTTTACAAAGTTCTTTGTGAATATCTTTCTCTTCAGAGTATGTATGGTAGTATATAATAGACTTGTTACTTTTGCATTTATTTTTTCTGCCTTTTTCATAATGTAGTCCTGAACTATTTACAGTCAGTTCTATATTTCAATACTAGGGACTTGCAAGTCTCTGGTGAGTGAGTGTGTGTGTGTGTGTGTGTGTGTGTGTGTGGACATATCTTCCATTTCTATCAGTGTGAAAAATGGTATTTGCAAAATTTTTTTCTTGTGATATTGGCATTTAGAGTTAAGACATTTTGGGAAAGGGTTGTTAACAACATAAAAATGTAAAGGGAATAACATTAACTATGTGTGGTTATGTGTTTGGTTTTGTATGGATCTTAAGATACCAGATTTTTAAAAGAGCTTAAGAAATATTATCTGATGATAACTTTGATGATTTTGATGCAAATTACACATTCTAAGAACAAGATGTAAGTTCTTGTCCCCTGGATGTCATAATGTCTCCTTTTAAGCCACCTTGTCAAGACCCATTTATGACCTTCTTATGGGGTTCATAACTCTTTCTTCTCACTTAGAGATTTCCTACCCATTAAAGACCATAAATTAAAGCACGCCAAGATAACCATTTGAGAAACAACCTTCTATTATGAAAGCTTCTTGGATAATACCCAGGATCTTTGTTTCCAGTTCTTATAGAGTTCTTTTTTTTCTCCCAAACCTCAAAGCCCCACTTCACCTAATTGGTTAGTGCCCCATACATTTTTCATTTTCTAACACAGATCTCCTTTGAAGTGATAAGATTAAAAAACACATATACATTTTCTCCTTCGATCTAAAAAGTTACAGTTCTGTGTGAAATTTAATATTATATCAAGTTTTAACACAAATCATCGCCAAGCTGTGAAATCAATACCTTGAAAGGGCCAAGGTTTAACCTTAAAGAATTTACTTTGAATTTGAGTTACAAACCTCAGAAGGAAAATACATTGAAAGGCTGCTATAACATATACACCTTGTTTTGTCTGACCATTTGTATCCTACCTCTATCACTAGGATGTGGAGAAGTGCCTAGAGGAAGGAAGGAAGGAAGGAAGGAAGGAAGGAAGGAAGGAAGGAAGGAAGGAAGGAAAGGAGGGAGGGAGGGAGGAAAGGAGGGAGGGAGGAAGGAAGGAAATGAAATTCAGAGGGGGAGAGAAGAGGAAGAAAAAGGACAAAGGAGGGAGGGAAGGAAGAGTGAGAGGAAGAGAAGGAGGGAGGGAAGATGAAGATTCTTGTCCAAGTTGTCAGAAAGTGGACTTATTTTATCTCTTAGAAGGAGAGGAGGCAAGCTCCTTGCCGCTTATGATGTTTTGGTGCTGCTCTGCACCTTGGAGCCCACAGAGAAATAGTTCTACAGGGAAATTCCCCTGTAGGTGAGTCACTTCTGAATCTCCACATTTTGGAGAAGAAAAATTAAAATTCTTGTTTTAAAAAGAAACTCATATATATCCACAGTCTATTCTCCCCATCATAGTATATGGTATATGATTCTCCCAGCCCAGATCAGCGAGTCTAGCTGCTCTGATTCAACAATACTGAATGTAAGAAACTAGCCATATTATACCCTGGAGTGGTACAATCAATATTCTGCCATTCCTGTGCTTTGTCTACTTTCACAATCTAGTTTTAAATTACACTCACAGAGTGGAATTTAGTTAAAGAAAATCTTCACTTGTCTGGGTTATGGTAACATAATAAACTCAATTTCCATAAACCGGGCAATAAAATGAATCTTATAACTTTGTCATTCCATTACGTGTAGAAATCATGTAAGTGGTTAGGTTGAATTTTTCACTTTTGGGGCTTATAACACAGCCCTTTTAATTTTGCCTGGAATACCTTTTTCCAGCACATACACATAGTGAGGACATGTACCTTTCTTCATGGAAAAGACTATTTGTCACTGCGTTCCATTTCTCTGCATCCCCAGAAGAAGGGGCATGGAGGCCCTGCCGACCTGCTGATATGAGTTATCAGGGTGTGTAGGGAAGGATTTGTCAAGAGGTCACTGACTTTCCTGTTCCTACTTGCCAGACTGACTCAACCACCGAATTCCTCTCCTTCAAATGCATTCTTCCTGTTGCCTGGACTTTGAAAAGCCATGGATATAATATGTTTGGCTCTATTTTTCTGGCAGAGTAGACTCTCTTAGCTATACTCCAGAAGAAACCTTTTTTTCTTGCCTTCTAGCAGTCTGTGAAGAGGTTAAATCAACTCATACATTTTTAAAAAGTCAATGTTCCACTGATATACTGAGATTCTGGTTTTCAGAGCTACAGTGAAACATGTACTGATTTTTTTAATTCAAAGAAAGGTAATTTGTTTTTGCATTTTGAGAAAATTCATTTAAAATACAGTTCAAGCGAAATTTCAGCTATGCTACTTTAGCTTTCAGCTGTGTTACTTGAATGAGAAATAAAGTTCTCTCACTGAGAGAATTAATTTTTAATGGGAAGAAAAAGAGTACAGTAATCTTACTGAAGATATGCACAGATTCTGTAAATAATAATAATTGCAAATAAGACCAGAGCAAGTACTGTTTTACTCATTAAAAAAATGTATTCACTGCCCTAATTGGTTTGGCTCATTGGATAGAGTAGTGGTTCTCAACCTTCTGGCCCTGTAAATACAGTTCCTCATGTTGTGACCCAACCATAAAATTATTTTCGTTGCTACTTCATAATTGTAATGTTGCTACTGTTATGAATAATAATGTAAATATCTGATATGCAGGATGGTCTTAGGTGACCCCTGTGAAAGGGTCATTCGACTGCCAAAGGGGTCGCGACCCACAGGTTGAGAACCTCTGGGATAGACCATCAGCCTGCGAACTGAAGAGTCCCAGGTTCGATTCCCATCAGGGGTATATACCTTGGTTGCAGGCATATCCCCAGTAAGGGGTGTGTAAGAGGCAGCTGATCAATGTTTCTCTCTCATCAATGTTTCTGACTCTCTATCCCTCTCCCTTCCTCTCTGTAAAAAAATCTATAAAATATATATTTTTTTTAATTGTATTCATGCAAAATCTTGGAAGTTACTTATTTCCCTTCCCATCTAAATCCCAGTATCACATCTACTCCTTTCCTCCTAGTGTATATTTTCTATCTGTTCTCTGAATTATAGACACCAATATCTTCCAAACAGAAGCAACTACATCTTCAATCTGGTCAAGTATTAATAGAGCCTTGCCTCCAACGTGGGCAGAGAATGCATGAAGTAACAACCACAGTGGCTCAGGTAACATCACTGTAGGCATCTCTGGGGCTGGAACAGAAAATTCAATGATGAAATAAGGTCAGGCACAACGTTCACCATCCTCCATGGACATTTCAATCTAAAACCACTGTAGATCTTGGGCCAAAGAGGTCAAGATGTTTATTCCTCTCTTCATTGGGAAAAAAGATAGACAGAGAGAAAGAATCAACAACTCAAGGAAATAAAAATGTGAGGCTCACTTTGCTCTTCTTGTCCTCATTCTGAGAACATCTAAGAGTGTCTTTCCGTAACAAGATGTGTTTATTTGGTTTGTTTTTGTTTTTGTTTTTTTGCCCTAGATCAGTTTCCTAGTTTTATGACTTGACTTGAAATTTTTCTCCACTTTCAACACCCAGCCCAGTTTCATCTGGTTTCTACTTTGCCTGGATGTCACTTTCTCTAAAAAACATTCTTTATTTTCCAAAACTAGATTAGGTACCCCATTTAGTGCTCTTACTGTCTTTCAATTGCCTATCTGGAGTATCCCTGAGGACTGAGACACAGCCTGGCCTGGGGAGGAAGACCAGAGGAGGAGTGCTAGTGAGTCAATGAATGAATCAGTTTTACCCGCCCATTTTCTCCTACTCTTTTCTGATCATTCATTTGTTGCCTTTCCCAACTGCCTTCCTGATAGCAAAGATAAGAGAGTTTTAGGGTGGTAAATAAAACACTAGATTTGGTTTCAGAAGCCCCAAATGCCCTAATGTTGTTATTGTACTCTTTGTGTTACTTTGGACTAAGTTTTCCTTCAGCATCTTTCAGATTTGTTGTAAAGGTAAAAACATAATATACTAGAAAACAGCCTATGAACTTTAAAGTGTCATTCAAATGTAAAGTATTATTAGAAAAATTATTTCCCATTTCTGCCAGTTGAATATAGCACCTGCTATGGTTGGATATAAGTTATCAACAAAATCTTATGTAGCTATAACATTCATCCTACTAAATTCATTGATTGAGAACATCAGAATAGATGGAAGAGAACATGAGTTGGCACCACAAATATTTGGATATCTAAAATTTAATTCAAGAATTAAGAATGTGGCTCTCCTTCTCCTCTGGGCCCAAGGTCTTATTCCTTGCAGGCATGCCTCCTGTTAGACTTATCCCTTTATTGCTCTCCACATAAACACCTTGCCTTCTCTGGTCCACACACATTGTTCCTGTGTCCCTCCAAAGGGCTGCCCTTTCCCCTATCTAATATAATTAATCTCAAGTACATATTTTCCTTTGTGGTAAGTTTCTTCCTCTAGGTCACACATGAAGTTCATTCACAGTGGAGAGTATATTTATACATTAATTCATTCCATAAGCATTTATTGACCTCCTACTATGTGCAAAGCACTCTTCCTGGTGTTGTAGGGAACACCAAAATAAATGAGACCTACTCCTTCCTCAGAAAAACTTATATTCAAGGAGGGAAGACACAGACTAAACAAAGAACTGTTATCTGATGTTGGTGTGAAAAAGAAAGAAAAGTACTCTAAAGAGGATTAATCAGTGTACTATAGCAACATGAGAGGAGTGATAGCTTCCAACCAGGCCAACCACAGAAGGCTTTACAGAGCAAGGTAATTTGACCTAGGTCTTGAAAAAGAGAAACAAATAGAGATTAACTTACTCTAAGCAAAGGGAAAATATCAGTAAAAGAACAGGGCTCTTTGGAGAATTATGAGTGGTTTGGCATAGGACATATGGAGGGATATAGTAGGACTTTAACCTGGAAAAGTTAAATTTAAGTCAAACACAAATTTCTTGTGGCCATGAGATATATACAATTATTTTACTCAGACAAGGTAAACATAGTTCTAAAGTAAACTGAAGGGATAGAAAATGAACATTCTTTCATCTAATAAGGATATATGGAGCAACTTTAGTTGGGACTGTGCCAGGGGCTGGAAATAGAGCAGGAAGCATGGAGGCTCTACCCTTGGGGTGATCCACAGCCTGATGGGGAGACTGACTGACTGACAGATAACTATGTGCAAGCAGTGGAAATACAGAGTGCTGCCCAAGGGGGGAGGTAGTTGGGAAGGAGAGGTGTCCAAACATTATGCTCCCTAAGAGAAGATCTGCTGTGTCTTGTTCATACTCTACCTCTGGTGACAGAAAAAGGCCTGGCTCATAGTAGACATTTAATAAATATGTTGATTGAATAAACTAATTAATTGATATTGACCTATATCTCAAATCATAAGAATGAATAGGGATAGCCTGCTGAGGTTGTAAGAAGGTAGCCTATCAAAAACGTTCATAAATACAGACAAGAGTGACTTTTCATCCCAATCTCTTAATTTTTTTTATTTACCCACACAAATTTACTCCTGTAATTTTCTAAACCTTCATTGTTGCCAATGCACCAAATTCAATGTCTGTTATGCTGTAAGACTGGATTTGATACAAAGCAGGTACTCAGTAAAGATGTATTAGATAAATGGTTGGGTGGGTAGATGGGTGATGGGTGGATAGATAGATGAATGAATGGATGGATGAAGGACTGAGTGACTCATTCATCTGCAAGAAGCCTACATATATTGAAGAACCTCTACACAAGTTACTTCACTACATGTATTTTTCTGATTCATTGAGGTGACAGGGGAAATGTCAACAAAATTTAAATAGCATTTTTAAATAAAGATATATAAATGTTAATTATGTAGGCCCTTATCTAAGAATTACTGCTCTCATCAAAAGAAAAACCACAAATTCCGCAATTAAAATACAAACTAAGATATCATAGAGCCATATCTTAAAGGAAGTTTGTTAAGTAATTTAAGCACCATTCAGAAAGAGTATCCCACTAAAAATTCACTATTACAACCATGTAAGGATTTTTTTCCTTTAAACATATGCTCCCTTATTTTGAAAAAACTTTCACATATTCTCAAAGATATTAGTCTTACCCTCATGGTTCAACATTCCAAATGCAGAACTTAACTGTTGTCAATATAAAGCATCTGCTTTCTCCATACGCCAATTTTTTCAGAAGTTCTCCAATGACATATTTTAATGATATTTAAGCTTGATACCTGTTCAAGACTTAGAAAGGCCAAAAAGACATTTAACTAGACCTCTAAAAAATGTTGGATTTCAATGGTAAGAATTATATTAACAATATGTACTATGTATTGACATCTATAATGTTTTACTCTAAGCTAACCACACAGAAAACATTATTTCTGGTATTCACAATTTGCAATGCAGTCACAGTTGTCACCAAAAATACTTCCTTCGAAACTTCCAAGCTAACCTTGGCCAATATATACCAATAATCATGGTGCAAATTGGTAAACCTCTCTGGAGGGCACTAGAGACTGTTTCAAATGTCTCCAAATCTGCATTCCTTTTAACCCAGAAATTATAAAAATTATAAAAGGAAAAGTTTCCCCAAGATTTTTATAGTAGCAAAATAGAAAAAATAATTTAAATGTCCAGCTACAGCCATGGAAACTTATGTCCTATAAAAACATTTATGAACGTTAATATCAAGTCCTGGTTTACAATTAAGTGGGAAAATTATGTTATAAAATAGTATGTAAAATGATCCAAATATGTGCTTGATTGTGTGCACACATGGACACAGGGACCTGAAAGGACAAAGCCCAAGGTATTAACAGTGGCTATTCTAGGTGATAGGGGTATAAAGAACTCTTATTTCCTCTTTTTCACTCATCTATATTTTCAATTTTATTTTTTTCACCATAGGCATTCTTTTACAACTTTTAAAAAGTTATTTTAATTTTTTAATTATAGTTTTAGTTTTTTAAGAAATTTTTTCAAGCTCAAAGAGAATAGCCCACATTTTAAGTCTATTTCCAGAGTTAGTGGGATGCTTTTGCCATCTTGTAAAGAGACCCTGGGTTTCCACCTCAACATTTTATATCCCTGCAAATGCATGATGTGTGCTATTTTTAAAAGTTCAAACTATTCATATATTGAAAAATTATATTATGCCCCTTCTAGTCTTTCCTTTTTTTCTTTGTCACCTCCTTCTTACATTTGTAATTGATTTGATGAGAGCTGGGTTGACTGAACTCTGAAATTGACCAATGCTCCAAAGCCTTTCTTACTAAAAAAATTTAAATATGTTTTTATTAATTTGAGAGAGAGAGGGAGAGGGATAGAGAAACAGAAACATCAATGCATGCCCCCTACTGAGGATTGAGCCCGCAACCTGCATATGCACCTTAACCAGGAATGGAACCAGCGACCTCTTGGTTCATGGGTCAATGTCCACCCTTTGAGCTACACTGGCTGGGCTCCTACTAAAATTTTTAACTCAATTTATAATGTCTAACTCTTGGTTTCCAAGGTGATATTTTGCCACCTAAAACGAAATAAAACCTAAGACTTAAATTGTACCATTCTTACTCATTTATAATTGTTTTCTCCCATTTTAAAGAAACGGATCTTCTCCAATGAACTTTCATACAAGTCCATTTTTATGAGAAAACTTCTTAAGTGACAAAAACTTTCATAGACATCCATTCCATCATCTTTTTAAGTTGAGTGGATCATGTTTTCCAGAAAATGGAGACTATTGGAAGAAGTCCAAGAAAGACTAGAGCAGGATCACCATACATTATGAACTTTCAAAAAGAATTCCACTTATAAATATTTTGACTTGCAGCCTCTTAGTTTGAAAAATGTTATTTTCTGAGGTATATAACTAAGCTCTCCAAACAACACCACAATGAAAGAGGCATCTTTGATCTGTTTACAGGTAGGATAATCAACCCCCTTGTCAAAATCTCAATTTTGGGTTTTGTGTGTGTATTTTCAGTCAGAACTTTTGCCTAAGGCAGGGATGAAAAATTATAGCCAGGCAAAATGTTAATCTATAAAAGTACTGAAATAACAGAAGCAAGGGGGAAATGTCAGTATATGTGTACAAAAATTTTGTATAGCATACCAGCCTGAGTCAGACAAAACAGGACTCACAATCCCTAATCAGCCATTTTCTACCAGCATCAACTTGGGCTAGGTAGTTAACCCCTGAAAAGCTTCAACATCTTCATTGGTACAAAGGTTTCTGAACTGACCTACCCAACAAGGTCTTCATTTTAAAGAGGATTGAATGAGGTAATTCATGTACAATACTTCACAGAGTGCCTGACACACAGTAAGCACTCCATAAACATAGATTGTCATCATTTCTGAGACACTGGTATCTGTTCTATAGGCTGGTTATCATGAACATGTCGTGGATGTAGATCACAAGACATCAAAAGATGGCAAAGTCCATGAACTGCATAATAATTTTCACTGGTAAGCAAAGTGCTATTCTGCCCTCTGTATACCACAGTCTGACCTTGAAAGTATTTTCCAGACACTGATGAAAGTCACAGGAGCTCAGGTCTGCAGTCACAAAAAGAATGTGGCTCTTAAAAGCTTAGGACAGACCACAGATATGGGGCAGTTAACTTATCAAGAGGAAATGGGCTCTGGTTTTCTTTGCAGGCCTCAGATCCAGGAGCTGTGAGATTGAGTCACCAGCTTGCTATCTGACCCTAGGCCAGCCACTTAACCTCTCCCTGACCCCATTTCCTTACTTAAAATCAATTCTCTGCTCATGTTCCATTCAAGTCATTATCTCTACCCACAAAAATTGGTAGTGACTAAGGTGGCCCATAGATTTTGAAAGTTAATTTCAGTGTGTTGGGTTTTACAAAATAGAGCTGTGAAAGGTTTGGAAATAAATAGGTCCAGCTCTGCTTTTTGGTGTTCTGGTATTATTTTAAGGTCTCTCTTCCTGGAATAAAAATCACCAATCCAGACAATAAGCTTTGTCTGACACTGTGACCCTAGTTGCTGATGAAGCTTCTTGTGTTGGTATTTCTGGGAGTGACATAATGAAAGGGAACAAGAGTCCCTTTGTCAGAAGGGCGTCAAGAGGGAAATAAATTTTAGTTATTTAAAGAGAATGTAGGACAAGCTAGGCAGTGTCATTTGTTAGAGAACTAACCCAGGAGGTTAGATTATTGGGTTTTACACTCTGCCACTGTCTCCCTACTTGACCTAGAAGTAGTCTCTGAACTAATAAGCTGCCCCAACTACCCACTTACACAAAATAAATGTACATACACATCCCTGAATAATCATCCAGGCATGTTTCTCACCTTCCTGGGATCGACTGTGAACACCTTGAATGCAGAGGTATTTTGTGTTTGGTTTTTGTCCTCATTCACACAATCATTAGCTCCATATATGTTGTTGACAAAAGGGATGATGAGGGAAATTAAGTGTCTAAAGTGTCAAACCTAAAAGCAACTATAGTTTACCCTATTTGTCAGAGTTTTTTAAACATCAACCATCTTCAATAAAAAAAAAAAACTTTATAAAATATTCTATACAGTTTCCTGCCTTCTTGCTGACTTGACATCAGTCCCGTCACCATGGATTGATTTCCTGGACTCTAGAAAGTTTTTTGTATCCTCACTTGCTACAAGAAGCAGCCCTCCCTGTTTCTAATTTGGTTCTTTTAAGTTACTGATAAATTAACAAGGTGTATCAGTTAAAGTTAAGGTCAGCCTTGACAGAAGCCCACCTGTAGTAGCTTAAACACAAAAGGTGTGTTCACTTGAGTGAAGGAAGTGCAGAGGTAAGCAATCCAGGGACGAGACTCCACAATGCTATCTGAGGCCTCCTCTCTTTGCTCTGCCCTATGTGATTTATCACAGTCTAAGGAGGCTGCTATCACAGCACCATTTCACAAACCAAAGAGGAGAGGTAAGGATAACAAAAGAATTATTACAGAAAATTTACCCATCTACCCAGACTTCTAAGAGTATATTCATAGACTACCACTCCACTACCACAAATTTAGATGCATTGATCTAGTGCAGTGGTCAGCAAACTCATTAGTCAACAGAGCCAAATATCAACAGTACAATGATTGAAATTTCTTTTGAGAGCCAAATTTTTTAAACTTAAACTATATAGGTAGGTACATTGTTATTAACTTAATTAGGGTACTCCTGAGGCTTAGGAAGAGCCACACTCAAGGGGCCAAAGAGCCACATGTGACTCACGAGCCACAGTTTGCCAACCACGGATCTAGTGGAAGAAATAGATATAAATACGATGAGAGTTCTTATCATGCTGTACTGTTCTGTTCATTAATCTGTCTCCAGTATTAAAAAGAATATTCCATAAAGGAATGCACAGTCTGGTCCATCACTGTATTCCTAGGTCTTAGTACAGTGCCAGCCACATAGAAAGCCCTAAAAATATAGTTATGAAATGAATACGTGAATTTTATAAAATTCTATGAAAGGGTTTTAATCTAGGTCCTGCTCAACAGAGTAAAGGAAAAGCTACCCTAAAAGTCAAGGTAAGATGTGCAATGATAAAACTTTGGGTATTATCAACAGAGGCTTGTCTCTTGTCAAATCACCCATCACTGGATGATCACAGCAGTTGCTGGGATGTAGGAAAGGTCTGGGAAATGACTGGAGCTAATTGTGTTGCCAGAAGCTTTAGAGGAAATTGGGGTCCTGAAGCCTGAGTTTACCAATGACTGGGATTGGTTTATATTTTATTTTCTTAAAAGACTTTTGCTGGAACCCAAGAAGATTTATAAGTATGTTTGCTAAATGATATTTAATTCATGTGAAAATTAAGCTTAAAAGGGAGATGAAACCAGCCACTTACATCCATCTTTTAAGTATGAATTATAGCATAATTGTGAAACATAATGATCACTAATTTCACTTTCCTACCAGCTGAAGAGGAACTGGGAAAGGCATTAATTAACCAGTATAGCCAAACTTCTTTTCTTTGGGTGTTTGTTTTGTTCTTGTCTTTGTTTTGGCCACAATTTCTTTAATTCAAAGAAAGAAGATAATTCTATATTTTCCTAGGTATGAATTACAAAAATAAGTGATATAAGAAAAAACATCTTTTAAAGAAAGCAAAAGATAAGTTTTTGTGTGTATAAAAAAAATTAGAATTCAGTGGGTATTTTGCAGCCTTTTCCCCATCTCCTAAGAAGATAAATTATATATTCTCTATGTAAAGGTCTAGCAACTGACAATACTACCTGTTTTGTCTATCCTAAAGAGCAGATGTGGCAAGAAAGTCTGATCATATGGTCTTGTAAGAATGGAGGAAATTATATAAAAATACACTCTCTCTGCAATTTAAGATGACGCAAAGGAGAATTTGTCTAAGAGCTTTCCATTGATATTAATGATTTAAGTATTGTTTTCTTTTCATATTAACTTGCTCAGATTCCCATTTTTATATTAAAATATAATCTAATAACAATGGTATATTGTGAAGTGAGAATTCAGAGCTCTATAATGAGATCTATGAGCACAATTTTTTTGCTTGGTTGCTACTTGATCAATCAAAATTTGTTTGGGGTACTTACTATGTGACTAATATTTTCTAATCTTTATTTGCCTTGATTCTGAAATTTGTATTTTTAATTTAACATTTGAATATAGTATTACCTATAAGTTCTCTCACATTCTTGAATGAATAATGTGGAGGATGAATAGATGAATGAATGGTGGATACATGATGCATTAACGGACAGACAGACAAATGGGTGACTGGATATACAAAGAGAGATAAATGCTACTAACACATAAAACAGTAAAGCATATTAGGCAACATATAAAAAAGTACAAAATGCACAATACAAATTCTATTGCTGCAGGAATTCAGAAGAATTAATAATAGATGGCATCGACAGGAAAATATTTATGTATTTTAGTCTCATACCCCAGCCGCCAAAAGAAGACAACTCCAACACAATATCTATCACCTAGATTTTTCTTCTTTCAAGGCTGCAGTCATTGCTGGAGAAAAATCGCATAGCCTCTTTCTCTCCTTCCCTTCATTGAATTTTTAGCTTTTATTGCTTTCTTCATTTCAGGTCGCTAGTCTTCTTCCCTCTCACTCTCAGAAGATTGCATCTCCTACTTCACAGAGAAATTTATAAAAATTGGATAGGAATTTTATCAGTTTTTGTTGTCAAATCCAATCAATACAATTGGTCCTTATCTTTCTTGACCTCTGTGGGGCATTTGACACTGATCACACCTTTTTCCATGTTGAAATACTTTTTCTTGGTAACCATGATGCTCCTCTCACCTAACTTCTCTCTTCCTTATCTGGCTCTTTCTTCTCAGATCCTTTCATAGGTTCTTCTTCCTCAATTTATAGTTCTTTTATATTAGTTAGCAGTTGCTACAATAATGCTGCCCTAAAAACCCTCCCCAAACTCAGGAGCATTTATTTTTGCACTTTTAAGTCTTCAGAGAACTGTAGTTCGGTCTAACGGGAGTAGGCTCAGCTTCAGGCTGTGTGTCAGCTGGACTGGACTCCAAGTTGCAAGTAGAGTTCAGGTCTACTCTGCCTGTTTTTATTCTGAGTACAAGCTGAAGGGACAGCGGCCATTGGGGGCATGTTTCTCTCACAGAATATCATCAGAACATAAGAAGGGAAGCACAATTGCACAATTGCATTGCACAGTTCAGGTGCCTGCTCACATTATGTCCACTAACATTCCATCGACTATAGCAAATCATAGAGCCCAGACCAATGTCAAGTTATGAATGTAAAATTCATCCACCAGGAAGCTATTGCAAGGGTATGATATTCAATTACCAGAAAATAAATAATTCAGAATAATCATTCAATTTTTTTTCCAGGGTTTTTTCCTCTGAAAAAAGGTTTTTTCCCTTTTTCCTTCTCATCTCTTCTTGGGTTTTTATCCATATTCATTTTATGTTAATGAACCCTAAATCTATATAGCTTCTATCTAAATTGTTCTGCTGATCTCCAGACCAATATAACAAGTTACAAATCTCTGGTTGGAATTCTTCTCTAAAATTTATATTTAGCTTGTCTGAAATTCAAGATAAAATGACAATTTAATGAATTATATACCTTGCTGTAGATAAAGAGCACAAACTTGTATGCTCATCCAATCAATGCTTAGCAAGGGGTTATTATGTGTCAGACACTATTCTAGGTTCAAGAGATAGAACAGTGAAAAAAGTTTAAAAGATTGCTAGTCTCATGTAGCTTACATCATTCACATGCTGTTAAATAAATCTAAATTGTTACGTATCAGTCAGGGTTGCATCACCATGTCACTACAAATAATATAGCAAAAGGGATTTATTATAGAGGTTAGGCCATATACAGTTGTGGGAGTCTATGCAGGCTGAAGAAGGAGTCTATGCAGATTGTTTTCTCTGAGACTAGGGTTGATCCACTATAGTTAATTTACTCTAGGTCAGCCAGAGAGGGAAAGCTGAATATGGTTGAGAAGAAAGACAACCAGAAATCATGCGGATGAGCTGGAACCTATGTCTGTCTCTCACCATCTCAACTTCAATACCCTAGGTGGCCTGCTGTGCCCTCCCCCATGGAGCTGCATGTTCAGTTGGCTAAGCATGTGGGGAAGTTGATGGAGGGCATCTGATGAGAGCTTGGAAGCCGCAAGACTGGGAGCTGCCCTGCACCAGCTAGGTAAGCCAGCAGACCTGCAATTACATGGGTGAGTTGCCACTGGGCCTGGTGCCCAGCACTGACCTTCAGAGCTCAATATGGCTGCAACGTCACTTGAGCTTTCCAAATCTTGGGCAAAATGTCTCCTGTGGCCAACTCTAACCAAAAACCATACAGGAAAGAGAATTTTGAGAAATGTAGTTCCAGAGTAGCTAAATTGACATGGCACAAAGCCATCATAATTTGTTAAAAATATATATAGGGGTGGGCAAGTAGGTTTAGTTGTGAGTATGCAAAATAGGACCAGAGGCATAGATACATTGAACAGAATGACAGATCTCAGAGGGAAGAGATTAACTAAAGAACAAATATGTATATATGCATAACCCATGGACACAAAAATGGGGTGAAGGCTTGGGGGGAGTCGCTGGATGGAGGGAGGCAAAGGAAGTAAAATGAGGGGCATCTGTAATATTATCGTCAATAAAAATTAGAAATAAAAAGTAAATTATGCTTTGTTTTAAAATATTTAAAATGAAGATATACTCAGGAGTGGGCAAAAGTAGGTTGACAGCTATGAGTACAAAACACAGTTTATTCTTATATTATTATTTACTAGAGGCCCAATGCATGACATTTGTGCAAGGGGCTCGGCCCTCGCAGCCACAGCGGCTTGCCTTGGCCCTCGCAGCTGTGGCTTTGTCCAGAAGGTTGTCCGGAAGTACATCCGGAAAGTCGTTCGGCTGCCTGGTCTAATTAGCATATTATGCTTTCATTATTATAGATTGTATTATTTTCCATAAAAACAACTGTCAACCTACTTTGACCCAGCCTTGTATATATATTTGTGTGTATGCGTGTGTGTATGTGTGACTTACACATGACCTGATTGGTATATAGAATTAGAGGTGAAAGGATTCACCCAAAAGGCAAACTAAGTATAACAATATATCATGTTAAACAGTTTGGCCTAGCTTCAGAAGCTTATCTTTTAGAAAATGTGATTAATAACATACTTGCCTGCTTAGGGACCTTACAAAGATTTTATGGAACCTGATCAAAAGATGCTAGTAAATCAATATACAAATCCCAAACGTTAAGAATTTTTAAATATTTGGAGGAAAAATATTACATAGAGACACACACAAAAAAATATGTTCTTTACATGTACAAGAACTTCTGGCCTCGTTTACGGATCTCCTGGAATAAGTTATTGGTGACCCCAAAAAGTGAATGCCCCAACCCCATGACTAGCTTGCATGCAGGTACTAATTTAGTCTCCTGGAAGCATCTGGCTCATCACTTTTACTATAGTTTTCACACAGATTCTGAAAAAGGTGTCAATCACTTGACTATCTGGGTACAATTGACATAATTTAAAACAGATGTCACATCTCAATAATGGAAAAAAGGTTCTGCTTGGAGAACTGCTGAAGGTACAGGAAATGCACGCAGCTGGCAGGCCCCGAGGCAGAGCCCACTGGGCAAATTCTTAAAGTAGAAGTTGACCTGAAGGACACCCAAACATTCACTTTCTTTACCTTTTCCCTTTGCCCTCTCTCACCATCTACTCATCCTTCTCCCTGGATCTAAGGAAAGAAAGCAATAAACTAATTCACACTCAGGTGTAAACGCCTGATAAGACTGCTCTGGGACATTAACAAGGTCATAAACCAAGGAAAACATCCTAGCAATGAGATTTGGGGGAATCTTGAGCCAATAAGGGAGGAAATAACCTAGCCCAGGTTCCCTCAAATTAATCCATCTACTCATTGAGGGGCCTTATTCCCTCTCTCAGAGGACTCACAGCTGCTAAGAATGAGGACTGTTTTTCCTCACCGCTAGTGCTTCCCCATGGCCTCCAGATGCAGAGGAACTTCAGCCCACCATTTGTGCTTGTTTCTTTTGAGCAATTTAGGTGTTCTAACTAGTAACAGGCCAGCACTCTCCCCTCCGGTATGCTGCTTTTCCTACGGACTGAAACTCATAATCAGAATGCTCAAAATAGCTTTCTCAACATCTCTTTCCCTCACTATTGAAATTTCTCTGCAAAACTAAATGATTCGGTGGGTAGATAGATGATAGATATCTATCATAAAGGAGAAATATGAATGTTCAAACAAGCAAACAAAAGGAAAGGAAATTCAAAGGAGCCTGAAAAGACTTCCTTTGCTGATATCAGAAAGTCTTTCAAACCAATGCCTGAGTTTGCACACTCTACAGAACTGTACTTCTAGCCTTCTGCATTCCTAAAGAAGCATTCTTAATGGTCTAGCCTTGAATCTTCCTATCCTATTTTCTGCCCTTCTCCCTCCTCCCCCCCCCACTCCACACCCCCTACCCCCGCCCCATGCCAACCCTCCATATCCCCAGTCTTTAAGCAGCTCAGATCCATTTTAATGCCATGAGAGCACTGCATGGGGCCCCAATTTACTGGAGCCAAGGGCAAAAATAAAGCAATGAAATTGTTTGCAAGAGCTTAAAATAACTAGTCTGGCAAAGCTAAGCTACACTTTGAAAGAGAGGGCAGCGAGACAGAAGAGAGGATTCTAACCATCCTGCTGTCCATAACTGACCTCCCTGCTCTGCCCAGCAGGGCACTTCCTCCCTATGAGAACATCTCCCCCCAGGCAGTGGCTGTGTGTCATTCAGCTTTTTATCTTTCACCCACATACCATCTTTTTAAATGTCTGCTGAACAGGAAAAGACCAGTGGCAATGAGAAAGGGCTCTTAATGTAATTTAATATGACTTCAGAAACCACAGCCAGGAGACAAATACATCAGTGGAAGTATTTTTTCTTTTAGAATGACCAAAATTTACTCATCATGAAATCCTGTGTTGTAAGCATGTCCCAAAGGATTGCAAAACAATAGCTAGATTCACCAGCTTCTTCCTTGCTAAACAAGACTCACCCTGTCCCTTAAGGCAGCCAGCAACCCAAAAAGGCTTTGCACCCTGTTCCATAGGGCAACTGACTAAGAATAAGAAGGAGCCTTTAAAAAAAAAAAAAAAAAAAAGGCTGAACAGAGGAGGTCCTGGACCTGTACTGTCCAAGGCACTGAACCAAGTCACTTGGAGGTCCAACAATTGGGCATAGGTTAATGAACACCAATCTCAGCGCTTCTCTACAACAGGCACAGAACCAACATGATGCGCCAGCAGGCGCTCAGACACTTGCCTTCTTGCCAAACCCTGGGGCAAGCTGGATCCGGTCTCCATTATCTCATTTGATTCTGAGCCACTGGCTACAATGGTGGGTGAGGTCCAAGTCCTAGTAATTCCCTAGGCTTTGAATGGTTCCCAGGAACTCAGGTCAGCTCAGGCACCTCCACAGAGTCCACGCTCAGACTGCGTACCTTCCCCTTCTCCACTAGCAAAGCAGCTTCCAAGCTGAGCCCTGGAAACTTCCAAACTGGAGGGAGCCAGGACTAAGACCGGATATTCTTAAGCAAATTGGTGCAGGAGCTGGCATGAGCACCAAGCCAGGATTTCTCAATATGTTCTGAATATGCTGATTCCCAGACAGATGACCAAAGTGTCAGGTTTATATTACATCTCCTTCAAAAGTCACATTAAAGACCAAACTTGTCCCAAATAAATAAATGTCATCCATAGCCATCACAAATCATAAGGCACTTTCTCTCACAGCTCTAGCTATATGAAAAATTAGGGGGGGTTAGAATCAATTCTTGGTTTATCTTGATACTAGAGGCCTGATGCATGAAGGTTTGTGCAAGAAGATTCGTGCAAGAATGGGCCTTCCTTCCCCTGGCTGCCGGCACAGCCTTTGCTCCGGCCTGGAGCCGCCTTTCGTGTCATTGCCATGGCGACAACACAAGCATCCCGCCCCGCCCCCGCCACTCAGTGCCTGTGTATGCAAATTAAGCCGCCATCTTTGTTGGGTTAATTTGTATACTCACTCCTGATTGGCTGGTGGACGTCATGAAGGTACAATCAATTTGCATCTTTCTCTTTTATTAGTGTAGATCCCCAGAATCTAGATCAGTGATGGTGAACCTTTTGAGCTCGGCATGTCAGCATTTTGAAAAACCCTAACTTAACTCGTGTCACATATAGAAATTTTTTGATATTTGCAACCATAGTAA
This sequence comes from Myotis yumanensis, assembly GCF_028538775.1. Taxonomy (NCBI): domain Eukaryota; kingdom Metazoa; phylum Chordata; class Mammalia; order Chiroptera; family Vespertilionidae; genus Myotis; species Myotis yumanensis. The sequence goes on from NW_027223754.1 coordinate 170,738,352, forward strand.
AACAAAGACTTATATTTTTTATATTTATTTTATATATTTAAATGCCATTTAACAAAGAAAAATCAACCAAAAAAATGAGTTCACGTGTCACCTCTGACACGCGTGTCATAGGTTCGCCATCACTGATCTAGATTGAGTCTGGCACACATGTGTAAGCAACAAAACTTTATTGTGATTAATTATCTATGCTGGTAATATGATACCTATCATAGATCACATGCTCCCTTGTATTAAACCCATTTGTGTATTATATTGACCATATTATATATATGTAGAGAATTCAAGACATTACAGGTGATCAATAAATATATGTTCATCAGATAAATGATGAGTCAAAGAAATGATAAGTTTCTCAGAACCATGAAATTTATGAAAAGCTAATTTGGGTTTATTATTTCAAAATTACCTGCCACCAAAAAGTTTTAACCACCATCACTAAGAAGATGCAGAATGATATATAGGTTGTCCCCAAAAAATGTATACAAACACTTTGACTAATTATAAAGGCAGTTTTTATTAAAATACATTTCATTTTCAAAATCAGCTGTTAAAGTGCATATACATTTTTGGGACACTCTATATATTAACTTCTAATCAATATTCTAATGGGCACAAAGGGGAAAGAACAGACATCCCCCAAAAGTCAAAGGTTTAATTAAAGAGCGGAAGACGTGTTGCCTAGACAGTTGGTATTTTCTGCACCAGCAGGGCTACTTGATAAACTCTCTGCAGCGGGAAAGCTTTGCCTGGTGCTGGTAGTCTCTGGGTGCCAGCACCTGGTTCCTGGGCTTACTGCCCAGCAATCTGGAGCTGGGGGTAGACACGTCTCAGAGTAACTTTTCCTCCCTCAAACACACGACATTTAGTTGGTTGGGGGAAATGGTTCCCATGGATACATCTCATATCAAGAATTGTATGGTATCTACATATTTGCTTAATGCCTCTTCAGTGGTAACAAATTCAATTTGGTGACTATTACTAGAAAACAAGAAATTCCTATGTTAAGATGGAGATTTAATGCAAATCACCTTCCTATATGATACAGATTATGAAGCAATTCATTAAACAAAACTACTTTTTAGAGGGTCTAGAAAAATAGAACCTGGATGACATCTTAAATATACACCATTCTCATTTTACCCAAGCTAAATAATTGTATGCTATTATAATAATACACACTATTACTAGGTAATAATAGGGCTGCATTCATATACTAAGCACTTTACAAACTACAAGCACAATGGTATTTGCAGCAATGGTTACTGTCAAGTTTGCAAAAAGCTTGCTACCTCCATTCTCACATGTTCACGTGCCCTAGGACAACTGACTTTTCCAAAATCCTTACAAAAGTCACAAAAGGGGGAGGTAAGTGAGAAGAGGAGAAAGGTGAGGGAGGTTTGCTATTCACAAAAGGACCTGGGTTTATGAAAAAGAGCATGGACTTACTAAACTAATGTGGATTTGAATCCTGGCTTTTATTTATAAGCTGTGTGACCTAAAAGATTTAACCTCTCTTTTCTAATAGTGAAGAATGGTGATAATAATACCCTTCAGAAAACTGGTACAAAGATTGAGCCAGAATAATGTCTATGAAAATGCCTTGCATTGCACTCAGAAAATAGTACATGCTCATGAATACTTAGTTTTCTTCTTTATGTAAAAATTTTGCTTAAAATTCAGCTGATACTGGGGATCTTGGAGAACTTTGTTGAACTCCTCCCCATTGTCCCTACACTCTCCCAGGTAGCTCTACGCTCCATCCTCACAGTTCCACCCTCCATTATCTCCTCAGTCTTCAAGCCAAATAAAAATTTTATCTCAGGTAAGTGAGACTTTAATGAGTTAAAAGGCTACCTTCCTACAGACATGGGAAGTCTTTTAGGAGTCTAGAATTTTGATTCATCTTGGTATCCTAAAGCAACATCAGGTAGAGGAAATGGTCTGTGAAGTCTTTAATTTAAAAAAATTAAAATATGAACTGAAAATCTGAGTAGCCCTGTTCTGGGGACAGGTGTGGTAACCGGTATAGTGGAGACTAGAAGGAAAATGCTGTATGTTAACCTAACTAGATCATTGCACGGGGTACCTTCCTGCAGGGAACTCAGAGCCCTTTAATGTCAGAAATTGCACTTGTGCTGGAAATATATTTGCCCTATTTTAGAAGCTCTGGAACTCTCTCCGGCCACTAAAGGGAACAAACTTTAACACTGAAAATTCTTCAGTTGGTTTCCCTTTAAGATATATTTAGCTCAATAAAGGAAAAGTAATTTACCTGGAAGATTTATTATGCATTTTCAAAAGGTAGACATTTACTCTCTCCTCATCACCAGGATTAGGCACAATTATGTCATTAACCTTCCAAACATTCCTTTTGGATGGTGGTGAATTTCCCAATAACCCTTATGGTCAAGCTGAGGTCAGAGGTAAACAAAAGGTTAAGTATCACAGACCCTAGGGTCATATAACTTCAGAGGCAAAAACCATGATTGGAATCTAGGTCCTCTGACTAATTGCCTCACTGCCATCCAGGCTGGTGTGTCTCCTCTGATACCTACAGAGGCTTTTAGATCCTGGTGCTCACAGGCCATAGGAAAGCTCAAAAAAGATGGGAGTGACCAGGGACAGAGCGGGGAGGCTCCTTAGCCTGCTCTATCATGGGTCCCAGCTTACATAGCTGGGGTTCTATAGAGAAAAATCTAGAACAAATGAATGGGTCCACTCAACAAGGTCACTGACCTGGAGCAGAGCAGCATCAACAAGTACAGGAACCACATAGGGTTCTTGCAGCTGAACTGTTTCTTGCTCTCTACCTTGAAAATAGCAGGAAATCCCTGTCCTCATATTATGTGAATTATCTGCTTTGCATCTCAGGTCCTATGTTTGCAAAATTAAAATAACTGAAATTTAGTGAGATTCGTGCATTTTCTTATTTAATCTTTATAACAACCCTACAAGTTACATATTATGCTCTCACTTTACCACTGGGAACACCAAGGCTCCGAGAGGCCAAGTAATTCACCCAAGTGAAGCGACAGAACTGGGACTATTACTAAGCAAGGTTTAGTGGACTCCAGTGTCTGTGATCTTTCTATTGTGCTTGAATTTTCTTATAGAGAAACTCTCTATAAGGTAAAGGCCTGATCAGACCATTTCTCTCTCTCTCTCTCTCTCTCTCTCTCTCTCTCTCTCTCTCTCTCTCTCCCTCTCTCTCTCCCTCCCTCCCTCCTTCTCTCTCTCTCCCTAAAACTTCTGACATTATGATAACTCTCATTAACTGATATTGATTTCTTTAAAGTGAAATAAATTCATCCTCAACCAGGAATCAATTTGCCTCCTCCTATGTATGCCAAGGAAAGACTATACATAGATATTGACCCCACAATACCTGGTTAGTCTCAAAATCCCCAAGAGACACCCAAATTATGAACTTTCATAAAAGGAAAATGATGAGATATATGGCCGCCTGGAGTGGCCAGAGATTCCAATGCCACTAGGATAGTAGAATTTAAAGTTATACTTGCTAGAAAAATTTTTTAGAAAAAAGCATAAGAGGTAATCTTTAAAGTAATCATGACCTTTTGCAGAGAAGTAACCATCCATTTCCTATGTAGTAAGAGGAACAAAAAAATGCTAGCATGAAAAGGGTTAGTCTTTAAAATGTATGTCCCTTTTCATAGCCAAGACATGAAAGCAAGCCAAGTTCCCATCCATAGAGCACTGGGTAAAAAAGTTGTGGTACATGTATACAACAGAATATTACTCAGCCATAGAGAAGAATGAAATATTAACATTTGCAATGGCTTGGATGGATCTGAAGGGTTTTATGCTAAGTAAATTAAGTCAGACAGAGAAAGACAAATACCATGTGATATCACTTACATGCAGAATCTAAAGAACAAAATAAACAAATAAAATAGAAACAGACTCAGAGATACAGAGAACAAACTGATGGCTACTAGAGTGAGGGGTATGGAAGGGGCTAAGGAAAAAAGTAAAAGGATTAAGAAGTACAAATGGTAGTTACAAAATCATCACAGGAATATAAAGTATAGCATAGGGAATATAGTCAATAACATTGTAATAACTATGTATAATGTCAGGTGGCTACTGGAAATATTGGAGGTATCACTGTACATTATATGATTATCTAACTACTATGCTGTACACCTGAAACTATAAAATGATATTTAATGTCAACTGTAATTGAAGAATAAAATTAAAAATAAAATGTATGTACCTTTTCAATTGAATCTTCTTAAACGGGATACATTATAGAAATCAGGAAAACACAATTTCCCATTTCTACCCATAGGCCTTTTTTGTGGTGCCAATAAATCAGAGAATAAACTTGACGATATTTAGATGGCTTCACTTCTCAATTCTTCTTAATACCAATTCATTAGAAATAATTTTCTAAAAATGTGGGAAGGGAATATCTATTGTTTGAGTCTTGCAAAACTGTTTTAGTCTACAAAGTTTTTGTCTTTATTCCTTGGCTTTAATTAAGTTATAAAATAAAGAAAAAGCTGTACAATATAGCAATATAAATATTGATTTAGTTATGTTTGATCTTCTTTTTACCTTTTTCATTTTAAATTTCTTATAAGTTGGCTTGAGTCAGTTACACCAGGAATTAATCAATGAAGCCTTTGTGTGGATATTAGATTTATCTGTGACTCAACACTATTTTATAAGTGAAATGCAAGCAAATATCTCCAAGCATTTTAGTGCAGAGCCAACTATGGGAGGGTTGGATTGGGAGTGGCTAGAGATGGAATGATTATAAGCAATAGGACACATGCACTATCTAACCACCAGAGGAGTCATTCCATATTGTTAAAATAGAGGCAGAATGTTCTAAACTCTTGGAGAGGATTCAGATGAAAGCATTGTACGTAAATATCAATATACACATACATCATAATTTAATCATCACAACAACCCCAACTCTAGATACTGTGATTATTCCCATTTTCTGTTGAGAAATTGTAGTACAAAAAAGTTAAGTGACCAGTTCAAAGCCAAAAATGACAGGATTTGAACCCTGGTAATTTACCTCCCAAATTTATTCAACTATTACACAGAATTGCCTTTTTAAGAGATTAGAAACAGAGATCTAGGAAGGAGCTGGGATCATTGTCTCAAAGATGAATTAAGTGATTAATCATTTAAAATATGGCCATAAAGAAGGAAGACCTGGCAATTATTGTTCATTTTATCTCTATAGAGAGATATTCCTTTGGAATTAAGAAGAAAGGGGCCTACAACTACCCTTCTGCTATCTATACTCATTAAATTAACCATGTAATTGTCAAATGCCAAACCCACTTGGTAGCCACAGTCATAATGTTATTCTTTAAAGATAAACAGTTTTGCAAACAAGCATCTTCCCACTCCCACTGACAACTAAAAAGCATCTCTGTGTGGGAGGCTGAGTAATTACCTCAGATGTGGAGTAGGGACTCCAAACGCATGAGGAGGCTCTTCATGGTTGCCTCAGAAATACTGCTGGGGGTAAGGATTGCCCTGCTCCCACATGCTGCTACCATTTCTCTTTTTTCTGGTTTAGATGTGCCCTTGCTTTCCCCCCTGTCTCCCTGCCTTCACCTGCCCTCTCAACATAGACACGCCCAAGGTTCTGTCCTCAGCCATCATCATGGATCCAACCATGTCTTATAAAGCAACCCTGAGTCTAAGCCTCCAGCCTGACCTCTGTCCTGACTTCCAGACCCACATTCCTGACTTCCTATTGGGTAGTTTATTCATTTGTACAAAATAGGACTCATATGCTTCTCCCTCAAAAAAAAAAAAAATAGAAAACTTTTCAATGTCTAATCATTGTATCTAACAGCCATTGTCTCTGTCACCCTGTTCTTCCCACCACTTCCTTCCACATCCCAACATATACTAATGCTGATTTCAAAGTCTGTCCCTTTTGTTCCCTCACCTTCATTTTTACAGTCCACCTGGATTTCCGTAATGAGCTCTTAGCAAGTCACCCTGTACCTGTGCTACCCAATACTGTAGCCATGAGGCAAACATGGCTATGAGGCACTTGAAATGTACCTAGTCTGAAGTGAGACATGCCATAAGTACAAAGGCACACTCTATATGAAGACTCAGTAGGAAAAAAAGAAAGCAAGTATCTCCAAGCGATTTAGGGCAGAGCCATCTATGGGAGGGGTGGATTGATAAAATATCTCATTAATAACTTGTATATTGATTACTTTTTGAAATTATAATATGCTTTATATTTGAAGAGGGGACTTCAAGAAATGACTGGACTTCCTTTGTGAACTGGTGGAGACTCGGCACTGGTGAAATTTGAGATCAGTGCCTCATTTATGTGCCTCAGTTGCACTCATAGGCTTGTGAAAGCTGAAACATACTAGAGACAAAGATAGGCAAGAGAATCTGTGATGCCAAATAAAAAAATTTAAACAGAAAAGATGTGCGTCCCCCAGGGCTTGGATAGTATTCATGCCCACCTGCTCATTTATGACAGAACCACAACCAGAGCATGGATCTCAAGGCTTCTTATCCTTCATCCATTCAAGTATTCTCCCCTGCAGTCATTTTTCTGTGGTGAGGTCTTCAAATAAAGAGTTTTCTTTATTTCCATGAATTAAATATTTTAATAAACATTAATTTCAAATTTCATTCATTGAAAACTATGTACTGGGAAAAAAGGTCAGATGAAACCTGTTATGCAATGGCAACATTAAAGGTCCCTTGATTATATTTGTAGGTGATGACAGCTCTCTATTCTTAGTTCCCTGAGTGACACCAGCTGCCCACCATGAAAATTCTGAAACATTTCCCCCAAAGAACAACGTGTTAAATTATGCCACTTTCACCACCTTGTAAAGTCATAGCCCAGTGCTCATGGCCTGAAACTTCTGCCTTCAGATGGATCGGGTTGAAATTTAGGAAAGGTATCTTACATGTATAGAGTTATATACAGGCTATATTACTTTGGTTGATCCACACAGTAACCTTTGGAAGGTTGGAAAAATGATATTTTCATCCCTATTATATAGCTGAGGAAGTTTCTAATGCTAGGATGTGGTAGAGGGGAAGTTCAAACTCATGTTCTCACAGGTGATCAGAAAATATATCTTAAAATGTAGACAACTCACAGACTGTTAGCTTTAAAAAGAAATCAAGGGATCATCTGTTCAATACCCTGGTTTTACTGGCAGAAGTAAGACTGGCTAATGCTTATTTCCTCTCATCACTGAGTTTTTGGCTTTGCTGGTCCCACTTCATTAAAATATTCTGTCAGCTCTCCTCCTCACCCCAAACCCAAATCCTCACAGAGAGGCTATTCTCATCCGGAAGCCTTGTCTGATCCACCTGACAAAGCCAGATTCCCTATTCAATAATCTTCGTGCCCCATTGACTGCTCCATAGCACATACTACTCCAGTAATTTCACATTTATTCATGTGGTTCTTTGATGACATAGATTGCATAATCAATTTAAATGTGTATCTTCCTCTCTAGTTAATAAGCTTCATGAAAGTACCCCCAGGATCTAGTAGAATGCTAAATTTGAATATTTACTGGATAGAATCATTTACCTTGAACTCATGTCTCCTGACTCTAGTCCAGTTCTTTTTATCTATTGCATGATGGAAACCAGAGTTAATCCTTCTCCACTTATATTCAAAAATTGGTCAGAATTCTGTTAAAATCGGAGTTTCTTAACTGAGAGACAGTGAAAATTCCATACACAAACCAAAAGATAATGTATTCACTCTCACAGCCCAAGGGCCCCTATGTCTAATAGAACCTACCGGTGGAGACTCTGGTTCATTAATCTTGTTATCCTTGACGTAGCTCAAGTAGCTCAAGCTTCACTAAATGGTGAATAGAGATAGATCCCTAATAGTATTAACAGCTAATTGTCTTTGACTCCAAAAGGTGTGCAAACTTTTAGAAAAATCTCCCTTCAGTCATAAATATGTGAAGGAATCTTCAGGACAAATATACCTGGCCATTCCTCCCCATCACCCTCGGGTAACCCAGGACCAAACAACTCCAGCCCCTCAAAAATCTCATTGAAGTCCACTCTGGGTCAGAGATTCTGCTTCTTGGCATTGTTCCCTGCGAATTCTGTGACAGTGAAACTGGCGTACTACGTGAGAGCTGATGGGCGGAGACTGTTTCTGGTTAACCTTCAGCCTGGTTCCAGAGCCATTTGGTGTGAAGGTGCTCTTCCTCTCCACAGGCTCTTTCTCCCAAGTGCTGAGGTTGAAATGGGTCCTGACATATTAAATTGTCAGATTCCTCCCCTCTGACCTCCAGGCCAAAGCTGGGTCTGACTCTGCTGGCCAGTCTCCCCCTTCCACTCTGGAGAGCTCTCTCCAGAGGTCTTCTGAGTCTCCAAATGGCCGCCACCCAAACTCCATTCAGGTTGCTTTAGTCCAAGAGACATATTTTTTTAACGTTTTTTTAATTTGTTTTATTTTACTGATTTTTTAGAGTGAGAAGAAGGGAGAGAGAGAGATAGAAGCATCAATGAGAGAGAGACATCGATTGGCTGCCTCCTGCACACCCCCCACTGGGGATTGAGCCTACAACCAACTAGAGTATGTGCCCTGACTGGGAATTGAATGGGCAACCTCTTGGTTCACCAACCAAGCCAACAGACAGGTTTTCATCAGTCTGGCCAAGTTCACCTTTCTTGCCAAAGTGTCCTCAGACCCTTTGTAAATCAAGGCAGAAAAATATGCCTGAGAGAACTGCCCCTGAACTACAAAACCAGAAAGATCAGTGCCCCAGCTTCTATCTAACAAGATCACCCTGGATGAATTAGAATGGACAACTAAGTCTTCCAGGTATTAGAGACACTTAAAAAACTATCTAAAATAGTGGAAAGTATCACCAGATCTGCAATAAAAGAGACCTTTACTTAAATTCCAATTTTATCACTTGCTGTCTAGATTACCTCAGGCAAATTTCTCTCTGAGCCTCGATTTCATTATCCATTAATTGAGGACCAAAATACCTATCTCAAACAATTGGTGTGAGTATTAAAAATGAAATAGTATATGTCAAATGGTCTAGCACAGAGAAAGTGAAACAAACATTATTACTCTATGACCTTCCTGCCAAAGGCATTGAAACTAAAATACAGAGAGAAAGGGACCTATTTACAAGACATAAAAGAATAGGGGGGAGAATGTAGAACACAATACAGTACTAATATCCATAGATTTACTCAGTACAAGAATTATTTCTCCCAGCTACATTTACACCTCACCATCAATTCAGAATTCAGTCTTCCCTAGGGATTAGTTGATACAGCTACTGCTATCTATGAGCCCATTCTTGAGAAAATCGAGGCATGGAGGAAGTGACTTTTCACATACATCCAAGAAGTTATTAGAAGCATGATGTGAAATCAAATTAATCATAACATAAATGAGAAAAAATATTAAAAGGAGCTATACTTTTAGACTTCTTGGTATTTCATAAGATCAATCTAATAGCTGCTTTTTTACATAAAGCCTACTGCATATCATTTTGCTAAGTGCTTTATGCAATATTTTTATTCAACAAATATCTATGGAGCATTTTCTATAAACCAGGCATTGTAATAGACACTGAGAATCTATACTAATAAAAGGGTAATATGCTAATTAGACCAGATGTCTTCTTGATGACCATCTGGACGTCCTTCCTGACAAAGCTGGGCCCTGGCAAAGCCACCCGGCCATGGTCCCAGGTACCAGTGCCTGCGACTGCAGCCCAGGAGAGGGAGAAAAGCCACCTGCCCCGTGGCTATGGCCAGCCCAGGCAAAGCCGGCCTGGGTCCTGGATGCCTGCGGTCGGTCAGAGGGAGGGAAGCCCAGGTCCTAGGTGCCTGCAGCTGGCTGGAGAAGGAAATCCTGGGTCCTGGGTGTGGGGCCAAGGCAGAGGCGGTTAGGGGCAATCAGGCCGGCAGGGGAGCAGTTAAGGGCAATTAGGCCAGCAGGGGAGCAGTTAGGGGCAATCAGGCAGGCAGGCAGGTGAGCGGTTAGGAACCAGTGGTCCTAGATTGCGAGAGGCATGTCCAACTGCCTGTGGGATCGGGCCTAAACTGGAAGTCAGACATCCCCCGAGGGGTCCCGAATTGGAGAGGGTGTAGGCCGGGCTAAGGGATGCCCCCATGCACGAATTTCATGCACCAGGCCTCTAGTCTATATAATAGGCAGAACGACCAGTTGCTATGATGCACACTGACCACCAGGGGCAGACGCTCAGCGCAGGAGCTGCTCCCTGGTGGTCAGTGCGCTCCCACAGGGGGAGCAGCCGCTCAGCCAGAAGCCAGGCTCATGGCTGGCTAAGGAGCAGCGAGCTGAGCAGTAAGGAGCAAGCAGGTGAGCGGTAAGGAGCTAGGGATCTCGGATTGCGAGAGGGATGTCTGACTGCCGGCTTAGGCCCCATCCTCCTGGGGTCCCCCGAGGGGTCCCAGACTGCAAGAGGGTGCAGGCCGGGCTGAGGGATCCCCCCCTCCAGTGCACGCATTTCGTGCACCAGGCCTCTAGTATAATGATAAGCAAAAAGAAATATGGTACCTGTTCTCATAGAATCCTGGGCAGGACCCAGACACCAATCAAACAGTCACAAAAGTAACTGAGTAATTACACACTGTGTATGCACCATGAAGAAAAGTTGCACAGTGTTGTGTAAGGGACAGCTTCCCAGCAGAAGTGGCATTTGAGCTGAAATCTAAAGGATAAGTAATGGTGAACCAGGAGACCAAGAGGGAGAGAAGCCTCCAGGCAGAAGAAACAACATGTACAAAGCCCCTGGGGCATTGCAGAAACTAAGTCCTGTGTGGCTGGTTCACAGACAGAGAGGGAAAAATGAGGTCAAATGAGTCTGAAGCAACCCTGCAGGACCCACTATGCACCACTGCAAACTTGAGTCTTCATCCTAAAAGAAACAAGAAGTCATTGAATCAATCAACCAATTAATGAATCTATTGAGTGTTTCCGGGTTTTTCTGGGATATCATCTTACTACAAACATCTACAGAATATATAGTATAGAATTCAAATCCGCTAGACCACTAAATAAATGCTCTCTGCATCTGATTCATAATCCAATAGCCCTGGTGAGTTAATAGCTGCCAGATAGGACTAAACCTTTTTTCCACAAACTCCGGTGCAGACTTTTAGAATCAAACAGGCATGATGATACATATGCTATGCCGCTCAACACATGGGTTCAGTAGAGATGGAAAACTAATTCATGATGCTAAGACAGATCACCACTTCTCATAAATGTTATTATAAAAGTAAGACATTTTGAGGTAAAAGCTGAATTTTGGCTTCAAAGGCTCTAAAGACAGCTACATCTGCACCACTCAACATAGCAATCTGGAAGTTCACATGGTGAGAATTAAACATTTCTCAGCATAAACTGTGAAATGCATTCAAAAATAGAGTTTTCTATTAAAATTTGCATTTTCTTTCATACCTGGCCAGCAACTGCTGTCTTGTTACAAAGTCACATTATTTATAGCATGAATGTTATTGAGATGGGCTGGTGCTCTGATCTCCACGAGCTGTCATGGGCTAGGGAAGGCCTGATGAAGTGAGGACAATTCCTCTTGGCTCTCAGTACAGTAGGTGAGATGGTGTAAGACCAGAACACAGCTCATCAGAAGACTGCTTTAAGACAAGGTTTGGGAAAGCAGAAACTTAGGCTAAGTAAAGTTTCCAGATGCAAGAAATGTCACAATGAGTCTGTAATTTCTTAAAGCTTTTCATCTCCTACCCCATATGCCAGGGGTTGCAAAAATTTTCAGTGTTTCCAAGCCCAGTTATCATTGTTGCATTTATCAGCATCTCTCTTTGTTCTCTTAAATTGACTTAATTTCTATTAAAGTTCACTTTAGGGGTGGCATGCCACTTTTTAAATAAAAATGAGTTTCATTTAAAAGTTTTCTATTTTAAGATTTTTTTAGATACCTTAAAGCAAGCAGAAATATCCTAGGTGGTTTTTCTGGGAGTTTTTTGTTTGTTTGTTTGTTTGTTTCTTGGGTTTTTTTCTAAGCTTAGTTAAGCAACTACTGCTCTTTATTTTGGTCCAACTAAGGACCCCGAGCCAAATATACAAAACATATAAGAAATGGAGAAGAGCCCAGCCAGTGTGGTTCAGTGGTTGAGCATTGACCTATGAATTAGGAGGTCCCAGGTTCAATTCCTGGTCAGGGCACATGCCCAAGTTGCAAGCTCGATCCCTTAATAGGGGGCATGCAGGAGGCAGCTGATCAATGATTCTCATCATTGATGTTTCTATCTCTCCCTTTCTCTTCCTCTCTGAAATCAATAAAAAAGATATTTTTAAAAAATGAAATGAAGAAGAAAAAAATCGTGTTAAATTTTTAGGGTCAACTGTCTTCAGGATCATGAATATATGAGTTCCTATGAAAAATACATGTCATTGTGTAGTCAATTCCTAATTTCTGAACTGGCAACTCATCCATGTCCTCTCCTTATTTTTTTCTGCCCACCTTTTGGCCAGGATAATTATTACTGATTCATCATAACATTCATAAGAGGGGAAAAGTACCAAAATGGAAACAAAACTCTATGGTGTCTTGTTAGCAGCTCTTGTGACAGTTTTCTCAGACAGGACACTGACACTCTCTGATCCGATGGGATTTCTGCCTCATCTGAGGAAGGCCATCCATGCTCTCCCCTTCCGTTGTTAACATATCTAATCACGACCTTGACCTACAGCTCTTCAGAATTTAGAGAAGAACATAACGTCACACAAATTTAACAGCTGGACTCCCAGCACACTTATACTTTGCACAACACAATTCCACATAAAAAGCTGTGTGGGGTCACAGAAGGGGCACTCTGAGTCAGGAAGCTGGATCAGCAGCTCTGCCTCTGCTAGGAACTTGACTCGTGATCTTGAGTAAGTGAAGATTCAGGACAAATTTCCTCCCCCTTTCACAACTGCCCCAAGTAGAATGCGACATTCTGTCATCCTCAGTACTCCCCCAGCACTCTCCCCATCCCTTTCTTTGGGTCTGCAGTAATGGCTTGCAAACATATAGATATCTCTCTATTCACCTCCAACCCTCATCCTTTTAGTTTCTTTGGGAGCAGAAATAAATCATCATTCATTTTCACCTTTTTTATATATTTTTTATTGATTACAGAGAGGAAGAGAGGGAGAGAGAGATAGGAACGTCAATGATGAGAAAGGATCATGAATTGGAGCCCCCCACTGGGGATTGAGCCCACAACCCAGGCATATGCCCTGACCAGGAATTGAACCATGACCTCCTGGTTCATAGGCCGACACTCAACCACTGAGCCACGCCGGCTGGGCACATTTTCACCTTGTAAGTGACTTTCAGGGTGCTTGACATATAGAAGGCCTTCAACAAATGTTTGTTGCATAATTGGAGGAAGCTTCATAATGAGTTCAACTCTTTAACATTAGACAGGGTTTAGATGGTCTGGGACTCCCATCCCACCTTTGTCATTGTCAGCACTCTGATCCAAGTCCCTCATGTACAGGTAGAACAATTATACCTAATTTACAGAGCAGTGATGACTAATTTAAATAGTTATTACAAAATACTGGCACATAGAAGCTATTCAATAAATGTTATTTCTACTCCCCTCCCCCACCTAATAAGGGGTACACTCTGTCAAGTACTAATGGGCTAAGTTAGTTGCTGGTGCTCCTCTAGAGATCTTTTGGCTTCTCTACCCCTTGACATCACATGTTCTGAAATCTCCCTCTCTTCTCTTTCCCCAAGAAAACTTCTGTGGCCTTTCCATCTAGGTCATGCATGGCTCACACTACTAAACTGATTAATGTGTTTAGTAATTCTCACACATTTTGGAGACATGGTTGTTGCCAAAATAACTGAGGGGCGAGAGTCAGAGATGCTAAACATCCCGCAATACCCAGGAAATTCCTTACTACAAAAAAAGAAAATTACACTTGCCATAATGTCCGTAATGCCTCCCACTGTAAAGAATGTTTTAATTGCAGAAATTTCAAAAAGTCTTATGGTGGAACCACAGAGAGAAAGGACTTTTCTGTGACACCATATGATGGCCACTCTTCCGCCCTTAGATAGTCTTTGGCCAGCCCATCTCCCCTGATGTATTTCTATAAGAGAAAAAAATTCTGTACTTCCATCTCCCACCAAGTAGCTGGATCATGTCCACACCACTCCTACCCCTAAAACTGCCCACTCTTTCTACATATCTGACCTCATGGTCTAACTACATATAATAAACTGTGTGGGAATCTTCTCATGGGTTAGGGCCATTTCTTTTCACTTAAAACAGCGATGATTGACCTGGGAAGCAATAATTAAGTCTGGGTATAGATAAACAGTAGGCAAACTTGCACAACCAAATTCCTCATTACAACCCGGCCAATGTTACAACTAATGACAAGCTGTGTCAAAAATAATGACACACGAAAACCCCTCGCTCCAGTGTGTTTAGTTCAAAGACAATCACTTCTAAGCACAAAACAAGCCCCCTATTCATTCGGATGTCATGCAATTGTAAAGTTTATGCTGCCTAATTTGGAAAACTGTTAGCTGATGCATATTTATATTTCTGTTTAAAAACCAGAGTGTTAAATCTTTTCCCCTGAAGAGACGTCGAGTTGATCAAAGATACAGGATTGTCCTAATTCTTTTCAAATGTAGACCATCTTTAAAAAGTTACAGCAGGAAACGTGTCTATGATTAAATGAAATTAAAACTCGCATGATGCTAGCAATTTAAGATTTTTATCTTTTTGATGGGGCTCATCTCAAAGCATTTTATTACTGGACCGGGTTCCTTTTTCCAGAGTCTGGGTTCTGTGTCCAGGACCCAGCAGGTCACAGGTTTGACTCTCAAAATACACAATTCATGGAATAAAACTCCTCCAAGGCTGAACTGAAAAGCACAGAAGGTTCTGGAGTGCAGCAGTCTGCCTTAAATCCTGTGTATTCACAGGCACTGGGCATCTGGCCCTCTGGCTCCAACCCAAGGAAGTTGCTGGTTCGTCCCTGGGGTGATTTAACCTT
This sequence comes from Myotis yumanensis, assembly GCF_028538775.1. Lineage (NCBI taxonomy): Eukaryota > Metazoa > Chordata > Mammalia > Chiroptera > Vespertilionidae > Myotis > Myotis yumanensis. Next base: position 170,753,407 of record NW_027223754.1, read on the forward strand.
CACTCCTCAGACAGAGCTTATTTAAGTGCTTTGCTCCTCAGATCCAGTCTTTGGCCCCCTTGTTCTTGAGGGGCTCCCTGAACCTCTTGTTCCTGGTCTTATGACCCACGGAGGACCCCTCTAATTAGAATGGAAGAAGCAGATGAAGCCGACCCTAAGCACTTTGCCATGAGCCTGAGATCTCTGACATCGCCTTGCAGCCTGAACATTCTGAATCAGCCAGAACTGGTTTGCGTTCCCCATAGGATGTGATCACCTGAACGCAGTGTAGCAGGAAGCCTAGACCAGAGGCAAGGGGTGGTTGCGAACTAAGGCTCCTTATTCCCCAAGATTAAAAGATATATGCTAATACTGCTTCCCAGGGCCTGAGGCATCAGGTTTCTCTGTGAAGACTTCCCCCAGATGGGAAGAGAAGTGTCATTAAAAACATTATTAAAGTTTTTCTATTCCCAAGCAGGGCCCCACCGTCCCTTGGACAGCACAATTGCTTTCCTGCTGCCTGAAGACTCATTCTTTGGGGCCTAGGCAGCATCTTGAGAAGGATGGATGGCTCTGGTCAGAGGAAGAGGAGAGCAGAACTCACGCTGGAAGCCCAGCTGTCTGGCTCCAAGACCAATGCTCCTGCCACCACCCCTGCAGCTGGCTTCTCTCTCGGGCTCCCTTCCCGGCAGCAGCAGGGAGCACCCACTGGGCCCGAGTCCTTGTTTACTGAGGGCTGCTGGTGAGTTGACTGCAAGAAGCCAGCGAGCATTAACTTGCAATGAATGTGGGCCTCTTCAGCTTTGCTTATGACTTTTTTAATCGGACAAATCTAAATAGGACACTAGCGTGGGTATTTATTTTAATTCAGCCTCCAGACCACAAGTGGAGAGCATGTTGCTGCTGGTTCTTAGCAGGTCAATTAGTGGGTGAATGCTGGCATCCTCCAGGGACCGTATCTTGCTTTACAATACTTGGCCTACATAAGCGCCCTTAAATTATAGGAATTGAAATATAACATATTACATACCCGGGTCCACACAATCAAAGGGAACTACCCTAATTATGTTTTGCCAAAAATGGCTCAACGAGGTCCCGAATTGTTTAGGTAATTAAGGGCGAACCAACACTGCTTGTCAGAATTACCCAGTTGCATCTGATTTTCTGGCTCTGTAGACAAGCCCTATAAACCTTCGTCATTCTTTTGTGTATTTTATAGACTTCCATTTATGTTTATCTTTACAGGCTTATGTGAATTTTTATATTTTACAGGCTCAGTTATTTTTGTGGGTATTTCTCAACTTAATGAAATGGTTCTTTCACAAGCCCCAGTTTCAACATTTATGAGATTCATCACTAAAGACAGGAGTGGGCCTACTTGAAAACAATCTGTCAATTCACTCTTCTGCCTGGGACATTAACGACATGCAAGGAGCCACGTATGCAGACGGTGTAAGACAAGCAGCGGCTCCCCCAACTGGGAAAGGGGGGGACTCTAATTGTTATTTCAGTGGCCTTTGGCATTCATCTCATTTCGTTACTCTTGCCACCATATCCCAATTTCTTCCTTTCTTTGCAACTAAATCATTCTGAACATGTTATTCTCTGGGACACTGATCCCATTCACATCCATCAGAGGGGAGAAATATAATAAGCTAAAAGTGAATGGATCTGTTTTTCCCTTTTAGGTGAACACAACAATGAGATGTGTTAAATATCTTTCTCTGACTCTTTTTATTGCAATGTTTTCCTGCACCTAATCACTTTTCCTTCTGCTGTGTGCAGCTGAACAGACACTGGAAGTCAGCGGCAAACCCTCCAGTAGAACAGGTTTTTAAATGTTTGGCTGCCTGTTAATTGTGTGACATTGTCCCTCGTTCTGATTTGTGAATGGACGATGCTGTGTGTTGGAGCTAAGCAGACAGCTCAGTAATTTGCCACCATCAGTTTTCTCAATGAGCAAACTCTGCTCTGTGATCCCCGCTGTCAAGGTTAGAAAACCGGGAAGTAGAGAGTTGGAGGAAATCCTAACTTCAAGGATGTCTCAGTGCTGAAGTTCTCACTAGGGTGCCACTGTCCCAAATCATCAGAGCTCTCTCCAAAACCAATGTCCAGCCTCATCCTCATTAATAGTTTTGGTCACCCAGATGAGTTCTTTTCATTGCCAGAGGGGGAGAAAAGGCCTCGGTTTTTATGATTTTATAGCCCTGTCATTAGAAATGTTTGAAACAGCATTCCACCCTCAGGTTGCATTGTGTGGTTATGAACTTCATTTGATCACTGCTCCATCAACCTGACGTTAACTGCTGCAATTTACAACTGCTCCAGCTCTCCATCTATTATGGTACCTTCAGCATTGGAAAAAGAAAGAGGGGGTGGGAGGCACCTCTGCTGCCCAGGGGATCTTTAAAAGAATGTGATGTCTTGTTAAAACCTGAAGGGGCAATGAGGTGGGGGAGAGGGAACCTCTGAAGAGAGCAAACCAAAGCCTGGTAATGAATAAAGCCTGGCTCCTGCTGTGAGTGTTGGTGACCTGGCAAGTCCTGCAAGGCCAGGGAGTGAATAATTCACTGTGCGAGTCATAGGCCTCCTGGTAGGCCACAGCATTGCTTTGTCTTACAAATATGTTCTCCCACAGAAACGGACTTGACAGGCGGGGCTGCTCCAGAACTGTTTAAACAAAAGCCTGATGTGACAGAAAGAGCACCCTGTGATTTTGGCCCAAGGCTCCCAGCGCTGAGGTTCCTGGTGAGCACTGGGCTGGCTAATAAAGCGGCAGGCATCAAAGCAGAGGCAATCACACACGGAACAGGTCAGAAGACGCCGAGCCCTTGTTCATGTTCATGATGAAAGTGTGATGAAGTCAGACAGGAATCCATTTCACCACACACACCAAGTAAAGGCGCATTCATTGTCTAACGTGGACCCACCAAAGGAAGAAAGTAGAGTGTAGCTGGGAATCCCAGGTGACTTTTTGACTGTGGGTCTTGCAATTTAATTAAAATAGAAAAAAATGTATATGTCTCTCTTGGAATGAACCAAAAAGACATCAATATTGTTTGGCTGAATTTACTCTTTTTGGTGGTTTGAAAGTAAACTACAGAGGGTTTTTTGGAGGCCACTGTAACTGGTTGTTTTTCTTGGGGTTTGGAAGGAGGGCCTCAAGGATTAGGTCAAAGGGAAAGATAGTCTGAGTTCCTAGCCTCTCTTTTTCTTTTTTTTAAATATCTTTTTATTGATTTCAGAAGAGAGAAAGAGAAAGAGATAGAAACATCAATGATGAAAGAGAATTATTGATCGGCTGCTTCCTGCACACCCCCTATTGGGGATTGAACCCACAGCCCGGGCATGTGCCCTTGATTGGAATTGAACCCTGGACTCTTCAGTCCACAGGCTGATGTTCTATCCAATGATCCAAGCCAGTTGAGGCTAGCCTCTCTGTAACCCACCTCACCATTCTTTTGACATTGTTTCTGTAAATGCTGATTCTCATTAATATGTAGATTGTAGGTAAACAGCATGTTTGTATAAGAATCCTAGGACCTAACTTCAGAAGATACATACTCCAACCTTTAGTCATCCTTCAACCATAAAACCAGGATGATATAAAACCAGGATGACAAAAACCAGGATGATACATATCAGACCATCACTTGACCGGTTTCAAGGTCCTTATCAGGATGGACTGTGCTGGTCATCCCTTTCCCCTTCATCTCTTTGTTCTGCTTTCCCTCTTGCTCCTTATAAAAAACCTTTGCCTGCACTGAGATGGAGAGAAAGGCTTTGTGACAAGAGTCCCCCATCTTCGCAGGTGTCCAGCACTTGAATAAATCTCTTTCCTTTTGCACCAGCACCAGTCTCACGAGTTTGGCTTTCAAGGCAGCAGGGAGCCTAACCTTGGTTTTGGTTACAAGTGATGAATGAAACAGAAAGATGTTAGAGCCAGCCTCAAGGAAGAACAGTTCACAGACTTACCTTCCTCATTATGTTCCCCTTTCTGCCCTCTGAGGAAGTAAAGTATCACAGAGACCTGATAAAAGACATAGATTACCCCCATAAGGCATCTGACCTTCCTAGAGATCAATGTTTCTGTGACTTCACTGATTTGTAAGTACAGGAAGGGGACATATCAGTTCTAAATTAATACATAACCATAACTAAATTGCACATTGCTATGTATCAGAAACTGCAAACTAAGCTAAACCAGCCTTGAAACACAGACTCCCCAGCAAAGCTCCCATATCTCTGAGCAGAGATTCAGACCTGGCCCATCTCATGGGAAAAGGCTCTAAAAATCCTAAAAACCAGGATAGCACATACTTGGCATGAACAGTCACTTCTCTCCACCTCTTCAAATAGGCTCCAGGATAGAAGTGATGTGAATTAGCCATGAGGCTCTTTCCTGCTGCTCAGATGAGAGTTAATATTGGCCCACCTCCCTGCCAATCTTCAGCATTGCCAGTTTTGTTTTGTTTTTTAATTCTGATGTGTAGTGGCATCTCATTGTAATTTAAATTTGTATTTCTCTGGTAAGTAGGGCAACCACAAAATGCATCATCTAAACCAAAAGTAAAAGGGACTGTTTTTAAAAATGTAGCAAGTAAAGAAGAGTAAACTGGGACTGTTATTGACAAACTGGAATATATGATCCCCCTACAGCTGACTAAAAAGGGTAAGCACTTTTTCATATATTTATTGGCTATTTGGATCTCCTCTTTGAGAAATTTTTCTATTGAGTTGTCTATCTTCTTCTTACAGATAATACAAGTTCTTTATATATTCTCTTTACATTTTAATGAATACATATATTCATTTCATATATTTCATAATTATTTACGTATGCATATTTCATAAAGATATATTCTTATAAAATAAATTAATTAATAACATACCACTCATCTGTCATATTTTAGATTTTAGCATAACACATTTGCTAACATGATTGAAAATCAGTGCTCTACAACATTGCAACTAAAATGCTTTATACTTTGCTTTTCTCTAGATCATCAGCCCATGCTGTGACATATTAAGGCTTTTATTCAGTCTATTTTTCTCATTGAAACTTTTTCTTATAAACCAGTATTACACATTTTAAAATATATTTTATTGATTTCAGAGAGGAAAGGAGAGGGAGAGAGAGAGATAGAAACATCAAAGATGAGAGAGAATCATTGATCACCTGCCTCTTGCATGCCCCACACTGGGGACTGTGCCCACAACCCGGGTATATGCCCTGACTGGGAATCAAACTGTGACGTCCTGGTTCATAGGTCGACACTCAACCACTGAGCCATGCCAGCCGGGCCAGTATTAGACTTTATTTTAACTATCAAATATCTCAATTGAAAATTAAAAGTTTTTTATTAAAATTATAGAAAATAACAACGAACATTCTGGAACATTTTGGCATATTTGCCTGTTTTGTTTTGCTTTGCTTTGTTTGTAAATAAAACATTACAAATATAGTTGATAATTTCATCCTTTTATTCCCCAATCCTATTCCATTTCTCTTCCTCCAGAGAAAACATCTCTAATGATTTTCATTTTCATATAGCTTTAATATTGCAACTTATATATGTATACAGTCATGTTCTTACAACACATATGTTGTATGTTTTATATATGGTAATAATTCTGTCCCTTTTTACTAAACAATCTTTTTTGAAATTTATACATATTTATACACAAGGTTCTAACTAATTCATTTTAAATTGATAGGTTAGTGGGCACCTATCACAATTTATTCATTCTCCTCTTGATAGACACTGAGGCAATGAAACACCTTTGTTAAAAACAATGCAATAATAAATAAAACTCCTTACTCCTAAGTATAAGGTTTCTCTAAGGGATATATCTATAAGTGCAATAGTTGCTTCATAGAAAATAGTCAGATACATTACAAGCTATTGCCAAAGTACTCTCCAAAATGTTCTCCCTAACAGTATATGTTCTCAACCTTGTATGCAAGTTACAACCACTCCACCTTCTCCGCAGCACTTAGCATTGTTCACTCTTGCCAATCTGATGGGCTTGAAATTGTATCTCACTTTTCTTTATTTGTATTTCCAAAATTACTAGTTAGTTTGAGCATCTTTTTATTGTCCCTTTTAACTCCCATAGAATTACCTTTTGGTTTCTTTTGCACCTTTTGGGAGGGGTTGTTTGTCCTTTTTTTATTAACTTATAAGAGTGCTTTATACAGTCCTTTAATAATTTTTGGTCAGTTATATGCATAACTAACACCTTCCATCCTGTGACTTGTCTTTTACCTTTGTTATAGTGCATTCTGTTGAACACTTATGTTAAATTTTAGTGTAGTTAGATATATCAGTCTATTCTTCCATGCTTTGACCTTTTTGTGGTATCTCTAAAAATTCCTTCCCTACTCTCAGGTTATACAGGTATTTTCTTATATTTTTATCTAAATACTTTTATTTTCAAATTTCATATTTAGGTCTTGGATATACCTAAAATGACTTTGTATAGGTTGAGGTAAGGATTTACATTTATATATGTGGCTAACAGGTTGTGCCAGCCATATTTATTGAATATTTTCCCCTTACTTCTAAAATGATGTAAAATATAACCCCTATCATATATACAGCTGTATCTGTTATGAGCTCTCTGTTTTTTGATTGGTCAAATTGTTCATTGTTACAGTGTATAATAGGCCTTGAGATCTGATAGGACATGTCCCCCACCTGTTGTTAATCTTCACAATTTTTCATTTAATGTTAATTCTAGGATTGAGTACCACAAAACATCTATGAAATTTGATTAGAATTATACTAAACATATGGATTAATTTGAAGAAAATTAACATCTTTATAATATTTAGTTATCTTCGTCATGTACATTATCTACCTCCCCACTTATTTAGTTTAGAAGATTCTGTCCATGCTCTATTAAATTTATTTCTATCTACCTTTTATTTTTGGTTCTTACTATAAAATGGCTCTTTCAATCCATTTTACTTTCTATTTGTTTCAGAATGCTTATAGTTTTATGTTGATCTTATAGCTACCAACTAATGTTGCTAAACTCTTTCATTATTTCTAAGATTTACGTACAAATTCTTTTTGCTCTTCTAAGTGGTGAATCCTACCACCTGCAAATACAGATAATTAGCTCTCTTCTTGATTAATCTTTTTATTTTTACTCGTCTCATTTTATTGAATGGAATCTGTAGTACACAGGTGAAAAGACAACTTCGTCTTTGACTAAGGGTATCCTGAGGAGGGAGCATGCCAGCATTGTGATGAGGCTGTCCGGCCAATGCCATGTTCTTTCTCATTCATGAGCCCAGCATTCTCTCATGTTAATGTCCATGTTTAAGATTATGCTTGTTTTACTTTGAACTTACCTTTCAGCTCTTAATCTTCCACCTAAATTTAGACAGGCAAAGGGCATGCTCCCAGCTGACACATGCTCCCACCTAGCTCATCCCACTGGGATTTGAGGCCACAGCACCACAGTAACAAACAGGGTATATTTGTCCAGTTTGTTTCCTCTGCTCTCCTCTCTTTAGAATCTGTATTAGCAATTGGGAAATAGTTGAGCATTTAGGTGCAGTCATCTGTGTTCCCCTCCAGTTAGCTAACAGAAGTCTTAATACCAAGACTTGTCCTGGAAATGGAACCAAAAGGCACCCCACCAACACCTGCCTTGTCACTACCCCCATCAGAGACTTAGCAGAGTGCCTGGGCAACACTTGGTTCCACACTTCTCCCCAATCCTGGAGAAACGATTTGGAGGCCCTCATGATGCAGGGTTCTACCAGGGCCTCTGCAGTGAAATCACTATGGGCAGGTTTGGGGGCTCCCTACCACTCAGTTTCTCTCTCTCAGATAAAGAAGTTACTAGGCACTTCCAGTCCTTTTTAAACATCTTCAAGTATTCATCCAATAAACAGAACTAAATAAGTTGTTTTCACAAAATGACTCTGTTTTTTATTAACATTATCTCATGTTGCTCACCAATACCTAGTTTCTCTCCAGCCTCCAACAATCTTCTTTTCCCCAGAAGTATACACACTTCTGTAATCACACTGTCAGGAACTTCCAGCATTCCCCCCAAACATTGAAAGCCTCCTACAGTGTCCCTAAAGATGCTTTCTGCTCCACTCATCTCATCGCATGATGGAAACCAGAAGACACACTGCAGAACCACACCAGTTACCTCAAACAACACAAGGGTGGTGTAGGACATGGTTGGAGACATGGTCTTTGAGAAGCAAGGGTGGATAAATGCTCCTTGAACCCCAAATTTGTCACCCATAAGCAGGAGCAACGGTATCTTTTTGATTGTTGGGAGGATGAAGTGAAAAAATATATGTGCCTAGCAGTGAGGCTAAAGCAGAGAAGGTGTTCCGAAAATGGTATTCTTCTCATTCTACCCATAATCAGGCTCTTTGCCCACATAGTAGAATGGGAGATGAAACAATTCTGGAAGCAGAGCTACCTGTCTGTGGTGGAGAGAAAGTTTAACCAGCCTATATTAAACCCTTCCTGTATGCCAGTCACTCATGTAAGCACTTTGCATATGTGATATTCTCTGCCACCTTTCAGACCGTGTTTTAGAGGCACAGAGTGGTTAATCTAGCCACCTAGCTAGAACACACAGAGATACATCAGAGGATGAGAAGCAGATGCAGAGTAAATAAAATTATGTTCAAAAGGTTCACAATAGTGTAAATAAATAAAGCCCTGAGATTTGTTTGGACATTGAGAGGAATTAGGTGTGGGAAGTGGCCTAAATGATATAGGATTGATATAAACAACTTAGATATTTGGGTCAAATATCAAGTATATGTGTAGAATATAGAAATACTAGTACATGTGAAAAGGCCGTTGGAAATGCAAACACAGGAGTACACACAAAGGTACAATCTGATTAGAACAAAGAGTTCAGTTTTGAGTCATTCTGGGCTAAATTTACTGTAACTCTTAAAAATAAGGGATGATCTTTACCACTTCTAGACTGAGAAAAGTGCAGGTTTTGCAGATCGATTAAAATGTTTACAATATATTCAATTTTGAAAAGTTGAGGTTACCCATGCATATTCATAAAGGCCTCTAGAAGTTGTGTCCCTAAACTTTAAAAGTGACATCACAGGTTTTCATTTCCCCCTACAATGCAAACAAGCTACTCATATTATTAAATATTGTGGTTTTATCTCTATACAGTCTGAACACTAGTCTCAAGCCAAACCCCCATCTCTTTTCCCACTACCCAGTGAAGTCCCTATCCCTCGCAAGCTGAGAGTCATACGAGGGCCACAGCTGAATCAACCACAGCAGAGGGCAGACTCAGGGAGGCTGGACTGAAGGCCCTGCCAAGGGAGGTGGCAGTCATTTTGCTTCATGTGATAGGAAGACACTCATTCAGGAAGCAGAGCACAGCGCCCGAGCACTGGGCAAGGGACAACAGGAATGGTCCAGTAGACCTGTCGGTGTCAGGAAGCCTCACCAGGGAGGCCCAACATACAGCGTTGATGCCAAAACAAAAGACAGCAGAGCTATAGGGGATCCGGGAGGGGCTGACACTTGAGCACAAGGAAGGTCAGAGGAGTGGAATGTCGAAGAGCAAAGACCCAGATGTGAGTGCGGTCACATCTCAGCAAGGGGCTCAATGATCTTGGGCAACTGATGCACCCTCTTGGAGCCTCTATTTACCTAAATAATTAGGGATGCTAATATTATCTACTTTACAAAGTCTCCATAAAGATTAAGTAGGATGATTTATGTAAAGCACTTAGCACTTTGCCTGGCACAAAATATAATAAGTACCTAATATATGATAGCTACTATTTATTATTATTATTATTATTATCATTATTATTATTCAGGGCTTCTGTCACCTGTCAGTAATTCTGTCACCTGTCAGAAATGTTCTAGGCCAGTGGTCGGCAAACTCATTAGTCAACAAAGTGAAATATCAACAGTACAACAATTGAAATTTCTTTTGAGAGCCAAATTTTTTAAACTTAAACTATATGGGTAGGTACATCATTATTAACTTAATTAGGGTACTCCTAAGGCTTAGGAAGAGCCACACTCAAGAGGCCAAAGATCCGCATGTGGCTCATGAGCCGCAGTTTGCTGACCACTGTTCTAGGCACTAGGAAGTAAACCAACGGGTACAGGAGAGAGCTCAGCTTTATTTATTTATTTATTTATTTATTTATTTATTTATTTATAAATATGCTTTTACTAGAAGCCCAGTGCACAAATTCGTGCATGGGTGGGGTCCAGCCAGCGTGCCCCAATTGGCATGGGGGGGGGGGGGGCGGCTGATCAGGGATGGGGCTTACTGGGAGGAGGGGCCACAGGCAGTTGGTAGGCCAGCCCCACGCCCTGGCCAAACTATCTGTTGAACTCCCCGTTGAGGGGACAATTTGCATATTAGTCTTTTATTATATAAGATTGATTTCAGAGAGGAAGTGAGAGGGAGAGAGAGAGAGGAATACCGATGATGAGAGAGAATCATTGATTGGCTGCCTCCTGCATACCCCTCACTGGGGATCAAGCCCACAACCTGGGCATGTGCCCTGACCAGGAATCAAACTGTGACCTCCTGGTTCATAGGTCAATGCTCAACCACTGAGCCACTGTGGCCAGGCAAGAACACAGCTTTAGAAGGTTTCTAGGTGACTTTGATGAAGAATCACACATATGAGAACAAGATGGACAGGGAATACAGAGATTAGATGAGGACACAAAGGAGGAGTATTAGAAGCTTAGCTTTCAGAGCAGGGGCACAAGGTCTAAGCCAGACTCAAAGCCATACCAGCAGAAAACTGTGACCTGACACTGAGCCTCAGAGGCTGGGGTGGAGTTCCTTCATGCCTCCATCCAGAGTCAGGCTTAGTCGCAGAGACCAGTACAGGGCTGAGCTGGGAGGTGGCAGGAGCAGCTGGAGAAGACGGTAGAGGGTAAAGATCAAAGCAGATGGAATCCCGGGGGATCCTGGGCCAGACACGGTTGAGCTCTCTACACTCTATGCTCCCTAAGCTGTTGTTTCCTCTTCTGCACAATGCATTGAGTATGCAACTGGATTTGATTATCTACATCTGATAGAATAATGATGTTCAGTATTTTCCCCCCTGGGGAAATGTGTCAACAGGATTTCAGATCAAGTTTTACAATAATGAAGCAACCATGAAAATGTGGCTGTCCCAGATCTCTGCTCTCCAAAAAATTTCATGTCTTCCAGACATGTTACACTTATGAGTGAACATCAGATGTGCAGTTTAAAAGTGTGTATTTACTTCATTATGTGCCCACAGGAAAGCCTGCCATTAGCTTAACGTGAAAAGCTTTGTGGAGTTCCAAGGACATAGCATTTCTCTTAGAAGAACCTGTGTCTTCAATAGAGTGGATCTGTAAATAGCCCCCAGGCAAATGCTAGTGCTCCGGAATCATGAGGCTTTTCATAGGAAGTGTCAGCCTGGTTGGGTCAAGTCTCAAGACAGACATAATTATCTCTAACATGATGCTATTTCATACCAATACCAATATATAACTTTGGGTTTCGGCTTAGGAGAGAGCATGCAACTGGTTTGGGCCCCAGTAGAGTATAAGATTACAAAGACCACACCCTTACACCTTTTAAGTTTTTTTACAACTCCCCAAAACAGATATATAGTGGTTTTCTGGCCGCCTAGCAAGAAACCTGGTGCCCCTAAGCTATCCTGGCACAGCCTCTGAAAAGTTTTAAGATGAGCTAAAGTCAAGGAAAAACTGATCTGGGTAATTAAAGGCACACAAACAAAAGATCACTTACCAAGATGACTTGATACCCTTTAGTAAAACCATTGTAAATTGTGCTTTGGGGAGAACAAAATAATAAAATATTATAGCAAGTAAACACATTATTGCATTAAAAGTAATCTCAGAGCCATGGACCTAGCCAATTCTGCTTCTATAATTTTCTATGATCTTTGTTATTTTTAGCTTGACAAAAGCCCCAAGAAACCAGACTTCAAAACAATGATCCTTGTTACAGTGGTGGGGCAGTGACATAATGCAACACGTAAAATGGGATCCGATACAAAATTCTAGGAGGAGCCCCTCTTTGTTTTACACACATGCACACATATACATACACACACACAAAAAAAAGAAAAATCATACCATCTCCCACCTTTCTCCACTAAGCTGAGTGTATTGTTAGGCTCACAGGGATGAGTTCTGAGCATGAAGGAAGAGTGAGCTCTTTGTGGAACAGAGGAGGGAGCTCTCACGGGGCAAGAAAGAACAGCAAGGGGGCCTTGCCCGGAGGGAGAGGACACACATTCTCTCTAGGCAAAGGGAGAGACACAAAAAGCCTCTCATCTCCACCCACTGTGCAGGCCCCTCTCAGTCCCTGGGCCTGGACAAAAACAACCTTTGGATCCAACATCGCCCAGGGTCACCATGGGCTTTCAATCCGCCATTGGGTAGACTAAAGCCAACCCAACATTTAGAAGGGTGGGGTCAAGGTGGATCTCACTTATGACTAATATGAAGAGAAGTTTTCCCAAATCATAAAGAGCCTCAGTGAAGTCAGATTGGAAAATCACCAATAACAGAAATATTGAGCTGGGTTTACAAGGCTTGCAAGGGGACAATAAACCAATATTTGCAGAGACTCCTATAAACCATAGACTGTGCTGTTCCCTTCACATGGCTATGTTATTTAATGGCTACGTTACTCAATAATTATGTTAGCTAACCCTGAAGGAGAGAACATATCCCTATATTCCATTAGAAACATACAAAACAAACAGTACAGATTTCTTCAAGGAACACCAAATCCTGCTCAGGCAATGCCAACCCAATAACATTTTGACAATCAAATTAGGGGCCAAAATCTCCTCCACATAGGCTATAAGTATTCTTAATTTTCCTTTTTGTGGGATCAGAACTAAATACTGGAAGTCAGAATATGCTCAAGGTTAAGAAATTCCTTATATCATCAAATTAAAAAACTGGACTTCCTAGACAAAATTATAACAATCCCTCACATTTACATTATGCACTTTATTGAGTGGGATACAAAAAGAGCAAGATATTCCTCTGCCCCTCCCAGAGCTCATGTAGAATGTCACAGACAAGCAAGCAGGCAACTACAATGATGAGGGCTAGAAGGAGAGGCTGCTGGGAAAAAACGACCCAACCTCCCAAGGGACTCCCTATGAACTTCCAAACACCCTCTAGTACCAGGTGTCATTGTCAATTTTATAAATGAGGAAGCCAAGAATTAGAACAGCTAAGTGCCTTGCCTGAGTCAAACATATAGATTCAGATGGGGAGTCTTGATCACATTACACAATACAGCATCTAAGCATGAAATTGTTCATCCCTAAAGCAATAACTTATTGAACAGGACACAGATTACTATAAAGGGCTGATGCCGTTTTCAAAGGTCCCTAACTTAATCTCAGGGACTAGCTTTAGGACTAGGGGAATTTAATTCAATATTTTTAAGCCTCCATTTTAGTCTTAACTTTTAACCCCACAAAATTATGAATCCGATTCAAATTCCTTAGGGAGAAACCACTGGGGACTATTTCTTTGTCAGAGTGTCTTTTCTATTAATGCAAACTACAGTTGACCCTCAACATTTACAAAGGCTAACATTGCAAAAAGAATATAATTCTTGCTATAGAATGTAGGCTTTCATTCACACCTTCATTTAAGAAACATATTATTGAGGGCAGGCAATAAAATATAACCAAACAATTTAAGTGACCCCTTTCAGAGTGGAAAACACCACAGTTGGTTGAGATTAGATACCAAGCGGTCAGTTATGCTCATTCACCAGTGACCTGACTCATCTCAATGTATCAGCATCACTACACATGCATTCAAATCCCTGCTTCAGCAAAATTATAAATACTACATGTCCTGGATATTTCAGTTTTGTATGTAATTGAAATTACAAAGGTAAGATCATTTTTTTTTTCAATTACAGTTGACATACATTATTATATTAGTTTCAGGTGCACACCCCAATGATTCAACATTACATAACTTACTAAATGATCATCCCAATAAATCTGGCACCCATCTGACACCATGCATAGTTATGAGAATATTATTAATTATATTCCCTATGCTATACTTTACATCCCCACAACTATTCTGTAACAACCAATTTTTACTTCTTAAGCCCTTCACCAAGTTTAAATATGTTAAATCTATAAATGCCATAGGTTCTAGTACCTGATTCTGGAGACTTTCATTCTAGTGCTGTTTGGCTGTGAGGCAGTGGGTCAACCATTTGACTCCTCTATGCCTTAGTTTACTCATCAGAAAAACTGAAGTTGAGGTAGATTATTTCTAAGATTTCAACATAGACTTTACTGATACTATGTTGACTAAGAACAGCTTTGAAGTTGTAAATTGCAATACAAAGACTGTTTTAGTCTGTTCATGTTTCTATAGCAAAATCTGATAGACTGGGTGAAATATAAACAACAGAAATTCATTTCTCACAGTTCTAAAGGCTCGGAACTCCAAAGTCAAGACACAGATTTGGTGTCTGGTGAGGCCCCTCTTCCTGGTCCCTCAATGGCCATCTGTTCACTGTCCCCTCAGATGGCAGAAGGAATGAAGGAGCTCTCTGTGGTCTCTCTCATGAGGGCTCAATTCTCATGACCTGTCACCTTGGCCCCTCCTTCTAATACTATCACCTGAATTTGGGGGGGACACAAACATTCAGTCTACAGCAAGGGCAATTATTTGTTAGAAGTAATATACACATTATCACCTCAATTCATTGTCATTAAAAATATTTTTTACTCTGTTCAGGGAATATATTTTAAAATTTGCCTCTATCACTATACTGTTGTCCATTGCAGCAGGGGAGGGGGAGAGATGGAAAAGGACATAGAGGGGGATAAACGATGATGAAAAAAATAAAATAATATAAAATTTGCCTCTATTATACAATTATAAAACCTGGAAAGAAAAATACCATGATTGTGTATAATAAAAAAGGAGCAGCAGCCATACCAGTCAAACAAATAAACATTTCACCGTTTCCATAAAACCAAGTAGTCAACATATATATTCTTATAATCAACTGTACTACACTAGTCCTCCCTTATTCACAATTTCACTTTCCAAGGTCTTCGTTACCTGCAGTCAACCACGGTGCGAAAATACTAAGTGGAAAATTCCAGAAATAAACCATTCATAAGTTTAAAATTGTGGGCCGTTCTGAGTACATGATGAACCATTCCGAGTTCATGTTGAAATCTCGCGTGGTTTACTCCATCCCCCAGGACATAAATCGTGGCTTTGTCCTGCATCTCCACACAGTACACGCTCCCTGCCCAATAGTCACTTAGTGGCCTCTTGGTTATCAGATGACTGTTCCAGCAGCATGGTGCTTCTGTGCAAGTAACCCTTGTTTTACTTAATCATGGCTCCAAAGCACAAGAGTAGTGATGCTGGCAGTTCGAAAAGGTCAATGAGGAGCCATAAAGTGCTTCTTTTACATGAAGAAGTGATTACTGTACAGTAAGATATTTTGAGAGAGAGACCACATTCATATATATTGTTACAATTATTCTATTTCATTATTATTGTAGTTAATCTCTTACTGTGCCTAATTTGTAAATTCAACTTTATCATAGAAATGTATGCATACGAGTAAACATAGTGTACATAGGGTTCAGTACTACTGTGGTTGCCAGCATCTGCTGAGGTCTGGGAACGTACCCCCACCCCCCCAGATAAGAGGGGGCTACTGTAAGGCTTCATGTAGTACAAGGTACTCAGTTCTTCACTCTATAGAAATTCAAAAGCTGTTTAAAATATCCTGGACTTTGGGTCGTACTGTAACCATATTTCACATTGCTCATAATTGCTTTTAAGCGTGTGAGTGAAATCTAATTCTAGATCACCATTTTCCAAAGTAGTCCCACAATGACTGTTGCAGGTTTGCTGCTCACTGCGCGACAATGCCTTTCTCAAGCTTCCGTAGCGGTGGTGATAAAACTGCTGCTGGTGATTAATATTCATTGGCTGCCACAATATGCCTACGAAACCATATGTGCAGAGAAAGCCTTTGAGCATCCAGGGCTCAGAGACGATCCTTTTCCCAGCAAGACAGTCAACAGCAAGTGCAGGGATCACAAAGTTCAGTTTAAAGCATTGGTCACAAACTGGGCTTTTGTGAACAGGACGCAGCTCACAGAGGTGGCCTGTAAATGTTGTTAATGTAGTTGCCAGAATTCAAAAATTGGAATCTGCAACATTTTTAAAATCTGGACTTCTTGCTTCGCTTGAATTAGAAGTTATGGCAAGGCCCATATCTCTGCATGGCAACATGGATTGGAATGAGCGCCTTTAGAAGGGTTTCTCCACATCCCCACTTTATTCATTCACAATATTGTTCTGATCGACATTACACTTCCAACCCTTGTTTAAACCTATTTTTAAATAATCTTTTAGGAGAAAATATGAACATATGGCCTGAATTAACTCTGAGAAGCATGTCCTGCACATGGGGTTCATTGCCTGGGCCTGGCACAGCGCAGGCATGCAGAAATGTTTGCTAGACCAAACTGAACTGAACGCAATACACAGGAGGAACCCTGGGTACCCGGGTTTAGCAGTTAGTGACCTCTGAAAAAATTGGAAACAACCAATTTTGATAAGGGGATATTATAACCATGGGTATGGGCTCCTTTACCACACTGGCATCTGGTGGCAGTGTCCTGTTGCCCCTCCCCCAATGAGCCGTGCACCTCAACATTCTCATTAAACCAATGACTCCACCGAACAGCCAAAGTTCTTCAATCAACACCAGCATCAAAGCCATATTGGTGGCAACAGAGGCCAAGAGGTTTGGGATTATATGTATCACCTGTTCCCTGCAGCAAGTAGTGCCTGTCATATCACGGAAAACGAAGGACGTGTTCCAAGCACTGTCCCCTGACCAACTTGATCCCCAAGTTCTACAGACTTTTTGCATTAATGAGCTCCCACAGCCCAGTGCAAACAAGTACACGCATGCGCGCGCGCGCACACACACACACACACACACACATTCACACAAGCCAAGATAGTGTGCTTGCAAGAGTGGAACAATGGCACAGGAACAAGCCATACAGATGCTTTGTCCATGGCTTTCCAGTCAAGAAGTTTCCAAAAAAAAATATGATACATTTATTGCTTACTGTCTAAGCAAGAAGTTTTAGCCTAGGTAAAATCTTCGTATTTGGCCCTAGCCAGTTTGGCTCAGTGGACAGGGTATCAAGAGTATCGACCTGCGGACTGAAGGGTCCACGGTTTAAATCCAGTTAAGGGTACCTACTTCGGTTGCAGGCTCAATTCCTGGCCCTGGTCGGGGCATGTGTGGGAGGCAACCAATCGATGTGTCTCTCTTACATTGACGTTTTTCTCTCTCTGTCTCTCCCCGGCCCTTCCACTCTCTAAGAATCAACGGAGAAATATCCTCAGGTGAGGATTAACACACAAAAATATATCTTCATATATGCAAATAATAGCCCACCTAATTTAGGACATGATATGGTTAAACAGTAACATCATTTTTGCTGCTTTAGTCACGTAGCAGCAAAGGCCTCTTATGGCTTTTCATAGAAAGCATTAGAGCTTTCAGGTTTTTACCCAGTGGTTTCAGCTCAGTCATCGGGTGCCAAAAGCAGCATATCACAAACCTTCTCACCACCAGAGCGTGGGCAGAATGAAGATCTCAGAGAGCAGGAGCTCCACTGCACCACACACAACACAGTAGGACGAGAGAGCAGAGCCCAGAATAGGCCACAGAGACAATGCGCCGTGTCAAATGTTCACTGAGTTACTGCATCAAGATGTTTCTGCCTTCATCCGCCCATGCACACACTGACCTATTTTCTGTGAAACTAAGACAATGGAAGGGGAGTCCATAGCATAGACTTGATAGTCAATAAATATTACTTCAATCTAAATTTCCCACCTTGGGAATCTGGATATCAGTGACATGCTTTCATTTTCCTAGGAAAACCTAAAAATTATGCCATTTGTTTACTCAGCCGTATGGAGAATCGAAGGTCAGCTAAGCGTACCACGTTCACATAAAGATTGTAATTAATTTTTTCTATAAATGGAAAAATGTACATCCTTCTTCTGACAGTAGGTTGGACACGAAAACAATGGATGACTAAATGTATTCTTTTTGAACACATTTGAGGCTTTAAATATAAATCCATCTTTAAGTCAAAAATGGATTCTGCATAAAATATTCATTGCACATTCTGAATGTATTAGAAATTT
Source organism: Myotis yumanensis (assembly GCF_028538775.1). Taxonomy (NCBI): domain Eukaryota; kingdom Metazoa; phylum Chordata; class Mammalia; order Chiroptera; family Vespertilionidae; genus Myotis; species Myotis yumanensis. Next base: position 170,771,655 of record NW_027223754.1, read on the forward strand.
AAAGTGGAATATTTTTAAGTAATTGTATTCCAGATATTTCTTTTTATACTCAGATACACTGTTTTTTTAAGATCTAATTCAATAGTAGAAAAAAAATGGGAATTTCTAAAGGTAAACATGTCGGAGTATAATTAGTTAAAATGTGCTTTTTAACTTAAGCTCTAAAATTAAACAAAAACATAAATTGTACTATCTTTTACAGTGGATTAATAATCCAAACAATTTAACTGTACGGGTTGTAATTAAATTAACATATTATCCCATCTAGAAATTGTACTGTCTTCTTCACATTGCTGCTCTGCTTATCTGCTCAGTATGAATCCCTATTCATTCTCTCTGGAAAATGTTGGACTTAGCCAGAGAGGATGAGCTACTGAGATGACCAACTTGGTCCCCAAGTTCTACAGACCTTTTGCATTAATGCACTTTAAAAAAAAATAACAAAGAGAGAATATCATTAATGATTAAAAGAAATTGGGAAAATTTTGAAATGCTCTCTGGCTTTGAAGTATAATTGCAAAGACCTTACAAAGTAATGACATTAGTTTTATGAAGAATAACAGGCAGTTAATTCTGACTCTTGTTTCCCCCTAATTTAATTCAATCACTTATTTTACTTCCTCTAAAACTTATTTCTATAACTTTCAAACAGTTGCCAGGAGAAGATAGGTTCCAGTGCTGAGATTTTCAAAATTATGAATTTGACACCCCCAGGGTACATGGCATGGAGCGTGGGGATTGTTGGCACAGGCAACAGACTAGAGGCACCACGCCAGGTCTCCACCCTTCCAGCCTCAACTGCCAGAAGCAGTATTACACTTCCCTGCTAATGGTACTCACTATAAATGAAACTTTTAAACTCACAAAAATAATATTATGGAACATATTATGCAGAAACATTTGTTCCTCCTTCTCCAGCTCATCTGGATGGGAAGCAGCACATGTGTCCAACAGAAATGGCGAGAAGTTGACAGCAATTCCGGGGAACGGGTGGGTTCGTGGCGCTTGGTTGATGTTAATACTGTGAATTCCTTCCAGTTGGTCATTTATCCTCAGGAAATGTCCTGATTCTCTATCACTATTCTCTAAGCCTTGGAACAGATTATCTCTCTGAGAATCTTTGAGCTGTCAATACACGGAGGTCTTTATGTGGTTGCTTGGGAGACATTGCCAACTTTTCCCAGATCTAGGAAAATCTCTTTCTCCTCCAGTCTTGCTGGCACCAACAAATATTCTCAGTGAATATTTGATAACAAAACAAAATACATGAGCAATCTAATAGCTATTTTGTTTCTGGGTTTGCCAAGGTGATCAATCACATAGAACTTGCCATCAATAATTTGTATAACTTTCCTTATTTGAACACGTGTTGTGGTGAGATCTACCTCCTCATTGGATAATGTTAAAGAAATTTCTGAATTTGTACCATTCTTAATGACTGACTTAGAAAAAAAGCATTTGGGGGAGATTAAGGAAAATGTAATAAAGAACAAGTTAAGACTTCCCTAATGCCTGAAAAAAAATCAAACATTGTTTTACATGAGAAAACTTGACAACTACTACTCTATGTGTGTGTTTTTTAATATTTACTATAAACAGCAATAAGAGTTGACTCCTCCTCTTTTGCCTCTGAAGCACTTTGTGTTTTTGGTAAATACCTCTAGCATCAACCAGTGGATTCTCTTACTAAAGTGGCTTAGGGGCTGGCCCCCCAGCACCTTCAGACTTGAGAACATGGAGAATATGGACTTCCAGGAAACCAAAAAAATAGTTTAGAAAAAAATGACCATAACATCGTCCCTAGAGTCCATTCCCTTAAGAAACCCCATTGAAGCACCTCTTCACTACTACTCCTATTCAGACTTCACTGACTTGTTCTCATTGGGTTAGATCGGTCTTGTCTGATACAATTCTGTATTGCCCAGACCTAGAACTATGGCCTTGTTTCATAGAAGTCTCTTAATTTTTATTTCTATGCACATTTATCTGCATGACAAATAGATACATGCTTCAGCATCATGAATCCCACCTTTGCCACAAAGGTAAGAGGCAGTTAGTCTCCTGAACTCTCTCCTGTGCCCATGCAGAGGAACAACAGCTCTCCCTGAGGAGTCAGGCAGCCTACAAGAGAACCAGGAAAAGCATCTTCCTTCTACAGAATCTTCAGGAGAATTAGAACATGGAGCCCAACGATAGGCTCATTCTCATCCAATGGTACTTAGGTGTGAATTCTCAAGCACAGTTGTCTAGTCCTTTTGCATAACGGGACTGCCTACAAGGAGGGAAAGCCCAGGGGAAAGCTGTCTGTGAATGGCCAGTAATCTTGGGCCTCAGAATAAACCCAGTGCTGATTAGCTACTTTGGTCTTGATCCAGCTGACTATGCCACAGAACATGCTGGGGCTGACTGTAACGTAGGGGAGAGAGCTATTCTGTTCACAGAGGGCATTTTTGAAGACACTATAGCCAAGAGGTAAAGTATCAAGATACCTGCTTAAAATAGATGGTGCTCCTGCCAAGGATAAATGCATACAAGACGGAGGCTTCGGCACTGGGGCTCTAGATGGTTGTTGGAAGCATCTGCTTGCATCTCAAAGAGGAATATCAATCCTGCAGGGTGTGAATGTTCTGGTGAGTCAACCTGTGACAAGAGCATACAAGTTAATTACAGTTATCAGAGATTATTTCATATTAGTGCAGCAGCAAACCTGTTACCCTGGTCTTTAGCTCTTCTACTAACGGGGAAAGTCATCCCCTTGTGTATTATGGTTATATGAGCACACTAAAGCTTGCCAAAAACATTTTTTTTAAAGCCAGTGCATAAAGCTGGTTGGGTTTTGATATCTGCTGTCTAAAGCTTCCACAAAGACTGGGTTAATAAGAAAAGATTATGCTCAAAGTTGCAATTTGGAAACCCAAAAAAAAAGAGATATGTCCTACAATTTAAAAGAATCTATGGAAACCTTTTTACCCAAGTATCACACAACAGCAATTAGAGCCTGACATGCCAGAAACTGAATTCATTACAAAGATTGCCATCGTGGTTTACAATAAGGATAAAAGGCAGGGTGTAGCCTGGGACTGGGGTTGTGGGGGCAGGCTGGGAGATGACAATGGAGGAAAAGGGGACATGTGCAATACTTTCAACAATAAATAATTTTTTTAAAAAAATAAAAAATAAGGATAAAAGCCATACCTTTGAATGCTAAAATATAAGCTCATTAATGTCAAGTTGCTGCCTCTGACAATGTCATAAAGGAACAACAATTTGTGGAAGTCAAGTTTCACTTTCATGAAAAAATAATCGCAGTTGGAAGGGCACATGGGAGTCAGCTGGGGCAGCCTCCAAACCTCCACCCTTCACTCCTGATCTCACTTTGCAAAGGAGGAAGCTGAGGCATGAAGAAACAAGGAGGTTGGCCCCAGTCACACAGCTGGTTGGTGCCAAAGCAAGAACCAGAGCCCCCGTCAGCTGACTCCTAGGTTTCTGCTCTTTCCAACTTCCACATATTAGAGATGCCACCTATGTATTCCTAGCTTCTCACAAATAACACTATTCTGTAAAATATTACACAATTCCAGCTTTAATCCATTTTTTACAATGAGCTCATTTACAGTTTTAATGCACATAATCTAAATAACCAGTCATTATACATGATTAGCCTGGATAGAAAAGAAAATGAAACACTGGTGCAAAATACATTTTCATACCCAAGTTAAAGACTTAGGTGAAGCTAAAAGCCACTTTTTGAATATATAAGATCCCACCATTTTTCTAGATTTGAGTTTAAAAAGATAATAGGAATTCCAGAAAGTGTGAGTGATTAGCAGGTGTTGAAATTGTACCAGTAGGGATCTGAGAATTTAGGGTTAGTGGATAGGGAATGAGCCCTAGTTTGTATCCCAAACCCAATCCAGCTCAACCCTACATCACAGGGTATGCAGCCATCCCCCACTAGTCCCAACCCAAATCAACCCAGAGGGTGATGGCCATGGAGCCAGACCACCACCCCCCCACACACACGTGTAATCCCATCCAAGCCACAGAATAGCCCAAGCAGAACGAGTCAAAAACTCTCCACGTAGAAGATTGGCCAGAAATGGGGCAAGACTCCTATTTTAACCAAAATTGAAAAGCAAATCAACAGCCTGGAATCATAACCCTGGTATTCACTGCCATCCGATGCCATCATTGCCATGACACAGAGACGTATAATAAAGACTGGCTATTGTTGTGGAGCCAGAGTTGATTTGACATGAACTAGCAGAAAGGACCGCACTGGGCACAACTGGCAAGTTTGTTTGGTTCTCTATCCATCTTCCATCCCAAGGGGCCTCTTTCCTTCCCAGGGGAATCACAATCCTTGAGAGCCTCTGTCCTCCTCTCCAGGGTAGGTTTTTGGCTTCCTTACTAAAACTTCACTCTCCAAGCCTGCCACGGTCTCTCCACCAGGCAGGCATCCTCCTCCCACCACCACTTAGCTTCTCGGTGTCCTGCCTTCAGCAATTCCTCACCCATGGAAACCTGATGACAGACAAACCCATACTGGCTTGTTAATGATTGAAGGTGATTTAATGCTAGATTGACAGCATTCTAAAGATAGAAAAAGTGGCAAATTCTTCTGTGACATGCCCAGGTACTTGCCAATAACTGTCAACTCTCATAAATCAGCATGCGGAGGAAAAGCACGGCGATTCTGAAGCAAGTATCCCTAAAGGCAAGAAGAGAAGGTCACAGGCATCAGGAGCCAGGCCAGATGATAAAGAGCTCTGGCGGGGAGGGGAGCAGGTTGATGATTCTGAGCTTTGCTGTGTCTAAGTGTGTCTCAGGCCCTTGCACAGACATTAATGTCCTCGATCAGGCAAGCAGAAGGGAGAGAGTCAAGATGGAAAACAGACCTTGTAAGTGTGAATCCCGTTCTACCATTTACCAGTTGAGTGATCTTGGCCAATTGGTTTGACCTCTCTACACCCGAAGTTCCTCGTCTGAATCTCATGGGATTATTTTGAGGAATCACATGAGCTAATGGCAATAAGGTGCTTTGCAAAGAGCAGATGCTCGACAACGTCAAATCATTACTGTTATGTTTTTAATATTAGCCTTCCTGGTCACCATAACAAAGCCTGTGCACGTTCCATGTCATCACGCTTCGTCTGCAGTCAGCAGCAGCAGCCTCCTACCACCAAAGAGGACAAGCACACAGTGCCGAAGAGTGCAGGCTCTGCCATCCCACAGAGATAACTGTAATTGCTCCCTCTGCCACATACTGGTTTTGTGACCCTGCGTAAGTAATTTATCATCGCTGAGCTTTCTCAGTTTCCTCATCGGAAAGTGGGAGTAAGAACATCAATCGCCTAGATTGAATACAATAGAGCACGTGAACTGTTTGACACACGATCTGACATGCATGCAGGAAATGCTCGGTAAGTAATAGCTGTCATCAGCATCATCATTGTTCCATCTTCGGCATGGGTGCCTTAATGACTCATCACTCTGCCCCAATTGCAGTCATGACCCAAAAACCTTCATCCATCAATTCTCAGGTCAAATGCCACCTCGTGGAGCAGCTCTGCCAGGCCCTTGCCCTTTGAAGTCAGTCCCTCCACACCTTGCTTTGTTTATTTACCTCCTTGTGATTGTCACAATCTGTGATTAACTTGGGGGTTTGGGTTGACTTGTTTATTTTCTTTTTCTCCTTACTGAAATGTAAACTCTATGAGAGAGAAGGGGGCCTTATCTGTCTTCTTCATTATAGAACAGGGTCTGGCTAACAGAAGATGCTGGAAAAAATATCTGAAGAGGAAAAAAAGGAAAATAAAGAGAAAACGCTGATGAAGGAACTATTTCCAGGTTCCTTAAGTTATACGACTAGGCTGTAGGATCCCCGATGGGCAGAGAGTGTTTCTCTCTCTCTAATTGTCTGTTGTATACCCATACCCAGCAGAATCAGCTCGTGATTGATGTTTGTTAAATGAATTCATGTACAAATTCTACTCTTAGACCCAGCCTTCTGGCCCCTGGTGCTCTCAAGGACTTATTCTGAGGGTATCTGAGGGGTATCAGCGGGAAGTTTTCCAGGCCAGTCATCAAATATCAGCTCTGTGCCTGTGAGTCTATGATTATCAAAGTTTGGTTTGCATAAGCATCACATGGGGAGACTTAAAATCCATATTCTTGGTCTTCACTACAGCCAATACTGGATCAGTAATATGAGACTGATGCGCTGCCTACTGCGCCAAGAGGGCCGCCATGGATCAGTAATATGGATGGACCTCAGAATCTGCATCTTGTTAGACTTTCCAGATGTTCCTGATGTACGATATTAAGGGTAACACTTTGAGAAACTCTCATTAAGATATCTACCTCAAAGATGTTTAAGACTTAGTCTTGCCCTGGCCCAGTGGCTCAGAGTGCGTTCCATACACCAAAAGGTTGCAGGTTTCATTCCTGGTCAGGGCACATACCTAGGCTATGGGTTGGATCCCCAGTCCAGGCACCTATGGGAGGAAACTGATCGGACAGTAAGTCCAGAAAGAATAATGCAAGACTTTTAAGGGTTAAGATGAGTATAGGTTAAAAAGTGCTCTTGAACACTTTGGGATTGCATAGAATGGGGACATCTAGGTGGGCTCCAAGACTATAGTTCACCTTTGAGTTTGACATCAAGAGAGGAAAAGGTCATTTCCCAATTGGTGCCAGGAAACTAGAAGTTTCCCCCATGTACCAAGCCATTTGACTAAGCAGTGAGTTACTAATATTGTTGATATCCTCAACATCTCAGAAAAAAAAGTGTCCTGATTTCAGAAGTCTGACCTCTTCCCCACAGCATGACCCTCTAGATGGAGGCACTGCTAACAGAAGTGTCTGGAGAAATGAGTTCAGTTTCAATGTTGTTTTGCTCTATCTTTTTTGTTTTTAAAGAACATCTTTTATATTTTTCAAGGACATTCTTTAAAAACAAAAATGATGGAGCAAACTTCAAAAGCTTTACTTCTACGTTTTTAGCTTCTTTTCCAAAGCTGGATGAATATGGGAGAAATAGAATCAGGGTGGATACTTAAGAATTACATAAAAAGAAAAGGGCAGATTTGAGGGGGAGAAGTTAAGTTCTTACTGCATTAGAAGAAAAACTTCCAATTCAATTAGTATTTATTTCATTTCTGCAGGAGGAAGGGCATTGCTCTGTGTAACAAAATACTGAAGAAGAGATTTCTATTTCATAAATTAAATAAATTCAAGCTAATTAGTAATCATGTTCACTTTCTTCTAAAACTGTATCATACTATGGCAGAAAATATATAACAAAGTATGTCATACTCTACAGTTGGAAAGTCCCTTATCAGCTCCAAGATTTATGTTACCACCCAACTTTAACACTTTCACCTGGGGGGAGGGGGAAATCATTTTTAAAAATCACATTCAAACATTTTTCTCTGTCTAACCATTTTACTTCATTTTTACACTTAAAATTTGGGCCATGAGTAGGATGAGGGTGGTCTTTCTGCTCTGTAGTTTTCTAGTAGGTTGTTCTAAAGATATTTAATCCGTGTAAGAGAAAGGAAATAGATAATGTTGAACGTTTGCCTGGTCAGTGTAAAATGTTGGCAAAATTCCACTCTCTGTTCTGCAGGATTCTCAAAAGATGAGCTCATATATTTAGTGTAGGATTTAACTCTCCCTTCTGTCCCCTAAGGGATTCTTCCATTCATGGAGTTCCTTCTGAAATCAGAACAGCAGATGAGTTTGAGCAATAATACCTAAGAATGTGTGAGGTGAGGTGAAAGTGGTTGGTACTGAATAATCAACTTATTGGGTATTCTCAATATTGTGCTAAAGCTGGTTAAGTCTGGCTTGAGGGAACATTAGTTTAAAGCAGGTCAGTTTAGCCTGGCTAGTGTGGCTCAGTGGTTGAGTGTTGACCCATGAACCAAGAGAACACATGCCTGGGTTATGGTCTCGATCCCCAGTAGTGGATGTTCAGGAGGCAGCCAATCAATGATCCTCTCTCATCCTTGATGTTTCTATCTCTCTCTCCTTCTCCCTTCATCTCTCTAAAGTCAATAAAAACATTTTTTTTAAAAAAACAGGTCAGTTTAGACAACTTCATATAGTTGTCCTATAATCTATAACTAATGTCAGTGTCTTCGCTGGATGCTTAAAAGGTAGAGAGGGAAAAAAGAGGATTTGCTGCTCTCTGTGACTCCACTCAACAAGGAAGAGCTGGTTATTGATATGGAAGGGAGTGACAATGTTTCTTGAAGTTAAAAACAAACCCCCCAAAAAAAGGAATATATGTGTATAGATATTCTCCTAGACTCCAGAGAGGATCTTTAAAAATCAGAAAAAAAGAGCTTATGGAGGACAGAAGCTATAAAAGGAAACACATCTCAAGAAACTCTAAAAATTGCAATCCCTGCTAAAAACTTTGAGTGATCTTGGTGAGAAAAAGGAAGAACAGAATTGAAGACTGTGATGGCGCAGGCTGCTCTCAGGGAAGCTCCAATTTTAAAACTTGGATGTGAACAGTCCAGCTGACTCCACAGCCTGGCTCATGCTTGCCCTGCCAAAATGCCTCCTCCGTATCCTGCACCCCCACAATACCATTAAGATCTACCACTTATTGAGCATTTACTATGTGTCAGGGGAAGATACCAAACTTCTTTTCACAAATCATTCAATCCTTATTACAACACTGCAAAGCAAATAATTATTATCTCTAGTCTAAGGATGAGACAACTGAGGTTCAGAAAGACTATGTAAATTGCCTTGAATCACATAGCTAATGAGCAGTAGGGTTGGGATTCCTATAAGTGGGTTTATACTGTACTTTTAACCAACTTATGAGGAAAGTGTAATAGGAAGATGGGAAGATGACATAATTTATCAGAGGACAATAATGATGAGACTGAAGACTTACTGTACACTTACTCTATACATTTCATCTCTACACATCTCATCTACATGTATTTCCCTTCATATATTGTCTCGCTTAATCCTCCCCACAGCCCTTTACAGTAAAAACTCTTATTACCCCATTTTACACAGGAGTAAACAGATTAACCTTCCCAAGGTTACGCAGGAAAAATTTTGGTTCCTGCTCTTAAGCAGTAGGTTATAATTCTTTGCAACAGGAGGCAGTATTGACCAATTCCTTTTTACCTTCAATTAGTCATTCAACAAAGACTTGCTAAACACTTGCTGAAGGACTGACTGGCACTTTTTTAGGAACTAGAGATGCAGCAGTAAGCAAAACAAACACAGAAAATAAAAAAAACTCTTCTCTCACAGAGCTTAATTTCTTGTGGGAAAGTCAGATAAAAAAATAATATGAAATAGTGCAGCCAGCATGGCTCAGTGGTTGAGCATCGACCCCTGAACCAGGAGGTCACAGTTCAATTCCTGGTCTGGGCACATGCCCCAGTTGTGGGCTCGATCCTCAGTGGGAGGCATGCAGGAAGTAACTGATCAATTATTCTCTCTCATCATTGATGTTTCTATCTCTCTCTCCATCTCCCGTCCTCTTTGAAATCAATTAAAAATATTTTTAAAAAGAGAGAAAAAATAATATATAATATATGTTAGGTAGTGATAACTAGTAACTAAGAAGAAAAATAAAGCCAAGAAGAAAAGGAAGCAAAGACAAGATAGAAAGTATGCATAGGAGAATGAAATTCTAGATAAAATATCTACAAAAGGTTTCACTGAGACTTGTGAACTAAGAACTGAAGGGAATGAGTGCATGAGCCCTGTGGTTATCTGGATAAAGAGCATTTGGGGAATAGAAACAGCAAGTGCAAAGGTCCTGAGGCAGTAGGCTGCCTGGTGAATTAAAGGAAACAGTGTGGCTGAAACAGGGTAAGAGGGGAAAACCGGAAGAGAGGAGGCCAGAGATTAATTGGGCATAGAAGTAACAGAACCAGATCATATAGTAGGTTATGGATAGAACAGTGGCTTTTATTTTGAGTAAACTAGAAAGCCATTACAGGGTTATAAGTAGGAGAATGATATGATGTGGCTTATATTTGAGAAGGATCACCCTGTCTTCTGTGTAGAAAACAAACTAAAACAGAGCAAGGGTGAAAGCAGGGAGACTAGTTAGGAGGCTATTGCAAATATCTGATAAGAGAAGATGAAGGCTCTTCTAGGGTGCTGGAAGTAGGGAAGGTGAGGGGTGATTACATGCTGGATATATTTTAAAGGCAAAACCAAAAGGATTTGTTGATGCTGTGAGAAAAAAAAAACATAAATCAAGGACTCCAAGATATGGGAGTTAATCTACTAAAAAAATGGAATTGCCATTATAGAAATAGGAAAGAAAGGTGTTTGGAGGGAAGGGATAAATACCAAGTGTTTACTTTGACCTTGTTCAATTTGTGATTCCTATTTGATCTCCAAGTGGAGATGCTAAGTAAGCAATTGGAGTATGAAGTACAAGGCTAACATTCTGAGGAGTAAATGAGTTGAAAACATAAATTTGAAAGTCATCAACATTAGAAATGTAACTCAAATAAACAAATTAAATTGAAATAAAACAATGTTACTCAAAGCCATGAGAGCAGATAATACTAGTATCAGGTTGGGAACAATAGAAAAGAGAAAAGGACTAAGGACTGACCCTGGGCTTTCCAATATTTAGAGTTTAGAGATGAGAAAGTCACTGTGGAGAAAAGCAGGCAAGAAGAAACCAGGAAAGCCATTGTCCTAAAAGCTAAGTAAAAAAATATTCCGAGAAAGAAACACCAGCTGAGTATGTTAAATGCCTCTACTAGGCCAAGAAGAAGAAGATGGTCATTGATCACAGGATTTAGCAATGTGGGTGACATTGGTGACCTTATCCAAAGCAGTGTTGGTGGAGTGGGAACATGAAGAATCAAGAAGATCTCAAATACAGACAACACATTCAAGTATTTTTCCTATTAAAGGAAATATAAAAATGGAGCAATAACTGAAGATGCATGGGATCTATGGAGAGCTGTGTTTAAGATGAAGGAGATAATGTCTGTACTCTGACAAGAATGAGCCAATGGCAATGCATTCTTTGGTGGTAAAGATAAGAGCAGAGAGAATTCCTGCAGGAATGTCCTTGAGTAGGCAACAGCAATGAGATCCAGGCCTCGTGTGGAGGGACATGAGCAGAAAAGGCATAGTGTGTGGACACATATGCAGATGGGAGGTAGGTGTGCTGGGAAGAACTGTGGAAGAGCTCTTACGATGGCTTCTATTTCCTCACTGAAGTAGAAGCAAGGTCATCAGCTAAAACTGAGGGAGGGAGAGTATGTTAAAGCTTGGAAAAGGCCCGGCTGGCATGGCTCAGTGGTTGAACATCAATCTATGGACCAGGAGATCACGGTTCAATTCCAGGTCAGGGCACATGCCCAGGTTGCAGGCTCGATCCCCAGTGTGGGGTGTGCAGGAGGCAGCCGATCGATGATTCTCTCTCATCATTGATGTTTCTATCTCTCTTTCCCTCTCCCTTACTCTTTGAAATCTACAAAAATATTTTTTAAATGGTTGGAAAAGAAGGAAAAGGAAAGAAAGAATTCTCTAGGAAAATAGAAAATTATATTCAATAAGAAAACACACCACAATCGATGGATAGAATTGTGGCCCGTTTAAGGATAGTGATCATAAATTTGAGGTGCCAACAGGAAGCACACTTAAGTGTTTTTTTTTCCTTATTCATGCTAATAGCAGAGCTATAGGCATGGAGAAAAAAATGAGTTGAATTTGAGGATTAGAGAGAGAGTACAACAAAGAAAGGAGTGGTCATGGGAGTTGAGGTTGTGAGTAAAGGGACGATAATGATGATTGGTCATGTAATTTAAACTAGGTAATGATGGGAGAGAGATTATAGGGATGCTGGTGGGGGGGGGGGCAGTTAAAATGTCATAGGGTAAATGGATTAACACAGGGTTTTCACGTGCACTTGTGAAGTCTGTGCTTTGCACAAAAGTGCCCAGCTGAAAGGGGGCTGAAATCCAGGCTGTGTCCTGAGCCGTGAGCCCTGGCATGGGTCTGCATCACCCAGAGAGGACCCCTCTTTCTGATCTACCTACCCAGAGCGTCTGTCTTTGGTGTTTAACTTTGGCAGAGACACTAGAGTAAAGATCCTGCAGTCAAACTACCATAAAAACTGAGCTATAAACTTGGAAAAGGTGGTCAGAGAATTGAATATTTGAAATTAAGATTCCGGCAAGGTTCAAGTTAAGGGTAAAAGCAAGGTCTCTTGGAGTATGACTGACTATGAGAGGGAGTTGCTGAGATAGGACAGAGGGCAAGATAATTGGAGGAGAGAACCTCAAGAATCTCCTACATGTATATTTAAATTGTCAACAATTAAGAAAGAATGATGAGGGAATGGCAGTGAGCCAAAGCTAACATCTTCAAGAGATCAGGCTGAGTGGTCCAAGATGTGCTAATTGACTACAACACAGAAGTGGGACTACTGGGTGAATCACGTTGATGGCATGAGAATTGTAGCTGAGTGGTTTTATTGAGGAGAGAGAGAATAATCCAGAGGTGGAAATGAGGAGCAAAGGAATTCACCTATCTCAACTCCAAGCCCAACTGTACAACAACAAAAGAAGGGAAAATAGCAAATTCTTGAGAGGGCTGCAGGGGAAGCAGTGTCTTGAGGAGAGCAAGAAGGTGAAGAGAGGATTCAGTGAAGCCTTGAGGATATGGGGAATTGTGCTGACAATTGATCTTAAATTCCAAGGGGCCAGTCAAATCATTTGAGGAGAAGAGGTAGAGTCATAAGGGAATTAGAGTCCAGGGATGAAGATGGCTGGGCAGTCCTGGGCTTCATGTGACAAGTGAATTTATGAGAGTAGTCCCAGTAGCCCCAATGCAGTTGAGGAGGTAAAGAACATAAGTATTAGCAGAGAGATAGCAGGGGCTGGGGTTGTATAGAAACCTAAAGAATTCTACAGCACTCTCTTGACTTCTACTGAAGGAGACCTCCAGGCCAGCAGAGGGTCCTATTCTTTTGCCCATCTAACCCAGCACTGCCCAATAGAACTTTCTGTGACGGTAGAAATGTTCTATTATCTACACTCCCCAATATGGTAGCCACTAACCACATGTACCTCATAACCCCATCCATATCCCCAACCTTTACCCATTCTCTTTACTACTAACAGGAAACCCAGTCCTTATCTGGCCTCCAAAGAAAATGTTCTTCAAATTAGGAAGCATAAAGTGAACCACATAAAACAAGCTGGAACCCCAAGGGAGCTAACACCTATTCCCTCTGAATAAATTGAAGTTGATAGTTCCAGAGAAATCATTACAGGTGATAATTAGAAATGAGCACACATTATCACAAAGGTTTAGCTTAACAAAGTTCTAGAATAGATTAGTATAGACCTGATTTCTGACACCTACGAAAGGGTATTCACCAGAAGCCAGCATTGCCTAAGAAAATGGTATGGAACCTCTCTAAGGACCATTTTACAATCACTCAGTAAATGCTCTCTGCTGATGGTGACAGCACACTTTGTCCCCAAACATTCACATCTATCCTAGAAACTTCCTGGAGTCCAAGGAAGTCACAAGTCAGAAAGGATGGCCTGTACCTGGGGAACCAGCAGCAGAGCAGCATATAAATTAGGTACCTCCAGACTCGATGAGCAAAGAATCGAAGCACATCAAAATTGATTAAGAAGAATTAAGTTGGGAACATCAAATGGAATAATTTCCATTCCCATTACGGCATACATGGGACACCAGAGAGAGAAAGGCAAAAACAAAACCAGTTCTTTCCAATGCCTCATTGAAAGAGAATCACGTTGGGTTTTCCTCCTTCCCCGGTGGGTTTCATCACTGTCCCAGCAGTGGCCACGGCAGCACTGCCTCTAGGATGCTTGCCGTCCTGGATGCTGGATCCAAGCGGTGTTCTTTAGCAAATAGAGACATTCAAGTCAGAGTGAGGACCAGGGAGAGAATCTGAGATCTCCGACCAACAAGCCACACAGAAAAAAAAAAAAAAAAAGAGTTTTCTTTTCTAATCCTTTAAGAGGACGCATATTTTTTTCCTCGTCTCCAGGGAACCTTGGCCATCTGAGGATGGTGTGCATGCATGCATGCATACGCATGTGTATATGCGTGTGTGTGTGTGTGTGTGTGTGTTGTATCACCTGCCTTTCTCTCAAAGGCAATGTCTCCCTTTGAAAAGCTCTGGTGACGGCTGCTTGCAGGAGTTAACACAGTGTTGCCACCACTGACCCCCAGGCAGACACGGCTTAATGAGTCAATAAGGGCTAACCTTCAGGAGCTATTAAGTCCCCGGGAGGGGAAGCCAAGAAACATCTGTCTCCTCTGCTTGACAACGGTGTCATATATGGGACATGCTTTCCTGGCTCCAGCAGTTAACCAGGCAGCTAATAAGCTGAATTCCAGGGAAAGGGAAATCTGCAGGCCACTAATAGAAAGCACTCTTTCTGTCATCCAGTCACAGAGTTATATCCTCGGCCAGAAAAAAAAAGCCAATAGTCTGGAAAAGGTACCAATTATAATTTTCAGTCAGAAATCAGTGATGTTTTGTGGGCAGTTCCTTTGTGAAATTCTCTCTTAACATAATTGAAAACATGGCTACCATTTATTGAGTCCTCACTATGGACTAGGAACCATAATGAGCACTGTAGATGCCTCTCCTCCCATAATCCTCAAACCACCTTATAGTCTTGACACCATTTAAATGATAAGCTGAGACTCGGCCCAAAGCTTCATCTAGGACAGTGATGGCGAACCTTTTGAGCTCGGCGTGTCAGCATTTTGAAAAACCCTAACTTAACTCTGGTGCAATGTCACATATAGAAATTTTTTGATATTTGCAACCATAGTAAAACAAAGACTTATATTTTTGATATTGATTTTATATATTTAAATGCCATTTAACAAAGAAAAATCAACCAAAAAAATGAATTCGCGTGTCATAGGTTCGCCATCACTGATCTAGGACCTTCCCCGCAGTGATAAATGGTGGAGCCAGGGCAGTCTGACCCCAGCAGCCCTGAATTATGATAATGATATTGGATAAACGATGTCCAAGGTGAAGGCAACAATCAGCCACCACACACTGAGCTGCAACCCCTGCGTTAAGCTGAAGATCCTGTATTCTAATTTAATAAAATTATCCTGTATGGTCTTTCATTTCTGCATACCTAATTTTAAAAAAACCTATTGTCTGACTTCCAGGTTTGACTCTCTGCTCACATGGAGTCAGATTAGCTTTCCCTCTCTCCACTCTCCAAATTAATGATAGTATCTGTCTGACACTGAGCTAATCTAGTGCTCTCCAGGAAGTCATAATTGCTCTCAGTTGCTACTTCAAACAATCTTCAGGCTCATTTCGAGATCACTGCCAATTAATTTTTTAAAAGTCTTCAAAAGTAAGAAAAGCTCCAGAAAAATCAAAGATAGAAAAATGCTGTAACTATGATCATGAAATTTCAGTCCTTGTGGTATCTAGTGGATATGATGGAGAAATGAAATAACATATTAGGTAACTGACATTTAGTAAATGCTTACCATTTGTTTGGCACTGAGGTAAACCTTTTACATAATTTATCTTACTTATGTCTCAGGTAGACATTTCTCCACTTCACAGTTGTTAGAACTGAGGTTCCATAAATTTCCCAGTGTCGCTCTGCTAATAAGTGAAGACCTTGAAACTTGGGTAGTGACTCCAGACTCTGACTCATGGGAAGAATCAACTCGTTGAATCCAAAAGCCAAAGAGTGTTTAATATTAGATCTCAGAGCACAATTTGTAGTAGGGCCCTAAAGCACTTTAGATGCCTCTCCTCCCATAATCCTCAAACCACCTTATATTCTTGACACCATTTAAATGATAGTGTGCTATCTTTGGCATTTCTTATTCAGGCTCATGCTCATCAAAATTACAGATGGCACAAATATCTCCAACTGGCAAATTCAAAATTCTATCAGACAATAGGTAAGATGAGGTTACTTAAAATAAATTCATGTAAATAGTTTTATGTTGGTTCACAAAGCCAATTACATACTATGGAGTGGAAAAAACCTGGGTGGATAATGGCTCATTTAAAAACTTCTCTTTAAAAGCTAAAACAGTCTTGGGTTACAGTGATAAATGTAAAGCATCAAGGAGACTTATGAGAATTATTCTACACTAGAGGCCCAGTGAACGAAAATTTGTGCACTTGGAGGGGGGGGGGGGGGCGGTGTCCCTCAGCCCGGCCTACACCCTCTCACAGTCTGGGAGCCCTCGGGGGATGTCTGGTCTCTGCAGGAGGTGACAGTGGGCCCATCAGGGGACGGCACAGGTCGGTGAGCACCGGTTTCACCCCCTGATGGGCCCACTGCCGCAGCCAGTCGCCAACACCCTCTGACCACCATCCCCTCCCTCTGCCCACTGGCACCTGCCTTGGCTGGCCTGGTCATTCCGCCATTCAGTTGATGTGCATGTTAGGCTTTTACTATATAGGATGTGGTGTATTGAGTCTTTAAAAAGAGATTCCCAAACTGAGATTCTTCCCAAGCAAAGCAGTCAAATGGCATAAAGTGGGGAGATCTTGCTATATACAAGGTGGGGCCAAAGTTGTGAGTACACAGAGCACAGACTTTATTCTTATATTATTACTAATTATTGTATTGTTTTCCATACAAACAACTGTAAACCTACTTTTGCCCCACCCTGTATATTGAATGATCTGAATCTGGAACAATGAGCCTGAAAAGGAAAAGATTTAGGAAAGTAACATACACCATTAAATATATAAAATAGGGATTTGACTTGTTTTTTGTTTGGTTTGGTTTGGTTTTTTGCAAAATCAGAATAAGGAAGTTGGGTAGGTTTACTGTGGTGTCTAATAAGACAAGTAGTGAAGTCTCCAGGACCTGCAGCCTAATGAGCAACTGAATGAACAAATGAATAAGATGTTAGAGCAGAAGCTAAATGACTATTTCTCAAGGTACGGTGTCCAAAGAGTCCTGAATGTGTGTGAAAGTCTGGATTTTCTGGGATTCCACAGTCTTTGTTCTGGCAGACTGTCCAGTTGCCACTAATTCTAAGGATGTGGACTCTGAGAACCCCACACGCCTGCTGGCATTCTTCTCTAAGGCCTCTCTCTCTTCCTGGGCCAGATGTTTTAGATCCTCATAGGCTCAGCAGGAGAAGGCCACTTATAATGTTCTACCTCCCACAGAACTGCTGCATCAACCCCCAGCTGAGGGACAGCCTAGGGACTGACCAAAGGCCAAGTCTTTCAAAAGCAAAGTCAGGAAGTCACAAAGAGGTGGAAGCTAGAAAGTCCCTGCAGATTCGGGGGACACACTCCAGTAACAGACTGGATACTGGGTAACAGTGCTCCTGGTTACCCCACTTCACCCAGCAGGAAGACTTGGCATTGGAAAGAAACTACAGCACTGCAAAGTGGCTGTCCCATGGCCCAGGCAGTGTTCCAAATGCATTACAATTTGGTAACTCATTTAATTCTCCCATCAACTCTGCAGGATCTCACACCCTTTCTACAGACTAGGAAACCAAATCCAAGAGAGAACGGACAAGGTACCCAAGAGCACACAGTGAGTAAGCACAGGGACCAGGCAGCCCAGCCCTGGGCTCCTAACCAAGCTCTCTATTGTTGGCTGAGTTGTGAATTTGTACTGCCAACCCCTCTTCTTAAGGTGAAACTCCCTGGAGGCAGCTTCTGACATTGAGCACCTAATATGTGATCAATAATCATTGGATGGAATTAGTACTTTAAGTCCCTGAAAATTGTTGATGGTGACCAGGATATTCAGGACTAGGAGATGTCCAGAGAAACATCCTTATGCTGCAGTTTAATCCCTGAAATAAAATCTGCTTGTTCTCCGCATTCCACTTTGTCTCCCGGTTTTTTTATTTTATGGGCATGTTATTGTTATTTAACTTGGGATGCACAGTCATTTATTTGGCTGTAGGCAAACCAAAGAATAAATGTTGAGACCTAAAAGTTCCAGCATCCTGTGGGTGCCTCACTTCCTGAAGAAAATTTTTTAAAAAAATACTTAATTTAAATTTGTCAACTGGTAACTTAGTACAGAAAGTAACTTCCTTTACCAGAAAGGACATAACTTCCCTAACATACACTCAAGCCTTTCCTTGAAACCAGGTTTCACTCTCAAACTAGTGTACTTTTTGTGAGTTTAGCTGAAAGCCCTAAATTAAGAAAATCTCAGTTTTCCAAAGCTCAGAGTCGAGGAGGCCTGAGAACTGCATGAGGAAGATCTGGGACCAGAAGGACTCTCCCCTGTGCTTTTGTCCAGCTTTGGTGGGGCCTGAGATCTGGCTCAGCTCAATTACAACAGCCTCAGTAAAGCAGCCAGCGGATGTCCTGTGGGAGCAGGAGTGGACTTCACAGGAATTCCCGCAGCCCTGGCCTTCGCTCTCGGTCCAGCTGGCTCCCAGTCGCAACAAGGCAGATTCCATTAGCTGAATGACCCCCAGCAGCTGTGGTAGCCCGAAGGCCCCATCCTCTGCGACTCACCAGGCAGCTAGCCAGTTCTGAGCCAACTACTTTCTGTGTGATGAATCAGCTCTGGCCCTCAAAAGAGAGGCATGTCCACATGTGTGAGGTCTCTAGACTGTGTGTGTCCCTTACAGTCATTCTATTTCCACCTCATCAAGAACGCCCACAACTGGGCAGGCGCTGCTCTGGGCACTGGGAATCCAGCAGAGGACAAACCAATCAACCCCCTGCTCTTCTAGCAGTTATATTTTTAATCTATCCTACAGAAACGATCAGAAATACATCCCCCGAAATGGCATACAATAGCGTTGACCTTCAACAAATAGACAGCCAGATATGTCTCCAGCAAGAGGTTTGTTTGGGAACAACAAAGAATTGCAACTGAGGACATTTGGTCTAAAGGCAAACCACACACAAGCCCAGAGAAACCACAGGAATACTCTCTTATGGTCTTGGAAGTGGCTGTTGCAAAGAAAACTAAGTTCAAAGTGTAGTGACTTTTCATTGGCTGAGTTAGGACTTCTCCCATTGGGTGAGCTGTTGGGCCAGGAGGGATCTTTCCTTCCACCTGCTGAGGTAGCAATGCATATCACTTCCTGTCAGAGATGCAAGATACTTCTCTTCCTGTTGAGATCTGAAGTGTGTGTTGAGTGACAGATGTGTGAGAGTCCTCCTAGCATCCCAACTCCATGTTAAATGAGATGCCTATTTATCAATTTTCACAGTAATATTACAATAGCAAAATATCAGAAACAAAATATCAGAAACAAAATATCTATATAACCAATAATGGTAGACTGGTTAAATAAGTTCTAGTACATCAATTTGAAGTCACACAAATAACCATTTAAAAATCACGTTATGTAAAAATGCCTAGTGATTTAGACAAATATTTCCAATATATTAAGTGAGAAAAAAAGAAAAGATTACAAAGCAAAGAATGCAATATGACTCCCAACTTGTGAAAGGAAAAAATGCATATATGTTTATTTTATACCAGTGCCCCAGTGCACAGATTCGTGCACACTGAAAGGAAATTAATTAGAAGAAAGATTCGTGTGGTAATTATGTTACTGCAAAAACTTACATGTCAAAATAGTATATATAACATAGTATCATAAAGTTTAAACACACATGCGATTGACACCAGCGAGAGCTTTATATGTATTGTGCATGCGCAAGTCAACGTTTATTTTTAAATTGCCAGGGCACATCATATGTACCGGCCAGTCAGTCAGACAGTTGGATGGACGGTCGGTCACTTAGCCTTTTATATATATAGATAATGATGTCATTACATAAGAAACATATAAATATTTTTCATCTATGCATATAAAAATAAACTGGAAGGATATACACTGAAATGTTAACTACAGTTATCTTTGGTAGTGGGATTAGTGGTGACTTTATATTCTTTGTATTCTCTACAAAATTATCTTTTGGTCAAATCTATGTCTCAGTCAGGGTTCAGCTAGGAAAACAGTCCACACCACGTAGTACAGTATTAAGAATTTCATATGGGAACTAGCTGCAAATGCTTGATAAGAGATGGCAAGTACACAGGGAACAGTGAGCCCAGCAATTAGCAGAATCAAAAAGCTCCAAGAAGAGGGAGGAGAAAGAGAAGAGGTAGTGTTACCAACATCAGGAGCCAGAGCCACTCAGTGGGATCTGTGTCTCCCAGCAGAGAAGACAGGGCCTCTTTGGGAACACTTGAAGCAAAGGGAGGGGAGAGGAGATATCCAGGTTCCCTGTACTACACCTATGCCTTCCAATCCCCTGCATGGCTTCCCACAGGCTGAGTCAGAACCAGTTGGCAAGGAAGCCTGGGAAATGTAGTTTGAAGAGTTGTAATATACAGAGTCCAAGGGAAAGGCGTGGGGGTTATAGATCTGAGAGCCAACACACAAGTATAATAGATTTTTTCATAAATGCATTATTTATGAAAAATAGATGCTATGTTTTTTAGGAGAAGAAAAAACTAGGACATATTTCCAAATATTCTCTTCCTCTTGCAATTCAAGAACTTAAATGAAGCGCTTGTTGTTTGCAAGCCATACAGAGGCATGCACATTGTCAAAATAAACATCGTCAGAATGTTGACGGTATTAGGGGGAAATTCATAATCCAGGTCTCCCTTCTTGCTTCTCAGATTCTCACCCCCACTTTGCCAGGTGCCCCTTAGCTGAGTATCCTCAGCTGACCCAGGTTTCTGAGATGGTGCCCACTTGGGCATAGTTAACTTGTCTCTCTCTTCTCTACCCAAACTTCCAAGCAAACCCTACCTGTTCCAAAATCTGCATCATCTGGGTCCCCTTTGCTGCTACTCTGAGAGATTTAGTGTTGAAGTGAGAGAAAAGGTGTATCTGAAACAACAAATTAGCTACTTGTTCATCTCACAGGGTATGTGATTAGAGGGCTGCAAATCTTTCAATTAAATTCAAGCAGTTTGTATTGAATTACTTGTCCATGTCTTCAAGTCCTCTCTTGGCCAGAGCTCCAATGTCCTGACCCTGACATCGTGTGCCAATGCTCCCAGAAGTGAGCATTCTTGTGGGAGCCAAAGGCTTTGACCAATGCCTGGTGCCCGCCCCCCTACCCAGCCTACTGGCATCCTTTTCAATTGCCTTACCTTCCTCTTCTATGACCCCAAGCACAAGTGCTGATCACACAGACCCACTTACACTGCTTCACACCCTCCGTTGAAGGGAGAGCATCACTTTACCACTTTGTGACATGATTTTTTTTTTTTACTGATCAGAGGTAAAAGAGGCCAAAGGGGCAGGAAGAACAGGGTGTGGGGAGGTCATAATCCTGTAGAAAAGCACGTAAGTTTGGGCTGTTGAATCTAAGAGATGGACCTGATATAAAAGGAAAGTGTGGGAAGAGATTTTAGGAAATGTCATGGAAGTGAATCACCAGATTGGGTAACAGTGGGCAGATAGCACATAAATGGATGGAGAAGAATTGACCTTAAGACAAAGTATGCATAGGACAGAGGCCTTCTGCCAACAAAGACTAGGAAATTGGGTGCTAGAAAAGCCTGGGGGGGATCAGTCATGCTCTGCAGGAGCCAAAAGCCATTTCACCAGGCAGAGGCATTACAAACGCAGCTACAAATGATACAGTGCTGGGGAGATTGGGATAAAAGATAGACCTGGGAGTTGTTCACATATAGAAACATGAACTGTGTCAGGGGTGCACTAAATGCTAATTGCTCAATCACTCTGTGGGGTGAAACGTTTTGCAAATGGAAGTGGGTTATCGTTGTTCTATCGATGCAGTTACGGAATATCATTTCCCTCCCCACTAATGAGAACTCTGGGTGAGTTTCCACAAGATTTGCTACATTTCCTGGTCTTTGGTAATCTCATGACATCAGATCCTCCTTTAATTCCAGCCATTTCCTCCAGAAAGTAAATTCCTTTCATATAAAATCCACCCTAGTATATGTGATAGAATAAATTGATGCTCCTGTCATGTGAATGTAGAGTGGCATGCTGCAATGCTCCAAAATTAAATGACTCATCATGTCTCCATGCCTTGTCTTAATAAAAATTATAAGTGTGAGTGTACACATCACTTGCTAGGCACTGGTAATAGAGAGGAATTGCAATGACAAATAAAGTCAATACTTTTTAATAACCATAGACAAGCACCTTAAATATAAGCGTATTCCCCACAACAAAAGCAAAAACTAAGAGAAAGGCAGACAGTGGTTATTTAGGAATGCACGTTTTGGGTTTGAGCTCAGTCCTAGTGTTTAGTAACCTAGTTCAGAGACTTGGCCATTATTTAACCTCCCTAAGCCTCACTTATTTTATTATAAAATGGGGATAATAACAGTAGTGCCTCATAAGAGAATTGTGAGAGTGGATGAGAATGCATTCCAAGCCCTCAGCACAGTGCCTTGCTTCATACATGTTAGCTATTAATATTCAGAGAGTTGCCTCAACTCTGTTTTTCTGTGTCTCTGAAGTGCTAATCTGTCATTCCAATCTGCTCACTTCCTTCCATCCAACTCCACAGGCCACAGCAATATCCAACAACCCACATATATTTCTTGAACCGGAAGGCATCTTATAAAGTGTGTATCCAGCCAAGAATGCTCAACCAAGCATGTGTCAGCCCCTCTGGGCACCAGTGGTATTGAAAAACACTAACCTACTCTCAACTTCTCGTTTTCCAGAGGAGCAAACTGAGGCCCAGAAAGGTGAAGAATCTTCTAGGGTCACAACACCATTTCTGGAATCCGCTATTGACAGACCTGGCTCTGAGCTGAGACTGAGAGCCAAACATCTTGACTCTGATTGCACAATTTTGGCACGACTTCAGGCTGCCTTATGGAATTCAGCAAGCATTTCCTGAGAAACCACAGAAGAGGTCATGAAGGAGAATAAGATGGTGACCCTGCCAAGAATGGCATCGAAACCTAATCAGGGAAACAGGCATTGGTGGTGTTAAGAATTCTAAGAGACGTGCCAACAAAGTGCTAAGATGGTTTAAGTGCTGCCTCTTACTCATGAAACGTTCATAAAAAAGGTAAATTTCTACTAGACTTTGAAGGCTAGGGAGTTTATTCTTGGTAGAATAAACTCTTTGAGCAAAGGCCCAGAGGTGGTGGAGAGGAGTTGGGAAAAAAAACTAATACAATCTTCTTGAACAAATGAGGAGATGAACTATAATGATGAATATCTGGGTTCAGGAAAAGTCAATTGTCCAAAGAATCATATAAAGATGAAAGTAGAAGAAAATGCTTCTGTTCTCTTCCCAAAGTATCCACAGGGCATCTGCTTTCTGCCCATCACTATTTCTGAAAGATGGGAAGCCAGAGAGAGTAGCACCAAAAACAATTCACATGGGATTCCACTCTGAAGACATTCAGGAGGGTGAAGAGGCTCACTTCTCACTCTTTGGAAAAGTGTAAACAAACAGGAATACAGCCAGCCCCTTTATTCAAAAGTTTTGGGGGTGATGTTGGCAGTAATTAGGACAATTGCCATCATTATATTTGATTCTACTTGAGAAAAAGTAAAAACATTTCTGTTCTGCTCTTGATTTCCAGTAAGCAATAACTACAGCTTTCCATCACAATGTAAAACTATTGAAATAATAAGAAATAACACAGTTCCATTTTTTTTTTTTTTTTACAACCTTTTAAAATACTAAGAATAGGTTTGGAGTAGATTAAATACTCCCATCTTGTACTGGTTAGCTATTGCTAACAAACCACCCCAAAACTTGTTGGCATGAAACAATTATTTAACTATGCTCTTGGATTCTGTTTGGTTAGGAATTTGGAGAGAATACACCAGAGATGTCATTATCTCTGCTCTTCGAGGAGACTCAAAATCTGGAGGCTGGACTCATTTTGGAGGCATCTTCACTCACTGGTGGTTGATGCTGGTTGTCAGCTAGGACATCAGCTAGACTGTCCTTCAGGGCACCTACCTGTGGCCTCATTATATGAGCTAAGAGAGGCTTCCTCACAGCATTGAGGCTGGGATCCAAGTGTGAGTGCCGCAAGAAAGCAATACAGAAGTGTATGTCATTGCATGCTCTAGCCTCCGAAGTCATATAATGTCACTCTTGTCACTTCCTTGCTTGAGGCAGTCACAAGATGACACAGGTCCAGGGAGAGAAAATGTAGACCCCACCTTTCAATTGGAGGACTGCCAAAATCACATTGCAAGAACACGTGGGATGGGAGATATTACTGCAGCACTTTTTTTTTTACTTTAAATAATTTTTTAATTTTTCAATTATAGTTGACATCCATTATTATATTAGTTTCAGGGGTTCAACCCAGTGATTAGACATTATATAGCTTACTAAGTGATCATCCTGATAAATCTGGCACCCATCTGACACCATACAGTTACTGGAATATTAGAGACATGTTACCTATGCTGTACTTCACATCCCCGTGACTGCTATAACTCTTTGTACTTTTAAATCCCTTCGCCTTTTTCACCCATCCCCCCCAAACCCACACACATATGGCAACCGTCAAAATGTTCTCTTTATCTATGAGTGTGTTTCTACTCTGCTTATTCAATTATCTTGTTTCTTAGATTCAACTGTTGATAGATATGTAATTATTGCCATCTTATTATTCATGTTTTTTATCTTTTTTTCTTCTTCTTCTTAAAGACCCTTTAACATTTCATGTAATACTGGTTTGGTAGTAATGAACTCCTTTAGCTTTTTCTCGTCTGGGAAGCTCTTTATCAGTCCTTCAATTCTAAATGATAACTTTGCTGGGTAGACTGATCTTGGTTGTTGGTTCTTGCTTTTCATCACTTTGACTATTTCTTGCCACTCCCTTCTGGCCTGCAAAGTTTCTGTTTAGATATCAGCTGACAGTCATACAGGAGCTCCCTTATAGGTAACTAACTGCTTTTCTCTTGCTGCTTTTAAGATTCTCTCTTTGTCTTTAACCTCTGTAATTGTAATTATGATGTGTCTTGTGTGGGCCTCTTTGGGTTCATCTTGTTTGGGACTCTCTGTGCTTCCTGGATTTGTATGTATATTTCCTTCACCAGGTAGGGGAAGTTTTCTGTCACTATTTTTTCACATAGGTTTTCAATATCTTCCTTTCTTTCTTCTCCTCTGGCACCCCCATAATGCGAATGTTGATTTGCTTGAAGTTGTCCAAGAAGCACCTTACACTTTATATTTTTTGGATTCCTTTTTTCTTTTTGCTGTTCTGATTGGGTGTTTTCATCTTCCCAATCTCTGATTTGATTCTCTTTTTCATCTACTGCACTGTTGATTCCTGTAATGTATTCATTTCTGAATGGTTCTTTTTTATGCTTTCTAATTCTGTTTTTATGTTTCCTATCTCATTGTTGAAGTTTTAAGTTTATCTATTCTTCCCCTACTTTCACTGAGCATTCTTATAACCAGTGTTTTGAACCTGCATCTAGTAGATTGCTTGTCTCCGTTTTGTTTAGTACTTTTACTGGAGTTTTGTTTTATTCTTTCATTTGAGATATGTTTATTTGTCTCCTCATTTTGGAGGCCTCTCTATATTTGTTTCTATGTATTAGGTAGAACTGCTACATCTCCTGGGTTTGGTAGAGTGGCCTTATGTAGTAGGTATCCCATAGGGTCCAGTGTCACAGCCTCCCCATTCACCTGAGCTGAGCACTCCAGGTACACACCTCCCACCCCCATGTGGGCTGTGTGCACCCTCCTGTTGTAGTTGAGCCTTGATCCAGGCCGATCAACTGGTTGCAGAGGCCCACCCCACATGGAGGATCAGCCCACCCCACAGAGCAGGACTTACTCCAGCATGCTCGCTGAGTCTGCCCCTTGAGTGTGTCGCTTGTGGAGGTGGTTGGATGGTGCTTTGATGTGATCTGAAGATGTCCATTGGGTATTCTGGCTCTGTGACCTCCTGGGAGGTGTAGGCTAAGGTTAGCCACTGCCTGTGTTCTTCCCAGAGCTACCCAGCATGAGCTACAAAGCAATCCTCAGATGACTGCTACTTTACTGGACTTGCAGTTGCCCAGGAGAGGCCAAGCTACAAACCAAGGACCGCTGCCACTGGAGGTGCAGGGTCCAAAGCCAGATACTGCTTGTTTGAGAAATTTTAGTAAAGTCTGAAACATGAACCAAGACAGGAAATTCCTATGGAAAAGCCGAGACACTTGGGAGGGTAAGGGTAGACTCAGAATTTGAACTCAGAACATCGGATTTTAAAGTCTACATTATTTTCACACTTCCTTTAAAGTAAGTGAAAATGTGTTTATAAATTGTGATAAATACATACATAGCAATCAATAAACATCAAGTGAATGGACAAATGACTAAACACTAGTCTCTAAACTTTATTTAACAGAACTGCCAGTCACTTATCAGAGCACTACAGAAATGAAACACTAGATGTCAATAAACAAATAAATAAATACTGGACCCTAAAAATATTTTAACAGAATTGCCAGTCATTTATCTGAGCACTAAGGAAATGGGACACCAGCCAGGTTAGTTTTGATGAGACAAGAAAATATCTTTGGAGGGTAAGCCCAAAGAAATGCAGCAGTAGAAAACTCTGGAAGCCAATGCTAACTCTCAAATGGGGGGTGGGTACTCTGTCGATGCTGAGAATAACATTGTGAGTGCTTTCAAACTTTTCCCTAAAAAGTTTGTAAGGGGAGTTTTAATTTCTATTTTTATTTTCAATAATAACTTCAAGATGCCATAGAGAATTTATATAATTCCTAGTTGGGAAGTAAGTACGTTTCTTTAAGAGAATTAAATATTCTTGGAACACTGAAAGAGTTGATTTTTATGTTTAATTCTAAGGACAATTTTTTCTTCAACTACAAGTTTTAATTAGAGTATTACTTGTCTAATCTAAAATTTTTTTAAAAAATTCTTATCATCTCTTCCCATCACTACTCCCCAATATTATTCTAGGAGTCAGCAAACTTTGGAGGAAAGCAATCTTGTGTAATTTTTTAGAGTTAATCAAACCTTTCTTGGAAATTAATTCTGAGTATTAGTTATACCTGAATTAAATGAATTGAATTCATTATTTAAAATCAAATTATTAGTTCTACCTCAATTAAATGCACAGTGAAAGTGATCAAATAACTTAAGATCTCACTGTTACCTTTAAAATGTATTTAAGGGTAATAAGTGAGGAAGTAAGTTCTCAATATTTCAAATGGTTTAAGCATTGGCAGAGTAGGTAGAAAACTAAAAATTTTCAAATACTGGTTAGACATAAATGAATACAAGGATAATCTTAATATTTCCAGACTACAACCATTTTTTCCTTAAAACATTCATTCAATACCCTTGCTTTGCCATTAAAAGTTCTTT
Source organism: Myotis yumanensis (assembly GCF_028538775.1). NCBI lineage: Eukaryota > Metazoa > Chordata > Mammalia > Chiroptera > Vespertilionidae > Myotis > Myotis yumanensis. Next base: position 170,798,980 of record NW_027223754.1, read on the forward strand.
AACATTAAAGTTGCTAAACAATGGTCATTTATGTGATTTGTGTATTTATAAATCTGCCCCAGATAGGTACTGGAGCACAGAGACCAATTCATATTTTACATAATTCAATGTGCTTCTTTTTATTTCTCTGCTGAATAGAAAAATAGTAACTCTCAAGACTGTAATCTTCTTTATAAAATGGGCCATTAATGATTTACAAGGGTGGTTTGTTTGGGTTCTTTTTTTCCAAAGGAGGGGAAATAAAACTTTGCATGCGTTTTCTTCCAGGCTGGCTTTTTCAGAGCACTAATAGGAAAAAAGTTATAAAATATTGTGAGTAAGTAGAACCCAATCCAACCTCTCCCCCTTGGCATCCTAGACCCTTTATATCTGCTGTTTATTTGTTTTTCCCATTATTTCTTTTTCCATCACCCCCTATCCTTCCTGCTCAAGAGAATCCTTCTTTGTACCCTTTCTGGACCCATGTCTAGGTCACTTTCCTCTGCTTCTCCATTTATGGCATCCCTCATCCTCTTCCAAGGTCCAGATCAGATGTCACCCTTGGCTGAAGCATCCTCTAATACAACGATTTTCAACTGGTATGCCATTATACAAGGCTATGCCGCAAGAATCTTTAAAACATACAATACCTGACTATTTAGTCAGGGGCATTGACTTCTTTTCCCTTATCTTTTCAAAAAAAAAATAAATGACAGCCAACCCAACAATAGCCACCTGTGGGAATGAATCAAAATTATACCTATTTTTTTTATCAGATCAGCAAAAAATAGATATGTTTTGGTGTGTCACAGAATTTCAGTAATTAGTTTATGGGTGGCACGAGATGAAAAAGGCTGAACACCACTGCTCTACTACATCCAAGGATCATTAATCACTCTGGGGTGGGCAAACTTTTTGACTCGAGGGCCACAATGGGTTCTTAAACTGGACGGGATGGTCGGAACAAAAGCATGGATGGAGTGTTTGTGTGAACTAATATAAATTCAAAGTAAACATCATTACATAAAAGGGTACGGTCTTTTTTTTTTTTTTAGTTTTATTCATTTCAAACGGGCCGGATCCGGCCCGCGGGCCGTAGTTTGCCCACGGCTGCTAGCCTCATCTCATATTGTAAGTGGAATACAACACTTATTTCATTCTGGTTGAGTTTTAAGTGGTAGCTCTTTACATATTCACCTCCCCAAATAGATTGCAAATTGTAAAATCCCTGAGGAAGGAAGCCATGTATTATTTCATTGTGATAATCCTGCACAATGCCTTAAAATAGGCTCTTGGTTTTGTTAATGTTTATAATAGCTCTTATTTATTGATCACAGTCTTGGTTTAGCATTTTAAGGTATTATTTCAATTCAATGTCACAAGAACCCAATATATAAGTACTATCATTATCATTTCCACTTTACAAAAGACAAAATGAGATCATAGCATTTAATTAACTTTCCCAATGTCACAGTTAGTGAAACAAGAATTTGAACCTGGGTGTCAGATTCCATAGCTTAAAACTACTATCTTCTTAGTTTACCTCCCACTTGCTAGTTTCTCAGTCAATTTAAATGAAATCAAGAAACACATAGACGTTACTTATTCACTGAAAATGAACACTTAACATGGGCAAAATAAATAGCTCCATTTCTCATGTATCATCTTCGCTTGTCTACAGACATTAGTTGTCATTTGACAACTTATCTCTGTGATTTGATCTCTCACAAGCCAATACCTAGATTTTCTTAAAACAAGATTTTTTTTTCCTTTGACCAAAGTAAATCTGTCCTCCCTTAGTATCATACTACCCTGAGTATTAGCAAAGCACACTACAAATCATTTCACTCAGATACACTGTATATAGTCATGGAGCATAAAAGAGAAAACACTCTTCCTTTAAAATTCCTTGTATCTACTAAATAATAAAGTAGGGAGTATGTATGAGGTCAAAACAAGGGTTCAAGCTGTGTCTACATAGCCAAATCACAGAGTCAAATATCCAATAGGCTGATTGGTATGTTTTTTAAATTACTTTACCTCTCAAATTGGTCAAATCAATTTAATTGTTTCATGTAATGCCAGCAATCACCATGTTGTAAAAGCTTTCCCCATGTACCTACTTATGTACAACACATCCTAGAACAATAAGACACAAACTAATTGAGCAACATTTAACCCAATCTTTTTCTTATTCCTCCAATACATTCTCCACACTGCTGCTAGAGCAAGCTTTCTAAATGCAATCTTTAATGAAAAGAAATGAACCTCATGTTTATTCCTAATTAGCAAAATGTGGGAGCAACCGAGATGTCCTTCAGTAGGTGAATGAATAAATAAACTAAGGTACATCCCGACAAGGAAATATTATTCAGCACTAAAATACAATGTAGGGGTAGGAGGTGTATGGATAATTCTATACCTTCCTCTCAATTTTGCTATGAATCTAAAACTGCTTTAGAAAGATAAAGTCTTCTGAAAAGAAAAGATAAATGAACCTCTACCCTATATATTTTACCTTATACAAAAAATAACCCAAAATAAATTATAGACCTAAATGCAAACCTTAAACTATAAAATTTCTAAAAGAAAATATAGGGTAAAATCCTTAAAGCACTGCTTAGGCCAAGATTTCTTAGAAAATACACCAAAAACAGGATCCATAAAAGAAAAAAAAAGATAAACTAAACACATCAAAATGAAAAGCTTCTGCTCTCTCAAAGTCACTGTTGAGAAAATGAAAAGACAAACCACACACTGGAAGAAGATATTTGTAAAACATATAGCAGATAAAAGATTTGTATCCAGAATATGTTTTTTTAAAAACCTCAAAACTCAATACTAAGAAAACAAGCAACCCAGTAAAATAAATTGGGCAATAGATTTGAAGACACACTTCACCAAAGGATATATATGCATGGCAAAAACAAACAAAAAAGAAAATTAAAGCACATGAAAATGTTTAACATCACTAATCATATGGGAAATGCAAAATAAAATCACAGTGGGGTACCATTACATACCTGTGAGAATGGCTAAAATTTTTTTAAAAACTGACAATACCAAGAGCTGGATGCAGAGCCACTGGAACTCTTACCATATATTACCAGTAGTAATGAAAGGATATAAGCACTTTGGAAAACAGTTTGACAGTTTCTTATAAAGTTAAATATACACTCTCCACATGACCCAGTTATTTCACTCCTAGGCATTTACCCAAAAGAAATGAAAACTTACATTCATACAAAAAATATGATGCCTGGATATTCATAGAGGCTTTACTCATAATCACCAAAAAGTGAAAGTAACCCAAATGCCCTCAACTGTGACATGGATAAACAATCTATAGTGCACATGTACAATGGAATACCACTGGACAATAAGAGGAAATGGACTGCTGATACACGCATCAAATGGTTGCTTTTCCAAAGCATTATGCTAAGTGAGAGAAGCCATATCATATGATTACATTTATATGACGTTCTGAAAAAGTCAAACTGAGAGGAACTAAAAACAGATCAGTGGTTGCCTGGGATGGGTGGTGACTTCCAAAGAGCACCCTAACCCTAAAGTACTCAGGGGGTGATGGAACTATTTGACATTTGTCTGTGAGGGTTGGTACAGGACTATATGCATTTGTCAAAATTCGTGGAGTGGTACACCAAGAATAGCAAACTCTACCATATCTAAATTGACAATTTTCTTAAACCCATCCATGGCTCCCCATCACTGACAGGGAAAAGATTCATTTGCTTTACACCAGCATTCCAGGCCCTCCCTCCTCTCTAGGTTCTTCTCCTTCCCTGACCTCAGACAGGTCAAATCCCTTGTCTGCAAGTGACTTCACCATGTCTCACCTTCCTGCCAGTCTGTGGTCCTCCAGACATGGCCCTGCCCACCACTGCTTCGGGCTTTCTGCCCCTGTGTCCCACCACCTACACCTGCCGCTCCAATCAGGCTGAATTCCTTGCAGTCCCCAAGGTGTGCAGGCGATTTGTGCATGCTCTGCCTGAAATTTTCTCCTGCCTTCACCTTCTTTCATATGAGCCTGGTGAATAGTCACTTGTCTCTTAAAATTCTGTTCTAACATTACCCCTTTATGAAGCTTTTCCTGAAGCCTCTCCCAGGAAGAGTTAGTGCCCCCTGCCCTCGTGCCCCTAGGGTGTACCATATATAGGCTTCTATCTTGACACTTAAAAACATAGCAAGCATTGTTTCCACATCTATTGTGAGCTCTTTGAGGGCAGAGACCTTCTTATTCATTTTGTATGACCACTACCTAAAATATTTCTGGCACATGAGTTCTATTTGATGAATGAATCAATGAGTTAATCAATGAATCAATCAATGAATGAACAAACGAATGGACAAACTAATGACATAATAAATCTCCTTACCTGGTCCACTTAGAAAAGCCCAAATTCTCCTTCAAAAGAATACTCATCATTACTCCACTTCTAAGTAGCCTGCCCACTCACCTGCTCTAAACTTTGTGATATTTACACACTAGTAGTATAATTACCTCTTGACTGCACACATTTATGTAAAGGTAGTTACATTAGACTGTGAGATCTTCCAGGGATTCACTAAACTCTAGATCACCAGCCCCCAGGAGACAATGCCTGGCTCATCATTCAATAAACATGTGTTGGCCTGAGCTTTTTAGAAAAATAGAATCCATGCTTTTCTTGGTCTCCCAGTCCTGGGCCTGATTAGACGGCAGGACTGCCTACCATAGGAAGTGTGTTAAAAGAAGAGCAGTTACACGCACTAAGTTCTTACAGAAGGGAAAAGGGCTCACACTGTCAGAGTAAAAAGACATTTGTAACCCAACAGTAATAAATGTGGGGAATTAGAAATGACCTTGAACCACGTTTTTCTCTGGAAAAATAATCCCTCAAAGAAAGCGAGAGAGAAATGAACAATGATAGGATAAGCAAAACTGCTTATACCAAAAGGACACTTGGAAGATAAAACCTGAAGTGAGGGGACACACACTGTCTCTTCCCAAAGGACAGAACTGGTTTCAGGTCTCTGCTCTGCAGCACCTCCCAGGCATGTCGGCAAGTCACAGTTTCACCTCAGCGAATGTGTGCAGTGTCACGGGAATGATTTAGAACCTGCAGGGGGAAAGGAGTCCACTAACGAAGCGGGTAGGGGAGGACTCCCAGTTCAACTTGGCCAGGATACATTCGGAGTGCAATGTACTAACATGCTCTTCAAATCTCTGAGAGAGGGAGTTTCAAAGAAAATGACCAAGACAAATATTTATGTTACAGAAGAGGACTCTGTGAATACTGAATTTTTCCAAAACTCCCCTGCTGGAGCAGCATTCACAATTCATCTATGAGATCATTGACTGAATCTCTCTCTCTCTCTCTTTCTCTCTCTCTCTCTCTCTCTCTCTCTCCCTCTCTCTCTTCCTCTCTCAAGATATCACTGCCTTTGCCCATTTGCAGCTGATTAGTTCATCACCTAACAGGTAGTAAAATATTATGAGCTTAATGATACTGCCCATCCACTGTGTAATCCTAGGCTTGTAACTTAGCAAGTCCTTTATCTGAGTAGAAAAGTCAGTTCTGCTACTTATCATAAAATTCCCATTAGTTATAATATTTTAAAATACATATCTTTTTCCTAGGTATGTATGTCTGTGTATCCGTGTCTATGTTGATTCTTTTATTTAGTTACATGAGTCTTTTTTTGTAACGTTTTCATTGATTTTTAAAAAGAGGAAGAGAGAGTGATAGAAAGAGAAACATCAATGAGAGAGAAACATCATCAATTGGCTGCCTCCTGCACGCCCCCTACTGGGAATGGAGCCAGCAACCCCAGCATGTGCCCTGATGGGAATGGAACAGTGTCCTCTGGGATCCTGGGTTGACACTCAACCCCTGAGCCACACAGCCTACACAGTTAAATGAGTCTTAAACTTGTTAAGCAGAAATGCACTATAGACCTAAACTGTGTAGGTCCACATGCAGGGCCAGGACTAGGAGAGTCAGAAGAGGTGTCAAAGTTACACAATTTGAAGAGCCGCTCTCAGGGGCCCACACAGAGCTTTTTCACTGCCAGTCCTATTGGTCTAAGGCAGTGGTTCTCAACCTTAGCTGCACATTAGAATCACTTGGGAATCTTTTTTAAATCCTGATTTCTGGGCCTCATCCTCCGGAAATTCTGTGTCTTTGTTACTAATGTTGTGGCCCCACCCCATAACAAAGAAACAGAATTTTAATGTGCAGCCAAGGTTGAGAACCACTGGTCTAAGCCTTTGGAAGTGATGGAACATGATGAGGTACATGAAAAATACATATATCCTCTCAAAAATGTCAAGTGTTTCCTCCTCACATAGCTGACTACTTCACAACCTACAGGTTCTAGCTCCAATGTCTCCTCTTGGAGAGAACTTTCCTGAACACCTTCTCTAGAATAAGCATTCCCTGTTGTAGTCTATCCTGGCATTCTCTTAAATTTCTTCTCTACATTCATCAAAATGTATAATTGCTCCTTCTGTATTATCATTTTCTCATAAAAATGCAAGTTCATTCAAGCAGGAATTCTCACTCTCTTGTCCACCACTGTGGTCTCATTGCTTAGCACAGTGCCTGACACATAGTTGACACACAATAAAATATTTATTGAGTAAATGAAACGTTAATGAATGATTTAGGGGATGTTTCAAATCCAGTTGTGGCCTTGCTCACATAGCATCCCTCTGCCCCACTGTGTTGGTCAAAACAATTTCAAAAGCCCAACCAGTTTCAAGAAGAAGGATCTCTTGACAGGAGTATCAAAGTATTTGCAGGTATATTTTAAAACCACCACAGCAGCTCGCTTTCTAAGCACAAATTATACAAGCAAAATATATATACCTCCTTCCCGAGATCCCTATAGTTTCATGGCATCAAGGTCTCAGGTCTCAGGTTCACAAGCTCATCATCTAATTCAAATCAAGTGCAAATTACCTTTCTTGGGTACAGTTCTTTGGGTGTGGTTTTTAGGTACAGATCCTCTCAGTTTTAAGACTTATGAAATAGAATGACAAGTTGTCTGTCCCACATACCTAACATATGAGGGTGGATCAGACTTTAGACAAGCATTATAGACACTCCCATTCATAAAGGAAGACAACAAGAGGCACTCAGTAGTCTCTGGCTCGTGGGCACATGTTGCCAGTTCCTTCCTTAAGGCCCAGTCCTACTTCCAAGGAATGGTACTCTGTGGTTCTTGTGTTGGTTTCACCCTCTAACGTTATTATTACTCTTCCATAAAAACTAGCCTGTTTGCAGATGAGTAGGCTTCTCAGCCCTTCCTGCCCATATTAGTTGGAAGGAACAAAGGCCTCTTTTCATTTTGTTTTGTCTCAGCTCAAGCTGATACAATTCCTTTAAAATTTTTGTGGGATTTTTGTATGTTAATGTATAATCCACTCCATTAAACCAAAGCTCTACAAATCTCTTAAGGCAAGCCTTCTCTACCTTGGGCTTCTTGTGAGGTTGCTATTGGAAAATGCCCTTAAGAGTCTTAAAAGTCCTATTGTTTAACAGAGAGGGTCTGTGAGGCAAGCCCATAAGATCCTTAGAAGATGTTGTGTTCTGTTTGAAAGGATCTACGAGGCACCACCTGATGTCTTTCTGAGGTCTTAATAAGGGATGTTATAGGACCACCTTGGATTCAATCTTTGCCCCGAAACTCTTCCTTAATTTGAGAAGGTTTCTTGGTTTTGGTTTTGTTTGCCATCTGGTTAGACTAGGAATAAAGAACATTTTAATTTTCCAACATAGGGAGTCCTGGCATCTTAATATTTTTCTCTAATGTTTATTGAAAACTGAACAGTTGCATTTTGGGCTTATCTCTCTGTGTTTGTATCTTAGCACACACATCTGAAAGCAACCAGTTGGCCTTTTCAATATTCTGCCTGCAAATTTTCTTATCCGGATCCATCAGTTCACTTGGTGCGTTTTCTCTTTTCTACATTACTATAGGTGACAATTTTGCTAAACTTTCCACGATCATGTGAACAAAGACCTCCTTTCCCCCAAGTAGTCAATAAAGTTTTCTTCACTTTCCTTTAAACTTTTGCAACAGATTCCTCAAGGTCCATCAAGCTGCTGCAAACAATTTCTTCAGGGCTCTTCTAGCATCTGCCTGCTGCTCAGACTCAAAGCTAATGCCACGTTTTAAGTTTTTGTTATAGCAGAACTTAACTACGAAGTAAAAAATCTGTTTTACTTGTCTACTGATGTGTAGCAAATCTATCCAATACTTAGTGGCTTAAAACAACAACAAGCATCTTATCTCTTATGGTTTTTTGTGGGAAAAACTCTACAGGGTAATTCTGGCTTGGGGCCTCTCTTGTGGATGCCATCAAACAGTGGCTAGAGCTGGAACAATAGGAGGATTGGAACAACTAGGGGATGGCCAGACAATTCTTGCCTCATGTAATCCCCAGGATTCCCCAGGAAGTCCCTCTGTGGGCTTCCTCACAGATGGTGCTTGGGGCTCTAGCATGAGCGTTCCAGCGAGCAAGGCAGGGTCTGCATCACTTTATGTCTTTGCTTTGAATTTGCAGATGTGCCCAGCAGGTGTGGCTCAGTTGTTGAGTGTCGATCTATGAACCAGGAGGTCACGTTCGATTCCTAGTCAGGGCACGTGCCCAGGTTGCAGGGCTCAATGCTCAGTGTGGGATGTGTAAGAGGCAGCTGATCAATGATTCTCTCTCATCATTGATGTTTCTATCTCTCTCTTTCTGAAATCAATAAAAATTATTTAACAAAAATAAAATACATAAATAAAAATTTGCAGATGTAGTTTCAAACTGGCACAACTAAGCAGTAGTAAATTGCCCTTAAAGTACTTGCTCCCCATTAATTAAAGGACATGGATGGACAGATTCATTCACTCATTTATATTACTTTAATCCTCTGTGTATATTGTGTTAATAGACATATCACATTGTTTTCAAATGACCTGCTTTTGTATCTCTTTCCTTACACGGTTACATCCCTCCAGGTGGGAACTGTTTTATTAATCATTGTATCTCCATTAATCCAACACATAAAAGAGGCTCAAATAATATGTGCTGGTTAAATAAATGAATAAATGGCCATTGTACATTGTTTACAAATACTGAAATGGAATATTTCCTATGAAGTAATAAGTCACCAAAAATTAAATTCATGTTTCTAGTCCCTGTTGCCAGGAAACGCTGTTTCTATTAAGAAAAGTCAATAGCATCATTCATGTTTATATTGGCTTAATTTTACAAATGTACATTTTCAGATCATTTTTTGTACCACTCTTTGATATAGTCATCTACCTACACATAAACTACATTGAGGGTAAACCTTTCCCCAGAGTCTAAACAATTGAAGCAAGTGTCAGTAACTCCTCCCCCCCACAAAAAAAAAAAAAGCTTGACTACTCAACATGGGAAAAGTAACAAAAGAACACATTATTTTTTTTAAATAGCAGCAGGAGCAGGAGAAACTATCATGGCAAAGGTATGGCCCTCATGAGGAGGACTAACAAAACTCCGCTATGATTCTGGATTCACTTCCATCTTGATGAGACTAAGCTAAGGAAGCCTGGGGACACAATAAATCTTCAAGTGCAAAAATCAGATGAATATGAAGCCAGGGTGTTGGGAAAAGATGTACAGCTCCAAGAGACTTGACTATGAGAAATAAGACAATATGGTAGAGCATACGGCTGGGTTTCCCCTCTGCATGGGGAATAGGGCAATGGACATGCAAAGTATGCATGTTGCAGAGCGGGGAGCATCAAGGAGGGTCAAAAAAAGAAAAAAAAAAAAGACCAAGATAAAGATTTTAGCAGAAGAAGACCAAACAGGCAGATTCTCCCTCCATACCTCCACACCCTCACCTAAGTGCCAGGTTCCTCCCAAGACGAGGGCTGGTTGGGGAAGCTGCCACACGATTATCGCCGCTGAACAGGAAAGACTTGGCTGACCTCTGGGCACTGCAGCCCCAGAGCTTAAAGGCAAAGCAGGTTGTTTTGTTTTTGTTGTTAACTCTGTTACCCAATGATCTTTCAGGCTAATGGATCAAGTTGACTAGTCACACGTGCAGCCATTTGGTTCCTTATATCAGCTCCTTTATTTGCCCCCTAAGAATCAGATGAAACAACTGTTTGAGAAACAACACTTAGAGCAGAAGATGTTGTCCAAGCCCCGCTCCCTGGTGGGCAGAGGACCCTTGTGTTTTGCCAAGGGAAGTTGTGGGTGAACCAGCAGGTATGTGAAGGAGAGTTGTGAGACGCTGAGAAGGAACTAGGATTGGACAGAGATGAACAATTATAAAATTAAAGTGCATTTTTCCACAACAAATTCTCAATTGTTGAGAACTGTTGTTGTTTTTTTCACCCTTGAGAAAACCATGGATAGTCTCCCAATTCAAAAGTTACACGAAAATTTATTGAAATGAAAGTGCTGCATTTATAACATGTCTTTGGGAAAACTAAACCTTATCTCAAAACACATGAGCTGTTGATACCATGAAAAACAATCCTGTGTGTCATGAACATGATTGAGGTGAGGTCAGCAGAGCTCCGCTCCGCTCTGAAATGAAGTCACACAGGACAGAGTTCCTGGAGGACATCGTAATAACCTGAGCACTCACATCATCTGATTTCAGTCTCTGATCAAAATGCTGCTTCAATCAAGTTTCCTGTTTTTCTGCCCCGTTACACAATGATCCATTAAGGCAGGTGGATCAATTTGACCAGCCATCCATGCAACCGTGAGAATGAAATTTACAGTTCACTAGCAAAAGCTGGCATCATGCAGATACAATGCCTGAGAGGCGGTTTGGCATTTCCGTTGACCATAGTATAAATCTTTTCTAGTGAACAAAGAGGGAAAACTATCAAATCTTTAATTGCATTTAAATGAGAACCCTTCCCATTCCCTCATATACACTCTTCAATCAAAGAACCTAAAAGCTCTAATACCAGGTGAGGCATTCTATGCTTGCATATGCAAGCAACTCAGCTGTATCCTAAATTTTGAAACAGGAAACCCTTGAAACACTTCTAAGCTTCACATTTAGTCAAGATGTGCCAGACACTGCAGAGATGGAGTTATTTTCTTAGCCAACATAGGATGAACAGCATGTGATCCGCACACCTTTTACTCTAGCAACAAGCTGCATGGACAGAAATAAGGTGGATATACTAAGTTTATGAGAAAAGGATGCTAGGACTCATCCTATCTCGAATTTGCTAATTAGGAGATGGAAAGCAATCAAGTTCCAATATTTTGAACTGTAAAAAGAATCTAAGTTTAAAAGTCGACTTTTTAAAAATGTATCTTTATTGTTGAAAGTATTACGAATGTCCCCTTTGTTTTTTTGTTTGTTTGTTTGTTTTCCCCATTGACACCCTCCACCCTATACCCATCCCTCCCAAGCCTTCACCACTCTATTGTCTGTGTCCATGGGCTATGCATATCTTATATAATAAAACCCTAAGATGCAAATCGACCGAACAGCAGAACGACCAGTCACTATGATGTGCACTGACCACCAGGGGGCAGACGCTCAATGCAGGAACTGCCCCCTAGTGGTCAGTGTGCTCCCACAGGGGGAGCGCTGCTCAGCCAGAAGCTGGGCTCACGGCTGGTGAGCATAGTGGCAGTGGTGGGAGCCTCTCCCACCTCTGAAGCAGCACTAAGGAGCAGAAGCCAAGCAGTAAGGAGCAGCAAGCAGACAGGTAGTAAGGAGCGAGGGCTCCTGGACTGTGAGAGAGATGTCCAGGGAGCAGGCCTAAGCTGACAGTCAGACATCCCCCAAGGGGTCCCAGACTGCAAGAGGGCACAGGCCAGGCTGAGGGATCCCCTCGGTGCACGAAACGGGCTTCTAGTCCTAATATATAAAAACCCAGGGTCCATCACATCCACAATGACCAGAGACTCAACCTATCGCCCAGGCTGTGCATGCAGCAGGCTCTGGTGGGTGGGACTTGTGGCAGCGGAGATGGGGACGGGGGAAGCGGGGCCGGCACTCACACTCACTCACAACTGCACACACACACAGACACATACAGGGCCCACCAGCTCACAGCCTTTTCTCTCTTTCTTTCCCTCCCTTCCAGCTCACTCCCGGAGCCTCTCTCAGAATGAGGAAACAGACTGGGCCTGAAGAGGCTTGGATGGAAGGCAGGGCCAGCAGAGGGTGGAGTGGCCCCCTCTGGCCCCGCCCCCTCCCAGCTGGGAAAGAGGAAGAGGGACACAGGGAGGCAGGGAGGCAGGGAGGACTGCTGAGAAAAACAAAGAGAGACAGAGACTGGGTGAGATCAGGCCAGCAGGGGAGGGTAGTTAGGAGTGATCAGACAGGCAGAGGCAGTTTGGGGTGAGATCAGGCCGGCAGGGGAGAGAATTTGGGGGCAAGATTAAGCCGGCAGGGGAGGGCAGTTAGGGGAGATCAGGCAGGCAGAGGCAGTTAGGGGCGATCAGGCAGGCAGGTAGGTGAGTGTTAGGAGCCAGCAGTCCCAGATTGCGAGAGGGATGTCTGATTGAAGAGGGTGCAGGCTGGGCTGAGGGAACACCCCCCCCCCATGTACGAATTTTGTGCACCGGGCCACTAGTATGCATATAAGTTCCCCAGTTAATCTCTCCCCCTACCCCCAACCCTGCCCTCCCTCTAAAACTCGTTAGTCTGTTCCATGGTTCTATGGAATTTCCTCAAAAAATTAAAAATGGAACTCACATTTGACACAGTGATCCCATTTCTAGGAATATATCCTAAGAAACCCGAAATACCAATCAGGAAGAATATATGCCCCCCTATGTTCATAGCAGCACAATTCACCATAGCTAAGATTTGAAAACAGCCCAAGTGCCCATCAGCAGATGAGTGGATAAAAAAGCTGTGGTACATTTACACAATGGAATACTATGCGGTGATAAAAAAGAAGGAACTCACCATTTGCAACAGCATGGATGGATCTGGAGAATAAAAGTCGACTTTTAAATTATATATCTTAGTACATTTCCTACCAAGAATACTTAGAAAATGGATTATATATAATTCAAAATAAAAAGACCTAGATTTCAAAAACAATTATGAGACATTTAGTTAAAATTTTGAAAAAAGAATGACAAGGATGAAGTGAAACAGGTCCTTACATGTCTCCCAGCATAATGTATTTATAAAATCATTTTGAAGTAGTTGTAATATGTATCATGATCCATAGAAGTATTTGTGCTGTTTGGCCCAGGTTTTGCAACTTGAATAATAAATTCTATGGAAATAATTTTAAAATATATGGAAAAAAGGATGCTTTCATAATATTATTTATAGTAACAAGAATTGGAAAGGATTTAAATGTCCCAGAATTAAGGAAATAATTATATAATTTGGGGTCCAGCCAACAATATGGACATCGTTAAGTAAACTGTGGTCCTGTTAGGGCAATAAAAGCAAAGGCATATTTTTCCTTTTTAGCAAGTTCCAAACTTGCTTGAAGGTGGCTATAATCTAGTTACATTTTTAAAATAGTGTTTAAAGTCCTAGAAACCCCACCAATGCACTTGAGTGTCATGAGAGCGTCAACAGTGAGGACGTTTTGCAAAAGAGGCTATAGCTAAAGAGGACAACCCCACTTCAATTTCTTCAATGACAGGTGTGTTTCTCAATATGAAGGCAGCCATTTGATCAGACTTCATGAACAGCCTCCCTCTGTGGCATTTACCAAGGACATGACATCTGAAGTCTGGAAGGATAAGTACAACTTTATCAGGCAAGCAAGTCGAGAAAGGGCGCTCCAGGCAGGGACCACCAAGCAAAGGCATGAGACAAGAACACCACAGTATATTCAAGGAGTTAGACAGAAAGTAAGGAACATCAGGACATGTTAGCATGTTAGAAAGAAAACAGATCGTGAAGAGCCTCGTGTGCCATCATAAGGCACTTGGGCTTCAGTTAGCGATTTAGAGTTTGAGTTTTCTCAAGGTTTTCATTAGAAATGTAATCACCTGAAACTAATAAAAAATAATATTGAATGTCAACTGTACATGAAAAATAAAAATTTTTTAAAGAAATATAATAAAACTCAAAAATAAAGTTTTGATGCATAAAATTATAATGCATTTTGTATGTTCAAATTTAGTTTCTCAGAGATCAAACAGTGAGAAAAATAGGGCTGTTTTGATAAATATAAAAATGTTAAGTGCAAAAATTTGAAACTGGGGTTTATGGAGAGACGCTGCAATCATATAACAATCTCAACGACCAATTTATTTCTGAATTTTATTGTGATTGTGAAGAATCAAGAAAAATTCTAATTCAAAAAGCTAAGAAACCAAATCCTACCGGGGTGATTTGGGTTTGGGTTTTGGTTTTGGTTTTGGTTTGGTTTGGTTTGGTTTGGTTTGGTTTGATTCACCCCCAACACTTCACCTTGCAATCTCAGGCCACTCCTGAGATCGATGGATCCTGAAAGCATTTATTGAAGAATATAAATTTTGTTTCAAATTTGAGTCACTGAACTATTGAACAAATAAGTCACATACTTATCACAAATATTGATCCAAAGGCTACCTTCTGCCTATCTGCAGTAGGAGATTAAAGGGGCTTCTATGTTATAATTTCCATTTTAAGCTCTCTTTTTTAAACTCTGTGTGTGTGTGTGTGTGTGTGTGTGTGAGCACAGGTGGCACGGTCTGAAGGAGACTGGCCTCTGTCACCTTCAGCTCTCTGATTTGGCACCACTGAAAGTGAGCAGCAATCTTTCATGTAGATTCATTCTCAGCAGGGAAAGGAAGGAAGGGAGGAGGGATGGAAAAGAAAGGTGGGAAGGAGGAGGGCTCTTCCTCATAGTAGAACGTCAGTTCATAAAAGTGGAGGGCATGGTGGATGTGGAAAAATCGCCACCTTTGTAACCATCACCGTAAGGACTGGTTTACTAGTAAGCCAAAACCACCAATGGATGCTCAATCTAGGGGAGCAAGTTGGATGCAGAGCCAGATATGTACACATTCTTAAAGTGTCTTCTCACTAATTGCTTGTGAGTTGCAAGGGGAAAATAGTAGCTATACAGTCAGTGAAGACACTGGCCGATACCATGACCAGATCATCAAAATTAAGGTCATATGCCTCCTGATGCATCATCCTAAGAAGGACACGGCATCCTTTTGTAGTAGTCACACTGGAATTGTACAACTGAATCACATCATGACAAAGTCTCATAAAACTCACACTGAGAAAAAAAAGAAACTCACACTGAGAAACACTATAAAACTAGTGCCTATAACCCTTTTTTAAAATGCCAATTTCACAAAAGACTAAGAAACTACTTCAAATTAACAGACTAAAGAAACATGATCCCCAAAAATGCAACATGTGGTCCTATATTGGATTCTATAGTGGGGGGAGGCGGCGGGGGGGGGGGGAGATCCTGTAAAACACATTATTGAGACAATTGAAAAAATGGCAAATGGACTATAGATTAGATAACAGTATCATGCTAATATACAATTTTCTAAATTTGATAACTGTACTGTGGTTACATAAGAGAATATATTTGTTTCTAAAAATACACATTGAAATATTAAGGAGTAAGAGGGCAGGATATAGTCAAGCTATTCTCAAATAACTCAGGAAAAAAAATGAATGTGTGTGTGCTTGAAGTCAACAGGTATAGCCAAAAATTAATAAATCAAATGCTATTATAAGCATACTAGAGGCCTGGTGCATGAAATTCATGCACAGGGAGGGGGTCCCCTCAGCCCAGCCTGTACCTTCTCTAATCCGGGACCCCTCGGGGATGTCCAATTGCCAGTTTAGGCCCGATCCTCAGGATCGGGCCTAAACCGGCAGTCAGACATCCCTCTCACAATCCAGGACTACTGGCTCCTAACTGCTCACCTGCCTGCCTGCGCGATTGTCCCTAACTGCCCCCCCCCCCCTGCCAGCCTGGTTGCCCTAACTGCCCTCCCTGCTGGCCTAGTCACCCCCAACTGCCCCCCCCCCCCCCCCCGCTGGCCTGGTCACCCCATGCAGCCTGCTGCTTGGTCATTTGGTTACCCCTCACTAACCCCCCTGCCGGCCTGATTGCCCCACACAGCCTGTTCGGTTGCGATGGTCGCTTAGGCTTTTATATAGAGAGATTATTTATAGAGAGCCCCAACTACTAAAAGAACTTGAAGAGCTAAAAGAATTTAAAGCAGTTTCCTCTGAGGAGCAGAACTGAGGAAGGAAGGGGGGTAAGGAAAAGATTTGCTGCTTTTCTATACCATTTGACATTTTAACCATTTAACAAAATTGTCATTTAAAGTAAATGACGATTACTGCAATAGGTACTGAGACCAGAGGGACCACGAGCAAGGGAAAGATGTGAACAGATTGTGCTTTGGGAAGAAACCCTGGTCGAGTCTGAAGAATGGGGCAGAAGGAGCCAGTAGAGACAGTCTGTTGGAGAGTGAAAGCTTTAATGATTATTCCTTACATTTGGGTTAGACCTTGCAACCTGCAGTATTCTCTTACTCCATTACCTAAACTGAATCCTCACCATTCAAAAAGGCAATAATTAGACATCGGGTTTCAGAGGAAATGAGCATGCAAGTGAAGCATTATGCTAAGAACGCATCGCCAACCTGACCCCCACATAAAATCTACAGTAAAAATACCAACAGGCTGCAGCTGCCAGGAAGCTCCGAGGCACTTCATGTTTATCATAGGATCTGTGCTGAGTTATAGTTTAAATATAGCTGTCTGTCTTCTTTCCTCGAGGCTCGGGGTCTTTTAATGCTATATTCTTACTGGAATAAACTTACTGTCATGCGGGAATGGCAATCTTCAAGCTACCCGTACACCAGTCCCCCCACCCCCCATCCCTGCCCTCAAAGAGAACAAATGGTCAACAGTGGTTTGGACGGGGTTGTCTTTTATTCCCTGGGATATTTTTTTAATCCTCTCCAATTTGCCACTCTGGCTGCAGAAAAACAGACACAGTTGTCCCAATACAGGACGTTCATCCCACTCGGGCTCCACCAGCTCCACCGCCACTCGCCTCCCGGGGACGAAGCAGAAGCAGCAGTTATGATCCTGAACCTTCTGTGTGGCCTGGGGCAGAGCGCTTGGCCTGCGTGATTTGAATTATGCTTCCTGTGGTCCTGTGGGGTGCGTACTGGTTTGTCCTCCCCACCTAGCTGTGAAGAAAATAACATCAAGAGAGATCTAGTAGCCAGCCAAGGTCACACAGCCAATTAGCAGCAAGGCTAGGTGGGCCTCAGTCCTAGAGGGTGACGCTCTGAAAGTACATGCGTATGCATTGTGGTAAATGCGGCATTATTCTTGGGTGGTCTTCCCGGGCCACATGTCGCTCATTCCTTTAGCTTTCACTCAAGGTGAAGTAAAGAAGGGGGTCTTTGTGAAGCAACAGAACGCACCAGGTTCAGGGAGTCTTTGCCTCTAGTTCACCCCAGGAGTAATATATTCATCTTATCTTAGCAGTTCTTAAAGGTACTAATTCAATTTCTGTGTTTTAACTAGTGGATAAAGACAGGCCTATTCCTGAAAGGCTGTGATACAAAGCATCTGAGTCAGATTACACCAGAGCATGTGCTGGGATATTTTTAGCACAGGATTGTATATAGGACATAGTTTTCTGGTTGTGTCACAATCTTGCAGGTGTGCTTTCTATTCACATTTTGAACAAAAATAGATACATTCATCGGTGATATAAAGATAAATGCAATACAGTTTCTGCCCTTGAAGAGCTCCAAGACTAGTTACAGGGACAGAAAAAGTAGAAATCTAGGCAAAAAAGAATGTTTAAAACATGGCATAATGGAGGTATAGGAGCACAGATAGTAGGAATTTAAGACATCCTAGCAGCCTGCTTCATTTGTACTACAGATTAGCTGCCAGGTGCTGGAAAGACAAGGATGCACAAAAGTCAACAGCCCCTGCTCTCAGGGCACTTCCATCCTCGTGAGGGAATCAGGCCTGGTCCAACCGCAGCCCCAGAGGAGAGTTACAGGCTGAGAAAAGTGCTCCAAAGGAACTCGACGCTGTCTGGGGAAGACATACAACAAGGGACTCGACAACTTGAACAGGAGCTGGGACATGAGTCCCTGATTGGCAAGCCTTCCCCTGAGGAGGTGACTGTTTTGAGCTGAGTGAAGAGGAGAAAGGAGGCATTGACTTAAGAAAAGGATGGGGGGGGGGGGGGGGGGCAAGTTGGTGTGGCTCAGTGGTTGAGTGTCAACCTATGAACCAGGAGGTCATGGTTCGATACCTGGTCAGGGCACATACCCAGGTTGCAGGCTCTATCACCAGTAGGAGGCGTGCAGGAGGCAACCGATCAATGATTCTCTCTCCTCATTGATGTTTCTAGCTCTCTCCTACTCTTCCTTCTTCTCTGAAACCAATAAAAATATATTTTTTGGAAAAAAGAAAGAAAGGAAGGAAGTAGAGTACATTACAGACAGAGGCAACCACATGCGCAAGGCCCTGTGATAAGAGAAAGCAGAACCTTTCTAAAACCTTGCAAGAAACTCATGTGACAGGATTGCAGAGAGCCAGGGAAAATGGGTCCAAAATGATAAGGGGAAGGCACACAGGGACCCAGCCAACAAGAGTAAGGATATGGATAGGGAAGATTTAATGGTCAATAAGACACCCCCCTTCTCTCTATTTAGCACTTAGGTGCCCTGGCCCTTAGGCAGCTTTCAATTGCCTTTCAACAGCCATGCACAGCGACAAAAGTATCACAGAGCACTACCAATGTTCAGACAAATCATGTAAGCTCTTAGTCTCTTCAATTCAGAGAAATCAACATTTTGGTCCAGGTAAATGTTTTTAAATCTTTTTCAGTGATGTGAAATTTTTTTAACATAAAAAAAATTAGACCCTTTCGACTACCAAAAGTTGGTAGTGCTTTTACTAAATACTGACTGGGAAAACATAATGATAAATAGGTACTATGCATTTAAATGAATGAATTTCAACAAAGTTAATAATAGTACCCATGTACATTTGAAAAGTAATAACTCACATATGCATCCCAGATATGTGCTTTCTTTCATTTACAGAGCAAAGTTTGTGACATATATGAATTTAAGACCACTAGTAAACCAATGTCACCCCGATAAGTTCAATTTTCTAAAAGGAACACTTATAAAAACTATGTGACCCATGGTTTGGAAATGGCAGGTCTAAATAAACTAGAATCTAAGGTTTGTTTTAGCTCTGAAATTCTGATTCTATCCATTTTCAGTAAGAATGGTCTTAATCCTTCTACATAATGGAGCAAATGGCAGAAATCACTTCTCCTTTGGCTAACACTGCATCTGAAATCTTAAGATCACAAAGCCAATTGGAGAAATCTGCTTACATTGACTATGATTTAGTGAGATTCTAAACATGTGTGCTCTGCAGCTGATTAACAATGCTCTTTAATGTGTTTTTAAGCTTCCTGAACCTCTTAACCTCAGCTGTTCTGAACCTTGATGTCATCAGCCTTGAGCTCTCTCTGTTCACATTTTCTCTGTGGGCTTTACTTTCAGACAGGCCCTTTCCACACAATGACTCCAACAGCTCCAGGCTGGCAGCCTCTAGCATTGCAAGTCCAGAGAAAAACTAGCTAATCCCTGGCTGGTTTGGCTCAGTGGACAGAGCGTCGGCCCTCGAACTGAAGGGTCCTGGGTTAGGTTCCAGTTAAGGGCACGTACCTCAGTTGCAGGCTCAACCACCAGCCCCAGTCTGGGGTGGGTGCGGGAGGCAACCAATCACTGTGTCTCTCTCACATTGATGTCTCTCTCTGTCTCTCCTCCTCCCTTCCACTCTCTCTAAAAATCAATGGAAAAATATCCTCGGGTAAGGATTAACAAAAAAGGGAGAAAAAAAGAAAAAAGACTTCATGTTTTTAATAATTCCTATAAAAATCCCCAAATTGAATCTCTTTGACCTGGATTAGGCGCCTTGTGCCCATTCCTGGACCAATCACTATAGCCAAGAAGATGAAATTTATTGATTAACCAAGCCAAGTGTCACCACCCACGCACTTGGGAGTGGAGAGGTGAAGAGAGGTTCCGTTACCTTGGGAAATACCTAAGAATGGGGATAGCTGGGTCATATGGTAAGGGTATCAAGTAATATAAAATAAAATAATTGCAAGAAATTGCAGAACCATTTTTGCATTACTCCAGAATAAGTGATGCTATAGAAAAGGTTCTTTCAGTGCCTCTGAGTTCACCCATCTTGTTTCAGAGAAGCAGCCATTAATACTTTGTTTTGCCTATTGTGTATTCCTATTCAATGCTCCAACAATTCACCCTGGGAGAAAGCAAGCACTTGGTGTCTTTCTATACAAAAGTATATGAAGTATATAGGACTGGTTTTGTGTTGAGCAGAGAGTGTGTGTTGCTTAGATGTAGTTTAGATTGGGGCACTGTCTGGATCCACAGAATCAAGCAAAGCCTAGAATGAACTACACAGGAAGAACAAGAGACTGGCATGCTTTCTTTCTAGGCCCAAAGGAAGGAAAACAAGCCTGGGGTTCCGCTGTATAATACTTGGTGTATGTTAAGCATTCGGCATGAACAGTGCCTGAATAGATGTCTTCCAAAAGTATGAAAATGTAAGCAGATAAAGTGTGATAATCCTATGGCACTTCTATTGTTGGTTGTCTTTTCTTCCGATTGGTCTGGATACCTGAAACAATTCCTGCAGCCGAAATTGCTGGTAACTCAGATTAGCTAGCAGCAAACCAACCCTATAATGGAATCCATCGGCAATTACACACAGCAAGGGGTTAAGCAAATCTTAGGGAAAGCTTTTTACTAATCACAGAAAAAGCCACACTTCATTTCTATTTTAACCCATCCCACTGTATTGAGCCCAATGGAGTGAATCAGAGATAGTGGCATAAAGAATATATGTACACTTCAGTAGTCATTTTTGTAGCATTTTAAAAATTTACTTTCCTGATTTAAATTATATAATGAATTCTATAGTGATTTCCATCACTTCTACTGCAACTGTAAAATAGAAAAACTGATATATGTGTAAAGAACATAATAGATCAAGGATCATATCAGACAAACCTGTAATTATAAGAATAATGGTGAATGATAAGTAGCAATTGGAGAACCTCAAAAAGCTTTCTGGCTTGTCTTGGATGGCCACCCAAAAGTTTCATTGCTCAGGCAAACATTCTGTCTCTGGAATCTTGGAAAAACTGGACTGGAACTCTTACGAGAACCTATACTTCCTTCTTCTGGTTTGATGACCAATATTACCCAAATAGCTTCTCTCAGTGTGTTTAGCCATTCTGCTATAGCCACTGCCAGAAATCAGAAGTTTAGAAATCTTATCACAGTTCAGAACAAACACTAAAATGGTTGAGCCACTCCCATGGTTGAGTGAAATCTTGCCAGTTCCTTTTCCTTCCCCCAACAATGTCCAGATACAGAGGACTAGCTTTCCTGAAGTTTCTCCCCACGCTCTTCCTAGATTTTTTTTCACCTTTCTCTTTCTGAGAAAGAAACAGGGCTACCCACTTTTTTTTTTAATTATCTAGACTCTGAACAGGAGATGATGTTTTCGTGGTCGCCTTGGTTGGAAATGCTCTCTCCTCTCCCTGAAGGCCAAGGATGTTAGTATCCTATGTTTGAGCATCACTCCTGTGATATTTAACCCTCACTTACTTGTTTTCTAATTAGTCCATGTCTTTTTCCTCTAATAGAGCAGCTTCATCATGGACCTGGGCATGTCCACCCAGTTTTTGCATCTCCCTTGACATCTAACAGTGTCTTACAAGCAAGCAGACTCACAAGAAATATCTGTTGAATGATTGAATGAATTCAGACATTGAAGAAATATTTGGTGAGCACCTACTATCTGCCAGGCACTATTCTAGGCACAGGGGAGAGCAGCAGGGGAGCACAGAGATAACACTTACTCTGTTGACGGAGTCTGAGCTCTCTTGACTTGCACCCATAGGATACAAAAGACTTATTTTCTCACAACACAGAATATTCACCCTCAGGTGCTACTTTAGTCACATAGATATAACTGAGGAGTGGTAAAGGGCATATATTTTTTTTTTCTATTTACCATGTATCATTCTAAATAAAGCATTGCGGCATCCTATCCAAGAACTGCATATAGTCCACCTGAATACTTTCATAGATTTTATTCTATCTTTAGGTCTCTGTGATTCTTAAATATCCAAAACTGATGTGTATTACTCATTGAAATTCAAAATGGTAATTTTTAGTCACAAGTAGGAAGTAAAAAAGGAAAATGATTGCTTCAAGATCCTGCAAGATGTTTCACTATAATTACATACAGGATTTAATAATGGCCAAGTCTGACACATACATTCCAACATTCTGTTGAAATTAACTGAGGTAAAATATTTGTGGGTTGTTTCCCGCTTTTCTTCTCTCTATATTTTTAATTCAAAAGAATGAAAGGAGCCTGATTGCCAACTGAAGAGAGTTCACTAGATTGCCTTTTTTTTTTTTTAAGTTGCATAGCCACAATCATGGTTACTTGTTACCTATCTCTACCTTTGGTAACACTACCTGGCGATCAAGTTGCACTAAGAGATGCTATTTTTATATCATGCCATCGGGCATAGGCATAAAAGTTTTTAACATCTGACATTATGCAACAGAAAGCCATTAGAACTAGCTCCAAATGAATTTATTTAACCAATTTCTAAAAAAAACTTATATTTTAAATGTACCAATTGTCTAGTAGAGTTAAACAATTATGATTCTTTCAGGTCACTGTGTCTCCCAGTTATCACATAAATAGCAGTGTGATGGTCTAGAGCAGTTCGATTTCTTACTTTCCTTATATGCCTTCTTTCGCATGTAAAAGCATTAAGGAATTCTGACACAATGATAAGCTGCTATTTAAAGCCCTCACTTGTGAGATTGGAATGCAGTGCATTCAGGAGAAATGTACAAGCTATGCATTCATGCTAGGTCAGAGCCAACAACATGAGCATTGTTTAAAAGCAGGAAACAATTCGCCTTTAAAATTTCCTTGACCTTGATTACATTGACTGTGGAGGTGATTATCAGAAAAATTTGATAATATGTTTAAGATTCTTATACAGTCTTATAGGAAGCAAAATATCCTGGTGATAATTAAAAACATTGCATTGCTCTCCAGATGTTTTGTTCTGATAATGCCAAACATCTGGATTTTAAGAAACATTTGGATAATGGAGTGCGTTTTTAAAGGTTTTTTTTTTACTGTGAATTTATGCTTGCTATCAAGTGGTCATAGTTGCTTAGTCAACATCTGAACGTGACTATTTTGTAGTTTTATATTACAATACTAGAACACAATCTCAAAAGCATATCTGGAAGAGATTTATTTCCCAGGTAGAATCTTCTTTGATTTCTGAAGAACTTGCATCCAGTTGTCAAAGGGATGTTTATAAAAATAATACATGGATGAGTGATCATTATCTAATGAAGCTGATATTTTACAGGAGAGGCATTGCAAAGCCAGGATTACACATCAAGATGGAATTGAAAGAAACTTCATTTCAACTCAAGGAGCTGGAGCGTAACCAGAGGGTTATAAAATTCATAGGCTAACCATGCACCTAAACCAAGCGAAAGAAGCTCTTGCATGACACGTTGGACAACTGGTGATTATTAGCAAATAGACTGAAATTTTCACTAAGGGAAATAGCTATGAAAATTGAGGAAAAATATTAATTTCCTTGGAATTATTGTTATGGAAGTAAAACTATATTTGATATAAAGTTAAAATAAATAACTAGAACCAAACAGAAATTTGAAGCGGTTGGGAGAAGATAGAACTGTATCAGAAGATATTTGGTATTACAATTCTTTATATGTGAACAAAACTCTATTGATGAGGATAGGAGAAACTTTTCCCCATTTATTTTGTATCCTTCTTTAGTTCTTTGAAGAGTTCTGTATACATCCTCTGTACTCAGTTAAATGCTTGCTTATTCTAAAAATGTCTCAAAATAAATGACCAAGACTCTAGGCTTGTAATTTATGAACTGTCTATAAAGAACGATAAAAACATCTCCATTCTGCCTGCTAAATGCCTCCAGGTACTTTTATTTAAGGTTGTTTTATCTACATCAAAAAGTAATACAAATGAACAAAAGCATCCCCAAGTTCTTATTTCGTTGCTATGGAGAGAAGAGAAACAAAAAGGGGGAAAGGAAGGGTAGAGGGGAAGAATCCTTTCAGAAGAGATATAATGTCCCAAGCACAGTGCCAAATATTTTATATCTGTTGAGCTATTTGAAGACTTGGTTACTTTTTTCAACAAGTTGGCAATTTAGTAAAGAGGATATTATGGGTACACTACCCATCATCCAAGGTAGGATGTGAGCAGTGCTCTAAGATAAGCACAAACTGAGTTGCATGTGAGAGCAGAGAAAGGGACCACTTTCAACTGGGAAAGTCAAGAAATCCTACTCATTGAACAATGGCTAGGATTTCCACAGAAGGAGAAGGTATGTGGTGGGTAGAAGCTGGGGAATCTAGAGGTCAGCATTTCCATATGTTGGAAAATGTAGGGTAGGAAACGAGTGGGAAATGCACTTTAGCTGGTGGGTAGAGTACATCAGTGCTTTCCAGACACATCAGATCAAAAACATTATTTGCTTGTATTTATGGGGAATTTTCAAAATTCATTCTTGGAAAACTTTTTCTCTTTAAATAAACACTAAAACATGATCACTAACATCAGGTAAGTTTGTGAAACCCTTCTAATGTGGGGGTAGATTGGAAGAGGAAGGCTGTGTGTGCATTTGGATGTTATCCACTAGGCAATCCATTTACAGATAAGAATTTTACCTCTTTGGTCAATAAGCAAAATATTTCTAAGTTTTATTTCACTGTATCCCTTTGACTCTAACATCACATTATTTTAGACATTAGGGTATTCAGGGTAACCAGGTAAATGCAATACAATTCCCCACATGCCTATGCTGAGCCACTGAGAGACTGTGAAGTGTGGATCCTCACAGCTGGAGCTGAGGAGGCAGCTGCCACACTGTGTGCTCTTACTGCACTGAGTTAGGCTATGTTCTCAGTGGCATGTTCAAACAATCCTCTAAAAGCAATGAAAACCAGTTGTATATTGCTCATGGCTTCCTCTGGGTTGCCCCACTAACAGGGCTGAGGTGTGTATTGATTGGATGGCATATGCCAATCTGACTTGGTCTCTTCTGTCCGACTTTTTAAGTAGCTCTTGGGGACTGAATAGACAAAATGAAAAGGCACTGCTGCTGGATTCAAACCTTTTTATTTATTATTTTTAAAATATGTTTTTATTGATTTGTAGAGAGAGAGAAAGGGTGAGGGACAGAGAGACAGAAACATCAATGATGAGAATCATTGATCGGCTGCCTCCTGCATGCCCACTACTAGGGATCAAACCCAAAACCCAGGCATGTGCCCTGACTGGGAATCAAACCAGTGCCCTCTTGATTCATGGGTTGGTGCTCAACCACTGAGTCACACCTGCGGGGATCAAACTTTTTTATTAATGAATATGCTCATGTGTGTTTTGTGACATTGATACCATGCTCTTTCTGGGGAAAAAAATATATATATATTCTTATTGTATACTCCTAGCAGAAGGCCAATGGACATGATGGAGTTTGTAATGCCCCAGAAGAACACTTCCTCTTTTCATTTTGTCCTTTTTTTTCTCTCCCTGCTTTATCTTTCTGGACTCAGGTCCTTTTTTCTAAACTCATCTCTCCTTGGCTTGGCTCCTTCCTGCCCCCCTTTCAAACCTGGTTCACCCCTTCTTGCTCCTTCACATGCTGTCATCATCTGAACTCATTCTCACACCTCCAGGTCTGGGTCACATCTCTACTCTCTCCCAAACTCTCTGCTTTTCATTCTTGCCCATGAGCTCCATCAGCCCATATCTAGCTCTGCCTTTTTTGACTCCTTGTCCTTTCCTTTTGCTTATGCTCCTCTTTGTACCCTACTGTCCAGCCTCATTCCTCCTGTCTCCACGTTACCTTCCCGGCCCTTGATCTGCTTAAAGCTACAATAGTGTCCCTAAATTCTGCTTAGAGATAGAGCTGAACAGTGATTAGCAACAGAGGTTAAGAAGAGAAGGGCAACAGCATAGGTTCTTGGACTCTATTGTTTGGTCCCAAATGAGATCCTCTTGGTGCCTCATCCTCATCACTACTATAGGCCTGCCGGAAGCATGTAACTCATAGAGCTGTTGTGAGGAGTGAATAAGCTCATATATGTCAAGCACTTAGTTCAGGTCCTGGCAGCTTAATATCATATGTGTTCATTGATATTTGTTTCTTTGCTCCTGGCTTGTAACTCATGTCTTTTTCCGTCACATTAAACATCTCTGCACATTTGCCCAGTTAAAACTTTAGCATATTATTTGTAAAAAAAAAAAAAAAAAAAAAAAAAAAACCTTTAATATTATTCTTTAATTTCAGAAAGATGAGGAACTTTGATGCTTGATTGCTACACTATTAATTTGTCTCTGTGTCTGTGTATGATAGTGCACAACAAAGACTCTGTTATCCCTTCTCCTCCTCACGCCTGCTCAAAGAAATGGCTGGTCCATTTTTGTCAGCAATGAGTTCACAGCTAAGGTTTGGATTGTTGCAAGTGATGCCTCTTTGCTACTCTACAATGAGAAATAGCAAGTGTTTCTTTATCTTTTTCTTATTTGTTTCTAGCTCTGTACCTTGGCAGTTGGTGTAATGCTCATGGGATTAAATCAAAATTACAGAAAATACGGAAGAAGGAATAGAAAGAAGAGACTAGAGAGGAAGCATTTACAAATTGCTGAAAGATGAGTACCAGCACCTTATTTTAAAAGAAGAAATGAATTGCAGGTGGGTGAGATCCATCATCCTCTAGAATAGAAAATCTAAGAAATGTCCTGCATCAGATTCTCCTGAAGGGTTCTATCCTCCGGATTTCTGAAAAGTGCAGAAATTTTAAACAAATTCCCAGGTGATGCTGACCGTGTAATAGAGGGGCCACATTTCGCTATAGACTTTTCTTCCATCCTTTTCTTTCATAATACTTTATTCTTTACCTTGAATTCATTAAATAAAAACTAATAGTATTTCTCTTAATGTCTTCCTGCTTTAAAACAATTTAGCTTTCATTGAAGTTACTACCATTTATTTTACATTCTTTCCTATCTTCTCTGTTTATAATGTTGTCCTACTTCCTTTACAATGAATTCCTCTCTTCCCCGAGTCCATCTCCACTCATCCTGCTGCCACACCCAAACTCCCATTTCTCACGTGCACATCCTGCCCACATGGCCAATACACACTGG
This sequence comes from Myotis yumanensis, assembly GCF_028538775.1. Lineage (NCBI taxonomy): Eukaryota > Metazoa > Chordata > Mammalia > Chiroptera > Vespertilionidae > Myotis > Myotis yumanensis. Next base: position 170,826,273 of record NW_027223754.1, read on the forward strand.
AATAGGGATTGTCCCCTGGGTAAGGGTGTAAAAAAGAAGGGTCGTGGAGTTGGAGTAAAGCAAGAGGGACATTACCATGAGAATTTCCCAGGAGTGTGCTGAGCCAGGAAGAAGACAGGAAAACAACAGGGTCAGAAGCTCAATGCTAGGTGACAGACATGAAATCTGTCAGGCTGAATATTAAAGGAGGACTCTAACAGACATCTGTCACTCTTGCTTTCTCCACACTCCTTCCCTCTTTTTCTGGTCCAGCATATAACTTTTCCTCTAAGGAGCTGTTTCTTTTACACTTTGTGAGACTGATAATTTGGGGGCCGACTGTCATCATTATTTCACCACAAGAATATAAACTCAGTGGAAGGAAATAGCTGAACTATTTGTTCAAGCTGCCTTATATCTAAAACTGCCTGGTGCATAGCAAGCTTATATTTATTGAATGAATATAGGAGATACTCACTGAATAAATGAGCAAATGCTCAGGTGGCAATGGAATTCTGCTTTAATGCCAACATTACATGCAATAGACTGCTGATTGCTAGAACCTGGATGTTATATGATCAGAAATAAAATTTACCCCCTCCTGCCCCCAAAATTAATCAATTGATTGATTGATTGATTAAAGTAAGCCCCAGCTGCAGGGCATGTGGACTATGCATAACCAGATCTATAGTTTATTTTTTAAAATACATTTTTATTGATTTCAGAGAGGAAGAGAGAGGGGGAGAGAGAGATAGAAACATCAATGATGAGAGAGAATCATTGATTGGCTGCCTCCTGTACACCCCCCACCAGGGATCGAGCCCAAAACCCAGGCATGTGCCCTTGACCAGAATTGAACCTGGGAGCCTTCAGTCCTCTGGCGGACTCTCTATCCACTGAGCCAAGCCAGCTAGGGCTAGATCTATAGTTTAAAACAAATTTGAAGTTCCTCGGGGATAAAACCTTTTTATTTCAGTGCAGCTATCCTATGCTCCAGAAGGTTCCTGATGGTTTTTTAAATGAATAGAATGTATAAATGAGTACAAAGGTTTATTAAGAACTTCAGACTGGTGATGATAACACTTTAACTAAATCCCTCCTAAGTGTCTCTTTCCCATTTTCATCCTGAAACTCTTTGGTCTATAAACCAAATCCACATTCTTTGTCAGAGTAGAAACATTGCCTTAGAACCACATAAACACTTCCTTTTGCGTTTACAGCAGCAGATTAAATACACAAGACAGTATCACCTATTTCTCTCTATAAATGAAGAAATTTTTAATGTACTACTACTACTTTTTTCCCCTCTTTAACCTCACTCTCCACCTGACCTACCTGTCGCATTCATCTCCATCTGCCATGTTGAAAATCCATCTAACATTCCCCTCCATGGGAGACTAGTCAAATTCAGAGACCACATTCCTGAGGTTCGTTTTCAGAGATAACTCAGGTACTATTTGAATGTGTTGACTGTCTAAAGGTTGTAATGGGTAATTGGACATAGGTTTCATTTCCTTTCTTCTGAAATTAGCATATTCTTTTAAACTACACCACCATAGGTTAGTCTTTTTCATTTCCTTTTTTAAATGGCATCTAAAGATTCACTGTTATTATATAGATGCACCAATACACATGAAAGATGACTTTCTCTCTTAAATGTTTAGTACAGGAAGTACAGTTTACCCTTGAACAACACAGGTTTAAGCTGTGTGAGTCCACAAATATGTATATTTTTTTAAAATAAATTATCTGGCCTGGCCGGCATGGCTCAGTGGTTGAGCATCCACCTATGAACCAGGTCATGGTTCAATTCCCAGTCAGGGCACATGCCCAGGTTGCGGGCTTAATCCTCAGTGTGGGAGGTGCAGGAGGCAGCCGATTAATGATTCTCATCATTGATGTTTCTAGCTCTCTTTCTCTCTCCCTTCTTCTCTGAAATAAATTTTAAAAATATATTTAAAAATAATAATAAAATAAATTCTCTGAATGTATTTTCTCTTTTTTATGATTTTTTTAAATTACATTTTCTTTTCACCAGCTTACTTTATTACGCTAATACATATAACATACTAAATATGTGTCAATCAACTGTTTATGCTATCAGTAAGGCTTCCTGTCAACCATAGGTTTCTTAGTAGTTAAGTTTGGGGGAGTCAAAGTTATAGGTGGATTTTCAACTGCACAGGGGCATCAGCACCCCTAATCCCCATGTTGTTCAAAAGTCAACTGTAATTATATAGAATTATGTTTCAAAAAATTATTATCTGGGTGATTTTTTAAAATTTATCTTTATTGTTGAAAGTATTAGAGATGTCCCTTTTTTTTCTCTCTATTGACTCCCTCCACCCCACACTGGGTGATTTTTATTATTGAAATACTATCGGTGTTTACTAAAATTACGCTTTTTCATGTATTCGTGCATACACAGAAGAACTTGTGCTTCTGTTTGAAGAAGTATGAAAATGTTAAGCAGCCATCCCCGGTGCTGGCTCC